>NC_064926.1:10172500-11422500 GCF_023897955.1 Schistocerca gregaria | reverse complement strand
CGATGCTATTTAAGTGTTTCATTCACACTCTGATAGTCCACAGGTTACAGAATGCCACCAGAAGTGCATCGGAAACTACTACTGCTCTTCCAGGGAACAATCAAAGCGTATACTGTTTCAGACGTAACTCCCAAGGAGGAAATTGCGGATGGTGACTGTTGAATTCAATCCCGATGCAAGTTCTGTGTTTCAACAACACTCTGATAGTCCACAGAATACAGATTGTCTCCAGAAGTGCATCGGAAACTACTACTGGTCTTCCTGGGAACGATCAAAGCGTAGACTGTACTAGACATTACTCCCATGGAGGAAACTGTGGATTGCGACAGTTGCATTCACTCCCGATGCAATTTCTGTGTTTCTGACTCTGACACTCTGACAGTCCACAGATTTCAGAATGCCACCAGATGTGGATCGGAAACTACTACTGCTCTTCCAGGGAAGAATCAAAGCGTAGACTGTTTCAGACGTTACTCCCATGGAGGAAATTGCGGATGGTGACTGTTGAATTCAATCCCGATGCAAGTTCTGTGTTTCAAC
Source organism: Schistocerca gregaria (assembly GCF_023897955.1). Lineage (NCBI taxonomy): Eukaryota > Metazoa > Arthropoda > Insecta > Orthoptera > Acrididae > Schistocerca > Schistocerca gregaria. The sequence goes on along the minus strand of NC_064926.1, from coordinate 11,421,960 downwards.
AACACTCTGATAGTCCACAGAATACAGATTGTCTCCAGAAGTGTATCGGAAACTACTACTAGTCTTCCTGGGAACGTTCAAATCGTAGACTGTACCAGACATTACTCCCATGGAGGAAACTGTGGATTGTGACTGTTGTATTCAATCCCGGTGCAATTTCTGTGTTTCATCAACACTCTTATAGTCCACAGATTACAGAATGCCACCAGACGTGCGTCGGAAACTACTATTGGTCTTCCAGGGAACGATCAAAGCGTAGACCCTTAGAGACATTACTCCTATGGAAGAAAGTGCGCATGGTGACTGTTGTATCCAATCCAAATGCTATTTCTGTGTTTCACCAACACTCTGATAGTCCACAGATTACAGAATGCCATTCGATGCGCACCGGAAACTACTACTGGTCTTCCAGGGAACGATCAAAGCGTAGACTGTTTCAGACATTACTCCCATGGGGGAAAGTGCGGATGGTGATGGTTGTATTCAATCCCGATTCAATTTCAGTGTTTCATCAACACTCTAATAGTCCACAGATTACAGAATGCCATTCGATGTGCACCGGAAACTACTACTGGTCTTCCAGGGAACGATCAAAGCGTAGACTGTTTCAGACATTACTCCCATGGAGGAAAGTGCGGATGGTGATGGTTGTATTCAATCCCGATTCAATTTCAGTGTTTCATCAACACTCTGATAGTCCACAGATTACAGAATGCCTCCAGATGTGAAACGGAAACTACCACTGGTCTTAAAGGGAACGATCAAAGCGTAGACTGACTGAGACATTACTCCCATGGAGGAAAGAGCGCATGGTGACTGTTGTATTGAATCCCGATGCTATTTCTGTGCATCGGAAACTACTACTGGTATTCCAGGGAACGATCAAAGCGTAGACTGTTTCAGATATTACTCCCATGGAGAAAAGTGCGGATGGTGACTGTTGTTATCAAACCCGATGCAATTTCTGTGTTTCATCAACACTCTGACAGTCCACAGATTACAGAATGCCAGCAGATGTGCATCGGAAACTACTACTGGTTTTCCAGGGAACGATCAAAGCGTAGACTGTTTCAGACGTTACTCCCATGGAGGAAAGTGCTTATGGTGACTGCTGTATTCAATCCCGATGCAACTTCTGTGTTTCATCAACACTCTGATAGTCACAGTTTACAGATTTTCTCCAGATGTGCATCGGAAACTACTACTGGTCTTCCTGGGAACGATTAAAGCGTAGACTGTATCAGACATTACTCCCATGGAGGAAGGTGCGGATTCTGACTGTTGTATTCACTCCCGATGAAATTTCTGTGTTTCATCAAAACTCTGATAGTCCATAGATTACAGAATGCCTCAGATGTGCATCGGAAACTACTACTGGTCTTCGAGGGAACGATCAAAGCGTAGACTGTTTGACACATTACTCCCATGGAGGAAAGTGGGCATGGAGACTGTTGTATTCAATCCCGATGCAATTTCTGTGTTTCATCAACACTCTGATAGTCCACAGATTACAGAATGCCTCCAAATGTGCATAGGAAACTACTACTGGTCTTCCAGGAAACGAACAAAGCATAGACTGTTTGAGACATTACTCCCGTGGAGGAAAATGCGCAAGGTGACTGTTGTATTCAATCCCGATGCAATTTCTGTGTTTCATCAACACTCAGATAGTCCACAGATTACAGAATGCCTCCAGATGTGAATCGGAAACTACTACTGGTCTTCCAGGGAACGATCAAAGCGTAGACTCTTTGAGACATTACTGTCGTGGAGGAAAGTTCGCATGGCGACTGTTGTTATCAAACCCGATGCAATTTCTGTGTTTCATCAACACTCTGACAGTCCACAGATTACAGAATGCCACCAGATGTGCATCGGAAACTACTACTGGTCTTCCAGGGAACGATCAAAGCGTAGACTGTTTCAGACGTTACTCCCATGGTGGAAAGTGCTTATGGTGACTGTTGTATTCAATCCCGATGCAATTTCTGTGTTTTATCAACACTCTGATAATCCACAGATTACAGATTGTCTCCAGATGTGCATCGGAAACTACTACTGGTCTTCCTGGGAACGATCAAAGCGTAGACTGTATCAGACATTACTCCCATGGAGGAAAGTGCGGATTGTGACTGTTGTATTCACTCCCGATGCAATTTCTGTGTTTCATCAACACTTTGAACGTCTACAGATTACAGAATGCCTCCAGATGTGCATCGGAAACTGCTACTGGTATTCCAGGGAACGATCAAAGCGTAGACTGTTTCAGATATTACTCCCATGGATAAAAATGCGGATGGTGACTGTTGTATTCAATCTCGATGCAATTTCCGTGTTTCATCATCACCCTGTTAGTCCACAGATTTCAGAATGCCACCAGATGTGCGTCGCAGACTACTACTGGTCTTCCAGGGAACGATCAAAGCGTAGACTGTTTGTGACATTACTCCCATGGAGGAAAGTGCGCATGGTGACTGTTGTATTCAATCCCGATGCTATTTCAGTGTTTCATTCACACTCTGATAGTCCACAGATTACAGAATGCCACCAGAAGTGCATCGGAAACTACTACTGGTCTTCCAGGGAACGATCAAAGCGTAGACTGTTTGAGAATTACTCCCATGGAGGAAAGTGCGCATGGTGACTGTTGTATTCAATCCCGATTCAATTTCAGTGTTTCATCAACACTCTGATAGTCCACAGATTACAGAATGCCTCCAGATGTGAAACGGAAACTACCACTGGTCTTAAAGGGAACGATCAAAGCGTAGACTGACTGAGACATTACTCCCATGGAGGAAAGAGCGCATGGTGACTGTTGTATTGAATCCCGATGCTATTTCTGTGTTTAATCAACGCTCTGTTAGTCCACAGATTACAGAATGCCACCAGATGTGCATCGGAAACTACTACTGGTCTTCCAGGGAACGATCAAAGCGTAGACTGTTTGAGAATTACTCCCATGGAGGAAAGTGCGCATGGTGACTGTTGTATTCAATCCCGATGGAATTTCTGTGTTTCATCAATACTCTGATAGTCCACATATTACAGAATACCTCCATATGTGCATCGGAAACTACTATTCGTATTCCAGGGAACGATCAAAGCGTAGACTGATTGAGACATTACTCCCATGGAGGAAAGTGCGCATGGTGACTGTTGTATTGAATCCCGATGCAATTTCTGTGTTTCACCAACACTCTGATTGTCCACAGATTACAGAATGCCACCAGATGTGCATCGGAAATTACTACTGGTCTTCCAGGGAACGATCAAAGCGTAGACTGTTTCAGATATTACTCCCATGGAGAAAAGTGGGGATGGTGACTGTTGTTATCAAACCCGATGCAATTTCTGTGTTTCATCAACACTCTGACAGGCCACAGATTACAGAATGCCACCAGATGTGCATCGGAAACTACTACTGGTTTTCCAGGGAACGATCAAAGCGTAGACTGTTTCAGACGTTACTCCCATGGAGGAAAGTGCGCATGGTGACTGTTGTATTCAATCCCGAAGCAATTCCTGTGTTTCGTCAACACTCTGATAGTCCACAGATTACAGAATGCCTCCAGATGTGCATCGGAAACTACTACTGGTCTAACAGGGAACGATCAAAGCGTAGAATGTTTGAGACATTACTTCCATAAGGGAAAGTGCGCATGGTGACAGTTGTTATCAATCCCGATGCAATTTCTGTGTTTCATCAACACTCTGATAGTCCATAGATTAAAGAATGCCACCAGATAGGCATCGGAAACTACTACTGGTCTTCCATCTAACGATCAAAGCGTAGACTGTTTGAGACTTTACTCTCATGAAGGAAAGTGCGCATTGTGACTGTTGTATTCAAACCCGACGGAATTTCTGTGTTTCATCTACACACTGATAGTCCACAGAATACAGATAGCCTCCAGATGTGCATCGGAAACTACTACAGGTCTTCCTGGGAACGATCAAAGCGTAGACTGTATCACACATTACTCCCATGGAGGAAAGTGCGGATTGTGACAGTTGTTTTCACTCCCGATGCAATTTCTGCGTTTCACCAAAACTTTGAAGGTCCACAGATTACAGAATGCCTCCAGATGTGCATCGGAAACTACTACTGGTATTCCAGGGAACGATCAAAGCGTAGACTGTTTCAGATATTACTCCCATGGAGAAAAGTGCGGATGGTGACTGTTGTTATCAAACCCGATGCAATTTCTGTGTTTCATCAACACTCTGACAGTCCACAGATTACAGAATGCCAGCAGATGTGCATCGGAAACTACTACTGGTTTTCCAGGGAACGATCAAAGCGTAGCCTGTTTCAGACGTTACTCCCATGGAGGAAAGTGCTTATGGTGACTGCTGTATTCAATCCCGATGCAACTTCTGTGTTTCATCAACACTCTGATAGTCACAGTTTACAGATTGTCTCCAGAAGTGCATCGGAAACTACTACTGGTCTTCCTGGGAACGATCAAAGCGTAGACTGTACCAGACATTACTCCCATGGAGGAAACTGTGGATTGCGACAGTTGCATTCACTCCCGATGCAATTTCTGTGTTTCTGACTCTGACACTCTGACAGTCCACAGATTTCAGAATGCCACCAGATGTGGATCGGAAACTACTACTGCTCTTCCAGGGAAGAATCAAAGCGTAGACTGTTTCAGACGTTACTCCCATGGAGGAAATTGCGGATGGTGACTGTTGAATTCAATCCCGATGCAAGTTCTGTGTTTCAACAACACTCTGATAGTCCACAGAATACAGATTGTCTCCAGAAGTGTATCGGAAACTACTACTAGTCTTCCTGGGAACGATCAAAGCGTAGACTGTTTCAGACGTTACTCCCATGGTGGAAAGTGCTTATGGTGACTGTTGTATTCAATCCCGATGCAATTTCTGTGTTTTATCAACACTCTGATAATCCACAGATTACAGATTGTCTCCAGATGTGCATCGGAAACTACTACTGGTCTTCCTGGGAACGATCAAAGCGTAGACTGTATCAGACATTACTCCCATGGAGGAAAGTGCGGATTGTGACTGTTGTATTCACTCCCGATGCAATTTCTGTGTTTCATCAACACTTTGAACGTCTACAGATTACAGAATGCCTCCAGATGTGCATCGGAAACTGCTACTGGTATTCCAGGGAACGATCAAAGCGTAGACTGTTTCAGATATTACTCCCATGGATAAAAATGCGGATGGTGACTGTTGTATTCAATCTCGATGCAATTTCCGTGTTTCATCATCACCCTGTTAGTCCACAGATTTCAGAATGCCACCAGATGTGCGTCGCAGACTACTACTGGTCTTCCAGGGAACGATCAAAGCGTAGACTGTTTGTGACATTACTCCCATGGAGGAAAGTGCGCATGGTGACTGTTGTATTCAATCCCGATGCTATTTCAGTGTTTCATTCACACTCTGATAGTCCACAGATTACAGAATGCCACCAGAAGTGCATCGGAAACTACTACTGGTCTTCCAGGGAACGATCAAAGCGTAGACTGTTTGAGAATTACTCCCATGGAGGAAAGTGCGCATGGTGACTGTTGTATTCAATCCCGATTCAATTTCAGTGTTTCATCAACACTCTGATAGTCCACAGATTACAGAATGCCTCCAGATGTGAAACGGAAACTACCACTGGTCTTAAAGGGAACGATCAAAGCGTAGACTGACTGAGACATTACTCCCATGGAGGAAAGAGCGCATGGTGACTGTTGTATTGAATCCCGATGCTATTTCTGTGTTTAATCAACGCTCTGTTAGTCCACAGATTACAGAATGCCACCAGATGTGCATCGGAAACTACTACTGGTCTTCCAGGGAACGATCAAAGCGTAGACTGTTTGAGAATTACTCCCATGGAGGAAAGTGCGCATGGTGACTGTTGTATTCAATCCCGATGGAATTTCTGTGTTTCATCAATACTCTGATAGTCCACATATTACAGAATACCTCCATATGTGCATCGGAAACTACTATTCGTATTCCAGGGAACGATCAAAGCGTAGACTGATTGAGACATTACTCCCATGGAGGAAAGTGCGCATGGTGACTGTTGTATTGAATCCCGATGCAATTTCTGTGTTTCACCAACACTCTGATAGTCCACAGATTACAGAATGCCACCAGATGTGCATCGGAAATTACTACTGGTCTTCCAGGGAACGATCAAAGCGTAGACTGTTTCAGATATTACTCCCATGGAGAAAAGTGGGGATGGTGACTGTTGTTATCAAACCCGATGCAATTTCTGTGTTTCATCAACACTCTGACAGGCCACAGATTACAGAATGCCACCAGATGTGCATCGGAAACTACTACTGGTTTTCCAGGGAACGATCAAAGCGTAGACTGTTTCAGACGTTACTCCCATGGAGGAAAGTGCGCATGGTGACTGTTGTATTCAATCCCGAAGCAATTCCTGTGTTTCGTCAACACTCTGATAGTCCACAGATTACAGAATGCCTCCAGATGTGCATCGGAAACTACTACTGGTCTAACAGGGAACGATCAAAGCGTAGAATGTTTGAGACATTACTTCCATAAGGGAAAGTGCGCATGGTGACAGTTGTTATCAATCCCGATGCAATTTCTGTGTTTCATCAACACTCTGATAGTCCATAGATTAAAGAATGCCACCAGATAGGCATCGGAAACTACTACTGGTCTTCCATCTAACGATCAAAGCGTAGACTGTTTGAGACTTTACTCTCATGAAGGAAAGTGCGCATTGTGACTGTTGTATTCAAACCGGACGGAATTTCTGTGTTTCATCTACACACTGATAGTCCACAGAATACAGATAGCCTCCAGATGTGCATCGGAAACTACTACAGGTCTTCCTGGGAACGATCAAAGCGTAGACTGTATCACACATTACTCCCATGGAGGAAAGTGCGGATTGTGACAGTTGTTTTCACTCCCGATGCAATTTCTGCGTTTCACCAAAACTTTGAAGGTCCACAGATTACAGAATGCCTCCAGATGTGCATCGGAAACTACTACTGGTATTCCAGGGAACGATCAAAGCGTAGACTGTTTCAGATATTACTCCCATGGAGAAAAGTGCGGATGGTGACTGTTGTTATCAAACCCGATGCAATTTCTGTGTTTCATCAACACTCTGACAGTCCACAGATTACAGAATGCCAGCAGATGTGCATCGGAAACTACTACTGGTTTTCCAGGGAACGATCAAAGCGTAGCCTGTTTCAGACGTTACTCCCATGGAGGAAAGTGCTTATGGTGACTGCTGTATTCAATCCCGATGCAACTTCTGTGTTTCATCAACACTCTGATAGTCACAGTTTACAGATTGTCTCCAGAAGTGCATCGGAAACTACTACTGGTCTTCCTGGGAACGATCAAAGCGTAGACTGTACCAGACATTACTCCCATGGAGGAAACTGTGGATTGCGACAGTTGCATTCACTCCCGATGCAATTTCTGTGTTTCTGACTCTGACACTCTGACAGTCCACAGATTTCAGAATGCCAGCAGATGTGCATCGGAAACTACTACTGGTTTTCCAGGGAACGATCAAAGCGTAGCCTGTTTCAGACGTTACTCCCATGGAGGAAAGTGCTTATGGTGACTGCTGTATTCAATCCCGATGCAACTTCTGTGTTTCATCAACACTCTGATAGTCACAGTTTACAGATTTTCTCCAGATGTGCATCGGAAACTACTACTGGTCTTCCTGGGAACGATTAAAGCGTAGACTGTATCAGACATTACTCCCATGGAGGAAGGTGCGGATTCTGACTGTTGTATTCACTCCCGATGAAATTTCTGTGTTTCATCAAAACTCTGATAGTCCATAGATTACAGAATGCCTCAGATGTGCATCGGAAACTACTACTGGTCTTCGAGGGAACGATCAAAGCGTAGACTGTTTGACACATTACTCCCATGGAGGAAAGTGCGCATGGAGACTGTTGTATTCAATCCCGATGCAATTTCTGTGTTTCATCAACACTCTGATAGTCCATAGATTACAGAATGCGTCCAGATAAGCATCGGAAATTACTACTGGTCTTCCTGGGAACGATCAAAGCGTAGACTGTTTGAGACATTACTCCCATGGAGGAAAGTGCGCATGGTGACTGTTGTATTCAATCCCGATGCTATTTCTGTGTTTAATCAACGCTCTGTTAGTCCACATATCACAGAATGCCACCAGATGTGCATCGGAAACTACTACTGGTCTTCCAGGGAACGATCAAAGCGTAGACTGTATCAGACATTACTCCCATGGAGGAAAGTGCGGATTGTGACTGTTGTATTCACTCCCGATGCAATTTCTGTGTTTCATCAACACTTTGAACGTCCACAGATTACAGAATGTCTCCAGATGTGCATCGGAAACTACTATTCGTATTCCAGGGAACGATCAAAGCGTAGACTGTTTGAGACATTACTCCCATGGAGGAAAGTGCGCATGGTGACTGTTGTATTCAATCCCGATGCAATTTCTGTGTTTCACCAACACTCTGATAGTCCACAGATTACAGAATGCCTCCAGATGTGCATCGGAAATTACTACTGGTCTTCCAGGGAACGATCAAAGCGTAAACTGTTTGAAACATTACTCCCATGGAGGAAAGTGCGCATGGTGACTGTTGTATTCAATCCCGAAGCCATTCCTGTGTTTCATCAACACTCTGATAGTCCACAGATTACAGAATGCCTCCAGATGTGCATCGGAAACTACTACTGGTCTAACAGGGAACGATGAAAGCGTAGAATATTTGAGACATTACTCCCATAAAGGAAAGAGCGCATGGTGACTGTTGTTATCAATCCCGATGCAATTTCTGTGTTTCATGAACACTCTGATAGTCCATAGATTACAGGATGCCACCAGATAGGCATCGGAAACTACTACTGGTCTTCGAGCTAACGATCAAAGCGTAGACTGTTTGAGACTTTACTCTCATGGAGGAAAGTGCGCATGGTGACTGTTGTATTCAAACCCGACGGAATTTCTGTGTTTCATCTACACTCTGATAGTCCACAGATTACAGATAGCCTCCAGATGTGCATCGGAAACCACTACTGGTCTTCCTGGGAACGATCAAAGCGTAGACTGTATCACACATTACTCCCATGGAGGAAAGTGCGGATTGTGACTGTTGTATTCACTCCCGATGCAATTTCTGCGTTTCATCAACACTTTGAAGGTCCACAGATTACAGAGAGCCTCCAGATGTGCGTCGGAAACTACTACTGGTATTCCATCGAACGATCAAAGCGTAGACTGTTTCAGATATTACTCCCATGGAGATAAGTGCGGATGGTAACTGTTGTTATCAAACCCGATGCAATTTCTGTGTTTCATCAACACTCTGACAGTCCACAGATTACAGAATGCCTCAGATGTGCATCGGAAACTACTACTGGTCTTCGAGGGAACGATCAAAGCGTAGAGTGTTTGAGACATTACTCCTATGGAGGAAAGTGCGCATGGTGACTGTTGTATTCAATCCCGATGCATTTTCTGTGTTTCATCAACACTCTGATAGTCCACAGATTACAGAATGCCTCCAGATGTGCATCGGAAATTACTACTGGTCTTCCAGGGAACGATCAAAACGTAGACTGTTTGAGACATTACTCCCATGGAGGAAAGTGCGCATGGTGACTGTTTTATTCAATCCCGATGCTATTTCTGTGTTTCATCCACACTCTGATTGTCCACAGATTACAGAATGCCACCAGATGTGCATCGGAAACCACTACTGGTATTCCAAGGAACGATCAAAGCGTAGACTGTTTGAGATATCACTCCCGTGGAGGAAAGTGCGTTTTGTGACTGTTGTATTCAATCCCGATGCATTTTCTGTGTTACATCAACACTCTGATAATCCACAGATTACAGAATGCCACCAGTTGTTCACCGGAAACCACAACAGGTCTTCCAGGGAACGATCAAAGCGTAGACTGTTAGTGACATTACTCCCATGGAGGAAAGTGCGCATGGTGACTGTTGTATTCAATCACGATGCAATTTCTGTGTTTCATCAACACTCTGATAGTCCACAGATTACAGAATGCCATCAGATGTGATTCGGAAACTACTACTGGTCTTCCAGAGAACGATCAAAGCGTAGACTGACTGAGACTTTACTCGAATGGAGAAAGGTGCGCATGGTGACTGTTGTATTCAATCCCGATGCTATTTCTGTGTTTCATCAACGCCCTGTTAGTCCACAGATTACAGAATTCCACCAGATGGGCATCGGAAACAACTACTGGTATTCCAGCTAACGATCAAAGAGTAGACTGTTTGAGACTTTACTCCCATGGAGGAAAGTGCGCATGGTGACTGTTGTATTCAAACCCGACGGAATTTCTGTGTTTCATCTACACTCTGATAGTCCACAGATTACAGATAGCCTCCAGATGTGCATCGGAAACTACTACTGGTCTTCCTGGGAACGATCAAAGCGTAGACTGTATCACACATTACTCCCATGGAGGAAAGTGCGGATTGTGACTGTTGTATTCACTCCCGATTCAATTTCTGTGTTCTTCAACACTTTGAAGGTCCACAGATTACAGAATGCCACCAGATGTGCATCGGAAACTACTACTGGTCTTCCAGGGAACGATCAAAGCGTATACTGATTCAGACGTTTCTCCCATGGAGGAAAGTGCTTATGGTGACTGTTGTATTCAATCCCGATGCAATTTCTGTGTTTCATCAACACTCTGATAGACCACAGATTACAGATTGTCTCCAGATTTGCATCGGAAACTACTACTGGTCTTCCTGAGAACGATCAAAGCGTAGACTGTATCAGACATTACTCCCATGGAGGAAAGTGCGTATTGTGAATGTTGTATTGACTCCCGATGCAATTTCTGTGTTTCATCAACACTTTGAAGGTCCACAGATTACAGAATGCCTCCAGATGTGCATCGGAAACTACTACTGGTATTCCAGGGAACGATCAAAGCGTAGACTGTTTCAGATATTACTCATATGGAGAAAAGTGCGGATGGAGACTGTTGTATTCAGTCCCGATGCAATTTCTGTGTTTCACCAACACTCTGATAGTCCAAAGATTACAGAATGTCACCAGATGTGCATCGGAAATTACTACTGGTCTTCCAGGGAACGATCAAAGCGTAGACTGTTTGAAACATTACTCCCATGGAGGAAAGTGCGCATGGTGTCTGTTGTATTCAATCCCGAAGCAATTCCTGTGTTTCATCAACACTCTGATAGTCCACAGATTATAGAATGCCTCCAGATGTGCATCGGTAACTACTACTGGTCTAACAGGGAACGATCAAAGCGTAGAATGTTTTAGACATTACTCCCATAGGGTAAAGTGCGCATGGTGACTGTTGTTATCAATCCCGATGCAATTTCTGTGTTTCATTAACACTCTGATAGTCCATAGATTACAGAATGCCACCAGATAGGCATCGGAAACTACTACTGATCTTCCAGCTAACGATCAAAGCGTAGACTGTTTGAGTCTTTACTCCCATGGAGGAAAGTGCGCATGGTGACTGTTGTATTCAAACCCGACGGAATTTCTGTGTTTCATCTACACTCTGATAGTCCACAGATTACAGATTGTCTCCAGATGTGCATCGGAAACTACTACTGGTATTCCAGGAAACGATCAAAGCGTAGACTGTTTCAGATATTACTCCCATGGAGAAAAGTGCGGATGGAGACTGTTGTATTCAGTCCCGATGCAATTTCTGTGTTTCACCAACACTCTGATAGTCCACAGATTACAGAATGTCACCAGATGTGCATCGGAAATTACTACTGGTCTTCCAGGGAACGATCAAAGCGTAGAACATTACTCCCATGGAGGAAAGTGCGCATGGTGTCTGTTGTATTCAATCCCGAAGCAATTCCTGTGTTTCATCAACACTCTGATAGTCCACAGATTATAGAATGCCTCCAGATGTGCATCGGAAACTACTACTGGTCTAACAGGGAACGATCAAAGCGTAGAATGTTTGAGACATTACTCCCATAAGGGAAAGTGCGCATGGTGACAGTTGTTATCAATCCCGATGCAATTTCTGTGTTTCATCAACACTCTGATAGTCCATAGATTAAAGAATGCCACCAGATAGGCATCGGAAACTACTACTGGTCTTCCATCTAACGATCAAAGCGTAGACTGTTTGAGACTTTACTCTCATGAAGGAAAGTGCGCATTGTGACTGTTGTATTCAAACCCGACGGAATTTCTGTGTTTCATCTACACTCTGATAGTCCACAGAATACAGATAGCCTCCAGATGTGCATCGGAAACTACTACAGGTCTTCCTGGGAACGATCAAAGCGTAGACTGTATCACACATTACTCCCATGGAGGAAAGTGCGGATTGTGACAGTTGTTTTCACTCCCGATGCAATTTCTGCGTTTCATCAAAACATTGAAGGTCCACAGATTACAGAATGCCTCCAGATGTGCATCGGAAACTACTACTGGTATTCCAGGGAACGATCAAAGCGTAGACTGTTTCAGATTTTACTCCCATGGAGAAAAGTGCGGATGGTGACTGTTGTTATCAAACCCGATGCAATTTCTGTGTTTCATCAACACTCTGACAGTCCACAGATTACAGAATGCCAGCAGATGTGCATCGGAAACTACTACTGGTTTTCCCGGGAACGATCAAAGCGTAGACTGTTTCAGACGTTACTCCCATGGAGGAAAGTGCTTATGGTGACTGTTGTATTCAATCCCGATGCAACTTCTGTGTTTCATCAACACTCTGATAGTCACAGTTTACAGATTTTCTCCAGATGTACATTGGAAACTACTACTGGTCTTCCTGGGAACGATTAAAGCGTAGACTGTATCAGACATTACTCCCATGGAAGAAGGTGCGGATTCTGACTGTTGTATTCACTCCCGATGCAATTTCTGTGTTTCATCAAAACTCTGATAGTCCATAGATTACAGAATGCCTCAGATGTGCATCGGAAAGTACTACTGGTCTCCGAGGGAACGATCAAAACGTAGACTGTTTGACACATTAATCCCATGGAGGAAACTGCGCATGGTGACTGTTGTATTCAATCCCGATGCAATTTCTGTGTTTCATCAACACTCTGATAGTCCATAGATTACAGAATGCATCCAGATATGCATCGGAAATTACTACTGGTCTTCCTGGGAACGATCAAAGCGTAGACTGTTTGAGACATTACTCCCATGGAGGAAAGTGCGCATGGTGACTGTTGTATTCAATCCCGATGGAATTTCTGTGTTTCATCAATACTCTGATAGTCCACATATTACAGAATACCTCCAGATGTGCATCGGAAACTACTATTCGTATTCCAGGGAACGATCAAAGCGTAGACTGTTTGAGACATTACTCCCATGGAGGAAAGTGCGCATGGTGACTGTTGTATTCAATCCCGATGCAATTTCTGTGTTTCACCAACACTCTGATAGTCCACAGATTACAGAATGCCTCCAGATGTGCATCGGAAATTACTACTGGTCTTCCAGGGAACGATCAAAGCGTAAACTGTTTGAAACATTACTCCCATGGAGGAAAGTGCGCATGGTGACCGTTGTATTCAATCCCGATGCTGTTTCTGTGTTTCATCAACGCCCTGTTAGTCCACAGATTACAGAATTCCACCAGACAGGCATCGGAAACAACTACTGGTCTTCCAGCTAACGATCAAAGAGTAGACTGTTTGAGACTTTACTCCCATGGAGGAAAGTGCGCATGGTGACTGTTGTATTCAATCCCGATGCAATTTCTGTGTTTCATCAACACTCTGATAGACCACAGATTACAGATTGTCTCCAGATGTGCATCGGAAACTACTACTGGTCTTCCTGGGAACGATCAAAGCGTAGACTGTATCACACATTACTCCCATGGAGGAAAGTGCGGATTGTGACTGTTGTATTCACTCCCGATTCAATTTCTGTGTTCTTCAACACTTTGAAGGTCCACAGATTACAGAATGCCACCAGATGTGCATCGGAAACTACTACTGGTCTTCCAGGGAACGATCAAAGCGTATACTGATTCAGACGTTTCTCCCATGGAGGAAAGTGCTTATGGTGACTGTTGTATTCAATCCCGATGCAATTTCTGTGTTTCATCAACACTCTGATAGACCACAGATTACAGATTGTCTCCAGATGTGCATCGGAAACTACTACTGGTCTTCCTGGGAACGATCAAAGCGTAGACTGTATCAGACATTACTCCCATGGAGGAAAGTGCGGATTGTGAATGTTGTATTGACTCCCGATGCAATATCTGTGTTTCATCAACATTTTGAAGGTCCACAGATTACAGAATGCCTCCAGATGTGCATCGGAAACTACTACTGGTATTCCAGGGAACGATCAAAGCGTAGACTGTTTCAGACGTTACTCCCATGGAGGAAAGTGCTTATGGTGACTGTTGTATTCAATCCCGATGCAACTTCTGTGTTTCATCAACACTCTGAGAGTCACAGTTTACAGATTGTCTCCAGATGTGCATCGGAAACTACTACTGGTCTTCCTGGGAACGATTAAAGCGTAGACTGTATCAGATATTACTCCCATGGAGAAAAGTGCGGAATGTGACTGTTGTATTCAATCCCGATGCATTTTCTGTGTTTCATCAACACTCTGATAGTCCACAGATTACAGAATGCCTCAGATGTGCATCGGAAACTACTACTGGTCTTCGAGGGAACGATCAAAGCGTAGACTGTTTGAGATATCACTCCCGTGGAGGAAAGTGCGTTTTGTGACTGTTGTATTCAATCCCGATGCATTTTCTGTGTTACATCAACACTCTGATAATCCACAGATTACAGAATGCCACCAGTTGTTCATCGGAAACCACAACAGGTCTTCCAGGGAACGATCAAAGCGTAGACTGTTAGTGACATTACTCCCATGGAGGAAAGTGCGCATGGTGACTGTTGTATTCAATCACGATGCAATTTCTGTGTTTCATCAACACTCTGATAGTCCACAGATTACAGAATGCCATCAGATGTGATTCGGAAACTACTACTGGTCTTCCAGAGAACGATCAAAGCGTAGACTGACTGAGACTTTACTCGAATGGAGAATGGTGCGCATGGTGACTGTTGTATTCAATCCCGATGCTATTTCTGTGTTTCATCAACGCCCTGTTAGTCCACAGATTACAGAATTCCACCAGATAGGCATCGGAAACAACTACTGGTCTTCCAGCTAACGATCAAAGAGTAGACTGTTTGAGACTTTACTCCCATGGAGGAAAGTGCGCATGGTGACTGTTGTATTCAAACCCGACGGAATTTCTGTGTTTCATCTACACTCTGATAGTCCACAGATTACAGATAGCCTCCAGATGTGCATCGGAAACTACTACTGGTCTTAGTGGGAACGATCAAAGCGTAGACTGTATCACACATTACTCCCATGGAGGAAAGTGCGGATTGTGACTGTTGTATTCACTCCCGATTCAATTTCTGTGTTCTTCAACACTTTGAAGGTCCACAGATTACAGAATGCCACCAGATGTGCATCGGAAACTACTACTGGTCTTCCAGGGAACGATCAAAGCGTATACTGATTCAGACGTTTCTCCCATGGAGGAAAGTGCTTATGGTGACTGTTGTATTCAATCCCGATGCAATTTCTGTGTTTCATCAACACTCTGATAGACCACAGATTACAGATTGTCTCCAGATGTGCATCGGAAACTACTACTGGTCTTCCTGGGAACGATCAAAGCGTAGACTGTATCAGACATTACTCCCATGGAGGAAAGTGCGGATTGTGAATGTTGTATTGACTCCCGATGCAATTTCTGTGTTTCATCAACACTTTGAAGGTCCACAGATTACAGAATGCCTCCAGATGTGCATCGGAAACTTCTTCTGGTATTCCAGGGAACGATCAAAGCGTAGACTGTTTCAGATATTACTAACATGGAGAAAAGGGCGGATGGTGACTGTTGTATTCAATCCCGATTCAATTTCTGTGTTTCATCAACACTCTGATAGTCCACAGATTATAGAATGCATCCAGATGTGCATCGGAAATTACTACTGGTCTTCCAGGGAACGATCAAAGCGTAGACTGTTTGAGATATTGCTCCCATGGAGGAAAGTGCGCATGGTGACTGTTGTATTCAATCCCGATGCAATTTCTGTGTTTCATCAACACTCTGATAGAGCACAGATTACAGAATGCCTCCAGATGTGCATCGGAAATTACTACTGGTCTTCCAGGGAACGATCAAAGCGTAGACTGTTTGAGACATTACTCCCATGGAGGAAAGTGCGCATGGTGACTGTTGTATTCAAACCCGACGGAATTTCTGTGTTTCATCTACACTCTGATTGTCCACAGATTGCAGATAGCCTCCAGATGTGCATCGGAAACTACTACTGGTCTTCCTGGGAACGATCAAAGCGTAGACTGTATCACACATTACTCCCATGGAGGAAAGTGCGGATTGTGACTGTTGTATTCACTCCCGATTCAATTTCTGTGCTTCTTCAACACTTTGAAGGTCCACAGATTACAGAATGCCACCAGATGTGCATCGGAAACTACTACTGGTTTCCAGGGAACGATCAAAGCGTATACTGATTCAGACGTTTCTCCCATGGAGGAAAGTGCTTATGGTGACTGTTGTATTCAATCCCGATGCAATTTCTGTGTTTCATCAACACTCTCATAGTCCACAGATTGCAGAATGCCATCAGATGTGCATCGGAAACTACTACTGGTCTTCCAGAGAAAGATCAAAGCGTAGACTGACTGAGACATTACTCCCATGGAGAAAGGTGCGCATGGTGACTGTTGTATTGAATCCCGATACCATTTCTGTGTTTCATCAACGCTCTGTTAGTCCACAGCTTACAGAATGCCACCAGATGTGCATCGGAAACTACTACAGGTTTCCAGGGAACGATCAAAGCGTAGAATGTTTCAGAATTACTCCTGTGGAGGAAAGTGCGCATGGTGACTGTTGTATTCTATCCCGATGGAATTTCTGTGTTTCATCAATACTCTGATAGTCCACATATTACAGAATACCTCCAGATGTGCATTGGAAACTACTACTGGTATTCCAGGGAACGATCAAAGCGTAGACTGTTTCAGATTTTACTCACATGGAGAAAAGTGCGGATGGTGACAGTTGTATCCAATCCCGATGCAATTTCTGTGTTTCATCAATACTCTGATAGTCAACAGCTTACAGAATGCCTCCAGATGTGCATCGGAAACTACTACTGGCCTTCCAGGGAACGATCAAAGCGTAAACTCTTTGAGACATTACTCCCATGGAGGAAAGTGTACATGGTGACTGTTGTATTCAATCCCGATGCATTTTCTGTGTTTCACCAACACTCTGATAGTCCACAGATTACAGAATGCCTTCAGATGTGCATCGGAAACTACTACTGGTCTTCCTGGCAATGATCGCAGCGTAGATTGTTACAGATATTACTCCCATGGAGGAAAGTGCGCATGGTGACTGTTGTATTCAATCCCGATGCAATTTCTGTGTTTCATCAACACTCTGATAGTCCACAGATTACAGAAAGCTACCAGATGTGCATCGAAAACTACTACTGGACTTGCAGGGAACGATCAAAGCGTAGACTGTTAAAGACATTACTCCCATGGAGGAAGGTGCGCGTGGTGACTGTTGTATTCAATCCCGATGCAATTTCTGTGTCTCATCAACACTCTGATAGTCCACAGATTACAGAATGCCACCAGATGTGCATCGGAAACTACTACTGGTCTTCCAGGGAACGAACAAAGCGTAGACTGTTTGAGACATTACTCCCGTGGAGGAAAGTGCGCATGATGAGTGTTGTTTCCTTTCCCGACGCAATTTCTGTGTTTCATCAACACTCTGATAGTCCACAGATTACAGAATGCCTCCAGATGTGCATCGGAAACTGCTACTGGACTTCCAGGGAACGATCAAAGCGTAGACTGTTAGAGACGTTACTCCCATGGAGGAAAGTGCGCATGGTGACTGTTGTATACAATCCCGATGCAATTTCTGTGTTTCATCAACACTGTGATAGTCCACAGATTACAGAATGCCTCCAGGTGTCCATCGGAAACTATTACTGGTCTTGCAGGTCGGGCAAAGAGTTAACTCTTTGAGACATCACTCCCATGGAGGAAAGTTCGTATGGTGACTGCTGTATTCAATCCCGATGCAGTTTCTGTGTTTCATCAACACTCTGATAGTCCACAGATTACAGAATGCTACCAGACGTGCATCGGAAACTACTACTAGTCTTCCAGGGAACGGTCAAATCGTAGACTGTTTGAGACATTACTCCTGTGGAGGAAAGTGCGCATGGTGACTATTGTATTTAATCCCGATGCAATTTCTGTGTTTCATCAACACTCTGATAGTCCACAGGTTACAGAATGCCACCAGATGTGCATCGGAAACTACTACTGGTCTTGCAGGAACCGATCAAAGCGTAGACTGTTTAAGACATCACTCCCGTGGAAGAAAGTGCGCATGGTGACTGTTGTATTTAATCCCGATGCAATTTCCGTGTTTCATCAACACTCTGATAGTCAACAGATTACAGAATGCCACCAGATGTGCATCGGAAGCTACTACTGGTATTCCATGGAACGATCAAAGCGTAGACTGTTTCAGACATTACTCCCACGAAGGAAAGTGTGGATGGTGACTGTTGTATATTATCGCAATGCAATTTCTGTGTTTCATCAACACTGTGATAGTCCACAGATTACAGAATGCCTCCAGATATCCATCGGAAACTACTACTGGTCTTCCAGTGAACGATCAAGTCGTAAACCCTTTGAGACATTACTCCCAGGGGGGAAGGTGCGCATGGTGACTGTTGTATTCATTCTCGATGCATTTTCTGTGTTTCATCAACACTCTGATAGTCCACAGATTACAGAATGCCTCCAGATGTGCATCGGAAACTACTACTGGTCTTCTGGGGAACGATCAAAGCGTAGACTGTTCGAGACATTACTTCCATGGAGGAAAGTGCGCATGATGACTGTTGTATTCAATGCCGATGCAATTTCTGTGATTCATCAACACTCTGATAGTCCACAGTTTACAGAATGCCACCAGACGTGCATCGGAAACTACTACTGGTCTTCCAGGGAACGATCAAAACGTAGACTGTTTGAGTCATTACTCCTGTGGAGGAAAGTGCGCATGGTGACTGTTGTATTCAATCCCGATGCAATTTCTGTGTTTCATCAATACTCTGATAGTCCAAAGGTTACAGAATGCCACCAGATGTGCATCGGAAACTACTACTTGTCTTCCAGGGAACGATCAAAGCGTAGACTGTTAGAGACATTACTCCCATGGAGGAGAGTGCGCATGGTGACTGTTGTATTCAATTTCGATGCAATTTCTATGTTTCATCAACACTCTGATAGTCAACAGATTACAGAAAGACTCCAGATGTGCATCGGAAACTACTACTGGACTTCCAGGGAACGATCAAAGCGTAGACCGTTTGAGACATACCTCCCGTGGAGAAAAGTGCTCAAGGTGACTGTTGTATTCAATCCCGATGCAGTTTCTGTGTTTCGTCAACACTCTGATAGTCCACAGATAACAGAATGATACCAGATGTGCATCGGAAACTACTAGTGGACTTCCAGGGAACGATCAAAGCGTAGACTGTTTGAGAATTACTCCCATGGAGGAAAGTGCGCATGGTGACTGTTGTTCAATCCCGATGCAATTTCTGTGTTTCGTCAACACTCTGATAGTCCACAGATTACAGAATGCCTCCAGATGTGCATCGGAAGCTACTACTGGTCTTCCAGGGAACGATCAAAGCATAGACTGTTTGAAACATTACTCCCATGGAGGAAAGTGTGCATGGTGACTGTTGTATTCAAACACGATGCAAATTCTGTGTTTCATCAACACTCAGATAGTAAACAGATTACAGAATGCCTCCAGATGTGCATCGGAAACTACTTCTGGTCTTCCAGGGAATGATCAAAGCGTAGACTGTTAGGGATATTACTCCCATGGAGGAAAGTGCGCATGGTGACTCTTGAATTCAATCCCTATGCAATTTCTGTGTTTCATCAACACTCTGATAGTCAACAGATCTCAGAATGCCTCCAGATGTGCATCGGTAACTACTACTGGTCTTCCAGGGAACGATCAAAGCGTAGACTGTTTGAGACATTACTCCCATGGAGGAAAGTGCGCATGGTGACCGTTGTATTCAATCCCGAAGCATTTTCTCTGTTTCATCAACACTCTGATAGTCCAAAGATTACAGAAAGCCTCCAGATGTGCATCGGAAATTACTACTGGTCTTCAAGGGAACTATCAAAGCGTAGACTGTTTCAGACATTACTCCCATGGAGGAAAGTGCGCATGGTGACCGTTGTATTGAATCCCGATGCAATTTCTGTGTTTCATCAACACTCTGATAGTCCACAGATTACAGAATGCCACCAGATGTGCATCAGAAACTACTACCCTTCTTCCAGGGAACGATCAAAGCGCAGACTGTTGAGAGATTACTCCTGTGGAGGTAAGTGCGCATGATGAGTGTTGTTTCCTATCCCGATGCAATTTCTGTGTTTCATCAACACTCTGATAGTCCACAGGTTACAGAATGCCACCAGATGTGCATCGGAAACTACTACTGGTCTTGCAGGAACCGATCAAAGCGTAGACTGTTTAAGACATCACTCCCGTGGAAGAAAGTGCGCATGGTGACTGTTGTATTTAATCCCGATGCAATTTCCGTGTTTCATCAACACTCTGATAGTCAACAGATTACAGAATGCCACCAGATGTGCATCGGAAGCTACTACTGGTATTCCATGGAACGATCAAAGCGTAGACTGTTTCAGACATTACTCCCACGAAGGAAAGTGTGGATGGTGACTGTTGTATATTATCGCAATGCAATATCTGTGTTTCATCAACACTGTGATAGTCCACAGTTTACAGAATGCCTCCAGATGTCCATCGGAAACTACTACTGGTCTTCCAGTGAACGATCAAGTCGTAAACCCTTTGAGACATTACTCCCAGGGGGGAAGGTGCGCATGGTGACTGTTGTATTCATTCCCGATGCATTTTCTGTGTTTCATCAACACTCTGATAGTCCACAGATTACAGAATGCCTCCAGATGTGCATCGGAAACTACTACTGGTCTTCTGGGGAACGATCAAAGCGTAGACTGTTCGAGACATTACTTCCATGGAGGAAAGTGCGCATGATGACTGTTGTATTCAATCCCGATGCAATTTCTGTGATTCATCAACACTCTGATAGTCCACAGTTTACAGAATGCCACCAGACGTGCATCGGAAACTACTACTGGTCTTCCAGGGAACGATCAAAACGTAGACTGTTTGAGTCATTACTCCTGTGGAGGAAAGTGCGCATGGTGACTGTTGTATTCAATCCCGATGCAATTTCTGTGTTTCATCAATACTCTGATAGTCCAAAGGTTACAGAATGCCACCAGATGTGCATCGGAAACTACTACTTGTCATCCAGGGAACGATCAAAGGGTAGACTGTTAGAGACATTACTCCCATGGAGGAGAGTGCGCATGGTGACTGTTGTATTCAATTTCGATGCAATTTCTATGTTTCATCAACACTCTGATAGTCAACAGATTACAGAAAGCCTCCAGATGTGCATCGGAAACTACTACTGGACTTCCAGGGAACGATCAAAGCGTAGACCGTTTGAGACATACCTCCCGTGGAGAAAAGTGCTCAAGGTGACTGTTGTATTCAATCCCGATGCAGTTTCTGTGTTTCGTCAACACTCTGATAGTCCACAGATTACAGAATGCCACCAGATGTGCATCGGAAACTACTAGTGGTCTTCCAGGGAACGATCAAAGCGTAGACTGTTTGAGATTTACTCCCATGGAGGAAAGTGCGCATGGTGACTGTTGTATTCAATCCCGATGCAATTTCTGTGTTTCGTCAACACTCTGATAGTCCACAGATTACAGAATGCCTCCAGATGTGCATCGGAAGCTACTACTGGTCTTCCAGGGAACGATCAAAGCATAGACTGTTTGAAACATTACTCCCATGGAGGAAAGTGTGCATGGTGACTGTTGTATTCAAACCCGATGCAAATTCTGTGTTTCATCAACACTCAGATAGTAAACAGATTACAGAATGCCTCCAGATGTGCATCGGAAACTACTTCTGGTCTTCCAGGGAATGATCAAAGCGTAGACTGTTAGGGATATTACTCCCATGGAGGAAAGTGCGCATGGTGACTCTTGAATTCAATCCCTATGCAATTTCTGTGTTTCATCAACACTCTGATAGTCAACAGATCTCAGAATGCCTCCAGATGTGCATCGGTAACTACTACTGGTCTTCCAGGGAACGATCAAAGCGTAGACTGTTTGAGACATTACTCCCATGGAGGAAAGTGCGCATGGTGACTGTTGTATTCAATCCCGATGCAATTTCTGTGTTTCATCAACACTCTGAGATAGTCCACAGGTTACAGAATGCCTCCAGATGTCCATCGGAAACTATTACTGGTCTTGCAGGGAACGATCAAAGCGTAAATTCTTTGAGACATCACTCCCATGGAGGAAAGTTCGCATGGTGACTGTTGTATTCAATCCCGAAGCATTTTCTCTGTTTCATCAACACTCTGATAGTCCAAAGATTACAGAAAGCCTCCAGATGTGCATCGGAAACTACTACTGGTCTTCCAGGGAACTATCAAAGCGTAGACTGTTTCAGACATTACTCCCATGGAGGAAAGTGCGGATAGTGACTGTTGTATTCAATCCTGATGCAATTTCTGTGTTTCATCAACACTCTGACAGTCCACAGATTACAGAATGCCTCCAGATGTGCATCGGAAACTACTACTGGTCTTGCAGGGAACGATCAAACGTAGACTCTTACAGACATTACTCCCATGGAGGAAAGTGCGCATGGTGACCGTTGTATTCAATCCCGATGCAATTTCTGTGTTTCATCAACACTCTGATAGTCCACAGATTACAGAATGCCACCAGATGTGCATCAGAAACTACTACCCTTCTTCCAGGGAACGATCAAAGCGCAGACTGTTGAGAGATTACTCCTGTGGAGGTAAGTGCGCATGATGAGTGTTGTTTCCTATCCCGATGCAATTTCTGTGTTTCATCAACACTCTGATAGTCCACAGATTACAGAATGCCTCCAGATGTGCATCGGAAACTACTACTGGTCTTCCTGGGAACGATCAAAAAGTAGACTGTTTGAGTCATTACTCCCGTGGAGGAAAGTGCGAATGTTGACTGTTGAATTCAATCCCGATGCAATTTCTGTGTTTCATCAACACTCTGATAGTCCACAGGTTACAGAATGCCACCAGATGTGCATCGGAATCTACTACTGGTCTTCCAGGAAACGATCAAATCGTAGACTGTTTGAGACATCACTCCCATGTACGAAAATGTGGATGGTGACTGTTGTATTTAATCCCAATGCAAATTCTGTGTTTTATCAACACTCTGATATTCCACAGATTACAGAATGCCTCCACATGTGCATCGGAAACTACTACTGGTCTTCCAGGGAACGATCAAAGCGTAGACTGTTTGAGACATACCTCCTGTGGATGAAAGTGCGCATGGTGACTGATGTATTCAATCCTGATGCAATTTCTGTGTTTCATCAACACTCTGATAGCCCACAGGTTACAGAATGCCACCAGATGTGCATCGGAAACTACTACTGGTCTTCCAGGGAACGATCAAAGCGTAGACTGTTTGAGAATTACTCCTATGGAGGAAAGTGCACATGGTGACCGTTGTATTCAATCCCGATGCAATTTCTGTGTTTCATCAACACTCTGATAGTCCACAGATTACAGAATGCCTCCAGATGTGCATCGCAAACTACTACTGGTCTTCCAGGGAACGATCATTGCGTAGACTGTTACAGACATTACTCCCATGGAGGAAAGTGCGCATGGTGACTGTTGTATTCAATCCCGAAGCAATTTCTGTGTTTCATCAACACTCTGATAGTCCACAGATTACAGAATGCCACCAGATGTGCATCGGAAACTACTACTCGTCTTCCAGGGAACGATCAAAGCGTAGACTGTTTGAGACATTACTCCCGTGGAGGTAAGTGCGCATGATGAGTGTTGCTTCCTTTCCCGATGCTATTTCTGTGTTTCACCAACACTCTGATAGTCCACAAATTACAGAATGCCTCCAGATGTGCATCGGAAACCACTACTAGACTTCCAGGGAACGATCAAAACGTAGACTGTTTGAGACATTACTTTTATGGAGGAAAGTGCGCATGGTGACTGTTGTATTCAATCCCGATGCAATTTCGGTGTTTCATCAACACTCTGAGATAGTCCACAGGTTACAGAATGCCTCCAGATGTCCATCGGAGACTATTACTGGTCTTGCAGGGAACGATCAAAGCGTAAACTCTTTGAGACATCACTCCCATAGAGGAAAGTGCGCATGGTGACAGTTGTATTCATTCCCGATGCATTTTCTCTGTTTCATCAACACTCTGATATTCCACGGATTACAGAATGCCTCCAGATGTGCATCGGAAACTACTACTGGTCTTCCTGGGAACGATCAAAGCGTAGACTGTTTGAGACATTAATTTTATGGAGGAAGTGCGCATGGTGACTGTTGTATTAAATCCCGATGCAATTTCTGTGTTTCATCAACACTGTGATAGTGCACAGCTTACAGAATGCCTCCAAATGTCCATCGGAAACTATTACTGGTCTTTCAGGGAACGATCAAAGTGTAAACTCTTTGAGACATCACTCCCATGGAGGAAGGTGCGCATGGTGACTGTTGTATTCAATCCCGATGCAATTTCTGTGTTTCATCAACACTCTGATGGTCCACAGATTACAGAATGCCTCCAGATGTGCTTTGGAAACTACTACTGGTCTTCCAGGCAATGATCAAAGCGTAGACTGTTACAGATATTACTCCCATGGAGGAAAGTGCGCATGGTGACTGTTGTATTCAATCCCGATGCAATTTCTGTGTTTCATCAACACTCTGATAGTCCACAAATTACAGAATGCCTCCAGATGTGCATCGGAAACCACTACTGGACTTCCAGGGAACGATCAAAACGTAGACTGTTTGAGACATTACTTTTATGGAGGAAAGTGCGCATGGTGACTGTTGTATTCAATCCCGATGCAATTTCGGTGTTTCATCAACACTCTGAGATAGTCCACAGGTTACAGAATGCCTCCAGATGTCCATCGGAGACTATTACTGGTCTTGCAGGGAACGATCAAAGCGTAAATTCTTTGAGACATCACTCCCATGGAGGAAAGTTCGCATGGTGACTGTTGTATTCAATCCCGAAGCATTTTCTCTGTTTCATCAACACTCTGATAGTCCAAAGATTACAGAAAGCCTCCAGATGTGCATCGGAAACTACTACTGGTCTTAGAGGAAACGATCAAATCATAGACTGTTTGAGACATTACTCCCGAGGAAGAAAGTGCGCATGGTGACTGTTGTATTCAATCCTGATGCAATTTCTGTGTTTCATCAACACTCTGACATTCCACAGATTACAGAATGCCTCCAGATGTGAATCGGAAACTACTACTGGTCTTGCAGGGAACGATCAAACGTAGACTCTTACAGACATTACTCCCATGGAGGAAAGTGCGCATGGTGACCGTTGTATTCAATCCCGATGCAATTTCTGTGTTTCATCAACACTCTGATAGTCCACAGATTACAGAATGCCACCAGATGTGCATCAGAAACTACTACCCTTCTTCCAGGGAACGATCAAAGCGCAGACTGTTGAGAGATTACTCCTGTGGAGGTAAGTGCGCATGATGAGTGTTGTTTCCTATCCCGATGCAATTTCTGTGTTTCATCAACACTCTGATAGTCCACAGATTACAGAATGCCTCCAGATGTGCATCGGAAACTACTACTGGTCTTCCGGGGAACGATCAAAAAGTAGACTGTTTGAGTCATTACTCCCGTGGTGGAAAGTGCGAATGTTGACTGTTGAATTCAATCCCGATGCAATTTCTGTGTTTCATCAACACTCTGATAGTCCACAGGTTACAGAATGCCACCAGATGTGCATCGGAATCTACTACTGGTCTTCCAGGAAACGATCAAAGCGTAGACTGTTTGAGACATCACTCCCATGTACGAAACTGTGGATGGTGACTGTTGTATTTAATCCCAATGCAAATTCTGTGTTTTATCAACACTCTGATATTCCACAGATTACAGAATGCCTCCACATGTGCATCGGAAACTACTACTGGTCTTCCAGGGAACGATCAAAGCGTAGACTGTTTGAGACATACCTCCTGTGGATGAAAGTGCGCATGGTGACTGATGTATTCAATCCTGATGCAATTTCTGGGTTTCATCAACACTCTGATGGCCCACAGGTTACAGAATGCCACCAGATGTGCATCGGAAACTACTACTGGTCTTCCAGGGAACGATCAAAGCGTAGACTGTTTGAGAATTACTCCTATGGAGGAAAGTGCACATGGTGACCGTTGTATTCAATCCCGATGCAATTTCTGTGTTTCATCAACACTCTGATAGTCCACAGATTACAGAATGCCTCCAGATGTGCATCGGAAACTACTACTGGTCTTCTAGCTAACGATCAAAGCGTAGACTGTTTGAGACGTTACTCCCATGGAGGAAAGTGCGCATGATGACTGTTGTATTCAATTACTATGCAATTTCTGTGTTTCATCAACACTCAGATAGTAAACAGATTACAGAATGCCTCCAGATGTGCATCGGAAACTACTTCTGGTCTTCCAGGGAATGATCAAAGCATAGACTGTTAGGGATATTACTCCCACGGAGGAAAGTGCGCATGGTGACTCTTTTATTCAATCCCTATGCAATTTCTGTGTTTCATCAACACTCTGATAGTCAACAGATTTCAGAGTGCCTCCAGATGTGAATCGGAAACTACTACTGGTCTTCCAGGGAACGATCATTGCGTAGACTGTTAGAGACATTACTCCCATGGAGGAAAGTGCGCATGGTGACTGTTGTATTAATCCCAATGCAATTTCTGTGTTTCATCAACACTCTGATAGTCCACAGATTACAGAATGCCTCCAGATGTGCATCGAAAACTACTACTGGTCTTGCACGGAACGATCAAAGCGTAGACTGTTACAGACATTACTCCCATGGAGGAAAGTGCGCATGGTGACTGTTGTATTCAATCCCGAAGCAATTTCTGTGTTTCATCAACACTCTGATACTCCACAGATTACAGAATGCCACCAGATGTGCATCGGAAACTACTACTCGTCTTCCAGGGAACGATCAAAGCGTAGACTGTTTGAGACATTACTCCCGTGGAGGTAAGTGCGCATGATGAGTGTTGTTTCCTTTCCCGATGCTATTTCTGTGTTTCATCAACACTCTGATAGTCCACAAATTACAGAATGCCTCCAGATGTGCATCGGAAACCACTACTGGACTTCCAGGGAACGATCAAAACGTAGACTGTTTGAGACATTACTTTTATGGAGGAAAGTGCGCATGGTGACTGTTGTATTCAATCCCGATGCAATTTCGGTGTTTCATCAACACTCTGAGATAGTCCACAGGTTACAGAATGCCTCCAGATGTCCATCGGAGACTATTACTGGTCTTGCAGGGAACGATCAAAGCGTAAACTCTTTGAGACATCACTCCCATTGAGGAAAGTGCGCATGGTGACTGTTGTATTCATTCCCGATGCATTTTCTCTGTTTCATCAACACTCTGATATTCCACAGATTACAGAATGCCTCCAGATGTGCATCGGAAACTACTACTGTTCTTCCTGGGAACGATCAAAGCGTAGACTGTTTGAGACATTAATTTTATGGAGGAAGTGCGCATGGTGACTGTTGTATTAAATCCCGATGCAATTTCTGTGTTTCATCAACACTGTGATAGTCCACAGCTTACAGAATGCCTCCCGATGTCCATCGGAAACTATTACTGGTCTTTCAGGGAACGATCAAAGCGTAAACTCTTTGAGACATCACTCCCATGGAGGAAGGTGCGCATGGTGACTGTTGTATTCAATCCCGATGCAATTTCTGTGTTTCATCAACACTCTGATAGTCCACAGATTACAGAATGCCTCCAGATGTGCATCGGAAACTACTACTGGTCTTCCAGGGAACGATCAAAGCGTAAACTCTTTGAGACATTACTCATATGGAGGAAAGTGCGCATGGTGACTGTTGTATTCATTCCCAATGCATTTTCTGTGTTTCATCAACACTCTGATGGTCCACAGATTACAGAATGCCTCCAGATGTGCTTTGGAAACTACTACTGGTCTTCCAGGCAATGATCAAAGCGTAGACTGTTACAGATATTACTCCCATGGAGGAAAGTGCGCAAGAGGAGTGTTGTTTCCTTTCCCGATGCAATCTCTATGTTTCATCAACACTCTGATAGTCCACAGATTACAGAATGCCTCCAGATCTGCATCGGAATCTACTACTGGACTTCCAGGGAACGATCAAAGCGTAGACTGTTTGAGACATTAATTTTATGGAGGAAAGTGCGCATGGTGACTGTTGTATTCAATCCCGATGCAATTTCTGTGTTTCATCAACACTCTGATAGTCCACAGGTTACAGAATGCCACCAGATGTGCATCGGAATCTACTACTGGTCTTCCAGGAAACGATCAAAGCGTAGACTGTTTGAGACATCACTCCCATGTACGAAAATGTGGATGGTGACTGTTGTATTTAATCCCAATGCAAATTCTGTGTTTTATCAACACTCTGATATTCCACAGATTACAGAATGCCTCCACATGTGCATCGGAAACTACTACTGGTCTTCCAGGGAACGATCAAAGCGTAGACTGTTTGAGACATACCTCCTGTGGATGAAAGTGCGCATGGTGACTGATGTATTCAATCCTGATGCAATTTCTGTGTTTCATCAACACTCTGATAGCCCACAGGTTACAGAATGCCACCAGATGTGCATCGGAAACTACTACTGGTCTTCCAGGGAACGATCAAAGCGTAGACTGTTTGAGAATTACTCCTATGGAGGAAAGTGCACATGGTGACCGTTGTATTCAATCCCGATGCAATTTCTGTGTTTCATCAACACTCTGATAGTCCACAGATTACAGAGTGCCTCCAGATGTGCATCGGAAACTACTACTGGTCTTCTAGCTAACGATCAAAGCGTAGACTGTTTGAGACGTTACTCCCATGGAGGAAAGTGCGCATGGTGACTGTTGTATTCAATTACTATGCAATTTCTGTGTTTCATCAACACTCAGATAGTAAACAGATTACAGAATGCCTCCAGATGTGCATCGGAAACTACTTCTGGTCTTCCAGGGAATGATCAAAGCATAGACTGTTAGGGATATTACTCCCACGGAGGAAAGGGCGCATGGTGACTCTTTTATTCAATCCCTATGCAATTTCTGTGTTTCATCAACACTCTGATAGTCAACAGATTTCAGAGTGCCTCCAGATGTGAATCGGAAACTACTACTGGTCTTCCAGGGAACGATCATTGCGTAGACTGTTAGAGACATTACTCCCATGGAGGAAAGTGCGCATGGTGACTGTTGTATTAATCCCGATGCAATTTCTGTGTTTCATCAACACTCTGATAGTCCACAGATTACAGAATGCCTCCAGATGTGCATCGAAAACTACTACTGGTCTTGCACGGAACGATCAAAGCGTAGACTGTTACAGACATTACTCCCATGGAGGAAAGTGCGCATGGTGACTGTTGTATTCAATCCCGAAGCAATCTCTGTGTTTCATCAACACTCTGATAGTCCACAGATTACAGAATGCCACCAGATGTGCATCGGAAACTACTTCTCGTCTTCCAGGGAACGATCAAAGCGTAGACTGTTTGAGACATTACTCCCGTGGAGGTAAGTGCGCATGATGAGTGTTGTTTCCTTTCCCGATGCTATTTCTGTGTTTCATCAACACTCTGATAGTCCACAAATTACAGAATGCCTCCAGATGTGCATCGGAAACCACTACTGGACTTCCAGGGAACGATCAAAACGTAGACTGTTTGAGACATTACTTTTATGGAGGAAAGTGCGCATGGTGACTGTTGTATTCAATCCCGATGCAATTTCGGTGTTTCATCAACACTCTGAGATAGTCCACAGGTTACAGAATGCCTCCAGATGTCCATCGGAGACTATTACTGGTCTTGCAGGGAACGATCAAAGCGTAAACTCTTTGAGACATCACTCCCATAGAGGAAAGTGCGCATGGTGACTGTTGTATTCATTCCCGATGCATTTTCTCTGTTTCATCAACACTCTGATATTCCACAGATTACAGAATGCCTCCAGATGTGCATCGGAAACTACTACTGGTCTTCCTGGGAACGATCAAAGCGTAGACTGTTTGAGACATTAATTTTATGGAGGAAGTGCGCATGGTGACTGTTGTATTAAATCCCGATGCAATTTCTGTGTTTCATCAACACTGTGATAGTCCACAGCTTACAGAATGCCTCCCGATGTCCATCGGAAACTATTACTGGTCTTTCAGGGAACGATCAAAGCGTAAACTCTTTGAGACATCACTCCCATGGAGGAAGGTGCGCATGGTGACTGTTGTATTCAATCCCGATGCATTTTCTGTGTTTCATCAACACTCTGATAGTCCACAGATTACAGAATGCCTCCAGATGTGCATCGGAAACTACTACTGGTCTTCCAGGGAACGATCAAAGCGTAAACTCTTTGAGACATTACTCATATGGAGGAAAGTGCGCATGGTGACTGTTGTATTCATTCCCAATGCATTTTCTGTGTTTCATCAACACTCTGATGGTCCACAGATTACAGAATGCCTCCAGATGTGCTTTGGAAACTACTACTGGTCTTCCAGGCAATGATCAAAGCGTAGACTGTTACAGATATTACTCCCATGGAGGAAAGTGCGCATGGTGACTGTTGTATTCAATCCCGATGCAATTTCTGTGTTTCATCAACACTCTGATAGTCCACAGATTACAGAAAGCCTCCAGATGTGCATCGGAGACTACTACTGGTCTTGCAGGGAACGATCAAAGCGTAGACTGTTAAAGACATTACTCCCATGGAGGAAAGTGCGCATGAGGAGTGTTGTTTCCTTTCCCAAATGCAATCTCTGTGTTTCATCAACACTCTGATAGTCCACAGATTACAGAATGCCTCCAGATCTGCATCGGAATCTACTACTGGACTTCCAGGGAACGATCAAAGCGTAGACTGTTTGAGACATTAATTTTATGGAGGAAAGTGCGCATGGTGACTGTTGTATTCAATCCCGATGCATTTTCTGTGTTTCATCAACACTCTGAAAGTCCACAGTTTACAGAATGCCTACAGATGTGCATCGGAAACTACTACTGGTCTTCCTGGGAACGATCAAAAAGTAGACTGTTTGAGACATTACTCCCATGGAGAAAATTGCGCATGGTGACTGTTGTATTCAATCCCGATGCAATTTCTGTGTTTCAACAACACTCTGATAGTCCACAGGTTACAGAATGCCTCCCGATGTGCATCGGAAACTACTACTGGTCTTGCAGGGAACGATCAAACGTAGACTCTTACAGACATTACTCCCATGGAGGAAAGTGCGCATGGTGACCCTTGTATTCAATCCCGATGCAATTTCTGTGTTTCATCAACACTCTGATAGTCCACAGATTACAGAATGCCTCCAGATGTGCATCAGAAACTACTACTCGTCTTCCAGGGAACGATCAAAGCGCAGACTGTTTGAGAGATTACTCCCGTGGAGGTAAGTGCGCATGATGAATGTTGTTTCCTTTCCCGATGCAATTTCTGTGTTTCACCAACACTCTGATAGTCCACAGATTACAGAATGCCTCCAGATGTGCTTCGAAAACTACTACTGGACTTCCAGGGAACGATCAAAGCGTAGACTGTTTGAGACATTACTTTTATGGAAGAAAGTGCGCATGGTGACTGTTGTATTCAATCCCGATGCAATTTCTGTGTTTCATCAACACTCTGATAGTCCACAGATTACAGAAAGCTACCAGATGTGCATCGAAAACTACTACTGGTCTTGCAGGGAACGATCAAAGCGTAGACTGTTAAAGACATTACTCCCATGGAGGAAGGTGCGCGTGGTGACTGTTGTATTCAATCACGATGCAATTTCCGTGTTTCATCAACACTCTGATAGTCCACAGATTACAGAATGCTACCAGACGTGCATCGGAAACTACTACTAGTCTTCCAGGGAACGGTCAAATCGTAGACTGTTTGACACATTACTCCCGTGGAGGAAAGTGCGCATGGTGACTATTGTATTCAATCCCGATGCAATTTCTGTGTTTCATCAACACTCTGATAGTCCACAGGTTACAGAATGCCACCAGATGTGCATCGGAAACTACTACTGGTCTTCCAGGAACCGATCAAAGCGTAGACTGTTTAAGACATCACTCCCGTGGAGGAAAGTGCGCATGGTGACTGTTGTATTTAATCCCGATGCAATTTCCGTGTTTCATCAACACTCTGATAGTCAACAGATTACAGAATGCCACCAGATGTGCATCGGAAGCTACTACTGGTATTCCATGGAACGATCAAAGCGTAGACTGTTTCAGACATTTCTCCCACGAAGGAAAGTGTGGATGGTGACTGTTGTATATAATCGCAATGCAATTTCTGTGTTTCATCAACACTGTGATAGTCCACAGATTACAGAATGCCTCCAGATGTCCATCGGAAACTACTACTAGTCTTCCAGTGAACGATCAAAGCGTAAACTCTTTGAGACATTACTCCCATGGAGGAAGGAGCGCATGGTGACTGTTCTATTCATTCCCGATGCATTTTCTGTGTTTCATCAACACTCTGATAGTCCACAGATTACAGAATGCCTCCAGATGTGCATCGGAAACTACTTCTGGTCTTCTGGGGAACGATCAAAGCGTAGACTGTTCGAGACATTACTTCCATGGAGGAAAGTGCGCATGATGACTGTTGTATTCAATCCCGATGCAATTTCTGTGATTCATCAACACTCTGATAGTCCACAGTTTACAGAATGCCACCAGACGTGCATCGGAAACTACTACTGGTCTTCCAGGGAACGATCAAAACGTAGACTGTTTGAGTCATTACTCCTGTGGAGGAAAGTGCGCCTGGTGACTGTTGTATTCAATCCCGATGCAATTTCTGTGTTTCATCAATACTCTGATAGTCCAAAGGTTACAGAATGCCACCAGATGTGCATCGTAAACTACTACTTGTCTTCCAGGGAACGATCAAAGCGTAGACTGTTAGAGACTTCACTCCCATGGAGGAGAGTGCGCATGGTGACTGTTGTATTCAATTTCGATGCATTTCTATGTTTCATCAACACTCTGATAGTCCACACATTACAGAAAGCCTCCAGATGTGCATCGGAAACTACTACTGGACTTCCAGGGAACGATCAAAGCGTAGACCGTTTGAGACATACCTCCCGTGGAGAAAAGTGCTCAAGGTGACTGTTGTATTCAATCCCGATGCAATTTCTGTGTTTCGTCAACACTCTGATAGTCCACAGATTACTGAATGCCACCAGATGTGCATCGGAAACTACTAGTGGTCTTCCAGGGAACGATCAAAGCGTAGACTGTTTGAGAATTACTCCCATGGAGGAAAGTGCGCATGGTGACTGTTGCATTCAATCCCGATGCAATTTCTGTGTTTCGTCAACACTCTGATAGTCCACAGATTACAGAATGCCTCCAGATGTGCATCGGAAGCTACTACTGGTCTTCCAGGAAACGATCAAAGCATAGACTGTTTGAAACATTACTCCCATGGAGGAAAGTGTGCATGGTACTGTTGTATTCAAACCCGATGCAAATTCTGTGTTTCATCAACACTCAGATAGTAAACAGATTACAGAATGCCTCCAGATGTGCATCGGAAACTACTACTGGTCTTCCAGGGAACTATCAAAGCGTAGACTGTTTCAGACATTACTCCCATGGAGGAAAGTGCGGATAGTGACTGTTGTATTCAATCCTGATGCAATTTCTGTGTTTCATCAACACTCTGACAGTCCACAGATTACAGAATGCCTCCAGATGTGCATCGGAAACTACTACTGGTCTTGCAGGGAACGATCAAACGTAGACTCTTACAGACATTACTCCCATGGAGGAAAGTGCGCATGGTGACCGTTGTATTCAATCCCGATGCAATTTCTGTGTTTCATCAACACTCTGATAGTCCACAGATTACAGAATGCCACCAGATGTGCATCAGAATCTACTACCCTTCTTCCAGGGAACGATCAAAGCGCAGACTGTTGAGAGATTACTCCTGTGGAGGTAAGTGCGCATGATGAGTGTTGTTTCCTATCCCGATGCAATTTCTGTGTTTCATCAACACTCTGATAGTCCACAGATTACAGAATGCCTCCAGATGTGCATCGGAAACTACTACTGGTCTTCCGGGGAACGATCAAAAAGTAGACTGTTTGAGTCATTACTCCCGTGGAGGAAAGTGCGAATGTTGACTGTTGAATTCAATCCCGATGCAATTTCTGTGTTTCATCAACACTCTGATAGTCCACAGGTTACAGAATGCCACCAGATGTGCATCGGAATCTACTACTGGTCTTCCAGGAAACGATCAAAGCGTAGACTGTTTGAGACATCACTCCCATGTACGAAAATGTGGATGGTGACTGTTGTATTTAATCCCAATGCAAATTCTGTGTTTTATCAACACTCTGATATTCCACAGATTACAGAATGCCTCCACATGTGCATCGGAAACTACTACTGGTCTTCCAGGGAACGATCAAAGCGTAGACTGTTTGAGACATACCTCCTGTGGATGAAAGTGCGCATGGTGACTGATGTATTCAATCCTGATGCAATTTCTGTGTTTCATCAACACTCTGATAGCCCACAGGTTACAGAATGCCACCAGATGTGCATCGGAAACTACTACTGGTCTTCCAGGGAACGATCAAAGCGTAGACTGTTTGAGAATTACTCCTATGGAGGAAAGTGCACATGGTGACCGTTGTATTCAATCCCGATGCAATTTCTGTGTTTCATCAACACTCTGATAGTCCACAGATTACAGAATGCCTCCAGATGTGCATCGGAAACTACTACTGGTCTTCTAGCTAACGATCAAAGCGTAGACTGTTTGAGACGTTACTCCCATGGAGGAAAGTGCGCATGGTGACTGTTGTATTAATCCCGATGCAATTTCTGTGTTTCATCAACACTCTGATAGTCCACAGATTACAGAATGCCTCCAGATGTGCATCGGAAACTACTACTGTTCTTCCTGGGAACGATCAAAGCGTAGGCTGTTTGAGACATTAATTTTATGGAGGAAGTGCGCATGGTGACTGTTGTATTAAATCCCGATGCAATTTCTGTGTTTCATCAACACTGTGATAGTCCACAGCTTACAGAATGTATCCCGATGTCCATCGGAAACTATTACTGGTCTTTCAGGGAACGATCAAAGCGTAAACTCTTTGAGACATCACTCCCATGGAGGAAGGTGCGCGTGGTGACTGTTGTATTCAATCCCGATGCAATTTCTGTGTTTCATCAACACTCTGATAGTCCACAGATTACAGAATGCCTCCAGATGTGCATCGGAAACTACTACTGGTCTTCCAGGGAACGATCAAAGCGTAAACTCTTTGAGACATTACTCATATGGAGGAAAGTGCGCATGGTGACTGTTGTATTCATTCCCAATGCATTTTCTGTGTTTCATCAACACTCTGATGGTCCACAGATTACAGAATGCCTCCAGATGTGCTTTGGAAACTACTACTGGTCTTCCAGGCAATGATCAAAGCGTAGACTGTTACAGATATTACTCCCATGGAGGAAAGTGC
This sequence comes from Schistocerca gregaria, assembly GCF_023897955.1. Classification (NCBI taxonomy): domain Eukaryota; kingdom Metazoa; phylum Arthropoda; class Insecta; order Orthoptera; family Acrididae; genus Schistocerca; species Schistocerca gregaria. The sequence goes on along the minus strand of NC_064926.1, from coordinate 11,386,016 downwards.
GCATGAGGAGTGTTGTTTCCTTTCCCGATGCAATCTCTGTGTTTCATCAACACTCTGATAGTCCACAGATTACAGAATGCCTCCAGATCTGCATCGGAATCTACTACTGGACTTCCAGGGAACGATCAAAGCGTAGACTGTTTGAGACATTAATTTTATGGAGGAAAGTGCGCATGGTGACTGTTGTATTCAATCCCGATGCAATTTCTGTGTTTCATCAACACTCTGATAGTCCACAGGTTACAGAATGCCACCAGATGTGCATCGGAATCTACTACTGGTCTTCCAGGACCGATCAAAGCGTAGACTGTTTGAGACATCACTCCCATGTACGAAAATGTGGATGGTGACTGTTGTATTTAATCCCAATGCAAATTCTGTGTTTGATCAACACTCTGATATTCCACAGATTACAGAATGCCTCCACATGTGCATCGGAAACTACTACTGGTCTTCCAGGGAACGATCAAAGCGTAGACTGTTTGAGACATACCTCCTGTGGATGAAAGTGCGCATGGTGACTGATGTATTCAATCCTGATGCAATTTCTGTGTTTCATCAACACTCTGATAGCCCACAGGTTACAGAATGCCACCAGATGTGCATCGGAAACTACTACTGGTCTTCCACGGAACGATCAAAGCGTAGACTGTTTGAGAATTACTCCTATGGAGGAAAGTGCACATGGTGACCGTTGTATTCAATCCCGATGCAATTTCTGTGTTTCATCAACACTCTGATAGTCCACAGATTACAGAGTGCCTCCAGATGGGCATCGGAAACTACTACTGGTCTTCTAGCTAACGATCAAAGCGTAGACTGTTTGAGACGTTACTCCCATGGAGGAAAGTGCGCATGGTGACTGTTGTATTCAATTACTATGCAATTTCTGTGCTTCATCAACACTCAGATAGTAAACAGATTACAGAATGCCTCCAGATGTGCAGCGGAAACTACTTCTAGTCTTCCAGGGAATGATCAAAGCATAGACTGTTAGGGATATTACTCCCACGGAGGAAAGGGCGCATGGTGACTCTTTTATTCAATCCCTATGCAATTTCTGTGTTTCATCAACACTCTGATAGTCAACAGATTTCAGAGTGCCTCCAGATGTGAATCGGAAACTACTACTGGTCTTCTAGCTAACGATCATTGCGTAGACTGTTAGAGACATTACTCCCATGGAGGAAAGTGCGCATGGTGACTGTTGTATTAATCCCGATGCAATTTCTGTGTTTCATCAACACTCTGATAGTCCACAGATTACAGAATGCCTCCAGATGTGCATCGAAAACTACTACTGGTCTTGCACGGAACGATCAAAGCGTAGACTGTTACAGACATTACTCCCATGGAGGAAAGTGCGCATGGTGACTGTTGTATTCAACCCCGAAGCAATTTCTGTGTTTCATCAACACTCTGATAGTCCACAGATTACAGAATGCCTCCAGATGTGCATCGGAAGCTACTACTGGTCTTCCAGGAAACGATCAAAGCATAGACTGTTTGAAACATTACTCCCATGGAGGAAAGTGTGCATGGTACTGTTGTATTCAAACCCGATGCAAATTCTGTGTTTCATCAACACTCAGATAGTAAACAGATTACAGAATGCCTCCAGATGTGCATCGGAAACTACTACTGGTCTTCCAGGGAACTATCAAAGCGTAGACTGTTTCAGACATTACTCCCATGGAGGAAAGTGCGGATAGTGACTGTTGTATTCAATCCTGATGCAATTTCTGTGTTTCATCAACACTCTGACAGTCCACAGATTACAGAATGCCTCCAGATGTGCATCGGAAACTACTACTGGTCTTGCAGGGAACGATCAAACGTAGACTCTTACAGACATTACTCCCATGGAGGAAAGTGCGCATGGTGACCGTTGTATTCAATCCCGATGCAATTTCTGTGTTTCATCAACACTCTGATAGTCCACAGATTACAGAATGCCACCAGATGTGCATCAGAAACTACTACCCTTCTTCCAGGGAACGATCAAAGCGCAGACTGTTGAGAGATTACTCCTGTGGAGGTAAGTGCGCATGATGAGTGTTGTTTCCTATCCCGATGCAATTTCTGTGTTTCATCAACACTCTGATAGTCCACAGATTACAGAATGCCTCCAGATGTGCATCGGAAACTACTACTGGTCTTCCGGGGAACGATCAAAAAGTAGACTGTTTGAGTCATTACTCCCGTGGAGGAAAGTGCGAATGTTGACTGTTGAATTCAATCCCGATGCAATTTCTGTGTTTCATCAACACTCTGATAGTCCACAGGTTACAGAATGCCACCAGATGTGCATCGGAATCTACTACTGGTCTTCCAGGAAACGATCAAAGCGTAGACTGTTTGAGACATCACTCCCATGTACGAAAATGTGGATGGTGACTGTTGTATTTAATCCCAATGCAAATTCTGTGTTTTATCAACACTCTGATATTCCACAGATTACAGAATGCCTCCACATGTGCATCGGAAACTACTACTGGTCTTCCAGGGAACGATCAAAGCGTAGACTGTTTGAGACATACCTCCTGTGGATGAAAGTGCGCATGGTGACTGATGTATTCAATCCTGATGCAATTTCTGTGTTTCATCAACACTCTGATAGCCCACAGGTTACAGAATGCCACCAGATGTGCATCGGAAACTACTACTGGTCTTCCAGGGAACGATCAAAGCGTAGACTGTTTGAGAATTACTCCTATGGAGGAAAGTGCACATGGTGACCGTTGTATTCAATCCCGATGCAATTTCTGTGTTTCATCAACACTCTGATAGTCCACAGATTACAGAATGCCTCCAGATGTGCATCGGAAACTACTACTGGTCTTCTAGCTAACGATCAAAGCGTAGACTGTTTGAGACGTTACTCCCATGGAGGAAAGTGCGCATGGTGACTGTTGTATTAATCCCGATGCAATTTCTGTGTTTCATCAACACTCTGATAGTCCACAGATTACAGAATGCCTCCAGATGTGCATCGGAAACTACTACTGTTCTTCCTGGGAACGATCAAAGCGTAGGCTGTTTGAGACATTAATTTTATGGAGGAAGTGCGCATGGTGACTGTTGTATTAAATCCCGATGCAATTTCTGTGTTTCATCAACACTGTGATAGTCCACAGCTTACAGAATGTATCCCGATGTCCATCGGAAACTATTACTGGTCTTTCAGGGAACGATCAAAGCGTAAACTCTTTGAGACATCACTCCCATGGAGGAAGGTGCGCGTGGTGACTGTTGTATTCAATCCCGATGCAATTTCTGTGTTTCATCAACACTCTGATAGTCCACAGATTACAGAATACCTCCAGATGTGCATCGGAAACTACTACTGGTCTTCCAGGGAACGATCAAAGCGTAAACTCTTTGAGACATTACTCATATGGAGGAAAGTGCGCATGGTGACTGTTGTATTCATTCCCAATGCATTTTCTGTGTTTCATCAACACTCTGATGGTCCACAGATTACAGAATGCCTCCAGATGTGCTTTGGAAACTACTACTGGTCTTCCAGGCAATGATCAAAGCGTAGACTGTTACAGATATTACTCCCATGGAGGAAAGTGCGCATGAGGAGTGTTGTTTCCTTTCCCGATGCAATCTCTGTGTTTCATCAACACTCTGATAGTCCACAGATTACAGAATGCCTCCAGATCTGCATCGGAATCTACTACTGGACTTCCAGGGAACGATCAAAGCGTAGACTGTTTGAGACATTAATTTTATGGAGGAAAGTGCGCATGGTGACTGTTGTATTCAAACCCGATGCAATTTCTGTGTTTCATCAACACTCTGATAGTCCACAGGTTACAGAATGCCACCAGATGTGCATCGGAATCTACTACTGGTCTTCCAGGAAACGATCAAAGCGTAGACTGTTTGAGACATCACTCCCATGTATGAAAATGTGGATGGTGACTGTTGTATTTAATCCCAATGCAAATTCTGTGTTTTATCAACACTCTGATATTCCACAGATTACAGAATGCCTCCACATGTGCATCGGAAACCTCTACTGGTCTTCCAGGGAACGATCAAAGCGTAGACTGTTTGAGACATACCTCCTGTGGATGAAAGTGCGCATGGTGACTGATGTATTCAATCCTGATGCAATTTCTGTGTTTCATCAACACTCTGATAGCCCACAGGTTACAGAATGCCACCAGATGTGCATCGGAAACTACTACTGGTCTTCCAGGGAACGATCAAAGCGTAGACTGTTTGAGAATTACTCCTATGGAGGAAAGTGCACATGGTGACCGTTGTATTCAATCCCGATGCAATTTCTGTGTTTCATCAACACTCTGATAGTCCACAGATTACAGAGTGCCTCCAGATGGGCATCGGAAACTACTACTGGTCTTCTAGCTAACGATCAAAGCGTAGACTGTTTGAGACGTTACTCCCATGGAGGAAAGTGCGCATGGTGACTGTTGTATTCAATTACTATGCAATTTCTGTGCTTCATCAACACTCAGATAGTAAACAGATTACAGAATGCCTCCAGATGTGCAGCGGAAACTACTTCTAGTCTTCCAGGGAATGATCAAAGCATAGACTGTTAGGGATATTACTCCCTCGGAGGAAAGGGCGCATGGTGACTCTTTTATTCAATCCCTATGCAATTTCTGTGTTTCATCAACACTCTGATAGTCAACAGATTTCAGAGTGCCTCCAGATGTGAATCGGAAACTACTACTGGTCTTCCAGGGAACGATCATTGCGTAGACTGTTAGAGACATTACTCCCATGGAGGAAAGTGCGCATGGTGACTGTTGTATTAATCCCGATGCAATTTCTGTGTTTCATCAACACTCTGATAGTCCACAGATTACAGAATGCCTCCAGATGTGCATCGAAAACTACTACTGGTCTTGCACGGAACGATCAAAGCGTAGACTGTTACAGACATTACTCCCATGGAGGAAAGTGCGCATGGTGACTGTTGTATTCAACCCCGAAGCAATTTCTGTGTTTCGTCAACACTCTGATAGTCCACAGATTACAGAATGCCACCAGATGTGCATCGGAAACTACTTCTCGTCTTCCAGGGAACGATCAAAGCGTAGACTGTTTGAGACATTACTCCCGTGGAGGTAAGTGCGCATGATGAGTGTTGTTTCCTTTCCCGATGCTATTTCTGTGTTTCATCAACACTCTGATAGTCCACAAATTACAGAATGCCACCAGATGTGCATCGGAAACCACTACTGGACTTCCAGGGAACGATCAAAACGTAAACTGTTTGAGACATTACTTTTATGGAGGAAAGTGCGCATGGTGACTGTTGTATTCAATCCCGACGCAATTTCGGTGTTTCATCAACACTCTGAGATAGTCCACAGGTTACAGAATGCCTCCAGATGTCCATCGGAGACTATTACTGGTCTTGCAGGGAACGATCAAAGCGTAAACTCTTTGAGACATCACTCCCATAGAGGAAAGTGCGCATGGTGACTGTTGTATTCATTCCCGATGCATTTTCTCTGTTTCATCAACACTCTGATATTCCACAGATTACAGAATGCCTCCAGATGTGCATCGGAAACTACTACTGGTCTTCCTGGGAACGATCAAAGCGTAGACTGTTTGAGACATTAATTTTATGGAGGAAGTGCGTATGGTGACTGTTGTATTAAATCCCGATGCAATTTCTGTGTTTCATCAACACTGTGATAGTCCACAGCTTACAGAATGCCTCCCGATGTCCATCGGAAACTATTACTGGTCTTTCAGGGAACGATCAAAGCGTAAACTCTTTGAGACATCACTCCCATGGAGGAAGGTGCGCATGGTGACTGTTGTATTCAATCCCGATGCATTTTATGTGTTTCATCAACACTCTGATAGTCCACAGATTACAGAATGCCTCCAGATGTGCATCGGAAACTACTACTGGTCTTCCAGGGAACGATCAAAGCGTAAACTCTTTGAGACATTACTCATATGGAGGAAAGTGCGCATGGTGACTGTTGTATTCATTCCCAATGCATTTTCTGTGTTTCATCAACACTCTGATGGTCCACAGATTACAGAATGCCTCCAGATGTGCTTTGGAAACTACTACTGGTCTTCCAGGCAATGATCAAAGCGTAGACTGTTACAGATATTACTCCCATGGAGGAAAGTGCGCATGGTGACTGTTGTATTCAATCCCGATGCAATTTCTGTGTTTCATCAACACTCTGATAGTCCACAGATTACAGAAAGCCTCCAGATGTGCATCGGAGACTACTACTGGTCTTGCAGGGAACGATCAAAGCGTAGACTGTTAAAGACATTACTCCCATGGAGGAAAGTGCGCATGAGGAGTGTTGTTTCCTTTCCCGATGCAATCTCTGTGTTTCATCAACACTCTGATAGTCCACAGATTACAGAATGCCTCCAGTTCTGCATCGGAATCTACTACTGGACTTCCAGGGAACGATCAAAGCGTAGACTGTTTGAGACATTAATTTTATGGAGGAAAGTGCGCATGGTGACTGTTGTATTCAATCCCGATGCATTTTCTGTGTTTCATCAACACTCTGAAAGTGCACAGTTTACAGAATGCCTGCAGATGTGCATCGGAAACTACTACTGGTCTTCCTGGGAACGATCAAAAAGTAGACTGTTTGAGACATTACTCCCATGGAGAAAATTGCGCATGGTGACTGTTGTATTCAATCCCGATGCAATTTCTGTGTTTCAACAACACTCTGATAGTCCACAGGTTACAGAATGCCTGCAGATGTGCATCGGAAACTACTACTGGTCTTGCAGGGAACGATCAAACGTAGACTCTTACAGACATTACTCCCATGGAGGAAAGTGCGCATGGTGACCCTTGTATTCAATCCCGATGCAATTTCTGTGTTTCATCAACACCCTGATAGTCCACAGATTACAGAATGCCTCCAGATGTGCATCAGAAACTACTACTCGTCTTCCAGGGAACGATCAAAGCGCAGACTGTTCTGAGATTACTCCCGTGGAGGTAAGTGCGCATGATGAATGTTGTTTCCTTTCCCGATGCAATTTCTGTGTTTCACCAACACTCTGATAGTCCACAGATTACAGAATGCCTCCAGATGTGCATCGAAAACTACTACTGGACTTCCAGGGAACGATCAAAGCGTAGACTGTTTGAGACATTACTTTTATGGAGGAAAGTGCGCATGGTGACTGTTGTATTCAATCCCGATGCAATTTCTGTGTTTCATCAACACTCTGATATTCCACAGATTACAGAATGCCTCCAGATGTGCATCGGAAACTACTACTGGTCTTCCTGGGATCGATCAAAAAGTAGACTGTTTGAGTCATTACTCCCGTGGAGGAAAGTGCGAATGTTGACTGTTGAATTCAATCCCGATGCAATTTCTGTGTTTCATCAACACTCTGATAGTCCACAGGTTACAGAATGCCACCAGTTGTGCATCGGAAACTACTACTGGTCTTCCAGGAAACGATCAAAGCGTAGACTGTTTGAGACATCACTCCCATGTACGAAAATGTGGATGGTGACTGTTCTATTTAATCCCAATGCAAATTCTGTGTTTTATCAACACTCTGATATTCCACAGATTACAGAATGCCTCCACATGTGCATCTGAAACTACTACTGGTCTTCCAGGGAACGATCAAAGCGTAAACTCTTTGAGACATCACTCCCATGGAGGAAAGTGCACATGGTGACCGTTGTATTCAATCCCGATGCAATTTCTGTGTTTCATCAACACTCTGATAGTCCACAGATTACAGAATGCCTCCAGATGTGCATCGGAAACTACTACTGGTCTTCTAGCTAACGATCAAAGCGTAGACTGTTTGAGACGTTACTCCCATGGAGGAAAGTGCGCATGGTGACTGTTGTATTCAATTACTATGCAATTTCTGTGTTTCATCAACACGCAGATAGTAAACATATTACAGAATGCCTCCAGATGTGCATCGGAAACTACTTCTGGTCTTCCAGGGAATGATCAAAGCATAGACTGTTAGGGATATTACTCCCACGGAGCAAAGTGCGCATGGTGACTCTTTTATTCAATCCCTATGCAATTTCTGTGTTTCATCAACACTCTGATAGTCAACAGATTTCAGAGTGCCTCCAGATGTGAATCGGAAACTACTACTGGTCTTCCAGGGAACGATCATTGCGTAGACTGTTAGAGACATTACTCCCATGGAGGAAAGTGCGCATGGTGACTGTTGTATTAATCCCGATGCAATTTCTGTGTTTCATCAACACTCTGATAGTCCACAGATTACAGAATGCCTCCAGATGTGCATCGGAAACTACTACTGGTCTTGCACGGAACGATCAAAGCGTAGACTGTTACAGACATTACTCCCATGGAGGAAAGTGCGCATGGTGACTGTTGTATTCAATCCCGAAGCAATTTCTGTGTTTCATCAACACTCTGATAGTCCACAGATTACAGAATGCCACCAGATGTGCATCGGAAACTACTACTCGTCTTCCAGGGAACGATCAAAGCGTAGACTGTTTGAGACATTACTCCCGTGGAGGTAAGTGCGCATGATGAGTGTTGTTTCCTTTCCCGATGCTATATCTGTGTTTCATCAACACTCTGATAGTCCACAAATTACAGAATGCCTCCAGATGTGCATCGGAAACCACTACTGGACTTCCAGGGAACGATCAAAACGTAGACTGTTTGAGACATTACTTTTATGGAGGAAAGTGCGCATGGTGACTGTTGTATTCAATCCCGATGCAATTTCGCTGTTTCATCAACACTCTGAGATAGTCCACAGGTTACAGAATGCCTCCAGATGTCCATCGGAGACTATTACTGGTCTTGCAGGGAACGATCAAAGCGTAAACTCTTTGAGACATCACTCCCATGGAGGAAAGTGCGCATGGTGACTGTTGTATTCATTCCCGATGCATTTTCTCTGTTTCATCAACACTCTGATATTCCACAGATTACAGAATGCCTCCAGATGTGCATCGGAAACTACTACTGGTCTTCCTGGGAACGATCAAAGCGTAGACTGTTTGAGACATTAATTTTATGGAGGAAGTGCGCATGGTGACTGTTGTATTAAATCCCGATGCAATTTCTGTGTTTCATCAACACTGTGATAGTCCACAGCTTACAGAATGCCTCCCGATGTCCATCGGAAACTATTACTGGTCTTTCAGGGAACGATCAAAGCGTAAACTCTTTGAGACATCACTCCCATGGAGGAAGGTGCGCATGGTGACTGTTGTATTCAATCCCGATGCATTTTCTGTGTTTCATCAACACTCTGATAGTCCACAGATTACAGAATGCCTCCAGATGTGCATCGGAAACTACTACTGGTCTTCCAGGGAACGATCAAAGCGTAAACTCTTTGAGACATTAATTTTATGGAGGAAAGTGCGCATGGTGACTGTTGTATTCAATCCCGATGCATTTTCTGTGTTTCATCAACACTCTGAAAGTGCACAGTTTACAGAATGCCTGCAGATGTGCATCGGAAACTACTACTGGTCTTCCTGGGAACGATCAAAAAGTAGACTGTTTGAGACATTACTCCCATGGAGAAAATTGCGCATGGTGACTGTTGTATTCAATCCCGATGCAATTTCTGTGTTTCAACAACACTCTGATAGTCCACAGGTTACAGAATGCCTCCCGATGTGCATCGGAAACTACTACTGGTCTTGCAGGGAACGATCAAACGTAGACTCTTACAGACATTACTCCCATGGAGGAAAGTGCGCATGGTGACCCTTGTATTCAATCCCGATGCAATTTCTGTGTTTCATCAACACCCTGATAGTCCACAGATTACAGAATGCCTCCAGATGTGCATCAGAAACTACTACTCGTCTTCCAGGGAACGATCAAAGCGCAGACTGTTTGAGAGATTACTCCCGTGGAGGTAAGTGCGCATGATGAATGTTGTTTCCTTTCCCGATGCAATTTCTGTGTTTCACCAACACTCTGATAGTCCACAGATTACAGAATGCCTCCAGATGTGCATCGAAAACTACTACTGGACTTCCAGGGAACGATCAAAGCGTAGACTGTTTGAGACATTACTTTTATGGAGGAAAGTGCGCATGGTGACTGTTGTATTCAATCCCGATGCAATTTCTGTGTTTCATCAACACTCTGATATTCCACAGATTACAGAATGCCTCCAGATGTGCATCGGAAACTACTACTGGTCTTCCTGGGATCGATCAAAAAGTAGACTGTTTGAGTCATTACTCCCGTGGAGGAAAGTGCGAATGTTGACTGTTGAATTCAATCCCGATGCAATTTCTGTGTTTCATCAACACTCTGATAGTCCACAGGTTACAGAATGCCACCAGATGTGCATCGGAAACTACTACTGGTCTTCCAGGAAACGATCAAAGCTTAGACTGTTTGAGACATCACTCCCATGTACGAAAATGTGGATGGTGACTGTTCTATTTAATCCCAATGCAAATTCTGTGTTTTATCAACACTCTGATATTCCACAGATTACAGAATGCCTCCACATGTGCATCTGAAACTACTACTGGTCTTCCAGGGAACGATCAAAGCGTAAACTCTTTGAGACATCACTCCCATGGAGGAAAGTGCACATGGTGACCGTTGTATTCAATCCCGATGCAATTTCTGTGTTTCATCAACACTCTGATAGTCCACAGATTACAGAATGCCTCCAGATGTGCATCGGAAACTACTACTGGTCTTCTAGCTAACGATCAAAGCGTAGACTGTTTGAGACGTTACTCCCATGGAGGAAAGTGCGCATGGTGACTGTTGTATTCAATTACTATGCAATTTCTGTGTTTCATCAACACGCAGATAGTAAACAGATTACAGAATGCCTCCAGATGTGCATCGGAAACTACTTCTGGTCTTCCAGGGAATGATCAAAGCATAGACTGTTAGGGATATTACTCCCACGGAGCAAAGTGCGCATGGTGACTCTTTTATTCAATCCCTATGCAATTTCTGTGTTTCATCAACACTCTGATAGTCAACAGATTTCAGAGTGCCTCCAGATGTGAATCGGAAACTACTACTGGTCTTCCAGGGAACGATCATTGCGTAGACTGTTAGAGACATTACTCCCATGGAGGAAAGTGCGCATGGTGACTGTTGTATTAATCCCGATGCAATTTCTGTGTTTCATCAACACTCTGATAGTCCACAGATTACAGAATGCCTCCAGATGTGCATCGGAAACTACTACTGGTCTTGCACGGAACGATCAAAGCGTAGACTGTTACAGACATTACTCCCATGGAGGAAAGTGCGCATGGTGACTGTTGTATTCAATCCCGAAGCAATTTCTGTGTTTCATCAACACTCTGATAGTCCACAGATTACAGAATGCCACCAGATGTGCATCGGAAACTACTACTCGTCTTCCAGGGAACGATCAAAGCGTAGACTGTTTGAGACATTACTCCCGTGGAGGTAAGTGCGCATGATGAGTGTTGTTTATTTCCCGATGCTATATCTGTGTTTCATCAACACTCTGATAGTCCACAAATTACAGAATGCCTCCAGATGTGCATCGGAAACCACTACTGGACTTCCAGGGAACGATCAAAACGTAGACTGTTTGAGACATTACTTTTATGGAGGAAAGTGCGCATGGTGACTGTTGTATTCAATCCCGATGCAATTTCGCTGTTTCATCAACACTCTGAGATAGTCCACAGGTTACAGAATGCCTCCAGATGTCCATCGGAGACTATTACTGGTCTTGCAGGGAACGATCAAAGCGTAAACTCTTTGAGACATCACTCCCATGGAGGAAAGTGCGCATGGTGACTGTTGTATTCATTCCCGATGCATTTTCTCTGTTTCATCAACACTCTGATATTCCACAGATTACAGAATGCCTCCAGATGTGCATCGGAAACTACTACTGGTCTTCCTGGGAACGATCAAAGCGTAGACTGTTTGAGACATTAATTTTATGGAGGAAGTGCGCATGGTGACTGTTGTATTAAATCCCGATGCAATTTCTGTGTTTCATCAACACTGTGATAGTCCACAGCTTACAGAATGCCTCCCGATGTCCATCGGAAACTATTACTGGTCTTTCAGGGAACGATCAAAGCGTAAACTCTCTGAGACATCACTCCCATGGAGGAAGGTGCGCATGGTGACTGTTGTATTCAATCCCGATGCATTTTCTGTGTTTCATCAACACTCTGATAGTCCACAGATTACAGAATGCCTCCAGATGTGCATCGGAAACTACTACTGGTCTTCCAGGGAACGATCAAAGCGTAAACTCTTTGAGACATTACTCATATGGAGGAAAGTGCGCATGGTGACTGTTGTATTCATTCACAATGCAATTTCTGTGTTTCATCAACACTCTGATGGTCCACAGATTACAGAATGCCTCCAGATGTGCTTTGGAAACTACTACTGGTCTTCCAGGCAATGATCAAAGCGTAGACTGTTACAGATATTACTCCCATGGAGGAAAGTGCGCATGGTGACTGTTGTATTCAATCCCGATGCAATTTCTGTGTTTCATCAACACTCTGATAGTCCACAGATTACAGAAAGCCTCCAGATGTGCATCGGAGACTACTACTGGTCTTGCAGGGAACTATCAAAGCGTAGACTGTTTCAGACATTACTCCCATGGAGGAAAGTGCGGATAGTGACTGTTGTATTCAATCCTGATGCAAATTCTGTGTTTCATCAACACTCTGACAGTCCACAGATTACAGAATGCCTCCAGATGTGCATCGGAAACTACTACTGGTCTTGCAGGGAACGATCAAACGTAGACTCTTACAGACAGTACTCCCATGGAGGAAAGTGCGCATGGTGACCGTTGTATTCAATCCCGATGCAATTTCTGTGTTTCATCAACACTCTGATAGTCCACAGATTACAGAATGCCACCAGATGTGCATCAGAAACTACTACTCTTCTTCCAGGGAACGATCAAAGCGCAGACTGTTGAGAGATTACTCCTGTGGAGGTAAGTGCGCATGATGAGTGTTGTTTCCTATCCCGATGCAATTTCTGTGTTTCATCAACACTCTGATAGTCCACAGATTACAGAATGCCTCCAGATGTGCATCGGAAACTACTACTGGACTTCCAGGGAACGATCAAAGCGTAGACTGTTTGAGACATTACTTTTATGGAGGAAAGTGCGCATGGTGACTGTTGTATTCAATCCCGATGCAATTTCGGTGTTTCGTCAAAACTCTGAGATAGTCCACAGGTTACAGAATGCCTCCAGATGTCCATCGGAGACTATTACTGGTCTTGCAGGGAACGATCAAAGCGTAAACTCTTTGAGACATCACTCCCATGGAGGAAAGTGCGCATGGTGACTGTTGTATTCAATCCCGATGCATTTTCTCTGTTTCATCAACACTCTGATATTCCACAGATTACAGAATGCCTCCACATGTGCATCGGAAACTACTACTGTTCTTCCAGGGAACGATCAAAGCGTAGACTGTTTGAGACATACATCCTGTGGATGAAAGTGCGCATGGTGACTGATGTATTCAATCCTGATGCAATTTCTGTGTTTCATCAACACTCTGATAGCAGACAGGTTACAGAATGCCACCAGATGTGCATCGGAAACTACTACTGGTCTTCCAGGGAACGATCAAAGCGTAGACTGTTTGAGAATTACTCCTATGGAGGAAAGTGCACATGGTGACAGTTGTATTCAATCCCGATGCAATTTCTGTGTTTCATCAACACTCTGATAGTCCACAGATTACAGAATGCCTCCAGATGTGCATCGGAAACTACTACTGGTCTTCTAGCTAACGATCAAAGCGTAGACTGTTTGAGACGTTGCTCCCATGGAGGAAAGTGCGCATGGTGACTGTTGTATTCAATTACTATGCAATTTCTGTGTTTCATCAACACTCAGATAATAAACAGATTACTGAATGCCTCCAGATGTGCATCGGAAACTACTTCTGGTCTTCCAGGGAATGATCAAATCATAGACTGTTAGGGATATTACTCCCACGGAGGAAAGTGCGCATGGTGACTTTTTTATTCAATCCCTATGCAATTTCTGTGTTTCATCATCACTCTGATAGTCAACAGATTTCAGAGTGCCTCCAGATGTGAATCGGAAACTACTACTGGTCTTCCAGGGAACGATCATTGCGTAGACTGTTAGAGACATTACTCCCATGGAGGAAAGTGCGCACGGTGACTGTTGTATTAATACCGATACAATTTCTGTGTTTCATCAACACTCTGATAGTCCACAGATTACAGAATGCCTCCAGATGTGCATCGGAAACTACTACTGGTCTTGCACGGAACGATCAAAGCGTAGACTGTTACAGACATTACTCCCATGGAGGAAAGTGCGCATGGTGACTGTTGTATTCAATCCCGAAGCAATTTCTGTGTTTCATCAACACTCTGATAGTCCACAGATTACAGAATGCCACCAGATGTGCATCGGAAACTACTACTCGTCTTCCAGGGAACGATCAAAGCGTAGACTGTTTGAGACATTACTCCCGTGGAGGTAAGTGCGCATGATGAGTGCTGTTTCTTTCCCGATGCTATATCTGTGTTTCATCAACACTCTGATAGTCCACAAATTACAGAATGCCTCCAGATGTGCATCGGAAACCACTACTGGACTTCCAGGGAACGATCAAAAGGTAGACTGTTTTAGACATTACTTTTATGGAGGAAAGTGCGCATGGTGACTGTTGTATTCAATCCCGATGCAATTTCGGTGTTTCATCAACACTCTGAGATAGTCCACAGGTTACAGAATGCCTCCAGATGTCCATCGGAGACTATTACTGGTCTTGCAGGGAACGATCAAAGCGTGAACTCTTTGAGACATCACTCCCATGGAGGAAAGTGCGCATGGTGACTGTTGTATTCATTCCCGATGCATTTTCTCTGTTTCATCAACACTCTCATATTCCACAGATTACAGAATGCCTCCAGATGTGCGTCGGAAACTACTACTGGTCTTCCTGGGAACGATCAAAGCGTAGACTATTTGAGACATTAATTTTATGGACGAAGTGCGCATGGTGACTGTTGTATTAAATCCCGATGCAATTTCTGTGTTTCATCAACACTGTGATAGTCCACAGCTTACAGAATGCCTCCCGATGTCCATCGGAAACTATTACTGGTCTTTCAGGGAACGATCAAAGCGTAAACTCTTTGAGACATCACTCCCATGGAGGAAGGTGCGCATGGTGACTGTTGTATTCAATCCCGATGCATTTTCTGTGTTTCATCAACCCTCTGATAGTCCACAGATTACAGAATGCCTCCAGATGTGCATCGGAAACTACTTCTGGTCTTCCAGGGAACGATCAAAGCGTAAACTCTTTGAGACATTACTCATATGGAGGAAAGTGCGCATGGTGACTGTTGTATTCATTCCCAATGCATTTTCTGTGTTTCATCAACACTCTGATGGTCCACAGATTACAGAATGCCTCCAGATGTGCTTTGGAAACTACTACTGGTCTTCCAGGCAATGATCAAAGCGTAGACTGTTACAGATATTACTCCCATGGAGGAAAGTGCGCATGGTGACTGTTGTATTCAATCCCGATGCCATTTCTGTGTTTCATCAACACTCTGATAGTCCACAGATTACAGAAAGCCTCCAGATGTGCATCGGAGACTACTACTGGTCTTGCAGGGAACGATCAAAGCGTAGACTGTTAAAGACATTACTCCCATGGAGGAAAGTGCGCATGAGGAGTGTTGTTTCCTTTCCCGATGCAATCTCTGTGTTTCATCAACACTCTGATAGTCCACAGATTACAGAATGCCTCCAGATCTGCATCGGAATCTACTACTGGACTTCCAGGGAACGATCAAAGCTTAGACTGTTTGAGACATTAATTTTATGGAGGAAAGTGCGCATGGTGACTGTTGTACTCAATCCCGATGCATTTTCTGTGTTTCATTAACACTCTGAAAGTCCACAGATTACAGAATGCCTGCAGATGTGCATCGGAAACTACTACTGGACTTCCACGGAACGATCAAAGCGTAGACTGTTTGAGACATTACTTTTATGGAGGAAAGTGCGCATGGTGACTGTTGTATTCAATCCCGATGCAATTTCGGTGTTTCATCAAAACTCTGAGATAGTCCACAGGTTACAGAATGCCTCCAGATGTGCTTTGGAAACTACTACTGGTCTTCCAGGCAATGATCAAAGCGTAGACTGTTACAGATATTACTCCCATGGAGGAAAGTGCGCATGGTGACTGTTGTATTCAATCCCGATGCAATTTCTGTGTTTCATCAACACTCTGATAGTCCACAGATTACAGAAAGGATCCAGATGTGCATCGGAGACTACTACTGGTCTTGCAGGGAACTATCAAAGCGTAGACTGTTTCAGACATTACTCCCATGGAGGAAAGTGCGGATAGTGACTGTTGTATTCAATCCTGATGCAATTTCTGTGTTTCATCAACACTCTGACAGTCCACAGATTACAGAATGCCTCCAGATGTGCATCGGAAACTACTACTGGTCTTGCAGGGAACGATCAAACGTAGACTCTTACAGACATTACTCCCATGGAGGAAAGTGCGCATGGTGACCGTTGTATTCAATCCCGATGCAATTTCTGTGTTTCATCAACACTCTGATAGTCCACAGATTACAGAATGCCACCAGATGTGCATCAGAAACTACTACTCTTCTTCCAGGGAACGATCAAAGCGCAGACTGTTGAGAGATTACTAGTGTGGAGGTAAGTGCGCATGATGAGTGTTGTTTGCTATCCCGATGCCATTTCTGTGTTTCATCAACACTCTGATAGTCCACAGATTACAGAATGCCTCCAGATGTGCATCGGAAACTACTACTGGACTTCCAGGGAACGATCAAAGCGTAGACTGTTTGAGACATTACTTTTATGGAGGAAAGTGCGCATGGTGACTGTTGTATTCAATCCCGATGCAATTTCGGTGTTTCGTCAAAACTCTGATATAGTCCACAGGTTACAGAATGCCTCCAGATGTCCATCGGAAACTATTACTGGTCTTGCAGGGAACGATCAAAGCGTAAACTCTTTGAGACATCACTCCCATGGAGGAAAGTTCGCATGGTGACTGTTGTATTCAATCCCGATGCATTTTCTCTGTTTCATCAACACTCTGATATTCCACAGATTACAGAATGCCTCCAGATGTGCATCGGAAACTACTACTGGTCTTCCTGGGAACGATCGAAAAGTAGACTGTTTGAGTCATTACTCCCGTGGAGGAAAGTGCGAATGTTGACTGTTGAATTCAATCCCGATGCAATTTCTGTGTTTCATCAACACTCTGATAGTCCACAGGTTACAGAATGCCACCAGATGTGCATCGGAAACTACTACTGGTCTTCCAGGAAACGATCAAAGCGTAGACTGTTTGAGACATCACTCCCATGTACGAAAATGTGGATGGTGACTGTTGTATTTAATCCCAATGCAAATTCTGTGTTTTATCAACACTCTGATATTCCACAGATTACAGAATGCCTCCACATGTGCATCGGAAACTACTACTGGTCTTCCAGGGAACGATCAAAGCGTAGACTGTTTGAGACATACCTCCTGTGGATGAAAGTGCGCATGGTGACTGATGTATTCAATCCTGATGCAATTTCTGTGTTTCATCAACACTCTGATAGCAGACAGGTTACAGAATGCCACCAGATGTGCATCGGAAACTACTACTGGTCTTCCAGGGAACGATCAAAGCGTAGAGTGTTTGAGAATTACTCCTATGGAGGAAAGTGCACATGGTGACCGTTGTATTCAATCCCGATGCAATTTCTGTGTTTCATCAACACTCTGATAGTCCACAGATTACAGAATGCCTCCAGATGTGCATCGGAAACTACTACTGGTCTTCTAGCTAACGATCAAAGCGTAGACTGTTTGAGACGTTACTCCCATGGAGGAAAGTGCGCATGGTGACTGTTGTATTCAATTACTATGCAATTTCTGTGTTTCATCAACACTCAGATAATAAACAGATTACTGAATGCCTCCAGATGTGCATCGGAAACTACTTCTGGTCTTCGAGGGAATGATCAAATCATAGACTGTTAGGGATATTACTGCCACGGAGGAAAGTGCGCATGGTGACTCTTTTATTCAATCCCTATGCAATTTCTGTGTTTCATCAACACTCTGATAGTCAACAGATTTCAGAGTGCCTCCAGATGTGAATCGGAAACTACTACTGGTCTTCCAGGGAACGATCATTGCGTAGACTGTTAGAGACATTACTCCCATGGAGGAAAGTGCGCACGGTGACTGTTGTATTAATCCCGATGCAATTTCTGTGTTTCATCAACACTCTGATAGTCCACAGATTACAGAATGCCTCCAGATGTGCATCGGAAACTACTACTGGTCTTGCACGGAACGATCAAAGCCTAGACTGTTACAGACATTACTCCCATGGAGGAAAGTGCGCATGGTGACTGTTGTATTCAAACCCGAAGCAATTTCTGTGTTTCATCAACACTCTGATAGTCCACAGATTACAGAATGCCACCAGATGTGCATCGGAAACTACTACTCGTCTTCCAGGGAACGATCAAAGCGTATACTGTTTGAGACATTACTCCCGTGGAGGTAAGTGCGCATGATGAGTGTTGTTTCTTTCCCGATGCTATATCTGTGTTTCATCAACACTCTGATAGTCCACGAATTACAGAATGCCTCCAGATGTGCATCGGAAACCACTACTGGACCTCCAGGGAACGATCAAAAGGTAGACTGTTTTAGACATTACTTTTATGGAGGAAAGTGCGCATGGTGACTGTTGTATTCAATCCCGATGCAATTTCGGTGTTTCATCAACACTCTGAGATAGTCCACAGGTTACAGAATGCCTCCAGATGTCCATCGGAGACTATTACTGGTCTTGCAGGGAACGATCAAAGCGTAAACTCTTTGAGACATCACTCCCATGGAGGAAAGTGCGCTTGGTGACTGTTGTATTCATTCCCGATGCATTTTCTCTGTTTCATCAACACTCTCATATTCCACAGATTACAGAATGCCTCCAGATGTGCGTCGGAAACTACTACTGGTCTTCCTGGGAACGATCAAAGCGTAGACTGTTTGAGACATTAATTTTATGGAGGAAGTGCGCATGGTGACTGTTGTATTAAATCCCGATGCAATTTCTGTGTTTCATCAACACTGTGATAGTCCACAGCTTACAGAATGCCTCCCGATGTCCATCGGAAACTATTACTGGTCTTTCAGGGAACGATCAAAGCGTAAACTCTTTGAGACATCACTCCCATGGAGGAAGGTGCGCATGGTGACTGTTGTATTCAATCCCGATGCATTTTCTGTGTTTCATCAACACTCTGATAGTCCACAGATTACAGAATGCCTCCAGATGTGCATCGGAAACTACTACTGGTCTTCCAGGGAACGATCAAAGCGTAAACTCTATGAGAAATTACTCATATGGAGGAAAGTGCGCATGGTGACTGTTGTATTCATTCCCAATGCATTTTCTGTGTTTCATCAACACTCTGATGGTCCACAGATTACAGAATGCCTCCAGATCTGCATCGGAATCTACTACTGGACTTCCAGGGAACGATCAAAGCTTAGACTGTTTGAGACATTAATTTTATGGAGGAAAGTGCGCATGGTGACTGTTGTATTCAATCCCGATGCATTTTCTGTGTTTCATTAACACTCTGAAAGTCCACAGATTACAGAATGCCTGCAGATGTGCATCGGAAACTACTACTGGTCTTCCTGGGAACGATCAAATAGTAGACTGTTTGAGACATTACTCCCATGGAGAAAATTGCGCATGGTGACTGTTGTATTCAATCCCGATGCAATTTCTGTGTTTCAACAACACTCTGATAGTCCACAGGTTACAGAATGCCACCAGATATGCATCGGAAACTACTACTGGTCTTCCAGGAAACGATCAAAGCGTAGACTGTTTGAGACATCACTCCCGTGGAGGAAAGTGCGCATGATGACTGTTGTATTTAATCCCGATGCAATTTCCGTGTTTCATCTACACTCTAATAGTCAACAGATTACAGAATGCCATCAGATGTGCATCGGAAACTACTACTGGTCTTCCAGGGAACGATCAAAGCGTAGACTGTTTCAGACATTACTCCCATGAAGGAAAGTGTTTATGGTGACTGTTGTATTCAATCGCAATGCCATTTCTGTGTTTCATCAACACTCTGATAGTCCACAGATTACAGAATGCCTCCAGATGTCCATCGGAAACTACTACTGGTCTTCCAGTGAACGATCAAAGCGTAAACTCTTTGAGACATTACTCCCATGGAAGAAGGTGCGCATGGTGACTGTTGTATTCATTCCCAATGCATTTTCTGTGTTCCATCAACACTCTGATGGTCCACAGATTACAGAATGCCTCCAGATGTGCATCGGAAACTACTACTGGTCTTCCAGGGAACGATCAAAGCGTTGACTGTTTCAGACATTACTCCCATGGAGGAAAGTGCGGATAGTGACTGTTGTATTCAATCCCGATGCAATTTCTGTGTTTCATCAACACTCTGACGGTCCACAGATAACAGAATGCCTCCCGATGTGCATCGGAAACTACTACTGGTCTTGCAGGGAACGATCAAACGTAGACTCTTACAGACATTACTCCCATGGAGGAAAGTGCGCATGGTGACCGTTGTATTCAATCCCGATGCAATTTCTCTGTTTCATCAACACTCTGATGGTCCACAGATTACAGAATGCCTCCAGATGTGCATCAGAAACTACTACTCATCTTCCAGGGAACGATCAAAGCGCAGACTGTTTGAGAGATTACTCCCGTGGAGGTAAGTGCGCATGATGAGTGTTGTTTCCTTTCCCGATGCAATTTCTGTGTTTCACCAACACTCTGATAGTCCACAGATTACAGAATGCCTCCAGATGTGCATCGGAAACTACTACTGGACTTCCAGGGAACGATCAAAGCGTAGACTGTTTGAGACATTACTTTTATGGAGGAAAGTGCGCATGGTGACTGTTGTATTCAATGCCGATGTATTTTCTCTGTTTCATCAACACTCTGATATTCCACAGATTACAGAATGCCTCCATATGTGCATCGGAAACTACTACTGGTCTTCCTGGGAACGATCAAAAAGTAGACTGTTTGAGACATTACTCCCGTGGAGGAAAGTGCGCATGTTGACTGTTGAATTCAATCCCGATGCAATTTCTGTGTTTCATCAACACTCTGATAGTCCACAGGTTACAGAGTGTCACCAGATGTGCATCGGAAACTACTACTGGTCTTCCAGGAAACGATCAAAGCGTAGACTGTTTGAGACATCACTCCCATGAAGGAAAGTGTGGATGGTGACAGTTGTATTTAATCCCAATGCAAATTCTGTGTTTCATCAACACTCTGATGTTCCACAGATTACAGAATGCCTCCAGATGTGCATCGGAAACTACTACTGGTCTTCCAGGGAACGATCAAAGCGTAAACTCTTTGAGACATTACTCATATGGAGGAAAGTGCGCATGGTGACTGTTGTATTCATTCCCAATGCATTTTCTGTGTTTCATCAACACTCCGATGGTCCACAGATTACAGAATGCCTCCAGATGTGCTTTGGAAACTACTACTGGTTCCAGGCAATGATCAAAGCGTAGACTGTTACAGATATTACTCCCATGGAGGAAAGTGCGCATCGTGACTGTTGTATTCAATCCCGATGCAATTTCTGTGTTTCATCAACACTCTGATAGTCTACAGATTACAGAAAGCCTCCAGATGTGCATCGGAGACTACTACTGGTCTTGCAGGGAACGATCAAAGCGTAGACTGTTAAAGACATTACTCCCATGGAGGAAAGTGCGCATGAGGAATGTTGTTTCCTTTCCCGATGCAATCTCTGTGTTTCATCAACACTCTGATAGTCCACAGATTACAGAATGCCTCCAGATCTGCATCGGAATCTACTACTGGACTTCCAGGGAACGATCAAAGCGTAGACTGTTTGAGACATTAATTTTATGGAGGAAAGAGCGCATGGTGACTGTTGTATTCAATCCCGATGCATTTTCTGTGTTTCATCAACACTCTGAAAGTCCACAGATTACAGAATGCCTGCAGATGTGCATCGGAAACTACTACTGGTCTTCCTGGGAACGATCAAAAAGTAGACTGTTTGAGACATTACTCCCATGGAGAAAATTGCGCATGGTGACTGTAGTATTCAATCCCGATGCAATTTCTGTGTTTCAACAACACTCTGATAGTCCACAGGTTACAGAATGCCACCAGATGTGCATCGGAAACTACTACTGGTCTTCCAGGAAACGATCAAAGCGTAGACTGTTTGAGACATCACTCCCGTGGAGGAAAGTGCGCATGATGACTGTTGTATTTAATCCCGATGCAATTTCCGTGTTTCATCAACACTCTGATAGTCAACAGATTACAGAATGCCATCAGATGTGCATCGGAAACTACTACTGGTCTTCCAGGGAACGATCAAAGCGTAGACTGTTTCAGACATTACTCCCATGAAGGAAAGTGTGGATGGTGACTGTTGTATTCAATCGCAATGCCATTTCTGTGTTTCATCAACACTCTGATAGTCCACAGATTACAGAATGCCTCCAGATGTCCATCGGAAACTACTACTGGTCTTCCAGTGAACGATCAAAGCGTAAACTCTTTGAGACATTACTCCCATGGAAGAAGGTGCGCATGGTGACTGTTGTATTCATTCCCAATGCATTTTCTGTGTTTCATCAACACTCTGATAGTCCACAGATTACAGAATGCCTCCAGATGTGCATCGGAAACTACTACTGGTCTTCCAGGGAACGATCAAAGCGTTGACTGTTTCAGACATTACTCCCATGGAGGAAAGTGCGGATAGTGACTGTTGTATTCAATCGCGATGCAATTTCTGTGTTTCATCAACACTCTGACAGTCCACAGATAACAGAATGCCTCCCGATGTGCATCGGAAACTACTACTGGTCTTGCAGGGAACGATCAAACGTAGACTCTTACAGACATTACTCCCATGGAGGAAAGTGCGCATGGTGACCGTTGTATTCAATCCCGATGCAATTTCTGTGTTTCATCAACACTCTGATAGTCCACAGTTTACAGAATGCCTCCAGATGTGCATCAGAAACTACTACTCGTCTTCCAGGGAACGATCAAAGCGCAGACTGTTTGAGAGATTACTCCCGTGGAGGTAAGTGCGCATGATGAGTGTTGTTTCCTTTCCCGATGCAATTTATATGTTTCACCAACACTCTGATAGTCCACAGATTACAGAATGCCTCCAGATGTGCATCGGAAACTACTACTGGACTTCCAGGGAACGATCAAAGCGTAGACTGTTTGAGACATTACTTTTATGGAGGAATGTGCGCATGGTGACTGTTGTATTCATCCCGATGCATTTTCGGTGTTTCATCAAAACTCTGAGATAGTCCACAGGTTACAGAATGCCTCCAGATGTCCATCGGAAACTATTACTGGTCTTGCAGGGAACGATCAAAGCGTAAACTCTTTGAGACATCACTCCCATGGAGGAAAGTTCGCATGGTGACTGTTGTATTCAATGCCGATGTATTTTCTCTGTTTCATCAACACTCTGATATTCCACAGATTACAGAATGCCTCCATATGTGCATCGGAAACTACTACTGGTCTTCCTGGGAACGATCAAAAAGTAGACTGTTTGAGACATTACTCCCGTGGAGGATAGTGCGCATGTTGACTGTTGAATTCAATCCCGATGCAATTTCTGTGTTTCATCAACACTCTGATAGTCCACAGGTTACAGAGTGTCACCAGTTGTGCATCGGAAACTACTACTGGTCTTCCAGGAAACGATCAAAGCGTAGACTGTTTGAGACATCACTCCCATGAAGGAAAGTGTGGATGGTGACAGTTGTATTTAATCCCAATGCAAATTCTGTGTTTCATCAACACTCTGATGTTCCACAGATTACAGAATGCCTCCAGATGTGCATCGGAAACTACTACTGGTCTTCCAGGGAACGATCAAAGCGTAAACTCTTTGAGACATTACTCATATGGAGGAAAGTGCGCATGGTGACTGTTGTATTCATTCCCAATGCATTTTCTGTGTTTCATCAACACTCTGATGGTCCACAGATTACAGAATGCCTCCAGATGTGCTTTGGAAACTACTGCTGGTCTTCCAGGCAATGATCAAAGCGTAGACTGTTACAGACATTACTCCCATGGAGGAAAGTGCGCATGGTGACTGTTGTATTCAATCCCGATGCAATTTCTGTGTTTCATCAACACTCTGATAGTCTACAGATTACAGAAAGCCTCCAGATGTGCATCGGAGACTACTACTGGTCTTGCAGGGAAAGATCAAAGCGTAGACTGTTAAAGACATTACTCCCATGGAGGAAAGTGCGCATGAGGAGTGTTGTTTCCTTTCCCGATGCAATCTCTGTGTCTCATCAACACTCTGATAGTCCACAGATTACAGAATGCCTCCAGATCTGCATCGGAATCTACTACTGGACTTCCAGGGAACGATCAAAGCGTAGACTGTTTGAGACATTAATTTTATAGAGGAAAGAGCGCATGGTGACTGTTGTATTCAATCCCGATGCATTTTCTGTGTTTCATCAACACTCTGAAAGTCCACAGATTACAGAATGCCTGCAGATGTGCATCGGAAACTACTACTGGTCTTCCTGGGAACGATCAAAAAGTAGACTGTTTGAGACATTACTCCCATGGAGAAAATTGCGCATGGTGACTGTTGTATTCAATCCCGATGCAATTTCTGTGTTTCAACAACACTCTGATAGTCCACAGGTTACAGAATGCCACCAGATGTGCATCGGAAACTACTACTGGTCTTCCAGGACACGATCAAAGCGTAGACTGTTTGAGACATCACTCCCGTGGAGGAAAGTGCGCATGATGACTGTTGTATTTAATCCCGATGCAATTTCCGTGTTTCATCAACACTCTGATAGTCAACAGATTACAGAATGCCATCAGATGTGCATCGGAAACTACTACTGGTCTTCCAGGGAACGATCAAAGCGTAAACTGTTTGAGACATTACTCCCATGGAAGAAAGTGCGCATGGTGACTGTTGTATTCAATCCCGATGCAATTTTTGTGTTTCAACAAAACTCTGATAGTAAACAGATTACAGAATGCCTCCAGATGTGCATCGGAAACTACTACTGGTCTTCCAGGGAACGATCAAAGCGTAGGCTGTTTGAGACATTACTCCCATGGAGGAAAGTGGTCATGGTGACTGTTGTATTCAATCCCGCGGCAATTTCTGTGTTTCATCAACACTTTGAAGGTCCACAGATTACAGAATGCCTCCAGATGTGCATCGGAAACTACTACTGGTCTTCCAGGGAACGATCAAAGCGTAGACTGTTTGAGACATTACTCCCATGGAGGAAAGTGCGCATGGTGACTGTTGTATTCAATCCCGATGCATTTTCTGTGTTTATCAACACTCTGATAGACCACAGATTACCGAAGGCCTCCAGATGTGCATCGGAAATTACTACTGGTCTTCCAGGGAGCGATCAAAGCCTAAACTGTTTGAGACATTACTCCCATGGAGGAAAGTGCGCATAATGAATGTTGTATTCAATCCCGATGCAATTTCTGTGTTTCATCAACACTCTGATAGTCCACAGATTACAGAATGCCTCCAGATGTGCATCGGAAACTACTACTGGACTTCCAGGGAACGATCAAAGCGTATACTGTTGGAGACATTACTCCCATGGAGGAAAGTCCGCATGGTGACTGTTGTATTCAATCCCGATGCAATTTCTGTGTTTCAACAACACTCTGATAGTAAACAGATTACAGAATGCCTCCAGATTTGCATCGGAAACTACTACTGGTCTTCCAGTGAACGATTAAAGCGTAGACTGTTTGAGACATTACTCCCATGGAGGAAAGTGCGCATGGTGACTGTTGTATTCAATCCCGATGCAATTTCTGTGTTTCATCAACACTCTCGTTGTCCACAGATTACACAATGCCTCCAGATGTGCATCGGAAACTACTACTCGTCTTCCAGGGAGCGATCAAAGCGTCGACTGTTTGAGACATTACTCCCATGGAGGAAAGTGCGCAGGGTGACTTTGTATTCAATCCCGACGCAATTTCTGTGTTATATCAACACTCTGATAATCCACAGATTACAGAATGCCTCCAGATATGCATTGAAATCTACTACTGGTCTTCCAGGGAACGATCAAAGCGTAGACAGTTTGAGACATTACTCCCATGGAGGAAAGTCCTCATGGTGACTGTTGTATTCAATCCCGATGCAATTTCAGTGTTTCAACAACACTCTAATAGTCCACAGATTACAGAATGCCTCCAGATGGGCATCGGAATCTACTACTGGTCTTCCAGGGAACGACAAAGCGTATACTGTAGGAGACATTACTCCCATGGAGGAAAGTCCGCATGGTGACTGTTGTATTCAATCCCGATGCAGTTTCTGTGTTTTAACAACACTCTGATAGTAAACAGATTACAGAATGCCTCCAGTTGTGCATCGGAAACTACTACTGGTCTTCCAGGGAACGATTAAAGCGTAGACTGTTTGAGACATTACTCCCATGGAGGAAAGTGCGTATGGTGAGTGTTGTATTCAATCCCGATGCAATTTCTGTGTTTCATCAACACTCTGATTGTCCACAGATTACACAATGCCTCCAGATGTGCATCGGAAACTACTACTGGTCTTCCAGGGAGCGACCAAAGCGTCGACTGTATGAGACATTGCTCCCATGGAGGAAAGTGCGCATGATGACTGTTGTGTTCAATCCAGATGCAATTTCAGTGTTTCAACAACACTCTGATAGTCCACAGATTACAGAATGCGTCCAGATGTGCATCGGAAACTACTACTGGTCTCCAGGGAACGATCAAAGCGTAGACAGTTTGAGACATTACTCCCATGGAGGAAAGTCCGTATGGTGACTGTTGTATTCAATCCCGATGCAATTTCTGTGTTTCAACATTACTCTGATAGTAAACAGATTACAGAATTCCTCCAGATGTGCATCCGAAACTACTACTGGTATTGAGGTAACGATCAAAGCGTAGAATGTTTGTGACATTACTCCCATGGAGGAAAGTGCGGATGGTGACTGTTGTATTCAATCCCGATGCAATTTCTGTGTTCATCAACACTCTGATAGACTACAGATTACAGAATGTCTCCAGATGTGCATCGGAAACTACAACTGGCCCTACAAGGAGCGATCAAAGCCTAAACTGTTTGAGACATTACTCCCATGTACGGAAGAGCGCATGGTGACTGTTGTATTCAATCCCGATGCAATTTCTGTGTTTCATCAACACTTTGAAGGTCCACAGATTGCAGATTGCCTCCAGATGTGCATCGGAAACTATTACTGGTCTTCCAGGGAACAATAAAAGCGTAGACTGTTTCAGACATTACTTTCATTTATAAAGTGCGCATGGTGCCTGTTGTATTCAACACCGATGCAATATCAGTGTTTCAACAACACTCTGATAGTCCTCGGATTACAGAATGCTTCCAGATGTGCATCGGAAACTACTACTGGTCTTCGAGGGAACGATCAAAGCGTAGACTGGTTCAGATGTTACTCCCATGGAGGAAAGTGCGCATGGTGACTGTTGTATTCAATCCCGATGCAATTTCTGTGTTTCAACACCATTCTGATAGTCCACAGATTACAGAATGCCTCCAGATGTGCATCGGAAACTACTACTGGTCTTCCAGGGAGCAATCAAATCCTAAACTGTTTGAGACATTACTCAGATGGAGGAAAGTGCGCATGGTGACTGTTGTATTCAATCCCGATACAATTTGTGTGTTTCATCAACACTCTGATAGTCCACAGATTACAGAATGCCTCCTGATGTGCATCGGAAACTACTACTGGTCTTCCAGGGAGCGATCAAATCCTAAACTGTTTGAGACATTACTCCCATGGAGGATAGTGCGCATGGTTACTGTTGTATTCAATCCCGATGCAATTTCTGTGTTCATCAACACTCTGATAGTCCACAGATTACAGAATGCCTCCAGATGTGCATCGGAAACTACTACTGGTCTTCCAGGGAGCGATCAAAGCGAAACTGTATGAGACATTACTCCCATGGAGGAAAGTGCGCATGGTGACTGTTCTAATCAGTCCCGATGCAATTTCTGTGTTTCATCAACACTCTGATAGTCCACAGATTACAGAATGCCTCCTGATGTGCATCGGAAACTACTACTGGTCTTCCAGGGAGCGATCAAATCCTAAACTGTTTGAGACATTACTCCCATGGAGGATAGTGCGCATGGTTACTGTTGTATTCAATCCCGATGCAATTTCTGTATTCATCAACACTCTGATAGTCCACAGATTACAGAATGCCTCCAGATGTGCATCGGAAACTACTACTGGTCTTCCAGGGAGCGATCAAAGCGAAACTGTATGAGACATTACTCCCATGGAGGAAAGTGCGCATGGTGACTGTTCTATTCAATCCCGATGCAATTTCTGTGTTTCATCAACACTCTGATAGTCCACAGATTACAGAATGCTTCCAGATGTGGTTCGGAAACTACTACTGGTCTTCCAGTTAACGATCAAAGCGTAGACTATTTGAGACATTACTCCTATGTAGGAAAGTGCGCATGGTGACTGTTGTACTCAATCCCGAAGCAATATCTCTGTTTCATCAACACTCTCATAGTCCCCAGATTACAGAATGCCTCCAGATGTGCATCGGAATCTAGTACTGGTCTTCCAGGGAACGATCAAAGCGTAAACTGTTTGAGACATTACACCCATGGAAGAAAGTGCGCATGGTGACTGTTGTATTCAATCCCGATGCAATTTCTGTGTTTCAACAACACTCTGATAGTAAACAGATTACAGAATTCCTCCAGATGTGCATCGGAAACTACTACTGGTCTTCCAGGGAACGATTAAAGCGTAGACAGCTTGAGACATTACTCCCATGGAGGAAAGTCCGCATGGTGACTGTTGTATTCAATCCCGATGCAATTTCTGTGTTTCAACAACACTCTGATAGTAAACAGATTACAGAATTCCTCCAGATGTGCATTCGAAACTACTACTGGTATTGAGGTAACGATCAAAGCGTAGGATGTTTGAGACATTACTCCCATGGAGGAAAGTGCGGATGGTGACTGTTGTATTCAATCCCGATGCAATTTCTGTGTTCATCAACACTCTGATAGACTACAGATTACAGAATGCCTCCAGATGTGCATCGGAAACTACAACTGGCCTTCCAAGGAGCGATCAAAGCCTAAACTGTTTGAGACATTACTAACATGTACGGAAGAGCGCATGGTGACTGTTGTATTCAATCCCGATGCAATTTCTGTGTTTCATCAACACTTTGAAGGTCCACAGATTACAGATTGCCTCCAGATGTGCATCGGAAACAACTACTGGTCCTCCAGGGAGCGATCAAAGCGTAGACTGTTTGAGACATTACTCCCATGGAGGAAAGTGCGCATGGTTACTGTTGTATTCAAACCCGATGCAATTTCTGTGTTTCATCAACACTTTGAAGGTCCACAGATTACAGAATGCCTCCAGATGTTCATCGGAAACTACTACTGGTCTTCCAGGGAACGATCAAAGCGTTGACTGTTTGAGACTTTACTCCCATGGAGGAAAGTGCGCATGGTGACTGTTGTGTTCAATCCGGATGAAACTTCAGAGTTTCATCAACACTCTGATTGTCCACAGATTACACAATGCCTCCAGATGTGCATCGGAAACTACTACTGGACTTCAAGGGAGCGACGAAAGCGTCGACTGTTTGAGACATTGCTCCCATGGAGGAAAGTGCGCTTGGTGACTGTTGTATTCAAACCCGATGCAATTTCTGTGTTTCATCAACACTTTGAAGGTCCACAGATTACAGAATGCCTCCAGATGTTCATCTGAAACCACTACTGGTCTTCCAGGGAACGATCAAAGCGTAGACTGTTTGAGACTTTACTCCCATGGAGGAAAGTGCGCATGGTGACTGTTGTGTTCAATCCGGATGCAATTTCAGTGTTTCAACAACACTCGGATAGTCCACAGATTACAGAATGCGTCCAGATGTGCATCGGAAACTACTACTGGTCTCCAGGGAACGATCAAAGCGTAGACAGTTTGAGACATTACTCCCATGGAGGAAAGTCCGCATGGTGACTGTTGTATTCAATCCCGATGCAATTTCTGTGTTTCAACAACACTCTGATAGTAAACAGATTACAGAATTCCTCCAGATGTGCATCCGAAACTACTACTGGTCTTGAGGTAACGATCAAAACGTAGGATGTTTGAGACATTACTCCCATGGAGGAAAGTGCGGATGGTGACTGTTGTATTCAATCCCGATGCAATTTCTGTCTTCATTAACACTCTGATAGACTACAGACTACAGAATGCCTCCAGATGTGCATCGGAAACTACAACTGGCCTTCCAAGGAGCGATCAAAGCCTAAACTGTTTGAGACATTACTCCCATGTACGGAAGAGCGCATGGTGACTGTTGTATTCAATCCCGATGCAATTTCTGTGTTTCATCAACTCTTTGAAGGTCCACAGATTACAGATTGCCTCCAGATGTGCATCGGAAACTACTACTGCTCTTCCAGGGAACGATCAAAGCGTAGACTGTTTCAGACATTACTTTCATGGAATAAAGTGCGCATGGTGCCTGTTGTATTCAACACCGATGCAATTTCAGTGTTTCAACAACACTCTGATAGTCCTCGGATTACAGAATGCCTCCAGATGTGCATCGGAAACTACTACTGGTCCTCGAGGGAACGATCAAAGCGTAGACTGTTTCAGATGTTACTCCCATGGAGGAAAGTGCGCATGGCGACTGTTGTATTCAATCCCGATGCAATTTCTGTGTTTCAACACCATTCTGATAGTCCACAGATTACAGAATGCCTCCAGATGTGCATCGGAAACTACTAATTGTCTTCCAGGGAGCGATCAAATCCTAAACTGTTTGAGACATTACTCCCATGGAGGAAAGTGCGCATGGTGACTGTTGTATTCAATCCCGATGCAATTTCTGTGTTTCATCAACACTCTGATAGTCCACAGATTACAGAATGCCTCCAGATGTGCATCGGAAACTACTACTGGTCTTCCAGGGAGCGATCAAATCCTAAACTGTTTGAGACATTACTCCCATGGAGGAAAGTGCGCATGGTTAGTGTTGTATTCAATCCCGATGCAATTTCTGTGTTCATCCACACTCTGATAGTCCACAGATTACAGAATGCCTCCAGATGTGCATTGGAATCTACTACTGGTCTTCCAGGGAACGATCAAACCGTAAACTGTTTGAGACATTACTCCCATGGAAGAAAGTGCGCATGGTGACTGTTGTATTCAATCCCGATGCAATTTCTGTGTTTCAACAACACTCTGATAGTAAACAGATTACAGAATTCCTCCAGATGTGCATCGGAAACTACTACTGGTCTTCCAGCGAACGATTAAGGCGTAGAGTGTTTGAGACATTACTCCCATGGAGGAAAGTGCGTATGGTGAGTGTTGTATTCAATCCCGATGCAATTTCTGTGTTTCATCAACACTCTGATTGTCCACAGATTACACAATGCCTCCAGATGTGCATCGGAAACTACTACTGGTCTTCCAGGGAACGATCAAAGCGTTGACTGTTTGAGACATTACTCCCATGGAGGAAAGTGCACATGGTGACTGTTGTGTTCAATCCGGATGCAATTTCAGTGTTTCAACAACACTCTGATAGTCCACAGATTACAGAATGCGTCCAGATGTGCAACGGAAACTGCTACTGGTCTCCAGGGAACGATCAAAGCGTAGACAGTTTGAGACATTACTCCCATTGAGGAAAGTCCGCATGGTGACTGTTGTATTCCATCCCGATGCAATTTCTGTGTCTTCAACAACACTCTGATAGTAAACTGATTACAGAATTCCTCCAGATGTGCATCCGAAACTACTACTGGTCTTGAGGTAACGATCAAAGTGTAGGATGTTTGAGACATTACTCCCATGGAGGAAAGTGCGGATGGTGACTGTTGTATTCAATCCCGATGCAATTTCTGTGTTCATCAACACTCTGATAGACTACAGTTTACAGAATGCCTCCAGATGTGCATCGGAAACTACAACTGGCCTTCCAAGGAGCGATCAAAGCCTAAACTGTTTGAGACATTACTCCCATGTACGGAAGAGCGCATGGTGACTGTTGTATTCAATCCCGATGCAATTTCTGTGTTTCATCAACACTTTGAAGGTCCCCAGATTACAGATTGCCTCCAGATGTGCATCGGAAACTACTACTGGTCTTCCAGGGAACGATCAAAGCGTAGACTGTTTCAGATGTTACTCCCATGGAGGAAAGTGCGCATTTTGACTGTTGTATTCAATCCCGATGCTATTTCTGTGTTTCAACACCATTCTGATAGTCCACAGATTACAGAATGCCTCCTGATGTGCATCGGAAACTACTACTGGTCTTCCAGGGAGCGATCAAATCCTAAACTGTTTGAGACATTACTCCCATGGAGGAAAGTGCGCATGGTGCGCATGTATTCAATCCCGATGCAATTTGTGTGTTTCATCAACACTCTGATAGTCCACAGATTACAGAATGCCTCCAGATGTGCATCGGAAACTACTAATTGTCTTCCAGGGAGCGATCAAATCCTAAACTGTTTGAGACATTACTCCCATGGAGGAAAGTGCGCATGGTGACTGTTGTATTCAATCCCGATGCAATTTCTGTGTTTCATCAACACTCTGATAGTCCACAGATTACAGAATGCCTCCAGATGTGCATCGGAAACTACTACTGGTCTTCCAGGGAGCGATCAAATCCTAAACTGTTTGAGACATTACTCCCATGGAGGAAAGTGCGCATGGTTAGTGTTGTATTCAATCCCGATGCAATTTCTGTGTTCATCCACACTCTGATAGTCCACAGATTACAGAATGCCTCCAGATGTGCATTGGAATCTACTACTGGTCTTCCAGGGAACGATCAAACCGTAAACTGTTTGAGACATTACTCCCATGGAAGAAAGTGCGCATGGTGACTGTTGTATTCAATCCCGATGCAATTTCTGTGTTTCAACAACACTCTGATAGTAAACAGATTACAGAATTCCTCCAGATGTGCATCGGAAACTACTACTGGTCTTCCAGCGAACGATTAAGGCGTAGAGTGTTTGAGACATTACTCCCATGGAGGAAAGTGCGTATGGTGAGTGTTGTATTCAATCCCGATGCAATTTCTGTGTTTCATCAACACTCTGATTGTCCACAGATTACACAATGCCTCCAGATGTGCATCGGAAACTACTACTGGTCTTCCAGGGAACGATCAAAGCGTTGACTGTTTGAGACATTACTCCCATGGAGGAAAGTGCACATGGTGACTGTTGTGTTCAATCCGGATGCAATTTCAGTGTTTCAACAACACTCTGATAGTCCACAGATTACAGAATGCGTCCAGATGTGCAACGGAAACTGCTACTGGTCTCCAGGGAACGATCAAAGCGTAGACAGTTTGAGACATTACTCCCATTGAGGAAAGTCCGCATGGTGACTGTTGTATTCCATCCCGATGCAATTTCTGTGTCTTCAACAACACTCTGATAGTAAACTGATTACAGAATTCCTCCAGATGTGCATCCGAAACTACTACTGGTCTTGAGGTAACGATCAAAGTGTAGGATGTTTGAGACATTACTCCCATGGAGGAAAGTGCGGATGGTGACTGTTGTATTCAATCCCGATGCAATTTCTGTGTTCATCAACACTCTGATAGACTACAGTTTACAGAATGCCTCCAGATGTGCATCGGAAACTACAACTGGCCTTCCAAGGAGCGATCAAAGCCTAAACTGTTTGAGACATTACTCCCATGTACGGAAGAGCGCATGGTGACTGTTGTATTCAATCCCGATGCAATTTCTGTGTTTCATCAACACTTTGAAGGTCCCCAGATTACAGATTGCCTCCAGATGTGCATCGGAAACTACTACTGGTCTTCCAGGGAACGATCAAAGCGTAGACTGTTTCAGATGTTACTCCCATGGAGGAAAGTGCGCATTTTGACTGTTGTATTCAATCCCGATGCTATTTCTGTGTTTCAACACCATTCTGATAGTCCACAGATTACAGAATGCCTCCTGATGTGCATCGGAAACTACTACTGGTCTTCCAGGGAGCGATCAAATCCTAAACTGTTTGAGACATTACTCCCATGGAGGAAAGTGCGCATGGTGCGCATGTATTCAATCCCGATGCAATTTGTGTGTTTCATCAACACTCTGATAGTCCACAGATTACAGAATGCCTCCAGATGTGCATCGGAAACTACTACTGGTCTTCCAGTTAACGATCAAAGCGTAGACTATTTGAGACATTACTCCTATGTGGGAAAGTGCGCATGGTGACTGTTGTATTCAATCCCCATGCAATATCTCTGTTTCATCAACACTCTCATAGTCCACAGATTACAGAATGCCTCCAGATGTGCATCGGAATCTACTACTGGTCTTCCAGGGAACGATCAAAGCGTAAACTGTTTGAGACATTACTCCCATGGAAGAAAGTGCGCATGGTGACTGCTTTATTAAATCCCGATGCAATTTCTGTGTTTCAACAACACTCTGATAGTAAACAGATTACAGAATTCCTCCAGATGTGCATCGGAAACTACTACTGGTCTTCCAGGGAACGATTAAAGCGTAGACTGTTTGAGACATTACTCCCATGGAGGAAAGTGCGTATGGTGAGTGTTGTATTCAATCCCGATGCAATTTTTGTGTTTCATCAACACTCTGATTGTCCACAGATTACACAATGCCTCCAGATGTGCATCGGAAACTACTACTGGTCTTCCAGGGAGCGACCAAAGCGTGGACTGTATGAGACATTGCTCCCATGGAGGAAAGTGCGCATGGTGACTGTTGTGTTCAATCCGGATGCAATTTCAGTGTTTCAACAACACTCTGATAGTCCACAGATTACAGAATGCCTCCAGATGTGCATCGGAAACTACTACTGGTCTCCAGGGAACGATCAAAGCGTAGACAGTTTGAGACATTACTCCCATGGAGGAAAGTCCGCATGGTGACTGTTGTATTCAATCCCGATGCAATCTTCTGTGTTTCAACATTACTCTGATAGTAAACAGATTACAGAATTCCTCCAGATGTGCATCCGAAACTACTACTGGTATTGAGGTAACGATCAAAGCGTAGGATGTTTGAGGCATTACTCCCATGGAGGAAAGTGCGGATGGTGACTGTTGTATTCAATCCCGATGCAAT
This sequence comes from Schistocerca gregaria, assembly GCF_023897955.1. Classification (NCBI taxonomy): domain Eukaryota; kingdom Metazoa; phylum Arthropoda; class Insecta; order Orthoptera; family Acrididae; genus Schistocerca; species Schistocerca gregaria. The sequence goes on along the minus strand of NC_064926.1, from coordinate 11,350,629 downwards.
TTCTGTGTTCATCAACACTCTGATAGACTACAGATTACAGAATGCCTCCAGATGTGCATCGGAAACTACAACTGGCCTTCCAAGGAGCGATCAAAGCCTAAACTGTTTGAGACATTACTCCCATGTACGGAAGAGCGCATGGTGACTGTTGTATTCAATCCCGATGCAATGTCTGTGTTTCATCAACACTTTGAAGGTCCCCAGATTACAGATTGCCTCCAGATGTGCATCGGAAACTACTACTGGTCTTCCAGGGAACGATCAAAGCGTAGACTGTTTCAGATGTTACTCCCATGGAGGAAAGTGCGCATTTTGACTGTTGTATTCAATCCCGATGCTATTTCTGTGTTTCAACACCATTCTGATAGTCCACAGATTACAGAATGCCTCCAGATGTGCATCGGAAACTACTACTGGTCTTTCAGGGAGCGATCAAATCCTAAACTGTTTGAGACATTACTCCCATGGAGGAAAGTGCGCATGGTGCGCATGTATTCAATCCCGATGCAATTTGTGTGTTTCATCAACACTCCGATAGTCCACAGATTACAGAATGCCTCCAGATGTGCATCGGAAACTACTACTGGTCTTCCAGTTAACGATCAAAGCGTAGACTATTTGAGACATTACTCCTATGTAGGAAAGTGCGCATGGTGACTGTTGTATTCAATCCCGATGCAATATCTCTGTTTCATCAACACTCTCATAGTCCACAGATTACAGAATGCCTCCAGATGTGCATCGGAATCTACTACTGGTCTTCCAGGGAACGATCAAAGCGTAAACTGTTTGAGACATTACTCCCATGGAAGAAAGTGCGCATGGTGACTGTTTTATTCAATCCCGATGCAATTTCTGTGTTTCAACAACACTCTGATAGTAAACAGATTACAGAATTCCTCCAGATGTGCATCGGAAACTACTACTGGTCTTCCAGGGAACGATTAAAGCGTAGACTGTTTGAGACATTACTCCCATGGAGGAAAGTGCGTATGGTGAGTGTTGTATTCAATCCCGATGCAATTTCTGTGTTTCATCAACACTCTGATTGTCCACAGATTACACAATGCCTCCAGATGTGCATCGGAAACTACTACTGGTCTTCCAGGGAGCGACCAAAGCGTCGACTGTATGAGACATTGCTCCCATGGAGGAAAGTGCGCATGGTGACTGTTGTGTTCAATCCGGATGCAATTTCAGTGTTTCAACAACACTCTGATAGTCCACAGATTACAGAATGCGTCCAGATGTGCATCGGAAACTACTACTGGTCTCCAGGGAACGATCAAAGCGTAGACAGTTTGAGACATTACTCCCATGGAGGAAAGTCCGCATGGTGACTGTTGTATTCAATCCCGATGCAATCTTCTGTGTTTCAACATTACTCTGATAGTAAACAGATTACAGAATTCCTCCAGATGTGCATCCGAAACTACTACTGGTATTGAGGTAACGATCAAAGCGTAGGATGTTTGAGGCATTACTCCCATGGATGAAAGTGCGGATGGTGACTGTTGTATTCAATCCCGATGCAATTTCTGTGTTCATCAACACTCTGATAGACTACAGATTTCAGAATGCCTCCAGATGTGCATCGGAAACTACAACTGGCCTTCCAAGGAGCGATCAAAGCCTAAACTGTTTGAGACATTACTCCCATGTACGGAAGAGCGCATGGTGACTGTTGTATTCAATCCCGATGCAATTTCTGTGTTTCATCAACACTTTGAAGGTCCACAGATTACAGATTGCCTCCAGATGTGCATCGGAAACTACTACTGCTCTTCCAGGGAACGATCAAAGCGTAGACTTTTTCAGACATTACTTTCATGGAATAAAGTGCGCATGGTGCCTGTTGTATTCAACACCGATGCAATTTCAGTGTTTCAACAACACTCTGATAGTCCTCGGATTACAGAATGCCTCCAGATGTGCATCGGAAACTACTACTGGTCTTCGAGGGAACGATCAAAGCGTAGACTGTTTCAGATGTTACTCCCATGGAGGAAAGTGCGCATGGTGATTGTTGTATTCAATCCCGATGCAATTTCTGTGTTTCAACACCATTCTGATAGTCCACAGATTACAGAATGCCTCCAGATGTGCATCGGAAACTACTACTGGTCTTCCAGGGAGCGATCAAATCCTAAACTGTTTGAGACATTACTCAGATGGAGGAAAGTGCGCATGGTGACTGTTGTATTCAATCCCGATACAATTTGTGTGTTTCATCAACACTCTGATAGTACACAGATTACAGAATGCCTCCAGATGTGCATCGGAAACTACTACTGGTCTTCCAGGGAGCGATCAAATCCTAAACTGTTTGAGACATTACTCCCATGGAGGATAGTGCGCATGGTTACTGTTGTATTCAATCCTGATGCAATTTGTGTGTTCATCAACACTCTGATAGTCCACAGATTAAAGAATGCCTCCAGATATGCATCGGAAACTACTACTGGTCTTTCAGGGAGCGATCAAAGCGAAACTGTATGAGACATTACTCCCATGGAGGAAAGTGCGCATGGTGACTGTTGTATTCAATCCCGATGCAATTTCTGTGTTCCATCAACACTCTGATAGTCCACAGATTACAGAATGCTTCCAGATGTGGTTCGGAAACTACTACTGGTCTTCCAGTTAACGATCAAAATGTAGACTATTTGAGACATTACTCCTATGTAGGAAAGTGCGCATGGTGACTGTTGTATTCAATCCCGATGCAATATCTCTGTTTCATCAACACTCTCATAGTCCCCAGATTACAGAATGCCTCCAGATGTGCATCGGAATCTACTACTGGTCTTCCAGGGAACGATCAAAGCGTAAACTGTTTGAGACATTACTCCCATGGAAGAAAGTGCGCATGGTGACTGTTGTATTCAATTCCGATGCAATTTCTGTGTTTCAACAACACTCTGATAGTAAACAGATTACAGAATTCCTCCAGATGTGCATCGGAAACTACTACTGGTCTTCCAGGGAACGATTAAAGCGTAGACTGTTTGAGACATTACTCCCATGGAGGAAAGTGCGTATGGTGAGTGTTGTATTCAATCCCGATGCAATTTCTGTGTTTCATCAACACTCTGATTGTCCACAGATTACACAATGCCTCCAGATGTGCATCGGAAACTACTACTGGTCTTCCAGGGAGCGACCAAAGCGTCGACTGTTTGAGACATTGCTCCCATGGAGGAAAGTGCGCATGGTGACTGTTGTATTCAAACCCGATGCAATTTCTGTGTTTCATCAACACTTTGAAGGTCCACAGATTACAGAATGCCTTTAGATGTTCATCGGAAACTACTACTGGTCTTCCAGGGAACGATCAAAGCGTTGACTGTTTGAGACTTTACTCCCATGGAGGAAAGTGCGCATGGTGACTGTTGTGTTCAATCCGGATGCAATTTCAGTGTTTCAACAACACTCGGATAGTCCACAGATTACAGAATGCGTCCAGATGTGCATCGGAAACTACTACTGCTCTTCCAGGGAACGATCAAAGCGTAGACTGTTTCAGACATTACTTTCATGGAATAAAGTGCGCATGGTGCCTGTAGTATTCAACACCGATGCAATTTCAGTGTTTCAACAACACTCTGATAGTCCTCGGATTACAGAATGCCTCCAGATGTGCATCGGAAACTACTACTGGTCCTCGAGGGAACGATCAAAGCGTAGACTGTTTCAGATGTTACTCCCATGGAGGAAAGTGCGCATGGTGACAGTTGTATTCAATCCCGATGCAATTTCTGTGTTTCAACACCATTCTGATAGTCCACAGATTACAGAAAGCCTCCAGATGTGCATCGGAAACTACTACTGGTCTTCCAGGGAGCGATCAAATCCTAAACTGTTTGAGACATTACTCCCATGGAGGAAAGTGCGCATGGTGACTGTTGTATAAAATCCCGATGCAATTTCTGTGTTTCATCAACACTCTGATAGTCCACAGATTACAGAATGCCTCCAGATGTGCATCGGAAACTACTACTGTTCTTCCAGGGAGCGATCAAATCCTAAACTGTTTGAGACATTACTCCCATGGAGGAAAGTGCGCATGGTTAGTGTTGTATTCAATCCCGATGCAATTTCTGTGTTCATCCACACTCTGATAGTCCACAGATTACAGAATGCCTCCAGATGTGCATCGGAAACTACTACTGGTCTTTTAGGGAACGATCAAAGCGAAACTGTATGAGACATTACTCCCATGGAGGAAAGTGAGCATGGTGACTGTTGTATTCAATCCCGACGCAATTTCTGTGTTTCATCAACACTCTGATAGTCCACAGATTACAGAATGCTTCCAGATGTGGTTCGGAAACTACTACTGGTCTTCCAGTTAACGATCAAAGCGTAGACTATTTAAGACATTACTCCTATGTAGGAAAGTGCGCATGGTGACTGTTGTATTCAATCCCGATGCAATATCTCTGTTTCATCAACACTCTCATAGTCCACAGATTACAGAATTCCTTCAGATGTGCATCGGAAACTACTACTGGTCTTCCAGCGAACGATTAAAGCGTAGACTGTTTGAGACATTACTCCAATGGAGGAAAGTGCGTATGGTGAGTTTTGTATTCAATCCCGATGCAATTTCTGTGTTTCATCAACACTCTGATTGTCCACAGATTACACAATGCCTCCAGATGTGCATCGGAAACTACTACTGGTCTTCCAGGGAGCGACTAAAGCGTCGACTGTTTGAGACATTGCTCCCATGGAGGAAAGTGCGCATGGTGACTGTTGTATTCAAACCCGATGCAATTTCTGTGTTTCATCAACACTTTGAAGGTCCACAGATTACAGAATGCCTCCAGATGTTCATCGGAAACTACTACTGGTCTTCCAGGGAACGATCAAAGCGTTGACTGTTTGAGACATTACTCCCATGGAGGAAAGTGCGCATGGTGACTGTTGTGTTCAATCCGGATGCAATTTCAGTGTTTCAACAACACTCTGATAGTCCACAGATTACAGAATGCGTCCAGATGTGCATCGGAAACTACTACTGGTCTCCAGGGAACGATCAAAGCGTAGACAGTTTGAGACATTACTCCCATGGAGGAAAGACCGCATGGTGACTGTTGTATTCAATCCCGATGCAATTTCTGTGTTTCAACAACACTCTGATAGTAAACAGATTACAGAATTCCTCCAGATGTGCATCCGAAACTACTACTGGTCTTGAGGTAACGATCAAAGCGTAGGATGTTTGAGACATTACTCCCATGGAGGAAAGTGCGGATGGTGACTGTTGTATTCAATCCCGATGCAATTTCTGTGTTCATCAACACTCTGATAGACTACAGATTACAGAATGCCTCCAGATGTGCATCGGAAACTACAACTCTCCTTCCAAGGAGCGATCAAAGCCTAGACTGTTTGAGACATTACTCCCATGTACGGAAGAGCGCATGGTGACTGTTGTATTCAATCCCGATGCAATTTCTGTGTTTCATCAACACTTTGAAGGTCCTCAGATTACAGATTGCCTCCAGATGTGCATCGGAAACTACTACTGGTCTTCCAGGGAACGATCAAAGCGTAGACTGTTTCACACATTACTTTCATGGAATAAAGTGCGCATGGTGCCTGTTGTAATCAACACCAATGCAATTTCAGTGTTTCAACAACACTCTGATAGTCCTCGGATTACAGAATGCCTCCAGATGTGCATCGGAAACTACTACTGGTCTTCGAGGGATCGATCAAAGCGTAGACTGTTTCAGATGTTACTCCCATGGAGGAAAGTGCGCATGGTTAGTGTTGTATTCAATCCAGATGCAATTTCTGTGTTCATCCACACTCTGATAGTCCACAGATTACAGAATGCTTCCAGATGTGGTTCGGAAACTACTACTGGTCTTCCAGTTAACGATCAAAGCGTAGACTATTTGAGACATTACTCCTATGTAGGAAAGTGCGCATGGTGACTGTTGTATTCAATCCCGATGCAATATCTCTGTTTCATCAACACTCTCATAGTCCCCAGATTACAGAATGCCTCCAGATGTGCATCGGAATCTCCTACTGGTCTTCCAGGGAACGATCAAAGCGTAAACTGTTTGAGACATTACTCCCATGGAAGAAAGTGCGCATGGTGACTGTTGTATTCAATTCCGATGCAATTTCTGTGTTTCAACAACACTCTGATAGTAAACAGATTACAGAATTCCTCCAGATGTGCATCGGAAACTACTACTGGTCTTCCAGGGAACGATTAAAGCGTAGACTGTTTGAGACATTACTCCCATGGAGGAAAGTGCGTATGGTGAGTGTTGTATTCAATCCCGATGAAATTTCTGTGTTTCATCAACACTCTGATTGTCCACAGATTACACAATGCCTCCAGATGTGCATCGGAAACTACTACTGGTCTTCCAGGGAGCGACCAAAGCGTCGACTGTTTGAGACATTGCTCCCATGGAGGAAAGTGCGAATGGTGACTGTTGTATTCAAACCCGATGCAATTTCTGTGTTTCATCAACACTTTGAAGGTCCACAGATTACAGAATGCCTTTAGATGTTCATCGGAAACTACTACTGGTCTTCCAGGGAACGATCAAAGCGTAGACTGTTTCAGACATTACTTTCATGGAATAAAGTGCGCATGGTGCCTGTAGTATTCAACACCGATGCAATTTCAGTGTTTCAACAACACTCTGATAGTCCTCGGATTACAGAATGCCTCCAGATGTGCATCGGAAACTACTACTGGTCCTCGAGGGAACGATCAAAGCGTAGACTGTTTCAGATGTTACTCCCGTGGAGGAAAGTGCGCATGGTGACAGTTGTATTCAATCCCGATGCAATTTCTGTGTTTCAACACCATTCTGATATTCCACAGATTACAGAATGCCTCCAGATGTGCATCGGAAACTACTACTGGTCTTCCAGGGAGCGATCAAATCCTAAACTGTTTGAGACATTACTCCCATGGAGGAAAGTGCGCATGGTGACTGTTGTATTCAATCCCGATGCAATTTCTGTGTTTCATCAACACTCTGATAGTCCACAGATTACAGAATGCCTCCAGATGTGCATCGGAAACTACTACTGTTCTTCCAGGGAGCGATCAAATCCTAAACTGTTTGAGACATTACTCCCATGGAGGAAAGTGCGCATGGTTAGTGTTGTATTCAATCCCGATGCAATTTCTGTGTTCATCCACACTCTGATTGTCCACAGATTACAGAATGCCTCCAGATGTGCATCGGAAACTACTACTGGTCTTTTAGGGAACGATCAAAGCGAAACTGTATGAGACATTACTCCCATGGAGGAAAGTGAGCATGGTGCCTGTTGTATTCAATCCCGATGCAATTTCTGTGTTTCATCAACACTCTGATAGTCCACAGATTACAGAATGCTTCCAGATATGGTTCGGAAACTACTACTGGTCTTCCAGTTAACGATCAAAGCGTAGACTATTTAAGACATTACTCCTATGTAGGAAAGTGCGCATGGTGACTGTTGTATTCAATCCCGATGCAATATCTCTGTTTCATCAACACTCTCATAGTCCACAGATTACAGAATTCCTCCAGATGTGCATCGGAAACTACTACTGGTCTTCCAGCGAACGATTAAAGCGTAGACTGTTTGAGACATTACTCCCATGGAAGAAAGTGCGTATGGTGAGTGTTGTATTCAATCCCGATGCAATTTCTGTGTTTCATCAACACTCTGATTGTCCACAGATTACACAATGCCTCCAGATGTGCATCGGAAACTACTACTGGTCTTCCAGGGAGCGACTAAATCGTCGACTGTTTGAAACATTGCTCACATGGAGGAAAGTGCGCATGGTGACTGTTGTATTCAAACCCGATGCAATTTCTGTGTTTCATCAACATTTGAAGGTCCACAGATTACAGAATGCCTCCAGATGTTCATCGGAAACTACTACTGGTCTTCCAGGGAACGATCAAAGCGTTGACTGTTTGAGACATTACTCCCATGGAGGAAAGTGCGCATGGTGACTGTTGTGTTCAATCCGGATGCAATTTCAGTGTTTCAACAACACTCTGATAGTCCACAGATTACAGAATGCGTCTAGATGTGCATCGGAAACTACTACTGGTCTCCAGGGAACGATCAAAGTGTAGACAGTTTGAGACATTACTCCCATGGAGGAAAGACAGCATGGTGACTGTTGTATTCAATCTCGATGCAATTTCTGTGTTTCAACAACACTCTGATAGTAAACAGATTACAGAATTCCTCCAGATGTGCATCCGAAACTACTACTGGTCTTGAGGTAACGATCAAAGCGTAGGATGTTTGAGACATTACTCCCATGGAGGAAAGTGCGGATGGTGACTGTTGTATTCAATCCCGATGCAATTTCTGTGTTCATCAACACTCTGATAGACTACAGATTACAGAATGCCTCCAGATGTGCATCGGAAACTACAACTCTCCTTCCAAGGAGCGATCAAAGCCTAGACTGTTTGAGACATTACTCCCATGTACGGAAGAGCGCATGGTGACTGTTGTATTCAATCCCGATGCAATTTCTGTGTTTCATCAACACTTTGAAGGTCCACAGATTACAGATTGCCTCCAGATGTGCATCGGAAACTACTACTGGTCTTCCAGGGAACGATCAAACCGTAGACTGTTTCAGACATTACTTTCATGGAATGAAGTGCGCATGGTGCCTGTTGTATTCTACACCGATGCAATTTCTGTGTTCATCAACACTCTGATAGTCCACAGATTACAGAATGCCTCCAGATGTGCATCGGAAACTACTACTGGTCTTTCAGGGAGCGATCAAAGCGAAACTGTATGAGACATTACTTCCATGGAGGAAAGTGCGCATGGTGACTGTTGTATTCAATCCCGATGCAATTTCTGTGTTTCATCAACACTCTGATAGTCCACAGATTACAGAATGCTTCCAGATGTGGTTCGGAAACTACTACTGGTCTTCCAGTTAACGATCAAAGCGTAGACTATTTGAGACATTACTCCCATGTAGGAAAGTGGATATGGTGACTGTTGTATTCAATCCCGATGCAATATCTCTGTTTCATCAACACTCTCATAGTCCACAGATTACAGAATTCCTCCAGATGTGCATCGGAAACTACTACTGGTCTTCAAGGGGAACGATTAAAGCGTAGACTGTTTGAGACATTACTCACATGGAGGAAAGTGCGTATGGTGAGCGTTGTATTCAATCCCGATGCAATTTCTGTGTTTCATCAGCACTCTGATTGTCCACAGATTACACAGTGCCTCCAGTTGTGCATCGGAAACTACTACTGGTCTTCCAGGGAGCGACCAAAGCGTCGACTGTTTGAGACATTGCTCCCATGGAGGAAAGTGCGCATGGTGACTGTTGAATTCAAACCTGATGCAATTTCTGTGTTTCATCAACACTTTGAAGGTCCACAGATTACAGAATGCCTCCAGATGTTCATCGGAAACTACTACTGGTCTTCCAGGGAACGATCAAAGCGTTGAGTGTTTGAGACTTTACTCCCATGGAGGAAAGTGCGCATGGTGACTGTTGTGTTCAATCCGGATGCAATTTCAGTGTTTCAACAACACTCTGATAGTCCACAGATTACAGAATGCGTCCAGATGTGCATCGGAAACTACTACTGGTCTCCAGGGAACGATCAAAGCGTAGACAGTTTGAGACATTACTCCCATGGAAGAAAGTGCGCATGGTGACTGTTGTATTCAATTCCGATGCAATTTCTGTGTTTCAACAACACTCTGATAGTAAACAGATTACAGAATTCCTCCAGATGTGCATCGGAAACTACTACTGGTCTTCCAGGGAACGATTAAAGCGTAGACTGTTTGAGACATTACTCCCATGGAGGAAAGTGCGTATGGTGAGTGTTGTATTCAATCCCGATGAAATTTCTGTGTTTCATCAACACTCTGATTGTCCACAGATTACACAATGCCTCCAGATGTGCATCGGAAACTACTACTGGTCTTCCAGGGAGCGACCAAAGCGTCGACTGTTTGAGACATTGCTCCCATGGAGGAAAGTGCGAATGGTGACTGTTGTATTCAAACCCGATGCAATTTCTGTGTTTCATCAACACTTTGAAGGTCCACAGATTACAGAATGCCTTTAGATGTTCATCGGAAACTACTACTGGTCTTCCAGGGAACGATCAAAGCGTAGACTGTTTCAGACATTACTTTCATGGAATAAAGTGCGCATGGTGCCTGTAGTATTCAACACCGATGCAATTTCAGTGTTTCAACAACACTCTGATAGTCCTCGGATTACAGAATGCCTCCAGATGTGCATCGGAAACTACTACTGGTCCTCGAGGGAACGATCAAAGCGTAGACTGTTTCAGATGTTACTCCCGTGGAGGAAAGTGCGCATGGTGACAGTTGTATTCAATCCCGATGCAATTTCTGTGTTTCAACACCATTCTGATATTCCACAGATTACAGAATGCCTCCAGATGTGCATCGGAAACTACTACTGGTCTTCCAGGGAGCGATCAAATCCTAAACTGTTTGAGACATTACTCCCATGGAGGAAAGTGCGCATGGTGACTGTTGTATTCAATCCCGATGCAATTTCTGTGTTTCATCAACACTCTGATAGTCCACAGATTACAGAATGCCTCCAGATGTGCATCGGAAACTACTACTGTTCTTCCAGGGAGCGATCAAATCCTAAACTGTTTGAGACATTACTCCCATGGAGGAAAGTGCGCATGGTTAGTGTTGTATTCAATCCCGATGCAATTTCTGTGTTCATCCACACTCTGATTGTCCACAGATTACAGAATGCCTCCAGATGTGCATCGGAAACTACTACTGGTCTTTTAGGGAACGATCAAAGCGAAACTGTATGAGACATTACTCCCATGGAGGAAAGTGAGCATGGTGACTGTTGTATTCAATCCCGATGCAATTTCTGTGTTTCATCAACACTCTGATAGTCCACAGATTACAGAATGCTTCCAGATATGGTTCGGAAACTACTACTGGTCTTCCAGTTAACGATCAAAGCGTAGACTATTTAAGACATTACTCCTATGTAGGAAAGTGCGCATGGTGACTGTTGTATTCAATCCCGATGCAATATCTCTGTTTCATCAACACTCTCATAGTCCACAGATTACAGAATTCCTCCAGATGTGCATCGGAAACTACTACTGGTCTTCCAGCGAACGATTAAAGCGTAGACTGTTTGAGACATTACTCCCATGGAGGAAAGTGCGTATGGTGAGTGTTGTATTCAATCCCGATGCAATTTCTGTGTTTCATCAACACTCTGATTGTCCACAGATTACACAATGCCTCCAGATGTGCATCGGAAACTACTACTGGTCTTCCAGGGAGCGACTAAATCGTCGACTGTTTGAAACATTGCTCACATGGAGGAAAGTGCGCATGGTGACTGTTGTATTCAAACCCGATGCAATTTCTGTGTTTCATCAACACTTTGAAGGTCCACAGATTACAGAATGCCTCCAGATGTTCATCGGAAACTACTACTGGTCTTCCAGGGAACGATCAAAGCGTTGACTGTTTGAGACATTACTCCCATGGAGGAAAGTGCGCATGGTGACTGTTGTGTTCAATCCGGATGCAATTTCAGTGTTTCAACAACACTCTGATAGTCCACAGATTACAGAATGCGTCTAGATGTGCATCGGAAACTACTACTGGTCTCCAGGGAACGATCAAAGTGTAGACAGTTTGAGACATTACTCCCATGGAGGAAAGACAGCATGGTGACTGTTGTATTCAATCTCGATGCAATTTCTGTGTTTCAACAACACTCTGATAGTAAACAGATTACAGAATTCCTCCAGATGTGCATCCGAAACTACTACTGGTCTTGAGGTAACGATCAAAGCGTAGGATGTTTGAGACATTACTCCCATGGAGGAAAGTGCGGATGGTGACTGTTGTATTCAATCCCGATGCAATTTCTGTGTTCATCAACACTCTGATAGACTACAGATTACAGAATGCCTCCAGATGTGCATCGGAAACTACAACTCTCCTTCCAAGGAGCGATCAAAGCCTAGACTGTTTGAGACATTACTCCCATGTACGGAAGAGCGCATGGTGACTGTTGTATTCAATCCCGATGCAATTTCTGTGTTTCATCAACACTTTGAAGGTCCACAGATTACAGATTGCCTCCAGATGTGCATCGGAAACTACTACTGGTCTTCCAGGGAACGATCAAACCGTAGACTGTTTCAGACATTACTTTCATGGAATGAAGTGCGCATGGTGCCTGTTGTATTCTACACCGATGCAATTTCTGTGTTCATCAACACTCTGATAGTCCACAGATTACAGAATGCCTCCAGATGTGCATCGGAAACTACTACTGGTCTTTCAGGGAGCGATCAAAGCGAAACTGTATGAGACATTACTTCCATGGAGGAAAGTGCGCATGGTGACTGTTGTATTCAATCCCGATGCAATTTCTGTGTTTCATCAACACTCTGATAGTCCACAGATTACAGAATGCTTCCAGATGTGGTTCGGAAACTACTACTGGTCTTCCAGTTAACGATCAAAGCGTAGACTATTTGAGACATTACTCCCATGTAGGAAAGTGGATATGGTGACTGTTGTATTCAATCCCGATGCAATATCTCTGTTTCATCAACACTCTCATAGTCCACAGATTACAGAATTCCTCCAGATGTGCATCGGAAACTACTACTGGTCTTCAAGGGGAACGATTAAAGCGTAGACTGTTTGAGACATTACTCACATGGAGGAAAGTGCGTATGGTGAGCGTTGTATTCAATCCCGATGCAATTTCTGTGTTTCATCAGCACTCTGATTGTCCACAGATTACACAGTGCCTCCAGTTGTGCATCGGAAACTACTACTGGTCTTCCAGGGAGCGACCAAAGCGTCGACTGTTTGAGACATTGCTCCCATGGAGGAAAGTGCGCATGGTGACTGTTGAATTCAAACCTGATGCAATTTCTGTGTTTCATCAACACTTTGAAGGTCCACAGATTACAGAATGCCTCCAGATGTTCATCGGAAACTACTACTGGTCTTCCAGGGAACGATCAAAGCGTTGAGTGTTTGAGACTTTACTCCCATGGAGGAAAGTGCGCATGGTGACTGTTGTGTTCAATCCGGATGCAATTTCAGTGTTTCAACAACACTCTGATAGTCCACAGATTACAGAATGCGTCCAGATGTGCATCGGAAACTACTACTGGTCTCCAGGGAACGATCAAAGCGTAGACAGTTTGAGACATTACTCCCATGGAGGAAAGTCCGCATGGTGACCGTTGTATTCAATCCCGATGCAATTTCTGTGTTTCAACAACACTCTGATAGTTAACAGATTACAGAATTCCTCCAGATGTGCATCCGAAACTACTACTGGTCTTAAGGGAACGATCAAAGCGTAGGATGTTTGAGACATTACTCCCATGCAGGAAAGTGAGGATGGTGAATGTTGTATTCAATCCCGATGCAATTTCTGTGTTCATCAACACTCTGATAGACTACAGATTACAAAATGCCTCCAGATGTGCATCGGAAACTACAACTGGCCTTCCAAGGAGCGATCAAAGCTTAAACTGTTTGAGACATTACTCCTATGTACGGAAGAGCGCATGGTGACTGTTGTATTCAATCCCGATGCAATTTCTGTGTTACATCAACACTCTGATAGTCCACAGATTACAGAATGCCTAAAGATGTGTATCGGAAACTACTACTGGCCTTCCAGGAAAGATCAAAGCGTAGACTGTGTGAGACATTACTCCCATGGATGAAAGTGAGCATGGTGACTGTTGTATTCAATCCCGATGCAATTTCTGTGTTTCAACAACACTCTAATAGTAATTAGATTACAGAATGCCTCCAGATGTGCATCGGAAACTACTACTGGTTTCCAGGGAACGATTAAAGCGTAGGCTGTTTGAGACATTACTCCCATGGAGGAAAGTGCGCATGGTGACTGTTGTATTCGATCCCGATGCAATTTCGGTGTTCCATCAACACTCTCGTTGTCCACAGATTACACAATGCCTCCAGATGTGCATCGGAAACTACTACTGGTCTTCCAGGGAGCGATCAAAGCGTCGACTGTTTGAGACATTACTCCCATGGAGGAAAGTGCGCATGGTGACTGTTGTATTCAATCCCGATGCAATATCTCTGTTTCATCAACACTCTCATAGTCCACAGATTACAGAATGCCTCCAGATGTGCATCGGAATCTACTACTGGTCTTCCAAGGAACGATCAAAGCGTAAACTGTTTGAGACATTACTCCAATGGAAGAAAGTGCGCATGGTGACTGTTGTATTCAATCCCGATGCAATTTCTGTGTTTCATAAACACTTTGATAGTCCTCACATTACAGAAGGCCCCAAGATGTGCATCGGAAACTACTACTGGTCTTGCAGGGAACGATCAAAGCGTAGACTGTTTGAGACATTACTCCTATGTAGGAAAGTGCGCATGGTGTCTGTTGTATTCAATCCAGATGCAATTATTGTGTTTCAACAACAGTCTGATAGTAAACAGATTACAGAATGCCTCCAGATGTGCATCGGAAACTACTACTGGTCTTCCAGGCAACGATCAAAGCGTAGGCTGTTTGAGACATTACTGCCATTAAGGAAAGTGGTCATGGTGACAGTTGTATTCAATCCCGCGGCAATTTCTGTGTTTCATCAACACTTTGAAGGTCCACAGATAACAGAATGCCTCCAGATGTGCATCGGAAACTACTACTGGTCTTCCAGGGAACGATCAAAGCGTAGACTGTTTTAGACATTACTCCCATGGAGGAAAGTGCGCATGGTGACTGTTGTATTCAATCCCGATGCATTTTCTGTGTTTATCAACACTCTGATAGACCACAGATTACAGAATGCCTCCAGATGTGCATCGGAAACTACTACTGGTCTTCCAGGGAGCGACCAAAGCGTCGACTGTTTGAGACATTGCTCCCATGGAGGAAAGTGCGCATGGTGACTGTTGTATTGAAACCCGATGCAATTTCTGTGTTTCATCAACACTTTAAAGGTCCACAGATTACAGAATGCCTCCAGATGTTCATCGGAAACTACTACTGGTCTTCCAGGGAACGATCAAAGCGTTGACTGTTTGAGACATTACTCCCATGAAGGAAAGTGCGCATGGTGACTGTTGTGTTCAATCCGGATGCAATTTCAGTGTTTCAACAACACTCTGATAGTCCACAGATTACAGAATGCGTCCAGATGTGCATCGGAAACTACTACTGGTCTCCAGGGAACGATCAAAGCGTAGACAGTTTGAGACATTACTCCCATGGAGGAAAGTCCGCATGGTTACTGTTGTATTCAATCCCGATGCAATTTCTCTGTTTCAACAACACTCTTATAGTAAACAGATTACAGAATTCCTCCAGATGTGCATCCGAAACTACTACTGGTCTTGAGGGAACGATCAAAGCGTAGGATGTTTGAGACTTTACTCCCATGCAGGAAAGTGAGGATGGTGACTGTTGTATTCAATCCCGATGCAATTTCTGTGTTCATCAACACTCTGATAGACTACAGATTTCAGAATGCCTCCAGATGTGCATCGGAAACTACAACTGGCCTTCCAAGGAGCGATCAAAGCCTAAACTGTTTGAGACATTACTCCCATGTACGGAAGAGCGCATGGTGACTGTTGTATTCAATCCCGATGCAATTTCTGTGTTTCATCAACACTCTGATAGTCCACAGATTACAGAATGCCTAAAGATGTGTATCGGATACTACTACTGGCCTTCCAGGAAAGATCAAAGCGTAGACTTTGTGAGACATTACTCCCATGGATGAAAGTGAGCATGGTGACTGTTGTATTCAATCCCGATGCAATTTCAGTGTTTCAACAACACTCTGATAGTCCACAGATTACAGAATGCCTCCAGATGTGCATCGGAATCTACTACTGGTCTTCCAGGTCACGATCAAAGCGTATACTGTTGGAGACATTACTCCCATGGAGGAAAGTCCGCATGGTGACTGTTGTATTCAATCACGATGCAATTTCTGTGTTTCAACAACACTCTATTAGTAATTAGATTACAGAATGCCTCCAGATGTGCATCGGAAACTACTACTGGTTTCCAGGGAACGATTAAAGCGTAGACTGTTTGAGACATTACTCCCATGGAGGAAAGTGCGCATGGTGACTGTTGTATTCAATCCCGATGCAATTTCGGTGTTTCATCAACACTCTCGTTGTCCACAGATTACACAATGCCTCCAGATGTGCATCGGAAACTACTACTGGTCTTCCAGGGAGCGATCAAAGCGTCGACTGTTTGAGACATTACTCCCATGGAGGAAAGTGCGCATGGTGACTGTTGTATTCAATCCAGTTGCAATTTCTGTGTTCATCAACACTCTGATAGTCCACAGATTACAGAATGCCTCCAGATGTGCATCGGAAACTACTACTGGTCTTCCAGGGAACGATCAAAGCGTAAATTGTTTGAGACATTACTCCCATGGAAGAAAGTGC
This sequence comes from Schistocerca gregaria, assembly GCF_023897955.1. Taxonomy (NCBI): domain Eukaryota; kingdom Metazoa; phylum Arthropoda; class Insecta; order Orthoptera; family Acrididae; genus Schistocerca; species Schistocerca gregaria. The sequence goes on along the minus strand of NC_064926.1, from coordinate 11,334,114 downwards.
GCATGGTGACTGTTGTATTCAATCCCGGTGCAATTTCTGTGTTGCATCAAAAATCTGTTAGTCCACAGATTACAGAATGCATCCAGATGTGCATCGGAAACTACTACTGGTCTTCCAGTTAACGATCAAAGCGTAGACTATTTGAGACATTACTCCTATGTAGGAAAGTGCGCATGGTGACTGTTGTATTCAATCCCGATGCAATATCTCTGTTTTATCAACACTCTCATAGTCCACAGATTACAGAATGCCTCCAGATGTGCATCCGAATCTACTACTGGTCTTCCAAGGAACGATCAAAGCGTAAACTGTTTGAGACATTACTCCAATGGAAGAAAGTGCGCATGGTGACTGTTGTATTCAATCCCGATGCAATTTCTGTGTTTCATAAACACTCTGATAGTCCTCACATTACAGAAGGCCCCAAGATGTGCATCGGAAACTACTACTGGTCTTGCAGGGAACGATCAAAGTGTAGACTGTTTGAGACATTACTCCTATGTAGGAAAGTGCGCATGGTGACTGTTGTATTCAATCCCGATGCAATTTTTGTGTTTCAACAACACTCTGATAGTAAACAGATTACAGAATGCCTCCAGATGTGCATCGGAAACTACTACTGGTCTTCCAGGGAACGATCAAAGCGTAAACTGTTTGAGAAATTACTCCCATGGAAGAAAGTGCGCATGGTGAATGCTGTATGCAATCCCGGTGCAATTTCTGTGTTGCATCAAAACTCTGTTAGTCCACAGATTACAGAAAGCATCCAGTTGTGCATCGGAAGCTACTACTGGTAGTCCAGGGAACGATCAAAACTTAGAATGTTTGAGACATTACTCCTATGTAGGAAAGTGCGCAGGGTGACATTGTATTCAATCCCGATGTAATTTCTGTGTTATATCAACACTCTGATAATCCACAGAATACGGAATGCCTCCAGATATGCATAGGAATCTACTACTGGTCTTCCAGGGAACGATCAAAGGGTAGACAGTTTGAGACATTACTCCCATGGAGGAAAGTCCGAATGGTGACTGTTGTATTCAATCCCGATGCAATTTCAGTGTTTCAACAACACTCTGATAGTCCACAGATTACAGAATGCCTCCAGATGTGCATCGGAATCTACGACTGGTCTTCCAGGTAACGATCAAAGCGTAAACTGTTTGAGACCTTACTCCCATGGAGCAAAGTGCGGATGGTGACTGTTGTATTCAATCCCGATGCAATTTCTGTGCTTTATCAACACTCAGATAGTCCACAGATCACAGAATGCCTCCAGATGTGCATCGGAAAGTACTCCTGGTCTTCCAGGGATCGATCAAAGCGTAGGCTGTTTCAGACATAACACCCATGGAGGAAAGTGGACATGGTGACTGTTGTATTCTATCCCGATGCAATTTCTGTGTTTCATTAGCACTCGGATAGTCCACAGATTACAAATTGCCTCCAGATGTGCATCGGTAACTACCACTGGTCTTGAGGGAACGATCAAAGCGATGACAGTTTGAGACATTACTCCAATGGAGAAATGTACGCATGGTGCCTGTTGTATTCAATCCCGATGCAATATCTGTGTTTCATCAACACTTCGAAGGTCCACAGATTACAGAATGCCTCCAGGTGTGCATCGGAAACTACTACTGGTCTTCCAGGGAACGAACAAAGCGTAGACTGTTTGAGACATTACTCCTATGCACGAAAGTCCGCATGGTGACTGTTGTATTCAATCCCGATGCAATTTCTGTGTTTCAACAACACTCTGATAGTAAACAGATTACAGAATGCCTCCAGATGTGCATCGGAATCTACTACTGGTCTTCCAGGTAACGATCAAAGCGTATACTGTTGGAGACATTACTCCCATGGAGGAAAGTCCGCATGGTGACTGTTGTATTCAATCCCGATGCAAGTTCTGTGTTTCGACAACACTCTGATAGTAAACAGATTACAGAATGCCTCCAGATGTGCATCGGAAACTACCACTGGTCTTCCAGGGAACGATTAAAGCGTAGACTGTGTGAGACATTACTCCCATGGGGGAAAGTCCGCATGGTGACTGTTGTATTCAATCCCGATGCAATTTCTGTGTTTCAACAACACTCTGTTAGTAAACAGATTACAGAATGCCTCCAGATGTGCATCGGAAACTACTACTAGTCTTCCAGGGATCGATCAAAGAGGAGGCTGTTTGAGACAATACTCCCATGGAGAAATGTACGCATGGTGCCTGTTGTATTCAATCCCGATGCAATTTCTGTGTTTCATCAACACTTTGAAGGTCCACAGATTACAGATTGCCTCCAGATGTGCATCGGAAACTACTACTGGTCTTCCAGGGAACGATCAAAGCGTAGACTATTTCAGACATTACTTCCATGGAATAAAGTGCGCATGGTGCCTGTTGTATTCAATACCGATGCAATTTCAGTGTTTCGACAACACTCTGATAGTCCACAGATTACACAATGCCTCCAGATGTGCATCGGAAACTACTACTGGTCTTCGAGGGAACGATCAAAGCGTAGACTGTTTCAGATGTTACTCCCATGGAGGAAAGTGCGCATGGTGACTGTTGTATTCAATCCCGATGCAATTCCTGTGTTTCAAATTCATTCTGATAGTCCACAGATTGCAGAATGCCTCCAGATGTGCATCGGAAACTACTACTGGTCTTCCGGGGAGCAATCAAATCCTAAACTGTTTGAGACATTACTCCCATGGAGGAAAGTGCGCATGGTTACTGTTGTATTCAATCCCGATGCAATTTCTGTGTTCATCAACACTCTGATAGTCCACAGATTACAGAATGCCTCCAGATGTGCATCAGAAACTACTACTGGTCTTTCAGGGAGCGATCAAAGCGAAACTCTATGAGACATTACTCCCATGGAGGAAAGCGCGCATGGTGACTGTTGTATTCAATACCGATGCAATTTCTGTGTTTCATCAACACTCTGATAGTCCACAGATTACAGAATGCTTCCAGATGTGGTTCGGAAACTACTACTGGTCTTCCAGTTAACGATCAAAGCGTAGACTATTTGAGACATTACTCCTATGTAGGAAAGTGCGCATGGTGACTGTTGTATTCAATCCCGATGCAATATCTCTGTTTCATCAACACTCTCATAGTCCACAGATTACAGAATGCCTCCAGATGTGCATCGGAAACTACTACTGGTCTTCCAGGGAACGATCAAAGCGTAAACTGTTTGAGACGTTACTCCCATGGAAGAAAGTGCGCATGGTGACTGTTGTATTCAATCCCGATGCAATTTCTGTGTTTCATCAACACTCTGTTAGTCCACAGATTAAAGAATGCTTCCAGATGTGCATCGGAAACTACTACTGGTCTTCCAGGGTACGATCAAAGCGTAGACTGTTTGAGACATTACTACTATGTAGGAAAGTGCGCATTGTGACTTCGTATTCAATTCCGATGTAATTTCTGTGTTATATCAACACCCTGATAGTCCACAGATTACAGAGTGCCTCCAGATGTGCATCGGAAACTGCTACTGGTCTTCCAGGGAGCGATCAAAGCGTAAACTATTTCAGCCATTACTCCCATGGAGGGAAGTGCGCATGATGACTGTTGTATTCAATCCCGATGCAATTTCAGTGTTTCAACAACACTCTGATAGTCCACAGATTCCAGAATGCCTCCAGATGTGCATCGGAATCTACTACTGGTCTTCCAGGTAACGATCAAAGCGTATACTGTTGGAGACATTACTCCCATGGAGGAAAGTCCGCATGGTGACTGTTGTATTCAATCCCGATGCAAGTTCTGTGTTTCGACAACACTCTGATAGTAAACAGATTACAGAATGCCTCCAGATGTGCATCGGAAACTACTACTGGTCTTCCAGGGAACGATTAAAGCGTAGACTGTTTGAGACATTACTCCCATGGGGGAAAGTCCGAATGGTGACTGTTGTATTCAATCCCGATGCAATTTCTGTGTTTCAACAACACTCTGATAGTAAACAGATTACAGAATGCCTCCAGATGTGCATCGGCAACTACTACTGGTCTTCCAGGGATCGATCAAAGAGGAGGCTGTTTGAGACATTACTCCCATGGAGAAATGTACGCATGGTGCCTGTTGTATTCAATCCCGATGCAAGTTCTGTGTTTCATCAACACTTTGAAGGTCCACAGATTACAGATTGCCTCCAGATGTGCATCGGAAACTACTACTGGTCTTCCAGGGAACGATCAAAGCGTAGACTGTTTCAGACAATACTTCCATGGAATAAAGTGCGCATGGTGCCTGTTGTATTCAGTACCGATGCAATTTCAGTATTTCGACAACACTCTGATAGTCCACAGATTACACAATGCCTCCAGATGTGCATCGGAAACTACTACTGGTCTTCGAGGGAACGATCAAAGCGTAGACTGTTTCAGATGTTACTCCCATGGAGGAAAGTGGGCATGGTGACTGTTGTATTCAATCCCGATGCAATTCCTGTGTTTCAAAACCATTGTGATAGTCCACAGATTGCAGAATGCCTCCAGATGTGCATCGGAAACTACTACTGGTCTTCCAGGGAGCAATCAAATCCTAAACTGTTTGAGACATTACTCCCATGGAGGAAAGTGCGCATGGTTACTGTTGTATTCAATCCCGATGCAATTTCTGTGTTCATCAACACTCTGATAGTCCACAGATTACAGAATGCCTCCAGATGTGCATCAGAAACTACTACTGGTCTTTCAGGGAGCGATCAAAGCGAAACTGTATGAGACATTACTCCCATGGAGGAGAACGCGCATGGTGACTGTTGTATTCAATACCGATGCAATTCCTGTGTTTCATCATTACTCTGATAGTCCACAGATTACAGAATGCTTCCAGACGTGGTTCAGAAACTACTACTGGTCTTCCAGTTAACGAACAAAGCGTAGACTATTTGAGACATTACTCCTATGTAGGAAAGTGCGCATGGTGACTGTTGTATTCAATCCCGATGCAATGTCTCTGTTTCATCAACACTCTCATAGTTAACAGATTACAGAATGCCTCCAGATGTGCATCGGAAACTACTACTGGTCTTCCAGGGAACGATCAAAGCGTAAACTGTTTGAGACATTACTCCCATGGAAGAAAGTGCGGATGGTGACTGTTGTATTCAATCCCGACGCAATTTCTGTGTTTCATCAACACTCTGTTAGTCCACAGATTAAAGAATGCTTCCAGATATGCATCGGAAAGTACTACTGGTCTTCCAGGGTACGATCAAAGCGTAGACTGTTTGAGACATTACTACTATGTAGAAAAGTGCGCAGGGTGACTTCGTATTCAATTCCGATGTAATTTCTGTGTTATATCAACACCCTGATAGTCCACAGATTACAGAGTGCCTCCAGATGTGCATCGGAAACTGCTACTGGTCTTCCAGGGAGCGATCAAAGCGTAAACTATTTCAGCCATTACTCCCATGGAGGGAAGTGCGCATGATGACTGTTGTATTCAATCCCGATGCAATTTCTGTGTTTCATCAACACTCTGATAGTCCACAGATTACAGAATACTTCCAGATGTGCATCGGAAACTACTATTGGTCTTCCAGGAACCGATCTAAGCGTAGACTATTTGAGACATTACTCCTATGTAGGAAAATGCCGATGGTGACTGTTTTATTTTAACCCGATACAATATCTGTGTTTCATCAACATTCTGATTTTCCACAGATTACAGAATGCCTCCAGATGTGCATCGGAAAGTACTACTGGTCTTCCAGGGAACGATCAAAGCGTAAACTGTTTGTGACCTTACTCCCATGGAGCAAAGTGCGGATGGTGACTGTTGTATTCAATCCCGATGCAATTTCTGTGCTTTATCAACACTCAGATAGTCCACAGATCACAGAATGCCTCCAGATGTGCATCGGAAAGTACTACTGGTCTTCCAGGGATCGATCAAAGCGTAGGCTGTTTCAGACATAACTCCCATGGAGGAAAGTGGACATGGTGACTGTTGTATTCTATCCCGATGCAATTTCTGTGTTTCATTAGCACTCGGATAGTCCACAGATTACAAATTGCCTCCAGATGTGCATCGGTAACTACTACTGGTCTTGAGGGAACGATCAAAGCGATGACAGTTTGAGACATTACTCCAATGGAGAAATGTACGCATGGTGCCTGTTGTATTCAATCCCGATGCAATATCTGTGTTTCATCAACACTTCGAACGTCCACAGATTACAGAATGCCTCCAGGTGTGCATCGGAAACTACTACTGGTCTTCCAGGGAACGAACAAAGCGTAGACTGTTTGAGACATTACTCCTATGTAGGAAAGTCCGCATGGTGACTGTTGTATTCAATCCCGATGCAATTTCTGTGTTTCAACAACACTCTGATAGTAAACAGATTACAGAATGACCCAGATGTGCATCGGAAACTACTACTGGTCTTCCAGGGAACGATCAAAGCGTAGACTGTTTCAGATATTACTTCCATGGAATAAAGTGCGCATGGTGCCTGTTGCATTCAACACCGATGCAATTTCAGTGTTTCAACATCACTCTGATAGTCCTCAGATTACAGAATGCCTCCAGATGTGCGCCGGAAACTACTACTGGCCTTCGAGGGAACGATCAAAGCGTAGAGTCTTTCAGATGTTACTCCCATGCAGGAAAGTGCGCATGGTGACTGTTGTATTTGTCCCGATGCAATTTCTGTGTTTCAACAACACTCTGATAGTCCACAGATTACAGAATGCCTCCAGATGTGCATCGGAAACTACTACTGGTCTTCCAGGGAGCGATCAAATCCTAAACTGTTTGAGACATTACCCCCATGGAGGAAAGTGCGCATGGTTACTGTTGTATTCAATCCCGATGCAATTTCTGTGTTCATCAACACTCTGATAGTCCTCAGATTACAGAATGCCTCCAGATGTGCATCGGAAAAATACTACTGGTCTTTCAGGGAGCGATCCAAACGAAACTGTATGAGACATTACTCCCATGGAGGAAAGTGCGCATGGTCACTGTTGTATTCAATCCCGATGCAATTTGTGTGTTTCATCAACACTCTGATAGTCCACAGATTACAGAATGCCTCCAGATGTGCATCGGAAACTACTACAGGTCTTCCAGGGAGCGATCAAATCCTAAACTGTTTGAGACATTACTCCCATGGAGGAAAGTGCGCATGAATACTGTTGTATTCAATCCCGATGCAATTTCTGTGCTCATCAACACTCTGATAGTCCACAGATTACAGAATGCCTCCAGATGTGCATCGGAAACTACTACTGGTCTTTCAGGGAGCGATCCAAACGAAACTGTATGAGACATTACTCCCATGGAGGAAAGTGCGCATGGTGACTGCTGTATTCAATCCCGATGCAATTTCTGTGTTTCATCAACACTCTGATAGTCCACAGATTACAAAATGGTTCCAGATGTGGTTCGGAAACTACTACTTGTCTTCCAGTTAACGATCAAAGCGTAGACTATTTGAGACATTACTCCTATGTAGGAAAGTGCGCATGGTGACTGTTGTATTCAATCCCGATGCAATATCTCTGTTTCATCAACACTCTCATAGTCCACAGATTACAGAATGCCTCCAGATGTGCATCAGAAACTACTACTGGTCTTCCAGGGAACGATCAAAGCGTAAACTGTTTGAGACATTACTACCCATGGAAGAAACTGCGCATGGTGACCGTTGTATTCAATCCCGATGCAATATCTGTGTTTCAACAATACTCTGATAGTCCACAGATTACAGAATGCCTCCAGATGTGCATCGGAAACTACTACTGGTCTTCCGGGGAATGATCGAATCGTAGACGGTTTGAGACATTACTCCTATGTAGGAAAGTGCGCAGGGTGACTTCGTATTCAATTCCGATGTAATTTCTGTGTTATACCAACACTCTGATAGTCCACAGATTACAGAATGCCTCCAGATGTGCATCGGAAACTACTATTGGTCTTCCAGGGAACGATCAAAGCGTAGACTATTTGAGACATTACTCCTATGTAGGAAAGTGCGCATGGTGACTGTTTTATTCTTTCCCGATACAATATCAGTGTTTCATCAACACTCTGATAGTCCACAGATTACAGAATGCCTCCAGATGTGCATCGGAAAGTACTACTGGTCTTCCAGGGAACGATCAAAGCGTAAACTGTTTGAGACATTACTCCCATGGAGGAAAGTGCGGATGGTGACTGTTGTATTCAATCCCGATGCAATTTCTGTCTTTCATCAACACTTTGAAGGTCCACAGTTTACAGAATGCCTCCAGATGTGCATCGGAAACTGCTACTGGTCTTCCAGGGAGCGATTAAATCCCAAACTGTTTGAGACATTACTCCTATGGAGGAAAGTGAACATGGTGACTTGTATTCAATCCCGATGCAATTTGTGTGTTTCATCAACACTCTGATAGTCCACAGATTACAGAATGCCTCCAGATGTGCATCGGAAACTACTACAGGTCTTCCAGGGAGCGATCAAATCCTAAACTGTTTGAGACATTACTCCCATGGAGGAAAGTGCGCATGGTTACTGTTGTATTCAATCCCGATGCAATTTCTGTGTTCATCAACACTCTGATAGTCCACAGATTACAGAATGCCTCCAGATGTGCATCGGAAACTACTACTGGTCTTTCAGGGAGCGATCAAAGCGAAACTGTATGAGACATTTTTCCCATGTAGGAAAGTGCGCAAGGTGACTGTTGTATTCAATCCCGATGCAATTTCTGTGTTTCATCAACACTCTGATAGTCCACAGATTACAGAATGCCTCCAGATGTGCATCGGAAACTACTACTGGTCTTCCAGGGAACGATCAAAGCGTAAACTGTTTGAGACATTACTCCCATGGAAGAAAGTGCGCATGGTGAATGTTGTATTCAATCCCGATGCAATTTCTGTGTTTCATCAACACTTTGTTAGTCCACAGATTACAGAATGCTTCCAGATGTGCATCGGACACTACTACTGGTCTTACAGGGAACGATCGAATCGTAGACGGTTTGAGACATTACTCCTATGTAGGAAAGTGCGCAGGGTGACTTCGTATTCAATTCCGATGTAATTTCTGTGTTATATCAACACTCTGATAGTCCACAGACTACAGAATGCCTCCAGATGTGCATCGGAAACTGCTACTGGTCTTCCAGGGAGCGATCAAAGCGTAAACTATTTGAGACATTACTCCCATGGGGAAAGGGCGCATGGTGACTGTTGTATTCAATTCCGATGCAATTTCTGTGTTTCATCAACACTCTGATAGTCCACAGATTACAGAATACTTCCAGATGTGCATCGAATACCACTACTGGTCTTCCAGGGAACGAGCAAAGCGTAGACTATTTGAGACATTACTCCTATGTAGGAAAGTGCGCATGGTGACTGTTGTATTCAATCCCGATACAATATCTGTGTTTCATCAACACTTCGAAGGTCCACAGATTACAGAATGCCTGCAGAAGTGCATCGGAAACTACTACTGGTCTTCCAGGGAACGAACAAAGCGTAGACTGTTTGAGACATTACTCCTATGTAGGAAAGTGCGCATGGTGACTGTTGTATTCATTCCCGATGCAATTTCTGTGTTTCATCTACACTCTGATAGTCCACAGATTACAAAATTCATCCAGATGTGCATCGGGAACTACTACTGGTCTTAGAGAAAACGATCAAAGCGTAGACTGTTTGAGACATTACTCCCATGGATGAAAGTGCGCATGGTGACTGTTGTATTCAATCCCGATGCAATTTCAGTGTTTCAACAACACTCTGATAGTAAACAGGTTACAGAATGCCTCCACATGTGCATCGGAAACTTCTACTGGTCTTCCAGGGAACGATCAAAGCGTAGACTGTTTGAGACATTACTCAAATGGCGGAAAGTGGTCATGTTGACTGTTGTATTCAATCCCGATGCTATTTCTGTGTTTCATTAGCCCTCGGATAGTCCACAGATTAAAGAATGCCTCCAGATGTGAATCGGAAACTACTACTTGTTTTGAAGTAACGATCAAAGCGATGACAGTTTGAGACATTACTCCTATGGAGAAATGTACGCATGGTGCCTGTTGTATTTAATCCCGATGCAATTTCAGTGTTTCATCAACAATTTGAAGGTCCACAGATTACAGAATGCCTAAAGATGTGCATCGGAAAATACTACTGGTCTTCCAGGGAACGATCAAAGCGTAGACTGTTTGAGACATTACTCCCACGGAGGAAAGTGCGCATGGTGACTGCTGTATTCAATCCCGATGCAATTTCAGTGTTTCAACAACACTCTGATAGTCCACAGATTACAGAATGCATCCAGATGTGCATCGGAAGCTACTACTGGTCTTCCATGGAACGATCAAAGCGTAGACTATTTGAGACATTACTCCTATGTAGGAAAGTGCGCATGGTGACAGTTGTATTCAATCCCGGTGCAATATCTGTGTTTCATCAACACTCTGATAGTCCACAGATTACAGAATGCTTCCAGATGTGCACCGGAAAGTACTACTGGTCTTCCAGGGAACGATCAAAGCGTAGACTGTTTGAGACATTACTCCCATGGCGGAAAGTGGTCATGGTGACTGTTGTATTCAATCCCGATGCTATTTCTGTGTTTCATTAGCACTAGGATAGTCCACAGATTGAAGAATGCCTCCAGATGTGCATCGGAATCTACTACTGGTCTTGAGGGAACGATCAAAGAAATGACAGTTTGAGACATTACTCCAATGGAGAAATGTACGCATGGTGAATGTTGTATTCAATCCCGATGCAATTTCTGTGTTTCATCAACACTTTGAAGGTCCACAGATTACAGAATGCCTCCAAATGTGCATCGGAAACTACTACTGGTCTTCCAGGGAGCGATCGTAGCGTAGACTGTTTGAGACATTACTCCCATGGAGGAAAGTGCGCATGGTGACTGTTGTATTCAATCCCGATGCAATTTCTGTGTTTCATCAACACTTTGAAGGTCCACAGATTACAGATTGCCTCCAGATGTCCATCGGAAACTACTACTGGTCTTCCAGGGAACGATCAAAGCGTAGACTGTTTCAGACATTACTCCCATGGAGGAAAGTGCGCATGGTGACTGTTGTATTCAATCCCGATGCAATTCCTGTGTTTCAAAACCATTCTGATAGTCCACAGATTGCAGAATGCCTCCAGATGTGCATCGGAAACTACTACTGGTCTTCCAGGGAGCAATCAAATCCTAAACTGTTTGAGACATTACTCCCATGGAGGAAAGTGCGCATGGTTACTGTTGTATTCAATCCCGATGCAATTTCTGTGTTCATCAACACTCTGATAGTCCACAGATTACAGAGTGCCTCCATATGTGCATCAGAAACTACAACTGGTCTTTCAGGGAGCGATCAAAGCGAAACTGTATGAGACATTACTCCCATGGAGGAAAGCGCGCATGGTGACTGTTGTATTCAATACCGATGCAATTTCTGTGTTTCATCAACACTCTGATAGTCCACAGATTACAGAATGCTTCCAGATGTGGTTCGGAAACTACTACTGGTCTTCCAGTTAACGATCAAAGCGTAGACTATTTGAGACATTATTCCTATGTAGGGAAGTGCGCATGGTGACTGTTGTATTCAATCCCGATGCAATATCTCTGTTTCATCAACACTCTCATAGTCCACAGATTACAGAATGCCTCCAGATGTGCATCGGAAAGTACTACTGGTCTTCCAGGGAACGATCAAAGCGTAGTCTGTGTGAGACATTACTCCCATGGAAGAAAGTGCGCATGGTGACTGTTGTATTCAATCCCGATGCAATTTCTGTGTTTCATCAACACTCTGTTAGTCCACAGATTAAAGAATGCTTCCAGATATGCATCGGAAACTACTACTGGTCTTCCAGGGTACGATCAAAGCGTAGACTGTTTGAGACATTACTACTATGTAGGAAAGTGCGCAGGATGACTTCGTATTCAATTCCGATGTAATGTCTGTGTTATATCAACACCCTGATAGTCCACAGGTTACAGAGTGCCTCCAGATGTGCATCGGAAACTGCTACTGGTCTTCCAGGGAGCGATCAAAGCGTAAACTATTTCAGCCATTACTCCCATGGAGGAAAGTGCGCATGATGACTGTTGTATTCAATCCCGATGCAATTTCTGTGTTTCATCAACACTCTGATAGTCCACAGATTACAGAATACTTCCAGATGTGCATCGAATACTACTACTGGTCTTCCAGGGAACGAGCAAAGCGTAGACTATTTGAGACATTACTCCTATGTAGGAAAGTGCGCATGGTGACTGTTGTATTCAATCCCGATACAATATCTGTGTTTCATCAACACTTCGAAGGTCCACAGATTACAGAATGCCTGCAGAAGTGCATCGGAAACTACTACTGGTCTTCCAGGGAACGAACAAAGCGTAGACTGTTTGAGACATTACTCCTATGTAGGAAAGTGCGCATGGTGACTGTTGTATTCATTCCCGATGCAATTTCTGTGTTTCATCTACACTCTGATAGTCCACAGATTACAGAATTCATCCAGATGTGCATCGGGAACTACTACTGGTCTTAGAGAAAACGATCAAAGCGTAGACTGTTTGAGACATTACTCCCATGGATGAAAGTGCGCATGGTGACTGTTGTATTCAATCCCGATGCAATTTCAGTGTTTCAACAACACTCTGATAGTAAACAGGTTACAGAATGCCTCCACATGTGCATCGGAAACTTCTACTGGTCTTCCAGGGAACGATCAAAGCGTAGACTGTTTGAGACATTACTCAAATGGCGGAAAGTGGTCATGTTGACTGTTGTATTCAATCCCGATGCTATTTCTGTGTTTCATTAGCCCTCGGATAGTCCACAGATTAAAGAATGCCTCCAGATGTGAATCGGAAACTACTACTTGTTTTGAAGTAACGATCAAAGCGATGACAGTTTGAGACATTACTCCAATGGAGAAATGTACGCATGGTGCCTGTTGTATTTAATCCCGATGCAATTTCAGTGTTTCATCAACACTTTGAAGGTCCACAGATTACAGAATGCCTAAAGATGTGCATCGGAAAATACTACTGGTCTTCCAGGGAACGATCAAAGCGTAGACTGTTTGAGACATTACTCCCACGGAGGAAAGTGCGCATGGTGACTGCTGTATTCAATCCCGATGCAATTTCAGTGTTTCAACAACACTCTGATAGTCCACAGATTACAGAATGCATCCAGATGTGCATCGGAAGCTACTACTGGTCTTCCATGGAACGATCAAAGCGTAGACTATTTGAGACATTACTCCTATGTAGGAAAGTGCGCATGGTGACAGTTGTATTCAATCCCGGTGCAATATCTGTGTTTCATCAACACTCTGATAGTCCACAGATTACAGAATGCTTCCAGATGTGCACCGGAAAGTACTACTGGTCTTCCAGGGAACGATCAAAGCGTAGACTGTTTGAGACATTACTCCCATGGCGGAAAGTGGTCATGGTGACTGTTGTATTCAATCCCGATGCTATTTCTGTGTTTCATTAGCACTAGGATAGTCCACAGATTGAAGAATGCCTCCAGATGTGCATCGGAATCTACTACTGGTCTTGAGGGAACGATCAAAGAAATGACAGTTTGAGACATTACTCCAATGGAGAAATGTACGCATGGTGAATGTTGTATTCAATCCCGATGCAATTTCTGTGTTTCATCAACACTTTGAAGGTCTACAGATTACAGAATGCCTCCAAATGTGCATCGGAAACTACTACTGGTCTTCCAGGGAGCGATCATAGCGTAGACTGTTTGAGACATTACTCCCATGGAGGAAAGTGCGCATGGTGACTGTTGTATTCAATCCCGATGCAATTTCTGTGTTTCATCAACACTTTGAAGGTCCACAGATTACAGATTGCCTCCAGATGTCCATCGGAAACTACTACTGGTCTTCCAGGGAACGATCAAAGCGTAGACTGTTTCAGACATTACTCCCATGGAGGAAAGTGCGCATGGTGACTGTTGTATTCAATCCCGATGCAATTCCTGTGTTTCAAAACCATTCTGATAGTCCACAGATTGCAGAATGCCTCCAGATGTGCATCGGAAACTACTACTGGTCTTCCAGGGAGCAATCAAATCCTAAACTGATTGAGACATTACTCCCATGGAGGAAAGTGCGCATGGTTACTGTTGTATTCAATCCCGATGCAATTTCTGTGTTCATCAACACTCTGATAGTCCACAGATTACAGAGTGCCTCCATATGTGCATCAGAAACTACAACTGGTCTTTCAGGGAGCGATCAAAGCGAAACTGTATGAGACATTACTCCCATGGAGGAAAGCGCGCATGGTGACTGTTGTATTCAATACCGATGCAATTTCTGTGTTTCATCAACACTCTGATAGTCCACAGATTACAGAATGCTTCCAGATGTGGTTCGGAAACTACTACTGGTCCTCCAGTTAACGATCAAAGCGTAGACTATTTGAGACATTATTCCTATGTAGGGAAGTGCGCATGGTGACTGTTGTATTCAATCCCGTTGCAATATCTCTGTTTCATCAACACTCTCATAGTAAACAGATTACAGAATGCCTCCAGATGTGCATCGGAAACTACTACTGGTCTTCCAGGGAACGATCAAAGCGTAAACTCTTTGAGACATTACTCCCATGGAAGAAAGTGCGCATGGTGACTGTTGTATTCAATCCCGATGCAATTTCTGTGTTTCATCAACACTCTGTTAGTCCACAGATTAAAGAATGCTTCCAGATATGCATCGGAAACTACTACTGGTCTTCCAGGGTACGATCAAAGCGTAGACTGTTTGAGACATTACTACTATGTAGGAAAGTGCGCAGGATGACTTCGTATTCAATCCCGATGTAATGTCTGTGTTATATCAACACCCTGATAGTCCACAGATTTCAGAGTGCCTCCAGATGTGCATCGGAAACTGCTACTGGTCTTCCAGGGAGCGATCAAAGCGTAAACTATTTCAGCCATTACTCCCATGGAGGAAAGTGCGCATGATGACTGTTGTATTCAATCCCGATGCAATTTCTGTGTTTCATCAACACTCTGATAGTCCACAGATTACAGAATACTTCCAGATGTGCATCGGAAACTACTATTGGTCTTCCAGGAACCGATCTAAGCGTAGACTATTTGAGACATTACTCCTATGTAGGAAAATGCGCATGGTGACTGTTTTATTTAATCCCGATACAATATCAGTGTTTCATCAACACTCTGATAGTCCACAGATTACAGAATGCCTCCAGATGTGCATCGGAAAGTACTACTGGTCTTCCAGGGAACGATCAAAGCGTAAACTGTTTGAGACATTACTCCCATGGAGCAAAGTGCGGATGGTGACTGTTGTATTCAATCCCGATGCAATTTCTGTGCTTTATCAACACTCAGATAGTCCACAGATCACAGAATGCCTCCAGATGTGCATCGGAAAGTACTACTGGTCTTCCAGGGATCGATCAAAGCGTAGGCTGTTTCAGACATAACTCCCATGGAGGAAAGTGGACATGGTGACTGTTGTATTCTATCCCGATGCAATTTCTGTGTTTCATTAGCACTCGGATAATCCACAGATTACAAATTGCCTCCAGATGTGCATCGGTAACTACTACTGGTCTTGAGGGAGCGATCAAAGCGATGACAGTTTGAGACATTACTCCAATGGAGAAATGTACGCATGGTGCCTGTTGTATTCAAACCCGATGCAATATCTGTGTTTCATCAACACTTCGAAGGTCCACAGATTACAGAATGCCTCCAGATGTGCATCGGAAACTACTACTGGTCTTCCATTGAACGAACAAAGCGTAGACTGTTTGAGACATTACTCCTATATAGGAAAGTCCGCATGGTGACTGTTGTATTCAATCCCGATGCAATTTCTGTGTTTCAACAACACTCTGATAGTAAACAGATTACAGAATGCCCCAGATGTGCATCGGAAACTACTACTGGTCTTCCAGGGAACGATCAAAGCGTAGACTGTTTCAGACATTACTTCCATGGAATAAAGTGCGCATGGTGACTGCTGTATTGGTCCCGATTCAATTTCTGTGTTTCAACACCATTCTGATAGTCCACAGATTACAGAATGCCTCCAGATGTGCATCGGAAACTACTACTGGTCTTCCAGGGAGCGATCAAATCCTAAACTGTTTGAGACATTACTCGCATGGAGGAAAGTGCGCATGGTTACTGTTGGATTCAATCCCGATGCAATTTCTGTGTTCATCAACACTCTGATAGTCCACAGATTACAGAATGCCTCCAGATGTGCATCGGAAAAATACTACTGGTCTTTCAGGGAGCGATCCAAACGAAACTGTATGAGACATTACTCCCATGGAGGAAAGTGCGCATGGTCACTGTTGTATTCAATCCCGATGCAATTTGTGTGTTTCATCAACACTCTGATAGTCCACAGATTACAGAATGCCTCCAGATGTGCATCGGAAACTACTACAGGTCTTCCAGGGAGCGATCAAATCCTAAAGTGTTTGAGACATTACTCCCATGGAGGAAAGTGCGCATGGTTACTGTTGTATTCAATCCCGATGCAATTTCTGTGTTCATCAACACTCTGATAGTCCACAGATTACAGAATGCATCCAGATGTGGTTCGGAAACTACTACTGGTCTTCCAGTTAACGATCAAAGCGTAGACTATTTGAGACATTATTCCTATGTAGGAAAGTGCGCATGTTGACTTTTGTATTCAATCCCGATGCAATATCTCTGTTTCATCAACACTCTCATAGTCCACAGATTACAGAATGCCTCAAGTTGTGCATCGGAAACTACTACTGGTCTTCCAGGGAACGATCAAAGCGTAAACTCTTTGAGACATTACTCCCATGGAAGAAAGTGCGCATGGTGACTGTTGTATTCAGTCCCGATGCAATTTCTGTGTTTCATCAACACACTGTTAGTCCACAGATTAAAGAATGCTTCCAGATATGCATCGGAAACTACTACTGGTCTTCCAGGGTACGATCAAAGCTTAGACTGTTTGAGACATTACTACTATGTAGGAAAGTGTGCAGGATGACTTCGTATTCAATTCCGATGTAATGTCTGTGTTATATCAACACCCTGATAGTCCACAGATTACAGAGTGCCTCCAGATGTGCATCGAAAACTGCTACTGGTCTTCCAGGGAGCGATCAAAGCGTAAACTATTTCAGCCATTACTCCCATGGAGGAAAGTGCGCATGATGACTGTTGTATTCAATCCCGATGCAATTTCTGTGTTTCATCAACACTCTGATAGTCCACAGATTACAGAATACTTCCAGATGTGCATCGGAAACTACTATTGGTCTTCCAGGAACCGATGTAAGCGTAGACTATTTGAGACATTACTCCTATGTAGGAAAATGCGCATGGTGACTGTTTTATTTAATCCCGATACAATATCAGTGTTTCATCAACACTCTGATAGTCCACAGATTACAGAATGCCTCCACATGTGCATCGGAAAGTACTACTGGTCTTCCAGGGAGCGATCAAATCCTAAAGTGTTTGAGACATTACTCCCATGGAGGAAAGTGCGCATGGTTACTGTTGTATTCAATGCCGATGCAATTTCCGTGTTCATCAACACTCTGATAGTCCACAGATTACAGAATGAATCCAGATGTGCATCGGAAACTACTACTGGTCTTTTAGGGAGCGATCCAAACGAAACTGTATGAGACATTACTCCCATGGAGGAAAGTGCGCATGGTGACTGTTGTATTCAATTACGATGCAATTTCTGTGTTTCATCAACACTCTGATAGTCCACAGATTACAGAATGCTTCCAGATGTGGTTCGGAAACTACTACTGGTCTTCCAGTTAACGATCAAAGCGTAGACTATTTGAGACATTACTCCTATGTAGGAAAGTGCGCATGGTGACTGTTGTATTCAATCCCGATGCAATATCTCTGTTTCATCAACACTCTCATAGTCCACAGATTACAGAATGCCTCCAGATGTGCATCAGAAACTACTACTGGTCTTCCAGGGAACGATCAAAGCGTAAACTGTTTGAGACATTACTCCCATGGAAGAAACTGCGCATGGTGACTGTTGTATTCAATCCCGATGCAATATCTGTGTTTCATCAATACTCTGATAGTCCACAGATTACAGAATGCCTCCAGATGTGCATCGGAAACTACTACTGGTCTTCTGGGAAACGATCGAATCGTAGACGGTTTGAGACATTACTCCTATGTAGGAAAGTGCGCAGGGTGACTTCGTATTCAATTCCGATGTAATTTCTGTGTTATATCAACACTCTGATAGTCCACAGATTACAGAATGCCTCCAGATGTGCATCGGAAACTACTATTGGTCTTCCAGGGAACGATCAAAGCGTAGACTATTTGAGACATTACTCCTATGTAGGAAAGTGCGCATGGTGACTGTTTTATTCTTTCCCGATACAATATCAGTGTTTCATCAACACTCTGATAATCCACAGATTACAGAATGCCTCCAGATGTGCATCGGAAACTACTACTGGTCTTCCAGGGAACGATCAAAGCGTAAACTGTTTGAGACATTACTCCCATGGAGGAAAGTCCGCATGGTGACTGTTGTATTCAATCCCGATGCAATTTCTGTCTTTCATCATCACTTTGAAGGTCCACAGTTTACAGAATGCCTCCAGATGTGCATCGGAAACTGCTACTGGTCTTCCAGGGAGCGATTAAATCCTAAACGGTTTGAGACATTACTCCCATGGAGGAAAGTGAACATGGTGACTTGTATTCAATCCCGATGCAATTTGTGTGTTTCATCAACACTCTGATAGTCCACAGATTACAGAATGCCTCCAGATGTGCATCGGAAACTACTACAGGTCTTCCAGGGAGCGATCAAATCCTAAACTGTTTGAGACATTACTCCCATGGAGGAAAGTGCGCATGGTTACTGTTGTATTCAATCCCGATGCAATTTCTGTGTTCATCAACACTCTGATAGTCCACAGATTACAGAATGCCTCCAGATGTGCATCGGAAACTACTACTGGTATTTCAGGGTGCGATCAAAACGAAACTGTATGAGACATTTTTCCCATGGAGGAAAGTGCGCATGGTGACTGTTGTATTCAATCCCGATGCAATTTCTGTGTTTCATCAACACTCTGATAGTCCACAGATTACAGAATGCCTCCAGATGTGCATCGGAAACTACTACTGGTCTTCCAGGGAACGATCAAAGCGTAAACTGTTTGAGACATTACTCCCATGGAAGAAAGTGCGCATGGTGACTGTTGTATTCAATCCCGATGCAATTTCTGTGTTTCATCAACACTTTGTTAGTCCACAGATTACAGAATGCTTCCAGATGTGCATCGGAAACTACTACTGGTCTTACAGGGAACGATCGAATCGTAGACGGTTTGAGACATTACTCCTATGTAGGAAATTGCGCAGGGTGACTTCGTATTCAATTCCGATGTAATTTCTGTGTTATATCAACACTCTGATAGTCCACAGACTACAGAATGCCTCCAGATGTGCATCGGAAACTGCTACTGGTCTTCCAGTGAGCGATCAAAGAGTAAACTATTTGAGACATTACTCCCATGGAGGAAAGGGCGCATGGTGACTGTTGTATTCAATTCCGATGCAATTTCTGTGTTTCATCAACACTCTGATAGTCCACAGATTACAGAATACTTCCAGATGTGCATCGGATACTACTACTAATCTTCCAGGGAACGACAAAGCGTAGACTATTTGAGACATTACTCCTATGTAGGAAAGTGCGCATGGTGACTGTTGTATTCAATCCCGATACAATATCTGTGTTTCATCAACACTTCGAAGGTCCACAGATTACAGAATGCCTCCAGATGTGCATCGGAAACTACTACTGGTCTTCCAGGGAACGAACAAAGCGTAGACTGTTTGAGACATTACTCCCATGTAGGAAAGTGCGCATGGTGACTGTTGTATTCATTCCCGATGCAATTTCTGTGTTTCATCTACAGTCTGATAGTCCACAGATTACAGAATTCATCAAGATATGCATCGGGAACTACTACTGGTCTTCCAGAAAGCGATCAAAGCGTAGAATGTTTGAGACATTACTCCCATGGATGAAAGTGCGCATGGTGACTGTTGTATTCAATCCCGATGCAATTTCAGTGTTTCAACAACACTCTGATAGTAAACAGATTACTGAATGCCTCCAGATGTGCATCGGAAACTTCTACTGGTCTTCCAGGGAACGATCAAAGCGTATTCTGTTTGAGACATTACTCAAATGGCGGAAAGTGGTCATGTTGACTGTTGTATTCAATCCCGATGCTATTTCTGTGTTTCATTAGCCCTCGGATAGTCCACAGATTAAAGATGCCTCCAGATGTGAATCGGAAACTACTAGTTGTTTTGAAGTAAGGATCAAAGCGATGACAGTTTGAGACATTACTCCAATGGAGAAATGTACTCATGGTGCCTGTTGTATTTAATCCCGATGCAATTACAGTGTTTCATCAACACTTTGAAGGTCCACAGATTACAGAATGCCTAAAGATGTGCATCGGAAAATACTACTGGTCTTCCAAGGAACGATCAAAGCGTAGACTGTTTGAGACATTACTCCCACGGAGGAAAGTGCGCATGGTGACTGCTGTATTCAATCCCGATGCAATTTCAGTGTTTCAACAACACTCTGATAGTCCACAGATTACAGAATGCATCCAGATGTGCATCGGAAGCTACTACTGGTCTTCCATGGAACGATCGCAGCGTAGACTATTTGAGACATTACTCCTATGAAGGAAAGTGCGCATGGTGACAGTTGTATTCAATCCCGGTGCAATATCTGTGTTTCATCAACACTCTGATAGTCCACAAATTACAGAATGCTTCCAGATGTGCACCGGAAAGTACTACTGGTCTTCCAGGGAACGATCAAAGCGTAGACTGTTTGAGACATTACTCCCATGGCGCAAAGTGGTCATGGTGACTGTTGTATTCAATCCCGATGCTATTTCTGTGTTTCATTAGCACTAGGATAGTCCACAGATTGAAGAAAGCCTCCAGATGTGCATCGGAATCTACTACTGGTCTTCAGGGAACGATCAAAGAAATGACAGTTTGAGGCATTACTCCAATGGAGAAATGTACGCATGGTGAATGTTGTATTCAATCCCGATGCAATTTCTGTGTTTCATCAACACTTTGAAGGTCCACAGATTACAGAATGCCTCCAAATGTGCATCGGAAACTACTACTGGTCTTCCAGGGAGCGATCAAAGCGTAGACTGTTTGAGACATTACTCCCATGGAGGAAAGTGCGCATGGTGACTGTTGTTTTCAATCCCGATGCAATTTCAGTGTTTCAACAACACTCTGATAGTCCACAGATTACAGAATGCCTCCAGATGTGCATCGGAATCTACTACTGGTCTTCAGGGAACGATCAAAGAAATGACAGTTTGAGACATTACTCCAATGGAGAAATGTACGCATGGTGAATGTTGTATTCAATCCCGATGCAATTTCTGTGTTTCATCAACACTTTGAAGGTCCACAGATTACAGAATGCCTCCAAATGTACATCGGAAACTACTACTGGTCTTCCAGGGAACGATCAAAGCGTATACTGTTTGAGACATTACTCCCATGGAGGAAAGTCCGCATGGTGACTGTTGTATTCAATCCCGATGCAATTTCTGTGTTCAACAACACTCTGATAGTAAACAGATTACAGAATGCCACCAGATGTGCATCCGAAACTACTACTGGTCTTCCAGGGAACGATTAAAGCGTAGCCTGTTTGAGACATTACTCCCATGGAGGAAAGTGCGCATGGTGACTGTTGTATTCAATCCCAATGCAATTTCTGTGCTTCAACAACACTCTGATAGTCCACAGATTACAGAATGCCTCCAGATGTGCATCGGAAACTACTACTGGTCTTCCAGGGAACGATCAAAGCGTAGACTGTTTGAGACATCAATCCCATGGAGGAAAGTGCGCATGGTGACTGTTGTATTCAATCCCGATGCAATTTCTGTGTTTCAACACCATTATGATAGTCCACAGATTACAGAATGCCTCCAGATGTGCATCGGAAACTACTACTGGTCTTCCAGGGAACGATCAAAGCGTAGACTGTTTGAGACATTACTCCCATGGAGGAAAGTGCGCATGGTGACTGTTGTTTTCAATCCCGATGCAATTTCAGTGTTTCATCAACACTCTGATTGTCCACAGATTACAGAATGCCTCCAGATGTTTCATCGGAAACTACTACTGGTCTTCCAGGGAACGATCAAAGTGTAAACTGTTTGAGACATTACTCCCATGGAAGAAAGTAAGCATGGTGACTGTTGTATACAATCACGATGCAATTTCTGTATTTCATCAACACTCTGTTAGTTCACAGATTACAGAATGCTTCCAGATGTGCATGGGACAAAACTACTGGTCTTCCAGGGAACGATCAAAGCGTAGACTGTTTGAGACATTACTCCTTTGTAGGAAAGTGCGCAGGGTGACTTTGTATTCAATCCCGATGTAATTTCTGTGTTATATCAACACTCAGATAGTCCACAGATTACAGAATGCCTCCAGATATGAATCGGAATCTACTACTGCTCTTCCAGGGAACGATCAAAGCGTAGACTGTTTGAGACATTACTCCCAAAGAGGAAAGTGCGGATGGTGAGCGTTGTATTCAATCCCGATGCAGTTTCTGTGTTTCAACAACAGTCTGATAGTAAGCAGATTACAGAATGCCTCCAGATGTGCATCGGAAACCACTACTGGTCTTAAAGGGAACGATCAAAGCGTAGGCTGTTTGAGACATTACTCCCATGGAGGAAAGAGGTCATGGTGACTGTTGTTTTCAATCCCGCGGCCATTTCTGTGTTTCATCAACAATTTGAAGGTCCACAGATTACAGAATGCCTCAAGATGTGCATCGGAACCTACTACTACTCTTCCAGGGAACGATCAAAGCGTAGACTGTTTCAGACATCACTCCCATGGAGGAAAGTGCGCATGTTGACTGTTATATTCAATCCCGATGCAATTTCTGTGTTTCAACACCATTCTGAAAGTCCACAGAATACAGAATGCCTCTAGATGTGCATCGGAAACTACTACTGGTCTTCCAGGGAGCGATCAAATCCTATACTGTTTGAGACATTACTCCCATGGAGGAAAGAGCACATGGTGACTGTTGTATTCAATCCCGATGCAATTTGTGTGTTTCATCAGCACGCTGATAGTCCACAGATTAAAGAATGCCTCCAGATGTGCATCGGAAACTACTACTGGTCCTCCAGGGAGCGATCAAAGCGTAGACTGTTTGAGACATTACCCCCATGGAGGAAAGTGGGCATGGTTACTGTTGTATTCAATCACGATGAAGTTTCTGTGTTTCAACACCATTCTGAAAGTCCACAGAATACAGAATGCCTCTAGATGTGCATCGGAAACTACTACTGGTCTTCCAGGGAGCGATCAAATCCTAAACTGTTTGAGACATTACTCCCATGGAGGAAAGAGCACATGGTGACTGTTGTATTCAATCCCGATGCAATTTGTGTGTTTCATCAACACGCTGATAGTCCACAGATTAAAGAATGCCTCTAGATGTGCATCGGAAACTACTACTGGTCTTCCAGGGAGCGATCAAATCCTAAACTGTTTGAGACATTACTCCCATGGAGGAAAGAGCACATGGTGATTGTTGTATTCAATCCCGATGCAATTTGTGTGTTTCATCAACACTCTGATAGTCCACAGATTACAGAATGCCTCCAGATGTGAATCGGTAACTACTACTGGTCTTCCAGGGAGCGATCAAAGCGAAATTGTATGAGACATTACTCCCATGGAGGGAAGTGCGCATGGTGACTGTTGTATTCAATCCCGATGCAATATCTCTGTTTCATCAACACTCTCATAGTCCACAAATTACAGAATTCCTCCAGATGTGCATCGAAATCTACTATTGGTCATCCAGGGAACGATCAAAGCGTAAACTGTTTGAGACATTACTCCCATGGAAGAAAGTGCGCACAGTGACTGTTGGATTCAATCCCGATGCAATTTCTGTGTTTCATCAAAACTCTGTTAATCCACGGATTACAGAATGCTTCCAGATGTGCATCGGAGAATTCTACTGGTCTTCCAGGAACGATCTAGGGGTAGATTGTTTGAGACATTACTCCTATGTACGAAAATGCGCATGGTGACTTCGTATTCAATCCCGATGTAATTTCTGTGTTATATAAACACTCTGATAGTCCACAGATTACAGAATGCCTCCAGATGTGCATCGGAAACTACTACAGGTCTTCCAGGGAGCGATCAAATCCTAAACTGTTTGAGACATTACTCAAATGGACGAAGGTGCGCATGGTGACTGTTGTATTCAATCCCGATGCAATTTCTGTGTTTCATCAACACTCTGACAGTCCACAGATTACAGAATACTTCCAGGTGTGCATCGGAAACTACTACTGGTCTTCCAGGGAACGATCAAAGCGTAGACTATTTGAGACATTACTCCAATGTGGGAAAGTGCGCATGTTGACTGTCGTATTCAATCCCGATGCAATATCAGTGTTTCATCAACACTCAGTTAGTCCACAGATTACAGAATGCCTCCAGGTGTGCATCGGACACTACTACTGGTCTTCCAGGGAACGATCAAAGCGTAAACTGTTTGAGACGTTACTCCCATGGATGAAAGTACGCATGGTGACTGTTGCATTCAATCCCGATGCAATTTCTGTGTTCAACAACACTCTGATAGTAAACAGATTACAGAATGCCACCAGGTGTGCATCCGAAACTACTACTGGTCTTCCAGGGAACGATTAAAGCGTAGACTGTTTGAGACATTACTCCCATGGAGGAAAGTGCGCATGGTGACTGTTGTATTCAATCCCAATGCAATTTCTGTGTTTCATCAACACTCTGATAGCCCACAGATTACACAATGCCACCAGATGTGCATCGGAAACTACTACTGGTCTTCCAGCTACCGATCAATGCGTCGACTGTTTGAGACATTACACCCATGGAGCAAAGTGCGCATGGTGACTGTTGTATTCTATCCAGATGCTATTTCTGTGTTCATCAACACTCTGATAGTCCACAGATTACAGAATGCCTCCAGGTGTGCATCGGAAACTACTACTGGTCTTCCAGGGAACGATCAAAGCGTAAACTGTTTGAGACATTACTCCCATTGAAGAAAGTAAGCAAGGTGACTGTTGTATACAATCCCGATGCAATATCTGTGTTTCATCAACACTCTGTTGGTCCACAGATTACAGAATGCTTCCAGATGTGCATCGGAAACTACTACTGGTCTTCCAGGGAACGATCAAAGCGTAGACTGTTTGAGACATTACTCCTATGTAGGAAAGTGCGCAGGGTGACTTTGTATTCAATCCCGATGTAACTTCTGTGTTGTATCAACACTCAGATAGTCCACAGATTACAGAATGCCTCCAGATATGCATCGTAATCTACTACTGGTCTTCCAGGGAACGATCAAAGCGTAGACTGTTTGAGACATTACTCCCAAAGAGGAAAGTGCGGATGGTGACCGTTGGATTCAATCCCGAAGCATTTGCTGTGTTTCAACAACTCTCTGATAGTAAACAGATTACAGAATGCCTCCAGATGTGCATCGGAAACCACTACTGGTCTTCCAGGGAACGATCAAAGCGTAGGCTGTTTGAGACATTACTCCCATGGAGGAAAGTGGTCGTGGTGACAGTTGTTTTTAATCCCGCGGCAATTTCTGTGTTTCATCAACACTTTGAAGGTCCACAGATTACAGAATGCCTCCAGATGTGCATCGGAAACTACTACTGCTCTTCCAGGGAACGATCAAAGCGTAGACTGTTTCAGACATTCCTTCCATGGTGGAAAGTGCGCATTATGCTTGTTGTATCCAATCCCGATGCAATTTCAGTGCTTCAACAACACTCTGATAGTCCACAGATGATAGAATGCGTCCAGATGTGCATCGGAAACTACTACTGGTCTTCCAGGGAGCGATCAAATCCTAAACTGTTTGAGACATTACTCCCATGGAGGAAAGTGCACATGGTGACTGTTGTATTCAATCCCGATGCAATTTGTGTGTTTAATCAACACGCTGATAGTCCACAGATTACAGAATGCCTCCAGATGTGCATCAGAAACTACTACTGGTCCTCCAGGGAGCGATCAAAACGTAGACTGTTTGAGACATTACTCCCATGGAGGAAAGTGGGCATGGTTACTGTTGTATTCAATCACGATGAAATTTCTGTGTTAATCAACACTCTGATAGTCCACAGATTACAGAATGCCTCCAGATGTGCATCGGTAACTACTACTGGTCTTCCAGTTAACGATCAAAGCGTAGACTATTTGAGACATTACTCCTATGTAGGAAAGTGCGCATGGTGACTGTTGTATTCAATCCCGATGCAATATCTCTGTTTCATCAACACTCTCATAGTCCACAAATTACAGAATGCCTCCAGATGTGCATCGAAAACTACTACTGGTCTTCCAGGGAAAGATCAAAGCGTAAACTGTTTGAGACATTACTCCCATGGAAGAAAGTGCGCATAGTGACTGTTGGATTCAATCCCGATGCAATTTCTGTGTTTCATCAAAACTCTGTTAGTCCACGGATTACAGAATGCTTCCA
This sequence comes from Schistocerca gregaria, assembly GCF_023897955.1. Lineage (NCBI taxonomy): Eukaryota > Metazoa > Arthropoda > Insecta > Orthoptera > Acrididae > Schistocerca > Schistocerca gregaria. The sequence continues at coordinate 11,307,410 of NC_064926.1, read as the reverse complement.
GATGTGCATCGGAAAATTCTACTGGTCTTCCAGGAACGATCAAGTGGTAGACTGTTTGAGACATTACACCTATGTACGAAAATGCGCAGGGTGACTTCGTATTCAATCCCGATGTAATTTCTGTGGTATATCAACACTCTGATAGTCCACTGATTACAGAATGCCTCCAGATGTGCATCGGAAATTACTACAGGTCTTCCAGGGAGCGATCAAATCCTAAACTGTTTGAGACATTACTCCCATGGAGGAAAGTGCGCATGGTGACTGTTGTATTCAATCCCGATGCTATTTCTGTGTTTCATCAACACTCTGATAGTCCACAGATTCCAGAATACTTCCAGATGTGCATCGGAAACTACTACTTGTCTTCCAGGGATCGATCAAAGCGTAGACTATTTGACACATTACTCCAATGTAGGAAAGTGCGCATGGTGACTGTTGTATTCAATCCCGATGCAATATCAGTGTTTCATCAACACTCAGTTAGTCCACAGATTACAGAATGCCTCCAGATGTGCATCGGACACTACTTCTGGGCTTCCAGGGAACGATCAAAGCGTAAACTGTTTGAGACGTTACTCCCATGGATGAATGTACGCAAGGTGACTGTTGCATTCAATCCCGATGCACTTTCAGTGTTTCAGCAACACTCTGATAGTCCACAGATTACAGATTGCCTCCAGATGTGCATCGAAAACTACTACTGGTCTTCCAGGGAACGATAAAAAGCGTATACTGTTTGAGAAGTTACTCCCATGGAGGAAAGTCCGCATGGTGACTGTTGTATTCAATCCCCATGCAATTTCTGTGTTCAACAACACTCTGATAGTAAACAGATTACAGAATGCCACCAGATGTGCATCCGAAACTACTACTGGTCTTCCAGGGAACGATTAAAGCGTAGACTGTTTGAGACATTACTCCCATGGAGGAAAGTGCGCATGGTGACTGTTGTATTCAATCCCAATGCAATTTCTGTGTTTCATCAACACTCTGATAGTCCGCAGATTACACAATGCCTCCAGATGTGCATCGGAAACTACTACTGGTCTTCCAGGGAGCGATCAATGCGTCGACTGTTTGAGACATTACTCCCATGGAGCAAAGTGCGCATGGTGACTGTTGTATTCAATCCAGATGCTATTTCTGTGTTCATCAACACTCTGATAGTCCACAGATTACAGAATGCCTTCAGATGTTCATCGGAAACTACTACTGGTCTTCCAGGGAACGATCAAAGCGTAGACTATTTGAGACATTACTCCTATGTAGGAAAGTGCGCAGGGTGACTTTGTATTCAATCCCGATGTAATTTCTGTGTTATATCAACACTCAGATAGTCCATAGATTACAGAATGCCTCCAGATATGCATCGTAATCTACTACTGGTCTTCCAGGGAACGATCAAAGCGTAGACTGTTTGAGATATTACTCCCAAAGAGGAAAGTGCGGATGGTGACCGTTGTTTTCAATCCCGATGCATTTTCTTTGTTTCAACAACACTCTGATAGTAAACAGATTACAGAATGCCTCCAGATGTGCATCGGAAACCACTACTGGTCTTCCAGGGAACGATCAAAGCGTAGGCTGTTTGAGACATTACTCCCATGGAGGAAAGTGGTCATGGTGAAAGTTGTTTTCAATCTCGCGGCAATTTCTGTGTTTCATCAACACTTTGAAGGTCCACAGATAACAGAATGCCTCCAGATGTTCATTGGAAACTACTAATGGTCTTCCATTGAACGAACAAAGCGTAGACCGTTTGAGACATTACTCCTATGTAGGAAAGTGCGCATGGTGACTGTTGTATTCTAGCCCGATGCAATTTTTGTGCTTATCTACACTCTGATAGTCCACAGATTACAGAATTCTTCCAGATGTGCATCGGAAACTACTACTGGTCTTCCAGGGAACAATCAAAGCGTAGACTGTTTCAGACATTACTCCCATGGAGGAAAGTGCGCATGGTGACTGTTGTATTAAATCCCGATGCAATTTCAGTCTTTAAGAACACTCTGATAGTCCACAGACTACGGAATGCCTCCAGATGTGCATCGGAAACAACTACTGGTCTTCCAGGGGACGATCAAAGCGTAGACTGTTTCAGACATTACTCCCATGGAGGAAAGTGCGCATGGTGACTGTTGTATTAAATCCCGATGCAATTTCTGTCTTCAAGAACACTCTGATAGTCCACAGACTACGGAATGCCTCCAGATGTGCTTCGGAAACTACTACTGGTCTTCCAGGGAACGATCAAAGCGTAGACTGTGTGAGACATTACTACCATGGATGAAAGTACGCATGGTGACTGTTGTATTCAATCCCGATGCAATTTCAGTGTTTCAACAACACTCTGATAGTCCACAGATTACAGAATGCCTCCAGATGTGCATCGGAAACTACTACTGGTCTTCCAGGGAACGATCAAAGCGTATACTGTTTGAGACATTACTCCCATGGAGGAAAGTCCGCATGGTGACTGTTGTATTCAATCCCGTTGCAATTTCTGTGTTCAACAACACTCTGATAATAAACAGAATACAGAATGCCTCCAGATGTGCATCGGAAACTACTACTGGTCTTTCTGGGAACGATTAAAGCGTAGACTGTTTGAGACATCACTCCCATGGAGCAAAGTGCGCATGGTGTCTGTTGTATTCAATCCCAATGCAATTTCTGTGTTTCATCAACATTCTGATTGTCCACAGATTACACAATGCCTCCAGATGTGCATCGGAAACTACTACTGGTCTTCCATTGAGCGATCAAAGCGTAAACTGTTTTAGACATTACTCCCATGGAAGTAAGTGAGCATGGTGACTGTTGTATACAATCCCGATGCAATTTCCTTGATGCATCAACACTCTGTTAGTCCACAGATTACAGAATGCTTCCAGATGTGCATCGGAAACTACTACTGGTCATCCAGGGAACGATCAAAGCGTAGACTGTTTGAGACATTATTCCTATGTAGGAAAGTGCGCAGGGTGACTTTGTATTCAATCCCGATGTAATTTCTGTGTTATATCAACACTCAGATAGTCCACAGATTACAGAATGCCTCCAGATATGCATCGTAATCTACTACTGGTCTTCCATGGAACGATCAAAGCGTAGACTGTTTGAGGCAATACTCCCAAAGAGGAAAGTGCGGATGGTGACCGTTGTATTCAATCCCGATGCGTTTTCTGTGTTTCAACAACACTCTGATAGTAAACAGATTACAGAATGCCTCCAGATGTGCATCGGAAACCACTACTGGTCTTCCAGGGAACGATCAAAGGGTAGGCTGTTTGAGACATTACTCCCATGGAGGAAAGTGGTCATGGTGACTGTTGTTTTCAATCCCGCGGCAAATTCTGTGTTTCATCAACACTTTGAAGGTCCACAGATTACAGAATGCCTCCAGATGTGCATCGGAAACTACTACTGCTCTTCCAGGGAACGATGAAAGCGTAGACTGTTTCAGACATTCCTTCTATGGTGGAAAGTGCGCATTATGCTTGTTGTATCCAATCCCGATGCAATTTCAGTGCTTCAACAACACTCTGATAGTCCACAGATTACAGAATGCCTCCAGACGTGCATCGGAAACTACTACTGGACTTCCAGGGAACGATCAAAGCGTAGACTGTTTGAGACATCACTCCCATGGAGGAAAGTGCGCATGGTGACTGTTGTATTCAATCCCGATGCAATTTCTGTGTTTCAACACCATTCTGATAGTCCACAGATTACAGAATGCCTCTAGATGGGCATCGGAAACTACTACTGGTCTTCCAGGGAGCGATCAAATCCTAAACTGTTTGAGACATTACTCCCATGGAGGAAAGTGCACATGGTAACTGTTGTATTCAATCCCGATGCAATTTGTGTGTTTCATCAACACGCTGATAGTCCACAGATTACAGAATGCCTCCAGATGTGCATCGGAAACTACTACTGGTCCTCCAGGGAGCGATCAAAGCGTAGACTGTTTGAGACATTACTCCCATGGAGGAAAGTGGGCATGGTTACTGTTGTATTCAATCACGATGCAATTTCTGTGTTCATCAACACTCTGATAGTCCACAGATTACAGAATGCCTCCAGATGTGCATCGGTAACTACTACTGGTCTTCCAGTTAACGATCAAAGCGTAGACTATTTGAGACATTACTCCTATGTAGGAAAGTGCGCATGGTGACTGTTGTATTCAATCCCGATGCAATATCTCTCTTTCATCAACACTCTTATAGTCCACAAATTACAGAATGCCTCCAGATGTGCATCGAAAACTACTACTGGTCTTCCAGGGAACGATCAAAGCGTAAACTGTTTGAGACATTACTCCCATGGAAGAAAGTGCGCATAGTGACTGTTGGATTCAATCCCGATGCAATTTCTGTGTTTCATCAAAACTCTGTTAGTCCACGGATTTCAGAATGCTTCCAGATGTGCATCGGAAACTACTACAGGTCTTCCAGGGAGCGATCAAATCCTAAACTCTTTGAGACATTACTCACATGGAGGAAAGTGCGCATGGTGATTGTTGTATTCAATCCCGATGCAATTTCTGTGTTTCATCAACACTCTGATAGTCCACAGATTACAAAATACTTCCAGATGTGCATCGGAAACTACTACTGGTCTTCCAGGGAACGATCAAAGCGTAGACTATGTGAGACATTACTCCTATGTAGGAAAGTGCACATGGTGACTGTTGTATTCAATCCCGATGCAATATCAGTGTTTCATCAACACTGATTTAGTCCACAGATTACAGAATGCCTCCAGGTGTGCATCGGACACTACTACTGGACTTCCAGGGAACGATCAAAGCGTAAACTGTTTGAGACGTTACTCCCATGGACTAAAGTGCGAATGGTGACTGTTGTATTCAATCCCGATTCAATTTCTGTGTTTCATCAACACTCAGATAGTCCACAGATTACAGAATGCTTCCAGATGTGCATCGGAAAGTACTACTGGTCTTCCAGGGAACGATCAAAGCGTAGTCTGTGTGAGACATAACTCCCATGGAGGAAAGGGGTCATGGTGGCTGTTGTATTCAATCCCGATGCAATTTCTGTGTTTCAATAGCACTCGGATAGTCCACAGATTACAGAATGCCTCCAGATGTGCATCGGAATCAACTACTGGTCTTCCAGGGACGATCAAAGCGTAGACTGTTTCAGACATTACTCCCATGGAGGAAAGTGCGCATGGTGACTGTTGTATTAAATCCCGATGCAATTTCAGTGCTTCAAGAACACTCTGATAGTCCACAGACTACGGAATGCCTCCAGATGTGCAACGGAAACTACTACTGGTCTTCCAGGGAACGATCAAAGCGTAGACTGTGTGAAACATTACTCCCATGGATGAAAGTAGGCATGGTGACTGCTGTATTCAATCCCGATGCAATTTCAGTGTTTCAACTACACTCTGATAGTCCACAGATTACAGAATGCCTCCAGATGTGCATCGGAATCTACTACTGGTCTTCCAGGGAACGATCAAAGCGTATACTGTTTGAGACATTACTCCCATGGAGGAAAGTCCGCATGGTGACTGTTGTATTCACTCCCGATGCAATTTCTGTGTTCAACAACACTATGATAGTAAACAGATTACAGAATGCCTCCAGATGTGCATCGGAAACTACTACTGGTCCTCCAGGGAGCGATCAAAGCGTAAACTGTTTGAGACATTACTCCCATGGAGGAAAGTGGTCATGGTGACTGTTGTATTCAATCCCGATGCAATTTCTGTGTTTCATTAGCACTCGGATAGTCCACAGATTACAGAATGCCTCCAGATGTGCATCGGAAACTACTACTGGTCTTGAGGGAACGATCAAAGCGATGACAGTTTGAGACATTACTCCAATGGAGATATGTACGCATGGTGCCTGTTGTATTTAATCCCGATGCAATTTCTGTGTTTGATCAACACTTTGAAGGTCCACAGATTACAGAATGCCTCCAGATGTGCAGCGGAAACAACTACTGGTCTTCCAGGGGACGATCAAAGCGTAGACTGTTTCAGACATTACTCCCATGGAGGAAAGTGCGCATGGTGCCTGTTGTATTAAATCCCGATGCAATTTCAGTGTTTCAACAAAATTCTGATAGTCCACAGATTACAGAATGCCTCCAGATGTGTATCGGAAACTACTACTGGTCTTCCAGGGAACGATCAAAGCGTAGACTTTTTGAGACATTACTCCCATGGAGGAAAGTGCGCATGGTGACTGTTGTATTCAATCACGATGCAATTTCTGTGTTCATCAACACTCTGATAGACCACAGATTACAGAATGCCTCCAGATGTGCATCGGAAACTACTACTGGTCTTCCAGGGAGCGATCAAATCCTAAACTGTTTGAGACATTACTACCATGGAGGAAGGTGCGCATGGTGACTTTTGTATTCAATCCCGATGCAATTTCTTTGTTTCATCAAAACTCTGATAGTCCACAGATTACAGAATGCCTCCAGATGTGCATCGGAAACTACTACTGGTCTTCCAGGGAACGATCAAATCGTAGAATGTGTGAGACATTACTCCCATGGATGAAAGTACGCATGGTGACTGTTGTATTCAATCCCGATGCAATTTCAGTGTTTCAACAACACTCTGATAGTCCACAGATTACAGAATGCCTCCAGATGTGCATCGGAATCTACTACTGGTCTTCCAGGGAACGATCAAAGCGTATACTGTTTGAGACATTACTCCCATGGAGGAAAGTCCGCATGGAGACTGTTGTATTCAATCCCGATGCAATTTCTGTGTTCAACAACACTCTGATAATAAACTGAATACAGAATGCCTCCAGATGTGCATCGGAAACTACTACTGGTCTTCCAGGGAACGATTAAAGCGTAGACTGTTTGAGACATCACTCCCATGGAGGAAAGTGCGCATGGTGACTGTTGTATTCAATCCCAATGCAATTTCTGTGTTACATCAACATTCTGATTGTCCACAGATTACACAATGCCTCCAGATGTGCATCGGAAACTACTACTGGTCTTCCAGGGAGCGATCAAATCGTAAACTGTTTTAGACATTACTCCCATGGAAGTAAGTGAGCATGGTGACTGTTGTATACAATTCCGATGCAATTTCTGTGATGCATCAACACTCTGTTAGTCCACAGATTACAGAATGCTTCCAGATGTGCATCGGAAACTACTACTGGTCATCCAGGGAACGATCAAAGCGTAGACTGTTTGGGACATTACTCCTATGTAGGAAAGTGTGCAGGGTGACTTTGTATTCAATCCCGATGTAATTTCTGTGTTATATCAACAATCTGATAGTCAACATATTACAGAATGCCTCCAGATATGCATCGGAATCTACCACTGGTCTTCCAGGAAACGATCAAAGCGTAGACTGTTTGAGACATTACTCCCATGGAGGAAAGTGCGGATGGTGACTGTTGTATTCAATCCCGATGCAATTTCTGTGTTTCATCAACACTCTGTTAGTCCACAGATTACAGAATGCCTCCAGATGTGCATCGGAAACTACTACTGGCCTTCCAGGGAGCGATCAAAGCCTAAACTGTTTGAGACATCACTCCCATGGAGGAAAGTGCGCATGGTGACGTTTGTATTTAATCCCGATGCAATTTCTGTGTTTCATCAACACTCTGTTAGTCCACAGATTACAGAATGCCTCCAGATGTGCATCGGAAACTACTACTGGTCTTCCAGGGAACGATCAAAGCGTAGACTGTGTGAGACATTACTCCCAAGGATGAAAGTAGGCATGGTGACTGTTGTATTCAATCCCGATGCAATTTCAGTGTTTCAAAAACACTCTGATAGTCCACAGATTACAGAATGCCTCCAGATGTGCATCGGAAACTGCTACTGGTCTTCCAGGGAACGATCAAAGCGTATACTGTTTCAGACATTACTCCCATGGAGGAAAGTCCGAATGGTGACTGTTGTATTCAATCCCGTTGCAATTTTTTGTGTTCAACAACACTCTGATAGTAAACAGATTACAGAATTCCTCCAGATGTGCATCGGAAACTACTACTGGTCTTCCAGGGAACGATTAAAGCGTAGACTGTTTGAGACATTACTCCCATGGAGGAAAGTGCGCATGGTGACTGTTGTATTCAATCCCAATGCAATTTCTGTGTTTCATCAACACTCTGATTGTCCACAGATTACACAATGTCTCCAGATGCGCATCGGAAACTACTACTGGTCTTCCAGGGAACGATCAAAGCGTAGGCTCTTTGAGACATTACTCCCATGGAGAAGAGTGGTCATGGTGACTGTTGCTTTCAATCCCACGGCAATTTCTGTGTATCATCAACACTTTGAAGGTCCTCAGATTACAGAATGCCTCCAGATGTGCATCGGAAACTACTACTGGTCTTCCAGGGAGCGATCAAAGCGAAACAGTATGAGACATTACTCCCATGTAGGAAAGTGCGCGTGGTGACTGTTGTATTCAATCCCGATGTAATTTCTGTGTTTCATCAACACTCAGATAGTCCACAGATTACAGAATGCCTCCAGATGTGCATCGGAAAGTACTACTGGTCTTCCAGGGAACGATCAAAGCGTAGGCTGCTTGAGACATAACTCCCATGGAGGAAAGTGGTCATGGTGACTGTTGTATTCAATCCCGATGCAATTTCTGTGTTTCATTAGCACTGGGATAGTCCACAGATTACAGAATGCCTCCAGATATGCATCGGAAACTACTACTGGTCTTGAGGGGACGATCAAAGCGATGACTGTTTGAGACATTACTCCAATGGAGAAATGTACGCATGGTGCCTGTTGTATTCAGCCCGATGCAATTTCTGTGTTTCATCAACACTTTGAAGGTCCACAGATTACAGAATGCCTCCAGATGTGCATCGGAAACTAGTAATGGTCTTCCAGGGAACGAACAAAGCGTAGACTGTTTGAGACATTACTCCTATGTAGGAAAGTGCGCATGGTGACTGTTGTATTCAATCCCGATCCAATTTCAGTGTTTCAACAACACTCTGATAGTCCACAGATTACAGAATGCCTCCAGATGTGCATCGGGAACTACTACTGGTCTTCCAGGGAACGATCAAAGCGTAGACTGTTTGATACAATACTCCCATGGAGGAAAGTCTGCATGGTGACTTTTGTATTCAATCCCGATGCAATTTCTGTGTTTCATCAACACTCTGATAGTACACAGATTACACAATGCCTCCAGATGTGCATCGGAAACTACTAGTGGTCTTCCAGGGAGCAATAATAGCGTCGACTGTTTGAGACATTACTCCCATGGAGGCAAGTGCGCATGGTGACTTTTGTATTCAATCCAGATGCAATATCTGTGTTCATCAACACTCTGATAGTCCACAGATTACAGAATGCCTATAGATGTGCATCGGAAACTACTACTGGTCTTCCAGGGAACGATCAAAGCGTAGACTGTTTGAGACATTACTCCCATGGAGGAAAGTCCGCATGGTGACTGTTGTATTCATCCCGATGCAATTTCTGTATTTCAACAACACTCTGATAGTAAACAGATTACAGAATGCCTCCAGATGTGCATCGGAAACTACTACTGGTCGTCCAGGGAACGATCAAAGCGTAGACTGTTTGAGACATTACTCCCATGGAGGAAAGTCGTCATGGTGACTGTTATATTCAATCCCGGTGCAATTTCTGTGTTTCATTAGCACTCGGATAGTCCACAGAATAAAGAACGCCTCCAGATGTGCATCGGAAACTACTACTGGTCTTCAGGGAACAATCAAAGCGATGAGAGTAAGACATTACTGCAATGGAGAAATGTACGTATGGTGCCTGTTGTATTCAGCCCGATGCAATTTCTGTGTTTCATCAACACTTTGAAGGTCCACAGATTACAGAATGCCTCCAGATGTGCATCGGAACCTACTTCTGGTCTTCCAGGGAACGATCAAAGCGTAGACTGTTTGAGACATTACTCCCATGGATGAAAGTCCGCATGGTGACTGTTGTATTCAATCCCGATGCAATTTCTGTGTTTCAACAACACTCTGATAGTAAACAGATTACAGATTGCCTCCAGATGTGTATCGGAAACTACTACTGGTCTTCCAGGGAACGATCAAAGCGTAGACTGTTTGAGACATTACTCCCATGGAGAAAAGTGGTCATCGTGACAGTTGTATTCAATCCCAATGCAATTTCTGTGTTTCATTAGCACTCGGATAATCCACAGATTAAAGAATGCCTCCAGATGTGCATCGGAAACTACTACTGGTCTTGAGGGAACGATCAAAGCGATGACAGTTTGAGACATTACTGCAATGGAGAAATGTACGCATGGTGCCTGTTGCATTTAATCCCGATGCAATTTCTGTGTTTCATCAACACTTTGAAGGTCCACAGATTACAGAATGCCTCAAGATGTGCATCATAAACTACTAATGGTCTTCCAGGGAACGATCAAAGCGTAGACTGTTTCAGACATTACTCCCATGGAGGAAAGTGCGCATAGTGACTGTTGTATTCAATCACGTTGCAATTTCAGTGTTTCAACAACTCTCTGATAGTCCAACGATTACAGAATGCCTCCAGATGTGCATCGGAAACTACTACAGGTCTTCCAGGGAACGATTAAAGCGTAGACTGTTTGAGACATTACTCCCATGGAGGAAAGTGCGCATGGTGACTGTTGTATTCAATCCCAATGCAATTTCTGTGTTTCATCAACTCTCTGATAGTCCAACGATTACAGAATGCCTCCAGATGTGTATCGGAAACTACTACTGGTCTTCCAGGGAACGATTAAAGCGTAGACTGTTTGAGACATTACTCCCATGGAGGAAAGTGCGCATGGTGACTGTTGTATTCAATCCCAATGCAATTTCTGTGTTTCATCAACACTCTGATTGTCCACAGATTACACAATGCCTCCAGATGTGCATCGGAAACTACTACTGGTCTTCCAGGGAGCGATCAAAGCGTAAACTGTTTGAGACATTACTCCCATGGAAGAAAGTCAGCATGGTGACTGTTGTATACAATCCCGATGCAATTTCTGTGTTTCATCAACACTCTGTTAGTCCACAGATTACAGAATGCTTCCAGATTTGTATCGGAAACTACTACTGGTCATCCAGGGAACGATCAAAGCGTAGACTGTTTGGGACATTACCACTATGTAGGAAAGTGCGCAGGGTGACTTTGTATTCAATCCCGATGTAATTTCTGTGTTATATCAACACTCTGATAGTCCACAGATTACAGATTGCCTCCAGATATGCATCAGAATCTACTACTGGTCTTCCAGGGAACGATCAATGCGTAGACTGTTTGAAACATTACTCTTATGGAGAAAAGTCCGGATGGTGACTGTTGTATTCAATCCCGATGCAATTTCTGTGCTTCAACAACACTCTGATAGTCCACAGGTTGCAGAATGCCTCCAGATGTGCATCGGAAACTACCACTGGTCTTCCGGGGAACGATCAAAGCGATGAGAGTGAGACATTACTGCAATGGAGAAATGTACGCATGGTGCCTGTTGTATTCAGCCCGATGCAATTTCTGTGTTTCATCAACACTTTGAAGGTCCACAGATTACAGAATGCCTCCAGATGTGCATCGGAACCTACTTCTGGTCTTCCAGGGAACGATCAAAGCGTAGACTGTTTGAGACATTACTCCCATGGATGAAAGTCCGCATGGTGACTGTTGTATTCAATCCCGATGCAATTTCTGTGTTTCAACAACACTCTGATAGTAAACAGATTACAGATTGCCTCCAGATGTGTATCGGAAACTACTACTGGTCTTCCAGGGAACGATCAAAGCGTAGACTGTTTGAGACATTACTCCCATGGAGAAAAGTGGTCATCGTGACCGTTGTATTCAATCCCGATGCAATTTCTGTGTTTCATTAGCACTCGGATAATCCACAGATTAAAGAATGCCTCCAGATGTGCATCGGAAACTACTACTGGTCTTGAGGGAACGATCAAAGCGATGACAGTTTGAGACATTACTGCAATGGAGAAATGTACGCATGGTGCCTGTTGCATTTAATCCCGATGCAATTTCTGTGTTTCATCAACACTTTGAAGGTCCACAGATTACAGAATGCCTCAAGATGTGCATCATAAACTACTAATGGTCTTCCAGGGAACGATCAAAGCGTAGACTGTTTGAGACATTACCCCCATGGAGGAAAGTGCGCATAGTGACTGTTGTATTCAATCACGTTGCAATTTCAGTGTTTCAACAACTCTCTGATAGTCCAACGATTACAGAATGCCTCCAGATGTGCATCGGAAACTACTACAGGTCTTCCAGGGAACGATTAAAGCGTAGACTGTTTGAGACATTACTCCCATGGAGGAAAGTGCGCATGGTGACTGTTGTATTCAATCCCAATGCAAATTCTGTGTTTCATCAACTCTCTGATAGTCCAACGATTACAGAATGCCTCCAGATGTGTATCGGAAACTATTACTGGTCTTCCAGGGAACGATTAAAGCGTAGACTGTTTGAGACATTACTCCCATGGAGGAAAGTGCGCATGGTGACTGTTGTATTCAATCCCAATGCAATTTCTGTGTTTCATCAACACTCTGATTGTCCACAGATTACACAATGCCTCCAGATGTGCATCGGAAACTACTACTGGTCTTCCAGGGAGCGATCAAAGCGTAAACTGTTTGAGACATTACTCCCATGGAAGAAAGTGAGCATGGTGTCTGTTGTATACAATCCCGATGCAATTTTTGTGTTTCATCAACACTCTGTTAGTCCACAGATTACAGAATGCTTCCAGATTTGTATCGGAAACCACTACAGGTCATCCAGGGAACGATCAAAGCGTAGACAGTTTGGGACATTACTCCTATGTAGGAAAGTGCGCAGGGTGACTTTGTATTCAATCCCGATGTAATTTCTGTGTTATATCAACACTCTGATAGTCCACAGATTACAGATTGCCTCCAGATGTGCATCAGAATCTACTACTGGTCTTCCAGGGAACGATTAAAGCGTAGACTGTTTGAAACATTACTCCCATGGAGGAAAGTGCGCATGGTGACTGTTGTATTCAATCCCAATGCAATTTCTGTGTTTCATCAACACTCTGATTGTCCACAGATTACACAATGTCTCCAGATGTGCATCGGAAACTACTACTGGTCTTCCAGGGAGCGATCAAAGCGTAAACTGTTTGAGACATTACTCCCATGGAAGAAAGTCAGCATGGTGACTGTTGTATACAATCCCGATGCAATTTCTGTGTTTCATCAACACTCTGTTAGTCCACAGATTACAGAATGCTTCCAGATTTGTATCGGAAACTACTACTGGTCATCCAGGGAACGATCAAAGCGTAGACTGTTTGGGACATTACTACTATGTAGGAAAGTGCGCAGGGTGACTTTGTATTCAATCCCGATGTAATTTCTGTGTTATATCAACACTCTGATAGTCCACAGATTACAGATTGCCTCCAGATATGCATCAGAATCTACTACTGGTCTTCCAGGGAACGATCAATGCGTAGACTGTTTGAAACATTACTCTTATGGAGAAAAGTCCGGATGGTGACTGTTGTATTCAATCCCGATGCAATTTCTGTGCTTCAACAACACTCTGATAGTCCACAGGTTGCAGAATGCCTCCAGATGTGCATCGGAAACTACTACTGGTCTTCCGGGGAACGATCAAAGCGTAGACTGTTTGAGACATTACTCCCATGGAGGAAAGTCCGCATGGTGACTGTTGTATTCAATCCCGATGCAATTTCTGTGTTTCAACAACACTCTGATAGTAAACAGATTACAGAATGCCTCCAGATGTGCATCGGAAACTACTACTGGTCTTCCAGGGAACGATCAAAGCGTAGGCTCTTTGAGACATTACTCCCATGGAGAAAAGTGGTCATGGTGACTGTTGCTTTCAATCCCACGGCAATTTCTGTGTATCATCAACACTTTGAAGGTCCTCAGAGTACAGAATGCCTCCAGATGTGCATCGGAAACTACTACTGCTCTTCCAGGGAACGATCAAAGCGTAGACTGTTTCAGACATTCCTTCCATGGAGGAAAGTGCGCATGGTGCTTGTTGTATTCAATCCCGATGCAATATCAGTGTTTCAACAACACTCTGATAGTCCACAGATTACAGAATGCCTCCAGATGTGCATCGGAAACTACTACTGGTCTTCCAGGGAACGATCAAAGCGTAGACTGTTTGAGACATTACTCCCATGGAGGAAAGTGCGCATGGTTACTGTTGTATTCAATCACGATGCAATTTCTGTGTTCATTAACACTCTGACAGTCCACAGATTACAGAATGCCTCCAGATGTGCATCGCAAACTACTACTGGTCTTCCAGGGAGCGATCAAAGCGAAACTGTATGAGACATTACTCCCATGTAGGAAAGTGCGCGTGGTGACTGTTGTATTCAATCCCGATGTAATTTCTGTGTTTCATCAACACTCAGATAGTCCACAGATTACAGAATGCCTCCAGATGTGCATCGGAAAGTACTACTGGTCTTCCAGGGAACGATCAAAGCGTAGGCTGCTTGAGACATAACTCCCATGGAGGAAAGTGGTCATGGTGACTGTTGTAATCAATCCCGATGCAATTTCTGTGTTTCATTAGCACTGGGATAGTCCACAGATTACAGAATGCCTCCAGATGTGCATCGGAAACTACTACTGGTCTTGAGGGGACGATCAAAGCGATGACTGTTTGAGACATTACTCCAATGGAGAAATGTACGCATGGTGCCTGTTGTATTCAGCCCGATGCAATTTCTGTGTTTCATCAACACTTTGACGGTCCACAGATTACAGAATGCCTCCAGATGTGCATTGGAAACTACTAATGGTCTTCCAGGGAACGAACAAAGCGTAGACTGTTTGAGACATTACTCCTATGTAGGAAAGTGCGCATGGTGACTGTTGTATTCAAGCCCGATGCAATTTCAGTGTTTCAACAACACTCTGATAGTCCACAGATTACAGAATGCCTCCAGATGTGCATCGGGAACTACTACTGGTCTTCCAGGGAACGATCAAAGCGTAGACTGTTTGAGACAATACTCCCATGGAGGAAAGTCCGCATGGTGAGTTTTGTATTCAATCCCGATGCAATTTCTGTGTTTCATCAACACTCTGATAGTACACAGATTACACAATGCCTCCAGATGTGCATCGGAAACTACTAGTGGTCTTCCAGGGAGCAATAATAGCGTCGACTGTTTGAGACATTACTCCCATGGAGGCAAGTGCGCATGGTGACTGTTGTATTCAATCCAGATGCAATATCTGTGTTCATCAACACTCTGATAGTCCACAGATTACAGAATGCCTCCAGATGTGCATCGGAAACTACTACTGGTCTTCCAGGGAACGATCAAAGCGTAGACTGTTTGAGACATTACTCCCATGGAGGAAAGTCCGCATGGTGACTGTTGTATTCATCCCGATGCAATTTCTGTATTTCAACAACACTCTGATAGTAAACAGATTACAGAATGCCTCCAGATGTGCATCGGAAACTACTACTGGTCGTCCAGGGAACGATCAAAGCGTAGACTGTTTGAGACATTACTCCCATGGAGGAAAGTGGTCATGGTGACTGTTATATTCAATCCCGGTGCAATTTCTGTGTTTCATTAGCCCTCGGATAGTCCACAGAATAAAGAACGCCTCCAGATGTGCATCGGAAACTACTACTGGTCTTCAGGGAACAATCAAAGCGATGAGAGTGAGACATTACTGCAATGGAGAAATGTACGCATGGTGCCTGTTGTATTCAGCCCGATGCAATTTCCGTGTTTCATCAACACTTTGAAGGTCCACAGATTACAGAATGCCTCCAGATGTGCATCGGAGCCTACTACTGGTCTTCCAGGGAACGATCAAAGCGTAGACTGTTTGAGACATTACTCCCATGGATGAAAGTCCGCATGGTGACTGTTGTATTCAATCCCGATGCAATTTCTGTGTTTCAACAACACTCTGATAGTAAACAGATTACAGATTGCCTCCAGATGTGCATCGGAAACTACTACTGGACTTCCAAGGAACGATCAAAACGTAGACTGATTGAGACATTACTCCCATGGAGAAAAGTGGTCATCGTGACCGTTGTATTCAATCCCGATGCAATTTCTGTGTTTCGTTAGCACTCGGATAATCCACAGATTAAAGAATGCCTCCAGATGTGCATCGGAAACTACTACTGGTCTTGAGGGAACGATCAAAGCGATGACAGTTTGAGACATTACTGCAATGGAGAAATGTACGCATGGTGCCTGTTGCATTCAATCCCGATGCAATTTCTGTGTTTCATCAACACTTTGAAGGTCCACAGATTACAGAATGCCTCAAGATGTGCATCATAAACTACTAATGGTCTTCCAGGGAACGATCAAAGCGTAGACTCTTTGAGACATTACTCCCATGGAGGAAATTGCGCATAGTGACTGTTGTATTCAATCACGATGCAATTTCAGTGTTTCAACAACTCTCTGATAGTCCAATGATTACAGAATGCCTCCAGATGTGCATCGGAAACTACTACTGGTCTTCCAGGGAACGATTAAAGCGTAGACTGTTTGAGACATTACTACTATGTAGGAAAGTGCGCAGGGTGACTTTGTATTCAATCCCGATGTAATTTCTGTGTTATATCAACACTCTGATAGTCCATAGATTACAGATTGCCTCCAGATGTGCATCAGAATCTACTACTGGTCTTCCAGGGAACGATTAAAGCGTAGACTGTTTGAGACATTACTCCCATGGAGGAAAGTGCGCATGGTGACTGTTGTATTCAATCCCAATACAATTTCTGTGTTTCATCAACACTCTGATTGTCCACAGATTACACAATGTCTCCAGATGTGCATCGGAAACTACTACTGGTCTTCCAGGGAGCGATCAAAGCGTAAACTGTTTGAGACATTACTCCCATGGAAGAAAGTCAGCATGGTGACTGTTGTATACAATCCCGATGCAATTTCTGTGTTTCATCAACACTCTGTTAGTCCACAGATTACAGAATGCTTCCAGATTTGTATCGGAAACTACTATGGTCATCCAGGGAACGATCAAAGCGTAGACTGTTTGGGACATTACTACTATGTAGGAAAGTGCGCAGGGTGACTTTGTATTCAATCCCGATGTAATTTCTGTGTTATATCAACACTCTGATAGTCCACAGATTACAGATTGCCTCCAGATATGCATCAGAATCTACTACTGGTCTTCCAGGGAACGATCAATGCGTAGACTGTTTGAGACATTACTCCCATGGAGAAAAGTCCGGATGGTGACTGTTGTATTCAATCCCGATGCAATTTCTGTGCTTCAACAACACTCTGATAGTCCACAGGTTGCAGAATGCCTCCAGATGTGCATCGGAAACTACTACTGGTCTTCCGGGGAACTATCAAAGCGTAGACTGTTTGAGACATTACTCCCATGGAGGAAAGTCCGCATGGTGACTGTTGTATTCAATCCCGATGCAATTTCTGTGATTCAACAACACTCTGATGGTAAACAGATTACAGAATGCCTCCAGATGTGCATCGGAAACTACTACTGGTCTTCCAGGGAACGATCAAAGCGTAGGCTCTTTGAGACATTACTCCCATGGAGAAAAGTGGTCATGGTGACTGTTGCTTTCAATCCCACGGCAATTTCTGTGTATCATCAACACTTTGAAGGTCCTCAGATTACAGAATGCCTCCAGATGTGCATCGGAAACTACTACTGCTCTTCCAGGGAACGATCAAAGCGTAGACTGTTTCAGACATTCCTTCCATGGAGGAAAGTGCACATGGTGCTTGTTGTATTCAATCCCGATGCAATATCAGTGTTCATTAACACTCTGACAGTCCACAGATTACAGAATGCCTCCAGATGTGCATCGCAAACTACTACTGGTCTTCCAGGGAGCGATCAAAGCGAAACTGTATGAGACATTACTCCCATGTAGGAAAGTGCGCGTGGTGACTGTTGTATTCAATCCCGATGTAATTTCTGTGTTTCATCAACACTCAGATAGTCCACAGATTACAGAATGCCTCCAGATGTGCATCGGAAAGTACTACTGGTCTTCCACGGAACGATCAAAGCGTAGGCTGCTTGAGACATAACTCCCATGGAGGAAAGTGGTCATGGTGACTGTTGTATTCAATCCCGATGCAATTTCTGTGTTTCATTAGCACTGGGATAGTCCACAGATTACAGAATGCCTCCAGATGTGCATCGGAAACTACTACTGGTCTTGAGGGGACGATCAAAGCGATGACTGTTTGAGACATTACTCCAATGGAGAAATGTACGCATGGTGCCTATTGTATTCAGCCCGATGCAATTTCTGTGTTTCATCAACACTTTGAAGGTCCACAGATTACAGAATGCCTCCAGATGTGCATTGGAAACTACTAATGGTCTTCCAGGGAACGAACAAAGCGTAGACTGTTTGAGACATTACTCCTATGTAGGAAAGTGCGCATGGTGACTGTTGTATTCAATCCCGATGCAATTTCAGTGTTTCAACAACACTCTGATAGTCCACAGATTACAGAATGCCTCCAGATGTGCATCGGGAACTACTACTGGTCTTCCAGGGAACGATCAAAGCGTAGACTGTTTGAGACAATACTCCCATGGAGGAAAGTCCGCACGGTGACTTTTGTATTCAATCCCGATGCAATTTCTGTGTTTCATCAACACTCTGATAGTACACAGATTACACAATGCCTCCAGATGTGCATCGGAAACTACTAGTGGTCTTCCAGGGAGCAATAATAGCGTCGACTGTTTGAGACATTACTCCCATGGAGGCAAGTGCGCATGGTGACTGTTGTATTCAATCCAGATGCAATATCTGTGTTCATCAACACTCTGATAGTCCACAGATTACAGAATGCCTCCAGATGTGCATCGGAAACTACTACTGGTCTTCCAGGGAACGATCAAAGCGTAGACTGTTTGAGACATTACTCCCATGGAGGAAAGTCCGCATGGTGACTGTTGTATTCATCCCGATGCAATTTCTGTATTTCAACAATACTCTGATAGTAAACAGATTACAGAATGCCTCCAGATATGCATCGGAAACTGCTACTGGTCGTCGAGGGAACGATCAAAGCGTAGACTGTTTGAGACATTACTCCCATGTAGGAAAGTGGTCATGGTGACTGTTATATTCAATCCCGGTGCAATTTCTGTGTTTCATTAGCCCTCGGATAGTCCACAGAATAAAGAACGCCTCCAGATGTGCATCGGAAACTACTACTGCTCCTCAGGGAACAATCAAAGCGATGAGAGTGAGACATTACTGCAATGGAGAAATGTACGCATGGTGCCTGTTGTATTCAGCCCGATGCAATTTCTGTGTTTCATCAACACTTTGAAGGTCCACAGATTACAGAATGCCTCCAGATGTGCATCGGAACCTACTACTGGTCTTCCAGGGAACGATCAAAGCGTAGACTGTTTGAGACATTACTCCCATGGATGAAAGTCCGCATGGTGACTGTTGTATTCAATCCCGATGCAATTTCTGTGTTTCAACAACACTCTGATAGTAAACAGATTACAGATTGCCTCCAGATGTGCATCGGAAACACCTACTGGTCTTCCAGGGAACGATCAAAGCGTAGACTGTTTGAGACATTACTCCCATGGAGATAAGTGGTCATCGTGACCGTTGTATTCAATCCCCATGCAATTTCTGTGTTTCATTAGCACTCGGATAATCCACAGATTAAAGAATGCCTCCAGATGTGCATCGGAAACTACTACTGGTCTTGAGGGAACGATCAAAGCGATGACAGTTTGAGACATTACTGCAATGGAGAAATGTACGCATGGTGCCTGTTGCATTCAATCCCGATGCAATTTCTGTGTTTCATCAACACTTTGAAGGTCCACAGATTACAGAATGCCTCAAGATGTGCATCATAAACTACTAATGGTCTTCCAGGGACGATCAAAGCGTAGACTGTTTGAGACTTTACTCCCATGGAGGAAAGTGCGCATAGTGACTGTTGTATTCAATCACGATGCAATTTCAGTGTTTCAACAACTCTCTGATAGTCCAACGATTACAGAATGCCTCCAGATGTGCATCGGAAACTACTACTGGTCTTCCAGGGAACGATTAAAGCGTAGACTGTTTGAGACATTACTCCCATGGAAGAAAGTGAGCATGGTGACTGTTGTATACAATCCCGATGCAATTTCTGTGTTTCATCAACACTCTGTTAGTCCACAGATTACAGAATGCTTCCAGATTTGTATCGGAAACCACTACAGGTCATCCAGGGAACGATCAAAGCGTAGACAGTTTGGGACATTACTCCTATGTAGGAAAGTGCGCAGGGTGACTTTGTATTCAATCCCGATGTAATTTCTGTGTTATATCAACACTCTGATAGTCCACAGATTACAGATTGCCTCCAGATATGCATCAGAATCTACTACTGGTCTTCCAGGGAACGATCAATGCGTAGACTGTTTGAAACATTACTCTTATGGAGAAAAGTCCGGATGGTGACTGTTGTATTCAATCCCGATGCAATTTCTGTGCTTCAACAACACTCTGATAGTCCACAGGTTGCAGAATGCCTCCAGATGTGCATCGGACACTACTACTGGTCTTCCGGGGAACTATCAAAGCGTAGACTGTTTGAGACATTACTCCCATGGAGGAAAGTCCGCATGGTGACTGTTGTATTCAATCCCGATGCAATTTCTGTGATTCAACAACACTCTGATAGTAAACAGATTACAGAATGCCTCCAGATGTGCATCGGAAACTACTACTGGTCTTCCAGGGAACGATCAAAGCGTAGGCTCTTTGAGACATTACTCCCATGGAGAAAAGTGGTCATGGTGACTGTTGCTTTCAATCCCACGGCAATTTCTGTGTATCATCAACACTTTGAAGGTCCTCAGATTACAGAATGCCTCCAGATGTGCATCGGAAACTACTACTGCTCTTCCAGGGAACGATCAAAGCGTAGACTGTTTCAGACATTCCTTCCATGGAGGAAAGTGCACATGGTGCTTGTTGTATTCAATCCCGATGCAATATCAGTGTTTCAACAACACTCTGATAGTCCACAGATTACAGAACGCCTCCAGATGTGCATCGGAAACTACTACTGGTCTTCCAGGGAACGATCAAAGCGTAGACTGTTTGAGACATTACTCCCATGGAGGAAAGTGCGCATGGTTACTGTTGTATTCAATCACGATGCAATTTCTGTGTTCATTAACACTCTGACAGTCCACAGATTACAGAATGGCTCCAGTTGTGCATCGCAAACTACTACTTGTCTTCCAGGGAGCGATCAAAGCGAAACTGTATGAGACATTACTCCCATGTAGGAAAGAGCGCGTGGTGACTGTTGTATTCAATCCCGATGTAATTTCTGTGTTTCATCAACACTCAGATAGTCCACAGATTACAGAATGCCTCCAGATGTGCATCGGAAAGTACTACTGGTCTTCCAGGGAACGATCAAAGCGTAGGCTGCTTGAGACATAACTCCCATGGAGGAAAGTGGTCATGGTGACTGTTGTATTCAATCCCGATGCAATTTCTGTGTTTCATTAGCACTGGGATAGTCCACAGATTACAGAATGCCTCCAGATGTGCATCGGAACCTACTACTGGTCTTGAGGGGACGATCAAAGCGATGACTGTTTGAGACATTACTCCAATGGAGAAATGTACGCATGGTGCCTGTTGTATTCAGCCCGATGCAATTTCTGTGTTTCATCAACACTTTGAAGGTCCACAGATTACAGAATGCCTCCAGATGCGCATTGGAAACTACTAATGGTCTTCCAGGGAACGAACAAAGCGTAGACTGTTTGAGACATTACTCCTATGTAGGAAAGTGCGCATGGTGACTGTTGTATTCAATCCCGATGCAATTTCAGTGTTTCAACAACACTCTGATAGTCCACAGATTACAGAATGCCTCCAGATGTGCATCGGGAACTACTACTGGTCTTCCAGGGAACGATCAAAGCGTAGACTGTTTGAGACAATACTCCCATAAAGGAAAGTCCGCATGGTGGCTTTTGTATACAATCCCGATGCAATTTCTGTGTTTCATCAACACTCTGATAGTACACAGATTACACAATGCCTCCAGATGTGCATCGGAAACTACTAGTGGTCTTCCAGGGAGCAATAATAACGTCGACTGTTTGAGACATTACTCCCATGGAGGCAAGTGCGCATGGTGACTGTTGTATTCAATCCAGATGCAATATCTGTGTTCATCAACACTGTGATAGTCCACAGATTACAGAATGCCTCCAGATGTGCATCGGAAACTACTACTGGTCTTCCAGGGAACGATCAAAGCGTAGACTGTTTGAGACATTACTCCCATGGAGGAAAGTCCGCATGGTGACTGTTGTATTCATCCCGATGCAATTTCTGTATTTCAACAACACTCTGATAGTAAACAGATTACAGAATGCCTCCAGATGTGCATCGGAAACTGCTACTGGTCGTCCAGGGAACGATCAAAGCGTAGACTGTTTGAGACATTACTCCCATGGAGGAAAGTGGTCATGGTGACTGTTATATTCAATCCCGGTGCAATTTCTGTGTTTCATTAGCCCTCGGATAGTCCACAGAATAAAGAACGCCTCCAGATGTGCATCGGAAACTACTACTGGTCTTCAGGGAACAATCAAAGCGATGAGAGTGAGACATTACTGCAATGGAGAAATGTACGCATGGTGCCTGTTGTATTCAGCCCGATGCAATTTCTGTGTTTCATCAACACTTTGAAGGTCCACAGATTACAGAATGCCTCCAGATGTGCATCGGAACCTACTACTGGTCTTCCAGGGAACGATCAAAGCGTAGACTGTTTGAGACATTACTCCCATGGATGAAAGTCCGCATGGTGACTGTTGTATTCAATCCCGATGCAATTTCTGTGTTTCAACAACACTCTGATAGTAAACAGATTACAGATTGCCTCCAGATGTGCATCGGAAACTACTACTGGTCTTCCAGGGAACGATCAAAGCGTAGACTGTTTGAGACATTACTCCCATGGAGATAAGTGGTCATCGTGACCGTTGTATTCAATCCCCATGCAATTTCTGTGTTTCATTAGCACTCGGATAATCCACAGATTAAAGAATGCCTCCAGATGTGCATCGGAAACTACTACTGGTCTTGAGGGAACGATCAAAGCGATGACAGTTTGAGACATTACTGCAATGGAGAAATGTACGCATGGTGCCTGTTGCATTCAATCCCGATGCAATTTCTGTGTTTCATCAACACTTTGAAGGTCCACAGATTACAGAATGCCTCAAGATGTGCATCATAAATTACTAATGGTCTTCCAGGGACGATCAAAGCGTAGACTGTTTGAGACTTTACTCCCATGGAGGAAAGTGCGCATAGTGACTGTTGTATTCAATCACGATGCAATTTCAGTGTTTCAACAACTCTCTGATAGTCCAACGATTACAGAATGCCTCCAGATGTGCATCGGAAACTACTACTGGTCTTCCAGTGAACGATTAAAGCGTAGACTGTTTGAGACATTACTCCCATGGAGGAAAGTGCGCATGGTGACTGTTGTATTCAATCCCAATGCAATTTCTGTGTTTCATCAACACTCTGATTGTCCACAGATTACACAATGCCTCCAGATGTGCATCGGAAACTACTACTGGTCTTACAGGGAGCGATCAAAGCGTAAACTGTTTGATCATTACTCCCATGGAAGAAAGTGAGCATGGTGACTGTTGTATACAATCCCGATGCAATTTCTGTGTTTCATCAACACTCTGTTAGTCCACAGATTACAGAATGCTTCCAGATTTGTATCGGAAACCACTACAGGTCATCCAGGGAACGATCAAAGCGTAGACAGTTTGGGACATTACTCCAATGTAGGAAAGTGCGCATGGTGACTGTTGTATTCAATCCCGATGCAATTTCTGTGTTTCAACACCATTCTGATAGTCCACAGATTACAGAATGCCTCTAGATGTGCATCGGAAACTACTACTGGTCTTCCAGGGAGCCTTCAAATCGTAAACTGTTTGAGACATTACTCCCATGGAGGAAAGTGCACATGGTGACTGTGGTATTCAATCCCGATGCAATTTCTGTGTTTCATCAACACTCTGTTAGTCCACAGATTACAGAATGCTTCCAGATTTGTATCGGAAACCACTACAGGTCATCCAGGGAACGATCAAAGCGTAGACTGTTTGAGACATTACTCCCATGGAGCAAAGTGCGCACGGTGACTGTTGTATTCAATCCCGATGCAATATCAGTGTTTCAACAACTCTCTGATAGTCCAACGATTACAGAATGCCTCCAGATGTGCAACGGAAACTACTACTGGTCTTCCAGGGAACGATCAAAGCGTAGACTGTTTGAGACATTACTCCTATGTAGGAAAGTGCACATGGTGACTGTTGTATTCAATCCCGATGCAATATCTGTGTTTCATCAACACTCTGATAGTCCACAGATTACAGAATGCCTCCAGATGTGCATCGGAAACTACTACTGGTCTTCCAGGGAACTCAAAGCGTAAACTGTTTGAGACATTACTCCCATGCAGGAAAGTGCGCATGGTGACTGTTATATTCGATCCCGATACAATTTCTGTGTTTCATCTACACTCTGATAGTCCACAGATTACAGAATGCTTCCAGATGTGCATCGGAAACTTCTACTGGTACTCCAATGAACGATCAAAGCGTAGACTTTTTTAGACATTACTTCTATGTAGCAAAGTGCGCAGGGTGACTTTTGTATTCAATCCCGATGTAATTTCTGTGTTATATTAACACTCTGATAGTCCACAGACTACAGAATGCCTCCAGATGTGCATCGGAACCTACTACTGGTCTTCCAATGAACGATCAAAGCGTAGACTGTTTGAGACATTACTCCCATGGATGAAAATCCGCATGGTGACTGTTGTATTCAACCCCGATGCAATTTCTGGTTTCATCAACACTTTGAAGGTCCACATATTACAGAATGCCTCAAGATGTGCATCATAAACTACTAATGGTCTTCCAGGGAACGATCAAAGCGTAGACTGTTTGAGACATTACTCCCATGGAGGAAAGTGCGCATAGTGACTGTTGTATTTAATCACGATGCAATTTCAGTGTTTCAACAACTCTCTGATAGTCCAACGATTACAGAATGCCTCCAGATGTGCATCGGAAACTACTACTGGTCTTCCAGGGAACGATCAAAGCGTAGACTGTTTGAGACAATACTCCCATGGAGGAAAGTCCGCATGGTGACTGTTGTATTCAATCCCGATGCAATTTCTGTGTTTCATCAACACTCTGATAGTACACAGATTACACAATGCCTCCAGATGTGCATCGGAAACTACTAGTGGTCTTCCAGGGTGCAATCAAAGCATCGACTGTTTGAGACATTACTCCCATGGAGGCAAGTGCGCATGGTGACTGTTGTATTCAATCCAGATGCAATATCTGTGTTCATCAACACTCTGATAGTCCACAGATTACAGAATGCCTGCAGATGTGCATCGGAAACTACTACTGGTCTTCCAGGGAACTCAAAGCGTAAACTGTTTGAGACATTACTCCCATGGAAGAACGTGCGCATGGTGACTGTTGTATTCAATCCCGATGCAATTTCTGTGTTTCATCAACACTCTGATAGTCCACAGATTACAGAATTCTTCCAGATGTGCATCGGAAACTACTACTGGTATTCCAGGGAACGATCAAAGCGTAGCCTTTTTGAGACATTACTCCTATGTAGGAAAGTGGGCAGGGTGACTTTTGTATTCAATCCCGATGTAATTTCTGTGTTATATTAACACTCTGATAGTCCCCAAATTACAGAATGCCTCCAGATGTGCATCGGAAACTACTACTGGTCTTCCAGGGAACGATCAAAGCGTAGACTGTTTGAGACATTACTTCCATGGAGGAAAGTCCGCATGGTGACTGTTGTATTCATCCCGATGCAATTTCTGTATTTCAACAACACTCTGATAGTAAACAGATTACAGAATGCCCCCAGATGTGCATCGGAATCTACTACTGGTCGTCCAGGGAACGATCAAAGCGTAGACTGTTTGAGACATTACTCCCATGGAGGAAAGTGGTCATGGTGACTGTTGTATTCAATCCCGATGCAATTTCTGTGTTTCATTATCACTCGGATAGTCCACAGAATAAAGAATGCCTCCAGATGTGCATCGGAAACTACTACTGGTCTTCAGGGAACAATCAAAGCGATGAGAGTGAGACATTACTGCAATGGAGAAATGTACGCATGGTGCCTGTTGTATTCAATCCCGAAGCCATTTCTGTGTTTCATCAACACTTTGAAGGTCCACAGATTACAGAATGCCTCCAGATGTGCATCATAACCTACTACTGGTCTTCCAGGGAACGATCAAAGCGTAGACTGTTTGAGACATTACTCCCACGGAGGAAAGTGGCCTTAGTGTATGTTGTATTTAATCCCGATGCAATTTCAGTGTTTCAAAAACACCCTGATAGTCCACAGATTACAGAATGCCTCCAGATGTGCATCGGAATCTACTACTGGTCTTCCAGGGAACTCAAAGCGTAAACTGTTTGAGACATTACTCCCATGGAGGAAAGTGCGCATGGTGACTGTTGTATTCAATACCGATACAATTTCGGTGTTTCATCAACACTCTGATAGTCCACAGATTACAGAATGCTTCCAGATGTGCGTCGGAAACTACTACTGGTCTTCCAGATAACGATCAAAGCGTAGACTGTTTGAGACATTACTCCCATGGAGGAAAGTAGTCATGGTGACTGATGTATTCAATCCCGATGCAATTTCTGAGTTTCATTAGCACTCGGATAGTCCATAGATTAAAGAATGCCTCCAGATGTGCATCGGAAACTACTACTGGTCTTGAGGGAACGATCAAAGCGATGACAGTTTGAGACATTACTGCGATGTAGAAATGTACTCATGGTGCGTGTTGTATTCGATCCCGATGCAGTTTCTGTGTTTCAACAACACTCTGATAGTAAACAGATTACAGATTGCCTCCAGATGTGCATCGGAAACTTCTACTGGTCTTCCAGGGAGCGATCAAAGCGTAGACTGTTTGAGACATTACTCCCATGGAGGAAAGCGCGTGGTGACTGTTGTATTCAATCACGATGCAATTTCTGTGTTTCATCAAAACTTTGAAGGTCCACAGATTACGGAATGCCTCCAGATGTGCATCGGAAGCTACTACTGGTCGTCGAGGGAACAATCAAATCATAGACTGTTTGAGACATTACTCCCGTGGGGAAAAATGCGCATGGTGACCGTTGTATTCAATCCCGATGCTATCTCTGTGTTTCATCAACACTCTGATAGTTCACAGATTACAGATTGCCTCCGGATGTGCATCGGAAACTACTACTGGTCTTCCTGGGAACGATCAAAGCGTAGACTGTTTGAGACATTACTCCCGTGAAAGAAAGTGCGCATGGTGACTGTGGTATTCAATCCCGATGCAATTTCTGTGTTTCATCAACACTCAGTTAGTCCGCAGACTACAGAATGCCTACAAATGTGCATCGGAAACTGCTACTGGACTTCCAGGGAACGATCAAAGCGTAGACTGATTGAGACATTACTCCCATGGGGGAAAGTGGTCATGGTGACTGTTGTATTCAATGCCGATGCTATTTCTGTGTTTCATCAATACTTTGAAGGTCCACAGATTACAGAATGCCTCCAGATGTGCATCGGAATCTACTACTGGTCTTCCAGGGAACGATCAAAGCGTAGACTGTTTGAGACATTACTCCCATGTAGGAAAGTCCGCATGGTGACTGTTGTATTCAATCCCGATGCAATTTCTGTGTTTCAACAACATTCTGATAGTCCACAGATTACAGAATGCCTCCAGATGTGCATCGGAAACTACTACTGGTCTTGAGGGAACGATCAAAGCGATGACAGTTTGAGACATTACTCCAATGGAGAAATGTACGCATGGTGCCTGTTGTATTCAATCCCGATGCAATTTCTGTGTTTCATCAACACTTTGAAGGTCCAAAGATTACAGAATGTCTCCAGATGTGCATCAGAAACTGCTACTGGTCTTCCAGGGAACGATCAAAGAGTAGACTGTTTAAGACATTACTCCCATGGAGCAAAGTGCGCATGGTGACTGTTGTATTCAATCCCGATGCAATTTCAGTGTTTCAACAACTCTCTGATAGTCCAACGATTACAGAATGCCTCCAGATGTGCATCGGAAACTACTACTGGTCTTCCAGGGAACGATCAAAGTGTAGACTGTTTGAGACATTACTCCCATGGAGGAAAGTCCGCATGGTGAGTGTTGTATTCAATCCGGATGCAATTTCTGTGATTCAACAACATTCTGATAGTCCACAGATTACAGAATGCCTCCAGGTGTGCATCCTAAACTACTACTGTTATTCCAGGGAACGATCAAAGCGTAAACTATTTGAGACATTACTCCTATGTAGCAAAGTGCGCAGGGTGACTTTTGTATTCAATCCCGATGTAATTTCTGTGTTATATTAACACTCTGATAGTCCACAGACTACAGAATTCTTCCAGATATGCATTGGAACCTACTACTGGTCTTCCAGGGAACGATCAAAGCGTAGACTGTTTGAGACATTACTGCCATGGTTGAAAGTCCGCATGGTGACTGTTGTATTCAATCCCGATGCAATTTCTGTGTTTCAACAACACTCTGATAGTAAACAAATTACAGATTGCCTCCAGATGTGCATCGGAAACTACTACTGGTCTTCCAGGGAACGATCAAAGCGTAGACTGTTTGAGACATTTCTCCCATGGAGAAAAGTGGTCATGGTGACTGTTGTATTCAATCAAGATGCAATTTCTGTGTTTCATTAGCACTCGGATAGTCCACAGATTAAAGAATGCCTCCAGATGTGCATCGGAAACTACTACTGGTCTTGAGGGAACAATCTAAGCGATGACAGTTTGAGACATTACTGCAATGGAGAAATGTACGCATGGTGCCTGTTGTATTCAATCACGATGCAATTTCTGTGTTTCAACAACACTCTGATAGTAAACAGATTACAGAATGTCTCCAGATGTGCATCGGAAACTACTACTGGTCTTCCAGGAAGCGATCAAAGTTTAGACTGTTTGAGACATTACTCCCATGGAGGAAAGCGCGTGGTGGCTGTTGTATTCAATCACGATGCAATTTCTGTGTTTCATCACAACTTTGAAGGTCCACAGATTACAGAATGCCTCCAGATGTGCATCGGAAGCTACTACTGGTCTTCGAGGGAACGATCAAATCATAGACAGTTTGAGACATTACTCCCGTGAGGAAAAATGCGCATGGTGACTGTTGTATTCAATCCCGATGCAATTTCTGTGTTTCATCAAAACTCTGATAGTCCACAGATTACAGATTGCCTCCGGATGTTCATCGGAAACTACTACTGGTCTTCCTGGGAACGATCAAAGCATAGACTGTTTGAGGCATTACTCCCATGGTGGAAAGTGCGCATGGTGACTGTTGTATTCAATCACGATGCAATTTCTGTGTTTCATCAACACTTTGAAGGTGCACCGATTACCGAATGGCTCCAGATGTGCATCGGAAACTACTACTGCTCTTCGAGGAAACGATCAAACCATAGACTGTTTGAGACATTACTCCCGTGAAAGAAAGTGCGCATGGTGACTGTTGTATTCAATCCCGATGCAATTTCTGTGTTTCATCAACACTCAGTTAGTCCGCAGATTACAGAATGCCTCCAGATGTGCATCGGAAACTGCTACTGGTCTTCCAGGGAACGATCAAAGCGTAGACTGTTTGAGACATAACTCCCATGGGGGAATGTGGTCATGGTGACTGTTGTATTCAATGCCGATGCTATTTCTGTGTTTCATTAGCACTCGGATAGTCCACAGATTACAGAATGCCTCCAGATGTGCATCGGAAACTACTACTGGTCTTGAGGGGACGATCAAAGCGATGACTGTTTGAGACATTACTCCAATGGAGAAATGTACGCATGGTGCCTGTTGTATTCAGCCCGATGCAATTTCTGTGTTTCATCAACACTTTGAAGGTCCACAGATTACAGAATGCCTCCAGATGTGCATTGGAAACTACTAATGGTCTTCCAGGGAACGAACAAAGCGTAGACTGTTTGAGACATTACTCCTATGTAGGAAAGTGCGCATGGTGACTGTTGTATTCAATCCCGATGCAATTTCAGTGTTTCAACAACACTCTGATAGTCCACAGATTACAGAATGCCTCCAGATGTGCGTCGGGAACTACTACTGGTCTTCCAGGGAACGATCAAAGCGTAGACTGTTTGAGACAATACTCCCATGGAGGAAAGTCCGCATGGTGGCTTTTGTATTCAATCCCGATGCAATTTCTGTGTTTCATCAACACTCTGATAGTACACAGATTACACAATGCCTCCAGATGTGCATCGGAAACTACTAGTGGTCTTCCAGGGAGCAATAATAGCGTCGACTGTTTGAGACATTACTCCCATGGAGGCAAGTGCGCATGGTGACTGTTGTATTCAATCCAGATGCAATATCTGTGTTCATCAACACTGTGATAGTCCACAGATTACAGAATGCCTCCAGATGTGCATCGGAAACTACTACTGGTCTTCCAGGGAACGATCAAAGCGTAGACTGTTTGAGACATTACTCCCATGGAGGAAAGTCCGCATGGTGACTGTTGTATTCATCCCGATGCAATTTCTGTATTTCAACAACACTCTGATAGTAAACAGATTACAGAATGCCTCCAGATGTGCATCGGAAACTGCTACTGGTCGTCCAGGGAACGATCAATGCGTAGACTGTTTGAGACATTACTCCCATGGAGGAAAGTGGTCATGGTGACTGTTATATTCAATCCAGGTGCCATTTCTGTGTTTCATTAGCCCTCGGATAGTCCACAGAATAAAGAACGCCTCCAGATGTGCATCGGAAACTACTACTGGTCTTCAGGGAACAATCAAAGCGATGAGAGTGAGACATTACTGCAATGGAGAAATGTACGCATGGTGCCTGTTGTATTCAGCCCGATGCAATTTCTGTGTTTCATCAACACTTTGAAGGTCCACAGATTACAGAATGCCTCCAGATGTGCATCGGAACCTACTACTGGTCTTCCAGGGAACGATCAAAGCGTAGACTGTTTGAGACATTACTCCCATGGATGAAAGTCCGCATGGTGACTGTTGTATTCAATCCCGATGCAATTTCTGTGTTTCAACAACACTCTGATAGTAAACAGATTACAGATTGCCTCCAGATGTGCATCGGAAACTACTACTGGTCTTCCAGCGAACGATCAAAGCGTAGACTGTTTGAGACATTACTCCCATGGAGATAAGTGGTCATCGTGACCGTTGTATTCAATCCCCATGCAATTTCTGTGTTTCATTAGCACTCGGATAATCCACAGATTAAAGAATGCCTCCAGATGTGCATCGGAAACTACTACTGGTCTTGAGGGAACGATCAAAGCGATGACAGTTTGAGACATTACTTCATTGGAGAAATGTACGCATGGTGCCTTTTGCATTCAATCCCGATGCAATTTCTGTGTTTCATCAACACTTTGAAGGTCCACAGATTACAGAATGCCTCAAGATGTGCATCATAAATTACTAATGGTCTTCCAGGGACGATCAAAGCGTAGACTGTTTGAGACTTTACTCCCATGGAGGAAAGTGCGCATAGTGACTGTTGTATTCAATCACGATGCAATTTCAGTGTTTCAACAACTCTCTGATAGTCCAACGATTACAGAATGCCTCCAGATGTGCATCGGAAACTACTACTGGTCTTCCAGTGAACGATTAAAGCGTAGGCTGTTTGAGACATTACTCCCATGGAGGAAAGTGCGCATGGTGACTGTTGTATTCAATCCCAATGCAATTTCTGTGTTTCATCAACACTCTGATTGTCCACAGATTACACAATGCCTCCAGATGTGCATCGGAAACTACTACTGGTCTTACAGGGAGCGATCAAAGCGTAAACTGTTTGAGACATTACTCCCATGGAAGAAAGTGAGCATGGTGACTGTTG
This sequence comes from Schistocerca gregaria, assembly GCF_023897955.1. Lineage (NCBI taxonomy): Eukaryota > Metazoa > Arthropoda > Insecta > Orthoptera > Acrididae > Schistocerca > Schistocerca gregaria. The sequence goes on along the minus strand of NC_064926.1, from coordinate 11,275,263 downwards.
TATACAATCCCGATGCAATTTCTGTGTTTCATCAACACTCTGTTAGTCCACAGATTACAGAATGCTTCCAGATTTGTATCGGAAACCACTACAGGTCATCCAGGGAACGATCAAAGCGTAGACAGTTTGGGACATTACTCCAATGTAGGAAAGTGCGCATGGTGACTGTTGTATTCAATCCCGATGCAATTTCTGTGTTTCAACACCATTCTGATAGTCCACAGATTACAGAATGCCTCTAGATGTGCATCGGAAACTACTACTGGTCTTCCAGGGAGCCTTCAAATCGTAAACTGTTTGAGACATTACTCCCATGGAGGAAAGTGCACATGGTGACTGTGGTATTCAATCCCGATGCAATTTCTGTGTTTCATTAACACTCTGATAGTCCCCAGATTACAGAATGCCTCCATATGTGCATCGGAAACTACTACTGGTCTTCCAGGGAACGATCAAAGCGTAGACTGTTTGAGACATTACTCCCATGGAGCAAAGTGCGCACGGTGACTGTTGTATTCAATCCCGATGCAATATCAGTGTTTCAACAACTCTCTGATTGTCCAACGATTACAGAATGCCTCCAGATGTGCAACGGAAACTACTACTGGTCTTCCAGGGAACGATCAAAGCGTAGACTGTTTGAGACATTACTCCCATGGAGGAAAGTCCGCACGGTGACTGTTGTATTCAATCCCGATGCAATTTCTGTGTTTCAACAACATTCTGATAGTCCACAGATTTCAGAACGCCTCCAGGTGTACATCCTAAACTACTACTGGTATTCCAGGGAACGATCAAAGCGTAGACTATTTGAGACATTACTCCTATGTAGGAAAGTGCGCATGGTGACTGTTGTATTCAATCCCTATGCAATATCTGTGTTTCATCAACACTCTGATAGTCCACAGATTACAGAATGCCTCCAGATGTGCATCGGAAACTACTACTGGTCTTCCAGGGAACTCAAAGCGTAAACTGTTTGAGACATTACTCCCATGCAGGAAAGTGCGCATGGTGACTGTTATATTCGATCCCGATACAATTTCTGTGTTTCATCTACACTCTGATAGTCCACAGATTACAGAATGCTTCCAGATGTGCATCGGAAACTTCTACTGGTACTCCAATGAACGATCAAAGCGTAGACTTTTTTAGACATTACTTCTATGTAGCAAAGTGCGCAGGGTGACTTTTGTATTCAATCCCGATGTAATTTCTGTGTTATGTTAACACTCTGATAGTCCACAGACTACAGAATGCCTCCAGATGTGCATCGGAACCTACTACTGGTCTTCCAATGAACGATCAAAGCGTAGACTGTTTGAGACATTACTCCCATGGATGAAAGTCCGCATGGTGACTGTTGTATTCAACCCCGACGCAATTTCTGTGTTTCATCAACACTTTGAAGGTCCACATATTACAGAATGCCTCAAGATGTGCATCATAAACTACTACTGGTCTTCCAGGGAACGATCAAAGCGTAGACTGTTTGAGACATTACTCCCATGGAGGAAAGTGCGCATAGTGACTGTTGTATTTAATCACGATGCAATTTCAGTGTTTCAACAACTCTCTGATAGTCCAACGATTACAGAATGCCTCCAGATGTGCATCGGAAACTACTACTGGTCTTCCAGGGAACGATCAAAGCGTAGACTGTTTGAGACAATACTCCCATGGAGGAAAGTCCGCATGGTGACTGTTGTATTCAATCCCGATGCAATTTCTGTGTTTCATCAACACTCTGATAGTACACAGATTACACAATGCCTCCAGATGTGCATCGGAAACTACTAGTGGTCTTCCAGGGTGCAATCAAAGCATCGACTGTTTGAGACATTACTCCCATGGAGGCAAGTGCGCATGGTGACTGTTGTATTCAATCCAGATGCAATATCTGTGTTCATCAACACTCTGATAGTCCACAGATTACAGAATGTCTGCAGATGTGCATCGGAAACTACTACTGGTCTTCCAGGGAACTCAAAGCGTAAACTGTTTGAGACATTACTCCCATGGAAGAATGTGCGCATGGTGACTGTTGTATTCAATCCCGATGCAATTTCTGTGTTTCATCAACACTCTGATAGCCCACAGATTACAGAATTCTTCAAGATGTGCATCGGAAACTACTACTGGTATTCCAGGGAACGATCAAAGCGTAGACTTTTTGAGACATTACTCCTATGTAGGAAAGTGGGCAGGGTGACTTTTGTATTCAATCCCGATGTAATTTCTGTGTTATATTAACACTCTGATAGTCCACAAATTACAGAATGCCTCCAGATGTGCATCGGAAACTACTACTGGTCTCCCAGGGAACGATCAAAGCGTAGACTGTTTGAGACATTACTTCCATGGAGGAAAGTCCGCATGGTGACTGTTGTATTCATCCCGATGCAATTTCTGTATTTCAACAACACTCTGATAGTAAACAGATTACAGAATGCCTCCAGATGTGCATCGGAATCTACTACTGGTCGTCCAGGGAACGATCAAAGCGTAGACTGTTTGAGACATTACTCCCATGGAGGAAAGTGGTCATGGTGACTGTTGTATTCAATCCCGATGCAATTTCTGTGTTTCATTATCACTCGGATAGTCCACAGAATAAAGAATGCCTCCAGATGTGCATCGGAAACTACTACTGGTCTTCAGGGAACAATCAAAGCGATGAGAGTGAGACATAACTGCAATGGAGAAATGTACGCATGGTGCCTGTTGTATTCAATCCCGAAGCAATTTCTGTGTTTCATCAACACTTTGAAGGTCCACAGATTACAGAATGCCTCCAGATGTGCATCATAACCTACTACTGGTCTTCCAGGGAACGATCAAAGCGTAGACTGTTTGAGACAATACTCCCATGGAGGAAAGTCCGCATGGTGACTGTTGTATTCAATCCCGATGCAATTTCTGTGTTTCATCAACACCCTGATTGTCCACAGATTACAGAATGCCTCCAGATGTGCATCGGAATCTACTACTGGTCTTCCAGGGAACTCAAAGCGTAAACTGTTTGAGACATTACTCCCATGGAGGAAAGTGCGCATGGTGACTGTTGTATTCAATACCGATACAATTTCGGTGTTTCATCAACACTCTGATAGTCCACAGATTACAGAATGCTTCCAGATGTGCATCGGAAACTACTACTGGTACTCCAGGGAACGATCAAAGCGTAGACTTTTTTAGACATTACTTCTATGTAGCAAAGTGCGCAGGGTGACTTTTGTATTCAATCCCGATGTAATTTCTGTGTTATATTAACACTCTGATAGTCCACAGATTACAGAATGCCTAAAGATGTGCGTCGGAAACTACTACTGGTCTTCCAGATAACGATCAAAGCGTAGACTGTTTGAGACATTACTCCCATGGAGGAAAGTAGTCATGGTGACTGATGTATTCAATCCCGATGCAATTTCTGAGTTTCATTAGCACTCGGATAGTCCATAGATTAAAGAATGCCTCCAGATGTGCATCGGAAACTACTACTGGTCTTGAGGGAACGATCAAAGCGATGACAGTTTGAGACATTACTGCGATGTAGAAATGTACTCATGGTGCGTGTTGTATTCGATCCCGATGCAGTTTCTGTGTTTCATCAACACTCTGATAGTAAACAGATTACAGATTGCCTCCAGATGTGCATCGGAAACTACTACTGGTCTTCCAGGGAGCGATCAAAGCGTAGACTGTTTGAGACATTACTCCCATGGATGAAAGCGCGTGGTGACTGTTGTATTCAATCACGATGCAATTTCTGTGTTTCATCAAATCTTTGAAGGTCCACAGATTACGGAATGCCTCCAGATGTGCATCGGAAGCTACTACTGGTCGTCGAGGGAACAATCAAATCATAGACTGTTTGAGACATTACTCCCGTGGGGAAAAATGCGCATGGTGACCGTTGTATTCAATCCCGATGCAATTTCTGTGTTTCATCAACACTCTGATAGTCCACAGATTACAGATTGCCTCCGGATGTGCATCGGAAACTACTACTGGTCTTCCTGGGAACGATCAAAGCGTAGACTGTTTGAGACATTACTCCCGTGAAAGAAAGTGCGCATGGTGACTGTGGTATTCAATCCCGATGCAATTTCTGTGTTTCATCAACACTCAGTTAGTCCGCAGACTACAGAATGCCTACAAATGTGCATCGGAAACTGCTACTGGACTTCCAGGGAACGATCAAAGCGTAGACTGATTGAGACATTACTCCCATGGGGGAAAGTGGTCATGGTGACTGTTGTATTCAATGCCGATGCTATTTCTGGGTTTCATCAATACTTTGAAGGTCCACAGATTACAGAATGTCTCCAGATGTGCATCAGAAACTGCTACTGGTCTTCCAGGGAACGATCAAAGCGTAGACTGTTTAAGACATTACTCCCATGGAGCAAAGTGCGCATGGTGACTGTTGTATTCAATCCCGATGCAATTTCAGTGTTTCAACAACTCTCTGATAGTCCAACGATTACAGAATGCCTCCAGATGTGCATCGGAAACTACTACTGGTCTTCCAGGGAACGATCAAAGTGTAGACTGTTTGAGACATTACTCCCATGGAGGAAAGTCCGCATGGTGAGTGTTGTATTCAATCCGGATGCAATTTCTGTGATTCAACAACATTCTGATAGTCCACAGATTACAGAATGCCTCCAGGTGTGCATCCTAAACTACTACTGGTATTCCAGGGAACGATCAAAGCGTAAACTATTTGAGACATTACTCCTATGTAGCAAAGTGCGCAGGGTGACTTTTGTATTCAATCCCGATGTAATTTCTGTGTTATATTAACACTCTGATAGTCCACAGACTACAGAATGCTTCCAGATGTGCATCGGAACCTACTACTGGTCTTCCAGGGAACGATCAAAGCGTAGACTGTTTGAGACATTACTGCCATGGTTGAAAGTCCCCATGGTGACTGTTGTATTCAATCCCGATGCAATTTCTGTGTTTCAACAACACTCTGATAGTAAACAAATTACAGATTGCCTCCAGATGTGCATCGGAAACTACTACTGGTCTTCCAGGGAACGATCAAAGCGTAGACTGTTTGAGACATTTCTCCCATGGAGAAAAGTGGTCATGGTGACTGTTGTATTCAATCAAGATGCAATTTCTGTGTTTCATTAGCACTCGCATAGTCCACAGATTAAAGAATGCCTCCAGATGTGCATCGGAAACTACTAGTGGTCTTGAGGGAACGATCTAAGCGATGACAGTTTGAGACATTACTGCAATGGAGAAATGTACGCATGGTGCCTGTTGTATTCAATCACGATGCAATTTCTGTGTTTCAACAACACTCTGATAGTAAACAGATTACAGAATGTCTCCAGATGTGCATCGGAAACTACTACTGGTCTTCCAGGAAGCGATCAAAGTTTAGACTGTTTGAGACATTACTCCCATGGAGGAAAGTGCGTGGTGGCTGTTGTATTCAATCACGATGCAATTTCTGTGTTTCATCACAACTTTGAAGGTCCACAGATTACAGAATGCCTCCAGATGTGCATCGGAAGCTACTACTGGTCTTCGAGGGAACGATCAAATCATAGACAGTTTGAGACATTACTCCCGTGAGGAAAAATGCGCATGGTGACTGTTGTATTCAATCCCGATGCAATTTCTGTGTTTCATCAAAACTCTGATAGTCCACAGATTACAGATTGCCTCCGGATGTTCATCGGAAACTACTACTGGTCTTCCTGGGAACGATCAAAGCATAGACTGTTTGAGGCATTACTCCCATGGTGGAAAGTGCGCATGGTGACTGTTGTATTCAATCACGATGCAATTTCTGTGTTTCATCAACACTTTGAAGGTGCACCGATTACCGAATGGCTCCAGATGTGCATCGGAAACTACTACTGCTCTTCGAGGAAACGATCAAACCATAGACTGTTTGAGACATTACTCCCGTGAAAGAAAGTGCGCATGGTGACTGTTGTATTCAATCCCGATGCAATTTCTGTGTTTCATCAACACTCAGTTAGTCCGCAAATTACAGAATGCCTCCAGATGTGCATCGGAAACTGCTACTGGTCTTCCAGGGAACGATCAAAGCGTAGACTGTTTGAGACATAACTCCCATGGGGGAATGTGGTCATGGTGACTGTTGTATTCAATGCCGATGCTATTTCTGTGTTTCATTAGCACTCGGATAGTCCACAGACTGAAGAATGCCTCCAGATGTGAATCGGAATCTACCACTGGTCTTGAGGGAAGGATCAAAGCGATGACAATTTGAGACATTACTCCAATGGAGAAATGTACGCATGGTGCCTGTTGTATTCAATCCCGATGCAATTTCTGTGTTTCAACAACACTTTGAAGGTCCACAGATTACAGAATGCCTCCAGATGTGCATCGAAAACTACTACTGGTCTTCCAGGGAACGATCAAAGCGTAGAAAGTTTGAGACATTACTCCCATGGAGGAAAGTGGTCATGGTGACTGTTGTATTCAATCCCAATGCAATTTCAGTGTTTCAACAACACTCTGATGGTCCAAAGATTACATAATGCCTCCAAATGTGCATCGGAAACTACTACTGGTCCTCCAGGGCGCGATCAAAGGATAGACTATTTGAGACATTACCCCTATGTAGGAAAGTGCGCATGGTGGCTGTTGTATTCAATCCCGATGCAATATCTGTGTTTCATCAACACTCAGATAGTCCCCAGATTACAGAATGCCTCCATATGTGCATCGGAAACTACTACTGGTCTTCCAGGGAACGATCAAAGCGTAGACTGTTTGAGACATTACTCCCATGGAGCAAAGTGCACATGGTGACTGTTGTATTCAATCCCGATGCAATTTCAGTGTTTCAACAACTGTCTGATAGTCCAACGATTACAGAATGCCTCCAGATGTGCATCGGAAACTACTACTGGTCTTCCAGGCAACGATCAAAGCGTAGACTGTTTGAGACATTACTCCCATGGAGGAAAGTGCGCATGGTTACTGTTGTATTCAATCACGATGCAATTTCTGTGTTCATTAACACTCTGACAGTCCACAGATTACAGAATGCCTCCAGATGTGCATCGCAAACTACTACTGGTCTTCCAGGGAGCGATCAAAGCGAAACTGTATGAGACATCACTCCCATGTAGGAAAGTGCGTGTGGTGACTGTTGTATTCAATCCCGATGTAATTTCTGTGTTTCATCAACACTCAGATAGTCCACAGATTACAGAATGCCTCCAGATGTGCATCGGAAAGTACTACTGGTCTTCCAGGGAACGATCAAAGCGTAGGCTGCTTGAGACATAACTCCCATGGAGGAAAGTGGTCATGGTGACTGTTGTATTCAATCCCGATGCAATTTCTGTGTTTCATTAGCACTGGGATAGTCCACAGATTACAGAATGCCTCCAGATGTGCATCGGAAACTACTACTGGTCTTGAGGGGACGATCAAAGCGATGACTGTTTGAGACATTACTCCAATGGAGAAATGTACGCATGGTGCCTGTTGTATTCAGCCCGATGCAATTTCTGTGTTTCATCAACACTTTGAAGGTCCACAGATTACAGAATGCCTCCAGATGTGCATTGGAAACTACTAATGGTCTTCCAGGGAACGAACAAAGCGTAGACTGTTTGAGACATTACTCCTATGTAGGAAAGTGCGCATGGTGACTGTTGTATTCAAGCCCGATGCAATTTCAGTGTTTCAACAACACTCTGATAGTCCACAGATTATAGAATGCCTCCAGATGTGCATCGGGAACTACTACTGGTCTTCCAGGGAACGATCAAAGCGTAGACTGTTTGAGACAATACTCCCATGGAGGAAAGTCCGCACGGTGAGTTTTGTATTCAATCCCGATGCAATTTCTGTGTTTCATCAACACTCTGATAGTACACAGATTACACAATGCCTCCAGATGTGCATCGGAAACTACTAGTGGTCTTCCAGGGAGCAATAATAGCGTCGACTGTTTGAGACATTACTCCCATGGAGGCAAGTGCGCATGGTGACTGTTGTATTCAATCCAGATGCAATATCTGTGTTCATCAACACTCTGATAGTCCACAGATTACAGAATGCCTCCAGATGTGCATCGGAAACTACTACTGGTCTTCCAGGGAACGATCAAAGCGTAGACTGTTTGAGACATTACTCCCATGGAGGAAAGTGGTCATGGTGACTGTTATATTCAATCCCGGTGCAATTTCTGTGTTTCATTAGCCCTCGGATAGTCCACAGAATAAAGAACGCCTCCAGATGTGCATCGGAAACTACTACTGGTCTTGAGGGAACGATCAAAGCGATGACAGTTTGAGACATTACTGCAATGGAGAAATGTACGCATGGTGCCTGTTGCATTCAATCCCAATGCAATTTCTGTGTTTCATCGACACTTTGAAGGTCCACAGATTACAGAATGCCTCAAGATGTGCATCATAAACTACTAATGGTCTTCCAGGGAACGATCAAAGCGTAGACTGTTTGAGACATTACTCCCATGGAGGAAATTGCGCATAGTGACTGTTGTATTCAATCACGATGCAATTTCAGTGTTCCAACAACTCTCTGATAGTCCAACGATTACAGAATGCCTCCAGATGTGCATCGGAAACTACTACTGGTCTTCCAGGGACCGATTAAAGCGTAGACTGTTTGAGACATTACACCCATGGAAGAAAGTGAGCATGGTGACTGTTGTATACAATCCCGGTGCAATTTCTGTGTTTCATCAACACTCTGTTAGTCCACAGATTACAGAATGCTTCCAGATTTGTATCGGAAACCACTACAGGTCATCCAGGGAACGATCAAAGCGTAGACAGTTTGGGACATTACTCATATGTAGGAAAGTGCGCAGGGTGACTTTGTATTCAATCCCGATGTAATTTCTGTGTTATATCAACACTCTGATAGTCCATAGATTACAGATTGCCTCCAGATGTGCATCAGAATCTACTACTGGTCTTCCAGGGAACGATTAAAGCGTAGACTGTTTGAGACATTACTCCCATGGAGGAAAGTGCGCATGGTGACTGTTGTATTCAATGCCAATGCAATTTCTGTGTTTCATCAACACTCTGATTGTCCGCAGATTACACAATGTCTCCAGATGTGCATCGGAAACTACTACTGGTCTTCCAGGGAGCGATCAAAGCGTAAACTGTTTGAGACATTACTCCCATGGAAGAAAGTCAGCATGGTGACTGTTGTATACAATCCCGATGCAATTTCTGTGTTTCATCAACACTCTGTTAGTCCACAGATTACAGAATGCTTCCAGATTTGTATCGGAAACTACTACTGGTCATCCAGGGAACGATCAAAGCGTAGACTGTTTGGGACATTACTACTATGTAGGAAAGTGCGCTGGGTGACTTTGTATTCAATCCCGATGTAATTTCTGTGTTATATCAACACTCTGATAGTCCACAGATTACAGATTGCGTCCAGATATGCATCAGAATCTACTACTGGTCTTCCAGGGAACGATCAATGCGTAGACTGTTTGAAACATTACTCTTATGGAAAAATGTCCGGATGGTGACAGTTGTATTCAATCCCAATGCAATTTCTGTGCTTCAACAACACTCTGATAGTCCACAGGTTGCAGAATGCCTCCAGATCTGCATCGGAAACTACTACTGGTCTTCCGGGGAACTATCAAAGCGTAGACTGTTTGAGACATTACTCCCATGGAGGAAAGTCCGCATGGTGACTGTTGTATTCAATCCCGATGCAATTTCTGTGATTCAACAACACTCTGATAGTAAACAGATTACAGAATGCCCCCAGATGTGCATCGGAAACTACTACTGGTCTTCCAGGGAACGATCAAAGCGTAGGCTCTTTGAGACATTACTCCCATGGAGAAAAGTGGTCATGGTGAATGTTGCTTTCAATCCCACGGCAATTTCTGTGTATCATCAACACTTTGAAGGTCCTCAGATTACAGAATGCCTCCAGATGTGCATCGGAAACTACTACTGCTCTTCCAGGGAACGATCAAAGCGTAGACTGTTTCAGACATTCCTTCCATGGACGAAAGTGCACATGGTGCTTGTTGTATTCGATCCCGATGCAATATCAGTGTTTCAACAACACTCTGATAGTCCACAGATTACAGAATGCCTCCAGATGTGCATCGGAAACTACTACTGGTCTTCCAGGGAACGATCAAAGCGTAGACTGTTTGAGACATTACTCCCATGGAGGAAAGTGCGCATGGTTACTGTTGTATTCAATCACGATGCAATTTCTGTGTTCATTAACACTCTGACAGTCCACAGATTACAGAATGCCTCCAGATGTGCATCGCAAACTACTACTGGTCTTCCAGGGAGCGATCAAAGCGAAACTGTATGAGACATTACTCCCATGTAGGATAGTGCGCGTGGTGACTGTTGTATTCAATCCCGATGTAATTTCTGTGTTTCATCAACACTCAGATAGTCCACAGATTACAGAATGCCTCCAGATGTGCATCGGAAAGTACTACTGGTCTTCCAGGGAACGATCAAAGCGTAGGCTGCCTGAGACATAACTCCCATGGAGGAAAGTGGTCATGGTGACTGTTGTATTCAATCCCGATGCAATTTCTGTGTTACATTAGCACTAGGATAGTCCACAGATTACAGAATGCCTCCAGATGTGCATCGGAAACTACTACTGGTCTTGAGGGGACGATCAAAGCGATGACTGTTTGAGACATTACTCCAATGGAGAAATGTACGCATGGTGCCTTTTGTATTCAGCCCGATGCAATTTCTGTGTTTCATCAACACTTTGAAGGTCCACAGATTACAGAATGCCTCCAGATGTGCATTGGAAACTACTACTGGTCTTACAGGGAACGATCAAAGCGTAAACTGTTTGAGACATTACTCCCATGGAAGAAAGTGAGCATGGTGACTGTTGTATACAATCCCGATACAATTTCTGTGTTTCATCAACACTCTGTTAGTCCACAGATTACAGAATGCTTCCAGATTTGTACCGGAAACCACTACAGGTCATCCAGGGAACGATCAAAGCGTAGACAGTTTGGGACATTACTCCTATGTAGGAAAGTGCGCATGGTGACTGTTGTATTCAATCCCGATGCAATTTCAGTGTTTCAACAACACTCTGATAGTCCACAGATTACAGAATGCCTCCAGATGTGCATCGGGAACTACTACTGGTCTTCCAGGGAACGATCAAAGCGTAGACTGTTTGAGACAATACTCCCATGGAGGAAAGTCCGCATGGTAACTTTTGTATACAATCCCGATGCAATTTCTGTGTTTCATCAACACTCTGATAGTACACAGATTACACAATGCCTCCAGATGTGCATCGGAAACTACTAGTGGTCTTCCAGGGAGCAATAATAGCGTCGACTGTTTGAGACATTACTCCCATGGAGGCAAGTGCGCATGGTGACTGTTGTATTCAATCCAGATGCAATATCTGTGTTCATCAACACTGTGATAGTCCACAGATTACAGAATGCCTCCAGATGTGCATCGGAAACTACTACTGGTCTTCCAGGGAACGATCAAAGCGTAGACTGTTTGAGACATTACTCCCATGGAGGAAAGTCCGCATGGTGACTGTTGTATTCATCCTGATGCAATTTCTGTATTTCAACAACACTCTGATAGTAAACAGATTACAGAATGCCTCCAGATGTGCATCGGAAACTACTACTGGTCTTCCAGGGAACGATCAAAGCGTAGACTGTTTGAGAAATTACTCCCATGGAGATAAGTGGTCATCGTGACCGTTGTATTCAATCCCCATGCAATTTCTGTGTTTCATTAGCACTCGGATAATCCACAGATTAAAGAATGCCTCCAGATGTGCATCGGAAACTACTACTGGTCTTGAGGGAACGATCAAAGCGATGACAGTTTGAGACATTACTGCAATGGAGAAATGTACGCATGGTGCCTGTTGCATTCAATCCCGATGCAATTTCTGTGTTTCATCAACACTTTGAAGGTCCACAGATTACAGAATGCCTCAAGATGTGCATCATAAACTACTAATGGTCTTCCAGGGAACGATCAAAGCGTAGACTGTTTGAGACTTTACTCCCATGGAGGAAAGTGCGCATAGTGACTGTTGTATTCAATCACGATGCAATTTCAGTGTTTCAACAACTCTCTGATAGTCCAACGATTACAGAATGCCTCCAGATGTGCATCGGAAACTACTACTGGTCTTCCAGTGAACGATTAAAGCGTAGACTGTTTGAGACATTACTCCCATGGAGGAAACTGCGCATGGTGACTGTTGTATTCAATCCCAATGCAATTTCTGTGTTTCATCAACACTCTGATTGTCCACAGATTACACAATGCCTCCAGATGTGCATCGGAAACTACTACTGGTCTTACAGGGAGCGATCAAAGCGTAAACTGTTTGAGACATTACTCCCATGGAAGAAAGTGAGCATGGTGACTGTTGTATACAATCCCGATACAATTTCTGTGTTTCATCAACACTCTGTTAGTCCACAGATTACAGAATGCTTCCAGATTTGTACCGGAAACCACTACAGGTCATCCAGGGAACGATCAAAGCGTAGACAGTTTGGGACATTACTCCTATGTAGGAAAGTGCGCATGGTGACTGTTGTATTCAATCCCGATGCAGTTTCTGTGTTTCAACACCATTATGATAGTCCACAGATTACAGAATGCCTCTGGATGTGCATCGGAAACTACTACTGGTCTTCCAGGGAGCCTTCAAATCGTAAACTGTTTGAGACATTACTCCCATGGAGGAAAGTGCACATGGTGACTGTGGTATTCAATCCCGATGCAATTTCTGTGTTTCATTAACACTCTGATAGTCCCCAGATTACAGAATGCCTCCATATGTGCATCGGAAACTACTACTGGTCTTCCAGGGAACGATCAAAGCGTAGACTGTTTGAGACATTACTCCCATGGAGCAAAGTGCGCACGGTGACTGTTGTATTCAATCCCGATGCAATATCAGTGTTTCAACAACTCTCTGATAGTCCAACGATTACAGAATGCCTCCAGATGTGCAACGGAAACTACTACTGGTCTTCCAGGGAACGATCAAAGCGTAGACTGTTTGAGACATTACTCCCATGGAGGAAAGTCCGCATGGTGACTTTTGTATTCAATCCCGATGCAATTTCTGTGTTTCAACAACATTCTAATAGTCCACAGATTTCAGAACGCCTCCAGGTGTACATCCTAAACTACTACTGGTATTCCAGGGAACGATCAAAGCGTAGACTATTTGAGACATTACTCCTATGTAGGAAAGTGCACATGGTGACTGTTGTATTCAATCCCGATGCAATATCTGTGTTTCATCAACACTCTGATAGTCCACAGATTACAGAATGCCTCCAGATGTGCATCGGAAACTACTACTGGTCTTCCAGGGAACTCAAAGCGTAAACTGTTTGAGACATTACTCCCATGCAGGAAAGTGCGCATGGTGACTGTTATATTCGATCCCGATACAATTTCTGTGTTTCATCTACACTCTGATAGTCCACAGATTACAGAATGCTTCCAGATGTGCATCGGAAACTTCTACTGGTACTCCAATGAACGATCAAAGCGTAGACTTTTTTAGACATTACTTCTATGTAGCAAAGTGCGCAGGGTGACTTTTGTATTCAATCCCGATGTAATTTCTGTGTTATATTAACACTCTGATAGTCCACAGACTACAGAATGCCTCTAGATGTGCATCGGAACCTACTACTGGTCTTCCAATGAACGATCAAAGCGTAGACTGTTTGAGACATTACTCCCATGGATGAAAGTCCGCATGGTGACTGTTGTATTCAACCCCGATGCAATTTCTGTGTTTCATCAACACTTTGAAGGTCCACAGATTACAGAATGCCTCAAGATGTGCATCATAAACTACTAATGGTCTTCCAGGGAACGATCAAAGCGTAGACTGTTTGAGACATTACTCCCATGGAGGAAAGTGCGCATAGTGACTGTTGTATTTAATCACGATGCAATTTCAGTGTTTCAACAACTCTCTGATAGTCCAACGATTACAGAATGCCTCCAGATGTGCATCGGAAACTACTACTGGTCTTCCAGGGAACGATCAAAGCGTAGACTGTTTGAGACAATACTCCCATGGAGGAAAGTCCGCATGGTGACTGTTGTATTCAATCCCGACGCAATTTCTGTGTTTCATCAACACTCTGATAGTCCACAGATTACAGAATTCTTCCAGATGTGCATCGGAAACTACTACTGGTATTCCAGGGAACGATCAAAGCGTAGACTTTTTGAGACATTACTCCTATGTAGGAAAGTGGGCAGGGTGAGTTTTGTATTCAATCCCGATGTAATTTCTGTGATATATTAACACTCTGATAGTCCACAAATTACAGAATGCCTCCAGATGTGCATCGGAAACTACTACTGGTGTTCCAGGGAATTCAAAGCGTAAACTGTTTGAGACATTGCACCCATGGAGGAATGTGCGCATGGTGACTGTTGTATTCAATCCCGATGCAATTTCTGTGTTTCATCAACACTCTGATAGTCCACAGATTACAGAATTCTTCCAGATGTGCATCGGAAACTACTACTGGTATTCCAGGGAACGATCAAAGGGTAGACTTTTTGAGACATTACTCCTATATAGGAAAGTGGGCAGGGTGACTTTTGTATTCAATCCCGATGTAATTTCTGTGATATATTAACACTCTGATAGTCCACAAATTACAGAATGCCTCCAGATGTGCATCGGAAACTACTACTGGTCTTCCAGGGAACGATCAAAGCGTAGACTGTTTGAGACATTACTTCCATGGAGGAAAGTCCGCATGGTGACTGTTGTATTCATCCCGATGCAATTTCTGTATTTCAACAACACTCTGATAGTAAACAGATTACAGAATGCCTCCAGATGTGCATCGGAATCTACTACTGGTCGTCCAGGGAACGATCAAAGCGTAGACTGTTTGAGACATTACTCCCATAGAGGAAAGTGGTCATGGTGACTGTTGTATTCAATCCCGATGCAATTTCTGTGTTTCATTATCACTCGGATAGTCCACCGAATAAAGAATGCCTCCAGATGTGCATCGGAAACTACTACTGGTCTTCAGGGAACAATCAAAGCGATGAGAGTGAGACATTTCTGCAATGGAGAAATGTACGCATGGTGCCTGTTGTATTCAATCCCGAAGCAATTTCTGTGTTTCATCAACACTTTGAAGGTCCACAGATTACAGAATGCCTCCAGATGTGCATCATAACCTACTACTGGTCTTCCAGGGAACGATCAAAGCGTAGACTGTTTGAGACATTACTCCCATGGTGGAAAGTGGCCTTAGTGTATGTTGTATTTAATCCCGATGCAATTTCAGTGTTTCAAAAACACTCTGATAGTCCACAGATTACAGAATGCCTCCAGATGTGCATCGGAATCTACTACTGGTCTTCCAGGGAACTCAAAGCGTAAACTGTTTGAGACATTACTCCCATGGAGGAAAGTGCGTATGGTGACTGTTGTATTCAATACCGATACAATTTCGGTGTTTCATCAACACTCTGATAGTCCACAGATTACAGAATGCTTCCAGATGTGCATCGGAAACTACTACTGGTACTCCAGGGAACGATCAAAGCGTAGACTTTTTTAGACATTACTTCTATGTAGCAAAGTGCGCAGGGTGACTGTTGTATTCAATCCCGATGTAATTTTTGTGTTATATTAACACTCTGATAGTCCACAGATTACAGAATGCCTCCAGATGTGCATCGGAAACTACTAATGGTCTTCCAGATAACGATCAAAGCGTAGACTGTTTGAGACATTACTCCCATGGAGGAAAGTAGTCATGGTGACTGATGTATTCAATCCCGATGCAATTTCTGAGTTTCATTAGCACTCGGATAGTCCATAGATTAAAGAATGCCTCCAGATGTGCATCGGAAACTACTACTGGTCTTGAGGGAACGATCAAAGCGATGACAGTTTGAGATATTACTGCGATGTAGAAATGTACTCATGGTGCGTGTTGTATTCGATCCCGATGCAGTTTCTGTGTTTCAACAACACTCTGATAGTAAACAGATTACAGATTGCCTCCAGATGTGCATCGGAAACTACTACTGGTCTTCCAGGGAGCGATCAAAGCGTAGACTGTTTGAGACATTACTCCCATGGAGGAAAGCGCGTGGTGACTGTTGTATTCAATCACGATGCAATTTCTGTGTTTCATCAAAACTTTGAAGGTCCACAGATTACGGAATGCCTCCAGATGTGCATCGGAAACTGCTACTGGACTTCCAGGGAACGATCAAAGCGTAGACTGATTGAGACATTACTCCCATGGGGGAAAGTGGTCATGGTGACTGTTGTATTCAATGCCGATGCTATTTCTGTGTTTCATCAATACTTTGAAGGTCCACAGATTACAGAATGCCTCCAGATGTGCATCGGAAACTACTACTGGTCTTCCAGGGAACGATCAAAGCGTAGACTGTTTGAGACATTACTCCCATGGAGGAAAGTCCGCATGGTGACTGTTGTATTCAATCCCGATGCAATTTCTGTGTTTCAACAACATTCTGATAGTCCACAGATTACAGAATGCCTCCAGATGTGCATCGGAAACTACTACTGGTCTTGAGGGAACGATCAAAGCGATGACAGTTTGAGACATTACTCCAATGGAGAAATGTACGCATGGTGCCTGTTGTATTCAATCCCGATGCAATTTCTGTGTTTCATCAACACTTTGAAGGTCCAAAGATTACAGAATGTCTCCAGATGTGCATCAGAAACTGCTACTGGTCTTCCAGGGAACGATCAAAGCGTAGACTGTTTAAGACATTACTCCCATGGAGCAAAGTGCGCATGGTGACTGTTGTATTCAATCCCGATGCAATTTCAGTGTTTCAACAACTCTCTGATAGTCCAACGATTACAGAATGCCTCCAGATGTGCATCGGAAACTACTACTGGTCTTCCAGGGAACGATCAAAGTGTAGACTGTTTGAGACATTACTCCCATGGAGGAAAGTCCGCATGGTGAGTGTTGTATTCAATCCGGATGCAATTTCTGTGATTCAACAACATTCTGATAGTCCACAGATTACAGAATGCCTCCAGGTGTGCATCCTAAACTACTACTGGTATTCCAGGGAACGATCAAAGCGTAAACTATTTGAGACATTACTCCTATGTAGCAAAGTGCGCAGGGTGACTTTTGTATTCAATCCCGATGTAATTTCTGTGTTATATGAACACTCTGATAGTCCACAGACTACAGAATGCCTCCAGATGTGCATCGGAACCTACTACTGGTCTTCCAGGGAACGATCAAAGCGTAGACTGTTTGAGACATTACTGCCATGGTTGAAAGTCCGCATGGTGACTGTTGTATTCAATCCCGATGCAATTTCTGTGTTTCAACAACACTCTGATAGTAAACAAATTACAGATTGCCTCCAGATGTGCATCGGAAACTACTACTGGTCTTCCAGGGAACGATCAAAGCGTAGACTGTTTGAGACATTTCTTCCATGGAGAAAAGTGGTCATGGTGATTGTTGTATTTAATCAAGATGCAATTTCTGTGTTTCATTAGCACTCGGATAGTCCACAGATTAAAGAATGCCTCCAGATGTGCATCGGGAACTACTACTGGTCTTGAGGGAACGATCTAAGCGATGACAGTTTGAGACATTACTGCAATGGAGAAATGTAAGCATGGTGCCTGTTGTATTCAATCACGATGCAATTTCTGTGTTTCAACAACACTCTGATAGTAAACAGATTACAGAATGTCTCCAGATGTGCATCGGAAACTACTACTGGTCTTCCAGGAAGCGATCAAAGTTTAGACTGTTTGAGACATTACTCCCATGGAGGAAAGCGCGTGGTGGCTGTTGTATTCAATCACGATGCAATTTCTGTGTTTCATCACAACTTTGAAGGTCCACAGATTACAGAATGCCTCCAGATGTGCATCGGAAGCTACTACTGGTCTTCGAGGGAACGATCAAATCATAGACAGTTTGAGACATTACTCCCGTGAGGAAAAATGCGCATGGTGACTGTTGTATTCAATCCCGATGCAATTTCTGTGTTTCATCAAAACTCTGATAGTCCACAGATTACAGATTGCCTCCGGATGTTCATCGGAAACTACTACTGGTCTTCCTGGGAACGATCAAAGCATAGACTGTTTGAGGCATTACTCCCATGGTGGAAAGTGCGCATGGTGACTGTTGTATTCAATCACGATGCAATTTCTGTGTTTCATCAACACTTTGAAGGTGCACCGATTACCGAATGGCTCCAGATGTGCATCGGAAACTACTACTGGTCTTCCAGGGAACGATCAAAGCGTAGAAAGTTTGAGACATTACTCCCATGGAGGAAAGTGGTCATGGTGACTGTTGTATTCAATCCCGATGCAATTTCAGTGTTTCAACAACACTCTGATGGTCCAAAGATTACATAATGCCTCCAAATGTGCATCGGAAACTACTACTGGTCTTCCAGGGAACGATCAAAGCGTAGACTGTTTGAGACATTACTCCCATGGAGCAAAGTGCACATGGTGACTGTTGTATTCAATCCCGATGCAATTTCAGTGTTTCAAAAACTCTCTGATAGTCCAACGATTACAGAATGCCTCCAGATGTGCATCGGAAACTACTACTGGTCTTCCAGGGAACCCAAAACGTAATCTGTTTGAGACATTACTGCCATGGGGGAAAGTGCGCATGGTGACTGTTTTATTCAATCCCGATACAATTTCTGTGTTTCATTAACACTCTGATAGTCCACAGATTACAGAATGCTTCCAGATGTGCATCGGAAACTACTACTGGTACTCCAGGGAACGATCAAAGCGTAGACTTTTTTAGACATTACTTCTATGTAGCAAAGTGCGCAGGGTGACTTTTGTATTCAATCCCGATGTAATTTCTGTGTTATATTAACACTCTGATAGTCCACAGACTACAGACTGCCTCCAGATGTGCATCGGAACCTACTACTGGTCTTCCAGGGAACGATCAAAGCGTAGACTGTTTGAGACATTACTGCCATGGATGAAAGTCCGCATGGTGACTGTTGTATTCAATCCCGATGCAATTTCTGTGTTTCAACAACACTCTGATAGTAAACAGATTACAGATTGCCTCCAGATGTGCATCGGAAACTACTACTGGTCTTCCAGGGAACGATCAAAGCGTAGACTGTTTGAGACATTACTCCCATGGAGAAAAGTGGTCATGGTGACTGTTGTATTCAATCCCGATGCAATTTCTGTGTTTCATTAGCACTCGGATAGTCCACAGATTAAAGAATGCCTCCAGATGTGCATCGGAAACTACTACTGGTCTTGAGGGAACGATCTAAGCGATGACAGTTTGAGACATTACTGCAATGGAGAAATGTACGCATGGTGCCTGTTGTATTCAATCCCGATGCAATTTCTGTGTTTCATCAATACCTTGAAGGTCCACAGATTACAGAATGCCTCAAGATGTGCATCATAAACTACTAATGGTCTTCCAGGGAACGATCAAAATGTAGCCTGTTTGAGACATTACTCCCATGGAGGAAAGTGCTCATAATGACTGTTGTTTTTAATCCCGATGCAATTTCAGTGTTTCAACAACTCTCTGATAGTCCAACGATTACAGAATGCCTCCAGATGTGCATCGGAAACTACTACTGGTCTTCCAGGGAACGATCAAAGCGTAGACTGTTTGAGACATTACTCCCATGGAGGAAAGTCCGCATGGTGACTGTTGTATTCAATCCCGATGCAATTTCTGTGTTTCAACAACACTCTGATAGTAAACAGATTACAGAATGCCTCCAGATATGCATCGGAAACTACTACTGATCTTCCAGGGAACGATCAAAGCAGAGACTGTTTGAGACATTCCTCATCTGGAGGAAAATGGGCATGGTGACTGTTGTATTCAATCCCGATGCAATTTCTGTGTTTCATCAACACTCTGATAGTACACAGATTACACAATGCCTCCAGATGTGCATCGGAAACTACTAGTGGTCTTCCAGGGAGCAATCAAAGCGTCGACTGTTTGAGACATTACTCCCATGGAGGAAAGTGCGCATGGTGACTGTTGTATTCAATCCAGATGCAATTTCTGTGTTCATCAACACTCTGAAACCAGAATGAGATTTTCACTCTGCCGCGGAGTGTGCGCTGATATGAAACATCCTGGCAGATTAAAACTGTGTGCCCGACCGAGACTCGAACTCGGGACCTTTGCCTTTCGCGGGCAAGTGCTCTACCAACTGAGCTACCGAAGCACGACTCACGTCCGGTACTCACAGCCTTACTTCTGCCAGTATCCGTCTCCTGCCAGGAAGTTTCATATCAGCGCACACTCCGCTGCAGAGTGAAAATCTCATTCTGGAAACATCCCCCAGGCTGTGGCTAAGCCAAGTCTCCGCAATATCCTTTCTTTCAGGAGTGCTAGTTCTGCAAGTTTCGCAGAAGAGCTTCTGTAAAGGTATGAGACGGATACTGGCAGAAGTAAGGCTGTGAGTACCGGACGTGAGTCGTGCTTCGATAGCTCAGTTGGTAGAGCACTTGCCCGCGAAAGGCAAAGGTCCCGAGTTCGAGTCTCGGTCGGGCACACAGTTTTAATCTGCCAGGAAGTTTCAACACTCTGATAGTCCACAGATTACAGAATGCCTCCAGATGTGCATCGGAATCTACTACTGGTCTTCCAGGGAACTCAAAGCGTAAACTGTTTGAGACATTACTCCCATGGAGGAAAGTGAGCGTGGTGACTGTTGTATTCAATCCCGATACAATTTCTGTGTTTCATCAACACTCTGATAGTCCACAGATTACAGAATTCTTCCAGATGTGCATCGGAAACTACTACTGGTATTCCAGGGAACGATCAAAGCGTAGACTTTTTGAGACATTACTCCTATGTAGGAAAGTGCGCAGGGTGACTTTTGTATTCAATCCCGATGTAATTTCTGTGTTATATTAACACTCTGATAGTCCACAGATTACAGAATGCCTCCAGATATGCATCGGAAACTACTACTGGTCTTCCAGGGAACGATCAAAGCGTAGACTGTTTGAGACATTACTCCCACGGAGGAAAGTCCGCATGGTGACTGTTGTATTCATCCCGATGCAATTTCTGTGTTTCAACAACATTTTGATAGTAAACAGATTACAGAATGCCTCCAGATGTGCATCGGAAACTACTACTGGTCGTCCAGGGAACGATCAAACCGTAGACTGTTTGAGACATTACTCCCATGGAGGAAATTGGTCATGGTGACTGTTGTATTCAATCCCGATGCAATTTCTGTGTTTCATTAGCACTCGGATAGTCCAAAGAATAAAGAATGCCTCCAGATGTGCATCGGAAGCTACTACTGGTCTTGAGGGAACAATCAAAGCGATGAGAGTTTGAGACATTACTGCAATGGAGACATGTACGCATGGTGCCTGTTGTATTCAATCCCGAAGCAATTTCTGTGTTTCATCAACACTTTGAAGGTCCACAGATTACAGAATGCCTCCAGATGTGCATCATAAACTACTACTGGTCTTCCAGGGAACGATCAAAACGTAGACTGTTTGAGACATTACTCCCATGGAGGAAAGTGGCCTTAGTGACTGTTGTATTTAATCCCGATGCATTTTCATTGTTTCAAAAACAGTCTGATAGTCCACAGATTACAGAATGCCTCCAGATGTGCATCGGTAACTACTACTGGTCTTCCAGGGAATCCAAAGCGTAGACTGTTTGAGACATTACTCCCATCGAGGAAATTGGTCATGGTGACTGTTGTATTCAATCCCCATACAATTTCTGTGTTTCATCAACACTCTGATAGTCCACAGATTACAGAATGCTTCCAGATGTGCATCGGAAACTACTACTGGTACTCCAGGGAACGATCAAAGCGTAGACTTTTTTAGACATTACTTCTATGTAGCAAAGTGCGCAGGGTGACTTTTGTATTCAATCCCGATGTAATTTCTGTGTTATATTAACACTCTGATAGTCCACAGATTACAGAATGCCTCCAGATGTGCATCGGAAACTACTACTGGTCTTCCAGGTAACGATCAAAGCGTAGACTGTTTGAGGCATTACTCCCATGGAGGAAAGTGGTCATGGTGACTGATCTATTCAATCCCGATGCAATTTCTGAGTTTCATTAGCACTCGGATAGTCCACAGATTAAAGAATGCCTCCAGAAGTGCATCGGAAACTACTACTGTTCTTGAGGGAACGATCAAAGCGATGACCGTTTGAGACATTACTGCAATGGAGAAATGTACGCATGGTGCCTGTTGTATTCAATCCCGATGCAATTTCTGTGTTTCAACAACACTCTGATAGTAAACAGATTACAGAATGCCTCCAGATGTGCATCGGAAACTACTACTGGTCATCCAGGGAGCGATCAAAGCGTAGACTGTTTGAGACATTACTCCCATGGAGGAAAGCACGTGGTGACTGTTGTATTCAATCACCATGCAATTTCTGTGTTTCATCAACACTTTGAAGGTCCGCAGATTACCGAATCGTTCCAGATGTGCATCGGAAACTACTACTCTTCTTCGAGGAAACGATCAAAGCATAGACTGTTTGAGACATTACTCCCGTGAAAGAAAGTGCGCATGGTTACTGTTGTATTCAATCCCGATGCAATTTCTGTGGTTCAACAACATTCTGATAGTCCACAGATTACAGAACGCCTCCAGATGTGCATCCTAAACTACTACTGGTCTTCCAGGGAATGATCAAAGCGTAGACTATTTGAGACATTACTCCCGTGGAGGAAAGCCCGCATGGTTACTGTTGTATTCAATCCCGATGCAATTTCTGTGTTTCAACAACATTCTGATAGTCCACAGATTACAGAACGCCTCCAGATGTGCATCCTAAACTACTACTGGTTTTACAGGGAACCATCAAAGCGTAGACTATTTGAGACATTACTCCTATGTAGGAAAGTGCGCATGGTGACTGTTGTATTCAATCCCGATGCAATATCTGTGTTTCATCAACACTCTGATAGTCCACAGATTACAGAATGCCTTAAGATGTGCATCGGAAACTATTACTTGTCTTCCAGGGAACGATCAAAGCGTAGACTCTTTGAGACATTACTCCCGTGGAGGAATGTGTGAATGGTGACTGTTGTATTCAATCCCGATGCAATTTCTGTGTTTCATAAACACTCTGATAGTCCACAGATTACAGAATGCCTCCAGATGTGCATCGGAAACTACTACTGGTCTTCCTGGAAACGATCAAATCATAGACTGTTTGAGACATTATTCCCATGGAGGAAAGTGCGCATGGTGACTGTTGTATTCAATCACGATGCAATTTCTGTGTTTCATCAACACTTTGAAGGTCCACAGATTAGAGATTGCATCCAGATGTGCATCGGAAACTACTACTGGTCTTCGAGGGAACGGTCAAATCATTGACTGTTTGAAACATTACTCAAGTGGGGGAAAGTGCGCATGGTGACCGTTGTATTGAATCCCGATGCAATTTCTGTGTTTCATCAACACTCTGATAATCCACAGACTACAGAATAATTCCAGATGTGCATCGGAAACTACTACTGGTCTTCCAGGTAACGATCAGGGCGTAGACTATTTGAGACATTACTCCTGTGTAGGAAAGTGCGCATATTGACTGTTGTACTCAATCCCGATGCAGTATCTGTGTTTCATCAACACAATGATAGTCCACGGATTACAGAATGCCTCCAGATGTGCATCGGAAACTACTACTGGTCTTCCAGGGAACGATCAAAGCGTAATCTGTTTGAGACATTACTCCCATGGAAGAAAGTCCGCATGGTGACTGTTGTATTCAATCCCGATGCAATTTCTTTGTTTCAACAACCGTCTGATAGTAAACAGATTACAGAATGCCTCCAGATGTGCATCGGAAACTACTACTGGTCTTCCAGGGAACGATCAAAGCGTAGGCTGTTTCAGACATAACTCCCATGGAGGAAAGTGGTCATGGTTACTGTTGTATTCTATCCCGATGCAATTTCTGAGTTTCATTAGCACTCGGATAGTCCACAGATTACAGAATGCCTCCAGATGTGCATCGGAAACTACTACTGGTTTTCAGGGAACGATCAAAGCGATGACAGTTTGATACATTACTACAATGGAGAAATGTACGCATGCTGGCTGTTGTATTCAATCACGATGAAATTTCTGTGTTTCATCAACACTTTGAAGGTCCACAGATTACAGAATGCCTCCAGATGTGCATCGGAAACTACTACTGGTCTTCCAGGGAACGAACAAATCGTAGACTGTTTGAGACATTACTCCTATGTTGGAATGTGCGCATGGTGACTGTTGTATTGAATCCCGATGTAATTACTGTGTTTCATCTACACTCTGATGGTCCACAGATTACAGAATTCCTCCAGATGTGAATCGGAAACTTCTACTGGTCTTCCAGGGAACGATCAAAACGTAGACTGTTTGAGACATTACTCCCATGGAGGAAAGTGCGCAAGGTGACTGTTGTATTCAATCCCGATGCAATTTCAGTGTTTCAACAACACTCTGATAGTCCACAGATTACAGTATGCCTCCAGATGTGCATCGGAAACTACTACTGGTCTTCCAGGGAACGATCAAAGCGTAGACTATTTGAGACACTACTCCTATGTAGGAAAGTGCGCATGGTGACTGTTATATTCAATCCCGATGCAATATCTGTGTTTCATCAACTCTCTGATAGTCCACAGATTACAGAATGCCTCCAGATGTGCATCGGAAACTACTACTGGTCTTCCAGGGAACGATCAAAGCGTAGACTGTTTGAGTCATTACTCCCATGGATTAAAGTGCGCAAGGTCACTGTTGTATTCAATACCGATGCAATTTCAGTGTTTCAACAACACTCTGATGGTTCACAGATTATAGAGTGCCTCTACATGTTCATCGGAAAGTACTACCGGTCTTCCAGGAAACGATCAAAGCGTAGCCTGCTTGAGACATTACTCCCCTGGAGGAAAGTCCGCATGGTGACTGTTGTATTCAATCCAGATGCAATTTCTGTGTTTCAACAACACTCTGATAGTAAACAGATTACAGAATTCCTCCAGATGTGCATCGGAAACTACTACTGGTCTTCCAGGGAACTATCAAAGCGTAGACTCTTTGAGACATTACTCCCATTTCGGAAAGTGGTCATGGTGACCGTTGTATTCAATCCCGATGCTATTCCTGTGTTTCATTAGCACTCGGATAGTCCACAGATTAAAGAATGCCTCCAGATGTGCATCGGAGTCTACTACTGGTCTTGAGGGAACGATCAAAGCGATGACAGTTTGAGACATTACTCCAATTGAGAAATGTACGCGTGGTGTCTGTTGTATTCAATCCCGATGCAATTTCTGTGTTTCATCAACACTTTGAAGGCCCACTGATTACAGAATGCCTCCAGATGTGCATCGGAAACTACTACTGGTCTTCCAGGGAACGATCAAAGCGTAGACTGTTTGAGACATTACTCACATGGAGGAAAGTGCGCATGGTGTCTGTTGTATTCAATCCCGAAGCAATTTCAGTGTTTCAACAACACTCTGATAGTCCACAGATTACAGAATGCATCCAGATGTGCATCGGAAACTACTACTGGTCTTTCAGGGAACGATCAAAGCGTAGACTATTTGAGACATTACTCCTATGTAGGAAAGTGCGCATGGTGATTATTGTATTCAATCCCGATGCAATATCTGTGTTTCATCAACACTCTGATAGTCCACAGATTACAGAATGGCTCCAGATATGCATCGGAAACTACTACTGGTCTTCCAGGGAACGATCAAAGCGTAGACTGTTTGAAACATTACTCCCATGGATGAAAGTGCGCATGGTGACGGTTGTATTCAATCCCGATGCAAATTCAGTGTTTTAACAACTTTCTGAGAGTCCACGGATTACAGAATGCCTCCAGATGTGCATCGGAAAGTACTACTGGTACTCCAAGGAACGATCAAAGCGTAGACTGAGACATTACTCCCATGGAGGAATTACCGCATGGTGACTGTTGTATTCAATCCCGATGCAATTTCAGTGTTTCAACAACACTCTGATAGTCCACAGATTACAGAATGCCTCCAGATGTGCATCGGAAACTACTACTGGTCTTCCAGGGAACGATCAAAGCATAAACTGTTTGAGACATTACTCCCGTGGAGGAAAGTGCGCATAGTGACTGTTGTATTCAATCCCGATGCAATTTCCGTGTTTCATCAACACTCTGATAGTCCACAGATTACAGAATGCATCCAGATATGCATCGGAAGCTACTACTGGTCTTCCAGGGAATGATCAAAGCGTAGACTGTTTGAGACATTACTCATCTGGAGGAAAATGCGAATGGTGACTGTTGTGTTCAATCCCCGATGCAATTTCTGTGTTTCATCAACACTCTGATAGTCCACAGATTACACAATGCCTCCAGATGTGCATCGGAAGCTACTACTGGTCTTCCAGGGAACGATCAAAGCGTAAACTGTTTGAGACATTACTCTCATGGAAGAAAGTGCGGATGGTGACTGTTGTATTAAATCCCGATGCAATTTCTGTGTTTCATCATACTCTGATAGTCCCCAGATTACAGAATGCTTCCAGATGTGCATGGGAAACTACTACTGGTATTCCAGGGAACGATCAAAGCGTAGACTTTTTGAGACATTTCTCCTATGTAGGAAAGTGCGCAGGGTGACTTTTGCATTCAATCCCGATGTAATTTCTGTGTTATATTATCACTCTGATAGTCCACAGATTACAGAATGCCTCCAGATGTGCATCGGAACCTACTACTGGTCTTCCAGGGAACGATAAGAGCGTAGACTGTTTGAGACATTACTCCCATTGATGAAAGTCCGCATGGTGACAGTTGTAATCAATCCCGATGCAATTTCTGTGTTTCAACAACACTCAGATAGTAAACAGATTACAGAATGCCTCCAGATGTGCATCGTAAACTACTACTGGTCTTCGAGGGAACGATCAAACCATAGACTGCTTGAGACATTACTCCCGTGGGGGAAAATGCGCATGGTTACTGTTGTATTCAATCCCGATGCAATTTCTGTGTTTCATCAACACTCTGATAGTCCACAGATTACAGATTGCCTCCACATGTGCATCGGAAACTACTACTGGTCTTCCTGGGAACGATCAAAGCATAGACTGTTTGAGGCATTACTCCCATGGAGGAAAGTGCGCATGGTGACTGTTGTATTCAATCCCGATGCAATTTTTGTGTTTCATCAACACTCTGACAGTCCAAAGATTACACATTGCCTCCAGATGTGCATCGGGAACTACTACTGGTCTTCCAGGGAACGATCAAAGCGTAGACTGTTTGAGACATTACTCCCATGGTGGAAAGCGCGTGGTGACTGTTGTATTCAATCCCGATGCAATTTCTGTGTTCATCAACACTCTGATAGTCCATAGATTACATATTGCCTCCAGATATGCATCGGAAACTACTACTGGTCTTCCTGGGAACGATCAAAGCATAGACTGTTTGAGGCATTACTCCCATGGAGGAAAGTGCGCATGGTGACTGTTGTATTCAATCCCGATGCAATTTTTGTGTTTCATCAACACTCTGACAGTCCAAAGATTACACATTGCCTCCAGATGTGCATCGGGAACTACTACTGGTCTTCCAGGGAACGATCAAAGCGTAGACTGTTTGAGACATTAATCCCCTGGTGGAAAGCGCGTGGTGACTGTTGTATTCAATCCCGATGCAATTTCTGTGTTCATCAACACTCTGATAGTCCACAGACTACAGATTGCCTCCAAATGTGCATCGGAAACTACTACTGGTCTTCCTGGGAACGATCAAATAATAGACTGTTTGAGACATTACTCCCGTGTTGGAAAGTGCGTATGGGCACTGTTGTATTCAATCCCGATGCAATTTCTGTGTTTCATAAACACTCTGATAGTCCACAGATTACAGAATGCCTCCAGATGTGCATCGGAAACTGCTACTGGCCTTCCAGGGAACGATCAAAGCGTAGACTGTTTGAGACATTACTCCCATGGAATAAAGTGCGAATGTTGACTGTTGTATTCAATCCCGATGCAATTTCTGTGTTTCATCAACACTTTAAAGGTCCATAGATTACAGAATGCCTTCAGATGTGCATCGGAAACTACTGGTCTTCGAGGAAACGATCAAATCATAGAATGTTTGAGACATTACTCCCGAGGAAGAAAGTGCGCATGGAGACTGTTGTATTCAATCCCGATGCAATTTCTGTGTTTCATCAACACTCTGATAGTACACAGATTACAGATTTCCTCCACATGTGCATCGGAAAGTACTACTGGTCTTCCTGGGAACGATCAAAACATAGACTTATTGAGGCATTACTCCCATAAAGGGAAGTGCGCATGGTGACTGTTGTATTCAATCACGATGCAATTTCTGTGTTTCATCAACACTTTGAAGGTCCACAGATTACCGAATGGCTCCAGATGTGCATCGGAAGCTACTACTGGTCTTCGAGGAAACGATCAAATCATAGACGGTTTGAGACAATACTCCCGTGGAAGAAAGTGCGCATGGTGACTGTTGTATACAATCCCGATGCTATTTCTGTGTTTCATCAACACTCAGTTAGTCCACAGATTACAGAATGCCTCCAGATGTGCATCGGAAACTGCTACTGGTCTTCCAGGGAACGATCAAAGCGTAGACTGTTTGAGACATTACTCCCGTGGAGGAAAGTGCGAATGGTGACTGTTGTATTCAATCCCGATGGAATTTCTGCGTTTCATCAACACTCTGATAGTACACAGATTACCGATTGCCTCCAGACGTGCATCGGAAACTTCTACTGGTTTCGGGGGAACGATCAAATCATTCACTGTTTGAGACATTACTCCCGTGGGGGAAAGTGCGCATGGTGACTGTTCTATTCAATCCCGATGCAATTTCTGGTTTTCATCAACACTCTGATAGTCCACAGACTACAGATTGCCTACAGATGTGCATCGGAAACTACTACTGTTCTTCCTGGGAACGATCAAAGTATAGACTGTTTGAGACATTACTCCCATGGTGAAAAGTGCGCATGGTGACTGTTGTATTCAATCCCGATGCAATTTTTGTGTTTTATCAACACTCTGGCAGTCCGCAGATTACACAATGCCTCCAGATGTGGATCGGGAACTACTACTGGTCTTCCTGGGACCGATCAAAGCGCAGACTGTTTGAGACATTACTCCCATGGTGGAAAGTGCGTGGTGACTGTTGTATTCCATCCCGATGCAATTTCTATGTTTCATCAACACTCAGTTAGTCCACAGATTACAGAATGCCTCCAGATTTGCATCGGAAACTGCTATTGGTCTTCCAGGGAAGGATCAAAGCGTAGACTGTTTGAGGCATTACTCCCATGGAGGAAAGTGCGCATGGTGACTGTTCTATTCAATCACGATGCAGTTTCAGTGTTTCATCAACACTTTGAAGGTCCACAGATTACAGAATTCCTCCAGATGTGCATCGGAAACTACTACTGGTCTTAGAGGAAACGATCAAATCATAGACTGTTTGAGACATTACTCCCGAGGAAGAAAGTGCGCATGGTGACTGTTGTATTCAATACCGATGCAAATTCTGTATTTCATCAACACTCAGTTAGTCCACAGATTATAGAATGCTTCCGGATGTGCATCGGAAACTACTACTGGTCTTCCAGGGAACGATCAAAGCGTAGACTCTTTGAACCATTACTCCCATGGAGGAAAGTGCGAATGGTGACTGTTGTATTCAATCCAGATGCAATTTCTGTGTTTCATCAACACTCCGATAGTCCACAGATTAAAGATTGCCTACAAATGTGCATCGGAAACTACTACTGGTCTTCCTGGTAACGATCAAAGCTTAGACAGTTTGAGACATTACTCCCATGGAGGAAAATGCGCATGGTGACTGTTGTATTCAATCACGATGCAATTTCTGTGTTTCATCATTACTTTGAAGGTCCACAGATTACAGATTGCCTCCAGATGTGCATCGGAAACTGCTACTGGTCTTCCAGGGAACGATCAAAGCGTTGACTGTTTGAGACATTACTCCCATGGAGGAAAGTGCGAATGGTGACTGTTGTATTCAATCCCGATGCAATTTCTGTGTTTCATCAACACTCTGATTGTCCACAGACTCCAGATTGCCTCCAGATGTGCATCGGAAACTACTACTGGTCTTCCTGGGAACGATCAAAGCATAGACTGTTTGATTCATTACTCCCATGGAGGAAAGTGCGCATGGTGACTGTTGTATTCAATCACGATGCAATTTCTGTGTTCCATCAACACTTTGAAGGTCCACAGATTACAGAATGCCTCCATATGTGCATCGGAAACTGCTACTGGTCTTCCAGGGAACGATCAAAGCGTAGACTGTTTGAGACATTACTCCCATGGACCAAATTTGCGAATGGTGACTGTTGTATTCAAACCCGATGGAATTTCTGCGTTTCATCAACACTCTGATAGTCCACAGATTACCGATTGCCTCCTGACGTGCATCGGAAACTACTACTGGTTTCGGGGGAACGATCAAATCATTCACTGTTTGAGACATTACTCCCGTGGGGGAAAGTGCGCATGGTGACTGTTGTATTCAATCCCGATGCAATTTCTGGTTTTCATCAACACTCTTATAGTCCACAGACTACAGATTGCCTCCAGATGTGCATCGGAAACTACTACTGTTCTTCCTGGGAACGATCAAAGCATAGACTGTTTAAGACATTACTCCCATGGTGGAAAGTGCGCATGGTGACTGTTGTATTCAATCCCGATGCAATTTTTGTGTTTTATCAACACTCTGACAGTCCACAGATTACACAATGCCTCCAGATGTGGATCGGGAACTACTACTGGTCTTCCTGGGACCGATCAAAGCGCAGACTGTTTGAGACATTACTCCCATGGTGGGAAGTGCGTGGTGACTGTTGTATTCAATCCCGATGCAATTTCTATGTTTCATCAACACTCAGTTAGTCCACAGATTACAGAATGCCTCTAGATGTGCATCGGAAACTGATACTGGTCTTTCAGGGAATGATCAAAGCGTAGACTGTTTGAGGCATTACTCCCATGGAGGAAAGTGCGCATGGTGACTGTTCTATTCAATCACGATGCAATTTCAGTGTTTCATCAACACTTTGAAGGTCCACAGATTACAGAATTCCTCCATATGTGCATCGGAAACTACTACTGGTCTTAGAGGAAACGATCAAATCATAGACTGTTTGAGACATTACTCCCGAGGAAGAAAGTGCGCATGGTGACTGTTGTATTCAATACCGATGCAAATTCTGTGTTTCATCAACACTCAGTTAGTCCACAGATTATAGAATGCCTCCGGATGTGCATCGGAAACTACTACTGGTCTTTTAGGGAACGATCAAAGCGTAGACTCTTTGAACCATTACTCCCATGGAGGAAAGTGCGAATGGTGACTGTTGTATTCAATCCAGATGCAATTTCTGTGTTTCATCAACACTCCGATAGTCCACAGATTACAGATTGCCTACAAATGTGAATCGGAAACTACTACTGGTCTTCCTGGTAACGATCAAAGCATAGACTGTTTGAGACATTACTCCCATGGAGGAAAATGCGAATGGTGACTGTTGTATTCAATCACGATGCAATTTCTGTGTTTCATCAACACTTTGAAGGTCCACAGATTACAGATTGCCTCCAGATGTGCATCGGAAACTTCTACTGGTCTTCGAGGGAACGATCAAATGATTGACTGTTTGAGACATTACTCCCGTGGGGGAAAATGCGCATGGTGACTGTTCTATTGAATCACGATGCAATTTCAGTGTTTCATCAACACTTTGAAGGTCCACAGATTACAGAATTCCTCCAGATGTGCATCGGAAACTACTACTGGTCTTAGAGGAAACGATCAAATCATAGACTGTTTGAGACATTACTGCCGAGGAAGAAAGTGCGCATGGTGACTGTTGTATTCAATACCGATGCTATTTCTGTGTTTCATCAACACTCAGTTAGACCACAGATTACAGAATGCCTCCAGATGTGCATCGGAAACTGCTACTGGTCTTCCAAGGAACGATCAAAGCGTTGACTGTTTGAGACATTACTCCAATGGAGGAAAGTGCGAATGGTGTCTGTTGTATTCAATCCCGATGCAATTTCTGTGTTTCATCAACACTCTGATTGTCCACAGACTACAGATTGCCACCAGATGTGCATCGGAAACTACTACTGGTCTTCCTGGGAACGATCAAAGCATGGACTGTTTGAGGCATTACTCCCATGGAGGAAAGTGCGCATGGTGACTGTTGTATTCAATCACGATGCAATTTCTGTGTTCCATCAACACTTTGAAGGTCCACAGATTACAGAATGCCTCCAGATATGCATCGGAAACTACTGCTGGTCTTAGAGGAAACAATCAAATCATAGACTGTTTGAGACATACTCCCGAGGAAGAAAGTGCGCATGGTGACTGTTGTATTCAATCCCGTTGCAAATTCTGTGTTTCGTCAACACTCAGTTAGTCCACAGATTACAGAATGATACCAGATGTGCATCGGAACAACTACTGGGCTTCCAGGGAGCAATCAAAGCGTAGACTGTTTGAGACATTACTCCCGTAGAGAAAAGTGGGCATGGTGACTGTTGTATTCAATCCCGATGCAATTTCTGTGTTTCATCAACACTCTGATAGTCCACAGATTACAGAATGCCACCAGATGTGCATCGGAAACTGCTACTGGTCTTCAGGGAACGATCAAATCGATGACAGTTTAAGACATTACTCCCATGGAGGAAAGTGCGCATGGTGACTGTTGTATTCAATCCAGATACAATTTCTGTGTTTCATCAACACTCTAATAGTCCACAGATTACAAATTGCCTCCAAATGTGCATCGGAAGCTACTACTGGTCTTCATGGGAACGATCAAAGCATAGAATGTTTGAGAAATTACTCCCATGGAGGAAAGTTAGCATGGTGACTGTTGTATTCAATCCCGATGCAATTTCTGTGTTTCATCAACACTCTGATAGTCCACAGACTACAGATTGCCTCCAGATGTGCATCGGAAACTACTACTGGTCTTCCTGGGAACGATCAAATCATAGACTGTTTGAGACATTACTCCCGTGGGGGAAAGTGCGTATGGGGACTGTTGTTTTCAATCCCGATGCAATTTCTGTGTTTCATAAACACTCTGATAGTCCACAGATTACAGAATGCCTCCAGATGTGCATCGGAAACTGCTACTGGTCTTCCAGGGAACGATCAAAGCGTAGACTGTTTGAGACATTACTCCCATGGAATAAAGTGCGAATGGTGACTGTTGTATTCAATCCCGATGCAATTTCTGTGTTTCATCAACACTTTGAAGGTCCATAGATTCAGAATGCCTTCAGATGTGCATCGGAAACTACTGGTCTTCGAGGAAACGATCAAATCATAGAATGTTTGAGACATTACTCCCGAGGAAGAAAGTGCGCATGGAGACTGTTGTATTCAATCCCGATGCAATTTCTGTGTTTCATCAACACTCTGATAGTACACAGATTGCAGATTGCCTCCACATGTGCATCGGAAAGTACTACTGGTCTTCCTGGGAACGATCAAAACATAGACTGATTGAGGCATTACTCCCATGGAGGGAAGTGCGCATGGTGACTGTTGTATTCAATCACGATGCAATTTCTGTGTTTCATCAACACTTTGAAGGTCCACAGATTACCGAATGGCTCCAGATGTGCATCGGAAGCTACTGCTGGTCTTCAAGGAAACGTTCAAATCATAGACGGTTTGAGACAATACTCCCGTGGAAGAAAGTGCGCATGGTGACTGTTGTATACAATCCCGATGCTATTTCTGTGTTTCATCAACACTCAGTTAGTCCACAGATTACAGAATGCCTCCAGATGTGTATCGGAAACTGCTACTGGTCTTCCAGGGAACGATCAAAGCGTAGACTGTTTGAGACATAACTCCCACGGACCAAAGTGCGAATGGTGACTGTTGTATTCCATCCCGATGGAATTTCTGCGTTTCATCAACACTCTGATAGTCCGCAGATTACCGATTGCCTCCAGATGTGCATCGGAAACTACTACTGGTCTTCCTGGGAACGATCAAATCATAGACTGTTTGAGACATTACTCCCTTGGAGGTAAGTGCGCATGGTGACTGTTTTATTCAATCACGATGCAATTTCTGTGTTTCATCAACACTTTGAAGGTCCACAGATTACAGAATGCCTCCAGACGTGCATCGGAGACTACTACTGGTTTCGGGGGAACGATCAAATCATTCACTGTTTGAGACATTACTCCCTTGGGGGAAAGTGCGCATGGTGACTGTTGTATTCAATCCCGATGCAATTTTTGTGTTTTATCAACACTCTGACAGTCTACAGATTACACAATGCCTCCAGATGTGGATCGGGAACTACTACTGGTCTTCCTGGGACCGATCAAAGCGCAGACTGTTTGAGACATTACTCCCATGGTGGAAAGTGCGTGGTGACTGTTGTATTCATTCCCGATGCAATTTCTATGTTTCATCAACACTCAGTTAGTCCACAGATTACAGAATGCCTCCAGATGTGCATCGGAAACTGCTACTGGTCTCCCAGGGAAAGATCAAAGCGTAGACTTTCTGAGGCATTACTCCCATGGAGGAAAGTGCGCATGGTGACTGTTCTAATCAATCACGATGCAATTTCTGTGTTTCATCAACACTTTGAAGGTCCACAGATTACAGAATTCCTCCAGATGTGCATCGGAAACTACTACTGGTCTTAGAGGAAACGATCAAATCATAGACTGTTTCAGACATTACTCCCGAGGAAGAAAGTGCGCATGGTGACTGTTGTATTCAATCCCGATGCAAATTCTGTGTTTCATCAACACTCAGTTAGTCCACAGATTTTAGAATGCCTCCGGATGTGCATCGGAAACTCCTACTGGTCTTCCAGGGAACGATCAAAGCGTAGACTCTTTGAACCATTACTCCCATGGAGGAAAGTGCGAATGGTGACTTTTGTATTCAATCACGATGCAATTTCTGTGTTTCATCAACACTTTGAATTTCCACAGATTACAGATTGCCTCCAGATGTGCATCGGAAACTACTACTGGTCTTCGAGGGAACGATCAAATGATTGACTGTTTGAGACATTACTCCTGTGGGGGAAAGTGCGCATGGTGACTGTTGTATTCAATCACGATGCAATTACTGTGTTTCATCAACACTCAGTTAGTCCACAGATTACAGAATGCCTCCAGATGTGCATCGGAAACTGCTACTGGTCTTCCAGGGAACGATCAAAGCGTTGACTGTTTGAGACATTACTCCCATGGAGGAAAGTGCGAATGGTGACTGTTGTATTCAATCCCGATGCAATTTCTGTGTTTCATCAACACTCTGATTGTCCACAGACTAGAGATTGCCTCCAGATGTGCATCGGAAACTACTTCTGGTCTCCCTGGGAACGATCAAAGCATAGACTGTTTGAGGCATTACTCCCATGGAGGAAAGTGCGCATGGTGACTGTTGTATTCAATCCCGATGCAATTTCTGTGTTTCATCAACACTCTGATAGTCCACAGACTACAGATTGCCTCCAGATGTGCATCGGAAACTACTACTGGTCTTCCTGGGAACGATCAAATCATAGACTGTTTGAGACATTACTCCCGTGGGGGAAAGTGCGTATGGGGACTGTTGTTTTCAATCCCGATGCAATTTCTGTGTTTCATAAACACTCTGATAGTCCACAGATTACAGAATGCGTCCAGATGTGCATCGGAAACTGCTACTGGTTTTCCAGGGAACGATCAAAGCGTAGACTGTTTGAGACATTACTCCCATGGAATAAAGTGCGAATGGTGACTGTTGTATTCAATCCCGATGCAATTTCTGTGTTTCATCAACACTTTGAAGGTCCATAGATTCAGAATGCCTTCAGATGTGCATCGGAAACTACTGGTCTTCGAGGAAACGATCAAATCATAGAATGTTTGAGACATTACTCCCGAGGAAGAAAGTGCGCATGGAGACTGTTGTATTCAATCCCGATGCAATTTCTGTGTTTCATCAACACTCTGATAGTACACAGATTACAGATTGCCTCCACATGTGCATCGGAAAGTACTACTGGTCTTCCTGGGAACGATCAAAACATAGACTGATTGAGGCATTACTCCCATGGAGGGAAGTGCGCATGGTGACTGTTGTATTCAATCACGATGCAATTTCTGTGTTTCATCAACACTTTGAAGGTCCACAGATTACCGAATGGCTCCAGATGTGCATCGGAAGCTACTGCTGGTCTTCAAGGAAACGTTCAAATCATAGACGGTTTGAGACAATACTCCCGTGGAAGAAAGTGCGCATGGTGACTGTTGTATACAATCCCGATGCTATTTCTGTGTTTCATCAACACTCAGTTAGTCCACAGATTACAGAATGCCTCCAGATGTGTATCGGAAACTGCTACTGGTCTTCCAGGGAACGATCAAAGCGTAGACTGTTTGAGACATAACTCCCACGGACAAAAGTGCGAATGGTGACTGTTGTATTCCATCCCGATGGAATTTCTGCGTTTCATCAACACTCTGATAGTCCGCAGATTACCGATTGCCTCCAGATGTGCATCGGAAACTACTACTGGTCTTCCTGGGAACGATCAAATCATAGACTGTTTGAGACATTACTCCCTTGGAGGTAAGTGCGCATGGTGACTGTTTTATTCAATCACGATGCAATTTCTGTGTTTCATCAACACTTTGAAGGTCCACAGATTACAGAATGCCTCCAGACGTGCATCGGAGACTACTACTGGTTTCGGGGGAACGATCAAATCATTCACTGTTTGAGACATTACTCCCTTGGGGGAAAGTGCGCATGGTGACTGTTGTATTCAATCCCGATGCAATTTTTGTGTTTTATCAACACTCTGACAGTCTACAGATTACACAATGCCTCCAGATGTGGATCGGGAACTACTACTGGTCTTCCTGGGACCGATCAAAGCGCAGACTGTTTGAGACATTACTCCCATGGTGGAAAGTGCGTGGTGACTGTTGTATTCATTCCCGATGCAATTTCTATGTTTCATCAACACTCAGTTAGTCCACAGATTACAGAATGCCTCCAGATGTGCATCGGAAACTGCTACTGGTCTCCCAGGGAAAGATCAAAGCGTAGACTTTCTGAGGCATTACTCCCATGGAGGAAAGTGCGCATGGTGACTGTTCTAATCAATCACGATGCAATTTCTGTGTTTCATCAACACTTTGAAGGTCCACAGATTACAGAATTCCTCCAGATGTGCATCGGAAACTACTACTGGTCTTAGAGGAAACGATCAAATCATAGACTGTTTGAGACATTACTCCCGAGGAAGAAAGTGCGCATGGTGACTGTTGTATTCAATCCCGATGCAAATTCTGTGTTTCATCAACACTCAGTTAGTCCACAGATTTTAGAATGCCTCCGGATGTGCATCGGAAACTCCTACTTGTCTTCCAGGGAACGATCAAAGCGTAGACTCTTTGAACCATTACTCCCATACAGGAAAGTGCGAATGGTGACTGTTGTATTCTATCCAGATGCAATTTCTGTGTTTCATCAACACTCTGATAGTTACAGATTACAGATTGCCTACAAATGTGCATCGGAAACTACTACTGGTCTTCCTGGTAACGATCAAAGCACAGACTGTTTGAGACATTACTCCCATGGAGGAAAATGCGCATGGTGACTGTTGTATTCAATCACGATGCAATTTCTGTGTTTCATCAAAACTTTGAATTTCCACAGATTACAGATTGCCTCCAGATGTGCATCGGAAACTACTACTGGTCTTCGAGGGAACGATCAAATGATTGACTGTTTGAGACATTACTCCTGTGGGGGAAAGTGCGCATGGTGACTGTTGTATTCAATCACGATGCAATTACTGTGTTTCATCAACACTCAGTTAGTCCACAGATTACAGAATGCCTCCAGATGTGCATCGGAAACTGCTACTGGTCTTCCAGGGAACGATCAAAGCGTTGACTGTTTGAGACATTACTCCCATGGAGGAAAGTGCGAATGGTGACTGTTGTATTCAATCCCGATGCAATTTCTGTGTTTCATCAACACTCTGATTGTCCACAGACTACAGATTGCCTCCAGATGTGCATCGGAAACTACTTCTGGTCTCCCTGGGAACGATCAAAGCATAGACTGTTTGAGGCATTACTCCCATGGAGGAAAGTGCGCATGGTGACTGTTGTATTCAATCACGATGCAATTTCTGTGTTCCATCAACACTTTGAAGGTCCACAGATTACAGAATGCCTCCAGATATGCATCGGAAACTACTGCTGGTCTTAGAGGAAACAATCAAATCATAGACTGTTTGAGACATTACTCCCGAGGAAGAAAGTGCGCATGGTGACTGTTGTATTCAATCACGTTGCAAATTCTGTGTTTCATCAACACTCAGTTAGTCCACAGATTACAGAATGATACCAGATATGCATCGGAACAACTACTGGGCTTCCAGGGAGCAATCAAAGCGTAGACTGTTTGAGACATTACTCCCGTGGAGGAAAGTGGGCATGGTGACTGTTGTATTCAATCCCGAAGCAATTTCTGTGTTTCATCAACACTCTGATAGTCCACAGATTACAGAATGCCACCAAATGTGCATCGGAAACTACTACTTTTCTTCCATTCAACGATCAAAGCGTAGACAGTTTGAGACATTACTCCCATGGAGGAAAGTTCGCATGGTGACTGTTGAATTCAATGCCGATGCAATTTCTGTGTTTCATCAACAGTTTGAAGGTGAACAGATTACAGAATGCCTCAAGATGTGCATCGGAAACTACTACTGGTCTTCCTGGGAACGATCAAATCATAGACTGTTTGAGACATTACTCCCGTAGGGGAAAGTGCGTATGGGGACTGTTGTATTCAATCCCGATGCAATTTCTGTGTTTCATAAACACTCTGATAGTCCACAGATTACAGAATGCCTCCAGATGTGCATCGGAAACTGCTACTGGTCTTCCAGGGAACGATCAAAGCGTAGACTGTTTGAGACATTACTCCCATGGAATAAAGTGCGAATGGTGACTGTTGTATTCAATCCCGATGCAATTTCTGTGTTTCATCAACACTTTGAATGTCCATAGATTACAGAATGCCTTCAGATGTGCATCGAAAACTACTGGTATTCGAGGAAACGATCAAATCATAGAATGTTTGAGACATTACTCCCGAGGAAGAAAGTGCGCATGGAGACTGTTGTATTCAATCCCGATGCAATTTCTGTGTTTCATCAACACTCTGATAGTACACAGATTACAGATTGCCTCCACATGTGCATCTGAAAGTACTACTGGTCTTCCTGGGAACGATCAAAGCATAGACTGATTGAGGCATTACTCCCATGGAGGGAAGTGCGCATGGTGACTGTTGTATTCAATCACGATGCAATTTCTGTGTTTCATCAACACTTTGAAGGTCCACAGATTACCGAATGGCTCCAGATGTGCATCGGAAGCTACTACTGGTCTTCGAGGAAACGATCAAATCATAGACGGTTTGAGACAATACTCCTGTGGAAGAAACTGCGCATGGTGACTGTTGTATACAATCCCGATGCTATTTCTGTGTTTCATCAACACTCAGTTAGTCCACAGATTACAGAATGCCTCCAGATGTGCATCGGAAACTGCTACTGGTCTTCCAGGGAACGATCAAAGCGTAGACTGTTTGAGACATTACTCCCATGGACCAAAGTGAGAATGGTGACTGTTGTATTCAATCCCGATGGAATTTCTGCGTTTCATCAACACTCTGATAGTCCACAGATTACCGATTGCCTCCAGATGTGCATCGGAAACTACTACTGGTATTCCTGGGAACGATCAAATCATAGACTGTTTGAGACATTACTCCCTTGGAGGTAAGTGCGGATGGCGACTGTTGTATTCAATCATGATGCAATTTCTGTGTTTCATCAACACTTTGAAGGTCAACAGATTACAGAATGCCTCCAGACGTGCATCGGAAACTACTACTGGTTTCGTGGGAACGATCAAATCATTCACTGTTTGAGACATTACTCCCGTGTGGGAAAGTGCGCATGGTGACTGTTGTATTCAATCCCGATGCAATTTCTGGTTTTCATCAACACTCTGGTAGTCCACAGACTACAGATTGCCTCCAGATTTGCATCGGAAACTACTACTGTTCTTCCTGGGAACGATCAAAGCATAGACTGTTTGAGACATTACTCCCATGGTGGAAAGTGCGCATGGTGACTGTTGTATTCAATCCCGATGCAGTTTCTGTGTTTCATCAACACTCTGATAGTCCACAGTCTACAGATTGCCTCCAGATGTGCATCGGAAACTACTACTGGTCTTCTAGGGAACGATCAAAGCGTAGACTGTTTGAGACATTACTCCCATGGAGGAAGTGCGAATGGTGACTGTTGTATTCACTCCTAATGCAATTTCTGTGTTTCATCAACACTCTGATAGTCCACAGATTACAGATTGCCTCCAAATGTGCATCGGTAGCTACTACTGGTCTTCCTGTGAACGATCAAAACATAGACTGTTTGAGACATTACTAGAGTGGAAGAAAAGTCGCATGAAGACAGTTGTATACAATCCCGATGCAATTTCTGTGTTTCATCAACACTCAGTTAGTCCACAGATTACAGAATGCCTCAAGATGTGCATCGGAAACTACTACTAGTCTTCCAGGGAACGATCAACGCGTAGAGTGTTTGAGACATTACTCCCAACGTGGAAAGTGGGCATGATGACCGTTGTATTCAATCCCGATGCAATTTCTGTGTTTCATCAACACTCTGATAGTCCACAGATTACAGAATGCCACCAGATGTGCATCGGAAACTACTACTGGTCTTCCAGGGAACGATCAAAGCGTAGACAGTTTGAGACATTACTCCCATGGAGGAAAGTTCGCATGGTGACTGTTGTATTCAATGCCGATGCAATTTCTGTGTTTCATCAACACCCGGATAGACCACAAATTTCAGAATGCCTCCAGATGTGCATCGGAAACTACTACTGGTCTTCAGGGAACGAACAAATCGATGACAGTTTAAGACATTTTTCCCATGGAGGAAAGTGCGAATGGTGAGTGTTGTATTCAATACCGAAGCAATTTCTGTGTTTCATCAACACTTTGAAGGTGAACATATTACAGAATGCCTCAAGATGTGCATCGGAAACTACTACTGGTCTTCCTGGGAACGATCAAAGCGTAGGCTCTTTGAGATATTACTCCCATGGAGGAAAGTGTGAATGGTGACTGTTGTATTCAATCCAGATGCAATTTCTGTGTTTCATCAACACTCT
The DNA here is from genome assembly GCF_023897955.1 of Schistocerca gregaria. Taxonomy (NCBI): domain Eukaryota; kingdom Metazoa; phylum Arthropoda; class Insecta; order Orthoptera; family Acrididae; genus Schistocerca; species Schistocerca gregaria. The sequence goes on along the minus strand of NC_064926.1, from coordinate 11,233,779 downwards.
GATAGTCCACAGATTACAAATTGCCTCCAAATGTGCATCGCAAGCTACTACTGGTCTTCCTGGGAACGATCAAAGCATAGACTGTTTGAGAAATTACTCCCATGAAGGAAAGTTCGCATGGTGACTGTTGTATTCAATCCCGATGCAATTTCTGTGTTTCATCAACACTTTGAAGGTCCACAGATTACCGAATGGCTCCAGATATGCATCGGAAGCTACTACTGGTCTTCAAAGAAACGATCCAATCATAGTCTGTTTGAGACATTACTCCCGTGGAAGAATGTGCGCATGGAGAATGTTGTATTCAATCACGATGCAATTTCTGTGTTTCATCAACACTCTGATAGTCCACAGATTACAGATTGCCTATACATGTGCATCGGAAAGTACTACTGGTCTTCCTGGGAACGATCAAAGCATAGACTGATTGAGGCATTACTCCCATGGAGGGAAGTCCGCATGGTGACTGTTGTATTCAATCACGATGCAATATCTGTGTTTCATCAACACTTTGAAGGTCCACAGATTACAGAATGCCTCCAGACGTGCATCGGAAACTACTACTGGTTTCGGGGGAACGATCAAATCATTGAATGTTTGAGACATTACTCCCGTGGGGGAAAGTGCGCATGGTGACTGTTGTACTCAATCCCGATGAAATTTCTGGTTTTCATCAACACTCTGACAGTCCACAGACTACAGATTGCCTCCAGATGTGCATCGGAAACTACTACTGGTCTTCCTGGGAACGATCAAAGCATAGACTGATTGAGACATTCCTCCCATGTTGGAAAGTGCGCATGGTGACTGTTGAATTCAATCCCGATGGAATTTTTGTGTTTCATCAACACTCTGACAGTCCACAGATTACATAATGCCTCCAGATGTGGATAGGGAACTGCTACTGGTCTTCCTGGGAGCGATCAAAGCGCAGACTGTTTGAGACATTACTCCCATGGTGGAAAGTGCGTGGTGACTGTTGTATTCAATCCCGATGCAATTTCTATGTTTCATCTTCACTCAGTTAGTCCACAGATTACAGAATGCCTCCAGATGTACATCGGAAATTGCTACTGGTCTCCCAGGGAAAGATCAAAGCGTAGACTGTTTGAGGCATTACTCCCATGGAGGAAAGTGCTCATGGTGACTGTTCTATTCAATCACCATGCAATTTCTGTGTTTCATCAACACTCTGATAGTCCACAGATTACAGAATGCCTCCAGATGTGCATCAGAAACTACTTCTGGTCTTGCAATGAATGATCGAAGCATAGACTGTTTGAGACACCACTCCCATGGAGGAAAGTGCGCATGGTGACTGTTGTATTCAATCCCGATGCAATTTCTGTGTTTCATCAACACTCTGACAGTGCACAGATAACAGAATGATACCAGATGTGCATCGGAAACAACTACTGGTCTTCCAGGGAACAATCAAAGAATAGACTGTTTGAGACATTACTCCCATGGAGGAAAGTGGGCATGGTGAATGTTGTATTCAATACCGATGCAATTTCTGTGTTTCCTCCACACTCTGATAGTCCACAGTTTAAAGAATGCCTCCATATGTGCATCGCAAACTACTACTTTTCTTCCAGGGAACGATCAAGGCGTAGACTGTTTGAGACATTACTCCCATCTACGAAAGTTCGCATGGTGACTGTTGTATTCAATCACGATGCAATTTCTGTGTTTCATCAACACTTTGAAGGTCCACAGATTACAGAATTCCTCCAGATGTGCATCGGAAACTACTACTGGTCTTAGAGGAAACGATCAAATCATAGACTGTTTGAGACATTACTCCCGAGAAAGAAAGTGCGCATGGTGACTGTTGTATTCAATCCCGATGAAAATTCTGTGTTTCATCAACACTCAGTTAGTCCACAGATTATAGAATGCCTCCGGATGTGCATCGGAAACTACTACTGGTCTTCCTGGTAACGATCAAAGCGTAGACTGTTTGAGACATTACTCCCATGGAAGAAAATGCGCATGGTGACTGTTGTATTCAATCACGATGCAATTTCTGTGTTTCATCAACACTTTAAAGGTCCACAGATTACAGATTGCCCCCAGATGTGCATCGGAAACTACTACTGGTCTTCGAGGGAGCGATGAAATGATTGACTGTTTGAGACATTACTCCCGTGGGAGAAAGTGCGCATGGTGAGTGTTGTATTCAATCCCGATGCAATTTCTGTGTTTCATCAACACTCAGTTAGTCCACAGAATACAGAATGCCTCCACATGTGCATCGGAAACTGCTACTGGTCTTCCAGGGAACGATCAAAGCGTTGACAATTTGAGACATTACTCCCATGGAGGAAAGTGCGAATGGTGACTGTTGTATTCAATCCCGATGCAATTTCTGTGTTTCATCAACACTCTGATTGTCCACAGACTCCAGATTGCCTCCAGATGTGCATCGGAAACTACTACTGGTCTCCCTGGGAACGATCAAAGCAAAGACTGTTTGAGGCATTACTCCCATGGAGGAAAGTGCGCATGGTGACTTTTGTATTCAATCACGATGCAATTTCTGTGTTCCATCAACACTTTGAAGGTACACAGATTACAGAATGCCTCCAGATATGCATCGGAAACTACTGCTCTTCTTAGAGGAAACAATCAAATCATAGACTGTTTGAGACATTACTTCCGAGGAAGAAAGTGCGCATGGTGACTGTTGTATTCAATCCCGTTGAAAATTCTGTGTTTCATCAACACTCAGTTAGTCCACAGATTGCAGAATGATACCAGATGTGCATCGGAACAACTACTGGGCTTCCAGGGAGCAATCAAAGCGTAGACTGTTTGAGACATTACTCCCGTGGAGGAAAGTGGGCATGGTGACTGTTGTATTCAATACCGATGCAATTTCTGTGTTTCATCAACACTCTGATAGTCCACAGATTACGGAATGCCACCAGATGTGCATCGGAAACTACTACTTTTCTTCCAGGGAACGATCAAAGCGTAGACAGTTTGAGACATTACTCCCATGGAGGAAAGTTCGACATGGTGACTGTTGAATTCAATGCCGATCCAATATCTGTGTTTCATCAACACCCAGATCGACCACAAATTACAGAATGCCTCCAGATGTGCATCGGAAACTACTACTGGTCCTCAGGGAACGATCAAATCGATGACAGTTTAAGACATTACTCCCATGGAGGAAAGTGCGCATGGTGACTGTTGTATTCAATACCGATGCAATTTCTGTGTTTCATCAACAGTTTGAAGGTCCACAGATTACAGAATGCCTCAAGACGTGCATCGGAAACTACTACGGGTTTCGAGGGAACGATCAAATCATTGACCGTTTGAGACATTACTCCCATGGAGGAAAGTGCGAATGGTGACTGTTGTATTCAATCCAGATAAAATTTCTGTGTTTCATCAACACTCTGATAGTCCACAGATTACAAATTGCCTCCAAATGTGCATCGGAAGCTACTACTGGTCTTCCTGGGAACGATCAAAGCATAGAATGTTTGAGAAATTACTCCCATGGAGGAAAGTTCGCATGGTGAATGTTGTATTCAATCCCGATGCAATTTCTGTGTTTCATCAACACTCTGATAATCCACAGACTACAGATTGCCTCCAGATGTGCATCGGAAACTACTACTGGTCTTCCTGGGAACGATCAAATCATAGACTGTTTGAGACATTACTCCCATGGGGGAAAGTGCGTATGGGGACTGTTGTATTCAATCCCGATGCACTTTCTGTGTTTCATCAACACTTTGAAGGTCCATAGATTACAGAATGCCTTCAGATGTGCATCGGAAACTACTGGTATTCGAGGAAACGATCAAATCTTAGACTGTTTGAGACATTACTCCCTTGGAGGTAAGTGCGCATGGTGACTGTTGTATTCAATCGCGATGCAATTTTTGTGTTTCAACAACACTCTGATAGTACACAGATTACAGATTGCCTCCACATGTGCTTCGGAAAGTACTACTGGTCTTCCTGGGAACGATCAAAACATAGACTGATTGAGGCATTACTCCCATGGAGGGAAGTGCGCATGGTGACTGTTGTATTCAATCACGATGGAATTTCTGCGTTTCATCAACACTTTGAATGTCCACAGATTACAGAATTCCTCCAGATGTGCATCGGAAACTACTACTGGTCTTAGAGGAAACGATCAAATCATAGACGGTTTGAGACAATACTCCCGTGGAAGAAAGTGCGCATGGTGACTGTTGTATACAATCCCGATGCTATTTCTGTGTTTCATCAACACTCAGTTAGTCCACAGATTACAGAATGCCTCCAGATGTGCATCGGAAACTGCTACTGGTCTTCCAGGGAACGATCAAATCGTAGACTGTTTGAGACATTACTCCCATGGACCAAAGTGCGAATGGTGACTGTTGTATTCAATCCCGATGGAATTTCTGCGTTTCATCAACACTCTGATAGTCCACAAATTACCGATTGCCTCCAGATGTGCATCAGAAACTACTACTGGTCTTCTTGGGAACGATCAAATCATAGACTGTTTGAGACATTACTCCCTTGGAGGTAAGTGCGCATGGTGACTGTTGTATTCAATCACGATGCAATTTCTGTGTTTCATCAACACTTTGAAGGTCCACAGATTACAGAATGCCTCCAGACGTGCATCGGAAACTACTACTGGTTTCGGGGGAACGATCAAATCATTCACTGTTTGAGACATTACTCCCGTGGGGGAAAGTGCGCATGGTGACTCTTGTATTCAATCCCGATGCAATTTCTGGTTTTCATCAACACTCTTATAGTCCACAGACTACAGATTGCCTCCAGATGTGCATCGGAAACTACTACTGTTCTTCCTGGGAACGATCAAAGCATAGACTGTTTGAGACATTACTCCCATGGTGGAAAGTGCGCATGGTGACTGTTGTATTCAATCCCGATGCAATTTTTGTGTTTTATCAACACTCTGACAGTCCACAGATTACACAATGCCTCCAGATGTGGATCGGGAACTACTACTGGTCTTCCTGGGACCGATCAAAGCGCAGACTGTTTGAGACATTACTCCCATGGTGGAAAGTGCGTGGTGACTGTTGTATTCAATCCCGATGCAATTTCTATGTTTCGTCAACACTCAGTTAGTCCACAGATTACAGAATGCCTGAAGATGTGCATCGGAAACTGCTACTGGTCTTCCAGGGAAAGATCAAAGCGTAGACTATTTGAGACATTACTCCTATGTAGGAAAGTGCGCATGGTGACAGTTGTATTCAATCCCGGTGCAATATCTGTGTTTCATCAACACTCTGATAGTCCACAGAGTACAGAATGCTTCCAGATGTGCACCGGAAAGTACTACTGGTCTTCCAGGGAACGATCAAAGCGTAGACTGTTTGAGACATTACTCCCATGGAGGAAAGTGCGCATGGTGACTGTTGTATTCAATCCCGATGCAAAGTTTGTGTTTCATCAACACTCAGTTAGTCCACAGATTATAGAAGGCCTTCGGATGTGCATCGGAAACTACTACTGGTCTTCCAGGGAACGATCAAAGCGTAGACTCTTAGAGACATTACTCCCATGGAGGAAAGTGCGAATGGTGACTGTTGTATCCAATCCAGATTCAATATCTGTGTTTCATCAACACTCTGATAGTCCACAGATTACAGATTGCCTCCAAATGTGCATCGGTAGCTACTACTGGTCTTCCTGGGAACGATAAAAGCATAGAATGTTTGAGACATTACTCCCATGGGGGAAAGTGCGCATGGTGACTGTTGTATTCAATCCCGATGCAATTTCTGTGTTTCATCAACACTCTGATAGTCCACAGTCTACAGATTGCCTCCAGATGTGCATCAGAAACTACTACTGGTTTTCTAGGGAACGATCAAAGCGTAGACTGTTTGAGACATTACTCCCATGGAGTAAAGTGCGAATGGTGACTGTTGTATTCACTCCCAATGCAATTTCTGTGTTTCATCAACACTCTGATAGTCCACAGATTACAGATTGCCTCCAAATGTGCATCGGTAGCTACTACTGGTCTTCCTGGGAACGATCAAATCATAGACTGTTTGAGACATTACTCCAGAGGAAGAAAGTGCGCATGAAGACTGTTGTATACAATCCCGATGCAAATTCTGTGTTTCATCAACACTCAGTTAGTCCACAGATTACAGAATGCCTCAAGATGTTCATCGGATACTACTACTAGTCTTCCAGGGAACGATCAAAGCGTAGAGTGTTTGAGACATTACTCCCATGGTGGAAAGTGGGCATGTTGACTGTTGTATTCAATCCCGATGCAATTTCTGTGTTTCATCAACACTCTGATAGTCCACAGATTACAGAATGCCACCAGATGTGCATCGGAAACTACTACTGGTCTTCCAGGGAACGATCAAAGCGTAGACAGTTTGAGACATTACTCCCATGGAGGAAACTTCGCATGGTGACTGTTGTATTCAATGCCGATGCAATTTCTGTGTTTCATCAACACCCGGATAGACCACAAATTACAGAATGCCTCAAGATGTGCATCGGAAACTACTACTGGTCTTCAGGGAAAAATCAAATCGATGACAGTTTAAGACATTTTTCCAATGGAGGAAAGTGCGCATGGTGACTGTTGTATTCAATACCGAAGCAATTTCTGTGTTTCATCAACACTTTGAAGGTGAACAGATTACAGAATGCCTCAAGATGTGCATCGGAAACTACTACTGGTTGTCCAGGGAACGATCAAAGCGTAGGCTCTTTGAGACATTACTCCCATGGAGCAAAATGCGAATGGTGACTGTTGTATTCAATCCCGATGGAATTTCTGCGTTTCGTCAACACTCTGATAGTCCACAGATTACCGATTGCCTCCAGATGTGCATCGGAATCTACTACTGGTCTTCCTGGGAATGATCAAATCGTAGACTGTTTGAGACATTACTCCCTTGGAGGTAAGTGCGTATGGTGACTGTTCTATTCAATCACGATGCTATTTCTGTGTTTCATCAACACTTTGAAGGTCCACAGATTACAGAATGCCTCCAGACGTGCATCGGAAACTAATACTGGTTTCGGTGGAACGATCAAATCATTGACTGTTTGAGACATTACTCCCGTTGGGGAAAGTGCGCATGGTGACTGTTGTATTCAATCCCGGTGAAATTTCTGGTTTTCATCAACACTCTGATAGTCCACAGACTACAGATTGCCTCCAGATGTGCATCGGAAACTACTACTGGTCTTCCTGGGAACGATCAAATCATAGACTGATTGAGACATTACTCCCATGTTGGAAAGTGCGCATGGTGACTGTTGAATTCAATTCCGATGCAATTTTTGTGTTTCATCAACACTCTGACAGTCCACAGATTACACAATGCCTCCAGATGTGGATAGGGAACTACTACTGGTCTTCCTGGGAGCGATCAAAGCGCAGACTGTTTGAGACATTACTCCCATGGTGGAAAGTGCGTGGTGACTGTTGTAATCAATCGCGATGCAATTTCTATGTTACATATACACTCAGTTAGTCCACAGATTACAGAATGCCTCCAGATGTACATCAGAAACTGCTGCTGGTCTCCCAGGGAAAGATCAAAGCGTAGACTGTTTGAGGCATTACTCCCATGGAGGAAAGTGCTCATGGTGACTGTTGTATTCAATCCCGATGCAATTTCTGTGTTTCATCAACACTCTGACAGTGCACAGATAACAGAATGATACCAGATGTGCATCGGAAACAACTACTGGCCTTCCAGGGAACAATCACAGAATAGAATGTTTCAGACATTACTCCCGTGGAGGAAAGTGGGCATGGTGAATGTTGTTTTCAATACCGATGCAATTTCTGTGTTTCATCAACACTCTGATAGTCCACAGATTACAGAATGCCTCTAGATGTGCATCGCAAACTTCTACTTTTCTTCCAGGGAACGATCAAGGCGTAGACTGTTTGAGACAATACTCCCATCTACGAAAGTTCGCATGGTGACTGTTGTATTCAATGCCGATGCAATTTCTGTGTTTCATCAACACCCGGATAGACCACAAATTACAGAATGCCTCCAGATGTGCATCGGAAAATACTACTGGTCTTCAGGGAACGATCAAATCGATGACAGTTTGAGACATTACTCCTATGGAGGAAACTGCGCATGGTGACTGTTGTATTCAATCCCGATGCACTTTCTGTGTTTCATCAACACTTTGAAGGTCCACAGATTACAGAATGCCTCCAGATGTGCATTGGAAACTACCACTGGTCTTCGAGGGAACGATCAAATCATAGACTGTTTGGGACATTACTCCCGTGGGGGAAAGTGCGCATGGTGACTGTTGTATTCAATCACGATGCCATTTCTGTGTTTCATCAACACTTTGAAGGTCCACAGATTACAGAATGCGTCCAGATGTGCATCGGAAACTACTACTGATCTTAGAGGAAACGATCAAAGCATAGACTGTTTGAGACATTACACCTGTGGAAGAAAGTGCGCATGGTGACTGTTGTATTCAATCCCGATGCAATTTCTGTGTTTCATCAACACTCAGTTAGTCCACAGATTACAGAATGCCTCCAGATGTGCATCGGAAACTACTACTGGTCTTCCATGGAACGATCAAAGCGTGGACTGTTTCAGACATTACACCTGTGGAAGAAAGTGCGCATGGTGACTGTTGTATTCAATCCCGATGCAATTTCTGTGTTTCATCAACACTCAGTTAGTCCACAGATTACAGAATGCCTCCAGATGTGCATCGGAAACTACTACTTTTCTTCCAGGGAATGATCAAGGCGTAGATAGTTTGAGACATTACTCCCATGGAGGAAAGTTAGCATTGTGACTGTTGTATTCAATGCCGATGCAATTTCTGTGTTTCATCAACACTCGGATAGACCACAAATTCCAGAATGCCTCCAGATGTGCATCGGAAACTACTACTGGTCTTCAGGGAACGATCAAATCGATGACAGTTTGAGACATTACTCCCATGGAGGAAAATGCGCATGGTTACGGTTGTATTCAATCCCGATGCAATTTCTGTGTTTCAACAACACTCTGATAGTCCTCAGCTTGCAGAATGCCACCGGATGTGCATCGGAAGCAACTACTTGTCTTCCAGGGAACGATCAAAGCATAGACTGTTTGGGGCATTACTCCCATGGAGGAAAGTGCGCATGGTGACTGTTGTATTCAATCACGATGTAATTTCTGTGTTTCATCAACACTTTGAAGGTCCACAGATTACCGAATGGCTCCAGATTTGCATCGGAAACTACTACTGGTCTTCGATTGAACGATCAAATCATAGACTGTTTGAGACATTACTCCCGTGGGGGAAAATGCGCATGGTGACTGTTGTATTCAATCCCGATGCAATTTATGTGTTTCATCAACACTCTGATAGTCCACTGATTACAGATTGCCTCCACATGTGCATCGGAAACTACTACTGGTCTTCCTGGGAACGATCAAAGCATAGACTGTTTGGGGCATTACTCCCATGGAGGAAAGTGCGCATGGTGACTGTTGTATTCAATCACGATGTAATTTCTGTGTTTCATCAACACTTTGAAGGTCCACAGATTACCGAATGGCTCCAGATGTGCATCGGAAACTACTACTGGTCTTCGAGGAAACGATCAAGGCATAGACTGTTTGAGACATAACTCCCGTGTAAGAAAGTTCGCATGGTGACTGTTGTATTCAATCCCGAAGCAATTTACGTGTTTCATCAACACTCAGTTAGTCCAAAGATTACAGAATGCCTCCAGATGTGAATCGTAAACTACTTCTGGTCTTCCAGGGAACGATCAAAGCGTAGACTGTTTGAGACATTACTCCGGTAGAGGAAAGTGTTCATGGTGACTGTTGTATTCAATCCCGATGCAATTTCTGTGTTTCATCAACACTCTGACAGTGCACAGATTACAGAATGATACCAGATGTGCATCGGAAACAACTACTGGTCTTCCAGGGAACGATCAAAGCGTAGACTGTTTGAGACATTACTCCCGTGGAGGAAAGCGGGCATGGTGACCGTTGTATTCAATCCCGAAGTAATTTCTGTGTTTCATCAACACTCTGATAGTCCACAGATTACAGAATGCCACCAGATGTGCATCGGAAACTACTATAGGTCTTCGGGGGAACGATCAAAGAGTGGACTGTTTCAGACATTACTCCCATGGAGGAAAGTGCGGATGGTGACTGTTGTATTAAATCCCGATGCAATTTCTGTGTTTCATCAACTCTCTGATAGTCCACAGATTACAGATTGCTTCCAGATGTGCATCGGAAACTACTACTTTTCTTCCAGGGAACGATCAAGTCGTAGACTGTTTGAGACATTACTCCCATGGAGGAAAGTGCGAATGGTGACTGTTGTTTCAATACCGATGCAATTACTGTGTTTCATCAACACTCTGATAGTCCACAGATTACAGAATGCCACCAGATGTGCATCGGAAACTACTACTGGTCTTCCTGGGAACGATCAGAGCATAGACTGTTTGAGACATTACTCCCATGGAGGAAAGTGCGCAAGGTGACTGTTGCATTCAATCACGATGCAATTTCTGTGTTTCTTGAACACTTTGAAGGTCCACAGATTAAGGAATGCCTCCAGATGTGCATCGGAAACTACTACTGGTCTCAGAGGGAACGATCAAATCATAGACTGTTTGAGACATTACTCTCGTGGGGAAAAGTGCGCATGGTGACTGTTGTATTCAATCCCGATGCAATTTCTGTGTTTCATCAACACTCTGATAGCCTACAGATTACAGATTGCCTCCAGATGTGCATCGGAAACTACTACTGGTCTTCCTGGGAACGATCAAAGCATAGACTGTTTGAGGCATTACACCCATGGAGGAAAATGCGCATGGTAACTGTTGTATTCAATCACGATGCAATTTCTGTGTTTCTTGAACACTTTGAAGGTCCACAGATTACAGAATGCCTCCAGATGTGCATCGGAACTACTACTGGTCTTCGAGGAAACGATCAAAGCATAGACTGTTTGAGATATTACTCCCGTGGAAGAAAGTGAGCATGCTGACTGTTGTATTAAATCCCGATGCAATTTCTGTGTTTCATCAACACTCATTTAGTCCACAGATTGCAGAATGCCTCCAGATGTGCATCGGAAACCACTACTGGTCTTCCAGGGTATAATCAAAGCGTAGACTGTTTGAGACATTACTCCCATGGAGGAAAGTGCGAATGGTGACTGTTGTTTCAATCCCGATGCAATTACTGTGTTTCATCAACACTCTGATAGTCCACAGAGTACAGAATGCCACGAGACGTGCATCGGAAACTACTACTGGTCTTCCAGGGAACGATCAAAGCGTAGAGTGTTTGCGACATTACTCCAGTGGAGGAAATTGCGGATGGTGACTGTTGCATTCAATCCCGATGCAATTTCTGTGTTTCATCCACACTCTGATAGTCCACAGATTACAGAATGCCTCCAGATGTGCATCGGAAACTACTACTTTTCTTCCAGGGCACAATCAGGGCGTAGACTGTTTGAGACATTACTCCCATGGAGGAAAGTACGCATTGTGACTGTTGTATTCAATGCCGATGCAATTTCTGTGTTTCATCAACACCCGGATAGACCACAAATTACAGAATGCCTCTAGATGTGCATCGGAAACTACTACTGGTCTTCAGGGAACGATCAAATCGATGACAGTTTGAGACATTACTCTCATGGAGGAAAGTGCGGATGGTTACTGTTGTATTCAATCCCGATGCAATTTCTGTGTATCCTCAACAATCAGTTAGTCCACAGATTACAGAATGCTTCCAGATGTGCATGGGAAACAACTTCGGGTCTTCCAGGGAACGATCAAAGCGGAGACTGTTTGAGACATTACTTCCGTGGAGGAATGTGGGCATGGTGACAGTTGTATTCAATCCCGATGCAATTTCTGTGTTTCATCAACACTCTGATAGTCCACAGATTACAGAATGCCACCAGATGTGCATCGGAAACTACTACTGGTCTTCCTGGGAACGATCAAAGCATAGACTGTTTGAGGCATTACTCCGATGGAGGAAAGTGCCAAGGTGACCGTTGTATTCAATCACGATGCAATTTCTGTGTTATATCAACACTTTGAAGGTCCACAGGTTACAGAATGCCTTCAAATGGGCATCGGAAACTACTACTGGTCTTCGAGGAAGCGATCAAAACATAGACTGTTTGTGACATTACTCCCGTGAAAGAAAGTGCGCATGGTGACTGTTGTATTCACTCCCGATGCAATTTCTGTGTTTCATCAACACTCAGTTAATCCACAGTTTACAGAATGCCTCCAGATGTGCATCGGAAACTACTACTTTTCTTCCAGGGAATGATCAAGGCGTAGATAGTTTGAGACATTACTCCCATGGAGGAAAGTTAGCATTGTGACTGTTGTATTCAATGCCGATGCAATTTCTGTGTTTCATCAACACTCGGATAGACCACAAATTCCAGAATGCCTCCAGATGTGCATCGGAAACTACTACTGGTCTTCAGGGAACGATCAAATCGATGACAGTTTGAGACATTACTCCCATGGAGGAAAATGCGCATGGTGACTGTTGTATTCAATCTTGATGCAATTTCTGTGTTTTATCAACACTTTGAAGGTCCACAGATTACAGAATGCCTCAAGATGTTCATCGGAAACTACTACTGGTCTTCCAGGGAACGATCAAAGCGTAGACTGTGTGAGATATTACTCCCATGGAGGAAAGTGCGCATGGTTACTGTTGTATTCAATCCCGATGCAATTTCTGTGTTTCAACAACACTCTGATAGTCCTCAGCTTGCAGAATGCCACCGGATGTGCATCGGAAGCAACTACTTGTCTTCCAGGGAACGATCAAACTGTAGACTGTTTGAGAAATTTCTCCCATGGAGGAAAATGCGCATGGTGACTGTTGTATTAAATCCCGATGCAATTTCTGTGTTTCATCAACACTCTGATAGTCCACTGATTACAGATTGCCTCCACATGTGCATCGGAAACTACTACTGGTCTTCCTGGGAACGATCAAAGCATAGACTGTTTGGGGCATTACTCCCATGGAGGAAAGTGCGCATGGTGACTGTTGTATTCAATCACGATGTAATTTCTGTGTTTCATCAACACTTTGAAGGTCCACAGATTACCGAATGGCTCCAGATGTGCATCGGAAACTACTACTGGTCTTCGAGGAAACGATCAAGGCATAGACTGTTTGAGACATAACTCCCGTGTAAGAAAGTTCGCATGGTGACTGTTGTATTCAATCCCGAAGCAATTTACGTGTTTCATCAACACTCAGTTAGTCCAAAGATTACAGAATGCCTCCAGATGTGAATCGTAAACTACTTCTGGTCTTCCAGGGAACGATCAAAGCGTAGACTGTTTGAGACATTACTCCGGTAGAGGAAAGTGTTCATGGTGACTGTTGTATTCAATCCCGATGCAATTTCTGTGTTTCATCAACACTCTGACAGTGCACAGATTACAGAATGATACCAGATGTGCATCGGAAACAACTACTGGTCTTCCAGGGAACGATCAAAGCGTAGACTGTTTGAGACATTACTCCCGTGGAGGAAAGCGGGCATGGTGACCGTTGTATTCAATCCCGAAGTAATTTCTGTGTTTCATCAACACTCTGATAGTCCACAGATTACAGAATGCCACCAGATGTGCATCGGAAACTACTATAGGTCTTCGGGGGAACGATCAAAGAGTGGACTGTTTCAGACATTACTCCCATGGAGGAAAGTGCGGATGGTGACTGTTGTATTAAATCCCGATGCAATTTCTGTGTTTCATCAACTCTCTGATAGTCCACAGATTACAGATTGCTTCCAGATGTGCATCGGAAACTACTACTTTTCTTCCAGGGAACGATCAAGTCGTAGACTGTTTGAGACATTACTCCCATGGAGGAAAGTGCGAATGGTGACTGTTGTTTCAATCCCGATGCAATTACTGTGTTTCATCAACACTCTGATAGTCCACAGATTACAGAATGCCACCAGATGTGCATCGGAAACTACTACTGGTCTTCCTGGGAACGATCAGAGCATAGACTGTTTGAGACATTACTCCCATGGAGGAAAGTGCGCAAGGTGACTGTTGCATTCAATCACGATGCAATTTCTGTGTTTCTTGAACACTTTGAAGGTCCACAGATTAAGGAATGCCTCCAGATGTGCATCGGAAACTACTACTGGTCTCAGAGGGAACGATCAAATCATAGTCTGTTTGAGACATTACTCTCGTGGGGAAAAGTGCGCATGGTGACTGTTGTATTCAATCCCGATGCAATTTCTGTGTTTCATCAACACTCTGATAGCCTACAGATTACAGATTGCCTCCAGATGTGCATCGGAAACTACTACTGGTCTTCCTGGGAACGATCAAAGCATAGACTGTTTGAGGCATTACACCCATGGAGGAAAATGCGCATGGTAACTGTTGTATTCAATCACGATGCAATTTCTGTGTTTCTTGAACACTTTGAAGGTCCACAGATTACAGAATGCCTCCAGATGTGCATCGGAACTACTACTGGTCTTCGAGGAAACGATCAAAGCATAGACTGTTTGAGATATTACTCCCGTGGAAGAAAGAGAGCATGCTGACTGTTGTATTAAATCCCGATGCAATTTCTGTGTTTCATCAACACTCATTTAGTCCACAGATTGCAGAATGCCTCCAGATGTGCATCGGAAACCACTACTGGTCTTCCAGGGCATAATCAAAGCGTAGACTGTTTGAGACATTACTCCCATGGAGGAAAGTGCGAATGGTGACTGTTGTTTCAATCCCGATGCAATTACTGTGTTTCATCAACACTCTGATAGTCCACAGAGTACAGAATGCCACGAGACGTGCATCGGAAACTACTACTGGTCTTCCAGGGAACGATCAAAGCGTAGAGTGTTTGCGACATTACTCCAGTGGAGGAAATTGCGGATGGTGACTGTTGCATTCAATCCCGATGCAATTTCTGTGTTTCATCCACACTCTGATAGTCCACAGATTACAGAATGCCTCCAGATGTGCATCGGAAACTACTACTTTTCTTCCAGGGCACAATCAGGGCGTAGACTGTTTGAGACATTACTCCCATGGAGGAAAGTACGCATTGTGACTGTTGTATTCAATGCCGATGCAATTTCTGTGTTTCATCAACACCCGGATAGACCACAAATTACAGAATGCCTCTAGATGTGCATCGGAAACTACTACTGGTCTTCAGGGAACGATCAAATCGATGACAGTTTGAGACATTACTCTCATGGAGGAAAGTGCGGATGGTTACTGTTGTATTCAATCCCGATGCAATTTCTGTGTATCCTCAACAATCAGTTAGTCCACAGATTACAGAATGCCTTCAGATGGGCATCGGAAACTACTACTGGTCTTCGAGGAAGCGATCTAAGCATAGACTGTTTGAGACATTACTTCCGTGGAGGAATGTGGGCATGGTGACAGTTGTATTCAATCCCGATGCAATTTCTGTGTTTCATCAACACTCTGATAGTCCACAGATTACAGAATGCCACCAGATGTGCATCGGAAACTACTACTGGTCTTCCTGGGAACGATCAAAGCATAGACTGTTTGAGGCATTACTCCGATGGAGGAAAGTGCCAAGGTGACCGTTGTATTCAATCACGATGCAATTTCTGTGTTATATCAACACTTTGAAGGTCCACAGGTTACAGAATGCCTTCAGATGGGCATCGGAAACTACTACTGGTCTTCGAGGAAGCGATCTAAGCATAGACTGTTTGTGACATTACTCCCGTGAAAGAAAGTGCGCATGGTGACTGTTGTATTCACTCCCGATGCAATTTCTGTGTTTCATCAACACTCAGTTAATCCACAGATTACAGAATGCCTCCAGATGTGCATCGGAAGCTGCTACTGGTCTTCCAGGGAACGATCAAAGCGTAGACTGTTTGAGACATTACTCCCATGGAGGAAAGTGCGAATGTTGCCTGTTGTATTCAATCCCGATGCAATTTCTGTGTTTCATCAACACTCTGATAGTCCACAGATTGCAGATTGCCTCCAAATGTGCATCGGAAACTACTACTGGTCTTCCTGGTAACGATCAAAGCATAGACTGTTTGAAACATTACTCCCATGGAGGAAAGTGCGCATGGTGACTGTTCTATTCAATCACTATGCAATTTCTGTGTTTCATCAACACTTTGAAGGTCCAAAGATTACAGATTGCCTCCAGATGTGCATCGGAAACTACTACTGGTCTTCGAAGGAACGATCAAATTATTGACTGTTTGAGACATTACTCCCGTGGGGGAAAGTGCGCATGGTGACTGTTGTATTCAATCCCGATGCAATTACTGTGTTTCATCAACACCCTGATAGTCCACAGATTACAGAATGCCACGAGACGTGCATCGGAAACTACTACTGGTCTTCCAGTGAACGATCAAAGCGTAGACTGTTTGCGACATTACTCCAGTGGAGGAAATTGCGGATGGTGACTGTTGCATTCAATCCCGTTGCAATTTCTGTGTTTCATCAACACTCTGATAGTCCACAGATTACAGAATGCCTCCAGATGTGCATCGGAAACTACTACTTTTCTTCCAGGGCACAATCAGGGCGTAGACTGTTTGAGACATTACTCCCATGGAGGAAAGTACGCATTGTGACTGTTGTATTCAATGCCGATGCAATTTCTGTGTTTCATCAACACCCGGATAGACCACAAATTACAGAATGCTCTAGATGTGCATCGGAAACTACTACTGGTCTTCAGGGAACGATCAAATCGATGACAGTTTGAGACATTACTCTCATGGAGGAAAGTGCGGATGTTTACAGTTGTATTCAATCCCGATGCAATTTCTGTGTTTCCTCAACACTCAGTTAGTCCACAGATTACAGAATGCTTCCAGATGTGCATGGGAAACAACTTCGGATCTTCCAGGGAACGATCAAAGCGGGGACTGTTTGAGACATTACTTCCGTGGAGGTAAGTGGGATTGGTGACTGTTGTATTCCATCCCGATGCAATTTCTGTGTTTCATCAACACTCTGATAGTCCACAGGTTACAGAATGCCATCAGATGTGCATCGGAAACTACTACTGGTCTTCCAGGGAACGATCGACACGTGGACTGTTTCAGACATTACTCCCATGGAGGAAAGTGCGGATGGTGACTGTTGTATTCAATCCCGATGCAATTTCTGTGTTTCATCAACACTCTGATAGTCCACAGATTACAGAATGCCACCAGATGTGCATCGGAAACTACTTCTGGTCTTCCTGGGAACGATCAAAGCGTAGACTGCTGGAGTCATTACTCCCATGGGGGAAAGTGTGCTTGGTGACTGTTGTATTAAATCGCGATGCAATTTCTGTGTTTCAACAACACTCTGATAGTCCACAGATTACAGAATGCCTCCAAATCTGCATCGGAAACTACGACTTTTCTTCCAGGGAACGATCAAGGCGTAGACTGTTTGAGACATTACTCCCATTGAGGAAAGATCGCATGGTGACTGTTGTATTCAATGCCGATGGAATTTCTGTGTTTCATCAACACCCTGATAGACCACAAATTAAAGAATGCCTCCAGATGTGCATCGGAAACTACTACTGGTCTTCAGGGACCGATCAAATCGATGACTGTGTGAGACATTACTCCCGTGGGGGAAAGTGCGCATGCTGACTGTTGTATTCAATCCCGATGCAATTTCTGTGTTTCATCAACACTCAGATAATCCACAGATTACAGAATGCCTCCAGATGTGCATCGGAAGCTGCTACTGGTCTTCCAGGGAACGATCAAAGCATAGACTGTTTGAGGCATTACTCCCATGGAGGAAAGTGCCATGGTGTCCGTTGTATTCAATCCCGATGCTACTTCTGTGTTTCATCAACACTCAGTTAATCCACAGATTACAGAATGCCTCCAGATGTGCATCGGAAACTGCTACTGGTCTTCCAGGGAACGATCAAAGCGTAGACTGTTTGAGACATTACTCCCATGAACGAAAGTGCGAATGGTGAATGTTGTATTCAATCCCGATGCAATTTCTGTGTTTCATCAACACTCTGATAGTCCACAGATTGCAGATTGCCTCCAAATGTGCATCGGAAACTACTACTGTCCTTCCTGGTAACGATCAAAGCATAGACTGTTTGAGACATTACTCCCATGGAGGAAAGTGCGCATGGTGACTGTTGTATTCAATCCCGATGCCATTTCTGTGTTTCATCAACACTTTGAAGGTCCACAGATTACAGATTGCCTCCAGATGTTCATCGGAAACTACTACTGGTCTTCCAGGGAACGATCAAATTATTGACTGTTTGAGACATTACTCTCGTGGGGGAAAGTGCGCATGGTGACTGTTGTATTCAATCCTGATGCAATTTCTGTGTTTCGTCAACACTCAGTTAGTCCACAGATTACAGAATGTCTCAAGATGTGCATCGGAAACTACTACTGGTCTTCCAGGGAACGATCAAAGAGTAGACTGTTTGAGACATTACTCCCATGGAGGAAAGTGCGAATGGTGACTGTTGTATTCAATCCCGATGCCATTTCAGTGTTTCATCAACACTCTGATAGTCCACAGACTACAGATTGCCTCCAGATGTGCATCGGAAACTACTACTGGTCTTCCTGAGGACGATCAAAGCGTAGACTGTTTGAGACATTACTCCAGTGGAGGAATGTGCGCATGGTGACTGTTGTATTCAATCCCGATCCAATTTCTGTATTTCATCAACACTCTGACAGTGCACAGATTACAGAATGATACCAGATGTGCATCGGAAACAACTACTGGTCTTCCAGGGAACAATCAAAGCGTAGACTGTTTTAAGACATTACTCCCATGGAGGAAAGTGGGCATGATGACTGTCGTATTCAATCCCGATGCAATTTCTGTGTTTCATCAACACTCTGATAGTCCACAGATTACAGAATGCCACCAGATTTGCATCGGAAACTACTACTTTTTTCCAGGGAACGATCAAGGCGTAGACTGTTTGAGACATTACTCCCATGGAGGAAGGTTCGCATGGTGACTGTTGTATTCAATGCCGATGCAATTTCTGTGTTTCATCAACACCCGGATAGACCACAAATTACAGAATGCCTCCAGATGTGCATCGGAAACTACTACAGGTCTTCAGGGAACGATCAAATCGTTGGCAGTTTGAGACATTACTCCCATGGAGGAAACTGCGCATGGTGACTGTTGTATTCAATCCCGATGCAATTTCTGTGTTTCATCAACACTTTGAAGGTCCGCAGATTACAGAATGTCTTAAGATGTGCATCGGAAACTACTACTGGTCTTCCAGGGAACGATCAAAGCGTAGACTGTTTGAGATATTACTCCCATGGAGGAAAGTGCGAATGGTGACTGATGTATTCAATCACGATGCAATTTCTGTGTTTAATCAACACTTTGAAGGTGCACAGATTACAGAATGTCTCAAGATGTGCATCGGAAACTACTACTGGGCTTCCTGAGAACGATCAAAGCATAGACTGTTTGAGGCATTACTCACATGGAGGATTGTGCCCATGGTGAGTGTTGTATTCAATCACGATGCAATTTCTGTGTTTCATCGACACTTTGAAGGTGCACAGATTACAGAATGCCTCCAGATGTGCATCGGAAACTACTACTGGGCTTCCTGAGAACGATCAAAGCATAGACTGTTTGAGGCATTACTCACATGGAGGATTGTGCCCATGGTGACTGTTGTATTCAATCACGATGCAATTTCTGTGTTTAATCAACACTTTGAAGGTGCACAGATTACAGAATGTCTCAAGATGTGCATCGGAAACTACTACTGGTCTTCGAGGGAACGATCAAATCATAGACTGTTTGAGACATTACTCCCGTGGGGGAAAATGCGCATGGTGACTGTTGTATTCAATCCCGATGCAATTTCTGTCTTTCATCAACACTCTGATAGTACACAGATTACAGAATGACACCAGATGTGCATGGGAAACTACTTCGGATCTTCCATGGAACGATCAAAGCGGGGACTGTTTGAGACATTACTTCCGTGGAGGTAAGTGGGATTGGTGACTGTTGTATTCCATCCCGATGCAATTTCTGTGTTTCATCAACACTCTGATAGTCCACAGGTTACAGAATGCCATCAGATGTGCATCGGAAACTACTACTGGTCTTCCAGGGAACGATCGAAACGTGGACTGTTTCAGACATTACTCCCATGGAGGAAAGTGCGGATGGTGACTGTTGTATTCAATCCCGATGCAATTTCTGTGTTTCATCAACACTCTGATAGTCCACAGATTACAGAATGCCACCAGATGTTCATCGGAAACTACTTCTGGTCTCCCTGGGAACGATCAAAGCGTAGACTGCTGGAGTCATTACTCCCATGGGGGAAAGTGTGCTTGGTGACTGTTGTATTAAATCGCGATGCAATTTCTGTGTTTCAACAACACTCTGATAGTCCACAGATTACAGAATGCCTCCAAATGTGCATCGGAAACTACGACTTTCCTTCCAGGGAACGATCAAGGCGTAGACTGTTTGAGACATTACTCCCATTGAGGAAAGCTCGCATGGTGACTGTTGTATTCAATGCCGATGGAATTTCTGTGTTTCATCAACACCCTGATAGACCACAAATTAAAGAATGCCTCCAGATGTGCATCGGAAACTACTACTGGTCTTCAGGGACCGATCAAATCGATGACTGTGTGAGACATTACTCCCGTGGGGAAAAGTGCGCATGCTGACTGTTGTATTCAATCCCGATGCAATTTCTGTGTTTCATCAACACTCTGATAGTCCACAGACTACAGATTGCCTCCAGATGTGCATCGGAAACTACTACTGGTCTTCCTGGGAACGATCAAAGCATAGACTGTTTGAGGCATTGCTCCGATGGAGGAAAGTGCCAAGGTGACCGTTGTATTCAATCACGATGCAATTTCTGTGTTATATCAACACTTTGAAGATCCACAGATAACAGAATGCCTTCAGATGTGCATCGGAAACTACTACTGGTCTTCGAGGAAACGATCAAATTATTGACTGTTTGAGACATTACTCTCGTGGGGGAAAGTGCGCATGGTGACTGTTGTATTCAATCCCGACGCAATTTCTGTGTTTCATCAACACTCAGTTAATCCACAGATTACAGAATGCCTCCAGATGTGCATCGGAAGCTGCTACTGGTCTTCCAGGGAACGATCAAAGCATAGACTGTTAGAGGCATTACTCCCATGGAGGAAAGTGCCATGGTGTCCGTTGTATTCAATCCCGATGCTAATTCTGTGTTTCATCAACACTCAGTTAATCCACAGATTACAGAATGCCTCCAGATGTGCATCGGAAACTGCTACTGGTCTTCCAGGGAACGATCAAAGCGTAGACTGTTTGAGACATTACTCCCATGAACGAAAGTGCGAATGGTGACTGTTGTATTCAATCCCGATGCAATTTCTGTGTTTCATCAACACTCTGATAGTCCACAGATTGCAGATTGCCTCCAAATGTGCATCGGAAACTACTACTGTTCTTCCTGGTAACGATCATATCATAGACTGTTTGAGACATTACTCCCATGGAGGAAAGTGCGCATGGTGACTGTTGTATTCAATCCCGATGCCATTTCTGTGTTTCATCAACACTTTGAAGGTCCACAGATTACAGATTGCCTCCAGATGTTCATCGGAAACTACTACTGGTCTTCGAGGGAACGATCAAATTATTGACTGTTTGAGACATTACTCTCGTGGGGGAAAGTGCGCATGGTGACTGTTGTATTCAATCCTGATGCAATTTCTGTGTTTCGTCAACACTCAGTTAGTCCACAGACTACAGAATGTCTCAAGATGTGCATCGGAAACTACTACTGGTCTTCCAGGGAACGATCAAAGAGTAGACTGTTTGAGACATTACTCCCATGGAGGAAAGTGCGAATGGTGACTGTTGTATTCAATCCCGATGCCATTTCTGTGTTTCATCAACACTCTGATAGTCCACAGACTACAGATTGCCTCCAGATGTGCATCGGAAACTACTACTGGTCTTCCTGAGGACGATCAAAGCGTAGACTGTTTGAGACATTACCCCAGTGGAGGAAAGTGCGCATGGTGACTGTTGTATTCAATCCCGATCCAATTTCTGTATTTCATCAACACTCTGACAGTGCACAGATTACAGAATGATACCAGATGTGCATCGGAAACAACTACTGGTCTTCCAGGGAACAATCAAAGCGTAGACTGTTTTAAGACATTACTCCCATGGAGGAAAGTGGGCATGATGACTGTTGTATTCAATCCCGATGCAATTTCTGTGTTTCATCAACACTCTGATAGTCCACAGATTACAGAATGCCACCAGATTTGCATCGGAAACTACTACTTTTTTCCATTGAACGATCAAGGCGTAGACTGTTTGAGACATTACTCCCATGGAGGAAGGTTCGCATGGTGACTGTTGTATTCAATGCCGATGCAATTTCTGTGTTTCATCAACACCCGGATAGACCACAAATTACAGAATGCCTCCAGATGTGCATCGGAAACTACTACAGGTCTTCAGGGAACGATCAAATCGTTATCAGTTTGAGACGCATGGTGACTGTTGTATTCAATCCCGATGCATTTTCTGTGTTTCATCAACACTCTGATAGTCCACAGACTACAGATTACCTCCAGATGTGCATCGGAAACTACTACTGGTCTTCCTGAGAACGATCAAAGCATAGACTGTTTGAGGCATTACTCACATGGAGGATTGTGCCCATGGTGACTGTTGTATTCAATCACGATGCAATTTCTGTGTTTCATCAACACTTTGAAGGTGCACAGATTACAGAATGCCTCCAGATGTGCATCGGAAACTACTACTGGTCTTCCTGAGAACGATCAAAGCATAGACTGTTTGAGGCATTACTCACATGGAGGATTGTGCCCATGGTGACTGTTGTATTCAATCACGATGCAATTTCTGTGTTTAATCAACACTTTGAAGGTGCACAGATTACAGAATGTCTCAAGATGTGCATCGGAAACTACTACTGGTCTTCGAGGGAACGATGAAATCATAGACTGTTTGAGACATTACTCCCGTGGGGGAAAATGCGCATGGTGACTGTTGTATTCAATCCCGATGCAATTTCTGTGTTTCATCAACACTCTGATAGTACACAGATTACAGAATGACACCAGATGTGCATCGGAAACAACTACTGGTCTTCCAGGGAATGATCAAAGCGTAGACTGTTTGAGATTTTTACTCCCATGTAGGGAAGGGCGCATGGTGACTGTTGTATTCATTCCAGATGCAATTTCTGTGTTTCATCAACACTCTGATAGTCCACAGATTACAGATTGCCTCCAGATGTGCATCGGAAACTACTACTGGTCTTCAGGGAACAATCAAATCGATGACACATTGAGACATTACTCCCATGGAGGAAAGTGCGCTGGTGACTGTTGTATTCAATCCCGATGCAATTTCTGTGTTTCATCAACACTTTGAAGGTCCACAGATTACAGAATGTCTCAAGATGTGAATCGAAAACTACTACTGGTCTTCCAGGGAATGATCAAAGCGTAGACTGTTTGAGACATTACTCCCATGGAGGAAAGTGCGAATGGTGACTGTTGTATTCATTCCAGATGCAATTTCTGTGTTTCATCAACACTCTGATAGTCCACAGATTACAGATTGCCTCCAGATGTGCATCGGAAACTACTTCTGGTCTTCCTGGGCTCGATCAAAGCATAGACTGTTTGAGACATTACTCACATGGAGGAAAGTGCGCATGGTGCCAGTTGTATTCAATCACGATGCAATTTCTGTGTTTCATCAACACTTTGAAGGTCCACAGATTACAGAATGCTTCCAGATGTGCATCGGAAACTACTACTGGTCTTCGAGGGAACGATCAAATCATAGACTGTTTGAGACATTACTCCCGTGCGGAAAAGTGCGAATGGTAACTGTTGTATTCAATCCCGATGCAATTTCTGTGTTTCATCAACACTCTGATAGTCCACAGATTACAGAATGCCTCCAGATGTGCATCGGAAACTGCTACTGGTCTTCTAGGGGACGACCAAAGCGTAGACTGTTTGAGACATTACTCCCATGGAGGAAAGTGCGCATGGTGACAGTTGTATTCAATCCCGATGCAATCTCTGTGTTTCTTCAACACTCTGATAGTCCAAAGATTACAGATTGCCTCCAAATGTGCATCGGAAGCTACTACTGGTCTTCATGGGAACGATCGAAGCATAGACTGCTTGAGACTTTACTCCCATGGAGGTAAGTGCGCATGGTGACTGTTGTATTCAATCCCGATGCAATTTCTGTGTTTCATCAACACTCTCATAGTCCACAGACTACAGATTGCCTCCAGATGTGCATCGGAAACTACTACTGGTCTTTCTGGGAACGATCAAAGCATAGACTGTTTGAGGCATTACTCCCATGGAGGAATGTGCCCATGGTGACTGTTGTATTCAATCAGGATGCAATTTCTGTGTTTCATCAACACTTTGAAGGTGCACAGATTACAGAATGCCTCCAGAAGTGCATCGGAAACTACTACTGGTCTTCGGGGAAACGATCAAATCATAGACTGTTTGAGACATTACTCCCGAGGAAGAAAGTGCGCATGGTTACTATTGTGTTCAATCCCGATGCAATTTCTGTGTTTCATCAACACTCTGATAGTCCCCAGATTACAGAATGCCCCCATGTGTTCATCGGAAACTACTACTGGATTTGCAGGGAACGATCAAAGCATAGACTGTTTGAGACATTACTCCAGTGGATTAAAGTGCGCATGGTGAATGTTGTATTCAATCCCGATGCAATTTCTGTGTTTCATCAACACTCTGACAGTGCACAGATTACAGAATGATACCAGATGTCCATCGGAAACAACTACTGGTTTTCCAGGGAACAATCAAAGCGTAGACTGTTTGAGACATTACTCCCGTGGAGGAAAGTGGGCATGGTGACAGTTGTATTCAATCCCGATGCAATTTCTGTGTTTCATCAACACTTTGAAGGTCCACAGATTACTGAATGCCTCAAGATGTGTATCGGAAACTACTACTGTTTTTCCAGATAACGATCAAAGCGTAGACTGTTTGAGACATTACTCACATGGAGGAAAGTGCGAATGGTGACTGTTTTATTCAAACCAGATGCAATTTCTGTGTTTCATCAACACTCTGATAGTCAACAGATTACAGATTGCCTCCAGATGTTCATCGGAAACTACTACTGGTCTTCCTGGGAACGATCAAAGCATAGACTGTCTGAGACATTACTCCCATGGAGAAAAGTGCGCATGGTGACTGTTGTATTCAATCACGATGCAATTTCTGTGTTTCATCAACACTTTGAAGGTCCACAGATTACAGAATGCCTCCAGATGTGCATCGGAAACTACTACTCTTCTTCCACTGAACGATCAAAGCGTAGACTGTTTGAGACATTACTCCAGTGGAGGAAAGTGCGCATGGTGACTGTTGTATTCAATCCCGATGCAATTTCTGTGTTTCATCAACACTCAGTTAGTCCACAGATTACAGAATGCCTCCAGATGTGCATCGGAAACTACTACAGGTCTTCCAGGAAACGATCAAAGCGTAGACTGTTTGAGACATTACTCCCATGGAGAAAAGTGCGAATGGTGACTGTTGTATTCAATCCCGATGCAATTTCTGTGTTTCATCAACACTCTGATAGTCCACAGATTACAGAATGCCACAAGACGTGCTTCGGAAACTACTACTTTTCTTCCAGGGAACGATCAAGGCGCAGACTGTTTGAGACATTACTCTAATGGCGGAAAGTTCGCATGGTGTCTGTTGTATTCAATCCCGATGCAATTTCTGTGTTTCTTCAACACTCAGTTAGTTCCCAGATTACAGAATGCCTCCAGATGTGCATCAGAAACTACTACTGGTCTTCCAGGGAACGATCAAAGCGTAGACTGTTTGAGACATTACTTCCATGGAGGAAAGTGCTAATGGTGGCTGTTGTTTCAATCCCGTTGCAATTACTGTGTTTCATCAACACTCTGATAGTCCACAGACTACAGAATGCCACCAGATATACTTCGGAAACTACTACTGGTCTTCCAGGGAACGATCAAGGCGTAGACTGTTTGTGACATTACTCCCATGGCGGAAAGTTCGCATGGTGATTGTTGTATTAAATGCCGATGCAATTTCTGTGTTTCATCAACACCCGGATAGACCACAAATTACAGAATGACTCCAGATGTGCATCGGAAACTACTACTGTCTTCAGGGAACAATCAAATCGATGACAGATTGAGACATTACTCCCATGGAGGAAAGTGCGCTGGTGACTGTTGTATTCAATCCCGATGCAATTTCTGTGTTTCATCAACACACTGATAGTACACAGATTACAGAATGACACCAGATGTGCATCGGAAACAACTACTGGTCCTCCAGGGAATGATCAAAGCGTAGACTCTTTGAGATTTTTACTCCGTGTAGGAAAGGGCGCATGGTGACTGTTGTATTCAATCCCGACGCAATTTCTGTGTTTCATCAACACTCAGATAGTCCACAGATTACAGAATGCCACAAGATGTGCTTCGGAAACTACTACTTTTCTTCCAGTGAACGATCAAGGCGTAGACTGTTTGTGACATTACTCCCATGGCGGAAAGTTCGCATGGTGATTGTTGTACTCAATGCCGATGCAATTTCTGTGTTTCATCAACACCCGGATAGACCACAAATTACAGAATGCCTCCAGATGTGCATCGGAAACTACTACTGGTCTTCAGGGAACAATCAAATCGATGACAGATTGAGACATTACTCCCATGGAGGAAAGTGCGCTGGTGACTGTTGTATTCAATCCCGATGGAATTGCTGTGTTTCATCAACACTTTGAAGGTCCACAGATTACAGAATGTCTCAAGATGTGCATCGAAAACTACTACTGGTCTTCCAGGGAACGATCAAAGCGTAGACTGTTTGAGACATTACTCCCATGGAGGAAAGTGCGAATGGTGACTGTTGTATTCAATCCAGATGCAATTTCTGTGTTTCATCAACACTCTGATAGTCCACAGATTACAGATTGCCTCCTAATGTGCATCGGAAACTACTTCTGGTCTTCCTGGGCACGATAAAAGCATAGACTGTTTGAGACATTACTCCCATGGAGGAAAGTGCGCATGGTGCCTGTTGTATTCAATCACGATGCAATTTCTGTGTTTCATCAACACTTTGAATGTCCACAGATTACAGAATGCTTCCAGATGTGCATCGGAAACTACTACTGGTCTTCGAGGGAACGATCAAATCATAGACTGTTTGAGACATTACTCCCGTGGGGAAAAGTGCGCATGGTAACTGTTGTATTCAATCCCGATGCAATTTCTGTGTTTCATCAACACTCTGACAGTCCACAGATTACAGAATGCCTCCAGATGTGCAACGGAAACTGCTACTGGTCTTCCAGGGGACGACCAAAGCGTAGACTGTTTGAGACATTACTCCCATATAGGAAAGTGCGAATGGTGACAGTTGTATTCAATCCCGGTGCAATCTCTGTGTTTCTTCAACACTCTGATAGTCCAAAGATTACAGATTGCCTCCAAATGTGCATCGGAAGCTACTATTGGTCTTCCTGGGAACGATCGAAGCACAGACTGCTTGAGACTTTACTCCGATGGAGGAAAGTGCGCATGGTGACTGTTGTATTCAATCCCGATGCAATTACTGTGTTTCATCAACACTCTGATAGTGCACAGATTACAGAATGCCCCCATATGTCCATCGGAAACTACTACTGGATTTGCAGGGCACGATCAAAGCGTAGACTGTTTGAGACATTACTCCAGTGGAGGAAAGTGCGCATGGTGACTGTTGTATTCAATCACGATGCAATTTCTTTGTGTCATCAACACTTTGAAGGTCCACAGATTACAGAATGCTTCCAGATGTGCATCGGAAACTACTACTGGTCCTCGAGGGAACGATCAAATCATAGGCTGTTTGAGACATTACTCCCGTGGGGAAAAGTGCGCATGGTAACTGTTGTATTCAATCCCGATGCAATTTCTGTGTTTCATCAACACTTTGAGGGTCCACAGATTACAGAATGCCTATAGATGTGCATCGGAAAATACTACTGGTCTTCGAGGAAACGATCAAAGCATAGACTGTAAGGGACATTACTCCTGTGGAAGAAAGTGCGCATGGTGACTGTTGTATTCAATCCCGATGCAATGTCTGTGTTTCTTCAACACTCAGTTAGTCCACAGATTACAGAATGCCTCCACATGTGCATCAGAAACTATTACTGGTCTTCCAGGGAACGATTAAAGCGTAGACTGTTGGAGACATTACTCCCATTTAAGAAAGTGCTAATGGTGACTGTTGTTTCAATCCTGTTGCAATTACTGTGTTTCATCAACACTGTGATAGTCCACAGACTACAGAATGCCACCATATATGCTTCGGTAACTACTACTGGTCTTCCAGGGAACGATCAAAGCGTAGACTGTTTGAGACATTACTCCAGTGGAGGAAAGTGCGCATGGTGACTGTTGTATTCAATCCCGAAGCAATGTCTGTGTTTCTTCAACACTCAGTTAGTCCACAGATTACAGAATGCCTCCACATGTGCATCAGAAACTACTACTGGTCTTCCAGGGAACGATCAAAGCGTAGACTGTTGGAGACATTACTCCCATTTAGGAAAGTGCTAATGGTGACTGTTGTTTCAATCCCGTTGCAATTACTGTGTTTCATCAACACTCTGATTGTCCACAGACTACAGAATGACACCAGATATGCTTCGGTAACTACTACTGGTCTTCCAGGGAACGATCAAAGCGTAGACTGTTTGAGACATTACTCCAGTGGAGGAAAGTGCGCATGGTGACTGTTGTATTCAATCCCGATGCAATTACTGTGTTTCATCAACACTCTGATAGTCCACAGATTACAGAATGCCACAAGATGTGCTTCGGAAACTACTACTTTTCTTCCAGGGAACGATCAAGGCCTAGACTGTTTGAGACATTACTCCCATGGCGGAAAGTTCGCATGGTGATTGTTGTATTCAATGCCGATGCAATTTCTGTGTTTCATCAACACCCGGATAGACCACAAATTACAGAATGCCTCCAGATGTGCATCGGAAACTACTACTGGTCTTCAGGGAACAATCAAATCGATGACAGATTGAGACATTACTCCCATGGAGGAAAGGGCGCTGGTGACTGTTGTATTCAATCCCGATGCAATTTCTGTGTTTCATCAACACTTTGAAGGTCCACAGATTACAGAATGTCTCAAGATGTGCATCGGAAACTACTACTGGTCTTCCAGGGAAAGATCAAAGCGTAGACTGTTTGAGACATTACTCCCATGGAGGAAAGTGCGAATGGTGACTGTTGTATTCAATCCAGATGCAATTTCTGTGTTTCATCAACACTCTGATAGTCCACAGATTACAGATTGCCTCCAGATGTGCATCGGAAACTACTTCTGGTCTTATTGGGCACGATCAAAGCATAGACTGTTTGAGACATTACTTCCATGGCGGAAAGTGCGCATGGTGCCTGTTGTATTCAATCACGATGCAATTTCTTTGTGTCATCAACACTTTGAAGGTCCACAGATTACAGAATGCTTCCAGATGTGCATCGGAAACTACTACTGGTCCTCGAGGGAACGATCAAATCATAGGCTGTTTGAGACATTACTCCCGTGGGGAAAAGTGCGCATGGTAACTGTTGTATTCAATCCCGATGCAATTTCTGTGTTTCATCAACACTCTGATAGTCCACAGATTACAGAATGCCTCCAGATGTGCATCGGAAACTGCTACTGGTCTTCCAGGGGACGCCAAAAGCGTAGACTGTTTGAGACATTACTCCCATGGAGGAAAGTGCGAATGTTGACAGTGGTATTCAATCCCGATGCAATCTATGAGTTTCTTCAACACTCTGATAGTCCAAAGATTACAGATTGCCTCCAAATGTGCATCGGAAGCTACTACTGGTCTTCCTGGGAACGAACGAAGCATAGTCTGTTTGAGACTTTACTCCCATGGAGGAAAGTGCGCATGGTGACTGTTGTATTCAATCCCGATGCAATTTCTGTGTTTCATAAACACCCTCATAGTCCACAGACTACAGATTGCCTCCAGATGTGCATCGGAAACTACTACTGGTCTTTCTGGGAACGATCAAAGCATAGACTGTTAGAGGCATTACTCCCAAGGAGGAATGTGCCCATGGTGACTGTTGTATTCAATCAGGATGCAATTTCTGTGTTTCATCAACACTTTGAAGGTGCACAGATTACAGAATGCCTCCAGATGTGCATCGGAAACTACTACTGGTCTTCGGGGAAACGATCAAATCATAGACTGTTTGAGACATTACTCCCGAGGAAGAAAGTGCGAGTGTTGACTATTGTATTCAATCCCGATGCAATTTCTGTGTTTCACCAACACTCTGATAGTCCCCAGATTACAGAATGCCCACATATGTTCATCGGAAACTACCACTGGATTTGCATTGAACGATCAAAGTGTAGACTGTTTGAGACATTACTCCAGTAGATTAAAGTGCGCTTGGTGAATGTTGTATTCAATCCCAATGCAATTTCTGTGTTTCATCAACACTCTGACAGTGCACAGATTACAGAATGATACCAGATGTGCATCGGAAACAACTACTGATCTTCCAGGGAACAATCAAAGCGTAGACTGTTTGAGACATTACTCCAGTGGAGGAAAGTGCGAATGGTGACTGTTGTATTCAATCACAATGCAATTTCTAGGTTTCATCAACACTTTGAGGGTCCACAGATTACAGAATGCCTATAGATGTGCATCGGAAAATACTACTGGTCTTCGAGGAAACGATCAAAGCATAGACTGTAAGGGACATTACTCCTGTGGAAGAAAGTGCGCATGGTGACTGTTGTATTCAATCCCGATGCAATGTCTGTGTTTCTTCAACACTCAGTTAGTCCACAGATTACAGAATGCCTCCACATGTGCATCAGAAACTATTACTGGTCTTCCAGGGAACGATTAAAGCGTAGACTGTTGGAGACATTACTCCCATTTAAGAAAGTGCTAATGGTGACTGTTGTTTCAATCCTGTTGCAATTACTGTGTTTCATCAACACTGTGATAGTCCACAGACTACAGAATGCCACCATATATGCTTCGGTAACTACTACTGGTCTTCCAGGGAACGATCAAAGCGTAGACTGTTTGAGACATTACTCCAGTGGAGGAAAGTGCGCATGGTGACTGTTGTATTCAATCCCGATGCAATTACTGTGTTTCATCAACACTCTGATAGTGCACAGATTACAGAATGCCACCAGATGTGCATCGGAAAGTACTACTTTTTTTCCAGGGAACGATTAAGGCGTAGACTGTTTGAGACATTACTCCCATGGAGGAAAGTTCGCATTGTGACTGTTGTATTCAATGCCGATGCAATTTCTGTAGTTCATCAACACCTGGATAGACCACAAATTACAGAATGCCTCCAGATGTGCATCGGAAACTACTACTGGTCTTCAGGGAACGATCAAATCGTTGACATTTTGAGACATTACTCACATGGAGGAAAGTGCGCATGGTGACTGTTGTATTCAATCACGATGCAATTTCTGTGTTTCATCAACACTTTGAAGGTCCACAGATTACAGATTCCCTTTAGGTGTGCATCGGATTCTACTACTGGTCTTCGAGGAAACCATCAAAGCGTAGACTCTTTGAGACATTACTCCCATGGAGGAAAGTGGGAATGGTGACTGTTGTATTCAATCCCGATGCAATTTCTGTGTTTCATCAACACTCTGATAGTCCACAGGTTACAGAATGCCACAAGATGTGCTTCGGAAACTACTACTTTTCTTCCAGGGAACGATCAAGTCGTAGACTGTTTGAGACATTACTCCCATGGCGGAAAGTTCGCATGGTGACTGTTGTATTCAATGGCGATGCAATTTCTGTGTTTCACCAACACCCGGATAGACCACAAATTACAGAATGCCTCCAGATGTGCAACGGAAGCTACTACTGGTCTTCAGGGAACGATCAAATCGATGACAGATTGAGACATTATTCCCATGGAGGAAAGTGCGCTGGTGACTGTTGTATTCAATCCCGATGCAATTTCTGTGTTTCATCAACACTTTGAAGGTCCACAGATTACAGAATGCTTCCAGATGTGCATCGGAAACTACTACTGGTCTTCGAGGGAACGATCAAATCATAGACTGTTTGAGACATTACTCCCGTGGGGGAAAGTGCGCATGGTAACTGTTGTATTCAAACCCGATGCAATTTCTGTGTTTCATCAACACTCTGATAGTCCACAGATTACAGAATGCCTCCAGATGTGCATCGGAAATTGCTACTGGTCTTCCAGGGGACGACTAAAGCGTAGACTGTTTGAGACATTACTCCCATGGAGGAAAGTGCGGATGGTGACAGTTGTATTCAATCCCGATGCAATCTCTGTGTTTCATCAATACTCTGATAGTCCACAGATTACAGATTGCCTCCAAAGGTGCATCGGAAGCTACTACTGGTCTTCCTGGGAACGATCAAAGAATAGACTGTATGAGACTTTACTCCCATGGAGGAAAGTGCGCATGGTGACTGTTGTATTCAATCACGATGCAATTTCTGTGTTTCATAAACACTCTCATAGTCCACAGACTACAGATTGCCTCAAGATGTGCATCGGAAACTACTACTGGCCTTGCAGTTAACGATCAAAGCGTAGACTGTTTGAGACATTACTCCAGTGGATTAATGTGCGTATGGTGAATGTTGTATTCAATCCCGATGCAATTTCTGTGTTTCATCAACACTCTGACAGTGCACAGATTACAGAATGATACCAGATGTGCATCGGAAACAACTACTGGTCTTCCAGGGAACAATCAAAGCGTAGACTGTTTGAGACATTACTCCCGTGGAGGAAAGTGGGCATAATGACTGTTGTATTCAATCCCGATGCAACTTCTGTGTTTCATCAACACTCTGATAGTCCACAGATTACAGAATGCCACCAAATGTGCATCGGAAAGTACTACTTTTTTCCAGGGAACGATCAAGGCGTAGACTGTTTGAGACATTACTCCAATGGAGGAAAGTTCGCATAGTGACTGTTGTATTCAATGCCGATGGAATTTCTGTGGTTCGTCAACACCCGGATAGACCACAAATTACAGAATGCCTCCAGATGTGCATCGGAAACTACTACTGGTCTTCAGGGAACGATCAAATCGTTGACAGTTTGAGACATTACTCCCATGGAGGAAAGTGCGCATGGTGACTTTTGTATTCAATCACGATGCTATTTCTGTGTTTCATCAAACTTTGGAGGTCCACAGATTACAGATTGCCTCCAGATGTGCATCGGAAACTACTACTGGTCTTCGAGGGAACGATCAAATTATTGACTGTTTGAGACATTACTCCCATGGGGGAAAGTGCGGATGGTGACAGTTGTATTCAATCCCGATGCAATCTCTCTGTTTCATCAGCACTCTGATAGTCCTCAGATTACAGATTGCCTCCAAATGTGCATCGGAAGCTACTACTGGTCTTCCTGGGAACGATCAAAGCATAGACTGTATGAGACTTTACTCCCATGGAGGAGAGTGCGCATGGTGACTGTTGTATTCAATCCCGATGCAATTTCTGTGTTTCATAAACACTCTTATAGTCCACAGACTACAGATTGCCTCCAGATGTGCATCGGAAACTACTACTGGTCTTTCTGGGAACGATCAAAGCATAGACTGTTTGAGGCATTACTCCCATGGGGGAATGTGCCCATGGTGACTGTTGTATTCAGTCACGATGCAATTTCTGTGTTTCATCAACACTTTGTAGGTGCACAGATTACAGAATTCCTCCAGATGTGCATCGGAAACTACTACTGGTCTTCTGGGAAACGATCAAATCATAGACTGTTTGAGACATTACTCCCGAGGAAGAAAGTTCGCATTGTGACTATTGTATTCAATCACGATGCAATTTCTGTGTTTCATCAACACTCTGATAGTCCACAGATTACAGAATGCTTCCAGATGTGCATCGGAAACTACTACTGGTCTTCGAGGGAACGATCAAATCATAGACTGTTTGAGACATTATTCCCGTGGGGGAAAGTGCGCATGGTAACTGTTGTATTCAATCCCGATGCAATTTCTGTGTTTCATCAACACTCTGATAGTCCACAGATTACAGAATGCCTCCAGATGTGCATCGGAAATTGCTACTGGTCTTCCAGGGGACGACTAACGCGTAGACTGTTTGAGACATTACTCCCATGGAGGAAAGTGCGGATGGTGACAGTTGTATTCAATCCCGATGCAATCTCTGTGTTTCATCAACACTCTGATAGTCCACAGATTACAGATTGCCTCCAAATGTGCATCGGAAGCTACTACTGGTCTTCCTGGGAACGATCAAAGCATAGACTGTATGAGACTTTACTCCCACGGAGGAAAGTGCGCATGGTGACTGTTGTATTCAATCGCGATGCAATTTCTGTGTTTCATAAACACTCTCATAGTCCACAGACTACAGATTGCCTCCAGATGTGCATCGGAAATTACTACTGGCCTTGCAGTTAACGATCAAAGCGTAGACTGTTTGAGACATTACTCCAGTGGATTAATGTGCGCATGTTGAATGTTGTATTCAATCCCGATGCAATTTCTGTGTTTCATCAACACTCTGACAGTGCACAGATTACAGAATGATACCAGATGTGCATCGGAAACAACTACTGGTCTTCCAGGGAACAATCAAAGCGTAGACTGTTTGAGACCATACTCCCGTAAAGGAAAGTGGGCATAATGACTGTTGTATTCAATCCCGATGCAACTTCTAGGTTTCATCAACACTCTGATAGTCTACAGATTACAGAATGCCACCAGATGTGCATCGGAAAGTACTACTTTTTTCAAGGGAACGATCAAGGCGTAGACTGTTTGAGACATTACTCCAATGGAGGAAAGTTCGCATGGTGACTGTTGTATTGAATGCCGATGAAATTTCTGTGATTCATCAACACCCGGATAGACCACAAATTACAGAATGCCTCCAAATGTGCATCGGAAACTACTACTGGTCTTCGGGGAACGATCAAATCGTTGACAGTTTGAGACATTACTCCCATGGAGGAAAGTGCGCATGGTGACTGTTGTATTCAATCACGATGCAATTTCTGTGTTTCATCAAACTTTGGAGGTCCACAGATTACAGATTGCCTCCAGATGTGCATCGGAAACTACTACTGGTCTTCGAGGGAACGATCAAATTATTGACTATTTGAGACATTACTCCCGTGGGGGAAAGTGCGGATGGTGACAGTTGTATTCAATCCCGATGCAATCTCTGTGTTTCATCAACACTCTGATAGTCCACAGATTACAGATTGCCTCCAAATGTGCATCGGAAGCTACTACTGGTCTTCCTGGGAACGATCAAAGCATAGACTGTATGAGACTTTACTCCCATGGAGGAAAGTGCGCATGGTGACTGTTGTATTCAATCCCGATGCAATTTCTGTGTTTCATAAACACTCTTATAGTCCACAGACTACAGATTGCCTCCAGATGTGCATCGGAAACTACTACTGGTCTTTCTGGGAACGATCAAAGCATAGACTGTTTGAGGCATTACTCCCATGGAGGAATGTGCCCATGGTGACTGTTGTATTCAATCACGATGCAATTTCTGTGTTTCATCAACACTTTGAAGGTGCACAGATTACAGAATGCCTCCAGATGTGCATCGGAAACTACTACTGGTCTTCTGGGAAACGATCAAATCATAGACTGTTTGAGACATTACTCCCGAGGAAGGAAGTGCGCATTGTGACTATTGTATTCAATCACGATGCAATATCTGTGTTTCATCAACACTCTGATAGTCCACAGATTACAGAATGCCACAAGATGTGCTTCGGAAACTACTACATTTCTTCCAGGGAACGAACAAGGCGTAGACTGTTTGAGACATTACTCCCATGGCGAAAAGTTCGCATGGTGACTGTTGTATTAAATGCCGATGCAATTTCTGTGTTTCATCAACACCCGGATAGACCTCATATTACAGAATGCCTCCAAATGTGCATCGCAAACTACTACTGGTCTTCGAGGAAACGATCAAATCATAGACTGTTTGAGACATTACTCCCGAGGAAGGAAGTGCGCATGGTGACTATTGTATTCAATCCCGATGCAATTTCTGTGTTTCATCAACACTCAGTTAGTCCACTGATTACAGAATGCCTCCAGATGTGCATCGGAAACTGCTACTGGTCTTCAAGAGAACGATCAAAGCGTAGACTGTTTGAGACATTACTCCCATGGAGGAAAGTGCGAATCGTTACTGTTGTATTCAATCACGATGCATTTTCTGTGTTTCATCAACACTCTGATAGTCCACAGATTACAGATTGCCTCCAAATGTGCATCGGAAGCTACTACTGGTCTTCCTGGGCACGATCAAAGCATAGACTGTTTGACACATTACACCCATGGAGGAAAGTGCGCATGGTGACTGTCGTATTAAGTCCCGATGCAATATCTGTGTTTCATCAACACTCTGATAGTCCACAGACTACAGATTGCCTCCAGATGTGCATCAGAAACTACTACTGGTCTTCCTGGGAACGATCAAAGCATAGACTCTTTGAGGCATTACTCCCATCGAGGAAAGTGCCATGGTGATTGTTGTATTCAATCACGATGCAATTTCTGTGTTTCATCAACACTCTGATAGTCCACAGATTACAGAATGCCTCCAGATGTGCATCGGAAATTGCTACTGGTCTTCCAGGGGACGACTAACGCGTAGACTGTTTGAGACATTACTCCCATGGAGGAAAGTGCGGATGGTGACAGTTGTATTCAATCCCGATGCAATCTCTGTGTTTCATCAACACTCTGATAGTCCACAGATTACAGATTGCCTCCAAATGTGCATCGGAAGCTACTACTGGTCTTCCTGGGAACGATCAAAGCATAGACTGTATGAGACTTTACTCCCATGGAGGAAAGTGCGCATGGTGACTGTTGTATTCAATCCCGATGCAATTTCTGTGTTTCATAAACACTCTCATAGTCCACAGACTACAGATTGCCTCCAGATGTGCATCGGAAATTACTACTGGCCTTGCAGTTAACGATCAAAGCGTAGACTGTTTGAGACATTACTCCAGTGGATTAATGTGCGCATGGTGAATGTTGTATTCAATCCCGATGCAATTTCTGTGTTTCATCAACACTCTGACAGTGCACAGATTACAGAATGATACCAGATGTGCATCGGAAACAACTACTGGTCTTCCAGGGAACAATCAAAGCGTAGACTGTTTGAGACCATACTCCCGTAAAGGAAAGTGGGCATAATGACTGTTGTATTCAATCCCGATGCAACTTCTAGGTTTCATCAACACTCTGATAGTCCACAGATTACAGAATGCCACCAGATGTGCATCGGAAAGTACTACTTTTTTCAAGGGAACGATCAAGGCGTAGACTGTTTGAGACATTACTCCAATGGAGGAAAGTTCGCATGGTGACTGTTGTATTGAATGCCGATGAAATTTCTGTGATTCATCAACACCCGGATAGACCACAAATTACAGAATGCCTCCAGATGTGCATCGGAAACTACTACTGGTCTTCAGGGAACGACCAAATCGTTGACAGTTTGAGACATTACTCCCATGGAGGAAAGTGCGCATGGTGACTGTTGTATTCAATCACGATGCAATTTCTGTGTTTCATCAAACTTTGGAGGTCCACAGATTACAGATTGCCTCCAGATGTGCATCGGAAACTACTACTGGTCTTCGAGGGAACGATCAAATTATTGACTATTTGAGACATTACTCCCGTGGGGGAAAGTGCGGATGGTGACAGTTGTATTCAATCCCGATGCAATCTCTGTGTTTCATCAACACTCTGATAGTCCACAGACTACAGATTGCCTCCAGATGTGCATCGGAAACTACTACTGGTCTTTCTGGGAACGATCAAAGCATAGACTGTTTGAGGCATTACTCCCATGGAGGAATGTGCCCATGGTGACTGTTGTATTCAATCACGATGCAATTTCTGTGTTTCATCAACACTTTGAAGGTGCACAGATTACAGAATGCCTCCAGATGTGCATCGGAAACTACTACTGGTCTTCTGGGAAACGATCAAATCATAGACTGTTTGAGACATTACTCCCGAGGAAGGAAGTGCGCATTGTGACTATTGTATTCAATCACGATGCAATATCTGTGTTTCATCAACACTCTGATAGTCCACAGATTACAGAATGCCACAAGATGTGCTTCGGAAACTACTACATTTCTTCCAGGGAACGAACAAGGCGTAGACTGTTTGAGACATTACTCCCATGGCGAAAAGTTCGCATGGTGACTGTTGTATTAAATGCCGATGCAATTTCTGTGTTTCATCAACACCCGGATAGACCTCATATTACAGAATGCCTCCAAATGTGCATCGCAAACTACTACTGGTCTTCGAGGAAACGATCAAATCATAGACTGTTTGAGACATTACTCCCGAGGAAGGAAGTGCGCATGGTGACTATTGTATTCAATCCCGATGCAATTTCTGTGTTTCATCAACACTCAGTTAGTCCACTGATTACAGAATGCCTCCAGATGTGCATCGGAAACTGCTACTGGTCTTCAAGAGAACGATCAAAGCGTAGACTGTTTGAGACATTACTCCCATGGAGGAAAGTGCGAATCGTTACTGTTGTATTCAATCACGATGCATTTTCTGTGTTTCATCAACACTCTGATAGTCCACAGATTACAGATTGCCTCCAAATGTGCATCGGAAGCTACTACTGGTCTTCCTGGGCACGATCAAAGCATAGACTGTTTGACACATTACACCCATGGAGGAAAGTGCGCATGGTGACTGTCGTATTAAGTCCCGATGCAATATCTGTGTTTCATCAACACTCTGATAGTCCACAGACTACAGATTGCCTCCAGATGTGCATCAGAAACTACTACTGGTCTTCCTGGGAACGATCAAAGCATAGACTCTTTGAGGCATTACTCCCATCGAGGAAAGTGCCATGGTGATTGTTGTATTCAATCACGATGCAATTTCTGTGTTTCATCAACACTCTGATAGTCCACAGATTACAGAATGCCTCCAGATGTGCATCGGAAATTGCTACTGGTCTTCCAGGGGACGACTAACGCGTAGACTGTTTGAGACATTACTCCCATGGAGGAAAGTGCGGATGGTGACAGTTGTATTCAATCCCGATGCAATCTCTGTGTTTCATCAACACTCTGATAGTCCACAGATTACAGATTGCCTCCAAATGTGCATCGGAAGCTACTACTGGTCTTCCTGGGAACGATGAAAGCATAGACTGTATGAGACTTTACTCCCATGGAGGAAAGTGCGCATGGTGACTGTTGTATTCAATCCCGATGCAATTTCTGTGTTTCATAAACACTCTCATAGTCCACAGACTACAGATTGCCTCCAGATGTGCATCGGAAATTACTACTGGCCTTGCAGTTAACGATCAAAGCGTAGACTGTTTGAGACATTACTCCAGTGGATTAATGTGCGCATGGTGAATGTTGTATTCAATCCCGATGCAATTTCTGTGTTTCATCAACACTCTGACAGTGCACAGATTACAGAATGATACCAGATGTGCATCGGAAACAACTACTGGTCTTCCAGGGAACAATCAAAGCGTAGACTGTTTGAGACCATACTCCCGTAAAGGAAAGTGGGCATAATGACTGTTGTATTCAATCCCGATGCAACTTCTAGGTTTCATCAACACTCTGATAGTCCACAGATTACAGAATGCCACCAGATGTGCATCGGAAAGTACTACTTTTTTCAAGGGAACGATCAAGGCGTAGACTGTTTGAGACATTACTCCAATGGAGGAAAGTTCGCATGGTGACTGTTGTATTGAATGCCGATGAAATTTCTGTGATTCATCAACACCCGGATAGACCACAAATTACAGAATGCCTCCAGATGTGCATCGGAAACTACTACTGGTCTTCAGGGAACGATCAAATCGTTGACAGTTTGAGACATTACTCCCATGGAGGAAAGTGCGCATGGTGACTGTTGTATTCAATCACGATGCAATTTCTGTGTTTCATCAAACTTTGGAGGTCCACAGATTACAGATTGCCTCCAGATGTGCATCGGAAACTACTACTGGTCTTCGAGGGAACGATCAAATTATTGACTATTTGAGACATTACTCCCGTGGGGGAAAGTGCGGATGGTGACAGTTGTATTCAATCCCGATGCAATCTCTGTGTTTCATCAACACTCTGATAGTCCACAGATTACAGATTGCCTCCAAATGTGCATCGGAAGCTACTACTGGTCTTCCTGGGAACGATCAAAGCATAGACTGTATGAGACTTTACTCCCATGGAGGAAAGTGCGCATGGTGACTGTTGTATTCAATCCCGATGCAATTTCTGTGTTTCATAAACACTCTTATAGTCCACAGACTACAGATTGCCTCCAGATGTGCATCGGAAACTACTACTGGTCTTTCTGGGAACGATCAAAGCATAGACTGTTTGAGGCATTACTCCCATGGAGGAATGTGCCCATGGTGACTGTTGTATTCAATCACGATGCAATTTCTGTGTTTCATCAACACTTTGAAGGTGCACAGATTACAGAATGCCTCCAGATGTGCATCGGAAACTACTACTGGTCTTCTGGGAAACGATCAAATCATAGACTGTTTGAGACATTACTCCCGAGGAAGGAAGTGCGCATTGTGACTATTGTATTCAATCACGATGCAATATCTGTGTTTCATCAACACTCTGATAGTCCACAGATTACAGAATGCCACAAGATGTGCTTCGGAAACTACTACATTTCTTCCAGGGAACGAACAAGGCGTAGACTGTTTGAGACATTACTCCCATGGCGGAAAGTTCGCATGGTGACTGTTGTATTAAATGCCGATGCAATTTCTGTGTTTCATCAACACCCGGATAGACCTCATATTACAGAATGCCTCCAAATGTGCATCGGAAACTACTACTGGTCTTCGAGGAAACGATCAAATCATAGACTGTTTGAGACATTACTCCCGAGGAAGGAAGTGCGCATGGTGACTATTGTATTCAATCCCGATGCAATTTCTGTATTTCATCAACACTCAGTTAGTCCACTGATTACAGAATGCCTCCAGATGTGCATCGGAAACTGCTACTGGTCTTCAAGAGAACGATCAAAGCGTAGACTGTTTGAGACATTACTCCCATGGAGGAAAGTGCGAATCGTTACTGTTGTATTCAATCACGATGCATTTTCTGTGTTTCATCAACACTCTGATAGTCCACAGATTACAGATTGCCTCCAAATGTGCATCGGAAGCTACTACTGGTCTTCCTGGGCACGATCAAAGCATAGACTGTTTGACACATTACACCCATGGAGGAAAGTGCGCATGGTGACTGTTGTATTAAGTCCCGATGCAATATCTGTGTTTCATCAACACTCTGATAGTCCACAGACTACAGATTGCCTCCAGATGTGCATCAGAAACTACTACTGGTCTTCCTGGGAACGATCAAAGCATAGACTCTTTGAGGCATTACTCCCATCGAGGAAAGTGCCATGGTGATTGTTGTATTCAATCACGATGCAATTTCTGTGTTTCATCAACACTTTGAAGGTCCACAGATTACAGAATGCCTTCAGATGTGCATCGGAAACTACTACTGGTCTTCGAGGAAACGATCAAAGCATAGACCGTTTGAGACATTACTCCCGTGGAAGAAAGTGCGCATGGTGACTGTTGTATTCAATCCCGTTGCAATTTCTGTGTTTCATCAACTCTCAGTTAGTCCACAGATTACAGAATGCCTCCAGATGTGCATCGGAAACCACTACTGGTCTTCCAGGGAACGATCAAAGCGTAGACTGTTTGAGACATTACTCCCGTGGAGGAAAGTGCGCATGGTGACAGTTGTATTCCATCCCGATGCAATTTCTGTGTTTCATCAACACTCTGATAGTCCACAGATTACAGAATGCCACCAGATGTGCATCGAAAACTGCTACTGGTCGTCCAGTGAACGACCAAATCGTGGACTGTATAAGACATTACTCCCATGGAGTAAAGTGCTGATCGTGACTGTTGTATCCAATCCCGCTGCAATTTCTGTGTTTCATCAACACTCTGTTAGTCCACAGTTTACAGAATGCCACCAGATGTGCATCGGAAACTACTACTGGTCTTCGAGGAAACGATCAAAGCATAGACTGTTTGAGACATTACTCCCGTGGATGAAAGCGCGCATGGTGACTGTTGTATTCAATCCCGATGCAATCTCTGTGTTTCATCAACACTTTGAAGGTCCACAGATTACCGAATGG
The DNA here is from genome assembly GCF_023897955.1 of Schistocerca gregaria. Classification (NCBI taxonomy): domain Eukaryota; kingdom Metazoa; phylum Arthropoda; class Insecta; order Orthoptera; family Acrididae; genus Schistocerca; species Schistocerca gregaria. Next base: position 11,191,266 of record NC_064926.1, on the reverse strand, counting down.
CTCCAGATGTGCATCGGAAACTACTACTGGTCTTCGAGGAAACGATCAAAGCATAGACTGTTTGAGACATAACTCCCGTGGAAGAAAGTTTGCATGGTGACTGTTGTATTCAATCCCGAAGCAATTTCTGTGTTTCATCAACACTCAGTTAGTCCACAGATCACAGAAGGCCTCCATATGTGCATCGGAAACTACTTCTGGTCTTCCAGGGAAAGATCAAAGCGTAGACTGTTTGAAACATTACTCCAGTGCAGGAAAGTGCGCATGGTGACTGTTGTATTCAATCCCGATGCAAATTCTGTGTTTCATCAACACTCTGATAGTCCACAGATTACAGAATGCCACCAGATGTACATCGGAAACTACTACTGGTCTTCCAGGGAACGATCGAAGCGTAGACTGTTTGAGACATTACTCACTTGGAGGAAAGTGCGCATGGTGACTGTTGTATTCAATCCCGATGCAATTTCTGAGTTTCCTCAACACTCTGATAGTGCACAGATTACAGAATGATACCAGATGTGCATCGGAAACAACTACTGGTCTCCCAGGGAACGATCAAAGCGTAGACTGTTTGAGACATTACTCCTGTGGAGGAAAGTGCGCATGGTGACTGTTGTATTCAATCCCGATGCAATTTCTGTGTTTCATCAACACTCTGATAGTCCACAGATTACAGAATGCCACCAGATGTGCATCGGAAACTACTACTGTTCGTCCAGTGAACGATCAAATCGTGGACTGTTTCAGACATTACTCCCATGGAGGAAAGTGTGGATGGTGACTGTTGTATTCAATCCCGATGCAATTTCTGTGTTTCATCAACACTCTGATAGTCCACAGATTAAAGAATGCCACCGGATGTGCATCGAAAACTACTACTTTTCTTCCAGGGAGCGATCTAGGCGTCGACTGTTTGAGACATTACTCCCATGGAGGAAAGTTCGCATGGTGACAGTTGTATTCAATGCCGATGCAATTTCTGTGTTTCATCAACACCCGGATGGACCACAAATTACAGAATGCCTACAGATGTGCATCGGAAACTACTACTGGTCTTCAGGGAACGATCAAATCGATGACAGTTTGGTACATTACTCCCATGGAGGAAAGTGTGCATGGTGACTGTTGTATTCAATCCCAATGCTATTTCTGTGTTTCATCAACACTCTGAAGGTCCACAGATTACAGAATGCCTCAAGATGTGTATCGGAAACTACTACTGGTCTTCCAGGGAACGATCAAAGAGTGGAATGTTTGAGACATTACTCCCATGGAGGAAAGTGCGAATGGTGACTGTTGTATTCAATCCAGATGCAATTTCTGTATTTCATCAACACTCAGTTAGTCCACAGATTACAGAATGCCTCCAGATGTGCATCGGAAACTGCTACTGGTCTTCGAGGAAACGATTAAAGCATAGACTGTTTGAGACATTACTCCCGTGGAAGAAAGTGCGCATGGTGACTGTTGTATTCAATCCCGATGCAATTCTGTGTTTCATCAACACTTTGAATGTCCACAGATTACCGAATGCCTCCAGATGTGCATCGGAAACTACTACTGGTTTTCGAGGAAACGATCAAAGCATAGACTGTTTGCTACATAACTCCCGTGGAAGAAAGTTCGCATGGTGACTGTTGTATTCAATCCCGATGCAATTTCTGTGTTTCATCAACACTCAGTTAGTCCACAGATTACAGAATGCCACCAGATGTGCATCGGAAACTACTACTGTTCGTCCAGTGAACGATCAAAGCGTAGACTGTTTGAGACATTACTCCAGTGGAGGAAAGTGCGCATGGTGACTGTTGTATTCAATCCCGATGCAATTTCTGTGTTTCATCAACACTCTGATAGTGCACAGATTACAGAATGATATCAGATGTGCATCGGAAACAACTACTGGTCTTCCAGGGAACGATCAAAGCGTAGACTGTTTGAGACATTACTCCCGTGGAGGAAAGTGCGCATGGTGACAGTTGTATTCCATCCCGATGCAATTTCTGTGTTTCATCAACACTCTGATAGTCCACAGATTACAGAATGCCACCAGATGTGCATCGGAAACTGCTACTGGTCGTCCAGTGAACGACCAAATCGTGGACTGTATAAGACATTACTCCCATGGAGTACAGTGCGGATCGTGACTGTTGTATCCAATCCCGCTGCAATTTCTGTGTTTCATCAACACTCTGTTAGTCCACAGTTTACAGAATGCCACCAGATGTGCATCGGAAACTACTACTGGTCTTCGAGGAAACGATCAAAGCATAGACTGTTTGAGACATTACTCCCGTGGATGAAAGTGCGCATGGTGACTGTTGTATTCAATCCCGATGCAATTTCTGTGTTTCATCAACACTTTGAAGGTCCACAGATTACCGAATGGCTCCAGATGTGCATCGGAAACTACTACTGGTCTTCGAGGAAACGATCAAAATCATAGACTGTTTGAGACATAACTCCCGTGGAAGAAAGTTTGCATGGTGACTGTTGTATTCAATCCCGAAGCAATTTCTGTGTTTCATCAACACTCAGTTAGTCCACAGATTACAGAAGGCCTCCATATGTGCATCGGAAACTACTTCTGGTCTTCCAGGGAAAGATCAAAGCGTAGACTGTTTGAAACATTACTCCAGTGCAGGAAAGTGCGCATGGTGACTGTCGTATTCAATCCCGATGCAAATTCTGTGTTTCATCAACACTCTGATAGTCCACAGATTACAGAATGCCACCAGATGTACATCGGAAACTACTACTGGTCTTCCAGGGAACGATCGAAGCGTAGACTGTTTGAGACATTACTCACTTGGAGGAAAGTGCGCATGGTGACTGTTGTATACAATCCCGATGCAATTTCTGAGTTTCCTCAACACTCTGATAGTGCACAGATTACAGAATGATACCAGATGTGCATCGGAAACAACTACTGGTCTCCCAGGGAACGATCAAAGCGTAGACTGTTTGAGACATTACTCCTGTGGAGGAAAGTGCGCATGGTGACTGTTGTATTCAATCCCGATGCAATTTCTGTGTTTCATCAACACTCTGATAGTCCACAGATTACAGAATGCCACCAGATGTGCATCGGAAACTACTACTGTTCGTCCAGTGAATGATCAAATCGTGGACTGTTTCAGACATTACTCCCATGGAGGAAAGTGTGGATGGTGACTGTTGTATTCAATCCCGATGCAATTTCTGTGTTTCATCAACACTCTGATAGTCCACAGATTAAAGAATGCCACCGGATGTGCATCGAAAACTACTACTTTTCTTCCAGGGAGCGATCAAGGCGTCGACTGTTTGAGACATTACTCCCATGGAGGAAAGTTCGCATGGTGACAGTTGTATTCAATGCCGATGCAATTTCTGTGTTTCATCAACACCCGGATGGACCACAAATTACAGAATGCCTACAGATGTGCATCGGAAACTACTACTGGTCTTCAGGGAACGATCAAATCGATGACAGTTTGGTACATTACTCCCATGGAGGAAAGTGTGCATGGTGACTGTTGTATTCAATCCCGATGCTATTTCTGTGTTTCATCAACACTCTGAAGGTCCACAGATTACAGAATGCCTCAAGATGTGTATCGGAAACTACTACTGGTCTTCCAGGGAACGATCAAAGAGTGGAATGTTTGAGACATTACTCCCATGGAGGAAAGTGCGAATGGTGACTGTTGTATTCAATCCAGATGCAATTTCTGTATTTCATCAACACTCAGTTAGTCCACAGATTACAGAATGCCTCCAGATGTGCATCGGAAACTGCTACTGGTCTTCGAGGAAACGATTAAAGCATAGACTGTTTGAGACATTACTCCCGTGGAAGAAAGTGCGCATGGTGACTGTTGTATTCAATCCCGATGCAATTCTGTGTTTCATCAACACTTTGAATGTCCACAGATTACCGAATGCCTCCAGATGTGCATCGGAAACTACTACTGGTTTTCGAGGAAACGATCAAAGCATAGACTGTTTGCTACATAACTCCCGTGGAAGAAAGTTCGCATGGTGACTGTTGTATTCAATCCCGATGCAATTTCTGTGTTTCATCAACACTCAGTTAGTCCACAGATTACAGAATGCCACCAGATGTGCATCGGAAACTACTACTGTTCGTCCAGTGAACGATCAAAGCGTAGACTGTTTGAGACATTACTCCAGTGGAGGAAAGTGCGCATGGTGACTGTTGTATTCAATCCCGATGCAATTTCTGTGTTTCATCAACACTCTGATAGTGCACAGATTACAGAATGATATCAGATGTGCATCGGAAACAACTACTGGTCTTCCAGGGAACGATCAAAGCGTAGACTGTTTGAGACATTACTCCCGTGGAGGAAAGTGCGCATGGTGACAGTTGTATTCCATCCCGATGCAATTTCTGTGTTTCATCAACACTCTGATAGTCCACAGATTACAGAATGCCACCAGATGTGCTTCGGAAACTGCTACTGGTCGTCCAGTGAACGACCAAATCGTGGACTGTATAAGACATTACTCCCATGGAGTACAGTGCGGATCGTGACTGTTGTATCCAATCCCGCTGCAATTTCTGTGTTTCATCAACACTCTGTTAGTCCACAGTTTACAGAATGCCACCAGATGTGCATCGGAAACTACTACTGGTCTTCGAGGAAACGATCAAAGCATAGACTGTTTGAGACATTACTCCCGTGGATGAAAGTGCGCATGGTGACTGTTGTATTCAATCCCGATGCAATTTCTGTGTTTCATCAACACTTTGAAGGTCCACAGATTACCGAATGGCTCCAGATGTGCATCGGAAACTACTACTGGTCTTCGAGGAAACGATCAAAATCATAGACTGTTTGAGACATAACTCCCGTGGAAGAAAGTTTGCATGGTGACTGTTGTATTCAATCCCGAAGCAATTTCTGTGTTTCATCAACACTCAGTTAGTCCACAGATTACAGAAGGCCTCCATATGTGCATCGGAAACTACTTCTGGTCTTCCAGGGAAAGATCAAAGCGTAGACTGTTTGAAACATTACTCCAGTGCAGGAAAGTGCGCATGGTGACTGTCGTATTCAATCCCGATGCAAATTCTGTGTTTCATCAACACTCTGATAGTCCACAGATTACAGAATGCCACCAGATGTACATCGGAAACTACTACTGGTCTTCCAGGGAACGATCGAAGCGTAGACTGTTTGAGACATTACTCACTTGGAGGAAAGTGCGCATGGTGACTGTTGTATTCAATCCCGATGCAATTTCTGAGTTTCCTCAACACTCTGATAGTGCACAGATTACAGAATGATACCAGATGTGCATCGGAAACAACTACTGGTCTCCCAGGAACGATCAAAGCGTAGACTGTTTGAGACATTACTCCTGTGGAGGAAAGTGCGCATGGTGACTGTTGTATTCAATCCCGATGCAATTTCTGTGTTTCATCAACACTCTGATAGTCCACAGATTACAGAATGCCACCAGATGTGCATCGGAAACTACTACTGTTCGTCCAGTGACCGATCAAATCGTGGACTGTTTCAGACATTACTCCCATGGAGGAAAGTGTGGATGGTGACTGTTGTATTCAATCCCGATGCAATTTCTGTGTTTCATCAACACTCTGATAGTCCACAGATTAAAGAATGCCACCAGATGTGCATCGGAAACTAGTACTTTTCTTCCAGGGAGCGATCAAGGCGTCGACTGTTTGAGACATTACTCCCATGGAGGAAAGTTCGCATGGTGACAGTTGTATTCAATGCCGATGCAATTTCTGTGTTTCATCAACACCCGGATAGACCACAAATTACAGAATGCCTACAGATGTGCATCGGAAACTACTACTGGTCTTCAGGGAACGATCAAATCGATGACAGTTTGGTATATTACTCCCATGGAGGAAAGTGTGCATGGTGACTGTTGTATTCAATCCCGATGCTATTTCTGTGCTTCATCAACACTCTGAAGGTCCACAGATTACAGAATGCCTCAAGATGTGTATCGGAAACTACTACTGGTCTTCCAGGGAACGATCAAAGAGTGGAATGTTTGAGACATTACTCCCATGGAGGAAAGTGCGAATGGTGACTGTTGTATTCAATCCAGACGCAATTTCTGTGTTTCATCAACACTCAGTTAGTCCACAGATTACAGAATGCCTCCAGATGTGCATCGGAAACTACTACTGGTCTTCGAGGAAACGATTAAAGCATAGACTGTTTGAGACATTACTCCCGTGGAAGAAAGTGCGCATGGTGACTGTTGTATTCAATCCCGATGCAATTCTGTGTTTCATCAACACTTTGAATGTCCACAGATTACCGAATGCCTCCAGATGTGCATCGGAAACTACTACTGGTTTTCGAGGAAACGATCAAAGCATAGACTGTTTGCTACATAACTCCCGTGGAAGAAAGTTCGCATGGTGACTGTTGTATTCAATCCCGATGCAATTTCTGTGTTTCATCAACACTCAGTTAGTCCACAGATTACAGAAGGCCTCCATATGTGCGTCGGAAACTATTTCTGGTCTTCCAGGGAACGATCAAAGCGTAGACTGTTTGAAACATTACTCCAGTGGAGGAAAGTGCGCATGGTGACTGTTGTATTCAATCCCGATGCTATTTCTGTGTTTCATCAACACTCTGATAGTCCACAGATTACAGAATGCCACCAGATGTACATCGGAAACTACTACTGGTCTTCCAGGGAACGAACGAAGCGTAGACTGTTTGAGACATTACTCCCCTGGAGGAAAGTGACCATGGTGATTGTTGTATTCAATCCCGATGCAATTTCTGTGTTTCATCAACACTCTGATAGTGCACAGAATACAGAATGAAACTAGATGTGCATCGGAAACAACTACTGGTCTCCCAGGGAACGATCAAAGCGTAGACTGTTTGAGACATTACTCCTGTGGAGGAAAGTGCGCATGTTGACTGTTGTATTCAATCCCGATGCAATTTCTGTGTTTCATCAACACTCTGATAGTCCACAGATTACAGAATTCCACCTGATGTGCATCGGAAACTACAACTTTTCGTCCAGTGAACGATCAAATCGTGGACTGTTTCAGATATTACTCCCATGGAGGAAAGTGCGGATGGTGACTGTTGTATTCAATCCCGATGCAATTTCTGTGTTTCATCAACACACTGATAGTCCACAGATTACAGAATGCCACCAGATGTGCATCGGAAACTACTACTGGTCTTCCAGGGAACGATCAAAGTGTAGACTGTTTGACACATTACTCCTGTGGAGGAAAGTGCGCATGGTGACTGTTGTATTCAATCCCGATGCAATTTCTGTGTTTCATCAACACTCTCATAGTCCACAGATTACAGAATGCCGCCACATGTGCATCGGAAACTACTACTGGTCTTCCAGGGAACAATCAAAGCGTAGACTGTTTGAGACATTACTCCCATGGAGGAAAGTGCGGATGGTGACTGTTGTATTCAATTCCGATGCATTTTCTGTGTATCATCAACACTCTGATAGGCCACTGATTACAGAATGCTACCAGATGTGCATCTGAAACTACTGCTGGTCTTTCAGGGAACGACCAAAGCGTAGAATGTCTGAGACATTACTCCCATGGTGGAAATTGCGCATGGTGACTGTTGTATTAAATCCCGATGCAATTTCTGTGTTTCATTAACACTTTGAAGGTCTACAGATTACAGAATGCCTCAAGATGTGCATCGGAAACTACTACTGGTCTTCCAGGAAACGATAAAAAGCGTAGACTGTTTGAGATATTACTCCCGTGGAGGAAAGTGCGCGTGGTTACTGTTGTATTCAATCCCAATGCAATCTCTGTGTTTCAACAACACTCTGATAGTCCACAGCTTACAGAATGCCACCAGATGTGCATCGGAAACAACTACTGGTCTTCCTAGGAACGATCAAAGCGTAGACTCTTTGAGACATTACTCCCATGGAGGAAAGTGCGCATGGTGACTGTTGTATTAAATGCCGATGCAATTTCTGTGTTTCGACAACACTTTGAAGGTCCACAGATTACAGAATGCCTCCAGATGTGCATCGGAATCTTCTACTGGTCTTCCAGGGAACTATCAAACCGTAGACTGTTTGAGACATTACTCCCATGGAGGAAAGTGTGCATGGTGACTGTTGTATTCAATCCCGATGCAATTTCTGTGTATCAACAACACTCTGATAGTCCACAGATTACAGAATGAATCCATATGTGCATCTGAACCTACTACTGGCCTTCCAGGGAATGATCAAAGCGTAGACTCTTTGAGACATTACTCTTAAGGAGGAAAGTGCGCATGGTGACCGTTGTATTCAATCCCGATGCAATTTCTGTGTTTCATCAACACTTTGAAGGTCCACAGATTACAGAATGCCTCCAGATGTGCATCGGAAACTACTACTGGTCTCCCAGGGAACAGTCAAAACGTAGACTGTTTGAGACATTACTCCTGTGGAGGAAAGTGCAAATGGTGACTGTTGTATTCAATCCCGATGCAATTTCTGTGTTTCATCAACACTTTGAAGGTCCACAGATTACAGAATGCCTCAAGATGTGCATCGGAAACTACTACGTGTCTTCCAGGGAACGATCAAAGCGTAGACTGTGTGAGATATTACTCCCATGGAGGAAAGTGCGCATGGTTACTGTTGTATTCAATCCCGATGCAATTACTGTGTTTCAACAACACTCTGATAGTCCACAGCTTTCAGAATGCCACCAGATGTGCATCGGAAGCAACTACTGGTCTTCCAGGGAACGATCAAAGCGTAGACTGTTTGAGACATATCTCCCATGGAGGAAAATGCGCATGGTGACTTTTGTATTAAAACCCGCTGCAATTTCTGTGTTTCATCAACACTTTGAAGGTCCACAGATTACAGAATGCCTCCAGATGTGCATCGGAATCTTCTACTGGTCTCCCAGGGAACAGTCAAAACGTAGACTGTTTGAGACATTACTCCTGTGGAGGAAAGTGCAAATGGTGACTGTTGTATTCAATCCCGATGCAATTTCTGTGTTTCATCAACACTTTGAAGGTCCACAGATTACAGAATGCCTCAAGATGTGCATCGGAAACTACTACTTGTCTTCCAGGGAACGATCAAAGCGTAGACTGTGTGAGATATTACTCCCATGGAGGAAAGTGCGCATGGTTACTGTTGTATTCAATCCCGATGCAATTTCTGTGTTTCAACAACACTCTGATAGTCCACAGCTTTCAGAATGCCACCAGATGTGCATCGGAAGCAACTACTGGTCTTCCAGGGAACGATCAAAGCGTAGACTGTTTGAGACATTTCTCCAAAGGAGGAAAATGCGCATGGTGACTTTTGTATTAAATCCCGCTGCAATTTCTGTGTTTCATCAACACTTTGAAGGTCCACAGATTACAGAATGCCTCCAGATGTGCATCGGAATCTTCTACTGGTCTTCCAGGGAACGATTAAACCGTAGACTGTTTGAGACATTAGTCCCATGGAGGAAAGTGCGCATGGTGACTGTTGTATTCAATCCCGATGCAATATCTGTGTTTCAACAACACTCTGATAGTCCACAGATTACAGAATGCCTCCAGATGTGCATCGGAACCTACTACTGGTCTTCCAGGGAACGATGAAAGCGTAGACTCTTTGAGACATTACTCCCAAGGAGGAAAGTGCGCATGGTGACTGTTGTATTCAATCCCGATGCAATTTCTGTGTTTCATCAACACTCTGATAGTCCACAGAATACAGAATGCCACCAGATGTGCATCGGAAACTACTACTGTTCGTCTAGTGAACGTTCAAATCGTGGACTGTTTCAGACATTACTCCCATGGAGGAAAGTGCGGATGGTGACTATTGTATTCAATGCCGATGCAATTTCTATGTTTCATCAACACCCGGATAGACCACAAATTACAGAATGCCTCCAGATGTGCATCGGAAACTACTACTGGTCTTCAGGGAACGATCAAATCGACGATAGTTTGAGACATTACTCCCATGGAGGAAAGTGCGCATGGTGACTGTTGTATTAAATCCCGATGAGATTTCTGTGTCTCATCAACACTTAGAAGGTCCACAGATTGCAGAATGCCTCCAGATGTGCATCGGAATCTTCTACTGGTCTTCCAGGGAACGATCAAACCGTAGACTGTTTGAGACATTACTCCCATGGAGGAAAGTGCGCATGGTGACTGTTGTATTCAATCCCGATGCAATTTCTGTGTTTTATTAGCACTCGGATAGTCCACAGATTACAGAATGCCTCCAGATGTGCATCAGAAACTACTACTGGTCTTGAGGAAACGATCAAAGCGATGACACTTTGAGACATTACTCCAATGTAGAAATGTACGCATGGTGCCTGTTGTATTAAATCCCGATGCAATTTCTGTGTCTCATCAACACTTTGAAGGTCCACAGATTACAGAATGCCTCCATATGTGAGTCGAAACTACTACTGGTCTTCCAGGGAACAATCAAAGCGTAGACTGTTTGAGACATTACTCCCATGGACGAAAGTGCGGATGGTGACTGTTGTATTCAATTCCGATGCATTTTCTGTGTTTCAACAACACTCTGATAGTCCACAGATTACAGAATGCCGCCAGATGTGCATCGGAAACTACTACTGGTCTTCCAGGGAACGACCAAAGCGTAGAATGTCTGAGACATTACTCCCATGGAGGAGAGTGGTCATGGTGACTGTTGTATTCAATCAAGATGCAATTTCTGTGTTTCATTAGCACTCGGATAGTCCACAGATTACAGAATGCCTCCAGATGTGCATCGGAAACTACTATTGGTCTTGAGGAAACGATCAAAGCGATGACACTTTGAGACATTACTCCAATGTAGAAATGTACGCATGGTGCCTGTTGTATTCAATCCCGATGCAATTTCTGCGTTTCATCAACACTTTGAAGGTCCACAGATTACGCAATGCCTCCTGATGGGCATCGGAATCTACTACTGGCCTTCCATGGAGCGATCAAAGCGTAGACTGTTTGAGACATTACTCCCATGGATGAAAGTGCGCATGGTGACTGTTGTGTTCAATCCTGAAGCTATTTCAGTGTTTCATTAGCACTCGGATAGTCCACAGATTACAGAATGCCTCCAGATGTGCATCGGAAACTACTACTGGTCTACCAGGGAACGATCAAAGCGTAGACTGTTTGAGAAATTACTCCCATGCAGGAAAGTCCGCATGGTGACTGTTGTATTCAATCCCGGAGCAATTTCTGTGTTTGAACGACATTCCGATAGTCCACAGATTACAGAATGCCTCCAGATGTGCATCGGAAACTACTACTGGTCTTCCAGGGACCGATCAAAGCGTAGTGTGTTTGAGACATTACTCCTATGTAGGAAAGTGCGCATGGTTACTGTTGTATTCAATCCAAATGCAATCTCTGTGTTTCAACCACACTCTGATAGTCCACAGCTTACAGAATGCCACCAGATGTGCATCGGAAACAACTACTGGTCTTCCTGGGAACGATCAAAGCGTAGACTCTTTGAGACATTACTCCCATGGAGGAAAGTGCGCATGGTGACTGTTGAATTAAATCCCGATGCAATTTCTGTGTTTCAACAATACTTTGAAGGTCCACAGATTACAGAATGCCTCCAGATGTGCATCGGAATCTTCTACTGGTCTTCCAGGGAACGATCAAACCGTAGACTGTTTGAGACATTACTCCCATGGAGGAAAGTGCGCATGGTGACTGTTGTATTCAATCCCGATGCAATTTCTGTGTATCAACAACACTCTGATAGTCCACAGATTACAGAATGAATCCATATGTGCATCTGAACCTACTACTGGCCTTCCAGGGAATGATCAAAGCGTAGACTCTTTGAGACGTTACTCCCAAGGAGGAAAGTGCGTATGGTGACCGTTGTATTCAATCCCGATGCAATTTCTGTGTTTCATCAACACTTTGAAGGTAGACAGATTACAGAATGCCTCCAGATGTGCATCGGAAACTACTACTGGTCTCCCAGGGAACAGTCAAAACGTAGACTGTTTGAGACATTACTCCTGTGGAGGAAAGTGCAAATGGTGACTTTTGTATTAAATCCCGCTGCAATTTCTGTGTTTCATCAACACTTTGAAGGTCCACAGATTACAGAATGCCTCCAGATGTACATCGGAATCTTCTACTCGTCTTCCAGGGAACGATCAAAATGTAGACTGTTTGAGACATTAGTCCCATGGAGGAAAGTGCGCATGGTGACTGTTGTATTCAATCCCGATGCAATACCTGTGTTTCAACAACACTCGGATAGTCCACAGATTACAGAATGCCTCCAGATGTGCATCGGAACCTACTACTGGTCTTCCAGGGAACGATGAAAGCGTAGACTCTTTGAGACATTACTCCCAAGGAGGAAAGTGCGCATGGTGACTGTTGTATTAAATCCCGATGCAATTTCTGTGTCTCATCAACACTTTGAAGGTCCACAGATTGCAGAATGCCTCCAGATGTGCATCTTAATCTTCTACTGGTCTTCCAGGGAACGATCAAACCGTAGACCGTTTGAGACATTACTCCCATGGAGGAAAGTGCGCATGGTGACTGTTGTATTCAATCCCGATGCAATTTCTGTGTTTTATTAGCACTCGGATAGTCCACAGATTACAGAATGCCTCCAGATGTGCATCGGAAACTACTACTGGTCTTGAGGAAACGATCAAAGCGATGACACTTTGAGACATTACTCCAATGTAGAAATGTACGCATGGTGCCTGTTGTATTAAATCCCGATGCAATTTCTGTGTCTCATCAACACTTTGAAGGTCCACAGATTACAGAATGCCTCCATATGTGAGTCGAAACTACTACTGGTCTTCCAGGGAACAATCAAAGCGTAGACTGTTTGAGACGTTACTCCCATGGACGAAAGTGCGGATGGTGACTGTTGTATTCAATTCCGATGCATTTTCTGTGTTTCAACAACACTCTGATAGTCCACAGATTACAGAATGCCAGCAGATGTGCATCGGAAACTACTACTGGTCTTCCAGGGTACGACCAAAGCGTAGAATGTCTGAGACATTACTTCCATGGAGGAGAGAGGTCATGGTGACTGTTGTATTCAATCAAGATGCAATTTCTGTGTTTCATTAGCACTCGGATAGTCCACAGATTACAGAATGCCTCCAGATGTGCATCGGAAACTACTACTGGTCTACCAGGGAACGATCAAAGCGTAGACTGTTTGAGAAATTACTCCCATGGAGGAAAGTCTGCATGGTGACTGTTGTATTCAATCCCGGAGCAATTTCTGTGTTTGAACGACATTCTGATAGTCCACAGATTACAGAATGCCTCCAGATGTGCATCGGAAACTACTACTGGTCTTCCAGGGAGCGATCAAAGCGTAGACTGTTTGAGACATTACTCCCATGGTGGAAATTGGGCATGGTGACTGTTGTATTCAATCCCGATGCAATTTCTGTGTTCATCAACACTCTGATAGTCCACAGATTACAGATGCCTCCAGATGTGCATCGGAAACTACTACTGGTCTTCAGGGAACGATCAGATCGATAACAGTTTGAGACACTATTCCCATGGAGGAAAGTGCGCATGGTGACTGTTGTATTCAATCCCGATGCAATTTCTGTGTTTCATTAAGACTTTGAAGGTCCACAGATTACAGAATGCCTCAAGATTTGCATCGGAAACTACTACTGGTCTTCCAGGGAACGATCAAAGCGTAGACTGGTTGAGATATTACTCCCATGGAGGAAAGTGCGCGTGGTTACTGTTGTATTCAATCCCAATGCAATTTCTGTGTTTCAACAACACTCTGATAGTCCACAGCTTACAGAATGCCACCAGATGTGCATCGGAAACAACTACTGGTCTTCCTGGGAACGATGAAAGCGTAGACTGTTTGAGACATTACTCCCATGGAGGAAAGTGCGAATGGTGACTGTTGTATTCAATCACAATGCAATTTCTGTGTTTCATCAACACTTTGAGGGTCCACAGATTACAGAATGCCTATAGATGTGCATCGGAAACTAGTACTGGTCTTCGAGGAAACGATCAAAGCATAGACTGTTTGAGACATTACTCCTGTGGAAGAAAGTGCGCATGGTGACTGTTGTATTCAATCCCGATGCAATGTCTGTGTTTCTTCAACACTCAGTTAGTCCACAGATTACAAAATGCTTCCAGATGTGCATCGGAAACTACTACTGGTCTTCGAGGGAACGATCAAAGCATAGACTGATTGAGACATTACTCCCGTGGAGGAAAGTGCGCATATTGACTTTTGTATTCAATCCCGATGCAATTTCTGTGTTTCATCAACACTCTGATAGTCCACAGATTACAGAATGCCACCAGATGTGCATCGGAAACTACTACTGGTCTTCCAGGGAGCGATCAAAGCGTAGACTGTTTGAGACATTACTCCCACGGAGGGAAATGGGCTTGGTGACTGTTGTATTCAATCTTGATGCAATTTCTGTGATTCATCAACACTTTGAAGGTCCACAGATTACAGAATGCCTCAAGATGTGCATCGGAAACTACTACTTGTCTTCCAGGGAACGATCAAAGCGTAGACTGTGTGAGATATTACTCCCATGGAGGAATGTGCGCATGGTTACTGTTGTATTCAATCCCGATGCAATTTCTGTGTTTCAACAACACTCTGAAAGTCCACAGCTTTCAGTATGCCACCAGATGTGCATCGGAAGCATTTACTGGTCTTCCAGGGAACGATCAAAGCGTAGACTGTTTGAGACATTTCTCCCATGGAGGAAAATGCGCATGGTGACTGTTGTATTAAATCCCGATGCAATTTCTGTGTTTCATCAACACTTCGAAGGTTCACAGATTACAGAATGCCTCCAGATGTGCATCGGAATCTTCTACTGGTCTTCCAGGGAACGATCAAACCGTAGACTGTTTGAGACATTAGTCCCATGGAGGAAAGTGCGCATGGTGACTATTGTATTCAATCCCGATGCAATATCTGTGTTTCAACAACACTCTCATAGTCCACAGATTACAGAATGCCTCCAGATGTGCATCGGAACCTACTACTGGTCTTCCAGGGAACGATGAAAGCGTAGACTCTTTGAGACTTTACTCCCAAGGAGGAAAGTGCGCATGGTGACTGTTGTATTCAATCCCGATGCAATATCTGTGTTTCATCAACACTTTGAAGGTCCACAGATTACAGAGTGCCTCCATATGTGAATCGAAACTACTACTGGTTTCCTGGGAACAATCAAAGCGTAGACTGTTTGAGACATTACTCCTATTCAATTCCGATGCATTTTCTGTGTTTCAACAACACTCTGATAGTCCACAGATTACAGAATGCCACCAGATGTTGTCGCGTCCCAAGCGTGGGTTTTGCGAGGGATTGAGCGACACGGTTCGTAAACGGGATATAGCCGGTTGACCTAATTGAGAGGGAGACTTTTGATCTGGCTATGATGTTAAATTCCCTGGTGTGAAGGTACAAGGCTAGGATGTTGGTAGAAGTAAACTCGTATGGACGTTATAAAAGTTCTAATTTATTCATAAAGAATACAGATCACCCTAACTGCGTAGTGATTGTACCTACAGAATAGCCAAGCCCATTACAGAGACGGTGACTGACTTCCACCGTTCTGCTGCCTGATAGAACTTTCCAGCACTTTGCTGCCCACACTAGCACCCTACGTCAGAGTCCCGCGGTCGCTGCCTAAACGCTCATCGGCGACTATCTCCAACTGTCTGCCTGCAGCCCGCCCTCAGCCCAAGTCGGCTGCTACTCACGCTGACTACCGTCGCTGCCTAAACCCGAGAGAGAGAGCGATCCCCGGAGCGGCGTGCCTCCGAGTTTTGTTAGCTCTTCCCCTTCGACCCCCCCAGCGCTTGGCATGACGTAGCGTCGAGTGCAACTTTTCCTTATTAGGGATTGTTTTAGTATTAACTTCAGTACTTTTCTTCAGAAGCTGGGTGGAGGGGTAGAGGGGCGTCTCCCTATATGGTCACGCACTGCGTCCTGAGCCCTTCATTGGCTCCTCATGACGTAGTGCGGTCCCCACCTAGGGCCCTCTTTCTTTCTCTCTCTGCTCCCAGACTTCTCCCTCTAGCCAAGAGTGTTGATACTGCAAGTTATTGTTTATTAAGGGACCTGCCCAGAGCGCCCTGTTTATCTTAATAGCTGAGTCTGCTTCCTTGCTTATCACGCGCAGCTGCCTGGCCGCTTGGACCGCCGCCTCGGCTATTTGGCTGCGTCGTTATCTTTTGTGACCCCTCTGACACGCCTGGCGTCCCCTGTTAACTCTATCTCCCCGTATGATTTCTGGTGTATCGTCTGAGAACAACTGCATTTAGACTTGGCTTTTCTGCGGTTACAACACCTCCCCCGCCAGGGAAATTGGCGTTACTCCTCAGAGTAGCGTCAATTGTGACTCTTTTTTTTTTATTACATGCTTTACAGATTTGTTTATTACATTAGCATCTGATATGTTATACTTTTCATTTTCATTTAGTAATGTCAAATTCATTAAACACACAATAATACAATTACATTATACATGCCTAACATTCAGTTATGTCAAAGCATTTGCATTAAAATCAAAAGACACTTTCATTGATACATACATTCACATTTCAATTAGAATTACATTTCAAATACAGTTACACTTCAATTACACATTTCAAATACAGTTACATTTCAATTACATATTTCAAATACAGTTATTTAACGTCTGTTTCTGAAAGCGACCGTATCACCTTGGTCTTTTCCACATGTTTCATAAATTACTATCTCTTCAGTTTCTTTATTACTGTGTCTTCTAGCTGAACTAGTCTCTGGGTATTGGTTCACTATGGTATTTCTTATACATACTTTTCCACAACAATCACTGTCTTCAAAATATTTCCATATACTTTTAAAACAGTCTTTACAACATTTACAGTTTTTACAACAGCATGTTATTATGATTAGAATAACTATTGATATGGCTACATACGTAGTTATGGAGTAATGTGTGAAGTACCTGGAGTACCTCATTTCCTCCTCTTGTCTCTCTACCATCTTCTGGACATCATCCAGTCTTTTTCCTGCGACTTTCAAGTCGTCTAACTGTGTTATTACCTGGTCCAATGGCAAATCTAATGCTAACGTTGAGACATTCCTTTTTTCCTTGTTTACCACGCAACAATCGAATTCTAGATTGATATGCGGAACTATGTCTTTCTTCGTCACATTACTCTGGATCACTCTATCTGTTTGTATGAACACTCTAGTGCCATACCCCTTACATTTACTGTAAAAACTAATTTTTCCTACCCCTTTTATTACTAGGACCTTTGGTGGTTCCCTTCCACACAATACTGTTAAGCCTTCTTCCTTCGGTGCTACATATAGCCATTCGTTACTGTTTAGATGAGTCCAAAGGCTCTGATTCAGTGCGACTATTTTTCGCACACAATCTTCCGGAATTTCTCTTACCGGTTGCAACAATTTGGCTTCGCACTCTTCGTGGTCGAATGGTGACAGCAAGGCGAATGCTTGTTTGCACAGTCTCCTATTTTTACTTAGCTCCTTGCATTTTAGTTCCTCCGCAGAAAGTTTCGCGTACTGCCTTTTGGATTCATCTATTAGTAAGAATTCTTTCTCTGGCTGTATGTACACATATTTACCTTTCATGTTTGGAATTTCTTTTGGTAGTGGGAGTACTCTATACAAATTGAAATTGTTATTATTTATTAATGGAATATTAATTACATATCCTAGTATGCTACCCGAGATGAAAACATCTAAATCAATTATTCTGAACAATAGATAACCTGAGGACTCCGTAAGAGGAACAGGAAACTTTACATCTTATAGCTCTTCCCGTATTAAACTTAGGTATTTTACAATTTGGACTGGATTAATTATATGAGGCTGTAGTATTCCCTTCTGAGCATTTACAATGGCATTTATCATTTGTTCGTATTCCTCTTCGATCTGACCAAACACTGCCGATAGTTGTAATACTTGCTCTGTTACTGTGGCGAAGGACGCTACACGTTTAAACCCTATATCGGTTTCATTCACGTATTCCTTCATGAATCGTTCTAGTCTTTGCATACCTGTCTTCAGAACGTGCTCATTTGACTCTAGTGTATATACCGTCCTGTTTACTCCCGCCAATGTGGCTCTTACCACTGCCACCTGTTCCTTTGTTAGCCTCAACAACCCTTCTGTGTTTTTCTCCATAGCGTCTATTCTTTCCTTATAGTATGCTGCATCTGCTTCGTCCAACGACCCGAACAGTATTTTACTTACCTGCCCGACGAAGTTGAATACTCCTCTCTTCCTTCTGGTCTCGTGTTTCGTTAGCTGCTGTACTAAAAGTTGCAATCCTGTGATTTTTTCCACACGATGGGTTACTTGTTGGTCTAGTACCCTGCATTCTATTAATCCTACATTTAATTGTGTTAGTGTTTCTCGGCACCTTTGTACCGCTGCCCTACCATACCTCTCTGCATTCTGAAACCTTTCTGTTATTATATCTAGATTTACGTATGTGACTATTCTCCATGTGGTACTGTATATTTCTACCTGTCCTGTATTATCGTAATATAGTCCTGATGAACTCGGAAATGGCGTCACTTGGTACTCATTTGTTGCATGCTCTGATGCAGTGATGTAGTATGCTGTTATCACTATGACGAATTTCACGACCTGCCACTTGAGTGCCATACCTGAATTTTAAAAGAATTGTTTCAGCCTGTTGGCATGTACTTTTGTTTCCTTATTTCTTTTAACTTTTATTACTACGTTAGGACCTTCCACTTTTACTACTTCAAATGGACCTCTCCATTGTGAATCTAATTTCCGAGATCTACCCCGTCTCACCGACTCATCGTGCAGTAATACTTTATCTCCTACCTTGAAGTTTTTTGGATTTTGTTTCATGTCATACTGTTCCTTACTGATTTTCTTACTTCTTATAATCGAGTTTCTGGCCACTCTGTGGGCTTCCTGCATTCTCGCTCTTAGTTTATTTACATACATTTCATAATTGTAACTTACCTGCTGTGTTTCTTGCTGCAGTACTCCTGGTACGTTAACCTTTCTTCCGTATAGTAATTCAAATGGTGTGTATCCTGTGCTGCTGTGTGGTGTAGTGTTGAACACAAAAATTGCATACGGTACCCATTTGTCCCAAGAACTTTGATCTCCTGTTACAAAGTGTCTGAGATACTCTACAATAGTTCTATGACTTCTTTCTAGTGCACCATTTGATTCAGGGTGGTACGCTGTAGTATTTATACGCTTTACCTTCAACAATTTACATACACTTTTAAATACATCACTCAGAAAGTTAGACCCTTGATCTGTTAATAATACTGATGGAATTCCATACCTTAATACTACGTTTTCCACAAATGCCTCAGCTACTGTTTCGGCATCTTGTTTGTCAATTGGGATTGCTAAGGTAAATTTACTCAGATCGTCTTGGAATGTTAACATGTACCTTTTTCCTGTATTAGATACATCTAGTGGACCCACTATATCCATCGCACACTTTCCGAATACTGTTTCTGCTGTGTCTGTAATTTCTAAGGGCATCCTAGTTTTCATTTGCGTGTTTTTATTCTTTTGACACGATGGGCATTTCCTAATGTAATTTTCAATGTCACGCTTCATTCCGCGCCACTGATTGTATGCTTTAATTCTTTCGAGTGTCCTGTGCATTCCTTGGTGACCTCCCAAGGGATTGTCATGCATTTCCTTTAGTATATTTTCTTTTTCTTCGGGACTAATTTCCTCGCCACTATCCGTTTCCTGTTCTATTTCACTCGACACTTGTGCTTGCCGCACGTTTACGGAACTTTCTTCCCCATTTGCTTTTGCTGCCGAGATCTCTGTCTCCACCTTCTGCTTCACATCTATCTCTTCCTTCCCTTCATGCCTCATTCTACTCAGCGCATCCGCATTACTATTTAACTTTCCTGGCTTGTATATTACTTCATAATCATACTCCTCGAGTTTCAGTCTCCACTTCAGGAGTCTCGAACTCGGATCTTTGACACTAAATATCCACGTTAGTGGCTTATGGTCTGTCACTACAGTGAACTTTCTGCCATATACATATGGTCTGAACTGTTTTACTGCGTAAACTATAGCCAACAACTCTTTTTCCGTTGTGCTATAATTTAGTTCGGCTTTGTTCAATGCTCTGGATGCATATGCGATGGGCAAGTCTTCGCCAATCTTCTTACCTTGCGATAACACTGCACCCAAGGCTGCGTTACTCGCATCCGTTGTAATGATGAACGGTTTCGTAAAGTCAGGGTACTGAAGTAACGGAGGGTTTATTAATTTCTCTTTTAGTTCTTCGAACGCATTGTTCTGACGTTCGCTCCATCGGTACTCCACTCCCTTTTTTAAGAGCTCATAGAGAGGTTTCGCAATCTTGCTGAAGTTAGCAATGAAACGGCGGTAGTAACCTATCAATCCGAGAAACCCTTTTAGTTCCTTAGTTGTCTTTGGCTGTGGGAAGAACTTCACCTTCTCCACCTTCGCCATATCTGGTGATATTCCTTTGTCAGTGATGCAATGACCTAGGAAGATTACTTCCTTCCTCAGGAATTCACACTTGTCTGGTTGCAGCTTCAAATTGTGCTCTCGCAACCTGTCAAATATTTCCCGGAGCTTTTCGTTATGCTCCTGCAGGTTTTTCCCATAGCATACTATGTCGTCTAGATATACAAAGCATTTCACTCCTTGTAAACCTGCCAAGACTGTATTCATCAGTCTCTGAAAACATCCTGGGGCTCCCTTCAGTCCCATCGGCATTCGTTTGTATTCGTAATGCTGATAGTTTGAGCTAAATGCCGTTTTCTCTCTGTCCTTCTCGTCCGTCAATACTTGATGGTACCCGCTTGCGAGGTCAAGCGTCGAGAAGTACTTAGCTTGCCCTAACTGATCCAGTATCTCGGAGATATTCGGTAGTGGAAATGCATCGCCTACAGTGATATCATTTAATCGTCTGTAGTCCACAACGATTCTCCATTTCTGTTTGCCACTAGCGTCTGGCTTCTTTGGAACTAACAGTAACGGTGCGTTCCAAGCGCTCTTACTCTCGACAATTATGTCATCTCTTAGCATCTGCTCTATTTGCTCCCTTAGCACTTCCTTTTGCGCTTCCGGGATCCTGTACGGTCTAGCGTTTACTACCTTTCCCGCGTGTTCCGGTGCAATCGGTATTCTGTGCTTCACTGCGGAAGTATAGGACAGGTTGTCCCCTGGTAGATGAAATACATCTCCGTATTCCGCGCAAACCTCTGCTAGAGCGCTTTTCTCTTCAGCGTTCAAATGATCCATTCTTAATTGCCTTCGCAACACACTAGTACGACTTTCTGTCTTTCCTATGACATTAGTACAACATTTTACTTCGCGTATTTTCCCTACCTTTTCTAATTCTTCCGTCATTAACCTCACGTTTCCTAACTGCACTCTGTCTTCTGACAAGTTTAATGCACTTACTATGCATTTCCCATTTCGCACTTTTACTAACGCTTCAGGTACATGTACCCCTTGTGCAATCTCCTGCCTAGGAATAATCATTTCCTTTTCGATTCCCCTTTTTACATTTCCTTCCACCTTTAATAACATTATTTTTTCCTCTCGGGGCCCTATTTCCCCGCCTACTTCTGAATCTTGTTCGTTCTCATGTCCCTTTGGCTCTTCCTCTACTACTAAGGGTATATCTCGCCCTTTTAGTCTCACTATTTTACCTGCATAGTCTAACTTAACTCTATGCTCTGTCAAGAAATTTCTGCCTATCAGTCCGTCGTACGGAATATCTAATCCTCTCCCGTACACGTGAAATTTTTGCCCTACTTGCTCAGAACCGTCCATACTTAAGTGTACCTGTACCGTACCTATTGTGCTGACGGCCTCACTGGTTACACCTTTTAGCCGAAGCCTTTCCGCTTCATTAATTGCAAGTGTACTATTTATCGGAATACTCGTTCTCTTGAGCAGACACAACTGTGCTCCAGTGTCTATTAGCAACTTCAAATATCTTTTTAATTCTGTGCAGTATAAAACCAAAACGTCATTTTCTGTTGCACAGTCGATTACCCTAACTGAGGGTTTACCTACCGCAACAAGGCCCGACTGTGCGGCCTTGCAGCCTCTTAGTTTCCCTGCACCACTTTACCGGTTTTGCTCGATACCGGCACCCTGCCTTTTCTCCATGCGTGCCAGGGCCCTGCGTGACAATCTTTCGCGTAATGTCCCGGCCGCTTACACTTGAAACAAGCAACGTCTTTTACCCTCGTACACGGAACTCCACAGTTCCCTGGTAGATTACATTGTGGGCACCTCCACTCTCGTAACCCTCCATCAGCTACCCTATGATTTCCTCTAAAGTCTCTTGTATCTATCGGCTGAATTTTTCTTAATCTTACCCGGC
The DNA here is from genome assembly GCF_023897955.1 of Schistocerca gregaria. Lineage (NCBI taxonomy): Eukaryota > Metazoa > Arthropoda > Insecta > Orthoptera > Acrididae > Schistocerca > Schistocerca gregaria. Next base: position 11,168,828 of record NC_064926.1, on the reverse strand, counting down.
ATTCCGCGTCTGTATGTCCTGGCTTGTCGCACCCGTAACAAAAATTCGTAAACTCTTTGCCCGTCATTATCCGTACTCTTCCCTCTGGCCTATTCTTTCTACACTTGCTTGCCATGTGCCCTCTCAATCCACAATTGAAACATTTCAAATCTCTAATATCTCTGGTATTCTTCACCGTTTCCTTTCCCCGGTTGAAAGTTACTCTTGGGGCTAGTCCCCGCTCTTTCATTGACAGTATTGCACTTTCTTCTTGCAATGCTAGTTCCACGGCCGCTGCTAGCGTGATTTCATCGCCTCTACTTCTTACTATCGTCTGTATTCTATCATTGCTTAACCCTTGTATAAAGCATGCTCTTCCTAGTGAATCAACCAGTTCTATTGCGCCCTTTAAGTTCTCCCTAGCCGTAACTCTGCTTACTGCTTCCCTGAAATCCCTTTGCATTTCATCTATTCGGCTTGCCCATGTTGCAATTGGCTCTCCTTGTCCCTGTCTCGATTGAAATATCTTGCACGCGTAGTAGTCAATGGTACGCTTACTCGCATAATTTTCCTCTAGAACATGTTTTACTTCCTGCCATGTCCCCGTGCGTTCCCTTACTTGCAGCCTCGATCTGGCCTCTCCGGTTATTTTGGCTTTAACAAACTTCAGTAACGTTTCGTGTTCCTCCGGTTTCACAAGCTCAAATGCAGCGTCTACATTTTCAATAAACTCCCTAAGATCTCTCTTATTTCCTTCGAACACTTTTGGAACTATACACAAAGCTTCTTTTACTGATATCTTACCGCTACTGGAGGATGACGGAACTTCGTTAGTTTGGGCCATCTTACCAACTTAACTATGTTAGCACTTTACAATACAAGATACAAAATTCTTAATATAATTTTATATGTACCGCTTCTCTTGTGGTGCGCCGTCTGTTCCGCTGATCCGCGTTGTCCCGCGTTGTGCCGCGCTGCTCCGCGCTGTCTCTGCGCTCTCTATGGCCGCGCTGTTCCGCGCTGCCGCGATGCGTCGGCCGCCGCTCTGCTGGGCTGTGCCAACCCCGTCGCACGCCTCGGCTGCCGCTGCTACGGCTGCTGCCGCTGCTCGGCCCGGTCCCCCGGTCTCGAACGCTGGCTGCTTAGGCACCTCTGTGCCTCGTCGCTCCGCGTCGTGCTGCCGCTATCCTACGTTGCCCTGCACCCGCGAGGACTACTTCTCTGGACTCTGTCGTAGTGGGGCTACTAATGCTGAAAGTTGCGAGTGGCCACAACTTCCTGATAATTGCAACAGTCGCTGTAGCAAAATCTACTGGCTCCTATCTCCTTTTTGCCTATATGCCTTTGTGGTACCCCACACCTGGCACCAAAACTTTTATTTATGTCGCGTCCCAAGCGTGGGTTTTGCGAGGGATTTAGCGACACAGTTCGTAAACGGGAATTAGCCGGTTGACCTAATTGAGAGGGAGACTTTTGATCTGGCTAAGATGTTAAATTCCCTGGTGTGAAGGTACAAGGCTAGGATGTTGGTAGAAGTAAACTCGTATGGACGTTATAAAAGTTCTAATTTATTCATAAAGAATACAGATCACCCTAACTGCGTAGTGATTGTACCTACAGAATAGCCAAGCCCATTACAGAGACGGTGACTGACTTCCACCGTTCTGCTGCCTGATAGAACTTTCCAGCACTTTGCTGCCCACACTAGCACCCTACGTCAGAGTCCCGCGGTCGCTGCCTAAACGCTCATCGGCGACTATCTCCAACTGTCTGCCTGCAGCCCGCCCTCAGCCCAAGTCGGCTGCTACTCACGCTGACTACCGTCGCTGCCTAAACCCGAGAGAGAGAGCGATCCCCGGAGCGGCGTGCCTCCGAGTTTTGTTAGCTCTTCCCCTTCGACCCCCCCAGCGCTTGGCATGACGTAGCGTCGAGTGCAACTTTTCCTTATTAGGGATTGTTTTAGTATTAACTTCAGTACTTTTCTTCAGAAGCTGGGTGGAGGGGTAGAGGGGCGTCTCCCTATATGGTCACGCACTGCGTCCTGAGCCCTTCATTGGCTCCTCATGACGTAGTGCGGTCCCCACCTAGGGCCCTCTTTCTTTCTCTCTCCGCTCCCAGACTTCTCCCTCTAGCCAAGAGTGTTGATACTGCAAGTTATTGTTTATTAAGGGACCTGCCCAGAGCGCCCTGTTTATCTTAATAGCTGAGTCTGCTTCCTTGCTTATCACGCGCAGCTGCCTGGCCGCTTGGACCGCCGCCTCGGCTATTTGGCTGCGTCGTTATCTTTTGTGACCCCTCTGACACGCCTGGCGTCCCCTGTTAACTCTATCTCCCCGTATGATTTCTGGTGTATCGTCTGAGAACAACTGCATTAAGACTTGGCCTTTCTGCGGTTACAACAATGTGCATCGGAAACTACTACTGGTCATCCAGGTAACGATCAAAGCGTAGACTCTTTGAGACGATACTCCCGAGGAGGAAAGTCCGCATGGTGACTATTGCATTCAATCCCGATGCAATTTCTGTGTTTCAACAACACTCTGATAGTAAACAGATTACAGAATGCCTCCAGATGTGCATCGGAAACTACTGCTGGTCTTTCAGGGAACGACCAAAGCGTAGAATGTCTGAGACATTACTCCCATGGAGGAGAGTGGTCATGGTGTCTGTTGTATTCAATCCCGATGCAATTTCTGTGTTTCATTAGCACTCGGATAGTCCACAGATTACAGAATGCCTCCAGATGTGCATCGGAAACTACTACTGGTCTTGAGGAAACGATCAAAGCGATGACACTTTGAGACATTACTCCAATGTAGAAATGTACGCATGGTGCCTGTTGTATTCAATCCCGATGCAATTTCTGCGTTTCATCAACACTTTGAAGGTCCACAGATTACGCAATGCCTCCAGATGTGCATCGGAATCTACTACTGGTCTTCCATGGAGCGATCAAAGCGTAGACTGTTTGAGACATTACTCCCATGGAGGAAAGTGCGCATGGTGACTGTTGTGTTCAATCCCGAAGCAATTTCAGTGTTTCATTAGCACTCGGATAGTCCACAGATTACAGAATGCCTCCAGATGTCCATCGGAAACTACTACTGGTCTACCAGGGAACGATCAAAGCATAGACTGTTTGAGACATTACTCCCATGGTGGAAATTGCACATGGTGACTGTTGTATTCAATCCCGATGCAATTTCTGTGTTCTTCAGCACTCTGATAGCCCACAGATTACAGAATGCCTCCAGATGTGCATCGGATACTACTACAGGTCTTCCAGGGAGCGATCCAATTCGTAAACTGATTGAGACATTACTCCCATGGAGGAAAGTGCGCATGGTGACTGTTGAATTCAATCCCGATGCAATTTCGGTGTTACATCAACACTCTGATAGTTCACAGATTACAGAATGCTTCCAGTTGTGCATCGGAAACTGCCACTGGTCTTTCAGGGACCGATCAAAGCGTAGACTGTTTGAGACATTACTCCTATGTAGGAAAGTGCGCATGGTGACTGTTTTATTCAATCCCGATGCAATTTCTGTGTTTCATCAACACTCTGATAGGCCACAGATTACAGAATGCCTACAGATGTGCATCGGAAACTACTACTGGTCTTCAGGGAACGATCAAATCGATAACAGTTTGAGACATTACTCCCATGGAGAAAAGTGCGCATGGTGACTGTTGTATTCAATCCCGATGCAATTTCTGTGTTTCATTAACACTTTGAAGGTCCACAGATTACAGAATGCCTCAAGATGTGCATCGGAAACTACTACTGGTCTTCCAGGGAACGATCAAAGCGTAGACTGTTTGAGATATTACTCCCATGGAGGAAAGTGCGCGTAGTTACTGTTGTATTCAATCCCAATGCAATTTCTGTGTTTCAACAACACTCTGATAGTCCACAGCTTACAGAATGCCACCAGATATGCATCGGAAACAACTACTGGTCTTCCTGGGAACGATCAAAGCGTAGACTCTTTGAGACATTACTCCCAAGGAGGAAAGTGCGCATGGTGACCGTTGTATTCAATCCCGATGCAATTTCTGTGTTTCATCAACACTCTGATAGTCCACAGAATACAGAATGCCACCAGATGTGCATCGGAAACTACTACTGTTCGTCCAGTGAACGATCAAATCGTGGACTGTTTCAGACATTACTCCCATGCAGGAAAGTGCGGATGGTGACTGTTGTATTCAATGCCGATGCAATTTCTGTGTTTCATTAACACCCGGATAGACCACAAATTACAGAATGCCTCCAGATGTGCATCGGAAACTACTACTGGTCTTCAGGGAACGATCAAATCAATGACAGTTTGAGACATTACTCCCATGGAGGAAAGTGCGCATGGTGACTGTTGTATTCAATCCCCATGCAATTTCTGTGTTTCTTTAGCACTCGGATAGTCCACAGATTACAGAATGCCTCCAGATGTGCTTCGGAAACTACTACTGGTCTTGAGGAAACGATCAATGCGATGACACTTTGAGACATTACTCGAATGTAGAAAAGTACGCATGTTGCCTGTTGTATTAAATAACGATGCAAATTCTGTGTCTCATCAACACTTTGAAGGTCCACAGATTACAGAATGCCTCCATATGTGAGTCGAAACTACTACTGGTCTTCCAGGGAACAATCAAAGCGTAGACTGTTTGAGACATTACTCCCATGGACGAAAGTGCGGATGGTGACTGTTGTATTCAATTCCGATGCATTTTCTGTGTTTCAACAACACTCTGATAGTCCACAGATTACAGAATGCCACCAGATGTGCATCGGAAACTACTACTGGTCTTCCAGGGAACGATCAAAGCGTAGACTCTTTGAGACGTTACTCCCATGGAGGAAAGTCCGCATGGCGACTGTTGCATTCAATCCCGATGCAATTTCTGTGTTTCAACAACACTCTGATAGTAAACAGATTACAGAATGCCTCCAGATGTGCATCGGAAACTACTACTGGTCTTCCAGGGAGCGATCAAAGCGTAGACTGTTTGAGAAATTACTCCCATGGAGGAAAGTCCTCATGGTGACTGTTGTATTCAATCCCGGAGCAATTTCTGTGTTTGAACGACATTCTGATAGTCCACAGATTACAGAATGCCTCCAGATGTGCATCGGAAACTACTACTGGTCTTCCAGGGAGCGATCAAAGCGTAGACTGTTTGAGACATTAGTCCCATGGAGGAAAGTGCGCATGGTGACTGTTGTGTTCAATCCCGAAGCTATTTCAGTGTTTCATTAGCACTCGGATAGTCCACGGATTACAGAATGCCTCCAGATGTGCATCGGAAACTACTACTGGTCTACCAGGGAACGATCAAAGCGTAGACTGTTTGAGAAATTACTCCCATGGAGGAAAGTCCGCATGGTGACTGTTGTATTCAATCGCGGAGCAATTTCTGTGTTTGAACGACATTCTGATACTCCACAGATTACAGAATGCCTCCAGATGTGCATCGGAAACTACTACTGGTCTTCCCGGGAGCAATCAAAGCGTAGACTGTTTGAGACATTACTCCCATGGTGGAAATTGCGCATGGTGACTGTTGTATTCAATCCCGATGCAATTTCTGTGTTCATCAACACTCTGATAGTCCACAGATTACAGATGCCTCCAGATGTGCATCGGATACTACTACTGGTCTTCCAGGGAGCGATCAAATTCGTAAACGGTTTGAGACATTACTCCCATGGAGGTAAGTGCGCATGGTGACTGTTGAAATCAATCCCGATGCAATTTCGGTGTTACATCAACACTCTGATGGTCCACAGATTACAGAATGCTTCCCGTTGTGCGTCGGAGACGGCTACTGGTCTTCAGGGAACGATCAAATCGATAACAGTTTGAGACACTACTCCCATGGAGGAAAGTGCGCATGGTGACTGTTGAATTCAATCCCGATGCAATTTCTGTGTTTCATTAACACTTTGAAGGTCCACAGATTACAGAATGCCTCAAGATGTGCATCGGAAACTACTACTGGTCTTCCAGGGAACGATCAAAGTGTAGACTGTTTGAGATATTACTCCCATGGAGGAAAGTGCGCGTGGTTACTGTTGTATTCAATCCCAATGCAATTTCTGTGTTTCAACAACACTCTGATAGTCCACAGCTTACAGAATGCCACCAGATGTGCATCAGAAACAACTACTGGTCTTCCTGGGAACGATCAAAGCGTAGACTGTTTGCGACATTACTTCATGGAGGAAAGTGCGCATGGTGACTGTTGTATTAAATCCCGATGCAATTTCTGTGTTTCATCAACACTCTGATAGTCCGCAGATTACAGAATGCTTCCAGATGTGCATCGGAAACTGCTACTGGTCTTCGAGGCAACGATCAAAGCATAGACTGTTTGAGACAATACTCCCAAGGAGGAAAGTGCGCATGGTGACCGTTGTATTCAATCCCGATGCAATTTCTGTGTTTCATCAACACTTTGAAGGTCCACAGATTACAGAATGCCTCAAGATGTGCATCGGAATCTTCTACTGGTCTTCCAGGGAACGATCAAACCGTAGACTATTTGAGACATTACTCCCATGGAGGAAATTGTACATGGTGACTGTTGTATTCAATCCCGATGCAATTTCTGTGTATCAACAACACTCTGATAGTCCACAGATTAAAGAATGAATCCATATGTGCATCTGAACCTACTACTGGCCTTCCAGGGAACGACCAAATCGTAGACTCTTTGAGACATTACTCCCAAGGAGGAAAGTGCGCATGGTGACCGTTGTATTCAATCCCGATGCAATTTCTGTGTTTCATCAACACTTTGAAGGTCCACAGATTACAGAATGCCTCCAGATGTGCATCGGAAACTACTACTGGTCTCCCAGGGAACAGTCAAAGCGTAGACTGTTTGAGACATTACTCCTGTGGAGGAAAGTGCGAATGGTGACTGTTGTATTGAATCCCGATGCAATTTCTGTTTTTCATCAACACTCTGATAGTCCACAGATTACAAAATGCTTCCAGATGTGCATCGGAAACTACTACTGGTCTTCGAGGGAACGATCAAAGCATAGACTGTTTGAGACATTACTCCCGTGGAGGAAAGTGCGCATATTGACTTTTGTATTCAATCCCGATGCAATTTCTGTGTTTCATCAACACTCTGATAGTCCACAGATTACAGAATGCCACCAGATGTGCTTTGGAAACTACTACTGGTCTTCCAGGGAGCGATCAAAGCGTAGACTGTTTGAGACATTACTCCCATGGAGGGAAGTGTTCTTGGTGACTGTTGTGTTCAATCCCGATGCAATTTCTGTGTTTCATCAACACTTTGAAGGTCCACAGATTACAGAATGCCTCAAAATGTGCATCGGAAACTACTACTTGTCTTCCAGGGAACGATCAAAGCGTAGACTGTGTGAGATATTACTCCCATGGAGGAAAGTGCGCATGGTGACTGTTGTATTCAATCCAAATGCTATTTCTGTGTTTCACCTACACTCTGATAGTCCACAGATTACAGAATGCCACCAGATGTGCATCGGAAACTACTACTGGTCTTTCAGGGAACGATCAAAGCGTAGACTGATTGAGACATTACTTCCGTGGAGGAAAGTTCGCATGGTGACTCTTGTATTCAATCCCGATGCAATATCTGTGTTTCATAAACACTTTGAAGGTTCACAGATTACAGAATGCCTCCAAATGTGCATCGGAATCTTCTACTGGTCTTCCAGGGAACGATCAAACCGTAGACTGTTTGAGACATTAGTCCCATGGAGGAAAGTGCGCATGGTGACTGTTGTATTCAATCCCGATGCAATATCTGTGTTTCAACAACACTCTGATAGTCCACAGATTACAGAATGCCTCCAGATGTGCATCGGAACCTACTACTGGTCTTCCAGGGAACGATGAAAGCGTAGACTCTTTGAGACATTACTCCCAAGGAGGAAAGTGCGCATGGTGACTGTTGTATTCAATCCCGATGCAATATCTGTGTTTTATCAACACTTTGAAGGTCCACAGATTACAGAATGCCTCCATATGTGAGTCGAAACTACTACTGCACTTCCAGGGAACAATCAAAACGTAGACTGTTTGAGACATTACTCCCATGGACGAAAGTGCGGATGGTGACTGTTGCATTCAATCCCGATGCTATTTCTGTGTTTCAACAACACTCTGATAGTAAACAGATTACAGAATTCCTCCAGATGTGCATCGGAAACTACTGCTGGTCTTTCAGGGAACGACCAAAGCGTAGAATGTCTCAGACATTACTCGCTTGGAGGAGAGTGGTCATGGTGACTGTTGTATTCAATCAAGATGCAATTTCTGTGTTTCATTAGCACTCGGATAGTCCACAGATTACAGAATGCCTCCAGATATGCATCAGAAACTACTACTGGTCTACCAGGGAACGATCAAAGCGTAGACTGTTTGAGAAATTACTCCCATGGGGGAAAGTCCGCATGGTGACTGTTGTATTCAATCCCGGAGCAATTTCTGTGTTTGAACGACATTCTGATGGTCCACAGATTACAGAATGCCTCCAGATGTGCATCGGATACTACCACTGGTCTTCCAGGGAGCGATCAAATTCGTAAACTGTTTGAGACATTAGCTCCCATGGAGGAAAGTGCGCATGGTGACTGTTGAATTCAATCCCGATGCAATTTCGGTGTTACATCAACACTCTGATAGTCCACAGATTACAGAATGCTTGCAGTTGTGCATCGGAAACTGCTACTGGTCTTCCAGGGACCGATCAAAGCGTAGACTGTTTGAGACATTACTCCTATGTAGGAAAGTGCGCATGGTGACTGTTTTATTCTATCCCGATGCAATTTCTGTGTTTCATCAACACTCCGATAGTCCACAGATTACAGAATGCCTACAGATGTGCATCGGAAACTACTACTGGTCTTCCAGGGAACGATCAAAGCGTAGACTGTTTGAGATATTACTCCCATGGAGGAAAGTGCGCGTATTCAATCCCAATGCAATTTCTGTGTTTCAACAACACTCTGATAGTCTAAAGCTTTCAGAATGCCACCAGATGTGCATCGGAAACAACTACTGGTCTTCCTGGGAACGATCAAAGCGTAGACTGTTTGAGACATTACTCCCATGGAGGAAAGTGCGCGTAGTGACTGTTGTATTAAATCCCGATGCAATTTCTGTGTTTCAACAACACTTTGAAGGTCCACAGATTACAGAATGCCTCCAGATGTGCATCGGAAACTTCTACTGGTCTTCCAGGGAACGATCAAACCGTAGACTGTTTGAGACATTACTCCCATGGAGGTAAGTGCACATGGTGGCTGTTGTATTCAATCCCTATGCAATTTCTGTGTATCAACAACACTCTGATAGTCCAAAGATTACAGAATGAATCCATATGTGCATCTGAACCTACTACTGGCCTTCCAGGGAACGATCAAAGCGTACACTCTTTGAGACATTACTCCCAAGGAGGAAAGTGCGCGTGGTGACCGTTGTATTCAATCCCGATGCAATTTCTGTGTTTCATCAACACTCCGATAGTCCACAGATTACAGAATGCCTCCAGATGTGCATCGGATACTACTACTGGTCTTCCAGGGAGCGATCAAATTCGTAAACTGTTTGAGACATTAGCTCCCATGGAGGTAAGTGCGCATGGTGACTGTTGAATTCAATCCCGATGCAATTTCGGTGTTACATCAACACTCTGATAGTCCACAGATTACAGAATGCTTGCAGTTGTGCATCGGAAACTGCTACTGGTCTTCCAGGGACCGATCAAAGCGTAGACTGTTTGAGACATTACTCCTATGTAGGAAAGTGCGCATGGTGACTGTTTTATTCTATCCCGATGCAATTTCTGTGTTTCATCAACACTCCGATAGTCCACAGATTACAGAATGCCTACAGATGTGCATCGGAAACTACTACTGGTCTTCCAGGGAACGATCAAAGCGTAGACTGTTTGAGATATTACTCCCATGGAGGAAAGTGCGCGTATTCAATCCCAATGCAATTTCTGTGTTTCAACAACACTCTGATAGTCTAAAGCTTTCAGAATGCCACCAGATGTGCATCGGAAACAACTACTGGTCTTCCTGGGAACGATCAAAGCGTAGACTGTTTGAGATATTACTCCCATGGAGGAAAGTGCGCGTATTCAATCCCAATGCAATTTCTGTGTTTCAACAACACTTTGAAGGTCCACAGATTACAGAATGCCTCCAGATGTGCATCGGAAACTTCTACTGGTCTTCCAGGGAACGATCAAACCGTAGACTGTTTGAGACATTACTCCCATGGAGGTAAGTGCACATGGTGGCTGTTGTATTCAATCCCTATGCAATTTCTGTGTATCAACAACACTCTGATAGTCCAAAGATTACAGAATGAATCCATATGTGCATCTGAACCTACTACTGGCCTTCCAGGGAACGATCAAAGCGTACACTCTTTGAGACATTACTCCCAAGGAGGAAAGTGCGCGTGGTGACCGTTGTATTCAATCCCGATGCAATTTCTGTGTTTAATCAACACTTTGAAGGTCCACAGATTACAGAATGCCTCCAGATGTGCATCGGAAACTACTACTTGTCTCCCAGGGAACAGTCAAAGCGTAGACTGTTTGAGACATTACTCCTGTGGAGGAAAGAGCGAATGGTGACTGTTGTATTCAATCCCGATGCTATTTCTGTGTTTCATCAACACTCTGATAGTCCGCAGATTACAGAATGCTTCCAGATGTGCATCGGAAACTGCTACTGGTCTTCGAGGCAACGATCAAAGCATAGACTGTTTGAGACAATACTCCCAAGGAGGAAAGTGCGCATGGTGACCGTTGTATTCAATCCCGATGCAATTTCTGTGTTTAATCAACACTTTGAAGGTCCACAGATTACAGAATGCCTCCAGATGTGCATTGGAAACTACTACTTGTCTCCCAGGGAACAGTCAAAGCGTAGACTGTTTGAGACATTACTCCTGTGGAGGAAAGAGCGAATGGTGACAGTTGTATTCAATCCCGATGCTATTTCTGTGTTTCATCAACACTCTGATAGTCCGCAGATTACAGAATGCTTCCAGATGTGCATCGGAAACTGCTACTGGTCTTCGAGGCAACGATCAAAGCATAGACTGTTTGAGACAATACTCCCAAGGAGGAAAGTGCGCATGGTGACCGTTGTATTCAATCCCGATGCAATTTCTGTGTTTCATCAACACTTTGAAGGTCCACAGATTACAGAATGCCTCAAGATGTGCATCGGAAACTACTACTTGTCTTCTAGGGAACGATCAAGGCGTAGACTGTGTGAGATATTACTCCCATGGAGGAAAGTGCGCATGGTTGCTGTTGTATTCAATCCCGAAGCAATTTCTGTGTTTCAACAACACTCTGATAGTCCACAGCTTTCAGTATGCGTCCAGATGTGCATCGGAAGCAACTACTGGTCTTCCAGGGATGGATCAAAGCGTAGACTGTTTGAGACATTTCTCCCATGGAGGAAAAATGCGCATGGTGACTGTTGTATTAAATCCCGATGCAATTTCTGTGTTTCATCAACACTTCGAAGGTCCACAGATTACAGAATGCCTCGAGATGTACATCGGAATCTTTTACTGGTCTTCCAGGGAACGATCAAACCGTAGACTGTTTGAGACATTAGTCCCATGGAGGAAACTGCGCATGGTGACTGTTGTATTCAATCCCGATGCAAAATCTGTGTTTCAACAACACTCTGATACTCCACAGATTACAGAATGCCTCCAGATGTGCATCGGAACCTACTACTGGTCTTCCAGGGAACGATGAAAGCGTAGACTCTTTGAGACATTACTCCCAAGGAGGAAAGTGCGCATGGTGACTGTTGTATTCAATCCCGATGCAATATCTGTGTTTCATCAACACTTTGAAGGTCCACAGATTACAGAATGCCTCCATACGTGAATCGAAACTACTACTGGTTCCTGGGATCAATCAAAGCGTAGACTGTTTGAGACATTACTCCTATGGAGGAAAGTGCGCTTGGTGACTGTTGAATTCAATAACGATGGAATTTCGGTGTTTCATCAACACTCTGATAGAACACAGATTACAGAATGCTTCCAGTAGTGCATCGGAAAGTGCTACTGGTCTTCGAGGGAACGATCAAAGCATAGACTGTTTGAGACATTACTCCCGTGGAGGAAAGTGCGCATATTGACTTTTGTATTAAATGCCGATGCAATTTCTGTGTTTCATCAACACTCTGATGGTCCACAGATTACATAATGCCACCAGATGTGAATCAGAAACTACTACTGGTCTTCCAGGGAGCGATCAAAGCGTAGACTGTTTGAGACATTACTCCCATGGAGGAAAGTGGGCCTGGTGACTGTTGTATTCAATCCCGATGCAATTTCTGTGTTTCAACAACACTCTGATACTCCACAGATTACAGAATGCCTCCAGATGGGCATCGGAACCTACTACTGGTCTTCCAGGGAACGATGAAAGCGTAGACTCTTTGAGACATTACTCCCAAGGAGGAAAGTGCGCATGGTGACTGTTGTATTCAATCCCGATGCAATATCTGTGTTTCATCAACACTTTGAAGGTCCACAGATTACAGAATGCCTCCATACGTGAATCGAAACTACTACTGGTTCCTGGGAACAATCAAAGCGTAGACTGTTTGAGACATTACTCCTATGGAGGAAAGTGCGCTTGGTGACTGTTGAATTCAATAACGATGGAATTTCGGTGTTTCATCAACACTCCGATAGTCCACAGATTACAGAATGCCTCCAGATGTGCATCTGAAACTACTACTGGTCTTCCTGGGAATGATCAAAGAATAGACTGTTTGAGACATTACTCCCATGGAGGAAAGTGCGCATGGTGACTGTTGTATTCAATCCCGATGCAGTTTCTGTGTTTCATCAACACTCTGATAGTCCACAGATTACACAATGCCTCCAGATGTGCATCGGAAACTACTACTGGTCTTCCAGGGAACGATCAAAGCGTAAACTGTTTGAGACATTTCTCCCATGGAGGAAAATGCGCATGGTGACTGTTGTTTTAAATCCCGATGCAATTTCTGTGTTTCATCAACACTTCGAAGGTCCACAGATTACAGAATGCCTCCAGATGTGCATCGGAATCTTCTACTGGTCTTCCAGGGAACGATCAAACCGTAGACTGTTTGAGACATTAGTCCCACGGAGGAAAGTGCGCATGGTGACTGTTGAATTCAATCCCGATGCAATATCTGTTTTTCAACAACACTCTGATAGTCCACAGATTACAGAATGCCTCCAGATGTGCATCAGAACCTACTACTGGTCTTCCATGGAACGATGAAAGCGTAGACTCTTTGAGACATTACTCCCAAGGAGGAAAGTGCGCATGGTGACTGTTGTATTCAATCCCGATGCAATATCTGTGTTTCATCAACACTTTTAAGGTCCACAGATTACAGAATGCTTCCATATGTGAATCGAAACTACTACTGGTTTCCTGGGAACAATCAAAGCTTAGACTATTTGAGACATTACTCCTATGGAGGAAAGTGCGGATGGTGACTGTTGTATTCAATTCCGATGCATTTTCTGTGTTTCAACAACACTCTGATAGTCCACAGATTACAGAATGCCACTAGATGTGCATCGGAAACTACTACAGGTCTTCCAGGGAACGATGAAAGCGTAGACTCTTTGAGACATTACTCCCATGGAGGAAAGTGCGCATGGGGACTGTTGTATTCAATCCCGATGCAATTTCAGTGTTTCAACAACACTCTGATAGTCCACAGATTACAGAATGCCTCCAGATGTGCATCGGAACCTACTACTGGTCTTCCAGGGAACGATGAAAGCGTAGACTCTTTGAGACATTACTCCTGCTGAGGAAAGTGCGAATGGTGACTGTTGTATTCAATCCCGATGCAATTTCTGTGTTTCATCAACACTCTGATAGTCCACAGATTCCAGAATGCCTCAAGATGTGAATCGGAAACTACTACTGGTCTTCGAGGGAACGATGAAAGCATAGACTGTTTGAGTCATTACTCCCATGGAGGAAACTGCGCATGGTGACTGTTGTATTAGATCGCGATGCAATTTCTTTGTTTCAACTACACTCTGATAGTCCACAGATTACAGAATGCTACCAGATGTGCATCGGATACTACTACTGGTCTTCCAGGGAACGATGAAAGCATAGACTGTTTGAGACATTATTCCCGTGGAGGAAAGTGCGCATGGTGACTTTTGTATTCAATCCCGATGCAATGTCTGTGTTTCATCAACACTCATTTAGTTTACAGACTACAGAATGCCTCCAGGTGTGCATCAGAAACTACTACTGGTCTTCCAGGGAACGATCAAAGCGTAGACTGTTTGAGACATTACTCCCATGGAGGAAAGTGCGCATGGTGACTGTTGTATTCAATCCCGATGCAGTTTCTGTGTTTCATCAACACTCTGATAGTCCACAGATTACACAATGCCTCCAGATGTGCATCGGAAACTACTACCGGTCTTCCAGGGAACGATCAAAGCGTAGACTGTTTGAGACGTTACTCACATAGAGGAAAGTGCGCATGGTGACTGTAGTATTCAATCCCGATGCAATTTCTGTGTTTCATCAACACTCTGATAGTCCACAGATTACAGTATGCCTCCAGATGTGCATCGGAAACTACTACTGGTCTTCCAGGGAACGATCAAAGCGTAAACAGTTTCAGACATTACTTCCTTTTTAGGAAAGTGCGCATGGTGTCTGTTGTATTCAATCCCGATGCAATTTCTGTGTTTCATCAACCCTCCGATAGTCCACAGATTACAGAATGCCTCCAGATGTGCATCGGAAACTACTACTGGTCTTCCTGGGAACGATCAGAGCGTAGACGGTTTGAGACATTACTCCCATGGAGGAAAGTGCGCATGGTGACTGTTGCATTCAATCCCAAAGCAATTTCTGTGTTTCATCAACACTCGGATACTCATCAGATTACAGAATTCCTCCAGATGTGCATCGGAAACTACTACTGGTCTTCCAGGGAACGATCAAAGCGTAGAGCGTTTGAGACATTACTCCCATGGAGGAAGGTGCACATGGTGACTGTTGTATTCAATCCCGATGCAATTTCTGTGTTTCATCAACACTCAGATCGTCCACAGATTACAGAATGCCTCCAGATGTGCATCGGAAACTACTACTGGTCTTCCAGGGAACGATCAAGGCGTACACTGTTTGAGAATTACTCCCATGTAGGAAATTGGTCATGGTGACTGTTATATTCAATCCCGATGCAATATCTGTGTTTCAACAACACTCTGATAGTCCACAGATTACAGAATGCCCCCAGATGTGCATCGGAACCTACTACTGGTTTTCCAGGGAACGATGAAAGCGTAGACTCTTTGAGACATTACTCCTGCTGAGGAAAATGCGAATGGTGACTGTTGTATTCAATCCCGATGCAGTTTTTGTGTTTCATCAACACTCTGATAGTCCACAGATTACAGAATGCCTCCAGATGTGCATCGGAAACTACTACTGGTCTTCCTGGGAGCGATCAAAGAATAGACTGTTTGAGACATTACTCCCATGGAAGAAAGTGCGCATGGTGACTGTTGTATTCAATCCCAATGCAATATCTGTGTTTCATCAACACTCCGATAGTCCACAGATTACAGAATGCCTCCAGATGTGCATCGGAATCTACTACTGGTCTTCCTGGGAACGATCAAAGAATAGACTGTTTGAGACATTACTCCCATGGAGGAAAGTGCGCATGGTGACTGTTGTATTCAATCCCAATGCAATTTCTGTGTTTCATCAACACTCAGATACTCATCAGATTACAGAATTCCTAAAGATGTGCATCGGAAACTACTACTGGTCTTCCAGGGAACGATCAAAGCGTAGACTGTTTGACACATGACTCCCATGGAGGAAAGTGTGCATGGTGACTGTTGTATTCAATCCCGATGCAATTTCTGTGTTTCATCAACACTCCGATAGTCCACAGATTACAGAATGCCTCCAGATGTGCATCGGAAACTACTACTGGTCTTCCTGGGAACGATCAAAGAATAGACTGTTTGAGACATTACCCCCATGGGGGAAAGTGCGCATGGTGACTGTTGTATTCAATCCCAATGCAATTTCTGTGTTTCATCAACACTCCGATAGTCCACAGATTACAGAATGCCTCCAGATGTGCATCGGAAACTACTTCTGGTCTTCCAGGGAACTATCAAAGCGTAGACTGTTTGAGACATTACTGCCATGGAGGAAGGTGCACATGGTGACTGTTGTATTGAATCCCGATGCAATTTCTGTGTTTCACCAACACTGTGATAGTCCACAGATTACAGAATGCCTCCCGATGTGCATCGGAAACTACTACTGGTCTTCCAGGGAAAGATCAAAGCATAGAATGTTTGAGACATTACTCCCATAGGGTAAAGTGCGCATGGTGACTGTTGAATTCAATCCCGATGCAATTTCTGTGTTTCATCAACACTCAGATCGTCCAAAGATTACGGAATGCCTCCAGATGTGCATCGGAAACTCCTACTGGTCTTCCAGGGAACGATCAAAGCGTAAACTGTTTGAGACATTACTTCCTTTTTAGGAAAGTGCGCATGGTGTCTGTTGTATTCAATCCCGATGCAACTTCTGTGTTTCATCAACACTCCGATAGTCCACAGATTACAGAATGACTTAAGATGTGCATCGGAAACTACTACTGGTCTTCCAGGGAACGATCAAAGCGTAGACTGTTTGAGACATTACTCCCATGGACGAAAGTGCGCATGGTGACTGTTGTATTCAATCCCGATGCAATTTCCGAGTTTCATCAACACGCTGACAGTCCACAGATTACAGATTGCCTCCAGATGTGCATCGGAAACTACTACTGGTCTTCCAGGGAACGATCAAAGCGTAGAACGTTTGAGACATTACTCCCATGGGGGAAAGTGTGCATGGTGACTGTTGTTTTCAATCCCGATTCAATTTCTGTGTTTCATCAACACTCAGATTGTCCACATTTTACAGAATGCCTCCAGATGTGCATCGGAAACTACTACTGGTCTTCCTGGAAACGATCAAAGCGTAGACTGTTTGTGACATTACTCCCACGGAGGAAAGTGCGCATGGTGACTGTTGTATTAGATCGCGATGCAATTACTGTGTTTCAATTACAGTCTGATAGTCCACAGATTACAGAATGCCACCAGATGTGCATCGGATACTACTACTGGTCTTCCAGGGAACGATCAAATCGTTGACTGTTTGAGACGTTACTCACATGGAGGAAAGTGCGCATGGCGAGTGTTGTATTCAACCGATGCAATTTCTGTGTTTCATCAACACTCTGATAGTCCACAGATTACAGAATGCCTCCAGATGTCCATCGGAAACTCCTACTGGTCTTCCAGGGAACGATCAAAGCGTAAACTGTTTGAGACATTACTTCCTTTTTAGGAAAGTGCGCATTGTGTCTGTTGTATTCAATCCCGATGCAACTTCTGTGTTTCATCAACACTCCGATAGTCCACAGATAACCGAATGCCTGCAGATGTGCATCGGAAACTACTACTGGTCTTCCTGGGAACTATCAAAGAATAGACTGTTTGAGACATTACTCCCATGGAGGAAAGTGCTTATGGTGACAGTTGTATTCAATCCCGATGCAATTTCTGAGTTTCATCAACACTCTGATAGTCCACAGAACAGATTGCCTCCAGATGTGCATCGGAACCTACTACTGGTCTTCCAGGGAACGATGAAAGCGTAGACTCTTTGAGACATTACTCCTGCTGAGGAAAGTGCCCATGGTGACTGTTGTATTCAATCCCGATGCAATTTCTGTGTTTCATCAACACTCCGATAGTCCACAGATTACAGAATGCCTCCAGATGTGCATAGGAAACTACTACTGGTCTTCCTGGGAACGATCAAAGCGTAGACGATTTGAGATATTACTCCCATGGAGGAAAGTGCGCATGGTGACTGTTGTATTCAATCCCAATGCAATTTCTGTGTTTCATCAACACTCAGATACTCATCAGATTACAGAATTCCTCCAGATGTGCATCGGAAACTACTACTGGTCTTCCAGGGAACGATCAAAGCGTAGACCGTTTGAGACATTACTCCCATGGAGGAAGGTGCACATGGTGACTGTTGTATTGAATCCCGATGCAATTTCTGTGTTTCATCAACACTGTGATAGTCCACAGATTACAGAATGCCTCCAGATGTGCATCGGAAACTACTACTGGTCTTCCAGGGAACGATCAAAGCGTAGAATGTTTGAGACATTACTCCCATAGGGGAAAGTGCGCATAGTGACTATTGTATTCAATCCCGATGCAATTTCTGTGTTTCATCAACACTCAGATCGTCCACAGATTACAGAATGCCTCCAGATGTGCGTCGGAAACTACTACTGGTCTTCCAGGGAACGATCAAGGCGTACACTGTTTGACAATTACTCCCATGGAGGAAATTGGTCATGGTGACTGTTATATTCAATCCCGATGCAATATCTGTGTTTCAACAACACTCTGATAGTCCACAGATTACAGAATGCCTCCAGATGTGCATCGGAACCTACTACTGGTTTTCCAGGGAACGATGAAAGCGTAGACTCTTTGAGACATTACTCCTGCTGAGGAAAGTGCAAATGGTGACTGTTGTATTCAATCCCGATGCAATTTCTGTGTTTCATCAACACTCTGATAGTCCATAGATTACAGAATGCCTAAAGATGTGCTTCGGAAACTACTACTGGCCTTCGAGGGAGCGATGAAGGAAAGGACTGTTTGAGACATTACTCCCGTAGAGGAAAGTGCGCATGGTGACTTTTGTATTCAGTCCCGATGCAATATCTGTGTTTCATCAACACTCATTTAGTTTACAAATTACAGAATCCCTCCAGATGTGCATCGGAAACTACTACTGGTCTTCCAGGGAACGATCAAAGCGTAGACTGTTTGAGACATTACTCCCATGGAGGAAAGTGCGCATGGTGACTGTTGTATTCAATCCCCATGCAGTTTTTTGTGTTTCATCAACACTCAGATAGTCCACAGATTACAGAATGCCTCCAGATGTGCTTCGGAAACTACTACTCGTCTTCCTGGGAACGATCAAAGAATAGACTGTTTGAGACATTACTGCCATTGAGGAAAGTGCGCATGGTGACTGTTGTATTCAATCCCAAAGCAATGTCTGTGTTTCATCAACACTCGGATACTCATCAGATTACAGAATTCCTCCAGATGTGCATCGGAAACTATTACTGGTCTTCCTGGGAACGAACAAAGAATAGACTGTTTGAGACTTTACTCCCACGGGGGAAAGTGCGCATGGTGACTGTTGTATTCAATCCCAATGCAATTTCTGTGTTTCATCAACACTCCGATAGTCCACAGATTACAGAATGCCTCCAGATGTGCATCGGAAACTACTACTGGTCTTCCAGGGAACTATCAAAGCGTAGACTGTTTGAGACATTACTCCCATGGAGGAAGGTGCACATGGTGACTGTTGTATTGAATCCCGATGCAATTTCTGTGTTTCATCAACACTGTGATAGTCCACAGATTACAGAATGCCTCCAGATGTGCATCGGAAACTACTACTGGTCTTCCAGGGAAGGATCAAAGCGTAGAATGTTTGAGACATTACTCCCATAGGGGAAAGTGCGCATGGTGACTGTTGAATTCAATCCCGATGCAATTTCTGTGTTTCATCAACACTAAGATCGTCCAAAGATTACAGAATGCCACCAGATGTGCATCGGAAACTACTACTGGTCTTCCAGGGAACGATCAAGGCGTACACTGTTTGAGAATTACTCCCATGGAAGAAAGTGGTCATGGTGACTGTTATATTCAATCCCGATGCAATATCTGTGTTTCAACAACACTCTGATAGTCCACAGATTACAGAATGCTTCCAGATGTGCATCGGAACCCACTACTGGTCTTCCAGGGAACGATGAAAGCGTAGACTCTTTGAGACATTACTCCTGCTGAGGAAAGTGCGAATGGTGACTGTTGTATTCAATCCCGATGCAATTTCTGTGTTTCATCAACACTCTGATAGTCCACAGATTACAGAGTGCCTCAAGATGTGCATCGGAAACTACTACTGGTCTTCGAAGGAACGATGAAAGCATAGACTGTTTGAGACATTACTCCCGTAAAGGAAAGTGCGCATGATGGCTTTTGTATTCAATCCCGATGCAATTTCTGTGTTTCATCAACACTCATTTAGGTTACAGATTACAGAATGCCTCCAGGTGTGCATCGGAAACTACTACTGGTCTTCCTGGGAACGATCAAAGCGTAGACTGTTTGAGACAATTCTCCCATGGAGGAAAGTGCGCATGGTGACTGTTGTATTCAATCCCGATGCAATTTCTGTGTTTCATCAACACTCTGATAGTCCACAGATTACAGAATGACTAAAGATGTGCATCGGAAACTACTACTGGTCTTCCAGGGAATGATCAAAGCGTAGACTGTTTGAGACATTACTCGCATGGACGAAAGTGCGCATGGTGACTGTTGTATTCAATCCCGATGCAATTTCCGAGTTTCATCAACACGCTGACAGTCCACAGATTACAGATTGCCTCCAGATGTGCATCGGAAACTACTACTGGTCTTCCAGGGAACGATAGAAGCGTAGACTGTTTGAGTCATTACTCCCATGGAGGAAAGTGCGCATGGTGACTGTTGTGTTAGATCGCGATGCAATTTCTGTGTTTCAACTACACTCTGATAGTCCACAGATTACAGAATGCCACCAGATGTGCATCGGATACTACTACTGGTCTTCCAGGGAACGATCAAATCGTTGACTGTTTGAGACGTTACTCACATGGAGGAAAGTGCGAATGGTGACTGTTGTATTCAATCCCGATGCAATTTCTTTGTTTCATCAACACTCTGATAGCCCACAGATTACAGAATGACTCAAATGTTCATCGGAAACCACTACTGGTCTACCAGGGAACGATCAAAGCGTAGAATGTTTGAGACATTAGTCCCATGGGGGAAAGTGTGCATGGTGACTGTTGTATTCAATCCCGATGCAATTTCTGTGTTTCATCAACACTCCGATAGTCCACAGATTACAGAATGCCTCCAGATGTGCATCGGAAACTACTACTGGTCTTCCTGGGAAGTATCAAAGAATAGACTGTTTGAGACATTACTCCCATGGAGGAAAGTGCTCATGGTGGCAGTTGTATTCAACCCCGATGCAATTTCTGAGTTTCATCAACACTCAATTAGTCCACAGATTACAGGTTCCCTTCAGATGTGCATCGCAAACTACTACTGGTCTTCCAGGGAACGATCAAAGAATATACTGTTTGAGACATTACTCCCATGGAGGAAAGCGCACATGGTGACTGTTGTATTGAATCCCGATGCAATATCTGTGTTTCATCAACAATGTGATAGTCCACAGATTACAGAATGCCTCCAGATGTTCAACGGAATCTACTACTGGTCTTCCAGGGAACGATCAAAGCGTAGACTGTATGAGACATTACTCAAATGGAGGAAAGTGCGCATGGTGACTGTTGTATTCAAACCCGATGCAATTTCTGTGTTTCATCAACACTTTGAAGGTCCACAGATTACAGAATGCCTCCAGATGTGCATCGGAAACTACTACTGGTCTTCCTGGGAACGATCAAAGCGTAGACTGTTTGTGACATTACTCCCACGGAGGAAAGTGCGCATGTTGACTGTTGTATTCAATCCCAATGCAATTTCTGAGTTTCATCAACACTCTGATAGTCCACAGATTACAGATTGCCTCCAGATGTGCATCGGAAACTACTACTGGTCTTCCTGGGAACGATCAAACGTAGACTGTTTGTGACATTACTAACACGGAGGAAAGTGCGCATGGTGACAGTTGTATTCAATCCCGATGCAATTTCTGACTTTCATCAACACTCAGATAGCCCACAGATTACAGATTGCCTCCAGATGTGCATCGGAAGCTACTACTGGTCTTCCTGGGAACGATCAAAGCGTAGACTGTTAGTGACATTACTACCACGGAGGAAAGTGCGCATGGTGACAGTTGTATTCAATTCCGATGCAATTTCTGACTTTCATCAACACTCAGATAGCCCACAGATTACAGATTGCCTCCAGATGTGCATCGGAAGCTACTACTGGTCTTCCTGGGAACGATCAAAGAATAGACTGTTTGAGACATTACTCCCATGGAGGCAAGTGCACATGGTGACTGTTGTATTGAATCCCGATGCAATATCTGTGTTTCATCAACAATGTGATAGTCCACAGATTACAGAATGCCTCCAGATGTTCATCGGAAACTACTACTGGTCTTCCAGGGAACGATCGAAGCGTAGATTGTTAGAGACATTACTCCCGTGGATTAAAGTGTGAATGGTGTCTGATGTATTCAATCCCGATGCAATTTCTGTGTTTCATCAACACACTGATAGTCCACCGATTACAGATTGCCTCCAGAAGTGCATCGGAAACTACTACTGGTCTTCCTGGGAACGGTCAAAGCGTTGACATTTTGTGACATTACTCCCACGGAGGAAAGTGCGCATGGTGACAGTTGTATTCAATCCCGATGCAATTTCTGAGTTTCATCAACACTCTGATAGTCCACAGATTACAGAACGCTACCAGATGTGCATCGGAAACTACTACTGGTCTTCCAGGGAACGATCAAAGTGTAGACTGTTTGAGACATTACTCCCATGGAGGTAAGTGCGTTTGGTGACTGTTCTATTCAATCCCGATGCAATTTCTGAGTTTCATCAACACTCTGATAGTCCACAGATTACAGAACGCCAACAGGTGTGCATCGGAAACTACTACTGGTCTTCCAGGGAACGATCAAAGTGTAGACTGTTTGAGACATTACTCCCATGGGGGAAAGTGCGCATGGTGACTGTTGAATTCAATCCCGATGCAATTTCGGTGTTTCATCAACACTCTGATAGTAAACAGATTACAGAATGCTTCCAGTTGTGCATCGGAAACTGCTACTGGTCTTCCAGGTAACGATCAAAGCGTAGACTGCTTAAGACATTTCTCCCATGGAGGAAAATGTGCATGGTGACTGTTCTATTAAATTCCGATGCAATTTCTGTGTTTCATCCACACTTTGAAGGTCCACCGATTACAGAATGCCTCCAGATGTGCATCGGAATCTTCTACTGGTCTTCCAGGGAACGATCAAACCGTAGACTGTTTGAGACATTACTCCCATGGAGGATAGTGCGCATGGTGACTGTTGTATTCAATCCCGATGCAATTTCTGTGTTTCATCAACACTCTGATAGCCCACAGATTACAGAATGACTCCAGATGTGCATCGGAAACCACTTCTGGTCTAACAGGGAACGATCAAAGCGTAGAATGTTTGAGACATTACTCCCATGGGGGAAAGTGTGCATGGTGACTGTTGTATTCAATCCCGATGCAATCTCTGAGTTTCATCAACACTCTGATAGTCCACAGATTACAGAATGCCTCCAGATGTGCATCGGAAACTACTACAGGTCTTCCAGGGAACGATCAAAGCGTAAACTGTTTGAGACTTTATTCCCTTGGAGGAAAGTGCGCATGGTGACTGTTGTATTCAATCCCGATGCAATTTCCGTGTTTCATCAACACTCTGATAGCCTACAGATTACAGAATGACTCCAGATGAGCATCGGAGACCACTTCTGGTCTAACAGGGACCGATCAAAGCGTAGACTGTTTGAGACATTACTCCCATGGAGGAAAGTGCTCATGGTGGCAGTTGTATTCAATCCTGATGCAATTTCTGAGTTTCATCAACACTCTGATAGTCCAATGATTACAGATTGCCTCCAGATGTGTTACGGAAACTACTACTGGTCTTCCTGGGAACGATCAAAGA
Source organism: Schistocerca gregaria (assembly GCF_023897955.1). Lineage (NCBI taxonomy): Eukaryota > Metazoa > Arthropoda > Insecta > Orthoptera > Acrididae > Schistocerca > Schistocerca gregaria. Next base: position 11,144,909 of record NC_064926.1, on the reverse strand, counting down.
ATAGACTGTTTGAGACATTACTCCCATGGAGGAAAGTGCGCATGGTGACTGTTGTATTCAATCCCAATGCAATTTCTGTGTTTCATCAACACTCAGATACTCATCAGATTACAGAATTCCTCCAGATGTGCATCGGAAACTACTACTGGTCTTCCAGGGATCGATCAAAGCGTAGACTGTTTGAGACATTACTCCCATGGAGGAAGGTGCACATGGTGACTGTTGTATTGTATCCCAATGCAATTTCTGTGTTTCATCAACACTGTGATAGTCCACAGATTACAGAATGCCCCCAGATGTTCATCGGAAACTACTACTGGTCTTCCAGGGAACGATTAAAGCGTAGACTGTTAGAGACATTACTCCCATGGAGGAAAGTGTGCATGGTGACTGTTGTATTCAATCCCGATGCAATTACTGTGTTTCATCAACACTCAGAGAGTTCACAGATTACAGAATGCCTCCAGATGTGCATCGGAAACTACTACTGGTCTTCCTGGGAACGATCAAAGCGTAGACTGTTTGTGACATTACTCCCACGGAGGAAAGTGCGCATGCTCACAGTTGTATTCAATCCCGATGCAATTTCTGACTTTTATCAACACTCTGATAGCCCACAGATTACAGATTGCCTCCAGATGTGCATCGGAAGATATTACTGGTCTTCCTGGGAACGATCAAAGAATAGACTGTTTGAGATATTACTCCCATGGAGGAAAGTGCGCATGGTGACTGTTGTATTCAATCCCCATGCAATTTCTGTGTTTCATCAACACTTAGATACTCATCAGATTACAGAATGATTCCAGATGTGCATCAGAAACTACTACATGGTCTTCCAGGGAACTATCGAAGCGAAGACTGTTTGAGACACTACTCCCATGGAGGAAGGTGCACATGGTGACTGTTGTATTGAATCCAGAAGCAATATCTATGTTTCATCAACACTGTGATAGTCCACAGATTACAGAATGCCTCCAGATGTTCATCGGAAACTGCTACTGGTCTTCCAGGGAACGATCGAAGCGTAGACTGTTAGAGACATTACTCCCACGGAGGAAAGTGCGCATGGTGACAGTTATATTCAGTCCCGATGCAATTTCTGAGTATCATCAACACTCTGATAGTCCACAGATTACAGATTGCCTCCAGATGTGCATCGAAAGCTACTACTGGTCTTCCTGGGAACGATCAAAGAATAGACTGTTTGAGACATTACTCGCATGGAGGAAAGTGCGCATGGTGACTGTTGTATTCAATCCCAATGCAATTTCTGTATTTTATCAACACTCAGATACTCATCAGATTACAGAATGCCTCCAGATGTGCATCGGAAACTACTACTGGTCTTTCAGGGAACGATCAAAGCGTAGACTGTTTGAGACATTACTCCCATAGAGGTAAGTGCGCTTGGTGACTGTTGTATTCAAACCCGATGCAATTTCTGTGTTTCATCAACACTCTGATAGTCCACAGATTACAGAATGCCACCAGATGTGCATCGGAAACTACTACTGGTCTTCCTGGGAACGATCAAAGCGTTGACTGTTTGTGACATTACTCCCACGGAGGAAAGTGCGCATGGTGACAGTTGTATTCAATCCCGATGCAATTTCTGAGTTTCATCAACACTCTGATAGTCCACAGATTACAGATTGCCTCCAGATGTGCATCGGAAGCTACTACTGGTCTGCCTGGCAACGATCAAAGCGTAGACTGTTTGAGACATTTCTCCCATGGAGGAAAATGCGCATGGTGACTGTTCTATTAAATCCCGATTCAATTTCTGTTTTTCATCAACACTTTGAAGGTCCACAGATTACAGAATGCCTCCAGATGTGCATCGGAATCTTCTACTGGTCTTCCAGGGAACGATCAAACCGTAGACTGTTTGAGACATTACTCCCGAGGAGAAAAGTGCGCATGGTGACGGTTGTATTCAATCCCGATGCAATTTCTGTGTTTCAACAACATTCTGATAGTCCACAGATTACAGAATGCCTCCAGATGTGCATCGGATCCTACTACTGGTCTTGCAGGGAACGATCAAAGCGTAGAATGTCTGAGACATTACTCCCAAGGAGGAAAGTGCTCATGGTGACTGTTGTATTCAATCCCGATGCAATACCTGTGTTTCATCAACAATTTGAAGGTCCACAGATTACAGAATGCCTCCAAATGTGAATCTAAACTACTACTGTTCTACCAGGGAACAATCAAAGCGTAGACTGTTTGAGACATGACTCCCATGGAGGAAAGTGCGGATGGTGACTGTTGTATTCAATCAAAAATGCAATTTCTGTGTTTCATCAACACTTAGATACTCATCAGATTACAGAATGCCTCCAGATGTGCATCATAAACTACTACTGGTCTTCCAGGGACCGATCACAGCGTAGACTGTTTGAGACATTACTCCCATGGAGGAAGGTGCACATGGTGACTGTTGTATTGTATCCCAATGCAATTTCTGTGTTTCATCAACACTGTGATAGTCCACAGATTACAGAATGCCCCCAGATGTTCATCGGAAACTACTACTGGTCTTCCAGGGAACGATTAAAGCGTAGACTGTTAGAGACATTACTCCCATGGAGGAAAGTGTGCATGGTGACTGTTGTATTCAATCCCGATGCAATTTCTGTGTTTCATCAACACTCAGAGAGTTCACAGATTACAGAATGCCTCCAGATGTGCATCGGAAACTACTACTGGTCTTCCTGTGAACGATCAAAGCGTAGACTGTTTGTGACATTACTCCCACGGAGGAAAGTGCGCATGCTCACAGTTGTATTCAATCCCGATGCAATTTCTGACTTTCATCAACACTCTGATAGCCCACAGATTACAGATTGCCTCCAGATGTGCATCGGAAGATACTACTGGTCTTCCTGGGAACGATCAAAGAATAGACTGTTTGAGATATTACTCCCATGGAGGAAAGTGCGCATGGTGACTGTTGTATTCAATCCCCATGCAATTTCTGTGTTTCATCAACACTTAGATACTCATCAGATTACAGAATGATTCCAGATGTGCATCAGAAACTACTACATGGTCTTCCAGGGAACTATCGAAGCGAAGACTGTTTGAGACACTACTCCCATGGAGGAAGGTGCACATGGTGACTGTTGTATTGAATCCAGAAGCAATATCTATGTTTCATCAACACTGTGATAGTCCACAGATTACAGAATGCCTCCAGATGTTCATCGGAAACTGCTACTGGTCTTCCAGGGAACGATCGAAGCGTAGACTGTTAGAGACATTACTCCCACGGAGGAAAGTGCGCATGGTGACAGTTGTATTCAGTCCCGATGCAATTTCTGAGTATCATCAACACTCTGATAGTCCACAGATTACAGATTGCCTCCAGATGTGCATCGAAAGCTACTACTGGTCTTCCTGGGAACGATCAAAGAATAGACTGTTTGAGACATTACTCGCACGGAGGAAAGTGCGCATGGTGACTGTTGTATTCAATCCCAATGCAATTTCTGTGTTTTATCAACACTCAGATACTCATCAGATTACAGAATGCCTCCAGATGTGCATCGGAAACTACTACTGGTCTTTCAGGGAACGATCAAAGCGTAGACTGTTTGAGACATTACTCCCATAGAGGTAAGTGCGCTTGGTGACTGTTGTATTCAAACCCGATGCAATTTCTGTGTTTCATCAACACTCTGATAGTCCACAGATTACAGAATGCCACCAGATGTGCATGGGAAACTACTACTGGTCTTCCTGGGAACGATCAAAGCGTTGACTGTTTGTGACATTACTCCCACGGAGGAAAGTGCGCATGGTGACAGTTGTATTCAATCCCGATGCAATTTCTGAGTTTCATCAACACTCTGATAGTCCACAGATTACAGATTGCCTCCAGATGTGCATCGGAAGCTACTACTGGTCTGCCTGGCAACGATCAAAGCGTAGACTGTTTGAGACATTTCTCCCATGGAGGAAAATGCGCATGGTGACTGTTCTATTAAATCCCGATTCAATTTCTGTTTTTCATCAACACTTTGAAGGTCCACAGATTACAGAATGCCTCCAGATGTGCATCGGAATCTTCTACTGGTCTTCCAGGGAACGATCAAACCGTAGACTGTTTGAGACATTACTCCCGAGGAGAAAAGTGCGCATGGTGACGGTTGTATTCAATCCCGATGCAATTTCTGTGTTTCAACAACATTCTGATAGTCCACAGATTACAGAATGCCTCCAGATGTGCATCGGAAGCTACTACTGGTCTTGCAGGGAACGATCAAAGCGTAGAATGTCTGAGACATTACTCCCAAGGAGGAAAGTGCTCATGGTGACTGTTGTATTCAATCCCGATGCAATACCTGTGTTTCATCAACAATTTGAAGGTCCACAGATTACAGAATGCCTCCAAATGTGAATCTAAACTACTACTGTTCTACCAGGGAACAATCAAAGCGTAGACTGTTTGAGACATGACTCCCATGGAGGAAAGTGCGGATGGTGACTGTTGTATTCAATCAAAAATGCAATTTCTGTGTTTCATCAACACTTAGATACTCATCAGATTACAGAATGCCTCCAGATGTGCATCATAAACTACTACTGGTCTTCCAGGGACCGATCAAAGCGTAGACTGTTTGAGACATTACTCCCATTGAGGAAGGTGCACATGGTGACTGTTGTATTGAATCCCGATGCAATATCTATGTTTCATCAACATTCTGATAGTCCACAGATTACATAATGCCTCCAGATGTGCATCGGAAACTACTACTGGTCTTGAGGAAACGATGAAAGCGATGACAGTTTGAGACATTACTCCAATGTAGAAATGTACGCATGGTGTCAGTTGTATTAAATCCCGATGCAATTTCTAAGTTTCATCAACACTTTGAAGGTCCACAGATTACAGAATGCCTCCAGATGTGCATCGGAATGTACTACTGGTCTTCCAGGGAACGATCAAAGCGTAGACTGTCTGAGACATTACTCCCATGGAGGAAAGTGCGCATGGTGACTGTTGTGTTCAATCCCGATGCAATTTCAGTGTTTCAACAGCACTCTGATAGTCCACAGATTACAGAATGCCTCCAGATGTACATCGGAAACTACTACTGGTCTTCCAGGGAACGATCAAAGCGTAGACTGTTTGAGACATTACTCCCATGTAGGAAAGTCCGTATGGTCACTGTTGTATTCAATCCCGGAGCAATTTCTGTGTTTCAACAACATTCTGATAGTCCACAGATTACAGAATGCCTCCAGATGTGCATCGGAAACTACTACTGGTCTTCCAGGGAGCGATCAAAGCGTAGACTGTTTGAGACATTACTCCCATGGAGGAAATTGCGCATGGTGACTGTTGTATTCAATCCCGATGCAATATCTGTGTTCATCAACAATCTGATAGTCCACAGATTATAGAATGCCTCCAGATGTGCATCGGAAACTACTACTGGTCTTCCAGGGAACGATCAAAGCGTAGACTGTTTGAGATATTACTCCCATGGAGGAAAGTGCGCATGGTGACTGTTGTATTCAATCCCCATGCAATTTCTGTGTTTCATCAACACTTAGATACTCATCAGATTACAGAATGATTCCAGATGTGCATCAGAAACTACTACATGGTCTTCCAGGGAACTATCGAAGCGAAGACTGTTTGAGACACTACTCCCATGGAGGAAGGTGCACATGGTGACTGTTGTATTGAATCCAGAAGCAATATCTATGTTTCATCAACACTGTGATAGTCCACAGATTACAGAATGCCTCCAGATGTTCATCGGAAACTGCTACTGGTCTTCCAGGGAACGATCGAAACGTAGACTGTTAGAGACATTACTCCCACGGAGGAAAGTGCGCATGGTGACAGTTATATTCAGTCCCGATGCAATTTCTGAGTATCATCAACACTCTGATAGTCCACAGATTACAGATTGCCTCCAGATGTGCATCGAAAGCTACTACTGGTCTTCCTGGGAACGATCAAAGAATAGACTGTTTGAGACATTACTCGCATGGAGGAAAGTGCGCATGGTGACTGTTGTATTCAATCCCAATGCAATTTCTGTATTTTATCAACACTCAGATACTCATCAGATTACAGAATGCCTCCAGATGTGCATCGGAAACTACTACTGGTCTTTCAGGGAACGATCAAAGCGTAGACTGTTTGAGACATTACTCCCATAGAGGTAAGTGCGCTTGGTGACTGTTGTATTCAATCCCAATGCAATTTCTGAGTTTCATCAACACTCTGATAGTCCACAGATTACAGATTGCCTCCAGATGTGCATCGGAAACTACTACTGGTCTTCCTGGGAACGATCAAACGTAGACTGTTTGTGACATTACTAACACGGAGGAAAGTGCGCATGGTGACAGTTGTATTCAATCCCGATGCAATTTCTGACTTTCATCAACACTCAGATAGCCCACAGATTACAGATTGCCTCCAGATGTGCATCGGAAGCTACTACTGGTCTTCCTGGGAACGATCAAAGCGTAGACTGTTTGTGACATTACTACCACGGAGGAAAGTGCGCATGGTGACAGTTGTATTCATTTCCGATGCAATTTCTGACTTTCATCAACACTCAGATAGCCCACAGATTACAGATTGCCTCCAGATGTGCATCGGAAGCTACTACTGGTCTTCCTGGGAACGATCAAAGAATAGACTGTTTGAGACATTACTCCCATGGAGGCAAGTGCACATGGTGACTGTTGTATTGAATCCCGATGCAATATCTGTGTTTCATCAACAATGTGATAGTCCACAGATTACAGAATGCCTCCAGATGTTCATCGGAAACTACTACTGGTCTTCCAGGGAACGATCGAAGCGTAGATTGTTAGAGACATTACTCCCGTGGATTAAAGTGTGAATGGTGTCTGATGTATTCAATCCCGATGCAATTTCTGTGTTTCATCAACACACTGATAGTCCACCGATTACAGATTGCCTGCAGAAGTGCATCGGAAACTACTACTGGTCTTCCTGGGAACGGTCAAAGCGTTGACATTTTGTGACATTACTCCCACGGAGGAAAGTGCGCATGGTGACAGTTGTATTCAATCCCGATGCAATTTCTGAGTTTCATCAACACTCTGATAGTCCACAGATTACAGAACGCTACCAGATGTGCATCGGAAACTACTACTGGTCTTCCAGGGAACGATCAAAGTGTAGACTGTTTGAGACATTACTCCCATGGAGGTAAGTGCGTTTGGTGACTGTTCTATTCAATCCCGATGCAATTTCTGAGTTTCATCAACACTCTGATAGTCCACAGATTACAGAACGCCAACAGGTGTGCATCGGAAACTACTACTGGTCTTCCAGGGAACGATCAAAGTGTAGACTGTTTGAGACATTACTCCCATGGGGGAAAGTGCGCATGGTGACTGTTGAATTCAATCCCGATGCAATTTCGGTGTTTCATCAACACTCTGATAGTAAACAGATTACAGAATGCTTCCAGTTGTGCATCGGAAACTGCTACTGGTCTTCCAGGTAACGATCAAAGCGTAGACTGCTTAAGACATTTCTCCCATGGAGGAAAATGTGCATGGTGACTGTTCTATTAAATTCCGATGCAATTTCTGTGTTTCATCCACACTTTGAAGGTCCACCGATTACAGAATGCCTCCAGATGTGCATCGGAATCTTCTACTGGTCTTCCAGGGAACGATCAAACCGTAGACTGTTTGAGACATTACTCCCATGGAGGATAGTGCGCATGGTGACTGTTGTATTCAATCCCGATGCAATTTCTGTGTTTCATCAACACTCTGATAGCCCACAGATTACAGAATGACTCCAGATGTGCATCGGAAACCACTTCTGGTCTAACAGGGAACGATCAAAGCGTAGAATGTTTGAGACATTACTCCCATGGGGGAAAGTGTGCATGGTGACTGTTGTATTCAATCCCGATGCAATCTCTGAGTTTCATCAACACTCTGATAGTCCACAGATTACAGAATGCCTCCAGATGTGCATCGGAAACTACTACAGGTCTTCCAGGGAACGATCAAAGCGTAAACTGTTTGAGACTTTATTCCCTTGGAGGAAAGTGCGCATGGTGACTGTTGTATTCAATCCCGATGCAATTTCCGTGTTTCATCAACACTCTGATAGCCTACAGATTACAGAATGACTCCAGATGAGCATCGGAGACCACTTCTGGTCTAACAGGGACCGATCAAAGCGTAGACTGTTTGAGACATTACTCCCATGGAGGAAAGTGCTCATGGTGGCAGTTGTATTCAATCCTGATGCAATTTCTGAGTTTCATCAACACTCTGATAGTCCAATGATTACAGATTGCCTCCAGATGTGTTACGGAAACTACTACTGGTCTTCCTGGGAACGATCAAAGAATAGACTGTTTGAGACATTACTCCCATGGAGGAAAGTGCGCATGGTGACTGTTGTATTCAATCCCAATGCAATTTCTGTGTTTCATCAACACTCAGATACTCATCAGATTACAGAATTCCTCCAGATGTGCATCGGAAACTACTACTGGTCTTCCAGGGATCGATCAAAGCGTAGACTGTTTGAGACATTACTCCCATGGAGGAAGGTGCACATGGTGACTGTTGTATTGTATCCCAATGCAATTTCTGTGTTTCATCAACACTGTGATAGTCCACAGATTACAGAATGCCCCCAGATGTTCATCGGAAACTACTACTGGTCTTCCAGGGAACGATTAAAGCGTAGACTGTTAGAGACATTACTCCCATGGAGGAAAGTGTGCATGGTGACTGTTGTATTCAATCCCGATGCAATTACTGTGTTTCATCAACACTCAGAGAGTTCACAGATTACAGAATGCCTCCAGATGTGCATCGGAAACTACTACTGGTCTTCCTGGGAACGATCAAAGCGTAGACTGTTTGTGACATTACTCCCACGGAGGAAAGTGCGCATGCTCACAGTTGTATTCAATCCCGATGCAATTTCTGACTTTTATCAACACTCTGATAGCCCACAGATTACAGATTGCCTCCAGATGTGCATCGGAAGATATTACTGGTCTTCCTGGGAACGATCAAAGAATAGACTGTTTGAGATATTACTCCCATGGAGGAAAGTGCGCATGGTGACTGTTGTATTCAATCCCCATGCAATTTCTGTGTTTCATCAACACTTAGATACTCATCAGATTACAGAATGATTCCAGATGTGCATCAGAAACTACTACATGGTCTTCCAGGGAACTATCGAAGCGAAGACTGTTTGAGACACTACTCCCATGGAGGAAGGTGCACATGGTGACTGTTGTATTGATTCCAGAAGCAATATCTATGTTTCATCAACACTGTGATAGTCCACAGATTACAGAATGCCTCCAGATGTTCATCGGAAACTGCTACTGGTCTTCCAGGGAACGATCGAAGCGTAGACTGTTAGAGACATTACTCCCACGGAGGAAAGTGCGCATGGTGACAGTTATATTCAGTCCCGATGCAATTTCTGAGTATCATCAACACTCTGATAGTCCACAGATTACAGATTGCCTCCAGATGTGCATCGAAAGCTACTACTGGTCTTCCTGGGAACGATCAAAGAATAGACTGTTTGAGACGTTACTCGCATGGAGGAAAGTGCGCATGGTGACTGTTGTATTCAATCCCAATGCAATTTCTGTATTTTATCAACACTCAGATACTCATCAGATTACAGAATGCCTCCAGATGTGCATCGGAAACTACTACTGGTCTTTCAGGGAACGATCAAAGCGTAGACTGTTTGAGACATTACTCCCATAGAGGTAAGTGCGCTTGGTGACTGTTGTATTCAAACCCGATGCAATTTCTGTGTTTCATCAACACTCTGATAGTCCACAGATTACAGAATGCCACCAGATGTGCATCGGAAACTACTACTGGTCTTCCTGGGAACGATCAAAGCGTTGACTGTTTGTGACATTACTCCCACGGAGGAAAGTGCGCATGGTGACAGTTGTATTCAATCCCGATGCAATTTCTGAGTTTCATCAACACTCTGATAGTCCACAGATTACAGATTGCCTCCAGATGTGCATCGGAAGCTACTACTGGTATGCCTGGCAACGATCAAAGCGTAGACTGTTTGAGACATTTCTCCCATGGAGGAAAATGCGCATGGTGACTGTTCTATTAAATCCCGATTCAATTTCTGTTTTTCATCAACACTTTGAAGGTCCACAGATTACAGAATGCCTCCAGATGTGCATCGGAATCTTCTACTGGTCTTCCAGGGAACGATCAAACCGTAGACTGTTTGAGACATTACTCCCGAGGAGAAAAGTGCGCATGGTGACGGTTGTATTCAATCCCGATGCAATTTCTGTGTTTCAACAACATTCTGATAGTCCACAGATTACAGAATGCCTCCAGATGTGCATCGGAACCTACTACTGGTCTTGCAGGGAACGATCAAAGCGTAGAATGTCTGAGACATTACTCCCAAGGAGGAAAGTGCTCATGGTGACTGTTGTATTCAATCCCGATGCAATACCTGTGTTTCATCAACAATTTGAAGGTCCACAGATTACAGAATGCCTCCAAATGTGAATCTAAACTACTACTGTTCTACCAGGGAACAATCAAAGCGTAGACTGTTTGAGACATGACTCCCATGGAGGAAAGTGCGGATGGTGACTGTTGTATTCAATCAAAAATGCAATTTCTGTGTTTCATCAACACTTAGATACTCATCAGATTACAGAATGCCTCCAGATGTGCATCATAAACTACTACTGGTCTTCCAGGGACCGATCACAGCGTAGACTGTTTGAGACATTACTCCCATGGAGGAAGGTGCACATGGTGACTGTTGTATTGTATCCCAATGCAATTTCTGTGTTTCATCAACACTGTGATAGTCCACAGATTACAGAATGCCCCCAGATGTTCATCGGAAACTACTACTGGTCTTCCAGGGAACGATTAAAGCGTAGACTGTTAGAGACATTACTCCCATGGAGGAAAGTGTGCATGGTGACTGTTGTATTCAATCCCGATGCAATTTCTGTGTTTCATCAACACTCAGAGAGTTCACAGATTACAGAATGCCTCCAGATGTGCATCGGAAACTACTACTGGTCTTCCTGTGAACGATCAAAGCGTAGACTGTTTGTGACATTACTCCCACGGAGGAAAGTGCGCATGCTCACAGTTGTATTCAATCCCGATGCAATTTCTGACTTTCATCAACACTCTGATAGCCCACAGATTACAGATTGCCTCCAGATGTGCATCGGAAGATACTACTGGTCTTCCTGGGAACGATCAAAGAATAGACTGTTTGAGATATTACTCCCATGGAGGAAAGTGCGCATGGTGACTGTTGTATTCAATCCCCATGCAATTTCTGTGTTTCATCAACACTTAGATACTCATCAGATTACAGAATGATTCCAGATGTGCATCAGAAACTACTACATGGTCTTCCAGGGAACTATCGAAGCGAAGACTGTTTGAGACACTACTCCCATGGAGGAAGGTGCACATGGTGACTGTTGTATTGAATCCAGAAGCAATATCTATGTTTCATCAACACTGTGATAGTCCACAGATTACAGAATGCCTCCAGATGTTCATCGGAAACTGCTACTGGTCTTCCAGGGAACGATCGAAGCGTAGACTGTTAGAGACATTACTCCCACGGAGGAAAGTGCGCATGGTGACAGTTGTATTCAGTCCCGATGCAATTTCTGAGTATCATCAACACTCTGATAGTCCACAGATTACAGATTGCCTCCAGATGTGCATCGAAAGCTACTACTGGTCTTCCTGGGAACGATCAAAGAATAGACTGTTTGAGACATTACTCGCACGGAGGAAAGTGCGCATGGTGACTGTTGTATTCAATCCCAATGCAATTTCTGTGTTTTATCAACACTCAGATACTCATCAGATTACAGAATGCCTCCAGATGTGCATCGGAAACTACTACTGGTCTTTCAGGGAACGATCAAAGCGTAGACTGTTTGAGACATTACTCCCATAGAGGTAAGTGCGCTTGGTGACTGTTGTATTCAAACCCGATGCAATTTCTGTGTTTCATCAACACTCTGATAGTCCACAGATTACAGAATGCCACCAGATGTGCATGGGAAACTACTACTGGTCTTCCTGGGAACGATCAAAGCGTTGACTGTTTGTGACATTACTCCCACGGAGGAAAGTGCGCATGGTGACAGTTGTATTCAATCCCGATGCAATTTCTGAGTTTCATCAACACTCTGATAGTCCACAGATTACAGATTGCCTCCAGATGTGCATCGGAAGCTACTACTGGTCTGCCTGGCAACGATCAAAGCGTAGACTGTTTGAGACATTTCTCCCATGGAGGAAAATGCGCATGGTGACTGTTCTATTAAATCCCGATTCAATTTCTGTTTTTCATCAACACTTTGAAGGTCCACAGATTACAGAATGCCTCCAGATGTGCATCGGAATCTTCTACTGGTCTTCCAGGGAACGATCAAACCGTAGACTGTTTGAGACATTACTCCCGAGGAGAAAAGTGCGCATGGTGACGGTTGTATTCAATCCCGATGCAATTTCTGTGTTTCAACAACATTCTGATAGTCCACAGATTACAGAATGCCTCCAGATGTGCATCGGAAGCTACTACTGGTCTTGCAGGGAACGATCAAAGCGTAGAATGTCTGAGACATTACTCCCAAGGAGGAAAGTGCTCATGGTGACTGTTGTATTCAATCCCGATGCAATACCTGTGTTTCATCAACAATTTGAAGGTCCACAGATTACAGAATGCCTCCAAATGTGAATCTAAACTACTACTGTTCTACCAGGGAACAATCAAAGCGTAGACTGTTTGAGACATGACTCCCATGGAGGAAAGTGCGGATGGTGACTGTTGTATTCAATCAAAAATGCAATTTCTGTGTTTCATCAACACTTAGATACTCATCAGATTACAGAATGCCTCCAGATGTGCATCATAAACTACTACTGGTCTTCCAGGGACCGATCAAAGCGTAGACTGTTTGAGACATTACTCCCATTGAGGAAGGTGCACATGGTGACTGTTGTATTGAATCCCGATGCAATATCTATGTTTCATCAACATTCTGATAGTCCACAGATTACATAATGCCTCCAGATGTGCATCGGAAACTACTACTGGTCTTGAGGAAACGATGAAAGCGATGACAGTTTGAGACATTACTCCAATGTAGAAATGTACGCATGGTGTCAGTTGTATTAAATCCCGATGCAATTTCTAAGTTTCATCAACACTTTGAAGGTCCACAGATTACAGAATGCCTCCAGATGTGCATCGGAATGTACTACTGGTCTTCCAGGGAACGATCAAAGCGTAGACTGTCTGAGACATTACTCCCATGGAGGAAAGTGCGCATGGTGACTGTTGTGTTCAATCCCGATGCAATTTCAGTGTTTCAACAGCACTCTGATAGTCCACAGATTACAGAATGCCTCCAGATGTGCATCGGAAACTACTACTGGTCTTCCAGGGAACGATCAAAGCGTAGACTGTTTGAGACATTACTCCCATGTAGGAAAGTCCGTATGGTCACTGTTGTATTCAATCCCGGAGCAATTTCTGTGTTTCAACAACATTCTGATAGTCCACAGATTACAGAATGCCTCCAGATGTGCATCGGAAACTACTACTGGTCTTCCAGGGAGCGATCAAAGCGTAGACTGTTTGAGACATTACTCCCATGGAGGAAATTGCGCATGGTGACTGTTGTATTCAATCCCGATGCAATATCTGTGTTCATCAACAATCTGATAGTCCACAGATTATAGAATGCCTCCAGATGTACATCGGAAACTACTACTGGTCTTCCAGGGAACGATCAAAGCGTAGACTGTTTGAGATATTACTCCCATGGAGGAAAGTGCGCATGGTGACTGTTGTATTCAATCCCCATGCAATTTCTGTGTTTCATCAACACTTAGATACTCATCAGATTACAGAATGATTCCAGATGTGCATCAGAAACTACTACATGGTCTTCCAGGGAACTATCGAAGCGAAGACTGTTTGAGACACTACTCCCATGGAGGAAGGTGCACATGGTGACTGTTGTATTGAATCCAGAAGCAATATCTATGTTTCATCAACACTGTGATAGTCCACAGATTACAGAATGCCTCCAGATGTTCATCGGAAACTGCTACTGGTCTTCCAGGGAACGATCGAAACGTAGACTGTTAGAGACATTACTCCCACGGAGGAAAGTGCGCATGGTGACAGTTATATTCAGTCCCGATGCAATTTCTGAGTATCATCAACACTCTGATAGTCCACAGATTACAGATTGCCTCCAGATGTGCATCGAAAGCTACTACTGGTCTTCCTGGGAACGATCAAAGAATAGACTGTTTGAGACATTACTCGCATGGAGGAAAGTGCGCATGGTGACTGTTGTATTCAATCCCAATGCAATTTCTGTATTTTATCAACACTCAGATACTCATCAGATTACAGAATGCCTCCAGATGTGCATCGGAAACTACTACTGGTCTTTCAGGGAACGATCAAAGCGTAGACTGTTTGAGACATTACTCCCATAGAGGTAAGTGCGCTTGGTGACTGTTGTATTCAAACCCGATGCAATTTCTGTGTTTCATCAACACTCTGATAGTCCACAGATTACAGAATGCCACCAGATGTGCATCGGAAACTACTACTGGTCTTCCTGGGAACGATCAAAGCGTTGACTGTTTGTGACATTACTCCCACGGAGGAAAGTGCGCATGGTGACAGTTGTATTCAATCCCGATGCAATTTCTGAGTTTCATCAACACTCTGATAGTCCACAGATTACAGATTGCCTCCAGATGTGCATCGGAAGCTACTACTGGTCTGCCTGGCAACGATCAAAGCGTAGACTGTTTGAGACATTTCTCCCATGGAGGAAAATGCGCATGGTGACTGTTCTATTAAATCCCGATTCAATTTCTGTTTTTCATCAACACTTTGAAGGTCCACAGATTACAGAATGCCTCCAGATGTGCATCGGAATCTTCAACTGGTCTTCCAGGGAACGATCAAACCGTAGACTGTTTGAGACATTACTCCCGAGGAGAAAAGTGGGCATGGTGACGGTTGTATTCAATCCCGATGCAATTTCTGTGTTTCAACAACATTCTGATAGTCCACAGATTACAGAATGCCTCCAGATGTGCATCGGAAGCTACTACTGGTCTTGCAGGGAACGATCAAAGCGTAGAATGTCTGAGACATTACTCCCAAGGAGGAAAGTGCTCATGGTGACTGTTGTATTCAATCCCGATGCAATACCTGTGTTTCATCAACAATTTGAAGGTCCACAGATTACAGAATGCCTCCAAATGTGAATCTAAACTACTACTGTTCTACCAGGGAACAATCAAAGCGTAGACTGTTTGAGACATGACTCCCATGGAGGAAAGTGCGGATGGTGACTGTTGTATTCAATCAAAAATGCAATTTCTGTGTTTCATCAACACTTAGATACTCATCAGATTACAGAATGCCTCCAGATGTGCATCATAAACTACTACTGGTCTTCCAGGGACCGATCAAAGCGTAGACTGTTTTAGACATTACTCCCATGGAGGAAGGTGCACATGGTGACTGTTGTATTGTATCCCAATGCAATTTCTGTGTTTCATCAACACTGTGATAGTCCACAGATTACAGAATGCCCCCAGATGTTCATCGGAAACTACTACTGGTCTTCCAGGGAACGATTAAAGCGTAGACTGTTAGAGACATTACTCCCATGGAGGAAAGTGTGCATGGTGACTGTTGTATTCAATCCAGATGCAATTTCTGTGTTTCATCAACACTCAGAGAGTTCACAGATTACAGAATGCCTCCAGATGTGCATCGGAAACTACTACTGGTCTTCCTGTGAACGATCAAAGCGTAGACTGTTTGTGACATTACTCCCACGGAGGAAAGTGCGCATGCTCACAGTTGTATTCAATCCCGATGCAATTTCTGACTTTCATCAACACTCTGATAGCCCACAGATTACAGATTGCCTCCAGATGTGCATCGGAAGATACTACTGGTCTTCCTGGGAACGATCAAAGAATAGACTGTTTGAGATATTACTCCCATGGAGGAAAGTGCGCATGGTGACTGTTGTATTCAATCCCCATGCAATTTCTGTGTTTCATCAACACTTAGATACTCATCAGATTACAGAATGATTCCAGATGTGCATCAGAAACTACTACATGGTCTTCCAGGGAACTATCGAAGCGAAGACTGTTTGAGACACTACTCCCATGGAGGAAGGTGCACATGGTGACTGTTGTATTGAATCCAGAAGCAATATCTATGTTTCATCAACACTGTGATAGTCCACAGATTACAGAATGCCTCCAGATGTTCATCGGAAACTGCTACTGGTCTTCCAGGGAACGATCGAAGCGTAGACTGTTAGAGACATTACTCCCACGGAGGAAAGTGCGCATGGTGACAGTTGTATTCAGTCCCGATGCAATTTCTGAGTATCATCAACACTCTGATAGTCCACAGATTACAGATTGCCTCCAGATGTGCATCGAAAGCTACTACTGGTCTTCCTGGGAACGATCAAAGAATAGACTGTTTGAGACATTACTCGCACGGAGGAAAAAGCGCATGGTGACTGTTGTATTCAATCCCAATGCAATTTCTGTGTTTTATCAACACTCAGATACTCATCAGATTACAGAATGCCTCCAGATGTGCATCGGAAACTACTACTGGTCTTTCAGGGAACGATCAAAGCGTAGACTGTTTGAGACATTACTCCCATAGAGGTAAGTGCGCTTGGTGACTGTTGTATTCAAACCCGATGCAATTTCTGTGTTTCATCAACACTCTGATAGTCCACAGATTACAGAATGCCACCAGATGTGCATGGGAAACTACTACTGGTCTTCCTGGGAACGATCAAAGCGTTGACTGTTTGTGACATTACTCCCACGGAGGAAAGTGCGCATGGTGACAGTTGTATTCAATCCCGATGCAATTTCTGAGTTTCATCAACACTCTGATAGTCCACAGATTACAGATTGCCTCCAGATGTGCATCGGAAGCTACTACTGGTCTGCCTGGCAACGATCAAAGCGTAGACTGTTTGAGACATTTCTCCCATGGAGGAAAATGCGCATGGTGACTGTTCTATTAAATCCCGATTCAATTTCTGTTTTTCATCAACACTTTGAAGGTCCACAGATTACAGAATGCCTCCAGTTGTGCATCGGAATCTTCTACTGGTCTTCCAGGGAACGATCAAACCGTAGACTGTTTGAGACATTACTCCCGAGGAGAAAAGTGCGCATGGTGACGGTTGTATTCAATCCCGATGCAATTTCTGTGTTTCCACAACATTCTGATAGTCCACAGATTACAGAATGCCTCCAGATGTGCATCGGAAGCTACTACTGGTCTTGCAGGGAACGATCAAAGCGTAGAATGTCTGAGACATTACTCCCAAGGAGGAAAGTGCTCATGGTGACTGTTGTATTCAATCCCGATGCAATACCTGTGTTTCATCAACAATTTGAAGGTCCACAGATTACAGAATGCCTCCAAATGTGAATCTAAACTACTACTGTTCTACCAGGGAACAATCAAAGCGTAGACTGTTTGAGACATGACTCCCATGGAGGAAAGTGCGGATGGTGACTGTTGTATTCAATCAAAAATGCAATTTCTGTGTTTCATCAACACTTAGATACTCATCAGATTACAGAATGCCTCCAGATGTGCATCATAAACTACTACTGGTCTTCCAGGGACCGATCAAAGCGTAGACTGTTTGAGACATTACTCCCATTGAGGAAGGTGCACATGGTGACTGTTGTATTGAATCCCGATGCAATATCTATGTTTCATCAACATTCTGATAGTCCACAGATTACATAATGCCTCCAGATGTGCATCGGAAACTACTACTGGTCTTGAGGAAACGATGAAAGCGATGACAGTTTGAGACATTACTCCAATGTAGAAATGTACGCATGGTGTCAGTTGTATTAAATCCCGATGCAATTTCTAAGTTTCATCAACACTTTGAAGGTCCACAGATTACAGAATGCCTCCAGATGTGCATCGGAATGTACTACTGGTCTTCCAGGGAACGATCAAAGCGTAGACTGTTTGAGACATTACTCCCATGGAGGAAAGTGCGCATGGTGACTGTTGTGTTCAATCCCGATGCAATTTCTGTGTTTCATCAACACTCAGATACTCATCAGATTACAGAATGCCTCCAGATGTGCATCGGAAACTACTACTGGTCTTCAAGGGAACGATCAAACGTAGACTGTTTGAGACATTACTCCCATGGAGGAAGGTGCACATGGTGACTGTTGTATTGAATCCCGATGCAATTTCTGTGTTTCATCAACACTGTGATAGTCCACAGATTACAGAATGCCACCAGATGTTCATCGGAAACTACTACTGGTCTTCCAGGGAACGATCAAAGCGTAGACTGTTAGAGACATTACTCCCATGGAGGAAAGTGTGCATGGTGGCTGTTCTATTCAATCCCGATTCAATTTCTGTGTTTCATCAAAACTCTGATAGTCCACAGATTACAGAATGCCATCAGATGTGCATCGGAAACTACTACTGGTCATCCAGGGAACGATCAAAGCGTAGACTGTTTGAGGCACTACTCCCATGGAGGGAAGTGCGCATGGTGACTGTTGTATTCAATCACGATGCAATTGCTGTGTTTCATCAACACTCTGATAGTCCACAGATTACAGAATGCCACCAGATGTGCATCAGAAACTACTACTGGTCTTCCAGGGAACGATCAAAGCGTAGACCGTTTGAGACATTACTCCCATGGAGGAAAGTGCGCATGGTGACTGTTGTATTCAATCCCGATGCAATTTCTGAGTTTCATCAACACTTTGAAGGTCCACAGATTACAGAATGCCTGCAGATGTGCATCAGAAACTACTACTGGTCTTCCAGGGAACGATCAAAGCATAGACTGTTTGAGACATTACTGCCGTGGAGGAAAGTGTGCATGGTGTCTGTTGTATTCATTCCCGAGGCAATTTCTGTGTTTCATCAACACTCAGTTAATCCACAGATTCCAGAATGCCTCCAGGTGTGCATCGGAAACTACTACTGGTCTTCCTGGGAACGATTAAAGCGTAGACTGTTTGAGACATTACTGCCGTGGAGGAAAGTGAGCATGGTGTCTGTTGTATTCATTCCCGAGGCAATTTCTGTGTTTCATCAACACTCAGTTAATCCACAGATTCCAGAGTGCCTCCAGGTGTGCATCGGAAACTACTACTGGTCTTCCTGGGAACGGTAAAAGCGTAGACTCTTTGTGACATTACTCCCACGGAGAAACGTGCGCATGGTGACTGTTGTATTCAATCCCGTTGCAATTTCTGTGTTTCGTCAACACTCTGATAGTCCACAGATTACAGATAGCCTCCAGATGTGCATCGGAAACTACTACTGGTCTTCCTGTGAACGATCAAACGTAAACTGTTAGAGACATTACTCCCATGGAGGAAAGTGCGCATGGTGACTGTTGTATTCAATCCCGATGCAATTTCTGTGTTTCATCAACACTCAGATAGTCCACAGATAACAGAATGCCTCCAGATGTGCATCGGAAACTACTACTGATCTTCCAGGGAACGATCAAAGCGTAGACTGTTTTAGACATTATTCCCATGGAGAAAAGTGCGGATTGTGACTGTTGTATACAATCCCGATGCAATTTCTGTGTTTCATCAACACTCTGATAGTCCACAGATTACAGAATGCCACCAGATGTGCATCGGAAACTACTACTGGTATTCCAGGGAACGATCTAAGAGTAGACTGTTTGAAACATCACACCCGTGGATGAAAGTGCGGATTGTGACTGTTGTATTAAATCCCGATGCATTTTCTGCGTTACATCAACACTCTGATAGTCCACAGATTACAGAATGGCAAATGTTGTTCATCGGAAACCACTACTGGTCTCCCAGGGAACGATCAAAGCGTAAACTGTTAGAGACATTACTCCCATGGAGGAAAGTGCGCATGGTGACTGTTGTATTCAATCCCGATGCAATTTCTGAGTTTCATCAACACTTTGAAGGTCCACAGATTACAGAATGCCTGCAGATGTGCATCACAAACTACTACTGGTCTTCCAGGGAACGATCATAGCATAGACTGTTTGAGACATTACTGCCGTGGAGGAAAGTGTGCATGGTGTCTGTTGTATTCATTCCCGAGGCAATTTCTGTGTTTCATCAACACTCAGTTAATCCACAGATTCCAGAATGCCTCCAGGTGTGCATCGGAAACTGTTACTGGTCTTCCTGGGAACGATAAATGCGTAGACTGTTTGAGACATTACTGCCGTGGAGGAAAGTGTGCATGGCGTCTGTTGTATTCATTCCCGAGGCAATTTCTGTGTTTCATCAACACTCAGTAAATCCACAGATTCCAGAGTGCCTCCAGGTGTGCATCGGAAACTACTACTGGTCTTCCTGGGAACGGTAAAAGCGTAGACCCTTTGTGACATTACTCCCACGGAGAAACGTGCGCATGGTGACTGTTGTATTCAATCCCGATGCAATTTCTGTGTTTCATCAACACTCTGATAGTCCACAGATTACAGATAGCCTCCAGATGTGCATCGGAAACTACTACTGGTCTTCCTGTGAACGATCAAAGCGTAAACTGTTAGAGACATTACTCCCATGGAGGAAAGTGCGCATGGTGACTGTTGTATTCAATCCCGATGCAATTTCTGTGTTTCATCAACACTCAGATAGTCCACAGATAACAGAATGCCTCCAGATGTGCATCGGAAACTATTACTGATCTTCCAGGGAACGATCAAAGCGTAGACTGTTTTAGACATTATTCCCATGGAGAAAAGTGCGGATTGTGACTGTTGTATTCAATCCCGATGCAATTTCTGCGTTTCATCAACACTTTGAAGGTCCACAGATTACAGAATGCCTCCAGATGTGCATCGGAATCTACTACTTGTCTTTCAGGGAACGATCTAAGCGTAGACTGTTTGAGACATTACTCCTATGTAGGAAAGTGCGCATGGTGACTGTTGTGTTCAATCCCGATGCAATTTCAGTGTTTCAACAACACTCTGATAGTCCATAGATTACAGAATGCCTCCAGATGTACATCGGAAACTACTACTGGTCTTCCAGGGAACGATCAAAGCGTAGACTGTTTGAGACATTACTCCCATGGAGGAAAGTCCGTATGGTCACTGTTGTATTCAATCCCGGAGCAATTTCTGTGTTTCAACAACATTCTGATAGTCCACAGATTTCAGAATGCCTCCAGATGTGCATCAGAAACTACTACTGGTCTTCCAGGCAGCGATCAAAGCGTAGACTGTTTGAGACATTACTCCCATGGAGGAAATTGCGCATGGTGACTGTTGTATTCAATCCCGATGCAATATCTGTGTTCATCAAAAATCTGATAGTCCACAGATTATAGAATGCCTCCAGATGTGCATCGGAAACTACTACTGGTCTTCCAGGGAACGATCAAAGCGTAGACAGTTTGAGACATTACTCCTATGTAGGAAAGTGCGCATGGTGACTGTTGTAATCAATCCCAATGCAATTTCTGTGTTTCATCAACACTCAGATACTCATCAGATTACAGAATGCCTCCAGATGTGCATCGGAAACTACTACTGGTCTTCAAGGGAACGATCAAACGTAGACTGTTTGAGACATTACTCCCATGGAGGAAGGTGCACATGGTGACTGTTGTATTGAATCCCGATGCAATTTCTGAGTTTCATCAACACTCTGATAGTCCACAGATTACAGATTGCCTCCAGATGTGCATCGGAAGCTACTACTGGTCTTCCTGGGAACGATCAAAGCGTAGACTGTTTGAGACATTTCTCCCATGAAGGAAAATGCGCATGGTGACTGTTCTATTAAACTACGATTCAATTTCTGTTTTTCATCAACACTTTGAAGGTCCACAGATTACAGAATGCCTCCAGATGTGCATCGGAATCTTCTACTGGTCTTCCAGGGAACGATCAAACCGTAGACTGTTTGAGACATTACTCCCGAGGAGAAAAGTGCGCATGGTGACGGTTGTATTCAATCCCGATGCAATTTCTGTGTTTCAACAACATTCTGATAGTCCACAGATTACAGAATGCCTCCAGATGTGCATCGGAAGCTACTACTGGTCTTCCTGGGAACGATCAAAGCGTAGACTGTTTGAGACATTTCTCCCATGAAGGAAAATGCGCATGGTGACTGTTCTATTAAATCCCGATTCAATTTCTGTTTTTCATCAACACTTTGAAGGTCCACAGATTACAGAATGCCTCCAGATGTGCATCGGAATCTTCTACTGGTCTTCCAGGGAACGATCAAACCGTAGACTGTTTGAGACATTACTCCCGAGGAGAAAAGTGCGCATGGTGACGGTTGTATTCAATCCCGATGCAATTTCTGTGTTTCAACAACACTCTGATAGTCCACAGATTACAGAATGCCTCCAGATGTGCATCGGAAACTACTACTCGTCTTCCAGGGAACGATCAAAGCGTAGACTGTTTGAGACATTACTCCTATGTAGGAAAGTGCGCATGGTGACTGTTGTAATCAATCCCAATGCAATTTCTGTGTTTCATCAACACTCAGATACTCATCAGATTACAGAATGCCTCCAGATGTGCATCGGAAACTACTACTGGTCTTCAAGGGAACGATCAAACGTAGACTGTTTGAGACATTACTCCCATGGAGGAAGGTGCACATGGTGACTGTTGTATTGAATCCCGATGCAATATCTATGTTTCATCAACATTCTGATTGTCCACAGATTACATAATGCCTCCAGATGTGCATCGGAAACTACTACTGGTCTTGAGGAATCGATGAAAGCGATGACAGTTTGAGACATTACTCCAATGTAGAAATGTACGCATGGTGTCAGTTGTATTAAATCCCGATGCAATTTCTAAGTTTCATCAACACTTCGAACGTCCACAGATTACAGAATGCCTCCAGATGTGCATCGGAATGTACTACTGGTCTTCCAGGGAACGATCAAAGCGTAGACTGTTTGAGACATTACTCCCATGGAGGAAAGTGCGCATGGTGACTGTTGTGTTCAATCCCGATGCAATTTCAGTGTTTCAACAACACTCTGATAGTCCGAAGATTACAGAATGCCTCCAGATGTACATCGGAAACTACTACTGGTCTTCCAGGGAACGATCAAAGCGTAGACTGTTTGAGACCTTACTCCCATGTAGGAAAGTCCGTATGGTCACTGTTGTATTCAATCCCGGAGCAATATCTGTGTTTCAACAACATTCTGATAGTCACAGATTACAAAATGCCACCAGATGTGCATCGGAAACTACTACTGGTCTTCCAGGGAACGATCAATGCGTAAACTGTTAGTGACATTACTCCCATGGAGGAAATTGCGCATGGTGACTGTTATATTAAATCCCGATGCATTTTCTGTGTCTCATCAACACTCTGATAGTCCATAGATTACAGAATGACACCAGAAGGGCATCGGAAACTACTACTGGTCTTCCAGGGAACGATCAAAGCGTAGACTGTTTGAGACATTACTCCCATGGAGGAAAGTGCGCATGGTGACTGTTGTATTCAATCCCGAGGCAATTTCTGTGTTTCATCAACACTCAGTAAATCCACAGACTCCAGAGTGCCTCCAGGTGTGCATCGGAAACTACTACTGGTCTTCCTGGGAACCGTAAAAGCGTAGACTCTTTGTGACATTACTCCCACGGAGAAACGTGCGCATGGTGACTGTTGTATTCAATCCCGATGCAATTTCTGTGTTTCATCAACACTCTGATAGTCCACAGATTACAGATAGCCTCCAGATGTGCATCGGAAACTACTACTGGTCTTCCTGTGAACGATCAAAGCGTAAACTGTTAGAGACATTACTCCCATGGAGGAAAGTGCGCATGGTGACTGTTGTATTCAATCCCGATGCAATTTCTGTGTTTCATCAACACTCAGATAGTCCACAGATAACAGAATGCCTCCAGATGTGCATCGGAAACTACTACTGATCTTCCAGGGAACGATCAAAGCGTAGACTGTTTTAGACATTATTCCCATGGAGAAAAGTGCGGATTGTGACTGTTGTATTCAATCCCGATGCAATTTCTGTGTTTCACCAACACTCTGATAGTCCACAGATTACAGAATGCCACCAGATGTGCATCGGAAACTACTACTGGTATTCCAGGGAACGATCAAAGAGTAGACTGTTTGAAACATCACTCCCGTGGAGGAAAGTGCGCATTGTGACTGTTGTATGAAATCCCGATGCATTTTCTGCGTTACATCAACACTCTGATAGTCCACAGATTACAGAATTGCAAAAGTTGTTCATCGGAAACCACTACTGGTCTCCCAGGGAACGATCAAAGCGTAGACTGTTTGAGAGATTACTAACATGGAGGAAAGTGCGCATGGGGACTGTTGTATTCAATCCCGATGCAATTTCTGTGTTTCATCAACACTCTGATAGTCCACAGATTACAAAATGCCACCAGATGTGCATCGGAAACTACTACTGGTCTTCCAGGGAACGATCAATGCGTAAACTGTTAGTGACATTACTCCCATGGAGGAAATTGCGCATGGTGACTGTTATATTAAATCCCGATGCATTTTCTGTGTCTCATCAACACTCTGATAGTCCATAGATTACAGAATGACACCAGAAGGGCATCGGAAACTACTACTGGTCTTCCACGGAACGATCAAAGCGTAGACTGTTTGAGACATTACTCCCATGGAGGAAAGTGCGCATGGTGACTGTTGTTATCAATCCCGATGCAATTTCTGTGTTTCATCAACACTCTGATAGTCCATAGATTACAGAATGACACCAGATGGGCATCGGAAACTACTACTGGTCTTCCAGGGAACGATCAAAGCGTAGACTGTTTGAGACATTACTCCCATGGAGGAAGGTGCACATGGTGACTGTTGTATTGAATCCCGATGCAATATCTATGCTTCATCATCATTCTGATAGTCCACAGATTACATAATGCCTCCAGATGTGCATCGGAAACTACTACTGGTCTTGAGGAAACGATCAAAGCGATGACAGTTTGAGACATTACTCCAATGTAGAAATGTACGCATGGTGCCAGTTGTATTCAATCCCGATGCAATTTCTGCGTTTCATCAACACTTTGAAGGTCCACAGATTACAGAATGCCTCCAGATGTGCATCGGAATCTACTACTGGTCTTTCAGGGAACGATCTAAGCGTAGACTGTTTGAGACATTACTCCTATGTAGGAAAGTGCGCATGGTGACTGCTGTGTTCAATCCCGATGCAATTTCAGTGTTTCAACAACACTCTGATAGACCACAGATTACAGAATGCCTCCAGATGTACATCGGAAACTACTACTGGTCTTCCAGGGAACGATCAAAGCGTAGACTGTTTGAGACATTACTCCCATGGAGGAAAGTCCGTATGGTCACTGTTGTATTCAATCCCGGAGCAATTTCTGTGTTTCAACAACATTCTGATAGTCCACAGATTTCAGAATGCCTCCAGATGTGCATCAGAAACTACTACTGGTCTTCCAGGGAGCGATCAAAGCGTAGACTGTTTGAGACATTACTCCCATGGAGGAAATTGCGCATGGTGACTGTTGTATTCAATCCCGATGCAATATCTGTGTTCATCAAAAATCTGATAGTCCAGAGATTATAGAATGCCTCCAGATGTGCATCGGAAACTACTACTGGTCTTCCAGGGAACGATCAAAGCGTAGACTGTTTGAGACATTACTCCTATGTAGGAAAGTGCGCATGGTGACTGTTGTAATCAATCCCAATGCAATTTCTGTGTTTCATCAACACTCAGATACTCATCAGATTACAGAATGCCTCCAGATGTGCATCGGAAACTACTACTGGTCTTCAAGGGAACGATCAAACGTAGACTGTTTGAGACATTACTCCCATGGAGGAAGGTGCACATGGTGACTGTTGTATTGAATCCCGATGCAATTTCTGAGTTTCATCAACACTCTGATAGTCCAGAGATTACAGATTGCCTCCAGATGTGCATCGGAAGCTACTACTGGTCTTCCTGGGAACGATCAAAGCGTAGACTGTTTGAGACATTTCTCCCATGGAGGAAAATGCGCATGGTGACTGTTCTATTAAATCCCGATGCAATACCTGTTTTTCATCAACACTTTGAAGGTCCACAGATTACAGAGTGCCTCCAGATGTGCATCTGAATCTTCTACTGGTCTTCCAGGGAACGATCAAACCGTAGACTGTTTGAGACATTACTCCCGAGGAGGAAAGTGCGCATGGTGACGGTTGTATTCAATCCCGATGCAATTTCTGTGTTTCAACAACATTCTGATAGTCCACAGATTACAGAATGCCTCCAGATGTGCATCGGAAGCTACTACTGGTCTTGCAGGGAACGATCAAAGCGTAGAATGTCTGAGACATTACTCCCAAGGAGGAAAGTGCTCATGGTGACTGTTGTATTCAATCCCGATGCAATACCTGTGTTTCATCAACACTTTGAAGGTCCACAGATTACAGAATGCCTCCAAATATGAATCTAAACTACTACTGGTCTACCAGGGAACAATCAAAGCGTAGACTGTTTGAGACATGACTCCCATGGAGGAAAGTGCGGATGGTGACTGTTGTATTCAATCCCAATGCAATTTCTGTGTTTCATCAACACTTAGATACTCATCAGATTACATAATGCCTCCAGATGTGCATCATAAACTACTACTGGTCTTCCAGGGAACGATCAAAGCGTAGACTGTTTGAGACATTACTCCCATGGAGAAAGGTGCACATGGTGACAGTTGTATTGAATCCCGATGCAATATCTATGTTTCATCAACATTCTGATAGTCCACAGATTACATAATGCCTCCAGAGGTGCATCGGAAACTACTACTGGTCTTGAGGAAACGATCAAAGAGATGACAGTTTGAGACATTACTCCAATGTAGAAATGTACGCATGTTGCCAGTTGTATTCAATACCGATGCAATTTCTGCGTTTCATCGACACTTTGAAGGTCCACAGATTACAGAATGCCTCCAGATGTGCATCGGAATCTACTACTGGTCTTCCAGGGAACGATCAAAGCGTAGACTGTTTGAGACATTACTCCCATGGAGGAAAGTCCGTATGGTCACTGTTGTATTCAATCCCGGAGCAATTTCTGTGTTTCAACAACATTCTGATAGGCCACAGATTACAGAATGCCTCCAGATGTGCATCGGAAACTACTACTGGTCTTCCAGGGAGCGATCAAAGCGTAGACTGTTTGAGACATTACTCCCCTGGAGGAAATTGCGCATGGTGACTGTTGTTTTCAATCC
This sequence comes from Schistocerca gregaria, assembly GCF_023897955.1. Taxonomy (NCBI): domain Eukaryota; kingdom Metazoa; phylum Arthropoda; class Insecta; order Orthoptera; family Acrididae; genus Schistocerca; species Schistocerca gregaria. Next base: position 11,117,496 of record NC_064926.1, on the reverse strand, counting down.
CGATGCAATATCTGTGTTCATCAAAAATCTGATAGTCCACAGATTATAGAATGCCTCCAGATGTTGCATCGGAAACTACTACTGGTCTTCCAGGGAACGATCAAAGCGTAGACTGTTTGAGACATTACTCCTATGTAGGAAAGTGCGCATGGTGACTGTTGTAATCAATCCCAATGCAATTTCTGTGTTTCATCAACACTCAGATACTCATCAGATTACAGAATGCCTCCAGATGTGCATCGGAAACTACTACTGGTATTCCAGGGAACGATCAACGCATAGACTGTTCGAGACATTACTCCCATGGAGGAAACTGCGCATGGTGATTGTTGTATTCAATCCAGATGCAATTTTTGTATTTCATCAACACTCTGATAGTCCACAGATTACAGATTGCCTCCAGATGTGCATCGGAAACTACTACTGGTCTTCCAGGGAACGATCAAAGCGTAGACTGTTTGAGACATTACTCCTGTGGAGGAAAGTTCGCATGGTGACTGTTGTATTCAATTACGTTACAATTTCTGTGTTTCATCAACACTCTGATAGTCCACAGATTACAGATAGCCTCCAGATGTGCATCGGAAACTACTACTGGTCTTCCTGTGAACGATCAAAGCGTAAACTGTTAGAGACATTACTCCCATGGTGGAAAGTGCGCATGGTGACTGTTGTATTCAATCCCGATGCAATTTCTGTTTTTCATCAACACTCAGATAGTCCACAGATTTCAGAATGCCTCCAGATGTGCATCGGAAACTACTACTGGTCTTTCAGGGAACGATCAAAGCGTAGACTGTTTGAGACATTACTCACATGGAGGAAAGTTCGCATGGTGACTGTTGTATTCAATCCCCATGCAATTTCTGTGTTTCATCAACACTTAGATACTCATCAGATTACAGAATGATTCCAGATGTGCATCAGAAACTACTACTGGTCTTCCAGGGAACTATCGAAGCGAAGACTGTTTGAGACACTACTCCCATGGAGGAAGGTGCACATGGTGACTGTTGTATTGAATCCCGATGCAATATCTATGTTTCATCAACACTGTGATAGTCCACAGATTACAGAATGCCTCCAGATGTTCATCGGAAACTGCTACTGCTCTTCCAGGGAACGATCGAAGCGTAGACTGTTAGAGACATTACTCCCACGGAGGAAAGTGCGCATGGTGACTGTTGTATTCAATCCCGATGCAATTTCTGAGTATCATCAACACTCTGATAGTCCACAGATTACAGATTGCCTCCAGATGTGCATCGGAAGCTACTACTGGTCTTCCTGGGAACGATCAAAGAATAGACTGAGACATTACTCCCATGGAGGAAAGTGAGCATTGTGACTGTTGTATTCAATCCCAATGCAATTTCTGTGTTTTATCAACACTCACATACTCATCAGATTACAGAATGCCTCCAGATGTGCATCGGAAACTACTACTGGTCTTTCAGGGAACGATCAAAGCGTAGACTGTTTGAGACATTACTCCCATAGAGGTAAGTGCGCTTGGTGACTGTTGTATTCAATCCCGATGCAACTTCTGTGTTTCATAAACACTCTGATAGTCCACAGATTACAGAATGCCACCAGATGTGCATCGGAAACTATTACTGGTCTTCCTGGGAACGATCAAAGCGTTGACTGTTTGTGACATTACTCCCACGGAGGAAAGTGCGCATGGTGACAGTTGTATTCAATCCCGATGCAATTTCTGAGTTTCATCAACACTCTGATATTCCACAGATTACAGATTGCCTCCAGATGTGCATCGGAAGCTACTACTGGTCTTCCTGGGAACGATCAAATCGTAGACTGTTTGAGACATTTCTCCCATGGAGGAAAATGCGCATGGTGACTGTTCTAATAAATCCCGATTCAATTTCTGTTTTTCATCAACACTTTGAAGGTCCACAGTTTACAGAATGCCTCCAGATGTGCATCTGAATCTTCTACTGGTCTTCCAGGGAACGATCAAACCGTAGACTGTTTGAGACATTACTCCCGAGGAGGAAAGTGCGCATGGTGACGGTTGTATTCAATCCCGATGCAATTTCTGTGTTTCAACAACATTCTGATAGTCCACAGATTACAGAATGCCTCCAGATGTGCATCGGAAGCTACTACTGGTCTTGCAGGGAACGATCAAAGCGTAGAATGTCTGAGACATTACTCCCAAGGAGGAAAGTGCTCATGGTGGCTGTTGTATTCAATCCCGATGCAATACCTGTGTTTCATCAACACTTTGAATGTCCACAGATTACAGAATGTTTCCAAATGTGAATCTAAACTACTACTGGTCTACCAGGGAACAATCAAAGCGTAGACTGTTTGAGACATGACTCCCATGGAGGAAAGAGCGCATGGTGACTGTTGTGTTCAATCCCGATGCAATTTCTGTGTTTCATCAACACTTAGATACTCATCAGATTACAGAATGCCTCCAGATGTGCATCATAAACTACTACTGGTCTTCCAGGGAACGATCAAAGCGTAGACAGTTTGAGACATTACTCCCATGGAGAAAGGTGCACATGGTGACTGTTGTATTGAATCCCGATGCAATATCTATATTTCATCAACATTCTGATAGTCCACAGATTACATAATGCCTCCAGATGTGCATCGGAAACTACTACTGGTCTTGAGGAAACGATCAAAGCGATGACAGTTTGAGACATTACTCCAATGTAGAAATGTACGCATGGTGGCAGTTGTATTCAATCCCGATGCAATTTCTGCGTTTCATCAACACTTTGAAGGTCCACAGATTACAGAATGCCTCCAGATGTGCATCGGAATCTACTACTGGTCTTCCAGGGAACGATCAAAGCGTAGACTGTTTGAGACATTACTGCCATGGAGGAAAGTGCGCATGGTGACTGTTGTGTTCAATCCCGATGCAATTTCAGTGTTTCAACATCACTCTGTTAGTCCACAGATTACAGAATGCCTCCAGATGTACATCGGAAACTACTACTGGTCTTCCAGGGAACGATCAAAGCGTAGACTGTTTGAGACATTACTCCCATGGAGGAAAGTCCGTATGGTCACTGTTGTATTCAATCCCGGAGCAATTTCTGTGTTGCAACAACATTCTGATAGTCCACAGATTACAGAATGCCTCCAGATGTGCATCGGAAACTACTACTGGTCTTCCAGGGAACGATCAAAGCGTAGACTGTTAGAGACTTTACTCCCATGGAGGAAAGTGTGCATGGTGGCTGTTGTATCAATCCCGATTCAATTTCTGTGTTTCATCAACACTCTGATAGTCCACAGATTACAGAATGCCATCAGATGTGCATCGGAAACTACTACTGGTATTCCAGGGAACGATCAAAACGTAGACTGTTTGAGATATCGGTCCCGTGGAGGAAAATGCGCATGGTGACTGTTGTATTCAATCCCGATTAATTCTGTGTTTCAACAACACTCTGATAGTCCACAGATTACAGAATGCCACCAGTTGTGCATCGAAAACCACTACTGGTCTTCCAGGAAACGATCAAAGAGTAGACTGTTTGAGACATTACTCCCATGGAGGAAAGTGCGTATGGGGACTGTAGTATTCAATCCCGATGCAATTTCTGTGTTTCATCAACACTCTGATAGTCCACGGATTACAGAATGCCATCAGATGTGCATCGGAAACTACTACTGGTCATCCAGGGAACGATCAAAGCGTAGACTGTTTGAGACACTACTCCCATGGAGGGAAGTGCGCATGGTGACTGTTGTATTCAATCCCGATGCAATTTCTGAGTTTCATCGACACTTTGAAGGTCCACAGGTTACAGAATGCCTGCAGATGTGCATCAGAAACTACTACTGGTCTTCCAGGGAACGATCAAAGCATAGACAGTTTGAGACATTACTGCCGTGGAGGAAAGTGTGCATGGTGTCTGTTGTATTCATTCCCGAGGCAATTTCTGTGTTTCATCAACACTCAGTTAATCCACAGATTCCAGAATTCCTCCAGGTGTGCATCGGAAACTACTACTGGTCTTCCTGGGAACGATAAAGGCTTAGACTCTTTGTGACATTACTCCCACGGAGAAATGTGCGCATGGTGACTGTTGTATTCAATCCCGATGCAATTTCTGTGTTTCATCAACACTCTGATAGTCCACAGATTACAGATAGCCTCCAGATGTGCATCGGAAACTACTACTGGTCTTCCTGTGAACGATCAAAGCGTAGACTGTTAGAGACTTTACTCCCATGGAGGAAAGTGTGCATGGTGGCTGTTGTATCAATCCCGATTCAATTTCTTTGTTTCATCAACACTCTGATAGTCCACAGATTACAGAATGCCATCAGATGTGCATCGGAAACTACTACTGGTATTCCAGGGAACGATCAAAACGTAGACTGTTTTAGACATTACTCCCATGGAGGAAAGTGCGCATGGGGACTGTAGTATTCAATCCCGATGCAATTTCTGTGTTTCATCAACACTCAGTTAATCCACAGATTCCAGAATTCCTCCAGGTGTGCATCGGAAACTACTACTGGTCTTCCAGGGAACGATCAAAGCGTAGACCGTTTGAGACATTACTCCCATGGAGGAAAGTGCGCATGGTGACTGTTGTATTCAATCCCGATGCAATTTCTGAGTTTCATCAACACTTTGAAGGTCCACAGGTTACAGAATGCCTGCAGATGTGCATCAGAAACTACTACTGGTCTTCCAGGGAACGATCAAAGCATAGACTGTTTGAGACATTACTGCCGTGGGGGAAAGTGTGCATGGTGTCTGTTGTATTCATTCCCGAGGCAATATCTGTGTTTCATCAACACTCAGTTAATCCACAGATTCCAGAATGCCTCCAGGTGTGCATCGGAAACTACTACTGGTCTTCCAGGGAACGATAAAAGCGTAGACTCTTTGTGACATTACTCCCACGGAGAAACGTGCGCATGGTGACTGTTGTATTCAATCCCGATGCAATTTCTGTGTTTCATCAACACTCTGATAGTCCACAGATAACAGAATGCCTCCAGATGTGCATTGGAAACTACTACTGGTCTTCCAGGGAACGAACAAAGCGTAGACTGTTTTAGACATTATTCCCATGGAGAAAAGTGCGGATTGTGACTGTTGTATTCAATCCCAATGCAATTTCTGTGTTTCATCAACACTCTGATAGTCCACAGATTACAGAATGCCACCATATGTGCATCGGAAACTACTACTAGTATTCCAGGGAACGATCAAAGAGTAGACTGTTTGAAACATCACTCCCGTGGAGGAAAGTGCGCATTGTGACTGTTGTATTCAATCCCGATGCATTTTCTGCGTTACATCAACACTCTGATGGTCCACAGATTACAGAATGGCAAAAGTTATTCATCGGAAACCACTACTGGTCTCCCAGGGAACGATCAAAGCGTAGACTGTTTGAGAGATTACTATCATGGAGGAAAGTGCGCATGGTGACTGTTGTATTCAATCCCGATGCAATTTCTGTGTTTCATCAACACTCTGATAGTCCACAGATTACAAAATGCCACCAGATGTGCATCGGAAACTACTACTGGTCTTCCAGGGAACGATCAATGCGTAGACTGTTAGTGACATTACTCCCATGGAGGAAATTGCGCATGGTGACTGTTATATTCAATCCCGATGCATTTTCTGTGTCTCCTCAACACTCCGATAGTCCACAGACTACAGAATACCTCCAGATGTGCATCGGAAACTACTACTGGTATTCCAGGGAACGATCAACTCATAGAGTGTTCGAGACATTCCTCCCATGGAGGAAACTGCGCATGGTGACTGTTGTATTCAATCCAGATGCAATTTTTGTATTTCAACAACACTCTGATAGTCCACAGATTACAGAATGCCTCCAAATGTGAATCTAAACTACTACTGGTCTACCAGTGAACAATCAAAGCGTAGACTGTTTGAGACATGACTCCCATGGAGGAAAGTGCGGATGGTGACTGTTGTATTCAATCCCAATGCAATTTCTGTGTTTCATCAACACTTAGATACTCATCATTATTACAGAATGCCTCCAGATGTGCATCTTAAACTACAACTTGTCTTCCAGGGAACGATCAAAGCGTAGACTGTTTGAGACATTACTCCCATGGAGAGAGGTACGTATGGTGCCTGTTGTATTCAATCCTGATGCATTTTTTGTGTTTCATCAACACTCTGATAGTCCACAGATTACAGAATGCCTCCAGATGTGCATCGGAAACTACCACTGGTCTTCCAGGGAACGATCAAAGCGTAGACTGTTTGAGACATTACTCCCATGGAGAAAGGTGCACATGGTGACTGTTGTATTGAATCCCGATGCAATATCTATGTTTCAACAACATTCTGATAGTCCACAGAGTACAGAATGCCTCCAGATGTGCATCGGAAACTACTACTGGTCTTCCAGGGAGCGATCAAAGCGTAGACTGTTTGAGACATTACTCCCATGGAGGAAATTGCGCATGGTGACTGTTGTATTCAATCCCGATGGAATATCTGTGTTCATCAACAATCTGATAGTCCACAGATTATAGAATGCCTCCAGATGTGCATCGGAAACTACTACTGGTCTTCCAGGGAACGATCAAAGCCCAGACTGTTTGAGACATTACTCCTATGTAGGAAAGTGCGCATGGTGACTGTTGTAATCAATCCCAATGCAATTTCTGTGTTTCATCAACACTCAGTTAATCCACAGATTCCAGAATGCCTCCAGGTGTGCATCGGAAACTAATACTGGTCTTCCTGGGAACGATAAAAGCGTAGACTCTTTGTGACATTACTCCCACGGAGAAACGTGCGCATGGTGACTGTTGTATTCAATCCCGATGCAATTTCTGTGTTTCATCAACACTCTGATAGTCCACAGATTACAGATAGCCTCCAGATGTGCATCGGAAACTACTACTGGTCTTCCTGTGAACGATCAAAGCGTAAACTGTTAGAGACATTACTCCCATGGAGGAAAGTGCGCATGGTGACTGTTGTATTCAATCCCGATGCAATTTCTGTGTTTCATCAACACTCAGATAGTCCACAGATACCAGAATGCCTCCAGATGTGCATCGGAAACTACTACTGGTCTTCCAGGGAACGAACAAAGCGTAGACTGTTTTAGACATTATTCCCATGGAGAAAAGTGCGGATTGTGACTGTTGTATTCAATCCCGATGCAATTTCTGTGTTTCATCAACACTCTGATAGTCCACAGATTACAGAATGCCACCAGATGTGCATCGGAAACTACTACTGGTATTTCAGGGAACGATCAAAGAGTAGACTGTTTGAAATATCACTCCCGTGGAGGAAAGTGCGCATTGTGACTGTTGTATTCAATCCCGATGCATTTTCTGCGTTACATCAACACTCTGATAATCCACAGATTACAGAATGCCACCTGTTGTTCATCGGAAACCACTGCTGGTCTCCCAGGGAACGATCAAAGCGTAGACTGTTTGAGAGATTACTATCATGGAGGAAAGTGCGCATGGTGACTGTTGTATTCAAACCCGATGCAATTTCTGTGTTTCATCAACACTCTGATAGTCCACAGATTACAAAATGCCACCAGATGTGCATCGGAAACTACTACTGGTCTTCCAGGGAACGATCAATGCGTAGACTGTTAGTGACATTACTCCCATGGAGGAAAGTGCGCATAGTGACTGTTGTATTCAATCCCGATGCAATTTCTGTGTCTCAATAACACTCTGATAGTCCACAGATTACAGAATGCCATCAGATGTGCATCGGAAACTACTACTGGTCTTCCAGAGAACGATCAAAGCGTAGACTGTTTGAGATATCGCTCCCGTGGAGGAAAGTGCGCATGGTGACTGTTGTATTCAATCCCGATTTATTTTCTGTGTTTCAAGAACACTCTGATAGTCCACAGATAACAGAATGCCACCAGTTGTGCATCGGAAACCACTACTGGTCTTCCAGGAAACGATCAAGACGTAGACTGTTTGAGACTTTACTCCCATGAAGGAAAGTGCGCATGGGGAGTGTTGTATTCAATCCCGATGCAATTTCAGTGTTTCATCAACACACTGATAGTCCACAGATTACAGAATGCCACCAGATGCACATCGGGAACTACTACTGGTCTTCCAGGGAACGATCAAATCGTAGACTGTTTGACACATTACTCCTGCAGAGGAAAGTGCGCATGGAGTCTGTTGTATTCAATCCCGATGCAATTTCTGTGTTTCATCAACACTCCGATAGGCCACATATGACAGAATGCCACCAGATGTGCATCGGAAACTACTACTGGTCTTCCAGGGAACGATTAAAGCGAGGAATGTTTCAGACATTACTCCCGTGGAAGAAAGTGCGCATGGTGACTGTTGTATTCAATCCCGATGCAATTTCTGTGTTTCATCAACACTCTGATAGTCCATAGATTACAGAATGACACCAGATGGGCATCGGAAACTACTACTGGTCTTCCAGGGAACGATCAAAGCGTAGACTGTTTGAGACATTACTCCAATGGAGGAAAGTGCGCATGGTGACTGTTGTATTCAAACCCGATGCAAATTCTGTATTTCATCAACACTCTGATAGTCCACAGATTACAAATAGCCTTCAGATGTGCATCGGAAACTACTACTGGTCTCCCTGTGAACGGTCAAAGCGTAAACTGTTCGAGACATTACTCCCATGGAGGAAAGTGCGCATGGTGATTGTTGTATTCAATCCCGATGCAATTTCTGTGTTTCATCAAGACTCAGATAGTCCACAGATTACAGAATGCCTCCAGATGTGCATCGGAAACTACTACTGGTCTTCCAGGGATCGATCAAAGCGTAGACTGTTTGAGACATAACTCCCGTGGAGGATAATGCGCATGGTGACTGTTGTTATCAATCCCGATGCAATTTCTGTGTTTCATCAACACTCTGACAGTCCACAGATTACAGAATGCCACCAGATGTGCATCGGAAACTACTACTGGTCTTCCAGGGAACGATCAAAGCGTAGACTGTTTGAGACATTACTTCCATGGAGGAAAGTGCGCATGGTGACTGTTGTATTCAATCCCGATGCAATTTCTGTGTTTCATCAACACTCTGATAGACCACAGAATACAGACTGTCTCCAGATGTGCATCGGAAACTACTACTGGTCTTCCTGGGAACGATCAAAACGTAGACTGTACCAGACATTACTCCAAATGAGGAAACTGTGCATTGTGACAGTTGTATTCACTCCCGATGCAATTTCTGTGATTCACCAACACTTTGAAGGTCCACAGATTACAGAATGCCTCCAGATGTGCATCGTAAACTACTACTGGTCTTCCAGGGAAAGATCAAAGCGTAGACTGTTTTTGACATTATTCCCATGGAGAAAAGTGCGGATTGTGACTGTTGTATTCAATCCCGATGCATTTTCTGTGTTACATCAACACTCTGATAGTCCACAGATTACAGAATGCCACCAGTTGTTCATCGGAAACCACTACTGGTCTTCCAGGGAACGATCAAAGCGTAGACTGTTTGAGACATTACTCCCATGGAGAAAAGTGCGCATGGTGACTGTTGTATTCAATCCCGATGCAATTTCTGTGTTTCATCAACACTCTGATAGTCCACAGATTACAAAATGCCACCAGATGTGCATGGGAAACTACTACTGGCCTTCCAGGGAACGATCAATGCGTAGACAGTTAGTGACATTACTCCCATGGAGGAAAGTGCGCATAGTGACTGTTGTATTCAATCCCGATGCAATTTCTGTGTCTCAATAACACTCTGATAGTCCACAGATTACAGAATGCCATCCGATGTGCATCGGAAACTACTACTGGTCTTCCAGAGAACGATCGAATCGTAGACTGACTGAGACATTACTCCCATGGAGGAAAGTGCGCAAGGTGACTGTTGTATTGAATCCCGATGCTATTTCTGTGTTTCACCAACGCTCTGTTATTCCACAGATTACAGAATGCCACCAGATGTGCATCGGAAACTACTACTGGTATTCCAGGGAACGATCAAAGCGTAGACTGTTTGAGATATCACTCCCGTGGAGGAAAGTGCGCATGATGACTGTTGTATTCAATCCCGATTTCTTTTCTGTGTTTCAAGAACACTCTGATAGTCCACAGATAACAGAATGCCACCAGTTGTGCATCGGAAACCACTACTGGTCTTCCAGGAAACGATCAAGGCGTAGACTGTTTGAGACTTTACTCCCATGAAGGAAAGTGCGCATGGGAAGTGTTGTATTCAATCCCGATGCAATTTCTGTGTTTCATCAACACTCTGATAGTCCACAGATTACAGAATGCCACCAGATGCACATCGGGAACTACTACTGGTCTTCCAGGGAATAATCAAAGCGTAGACTGTTTGACACATTACTCCCACGGTGGAAAGTGCGCATGGTGTCTGTTGTATTCAATCCTGATGCAATTTCTGTGTTTCATCAACACTCTGATAGGCCACATTTTACAGAATGAAACCAGATGTGAATCGGAAACTACTACTGGTCTTCCAGGGAACGATTAAAGCTAGGAATGTTTCAGACATTACTCCCGTGGAGGAAAGTGCGCATGGTGACTGTTGTATTCAATCCCGATGCAATTTCTGTGTTTCATCAACACTCTGATAGTCCACAGATTACAGAATGCCACCAGACGTGCATCGGAAACTACTACTGGTCTTCCAGGGAACGATCAAAGCGTAGACTGTTTGAGACATTACTCCCACGGAGAAAAGTGCGCATGGTGACTGTTGTATTCAATCCCGATGCAATTTCTGTGTTTCATCAACACTCTGATAGTCCACAGATTACAGATAGCCTCCAGATGTGCATCGGAAACTACTACTGGTCTTCCTGTGAATGATCAAAGCGTAAACTGTTAGAGACATTACTCCCATTGAGGAAAATGCGCATGGTGACTGTTGTATTCAATCACGATGCAATTTCTGTGTTTCATCAACACTCTGATAGTCCACAGATTACAAAATGCCACCAGATGTGCATCGGAAACTACTACTGGTCTTCCAGGGAACGATCAATGCGTAGACTGTTAGTGACATTACTCACATGGAGGAAAGTGCGCATAGTGATTGTTGTATTCAATCCCGATGCAATTTCTGTGTCTCATCAACAACCTGATAGTCCACAGACTACAGAATGCCATCAGATGTGCATCAGAAACTACTACTGGTCTTCCGAAGAACGATCAAAGCGTAGACTGACTGAGACATTACTCCCATGGAGGAAAGTGCGCAAGGTGAATGTTGTATTGAATCCCGATGCTATCTCTGTGTTTCATCAACGATCTGTTAGTCCACAGATTACAGAATGCCACCAGATGTGCATCGGAAACTACTACTGGTCTTCCAGGTAACGATCAAAGCGTAGACTGTTTGAGACATCACTCCCGTGGAGGAAAGTGCGCATGGTGACTGTGGTATTCAATTACGATGCAATTTCTGTGTTTGAACGACATTCCGATAGTCCACAGATTACAGAATGCCATCAGATGTGCATCGGAACCTACTACTGGTCTTCCAAGGAACGATCAAAGCGTAGACTGTTTGAGACATTACTCCCATGGAGGAAAGTGCGCATGGTGACTGTTGTATTCAAACCCGAAGCAAATTCTGTATTTCATCAACACTCTGATAGTCCACAGATTACAAATAGCCTTCAGATGTGCATCGGAAACTACTACTGGTCTCCCTGTGAACGGTCAGAGCGTAAACTGTTCGAGACATTACTCCCATGGAGGAAAGTGCGCATGGTGACTGTTGTATTCAATCCCGATGCAATTTCTGTGTTTCATCAAGACTCAGATAGTCCACAGATTACAGAATGCCTCCAGATGTGCATCGGAAACTACTACTGGTCTTCCAGGGATCGATCAAAGCGTAGACTGTTTGAGACATAACTCCCGTGGAGGATAATGCGCATGGTGACTGTTGTTATCAATCCCGATGCAATTTCTGTGTTTCATCAACACTCTGACAGTCCACAGATTACAGAATGCCACCAGATGTGCATCGGAAACTACTACTGGTCTTCCAGCGGACGATCAAAGCGTAGACTGTTTGAGACATTACTTCCATGGAGGAAAGTGCGCATGGTGACTGTTGTATTCAATCCCGATGCAATTTCTGTGTTTCATCAACACTCTGATAGACCACAGAATACAGACTGTCTCCAGATGTGCATCGGAAACTACTACTGGTCTTCCTGGGAACGATAAAAACGTAGACTGTACCAGACATTACTCCAAATGAGGAAACTGTGCATTGTGACAGTTGTATTCACTCCCGATGCAATTTCTGTGATTCACCAACACTTTGAAGGTCCACAGATTACAGAATGCCTCCAGATGTGCATCGTAAACTACTACTGGTCTTCCAGGGAAAGATCAAAGCGTAGACTGTTTTTGACATTATTCCCATTAGGAAAAGTGCGGATTGTGACTGTTGTATTCAATCCCGATGCATTTTCTGTGTTACATCAACACTCTGATAGTCCACAGATTACAGAATGCCACCAGTTGTTCATCGGAAACCACTACTGGTCTTCCAGGGAACGATCAAAGCGTAGACTGTTTGAGACATTACTCCCATGGAGAAAAGTGCGCATGGTGACTGTTGTATTCAATCCCGATGCAATTTCTGTGTTTCATCAACACTCTGATAGTCCACAGATTACAAAATGCGACCAGATGTGCATGGGAAACTACTACTGGCCTTCCAGGGAACGATCAATGCGTAGACAGTTAGTGACATTACTCTCATGGAGGAAAGTGCGCATAGTGACTGTTGTATTCAATCCCGATGCAATTTCTGTGTCTCAATAACACTCTGATAGTCCACAGATTACAGAATGCCATCCGATGTGCATCGGAAACTACTACTGGTCTTCCAGAGAACGATCGAAGCGTAGACTGACTGAGACATTACTCCCATGGAGGAAAGTGCGCAAGGTGACTGTTGTATTGAATCCCGATGCTATTTCTGTGTTTCACCAACGCTCTGTTATTCCACAGATTACAGAATGCCACCAGATGTGCATCGGAAACTACTACTGGTATTCCAGGGAACGATCAAAGCGTAGACTGTTTGAGATATCACTCCCGTGGAGGAAAGTGCGCATGATGACTGTTGTATTCAATCCCGATTTCTTTTCTGTGTTTCAAGAACACTCTGATAGTCCACAGACAACAGAATGCCACCAGTTGTGCATCGGAAACCACTACTGGTCTTCCAGGAAACGATCAAGGCGTAGACTGTTTGAGACTTTACTCCCATGAAGGAAAGTGCGCATGGGAAGTGTTGTATTCAATCCCGATGCAATTTCTGTGTTTCATCAACACTCTGATAGTCCACAGATTACAGAATGCCACCAGATGCACATCGGGAACTACTACTGGTCTTCCAGGGAACAATCAAAGCGTAGACTGTTTGACACATTACTCCCACGGTGGAAAGTGCGCATGGTGTCTGTTGTATTCAATCCTGATGCAATTTCTGTGTTTCATCAACACTCTGATAGGCCACATTTTACAGAATGAAACCAGATGTGAATCGGAAACTACTACTGGTCTTCCAGGGAACGATTAAAGCTAGGAATGTTTCAGACATTACTCCCGTGGAGGAAAGTGCGCATGGTGACTGTTGTATTCAATCCCGATGCAATTTCTGTGTTTCATCAACACTCTGATAGTCCACAGATTACAGAATGCCACCAGACGTGCATCGGAAACTACTACTGGTCTTCCAGGGAACGATCAAAGCGTAGACTGTTTGAGACATTACTCCCACGGAGAAAAGTGCGCATGGTGACTGTTGTATTCAATCCCGATGCAATTTCTGTGTTTCATCAACACTCTGATAGTCCACAGATTACAGATAGCCTCCAGATGTGCATCGGAAACTACTACTGGTCTTCCTGTGAATGATCAAAGCGTAAACTGTTAGAGACATTACTCCCATTGAGGAAAATGCGCATGGTGACTGTTGTATTCAATCACGATGCAATTTCTGTGTTTCATCAACACTCTGATAGTCCACAGATTACAAAATGCCACCAGATGTGCATCGGAAACTACTACTGGTCTTCCAGGGAACGATCAATGCGTAGACTGTTAGTGACATTACTCACATGGAGGAAAGTGCGCATAGTGATTGTTGTATTCAATCCCGATGCAATTTCTGTGTCTCATCAACAACCTGATAGTCCACAGACTACAGAATGCCATCAGATGTGCATCAGAAACTACTACTGGTCTTCCGAAGAACGATCAAAGCGTAGACTGACTGAGACATTACTCCCATGGAGGAAAGTGCGCAAGGTGAATGTTGTATTGAATCCCGATGCTATCTCTGTGTTTCATCAACGCTCTGTTAGTCCACAGATTACAGAATGCCACCAGATGTGCATCGGAAACTACTACTGGTCTTCCAGGTAACGATCAAAGCGTAGACTGTTTGAGACATCACTCCCGTGGAGGAAAGTGCGCATGGTGACTGTGGTATTCAATTACGATGCAATTTCTGTGTTTGAACGACATTCCGATAGTCCACAGATTACAGAATGCCATCAGATGTGCATCGGAAACTACTACTGGTCTTCCAGGGAACGATCAAAGCGTAGACTGTTTGAGACATTACTCCCATGGAGGAAAGTGCGCATGGTGACTGTTGTATTCAAACCCGATGCAAATTCTGTATTTCATCAACACTCTGATAGTCCACAGATTACAAATAGCCTTCAGATGTGCATCGGAAACTACTACTGGTCTCCCTGTGAACGGTCAGAGCGTAAACTGTTCGAGACATTACTCCCATGGAGGAAAGTGCGCATGGTGACTGTTGTATTCAATCCCGATGCAATTTCTGTGTTTCATCAAGACTCAGATAGTCCACAGATTACAGAATGCCTCCAGATGTGCATCGGAAACTACAACTGGTCTTCCAGGGATCGATCAAAGCGTAGACTGTTTGAGACATAACTCCCGTGGAGGATAATGCGCATGGTGACTGTTGTTATCAATCCCGATGCAATTTCTGTGTTTCATCAACACTCTGACAGTCCACAGATTACAGAATGCCACCAGATGTGCATCGGAAACTACTACTGGTCTTCCAGCGGACGATCAAAGCGTAGACTGTTTGAGACATTACTTCCATGGAGGAAAGTGCGCATGGTGACTGTTGTATTCAATCCCGATGCAATTTCTGTGTTTCATCAACACTCTGATAGACCACAGAATACAGACTGTCTCCAGATGTGCATCGGAAACTACTACTGGTCTTCCTGGGAACGATAAAAACGTAGACTGTACGAGACATTACTCCAAATGAGGAAACTGTGCATTGTGACAGTTGTATTCACTCCCGATGCAATTTCTGTGATTCACCAACACTTTGAAGGTCCACAGATTACAGAATGCCTCCAGATGTGCATCGTAAACTACTACTGGTCTTCCAGGGAAAGATCAAAGCGTAGACTGTTTTTGACATTATTCCCATTAGGAAAAGTGCGGATTGTGACTGTTGTATTCAATCCCGATGCATTTTCTGTGTTACATCAACACTCTGATAGTCCACAGATTACAGAATGCCACCAGTTGTTCATCGGAAACCACTACTGGTCTTCCAGGGAACGATCAAAGCGTAGACTGTTTGAGACATTACTCCCATGGAGAAAAGTGCGCATGGTGACTGTTGTATTCAATCCCGATGCAATTTCTGTGTTTCATCAACACTCTGATAGTCCACAGATTACAAAATGCCACCAGATGTGCATGGGAAACTACTACTGGCCTTCCAGGGAACGATCAATGCGTAGACAGTTAGTGACATTACTCTCATGGAGGAAAGTGCGCATAGTGACTGTTGTATTCAATCCCGATGCAATTTCTGTGTCTCAATAACACTCTGATAGTCCACAGATTACAGAATGCCATCCGATGTGCATCGGAAACTACTACTGGTCTTCCAGAGAACGATCGAAGCGTAGACTGACTGAGACATTACTCCCATGGAGGAAAGTGCGCAAGGTGACTGTTGTATTGAATCCCGATGCTATTTCTGTGTTTCACCAACGCTCTGTTATTCCACAGATTACAGAATGCCACCAGATGTGCATCGGAAACTACTACTGGTATTCCAGGGAACGATCAAAGCGTAGACTGTTTGAGACTTTACTCCCATGAAGGAAAGTGCGCATGGGAAGTGTTGTATTCAATCCCGATGCAATTTCTGTGTTTCATCAACACTCTGATAGTCCACAGATTACAGAATGCCACCAGATGCACATCGGGAACTACTACTGGTCTTCCAGGGAACAATCAAAGCGTAGACTGTTTGACACATTACTCCCACGGAGGAAAGTGCGCATGGTGTCTGTTGTATTCAATCCTGATGCAATTTCTGTGTTTCATCAACACTCTGATAGGCCACATTTTACAGAATGCCACCAGATGTGAATCGGAAACTACAACTGGTCTTCCAGGGAACGAATAAAGCTAGGAATGTTTCAGACATTACTCCCGTGGAGGAAAGTGCGCATGGTGACTGTTGTATTCAATCCCGATGCAATTTCTGTGTTTCATCAACACTCTGATAGTTTACAGATTACAGAATGCCACCAGACGTGCATCGGAAACTACTACTGGTCTTCCAGGGAACGATCAAAGCGTAGACTGTTTGAGACATTACTCCCACGGAGAAAAGTGCGCATGGTGACTGTTGTATTCAAACCCGATGCAATTTCTGTGTTTCATCAACACTCTGATAGTCCACAGATTACAGATAGCCTCCAGATGTGCATCGGAAACTACTACTGGTATTCCAGGGAACGATCAAAGCGTAGACTGTTTGAGACTTTACTCCCATGAAGGAAAGTGCGCATGGGAAGTGTTGTATTCAATCCCGATGCAATTTCCGTGTTTCATCAACACTCTGATAGTCCACAGATTACAGAATGCCACCAGATGCACATCGGGAACTACTACTGGTCTTCCAGGGAACAATCAAAGCGTAGACTGTTTGAGACATTACTCCCGTGGAGGAAAGTTCGCATGGTGACTGTTGTATTCAATTACGTTACAATTTCTGTGTTTCATCAACACTCTGATAGTCCACAGATTACAGATAGCCTCCAGATGTGCATCGGAAACTACTACTGGTCTTCCTGTGAACGATCAAAGCGTAAACTGTTACAGACATTACTCCCATGGTGGAAAGTGCGCATGGTGACTGTTGTATTCAATCCCGATGCAATTTCTGTGTTTCATCAACACTCAGATAGTCCACAGATTTCATAATGCCTCCAGATGTGCATCGGAAACTACTACTGGTCTTTCAGGGAACGATGAAAGCGTAGACTGTTTGAGACATTACTCCCATGGAGGAAAGTTCGCATGGTGACTGCTGTATTCAATCCCCATGCAATTTCTGTGTTTCATCAACACTTAGATACTCATCAGATTACAGAATGATTCCAGATGTGCATCAGAAACTACTACTGGTCTTCCAGTGAACTATCGAAGCGAAGACTGTTTGAGACACTACTCCCATGGAGGAAGGTGCACATGGTGACTGTTGTATTGAATCCCGATGCAATATCTATGTTTCATCAACACTGTGATAGTCCACAGATTACAGAATGCCTCCAGATGTTCATCGGAAACTGCTACTGCTCTTCCAGGGAACGATCGAAGCGTAGACTGTTAGAGACATTACTCCCACGGAGGAAAGTGCGTATGGTGACTGTTGTATTCAATCCCGATGCAATTTTTGAGTATCATCAACACTCTGATAGTCCACAGATTACAGATTGCCTCCAGATGTGCATCGGAAGCTACTACTGGTCTTGCTGGGAACGATCAAAGAATAGATTGAGACATTACTCCCATGGAGGAAAGTGCGCATTGTGACTGTTGTATTCAATCCCAATGCAATTTCTGTGTTTTATCAACACTCACATACTCATCAGATTACAGAATGCCTCCAGATGTGCATCGGAAACTACTACTGGTCTTTCAGGGAACGATCAAAGCGTAGACTGTTTGAGACATTACTCCCATAGAGGTAAGTGCGCTTGGTGACTGTTGTATTCAATCCCGATGCAACTTCTGTGTTTCATAAACTCTCTGATAGTCCACAGATTACAGAATGCCACCAGATGTGCATCGGAAACTACTACTGGTCTTCCTGGGAACGATCAAAGCGTTGACTGTTTGTGACATTACTCCCACGGAGGAAAGTGCGCATGGTGACAGTTGTATTCAATCCCGATGCAATTTCTGAGTTTCATCAACACTCTGATAGTCCACAGATTACAGATTGCCTCCAGATGTGCATCGGAAGCTACTACTGGTCTTCCTGGGAACGATCAAATCGTAGACTGTTTGAGACATTTCTCCCATGGAGGAAAATGCGCATGGTGACTGTTCTGATAAATCCCGATTCAATTTCTGTTTTTCATCAACACTTTGAAGGTCCACAGTTTACAGAATGCCTCCAGATGTGCATCTGAATCTTCTACTGGTCTTCCAGGGAACGATCAAACCGTAGACTGTTTGAGACATTACTCCCGAGGAGGAAAGTGCGCATGGTGACGGTTGTATTCAATCCCGATGCAATTTCTGTGTTTCAACAACATTCTGATAGTCCACAGATTACAGAATGCCTCCAGATGTGCATCGGAAGCTACTACTGGTCTTGCAGGGAACGATCAAAGCGTAGTATGTCTGAGACATTACTCCCAAGGAGGAAAGTGCTCATGGTGGCTGTTGTATTCAATCCCGATGCAATACCTGTGTTTCATCAACACTTTGAATGTCCACAGATTACAGAATGTTTCCAAATGTGAATCTAAACTACTACTGGTCTACCAGGGAACAATCAAAGCGTAGACTGTTTGAGACATGACTCCCATGGAGGAAAGAGCGCATGGTGACTGTTGTGTTCAATCCCGATGCAATTTCTGTGTTTCATCAACACTTAGATACTCATCAGATTACAGAATGCCTCCAGATGTGCATCATAAACTACTACTGGTCTTCCAGGGAACGATCAAAGCGTAGACAGTTTGAGACATTACTCTCATGGAGAAAGGTGCACATGGTGACTGTTGTATTGAATCCCGATGCAATATCTATATTTCATCAACATTCTGATAGTCCACAGATTACATAATGCCTCCAGATGTGCATCGGAAACTACTACTGGTCTTGAGGAAACGATCAAAGCGATGACAGTTTGAGACATTACTCCAATGTAGAAATGTACGCATGGTGGCAGTTGTAATCAATCCCGATGCAATTTCTGCGTTTCATCAACACTTTGAAGGTCCACAGATTACAGAATGCCTCCAGATGTGCATCGGAATCTACTACTGGTCTTCCAGGGCACGATCAAAGCGTAGACTGTTTGAGACATTACTGCCATGGAGGAAAGTGCGCATGGTGACTGTTGTGTTCAATCCCGATGCAATTTCAGTGTTTCAACATCACTCTGTTAGTCCACAGATTACAGAATGCCTCCAGATGTACATCGGAAACTACTACTGGTCTTCCAGGGAACGATCAAAGCGTAGACTGTTTGAGACATTACTCCCATGGAGGAAAGTCCGTATGGTCACTGTTGTATTCAATCCCGGAGCAATTTCTGTGTTGCAACAACATTCTGATAGTCCACAGATTACAGAATGCCTCCAGATGTGCATCGGAAACTACTACTGGTCTTCCAGGGAACGATCAAAGCGTAGACTGTTAGAGACTTTACTCCCATGGAGGAAAGTGTGCATGGTGGCTGTTGTATCAATCCCGATTCAATTTCTGTGTTTCATCAACACTCTGATAGTCCACAGATTACAGAATGCCATCAGATGTGCATCGGAAACTACTACTGGTATTCCAGGGAACGATCAAAACGTAGACTGTTTGAGATATCGCTCCCGTGGAGGAAAATGCGCATGGTGACTGTTGTATTCAATCCCGATTAATTCTGTGTTTCAACAACACTCTGATAGTCCACAGATTACAGAATTCCACCAGTTGTGCATCGAAAACCACTACTGGTCTTCCAGGAAACGATCAAAGAGTAGACTGTTTGAGACATTACTCCCATGGAGGAAAGTGCGCATGGGGACTGTAGTATTCAATCCCGATGCAATTTCTGTGTTTCATCAACACTCTGATAGTCCACAGATTACAGAATGCCATCAGATGTGCATCGGAAACTACTACTGGTCATCCAGGGAACGATCATAGCGTAGACTGTTTGAGACACTACTCCCATGGAGGGAAGTGCGCATGGTGACTGTTGTATTCAACCACGATGCAATTGCTGTCTTTCATCAACACTCTGATAGTCCACAGATTACAGAATGCCGCCAGATGTGCATGGGAAACTACTACTGGTCTTCCAGGGAACGATCAAAGCGTAGACCGTTTGAGACATTACTCCCATGGAGGAAAGTGCGCATGGTGATTGTTGTATTCAATCCCGATGCAATTTCTGAGTTTCATCAACACTTTGAAGGTCCACAGGTTACAGAATGCCTGCAGATGTGCATCAGAAACTACTACTGGTCTTCCAGGGAACGATCAAAGCATAGACAGTTTGAGACATTACTGCCGTGGAGGAAAGTGTGCATGGTGTCTGTTGTATTCATTCCCGAGGCAATTTCTGTGTTTCATCAACACTCAGTTAATCCACAGATTCCAGAATTCCTCCAGGTGTGCATCGGAAACTACTACTGGTCTTCCTGGGAACGATAAAAGCTTAGACTCTTTGTGACATTACTCCCACGGAGAAACGTGCGCATGGGGACTGTTGTATTCAATCCCGATGCAATTTCTGTGTTTCATCAACACTCTGATAGTCCACAGATTACAGATAGCCTCCAGATGTGCATCGGAAACTACTACTGGTCTTCCTGTGAACGATCAAAGCGTAGACTGTTAGAGACTTTACTCCCATGGAGGAAAGTGTGCATGGTGGCTGTTGTATCAATCCCGATTCAATTTCTGTGTTTCATCAACACTCTGATAGTCCACAGATTACAGAATGCCATCAGATGTGCTTCGGAAACTACTACTGGTATTCCAGGGAACGATCAAAACGTAGACTGTTTTAGACATTACTCCCATGGAGGAAAGTGCGCATGGTGACTGTTGTATTCAATCCCAATGCAATTTCTGTGTTTCATCAACACTCTGATAGTCCACAGATTACAGAATGCCACCATATGTGCATCGGAAACAACTACTGGTATTCCAGGGAACGATCAAAGAGTAGACTGTTTGAAACATCACTCCCGTGGAGGAAAGTGCGCATGGTGACTGTTGTATTCAATCCCAATGCAATTTCTGTGTTTCATCAACACTCTGATAGTCCACAGATTACAGAATGCCACCATATGTGCATCGAAAACCACTACTGGTCTTCCAGGAAACGATCAAAGAGTAGACTGTTTGAGACATTACTCCCATGGAGGAAAGTGCGCATGGGGACTGTAGTATTCAATCCCGATGCAATTTCTGTGTTTCATCAACACTCTGATAGTCCACAGATTACAGAATGCCATCAGATGTGCATCGGAAACTACTACTGGTCATCCAGGGAACGATCAAAGCGTAGACTGTTTGAGACACTACTCCCATGGAGGGAAGTGCGCATGGTGACTGTTGTATTCAACCACGATGCAATTGCTGTGTTTCATCAACACTCTGATAGTCCACAGATTACAGAATGCCACCAGATGTGCATGGGAAACTACTACTGGTCTTCCAGGGAACGATCAAAGCGTAGACCGTTTGAGACATTACTCCCATGGAGGAAAGTGCGCATGGTGATTGTTGTATTCAATCCCGATGCAATTTCTGAGTTTCATCAACACTTTGAAGGTCCACAGGTTACAGAATGCCTGCAGATGTGCATCAGAAACTACTACTGGTCTTCCAGGGAACGATCAAAGCATAGACAGTTTGAGACATTACTGCCGTGGAGGAAAGTGATCATGGTGTCTGTTGTATTCATTCCCGAGGCAATTTCTGTGTTTCATCAACACTCAGTTAATCCACAGATTCCAGAATTCCTCCAGGTGTGCATCGGAAACTACTACTGGTCTTCCTGGGAACGATAAAAGCTTAGACTCTTTGTGACATTACTCCCACGGAGAAACGTGCGCATGGTGACTGTTGTATTCAATCCCGATGCAATTTCTGTGTTTCATCAACACTCTGATAGTCCACAGATTACAGATAGCCTCCAGATGTGCATCGGAAACTACTACTGGTCTTCCTGTGAACGATCAAAGCGTAGACTGTTAGAGACTTTACTCCCATGGAGGAAAGTGTGCATGGTGGCTGTTGTATCAATCCCGATTCAATTTCTGTGTTTCATCAACACTCTGATAGTCCACAGATTACAGAATGCCATCAGATGTGCTTCGGAAACTACTACTGGTATTCCAGGGAACGATCAAAACGTAGACTGTTTTAGACATTACTCCCATGGAGGAAAGTGCGCATGGGGACTGTAGTATTCAATCCCGATGCAATTTCTGTGTTTCATCAACACTCAGTTAATCCACAGATTCCAGAATTCCTCCAGGTGTGCATCGGAAACTACTACTGGTCTTCCAGGGAACGATCAAAGCGTAGACCGTTTGAGACATTACTCCCATGGAGGAAAGTGCGCATGGTGACTGTTGTATTCAATCCCAATGCAATTTCTGTGTTTCATCAACACTCTGATAGTCCACAGATTACAGAATGCCACCATATGTGCATCGGAAACTACTACTGGTATTCCAGGGAACGATCAAAGAGTAGACTGTTTGAAACATCACTCCCGTGGAGGAAAGTGCGCATTGTGACTGTTGTATTCAATCCCGATGCATTTTCTGCGTTACATCAACACTCTGATGGTCCACAGATTACAGAATGGCAAAAGTTGTTCATCGGAAACCACTACTGGTCTCCCAGGGAACGATCAAAGCGTAGACTGTTTGAGAGATTACTATCATGGAGGAAAGTGCGCATGGTGACTGTTGTATTCAATCCCGATGCAATATCTGTGTTTCATCAACACTCTGATAGTCCACAGATTACTAAATGCCACCAGATGTGCATCGGAAACTACTACTGGTCTTCCAGGGAACGATCAATGCGTAGACTGTTAGTGACATTACTCCCATGGAGGAAATTGCGCATGGTGACTGTTATATTCAATCCCGATGCATTTTCTGTGTCTCCTCAACACTCCGATAGTCCACAGACTACAGAATACCTCCAGATGTGCATCGGAAACTACTACTGGTATTCCAGGGAACGATCAACTCATAGAGTGTTCGAGACATTCCTCCCATGGAGGAAACTGCGCATGGTGACTGTTGTATTGAATCCAGATGCAATTTTTGTATTTCATCAACACTCTGATAGTCCACAGATTACAGATTGCCTCCAGATGTGCATCGGAAACTACTACTGGTCTTCCAGGGAACGATCAAAGCGTAGACTGTTTGAGACATTACTCCCGTGGAGGAAAGTTCGCATGGTGACTGTTGTATTCAATTACATTACAATTTCTGTGTTTCATCAACACTCTGATAGTCCACAGATTACAGATAGCCTCCAGATGTGCATCGGAAACTACTACTGGTCTTCTTGTGAACGATCAAAGCGTAAACTGTTAGAGACATTACTCCCATGGAGGAAAGTGCGCATGGTGATTGTTGTATTCAATCCCGATGCAATATCTGTGTTTCATCAACTCTCAGATAGTCCACAGATTACAGAATGCCTCCAGATGTGCATCGGAAACTACTACTGGTCTTCCAGGGAACGATCAAAGCGTAGACTGTTTGAGACATTACTCCCGTGGAGGAAAGTGCGCATGGTGACTGTTGTATTCAATCTCCATGCAATTTCTGTGTTTCATCAACACTTAGATACTCATCAGATTACAGAATGATTCCAGATGTGCATCAGAAACTACTACTGGTCTTCCAGGGAACTATCGAAGCGAAGACTGTTTGAGACACTGCTCCCATGGAGGAAGGTGCACATGGTGACTGTTGTATTGAATCCCGATGCAATATCTATGTTTCATCAACACTGTGATAGTCCACAGATTACAGAATGCCTCCAGATGTTCATCGGAAACTGCTACTGGTCTTCCAGGGAACGATCGAAGCGTAGACTGTTAGAGACATTACTCCCACGGAGGAAAGTGCGCATGGTGACAGTTGTATTCAATCCCGATGCAGTTTCTGAGTATCATCAACACTCTGATAGTCCGCAGATTACAGATTGCCTCCAGATGTGCATCGGAAGCTACTACTGGTCTTCCTGGGAACGGTCAAAGAATAGACTGTTTGAGACATTACTCCCATGGAGGAAAGTGCTCATGGTGACTGTTGTATTCAATCCCGATGCAATACCTGTGTTTCATCAACACTTTGAAGGTCCACAGATTACAGAATGCCTCCAAATGTGAATCTAAACTACTACTGGTCTACCAGTGAACAATCAAAGCGTAGACTGTTTGAGACATGACTCCCATGGAGGAAAGTGCGGATGGTGACTGTTGTATTCAATCCCAATGCAATTTCTGTGTTTCATCAACACTTAGATACTCATCATTATTACAGAATGCCTCCAGATGTGCATCTTAAACTACAACTTGTCTTCCAGGGAACGATCAAAGCGTAGACTGTTTGAGACATTACTCCTATGGAGAGAGGTGCGTATGGTGACTGTTGTATTCAATCCTGATGCATTTTTTGTGTTTCATCAACACTCTGATAGTCCACAGATTACAGAATGCCTCCAGATGTGCATCGGAAACTACCACTGGGCTTCCAGGGAACGATCAAAGCGTAGACTGTTTGAGACATTACTCCCATGGAGAAAGGTGCACATGGTGACTGTTGTATTGAATCCCGATGCAATATCTATGTTTCATCAACATTCTGATAGTCCACAGATTACATAATGCCTCCCGATGTGCATCGGAAACTACTACTGGTCTTGAGGAAACGATCAAAGCGATGACAGTTTGAGACATTACTCCAATGTAGAAATGTACGCATTATGCCAGTTGTATTCAATCCCGATGCAATTTCTGCGTTTCATCGACACTTTGAAGGTCCACAGATTACAGAATGCTTCCAGATGTGCGTCGGAAATTACTACTGGTCTTCCAGGGAACGATCAAAGCGTAGACTGTTTGAGACATTACTCCCATGGAGGAAAGTCCGTATGGTCACTGTTGTATTCAATCCCGGAGCAATTTCTGTGTTTCAACAACATTCTGATAGTCCACAGAGTACAGAATGCCTCCAGATGTGCATCGGAAACTATTACTGGTCTTCCAGGGAGCGATCAAAGCGTAGACTGTTTGAGACATTACTCCCATGGAGGAAATTGCGCATGGTGACTGTTGTATTCAATCCCGATGGAATATCTGTGTTCATCAACAATCTGATAGTCCACAGATTATAGAATGCCTCCAGATGTGCATCGGAAACTACTACTGGTCTTCCAGGGAACGATCAAAGCGTAGACTGTTTGAGACATTACTCCTATGTAGGATAGTGCGCATGGTGACTGTTGTAATCAATCCCAATGCAATTTCTGTGTTTCATCAACACTCAGTTAATCCACAGATTCCAGAATGCCTCCAGGTGTGCATCGGAAACTAATACTGGTCTTCCTGGGAACGATAAAAGCGTAGACTCTTTGTGACATTACTCCCACGGAGAAACGTGCGCATGGTGACTGTTGTATTCAATCCCGATGCAATTTCTGTGTTTCATCAACACTCTGATAGTCCACAGATTACAGATAGCCTCCAGATGTGCATCGGAAACTACTACTGGTCTTCCTGTGAACGATCAAAGCGTAAACTGTTAGAAACATTACTCCCATGGAGGAAAGTGCGCATGGTGACTGTTGTATTCAATCCCGATGCAATTTCTGTGTTTCATCAACACTCAGATAGTCCACAGATACCAGAATGCCTCCAGATGTGCATCGGAAACTACTACTGGTCTTCCAGGGAACGATCAAAGCGTAGACTGTTTTAGACATTATTCCCATGGAGAAAAGTGCGGATTGTGACTGTTGTATTCAATCCCGATGCAATTTCTGTGTTTCATCAACACTCTGATAGTCCACAGATTACAGAATGCCACCAGATGTGCATCGGAAACTACTACTGGTATTTCAGGGAACGATCAAAGAGTAGACTGTTTGAAATATCACTCTCGTGGAGGAAAGTGCGCATTGTGACTGTTGTATTCAATCCCGATGCATTTTCAGCGTCACATCAACACTCTGATAGTCCACAGATTACAGAATGGCACCTGTTGTTCATCGGAAACCACTGCTGGTCTCCCAGGGAACGATCAAAGCGTAGACTGTTTGAGAGATTACTATCATGGAGGAAAGTGCGCATGGTGACTGTTGTATTCAAACCCGATGCAATTTCTGTGTTTCATCAACACTCTGATAGTCCACAGATTACAAAATGCCACCAGATGTGCATCGGAAACTACTACTGGTCTTCCAGGGAACGATCAATGCGTAGACTGTTAGTGACATTACTCCCATGGAGGAAATTGCGCATGGTGACTGTTATATTCAATCCCGATGCATTTTCTGTGTCTCATCAACACTCTGATAGTCCACAGATTACAGAATACCTCCAGATGTGCATCGGAAACTACTACTGGTATTCCTGGGAGCGATCAACGCATAGACTGTTCGAGACATTACTCCCATGGAGGAAACTGCGCATGGTGACTGTTGTATTCAATCCAGATGCAATTTTTGTATTTCATCAACACTCTGATAGTCCACAGATTACAGAATGCCTCCAGATGTGCATCGGAAACTACTACTGGTCTTCTAGGGAACGATCAAAGCGTAGACTGTTTGAGACATTACTCCCGTGGAGGAAAGTTCGCATGGTGACTGTTGTATTCAATTACGTTACAATTTCTGTGTTTAATCAACACTCTGATAGTCCACAGATTACAGATAGCCTCCAGATGTGCATCGGAAACTACTACTGGTCTTCCTGTGAACGATCAAAGCGTAAACAGTTAGAGACATTACTCCCATGGAGGAAAGTGCGCATGGTGACTGTTGTATTCAATCCCGATGCAATTTCTGTGTTTCATCAACACTCAGATAGTCCACAGATTACAGAATGCCTCCAGATGTGCATCGGAAACTACTACTGGTCTTCCAGGGAACGATCAATGCGTAGACTGTTAGTGACATTACTCCCATGGAGGAAATTGCGCATGGTGACTGTTATATTCAATCCCGATGCATTTTCTGTGTCTCACAAACACTCTGATAGTCCACAGATTACAGAATACCTCCAGATGTGCATCGGAAACTACTACTGGTATTCCTGGGAGCGATCAACGCATAGACTGTTCGAGACATTACTCCCATGGAGGAAACTGCGCATGGTGACTGTTGTATTCAATCCAGATGCAATTTTTGTATTTCATCAACACTCTGATAGTCCACAGATTACAGAATGCCACCAGATATGCATCGGAAACTACTACTGGTCTTCCAGGGAACGATCAAAGCGTAGATTGTTTCAGACGTTACTCCCATGGAGGAAATTGAGGATGGTGACTGTTGTATTCAATCCCGATGCAATTTCTGTGTTTCATCAACACTCTGATAGTCCACAGAATACAGATTGTCTCCAGATGTTCATCGGAAACTACTACTGGTCTTCCTGGGAACGATCAAAGCGTAGACTGTACCAGACATTACTCCCATTGAGGAAACTGTGGATTGTGACAGTTGTATTCACTCCCGATGCAATGTCTGTGTTTCATAAACACTTTGAAGGTCCACAGATTACAGAATGCTTCCCGATGTGCATCGGAAACTACTACTGGTCTTCCAGGGAACGATCAAACCATAGAATGTTTTAAACACTATTCCCATGGAGAAAAGTGCGCATGGTGACTGTTGTATTCAATCCCGATGCAATTTCTGTGTTTCATCAACACTCTGATTGTCCACAGATTACAAAATGCCACCAGATGTGCATCGGAAACTACTACTGGTCTTCCAGGGAACGATCAATGCGTAGACAGTTAGTGACATTACTCCCATGGAGGAAAGTGCGCATAGTGACTGTTGTATTCAATCGCGATGCAATTTCTGTGTCTCAATAACACTCTGATAGTCCACAGATTACAGAATGCCATCAGATGTGCATCGGAAACTACTACTGGTCTTCCAGAGAACGATCAAAGCGTAGACTGTTTGAGACATTACTCCTATGTAGGAAAGTGCGCATGGTGACTGTTGTAATCAATCCCAATGCAATTTCTGTGTTTCATCAACACTCAGTTAATCCACAGATTCCAGAATGCCTCCAGGTGTGCATCGGAAACTAATACTGGTCTTCCTGGGAACGATAAAAGCGTAGACTCTTTGTGACATTACTCCCACGGAGAAACGTGCGCATGGTGACTGTTGTATTCAATCCCGATGCAATTTCTGTGTTTCATCAACACTCTGATAGTCCACAGATTACAGATAGCCTCCAGATGTGCATCGGAAACTACTACTGGTCTTCCTGTGAACGATCAAAGCGTAAACTGTTAGAGACATTACTCCCATGGAGGAAAGTGCGCATGGTGACTGTTGTATTCAATCCCGATGCAATTTCTGTGTTTCATCAACACTCAGATAGTCCACAGATACCAGAATGCCTCCAGATGTGCATCGGAAACTACTACTGGTCTTCCAGGGAACGATCAAAGCGTAGACTGTTTTAGACATTATTCCCATGGAGAAAAGTGCGGATTGTGACTGTTGTATTCAATCCCGATGCAATTTCTGTGTTTCATCAACACTCTGATAGTCCACAGATTACAGAATGCCACCAGATGTGCATCGGAAACTACTACTGGTATTTCAGGGAACGATCAAAGAGTAGACTGTTTGAAATATCACTCTCGTGGAGGAAAGTGCGCATTGTGACTGTTGTATTCAATCCCGATGCATTTTCAGCGTTACATCAACACTCTGATAGTCCACAGATTACAGAATGGCACCTGTTGTTCATCGGAAACCACTGCTGGTCTCCCAGGGAACGATCAAAGCGTAGACTGTTTGAGAGATTACTATCATGGAGGAAAGTGCGCATGGTGACTGTTGTATTCAAACCCGATGCAATTTCTGTGTTTCATCAACACTCTGATAGTCCACAGATTACAAAATGCCACCAGATGTGCATCGGAAACTACTACTGGTCTTCCAGGGAACGATCAATGCGTAGACTGTTAGTGACATTACTCCCATGGAGGAAATTGCGCATGGTGACTGTTATATTCAATCCCGATGCATTTTCTGTGTCTCATCAACACTCTGATAGTCCACAGATTACAGAATACCTCCAGATGTGCATCGGAAACTACTACTGGTATTCCTGGGAGCGATCAACGCATAGACTGTTCGAGACATTACTCCCATGGAGGAAACTGCGCATGGTGACTGTTGTATTCAATCCAGATGCAATTTTTGTATTTCATCAACACTCTGATAGTCCACAGATTACAGAATGCCTCCAGATGTGCATCGGAAACTACTACTGGTCTTCTAGGGAACGATCAAAGCGTAGACTGTTTGAGACATTACTCCCGTGGAGGAAAGTTCGCATGGTGACTGTTGTATTCAATTACGTTACAATTTCTGTGTTTAATCAACACTCTGATAGTCCACAGATTACAGATAGCCTCCAGATGTGCATCGGAAACTACTACTGGTCTTCCTGTGAACGATCAAAGCGTAAACAGTTAGAGACATTACTCCCATGGAGGAAAGTGCGCATGGTGACTGTTGTATTCAATCCCGATGCAATTTCTGTGTTTCATCAACACTCAGATAGTCCACAGATTACAGAATGCCTCCAGATGTGCATCGGAAACTACTACTGGTCTTCCAGGGAACGATCAATGCGTAGACTGTTAGTGACATTACTCCCATGGAGGAAATTGCGCATGGTGACTGTTATATTCAATCCCGATGCATTTTCTGTGTCTCACAAACACTCTGATAGTCCACAGATTACAGAATACCTCCAGATGTGCATCGGAAACTACTACTGGTATTCCTGGGAGCGATCAACGCATAGACTGTTCGAGACATTACTCCCATGGAGGAAACTGCGCATGGTGACTGTTGTATTCAATCCAGATGCAATTTTTGTATTTCATCAACACTCTGATAGTCCACAGATTACAGAATGCCACCAGATATGCATCGGAAACTACTACTGGTCTTCCAGGGAACGATCAAAGCGTAGATTGTTTCAGACGTTACTCCCATGGAGGAAATTGAGGATGGTGACTGTTGTATTCAATCCCGATGCAATTTCTGTGTTTCATCAACACTCTGATAGTCCACAGAATACAGATTGTCTCCAGATGTTCATCGGAAACTACTACTGGTCTTCCTGGGAACGATCAAAGCGTAGACTGTACCAGACATTACTCCCATTGAGGAAACTGTGGATTGTGACAGTTGTATTCACTCCCGATGCAATGTCTGTGTTTCATAAACACTTTGAAGGTCCACAGATTACAGAATGCTTCCCGATGTGCATCGGAAACTACTACTGGTCTTCCAGGGAACGATCAAACCATAGAATGTTTTAAACACTATTCCCATGGAGAAAAGTGCGCATGGTGACTGTTGTATTCAATCCCGATGCAATTTCTGTGTTTCATCAACACTCTGATTGTCCACAGATTACAAAATGCCACCAGATGTGCATCGGAAACTACTACTGGTCTTCCAGGGAACGATCAATGCGTAGACAGTTAGTGACATTACTCCCATGGAGGAAAGTGCGCATAGTGACTGTTGTATTCAATCGCGATGCAATTTCTGTGTCTCAATAACACTCTGATAGTCCACAGATTACAGAATGCCATCAGATGTGCATCGGAAACTACTACTGGTCTTCCAGAGAACGATCAAAGCGTAGACTGTTTGAGATATCGCTCCCGTGGAGGAAAGTGCGCATGGTGACTGTTGTATTCAATCCCGATTTATTTTCTGTGTTTCAAGAACACTCTGATAGTCCACAGATAACAGAATGCCACCAGTTGTGCATCGGAAACCACTACTGGTCTTCCAGGAAACGATCAAGACGTAGACTGTTTGAGACTTTACTCCCATGAAGGAAAGTGCGCATGGGGAGTGTTGTATTCAATCCCGATGCAATTTCAGTGTTTCATCAACACACTGATAGTCCACAGATTACAGAATGCCACCAGATGCACATCGGGACCTACTACTGGTCTTCCAGGGAACGATCAAATCGTAGACTGTTTGACACATTACTCCTGCAGAGGAAAGTGCGCAGGGAGTCTGTTGTATTCAATCCCGATGCAATTTCTGTGTTTCATCAACACTCTGATAGGCCACATATGACAGAATGCCACCAGATGTGCATCGGAAACTACTACTGGTCTTCCAGGGAACGATTAAAGCGAGGAATGTTTCAGACATTACTCCCGTGGAAGAAAGTGCGCATGGTGACTGTTGTATTCAATCCCGATGCAATTTCTGTGTTTCATCAACACTCTGATAGTCCATAGATTACAGAATGACACCAGATGGGCATCGGAAACTACTACTGGTCTTCCAGGGAACGATCAAAGCGTAGACTGTTTGAGACATTACTCCAATGGAGGAAAGTGCGCATGGTGACTGTTGTATTCAAACCCGATGCAAATTCTGTATTTCATCAACACTCTGATAGTCCACAGATTACTAATAGCCTTCAGATGTGCATCGGAAACTACTACTGGTCTCCCTGTGAACGGTCAAAGCGTAAACTGTTCGAGACATTACTCCCATGGAGGAAAGTGCGCATGGTGATTGTTGTATTCAATCCCGATGCAATTTCTGTGTTTCATCAAGACTCAGATAGTCCACAGATTACAGAATGCCTCCAGATGTGCATCGGAAACTACTACTGGTCTTCCAGGGATCGATCAAAGCGTAGACTGTTTGAGACATAACTCCCGTGGAGGATAATGCGCATGGTGACTGTTGTTATCAATCCCGATGCAATTTCTGTGTTTCATCAACACTCTGACAGTCCACAGATTACAGAATGCCACCAGATGTGCATCGGAAACTACTACTGGTCTTCCAGGGAACGATCAAAGCGTAGACTGTTTGAGACATTACTTCCATGGAGGAAAGTGCGCATGGTGACTGTTGTATTCAATCCCGATGCAGTTTCTGTGTTTCATCAACACTCTCATAGACCACAGAATACAGACTGTCTCCAGATGTGCATCGGAAACTACTACTGGTCTTCCTGGGAACGATCAATACGTAGACTGTACCAGACATTACTCCAAATGAGGAAACTGTGCATTGTGACAGTTGTATTGACTCCCGATGCAATTTCTGTGATTCACCAACACTTTGAAGGTCCACAGATTACAGAATGCCTCTAGATGTGCATCGTAAACTACTACTGGTCTTCCAGGGAAAGATCAAAGCGTAGACTGTTTTTGACATTATTCCCATGGAGAAAAGTGCGGATTGTGACTGTTGTATTCAATCCCGATGCATTTTCTGTGTTACATCAACACTCTGATAGTCCACAGATTACAGAATGCCACCAGTTGTTCAACGGAAACCACTACTGGTCTTCCAGGGAACGATCAAAGCGTAGACTGTTTGAGACATTACTCCCATGGAGAAAAGTGCGCATGGTGACTGTTGTATTCAATCCCGATGCAATTTCTGTGTTTCATCAATACTCTGATAGTCCACAGATTACAAAATGCCACCAGATGTGCATGGGAAACTACTACTGGCCTTCCAGGGAACGATAAATGCGTAGACAGTTAGTGACATTACTCCCATTGAGGAAAGTGCGCATAGTGACTGTTGTATTCAATCCCGATGCAATTTCTGTGTCTCAATAACACTCTGATAGTCCACAGATTACAGAATGCCATCCGATGTGCATCGGAAACTACTACTGGTCTTCCAGAGAACGATCGAAGCGTAGACTGACTGAGACATTACTCCCATGGAGGAAAGTGCGCAAGGTGACTGTTGTATTGAATCCCGATGCTATTTCTGTGTTTCACCAACGCTCTGTTATTCCACACATTACAGAATGCCACCAGATGTGCATCGGAAACTACTACTGGTATTCCAGGGAACGATCAAAGCGTAGACTGTTTGAGATATCACTCCCGTGGAGGAAAGTGCGCATGATGACTGTTGTATTCAATCCCGATTTATTTTCTGTGTTTCAAGAACACTCTGATAGTCCACAGATAACAGAATGCCACCAGTTGTGCATCGGAAACCACTACTGGTCTTCCAGGAAACGATCAAGGCGTAGACTGTTTGAGACTTTACTCCCATGAAGGAAAGTGCGCATGGGAAGTGTTGTATTCAATCCCGATGCAATTTCTGTGTTTCATCAACACTCTGATAGTCCACAGATTACAGAATGCCACCAGATGCACATCGGGAACTACTACTGGTCTTCCAGGGAACATCAAAGCGTAGACTGTTTGACACATTACTCCCACGGAGGAAAGTGCGCATGGTGTCTGTTGTATTCAATCCTGATGCAATTTCTGTGTTTCATCAACACTCTGATAGGCCACATTTTACAGAATGAAACCAGATGTGAATCGGAAACTACTACTGGTCTTCCAGGGAACGATTAAAGCTGGGAATGTTTCAGACATTACTCCCGTGGAGGAAAGTGCGCATGGTGACTGTTGTATTCAATCCCGATGCAATTTCTGTGTTTCATCAACACTCTGATAGTCCACAGATTACAGAATGCCACCAGACGTGCATCGGAAACTACTACTGGTCTTCCAGGGAACGATCAAAGCGTAGACTGTTTGAGACATTACTCCCACGGAGAAAAGTGCGCATGGTGACTGTTGTATTCAATCCCGATGCAATTTCTGTGTTTCATCAACACTCTGATAGTCCACAGATTACAGATAGCCTCCAGATGTGCATCGGAAACTACTACTGGTCTTCCTGTGAATGATCAAAGCGTAAACTGTTATAGACATTACTCCCATTGAGGAAAATGCGCATGGTGACTGTTGTATTCAATCACGATGCAATTTCTGTGTTTCATCAACACTCTGATAGTCCACAGATTACAAAATGCCACCAGATGTGCATCGGAAACTACTACTGGTCTTCCAGGGAACGATCAATGCGTAGACTGTTAGTGACATTACTCCCATGGAGGAAAGTGCGCATAGTGATTGTTGTATTCAATCCCGATGCAATTTCTGTGTCTCATCAACACTCTGATAGTCCACAGATTACAGAATGCCATCAGATGTGCATCGGAAACTACTACTGGTCTTCCGAAGAACGATCAAAGCGTAGACTGACTGAGACATTACTCCCATGGAGGAAAGTGCGCAAGGTGAATGTTGTATTGAATCCCGATGCTATCTCTGTGTTTCATCAACGCTCTGTTAGTCCCCAGATTACAGAATGCCACCAGATGTGCATCGGAAACTACTACTGGTCTTCCAGGTAACGATCAAAGCGTAGACTGTTTGAGACATTACTCCCGTGGAGGAAAGTGCGCATGGTGACTGTGGTATTCAATTACGATGCAATTTCTGTGTTTCACCAACACTCAGATAGTCCACAGATTACAGAATGCCATCAGATGTGCATCGGAAACTACTACTGGTCTTCCAGGGAACGATCAAAGCGTAGACTGTTTGAGACATAACTCCCGTGGAGGATAATGCGCATGGTGACTGTTGTTATCAATCCCGATGCAATTTCTGTGTTTCATCAACACTCTGACAGTCCACAGATTACAGAATGCCACCAGATGTGCATCGGAAACTACTACTGGTCTTCCAGGGAACGATTAAAGCAAGGAATGTTTCAGACATTACTCCCGTGGAAGAAAGTGCGCATGGTGACTGTTGTATTCAATCCCGATGCAATTTCTGTGTTTCATCAAGACTCAGATAGTCCACAGATTACAGAATGCCTCCAGATGTGCATCGGAAACTACTACTGGTCTTCCAGGGATCGATCAAAGCGTAGACTGTTTGAGACATAACTCCCGTGGAGGATAATGCGCATGGTGACTGTTGTTATCAATCCCGATGCAATTTCTGTGTTTCATCAACACTCTGACAGTCCACAGATTACAGAATGCCACCAGATGTGCATCGGAAACTACTACTGGTCTTCCAGGGAACGATCAAAGCGTAGACTATTTGAGACATTACTTCCATGGAGGAAAGTGCGCATGGTGACTGTTGTATTCAATCCCGATGCAATATCTGTGTTTCATCAACACTCTGATAGACCACAGAATACAGACTGTCTCCAGATGTGCATCGGAAACTACTACTGGTCTTCCTGGGAACGATCAAAACGTAGACTGTACCAGACATTACTCCAAATGAGGAAACTGTGCGTTGTGACAGTTGTATTCACTCCCGATGCAATTTCTGTGATTCACCAACACTTTGAAGGTCCACAGAATACAGAATGCCTCCAGATGTGCATCGTAAACTACTACTGGTCTTCCAGGGAAAGTTCAAAGCGTAGACTGTTTTTGACATTATTCCCATGGAGAAAAGTGCGGATTGTGACTGTTGTATTCAATCCCGATGCATTTTCTGTGTTACATCAACACTCTGATAGTCCACAGATTACAGAATGCCACCAGTTGTTCATCGGAAACCACTACTGGCCTTCCAGGGAACGATCAATGCGTAGACAGTTAGTGACATTACTCCCATGGAGGAAAGTGCGCATAGTGACTGTTGTATTCAATCCCGATGCAATTTCTGTGTCTCAATAACACTCTGATAGTCCACAGATTACAGAATGCCATCCGATGTGCATCGGAAACTACTACTGGTGTTCCAGAGAACGATCGAAGCGTAGACTGACTGAGACATTACTCCCATGGAGGAAAGTGCGCAAGGTGACTGTTGTATTGAATCCCGATGCTATTTCTGTGTTTCACCAACGCTCTGTTATTCCACAGATTACAGAATGCCACCAGATGTGCATCGGAAACTACTACTGGTATTCCAGGGAACGATCAAAGCGTAGACTGTTTGAGATATCACTCCCGTGGAGGAAAGTACGCATGATGACTGTTGTATTCAATCCCGATTTATTTTCTGTGTTTGAAGAACACTCTGATAGTCCACAGATTACAGAATGCCATCCGATGTGCATCGGAAACTATTACTGGTCATCCAGAGAACGATCGAAGCGTAGACTGACTGAGACATTACTCCCATGGAGGAAAGTGCGCAAGGTGACTGTTGTATTGAATCCCGATGCTATTTCTGTGTTTCACCAACGCTCTGTTATTCCACAGATTACAGAATGCAACCAGATGTGCATCGGAAACTACTACTGGTATTCCAGGGAACGATCAAAGCGTAGACTGTTTGAGACATTACTCCCATGGAGAAAAGTCCGCATGGTGACTGTTGTATTCAATCCCGATGCAATTTCTGTGTTTCATCAACACTCTGATAGTCCACAGATTACAAAATGCCACCAGATGTGCATGGGAAACTACTACTGGCCTTCCAGGGAACGATCAATGCGTAGACAGTTAGTGACATTACTCCCATGGAGGAAAGTGCGCATAGTGACTGTTGTATTCAATCCCGATGCAATTTCTGTGTCTCAATAACACTCTGATAGTCCACAGATTACAGAATGCCATCCGATGTGAATCGGAAACTACTACTGGTCTTCCAGAGAACGATCGAAGCGTAGACTGACTGAGACATTACTCCCATGGAGGAAAGTGCGCAAGGTGACTGTTGTATTGAATCCCGATGCTATTTCTGTGTTTCACCAACGCTCTGTTATTCCACAGATTACAGAATGCCACCAGATGTGCATCGGAAACTACTACTGGTCTTCCAGGGAACGATCAAAGCGTAGACTGTTTGAGACATTACTTCCATGGAGGAAAGTGCGCATGGTGACTGTTGTATTCAATCCCGATGCAATTTCTGTGTTTCATCAACACTCTGATAGACCACAGAATATAGACTGTCTCCAGATGTGCATCGGAAACTACTACTGGTCTTCCTGGGAACGATCAAAACGTAGACTGTACCAGACATTACTCCAAATGAGGAAACTGTGCATTGTGACAGTTGTATTCACTCCCGATGCAATTTCTGTGATTCACCAACACTTTGAAGGTCCTCAGATTACAGAATGCCTCCAGATGTGCATCGTAAACTACTACTGGTCTTCCAGGGAAAGATCAAAGCGTAGACTGTTTTTGACATTATTCCCATGGAGAAAAGTGCGGATTGTGACTGTTGTATTCAATCCCGATGCATTTTCTGTGTTACATCAACACTCTGATAGTCCACAGATTACAGAATGCCACCAGTTGTTCATCGGAAACCACTACTGGTCTTCCAGGGAACGATCAATGCGTAGACTGTTGGTGACATTACTCCCATGGAGGAAAGTGCGCATAGTGATTGTTGTATTCAATCCCGATGCAATTTCTGTGTCTCATCAACACTCTGATAGTCCACAGATTACAGAATGCCATCAGATGTGCATCGGAAACTACTACTGGTCTTCCAGAGAACGATCAAAGCGTAGACTGTTTGAGATATCGCTCCCGTGGAGGAAAGTGCGCATGATGACTGTTGTATTAAATCCCGATTTATTTTCTGTGTTTCAAGAACACTCTGATAGTCCACAGATAACAGAATGCCACCAGTTGTGCATCGGAAACCACTACTGGTCTTCCAGGAAACGATCAAGACGTAGACTGTTTGAGACATTACTCACGTGGAGGAAAGTGCGCATGGTGACTGTGGTATTCAATTACGATGCAATTTCTGTGTTTCACCAACACTCAGATAGTCCACAGATTACAGAATGCCATCAGATGTGCATCGGAAACTACTACTGGTCTTCCAGGGAACGATCAAAGCGTAGACTGTTTGAGACATAACTCCCGTGGAGGATAATGCGCATGGTGACTGTTGTTATCAATCCCGATGCAATTTCTGTGTTTCATCAACACTCTGACAGTCCACAGATTACAGAATGCCACCAGATGTGCATCGGAAACTACTACTGGTCTTCCAGGGAACGATTAAAGCGAGGAATGTTTCAGACATTACTCCCGTGGAAGAAAGTGCGCATGGTGACTGTTGTATTCAATCCCGATGCAATTTCTGTGTTTCATCAACACTCTGATAGTCCATAGATTACAGAATGACACCAGATGGGCATCGGAAACTACTACTGGTCTTCCAGGGAACGATCAAAACGTAAACCGTATGAGACATTACTCCCATGGAGGAAAGTGCGCATGGTGACTGTTGTATTCAAACCCGATGCAAATTCTGTATTTCATCAACACTCTGATAGTCCACAGATTACAAATAGCCTTCAGATGTGCATCGGAAACTACTACTGGTCTCCCTGTGAACGGTCAAAGCGTAAACTCTTCGAGATATTACTCCCATGAAGGAAAGTGCGCATGGTGACTGTTGTATTCAATCCCGATCTAATTTCTGTGTTTCATCAAGACTCAGATAGTCCACAGATTACAGAATGCCTCCAGATGTGCATCGGAAACTACTACTGGTCTTCCAGGGATCGATCAAAGCGTAGACTGTTTGAGACATAACTCCCGTGGAGGATAATGCGCATGGTGACTGTTGTTATCAATCCCGATGCAATTTCTGTGTTTCATCAACACTCTGACAGTCCACAGATTACAGAATGCCACCAGATGTGCATCGGAAACTACTACTGGTCTTCCAGGGAACGATCAAAGCGTAGACTGTTTGAGACATTACTTCCATGGAGGAAAGTGCGCATGGTGACTGTTGTATTCAATCCCGATGCAATTTCTGTGTTTCATCAACACTCTGATAGACCACAGAATACAGACTGTCTCCAGATGTGCATCGGAAACTACTACTGGTCTTCCTGGGAACGATCAAAACGTAGACTGTACCAGACATTACTCCAAATGAGGAAACTGTGCATTGTGACAGTTGTATTCACTCCCGATGCAATTTCTGTGATTCACCAACACTTTGAAGGTCCACAGATTACAGAATGCCTCCAGATGTGCATCGTAAACTACTACTGGTCTTCCAGGGAAAGATCAAAGCGTAGACAGTTTTTGACATTATTCCCATGGAGAAAAGTGCGGATTGTGACTGTTGTATTCAATCCCGATGCATTTTCTGTGTTACATCAACACTCTGATAGTCCACAGATTACAGAATGCCACCAGTTGTTCATCGGAAACCACTACTTGTCTTCCAGGGAACGATCAAAGCGTAGACTGTTTGAGACATTACTCCCATGGAGAAAAGTGCGCATGGTGACTGTTGTATTCAATCCCGATGCAATTTCTGTGTTTCATCAACACTCTGATAGTCCACAGATTACAAAATGCCACCAGATGTGCATGGGAAACTACTACTGGCCTTCCAGGGAACGATCAATGCGTAGACAGTTAGTGACATTACTCCCATGGAGGAAAGTGCGCATAGTGACTGTTGTATTCAATCCCGATGCAATTTCTGTGTCTCAATAACACTCTGATAGTCCACAGATTACAGAATACCATCCGATGTGCATCGGAAACTACTACTGGTCTTCCAGAGAACGATCGAAGCGTAGACTGACTGAGACATTACTCCCATGGAGGAAAGTGCGCAAGGTGACTGTTGTATTGAATCCCGATGCTATTTCTGTGTTTCACCAACGCTCTGTTATTCCACAGATTACAGAATGCCACCAGATGTGCATCGGAAACTACTACTGGTATTCCAGGGAACGATCAAAGCGTAGACTGTTTGAGATATCACTCCCGTGGAGGAAAGTGCGCATGATGACTGTTGTATTCAATCCCGATTTATTTTCTGTGTTTCAAGAACGCTCTGATAGTCCACAGATAACAGAATGCCACCAGTTGTGCATCGGAAACCACTACTGGTCTTCCAGGAAACGATCAAGGCGTAGACTGTTTGAGACTTTACTCCCATGAAGGAAAGTGCGCATGGGAAGTGTTGTATTCAATCCCGATGCAATTTCTGCGTTTCATCAACACTCTGATAGTCCACAGATTACAGAATGCCACCAGATGCACATCGGGAACTACTACTGGTCTTCCAGGGAACAATCAAAGCGTAGACTGTTTGACACATTACTCCCACGGAGGAAAGTGCGCATGGTGTCTGTTGTATTCAATCCTGATGCAATTTCTGTGTTTCATCAACACTCTGATAGGCCACATTTTACAGAATGCCACCAGATGTGAATCGGAAACTACTACTGGTCTTCCAGGGAACGATTAAAGCTAGGAATGTTTCAGACATTACTCCCGTGGAGGAAAGTGCGCATGGTGACTGTTGTATTCAATCCCGATGCAATTTCTGTGTTTCATCAACACTCTGATAGTCCACAGATTACAGAATGCCACCAGACGTGCATCGGAAACTACTACTGGTCTTCCAGGGAACGATCAAAGCGTAGACTGTTTGAGACATTAATCCCACGGAGAAAAGTGCGCATGGTGACTGTTGTATTCAATCCCGATGCAAATTCTGCGTTTCATCAACACTCTGATAGTCCACAGATCACAGATAGCCTCCAGATGTGCATCGGAAACTACTACTGGTCTTCCTGTGAATGATCAAAGCGTAAACTGTTAGAGACATTACTCCCATTGAGGAAAATGCGCATGGTGACTGTTGTATTCAATCACGATGTAATTTCTGTAATTCATCAACACTCTGATAGTCCACAGATTACAAAATGCCACCAGATGTGCATCGGAAACTACTACTGGTCTTCCAGGGAACGATCAATGCGTAGACTGTTAGTGACATTACTCCCATGGAGGAAAGTGCGCATAGTGATTGTTGTATTCAATCCCGATGCAATTTCTGTGTCTCATCAACACTCTGATAGTCCACAGATTACAGAATGCCATCAGATGTGCATCGGAAACTACTACTGGTCTTCCGAAGAACGATCAAAGCGTAGACTGACTGAGACATTACTCCCATGGAGGAAAGTGCGCAAGGTGAATGTTGTATTGAATCCCGATGCTATCTCTGTGTTTCATCAACGCTCTGTTAGTCCACAGATTACAGAATGCCACCAGATGTGCATCGGAAACTACTACTGGTCTTCCAGGGAACGATCAAAGCGTAGACTGTTTGAGACATTACTCCCGTGGAGGAAAGTGCGCATGGTGACTGTGGTATTCAATTACGATGCAATTTCTGTGTTTCATCAACACTCAGATAGTCCACAGATTACAGAATGCCATCAGATGTGCATCGGAAACTACTACTGGTCTTCCAGGGAACGATCAAAGCGTAGACTGTTTGAGACATAATTCCCGTGGAGGATAATGCGCATGGTGACTGTTGTTATCAATCCCGATGCAATTTCTGTGTTTCATCAACACTCTGACAGTCCACAGATTACAGAATGCCACCAGATGTGCATCGGAAACTACTACTGGTCTTCCAGGGAACGATCAAAGCGTAGACTGTTTGAGACATTACTCCCATGGAGGAAAGTGCGCATGGTGACTGTTGTATTCAATCCCGATGCAATTTCTGTGTTTCATCAATACTCTGATAGACCACAGAGTACAGACTGTCTCCAGATGTGCATCGGAAACTACTACTGGTCTTCCTGGGAACGATCAAAACGTAGACTGTACCAGACATTACTCCAAATGAGGAAACTGTGCATTGTGACAGTT
Organism: Schistocerca gregaria; assembly: GCF_023897955.1. Lineage (NCBI taxonomy): Eukaryota > Metazoa > Arthropoda > Insecta > Orthoptera > Acrididae > Schistocerca > Schistocerca gregaria. The sequence continues at coordinate 11,075,637 of NC_064926.1, read as the reverse complement.
GTATTCACTCCCGATGCAATTTCTGCGATTCACCAACACTTTGAAGGTCCACAGATTACAGAATGCCTCCAGATGTGCATCGTAAACTACTACTGGTCTTCCAGGGAAAGATCAAAGCGTAGACTGTTTTTGACATTATTCCCATGGAGAAAAGTGCGGATTGTGACTGTTGTATTCAATCCCGATGCAGTTTCTGTGTTTCATCAACACTCTGATAGTCCGCAGATTAATGAATGCCTCCAGATGTGCATCGTAAACTACTACTGGTCATCCAGGGAAAGATCAAAGCGTAGACAGTTTGTAACATTACTCCCACGTAGGAAAGTTCGCATGGTAACTGTTGTTTTCAATCCCGATGCAATTTCTGTGTTTCATCAACACTCTGATAGTCCACAGATTACAGAATGCCTCCAGATGTGCATCGGAAAATACTACTGGTCTTCCTGTGAACGATCAAAGCGTAAACTGTTAGAGACATTACTCCCATGGAGGAAAGTGCGCATGGTGACTGTTGTATTCAATCCCGATGCAATTTCTGTGTTTCATCAACACTCAGATAGTCCACAGATTACAGAATGCCTCCAGATGTGCATCGGAAATTACTACTGGTCTTCCAGGGAACGATCAAAGCGTAGACTGTTTGAGACATTACTCCCATGGTGGAAAGTTCGCATGGTGACTGTTGTATTCAATTACGATGCAATTTCTGTGTTTCATCAACACTCAGATAGTCCACAGATTACAGAATGCCTCCAGATGTGCATCGGAAACTACTACTGGTCTTCCAGGGAACGATCAAAGCGTAGACTGTTTGAGACATTACTTCCATGGAGGAAAGTGCGCATGGTGACTGTTGTATTCAATCCCGATGAAATTTCTGTGTTTCATCAACACTCTGATAGACCACAGAATACAGACTGTCTCCAGATGTGCATCGGAAACTACTACTGGTCTTCCTGGGAACGATCAAAACGTAGACTGTACCAGACATTACTCCAAATGAGGAAACTGTGCATTGTGACAGTTGTATTCACTCCCGATGCAATTTCTGTGATTCACCAACACTTTGAAGGTCCACAGATTACAGAATGCCTCCAGATGTGCATCGTAAACTACTACTGGTCTTCCAGGGAAAGATCAAAGCGTAGACTGTTTTTGACATTATTCCCATGGAGAAAAGTGCGGATTGTGACTGTTGTATTCAATCCCGATGCATTTTCTGTGTTACATCAACACTCTGATAGTCCACAGATTACAGAATGCCACCAGTTGTTCATCGGAAACCACTACTGGTCTTCCAGGGAACGATCAAAGCGTAGACTGTTTGAGACATTACTCCCATGGAGAAAAGTGCGCATGGTGACTGTTGTATTCAATCACGATGCAATTTCTGTGTTTCATCAACACTCTGATAGTCCACAGATTACAAAATGCCACCATATGTGCATGGGAAACTACTACTGGCCTTCCAGGGAACGATCAATGCGTAGACAGTTAGTGACATTACTCCCATGGAGGAAAGTGCGCATAGTGACTGTTGTATTCAATCCCGATGCAATTTCTGTGTCTCAATAACACTCTGATAGTCCACAGATTACAGAATGCCATCCGATGTGCATCGGAAACTACTACTGGTCTTCCAGAGAACGATCGAAGCGTAGACTGACAGAGACATTACTCCCATGGAGGAAAGTGCGCAAGGTGACTGTTGTATTGAATCCCGATGCTATTTCTGTGTTTCACCAACGCTCTGTTATTCCACAGATTACAGAATGCCACCAGATGTGCATCGGAAACTACTACTGGTATTCCAGGGAACGATCAAAGCGTAGACTGTTTGAGATATCACTCCCGTGGAGGAAAGTGCGCATGATGACTGTTGTATTCAATCCCGATTTATTTTCTGTGTTTGAAAAACACTCTGATAGTCCACAGATTACAGAATGCCATCCGATGTGCATCGGAAACTATTACTGGTCTTCCAGAGAACGATCGAAGCGTAGAATGACTGAGACATTACTCCCATGGAGGAAAGTGCGCAAGGTGACTGTTGTATTGAATCCCGATGCTATTTCTGTGTTTCACCAACGCTCTGTTATTCCACAGATTACAGAATGCCACCAGATGTGCATCGGAAACTACTACTGGTATTCCAGGGAACGATCAAAGCGTAGACTGTTTGAGACATTACTCCCATGGAGAAAAGTGCGCATGGTGACTGTTGTATTCAATCCCGATGCAATTTCTGTGTTTCATCAACACTCTGATAGTCCACAGATTACAAAATGCCACCAGATGTGCATGGGAAACTACTACTGGCCTTCCAGGGAACGATCAATGCGTAGACAGTTAGTGACATTACTCCCATGGAGGAAAGTGCGCATAGTGACTGTTTTATTCAATCCCGATGCAATTTCTGTGTCTCAATAACACTCTGATAGTCCACAGATTACAGAATGCCATCCGATGTGCATCGGAAACTACTACTGGTCTTCCAGAGAACGATCGAAGCGTAGACTGACTGAGACATTACTCCCATGGAGGAAAGTGCGCAAGGTGACTGTTGTATTGAATCCCGATGCTATTTCTGTGTTTCACCAACGCTCTGTTATTCCACAGATTACAGAATGCCACCAGATGTGCATCGGAAACTACTACTGGTCTTCCAGGGAACGATCAAAGCGTAGACTGTTTGAGACATTACTTCCATGGAGGAAAGTGCGCATGGTGACTGTTGTATTCAATCCCGATGCAATTTCTGTGTTTCATCAACACTCTGATAGACCACAGAATACAGACTGTCTCCAGATGTGCATCGGAAACTACTACTGGTCTTCCTGGGAACGATCAAAACGTAGACTGTACCAGACATTACTCCAAATGAGGAAACTGTGCATTGTGACAGTTGTATTCACTCCCGATGCAATTTCTGTGATTCACCAACACTTTGAAGGTCCACAGATTACAGAATGCCTCCAGATGTGCATCGTAAACTGCTACTGGTCTTCCAGGGAAAGATCAAAGCGTAGACTGTTTTTGACATTATTCCCATGGAGAAAAGTGCGGATTGTGACTGTTGTATTCAATCCCGATGCATTTTCTGTGTTACATCAACACTCTGATAGTCCACAGATTACAGAATGCCACCAGTTGTTCATCGGAAACCACTACTGGTCTTCCAGGGAACGATCAATGCGTAGACTGTTAGTGACATTACTCCCATGGAGGAAAGTGCGCATAGTGATTGTTGTATTCAATCCCGATGCAATGTCTGTGTCTCATCAACACTCTGATAGTCCACAGATTACAGAATGCCATCAGATGTGCATCGGAAACTACTACTGGTCTTCCGAAGAACGATCAAAGCGTAGACTGACTGAGACATTACTCCCATGGAGGAAAGTGCGCAAGGTGAATGTTGTATTGAATCCCGATGCTATCTCTGTGTTTCATCAACGCTCTGTTAGTCCACAGATTACAGAATGCCACCAGATGTGCATCGGAAACTACTACTGGTCTTCCAGGGAACGATCAAAGCGTAGACTGTTTGAGACATAACTCCCGTGGAGGATAATGCGCATGGTGACTGTTGTTATCAATCCCGATGCAATTTCTGTGTTTCATCAACACTCTGACAGTCCACAGATTACAGAATGCCACCAGATGTGCATCGGAAACTACTACTGGTCTTCCAGGGAACGATTAAAGCGAGGAATGTTTCAGACATTACTCCCGTGGAAGAAAGTGCGCATGGTGACTGTTGTATTCAATCCCGATGCAATTTCTGTGTTTCATCAACACTCTGATAGTCCATAGATTACAGAATGACACCAGATGGGCATCGGAAACTACTACTGGTCTTCCAGGGAACGATCAAAGCGTAGACCGTTTGAGACATTACTCCCATGGAGGAAAGTGCGCATGGTGACTGTTGTATTCAAACCCGATGCAAATTCTGTATTTCATCAACACTCTGATAGTCCACAGATTACAAATAGCCTTCAGATGTGCATCGGAAACTACTACTGGTCTCCCTGTGAACGGTCAAAGCGTAAACTGTTCGAGACATTACTCCCATGGAGGAAAGTGCGCATGGTGACTGTTGTATTCAATCCCGATGCAATTTCTGTGTTTCATCAAGACTCAGATAGTCCACAGATTACAGAATGCCTCCAGATGTGCATCGGAAACTACTACTGGTCTTCCAGGGATCGATCAAAGCGTAGACTGTTTGAGACATAACTCCCGTGGAGGATAATGCGCATGGTGACTGTTGTTATCAATCCCGATGCAATTTCTTTGTTTCATTAGAACTCGGATAGTCCACAGATTAAAGAATGCCTCCAGATGTGCATCGGAAACTACTACTGGTCTTGAGGGAACGATCAAAGCGATGACAGTTTGAGACATTACTTCAATGTAGAGTTGTACGCATGGTGCCTGTTGTATTCAATCCCGATGCAATTTCTGTGTTTGATCAACACTTTGAAGGTCCACAGATTACAGAATGCCTCCAGATGTGCATCGGAAACTACTACTGGTCTTAAAGGGAACGACCAAGCGTAGACTGTTTCAGACGTTACTCCCATGGAGGAAAGTGAGGATGGTGACTGTTGTATTCAATTCCGATGCAATTTCTGTGTTTCATCAACACTCTGAAAGACCACAGAATACAGACTGTCTCCAGATGTGCATCGGAAACTACTACTGGTCTTCCTGGGAACGATCAAAACGTAGACTGTACCAGACATTACTCCAAATGAGGAAACTGTGCATTGTGACAGTTGTATTCACTCCCGATGCAATTTCTGTGATTCACCAACACTTTGAAGGTCCACAGATTACAGAATGCCTCCAGATGTGCATCGTAAACTACTACTGGTCTTCCAGGGAAAGATCAAAGCGTAGACTGTTTTTGACATTATTCCCATGGAGAAAAGTGCGGATTGTGACTGTTGTATTCAATCCCGATGCATTTTCTGTGTTACATCAACACTCTGATAGTCCACAGATTACAGAATGCCACCAGTTGTTCATCGGAAACCACTACTGGTCTTCCAGGGAACGATCAAAGCGTAGACTGTTTGAGACATTACTCCCATGGAGAAAAGTGCGCATGGTGACTGTTGTATTCAATCCCGATGCAATTTCTGTGTTTCATCAACACTCTGATAGTCCACAGATTACAAAATGCCACCAGATGTGCATGGGAAACTACTACTGGCCTTCCAGGGAACGATCAATGCGTAGACAGTTAGTGACATTACTCCCATGGAGGAAAGTGCGCATAGTGACTGTTGTATTCAATCCCGATGCAATTTCTGTGTCTCAATAACACTCTGATAGTCCACAGATTACAGAATGCCATCCGATGTGCATCGGAAACTACTACTGGTCTTCCAGAGAACGATCGAAGCGTAGACTGACTGAGACATTACTCCCATGGAGGAAAGTGCGCAAGGTGACTGTTGTATTGAATCCCGATGCTATTTCTGTGTTTCACCAACGCTCTCTTATTCCACAGATTACAGAATGCCACCAGATGTGCATCGGAAACTACTACTGGTATTCCAGGGAACGATCAAAGCGTAGCCTGTTTGAGATATCACTCCCGTGGAGGAAAGTGCGCATGATGACTGTTGTATTCAATCCCGATTTATTTTCTGTGTTTCAAGAACACTCTGATAGTCCACAGATAACAGAATGCCACCAGTTGTGCATCGGAAACCACTACTGGTCTTCCAGGAAACGATCAAGGCGTAGACTGTTTGAGACTTTACTCCCATGAAGGAAAGTGCGCATGGGAAGTGTTGTATTCAATCCCGATGCAATTTCTGCGTTTCATCAACACTCTGATAGTCCACAGATTACAGAATGCCACCAGATGCACATCGGGAACTACTACTGGTCTTCCAGGGAACAATCAAAGCGTAGACTGTTAGAGACATTACTCCCATTGAGGAAAATGCGCATGGTGACTGTTGTATTCAATCCCGATGCTATTTCTGTGTTTCATCAACACTCTGATAGGCCACATTTTACAGAATGCCACCAGATGTGAATCGGAAACTACTACTGGTCTTCCAGGGAACGATTAAAGCTAGGAATGTTTCAGACATTACTCCCGTTGAGGAAAGTGCGCATGGTGACTGTTGTATTCAATCCCGATGCAATTTCTGTGTTTCATCAACACTCTGATAGTCCACAGATTACAGAATGCCACCAGACGTGCATCGGAAACTACTACTGGTCTTCAAGGGAACGATCAAAGCGTAGACTGTTTGAGACATTACTCCCACGGAGAAAAGTGCGCATGGTGACTGTTGTATTCAATCCCGATGCAATTTCTGTGTTTCATCAACACTCTGATAGTCCACAGATCACAGATAGCCTCCAGATGTGCATCGGAAACTACTACTGGACTTCCTGTGAATGATCAAAGCGTAAACTGTTAGAGACATTACTCCCATTGAGGAAAATGCGCATGGTGACTGTTGTATTCAATCACGATGCAATTTCTGTAATTCATCAACACTCTGATAGTCCACAGATTACAAAATGCCACCAGATGTGCATCGGAAACTACTACTGGTCTTCCAGGGAACGATCAATGCGTAGACTGTTAGTGACATTACTCCCATGGAGGAAAGTGCGCATAGTGATTGTTGTATTCAATCCCGATGCAATTTCTGTGTCTCATCAACACTCTGATAGTCCACAGATTACAGAATGCCATCAGATGTGCATCGGAAACTACTACTGGTCTTCCGAAGAACGATCAAAGCGTAGACTGACTGAGACATTACTCCCATGGAGGAAAGTGCGCAAGGTGAATGTTGTATTGAATCCCGATGCTATCTCTGTGTTTCATCAACGCTCTGTTAGTCCACAGATTACAGAATGCCACCAGATGTGCATCGGAAACTACTACTGGTCTTCCAGGGAACGATCAAAGCGTAGACTGTTTGAGACATTACTCCCGTGGAGGAAAGTGCGCATGGTGACTGTGGTATTCAATTACGATGCAATTTCTGTGTTTCATCAACACTCAGATAGTCCACAGATTACAGAATGCCATCAGATGTGCATCGGAAACTACTACTGGTCTTCCAGGGAACGATCAAAGCGTAGACTGTTTGAGACATAACTCCCGTGGAGGATAATGCGCATGGTGACTGTTGTTATCAATCCCGATGCAATTTCTGTGTTTCATCAACACTCTGACAGTCCACAGATTACAGAATGCCACCAGATGTGCATCGGAAACAACTACTGGTCTTCCAGGGAACGATCAAAGCGTAGACTGTTTGAGACATTACTCCCATGGAGGAAAGTGCGCATGGTGACTGTTGTATTCAATCCCGATGCAATTTCTGTGTTTCATCAATACTCTGATAGACCACAGAGTACAGACTGTCTCCAGATGTGCATCGGAAACTACTACTGGTCTTCCTGGGAACGATCAAAACGTAGACTGTACCAGACATTACTCCAAATGAGGAAACTGTGCATTGTGACAGTTGTATTCACTCCCGATGCAATTTCTGCGATTCACCAACACTTTGAAGGTCCACAGATTACAGAATGCCTCCAGATGTGCATCGTAAACTACTACTGGTCTTCCAGGGAAAGATCAAAGCGTAGACTGTTTTTGACTTTATTCCCATGGAGAAAAGTGCGGATTGTGACTGTTGTATTCAATCCCAATGCAGTTTCTGTGTTTCATCAACACTCTGATAGTCCGCAGATTAATGAATGCCTCCAGATGTGCATCGTAAACTACTACTGGTCATCCAGGGAAAGATCAAAGCGTAGACAGTTTGTGACATTACTCCCACGTAGAAAAGTTCGCATGGTAACTGTTGTTTTCAATCCCGATGCCATTTCTGTGTTTCATCAACACTCTGATAGTCCACAGATTACAGATAGCCTCCAGATGTGCATCGGAAACTACTACTGGTCTTCCTGTGAACGATCAAAGCGTAAACTGTTAGAGACATTACTCCCATGGAGGAAAGTGCGCATGGTGACTGTTGTATTCAATCCCGATGCAATTTCTGTGTTTCATCAACACTCAGATAGTCCACAGATTACAGAATGCCTCCAGATGTGCATCGGAAATTACTACTGGTCTTCCAGGGAACGATCAAAGCGTAGACTGTTTGAGACATTACTCCCATGGTGGAAAGTTCGCATGGTGACTCTTGTATTCAATTACGATGCAATTTCTGTGTTTCATCAACACTCAGATAGTCCACAGATTACAGAATGCCTCCAGATGTGCATCGGAAACTACTACTGGTCTTCCTGGGAACGATCAAAGCGTAGACTGTTTGAGACATAACTCCCGTGGAGGAAAATGCGCATGGTGACTGTTGATATCAATCCCGATGCAGTTTCTGTGTTTCATCAATACTCTGACAGTCCACAGATTACAGAATGCCACCAGATGTGCATCGGATACTACTACTGGTCTCAAAGGGAGCGACCAAAGCGTAGACTGTTTGAGACATTACTCCCATTTAGGAATGTGCGCATGGTGACTGTTGTATTCAAACCCGATGCCATTTCTGTGTTTCACCAACAATCTGATAGTCCACAGATTACAGAATGCCACCAGATGTGCATCGGAAACTACTACTGGTCTTCCAGGGAACGATCAAAGCGTAGATTGATTCAGACGTTACTCCCATGGAGGAAATTGCGGATGGTGACTGTTGTATTCAATCCCAATGCAATTTCTGTGTTTCATCAACACTCTGATAGTCCACAGAATACAGATTGTCTCCAGATGTTCATCGGAAACTACTACTGGTCTATCTGGGAACGATGAAAGCGTAGACTGTACCAGACATTACTCCCATTGAGGAAACTGTGGATTATGACAGTTGTATTCACTCCCGATGCATTTTCTGTGTTTCATCAACACTTTGAAGGTCCACAGATAACAGAATGCCTCCAGATGTGCATCGGAAACTACTATTGGTCTTCCAGGGAACGATCAAAGCGTAGACTGTTTTAGACATTATTCCCATGGAGAAAAGTGCGGATTGTGACTGTTGTATTCAATCCCGATGCAATTTCTGTGTTTCATCAACACTCTGATAGTCCACAGATTACAGAATGCCACCAGATGTGCATCGGAAACTACTACTGGTATTCCAGGGAACGATCAAAGAGTAGACTGTTTGAGATATCACTCCCGTGGAGGAAAGTGCGCATTGTGACTGTTGTATTCAATTACGATGCAATTTCTGTGTTTCATCAACACTCAGATAGTCCACAGATTACAGAATGCCTCCAGATGTGCATCGGAAACTACTACTGGTCTTCCAGGGAACGATCAAAGCGTAAACTGTTAGAGACATTACTCCCATGGAGGAAAGTGCGCATGGTGACTGTTGTATTCAATCCCGATGCAATTTCTGTGTTTCATCAACACTCAGATAGTCCACAGATTACAGAATGCCTCCAGATGTGCATCGGAAATTACTACTGGTCTTCCAGGGAACGATCAAAGCGTAGACTGTTTGAGACATTACTCCCATGGTGGAAAGTTCGCATGGTGACTCTTGTATTCAATTACGATGCAATTTCTGTGTTTCATCAACACTCAGATAGTCCACAGATTACAGAATGCCACCAGATGTGCATCGGAAACTACTACTGGTCTTCAAGGGAACGATCAAAGCGTAGACTGTTTGAGACATTACTCCCACGGAGAAAAGTGCGCATGGTGACTGTTGTATTCAATCCCGATGCAATTTCTGTGTTTCATCAACACTCTGATAGTCCACAGATCACAGATAGCCTCCAGATGTGCATCGGAAACTACTACTGGTCTTCCTGTGAATGATCAAAGCGTAAACTGTTAGAGACATTACTCCCATTGAGGAAAATGCGCATGGTGACTGTTGTATTCAATCACGATGCAATTTCTGTAATTCATCAACACTCTGATAGTCCACAGATTACAAAATGCCACCAGATGTGCATCGGAAACTACTACTGGTCTTCCAGGGAACGATCAATGCGTAGACTGTTAGTGACATTACTCCCATGGAGGAAAGTGCGCATAGTGATTGTTGTATTCAATCCCGATGCAATTTCTGTGTCTCATCAACACTCTGATAGTCCACAGATTACAGAATGCCATCAGATGTGCATCGGAAACTACTACTGGTCTTCCGAAGAACGATCAAAGCGTAGACTGACTGAGACATTACTCCCATGGAGGAAAGTGCGCAAGGTGAATGTTGTATTGAATCCCGATGCTATCTCTGTGTTTCATCAACGCTCTGTTAGTCCACAGATTACAGAATGCCACCAGATGTGCATCGGAAACTACTACTGGTCTTCCAGGGAACGATCAAAGCGTAGACTGTTTGAGACATTACTCCCGTGGAGGAAAGTGCGCATGGTGACTGTGGTATTCAATTACGATGCAATTTCTGTGTTTCATCAACACTCAGATAGTCCACAGATTACAGAATGCCATCAGATGTGCATCGGAAACTACTACTGGTCTTCCAGGGAACGATCAAAGCGTAGACTGTTTGAGACATAACTCCCGTGGAGGATAATGCGCATGGTGACTGTTGTTATCAATCCCGATGCAATTTCTGTGTTTCATCAACACTCTGACAGTCCACAGATTACAGAATGCCACCAGATGTGCATCGGAAACTACTACTGGTCTTCCAGGGAACGATCAAAGCGTAGACTGTTTGAGACATTACTCCCATGGAGGAAAGTGCGCATGGTGACTGTTGTATTCAATCCCGATGCAATTTCTGTGTTTCATCAATACTCTGATAGACCACAGAGTACAGACTGTCTCCAGATGTGCATCGGAAACTACTACTGGTCTTCCTGGGAACGATCAAAACGTAGACTGTACCAGACATTACTCCAAATGAGGAAACTGTGCATTGTGACAGTTGTATTCACTCCCGATGCAATTTCTGCGATTCACCAACACTTTGAAGGTCCACAGATTACAGAATGCCTCCAGATGTGCATCGTAAACTACTACTGGTCTTCCAGGGAAAGATCAAAGCGTAGACTGTTTTTGACTTTATTCCCATGGAGAAAAGTGCGGATTGTGACTGTTGTATTCAATCCCAATGCAGTTTCTGTGTTTCATCAACACTCTGATAGTCCGCAGATTAATGAATGCCTCCAGATGTGCATCGTAAACTACTACTGGTCATCCAGGGAAAGATCAAAGCGTAGACAGTTTGTGACATTACTCCCACGTAGAAAAGTTCGCATGGTAACTGTTGTTTTCAATCCCGATGCCATTTCTGTGTTTCATCAACACTCTGATAGTCCACAGATTACAGATAGCCTCCAGATGTGCATCGGAAACTACTACTGGTCTTCCTGTGAACGATCAAAGCGTAAACTGTTAGAGACATTACTCCCATGGAGGAAAGTGCGCATGGTGATTGTTGTATTCAATCCCGATGCAATTTCTGTGTTTCATCAACACTCAGATAGTCCACAGATTACAGAATGCCTCCAGATGTGCATCGGAAATTACTACTGGTCTTCCAGGGAACGATCAAAGCGTAGACTGTTTGAGACATTACTCCCATGGTGGAAAGTTCGCATGGTGACTCTTGTATTCAATTACGATGCAATTTCTGTGTTTCATCAACACTCAGATAGTCCACAGATTACAGAATGCCTCCAGATGTGCATCGGAAACTACTACTGGTCTTCCTGGGAACGATCAAAGCGTAGACTGTTTGAGACATAACTCCCGTGGAGGAAAATGCGCATGGTGACTGTTGATATCAATCCCGATGCAGTTTCTGTGTTTCATCAATACTCTGACAGTCCACAGATTACAGAATGCCACCAGATGTGCATCGGATACTACTACTGGTCTCAAAGGGAGCGACCAAAGCGTAGACTGTTTGAGACATTACTCCCATTTAGGAATGTGCGCATGGTGACTGTTGTATTCAAACCCGATGCCATTTCTGTGTTTCACCAACAATCTGATAGTCCACAGATTACAGAATGCCACCAGATGTGCATCGGAAACTACTACTGGTCTTCCAGGGAACGATCAAAGCGTAGATTGATTCAGACGTTACTCCCATGGAGGAAATTGCGGATGGTGACTGTTGTATTCAATCCCAATGCAATTTCTGTGTTTCATCAACACTCTGATAGTCCACAGAATACAGATTGTCTCCAGATGTTCATCGGAAACTACTACTGGTCTATCTGGGAACGATGAAAGCGTAGACTGTACCAGACATTACTCCCATTGAGGAAACTGTGGATTATGACAGTTGTATTCACTCCCGATGCATTTTCTGTGTTTCATCAACACTTTGAAGGTCCACAGATAACAGAATGCCTCCAGATGTGCATCGGAAACTACTATTGGTCTTCCAGGGAACGATCAAAGCGTAGACTGTTTTAGACATTATTCCCATGGAGAAAAGTGCGGATTGTGACTGTTGTATTCAATCCCGATGCAATTTCTGTGTTTCATCAACACTCTGATAGTCCACAGATTACAGAATGCCACCAGATGTGCATCGGAAACTACTACTGGTATTCCAGGGAACGATCAAAGAGTAGACTGTTTGAGATATCACTCCCGTGGAGGAAAGTGCGCATTGTGACTGTTGTATTCAATTACGATGCAATTTCTGTGTTTCATCAACACTCAGATAGTCCACAGATTACAGAATGCCTCCAGATGTGCATCGGAAACTACTACTGGTCTTCCAGGGAACGATCAAAGCGTAAACTGTTAGAGACATTACTCCCATGGAGGAAAGTGCGCATGGTGACTGTTGTATTCAATCCCGATGCAATTTCTGTGTTTCATCAACACTCAGATAGTCCACAGATTACAGAATGCCTCCAGATGTGCATCGGAAATTACTACTGGTCTTCCAGGGAACGATCAAAGCGTAGACTGTTTGAGACATTACTCCCATGGTGGAAAGTTCGCATGGTGACTCTTGTATTCAATTACGATGCAATTTCTGTGTTTCATCAACACTCAGATAGTCCACAGATTACAGAATGCCACCAGATGTGCATCGGAAACTACTACTGGTCTTCAAGGGAACGATCAAAGCGTAGACTGTTTGAGACATTACTCCCACGGAGAAAAGTGCGCATGGTGACTGTTGTATTCAATCCCGATGCAATTTCTGTGTTTCATCAACACTCTGATAGTCCACAGATCACAGATAGCCTCCAGATGTGCATCGGAAACTACTACTGGTCTTCCTGTGAATGATCAAAGCGTAAACTGTTAGAGACATTACTCCCATTGAGGAAAATGCGCATGGTGACTGTTGTATTCAATCACGATGCAATTTCTGTAATTCATCAACACTCTGATAGTCCACAGATTACAAAATGCCACCAGATGTGCATCGGAAACTACTACTGGTCTTCCAGGGAACGATCAATGCGTAGACTGTTAGTGACATTACTCCCATGGAGGAAAGTGCGCATAGTGATTGTTGTATTCAATCCCGATGCAATTTCTGTGTCTCATCAACACTCTGATAGTCCACAGATTACAGAATGCCATCAGATGTGCATCGGAAACTACTACTGGTCTTCCGAAGAACGATCAAAGCGTAGACTGACTGAGACATTACTCCCATGGAGGAAAGTGCGCAAGGTGAATGTTGTATTGAATCCCGATGCTATCTCTGTGTTTCATCAACGCTCTGTTAGTCCACAGATTACAGAATGCCACCAGATGTGCATCGGAAACTACTACTGGTCTTCCAGGGAACGATCAAAGCGTAGACTGTTTGAGACATTACTCCCGTGGAGGAAAGTGCGCATGGTGACTGTGGTATTCAATTACGATGCAATTTCTGTGTTTCATCAACACTCAGATAGTCCACAGATTACAGAATGCCATCAGATGTGCATCGGAAACTACTACTGGTCTTCCAGGGAACGATCAAAGCGTAGACTGTTTGAGACATAACTCCCGTGGAGGATAATGCGCATGGTGACTGTTGTTATCAATCCCGATGCAATTTCTGTGTTTCATCAACACTCTGACAGTCCACAGATTACAGAATGCCACCAGATGTGCATCGGAAACTACTACTGGTCTTCCAGGGAACGATCAAAGCGTAGACTGTTTGAGACATTACTCCCATGGAGGAAAGTGCGCATGGTGACTGTTGTATTCAATCCCGATGCAATTTCTGTGTTTCATCAATACTCTGATAGACCACAGAGTACAGACTGTCTCCAGATGTGCATCGGAAACTACTACTGGTCTTCCTGGGAACGATCAAAACGTAGACTGTACCAGACATTACTCCAAATGAGGAAACTGTGCATTGTGACAGTTGTATTCACTCCCGATGCAATTTCTGCGATTCACCAACACTTTGAAGGTCCACAGATTACAGAATGCCTCCAGATGTGCATCGTAAACTACTACTGGTCTTCCAGGGAAAGATCAAAGCGTAGACTGTTTTTGACTTTATTCCCATGGAGAAAAGTGCGGATTGTGACTGTTGTATTCAATCCCAATGCAGTTTCTGTGTTTCATCAACACTCTGATAGTCCGCAGATTAATGAATGCCTCCAGATGTGCATCGTAAACTACTACTGGTCATCCAGGGAAAGATCAAAGCGTAGACAGTTTGTGACATTACTCCCACGTAGAAAAGTTCGCATGGTAACTGTTGTTTTCAATCCCGATGCCATTTCTGTGTTTCATCAACACTCTGATAGTCCACAGATTACAGATAGCCTCCAGATGTGCATCGGAAACTACTACTGGTCTTCCTGTGAACGATCAAAGCGTAAACTGTTAGAGACATTACTCCCATGGAGGAAAGTGCGCATGGTGACTGTTGTATTCAATCCCGATGCAATTTCTGTGTTTCATCAACACTCAGATAGTCCACAGATTACAGAATGCCTCCAGATGTGCATCGGAAATTACTACTGGTCTTCCAGGGAACGATCAAAGCGTAGACTGTTTGAGACATTACTCCCATGGTGGAAAGTTCGCATGGTGACTCTTGTATTCAATTACGATGCAATTTCTGTGTTCCATCAACACTCAGATAGTCCACAGATTACAGAATGCCTCCAGATGTGCATCGGAAACTACTACTGGTCTTCCAGGGAACGATCAAAGCGTAGACTGTTTGAGACATAACTCCCGTGGAGGAAAATGCGCATGGTGACTGTTGATATCAATCCCGATGCAGTTTCTGTGTTTCATCAATACTCTGACAGTCCACAGATTACAGAATGCCACCAGATGTGCATCGGATACTACTACTGGTCTCAAAGGGAGCGACCAAAGCGTAGACTGTTTGAGACATTACTCCCATTTAGGAATGTGCGCATGGTGACTGTTGTATTCAAACCCGATGCCATTTCTGTGTTTCACCAACAATCTGATAGTCCACAGATTACAGAATGCCACCAGATGTGCATCGGAAACTACTACTGGTCTTCCAGGGAACGATCAAAGCGTAGATTGATTCAGACGTTACTCCCATGGAGGAAATTGGGGATGGTGACTGTTTTATTCAATCCCAATGCAATTTCTGTGTTTCATCAACACTCTGATAGTCCACAGAATACAGATTGTCTCCAGATGTTCATCTGAAACTACTACTGGTCTATCTGGGAACGATGAAAGCGTAGACTGTACCAGACATTACTCCCATTGAGGAAACTGTGGATTATGACAGTTGTATTCACTCCCGATGCATTTTCTGTGTTTCATCAACACTTTGAAGGTCCACAGATAACAGAATGCCTCCAGATGTGCATCGGAAACTACTATTGGTCTTCCAGGGAACGATCAAAGCGTAGACTGTTTTAGACATTATTCCCATGGAGAAAAGTGCGGATTGTGACTGTTGTATTCAATCCCGATGCAATTTCTGTGTTTCATCAACACTCTGATAGTCCACAGATTACAGAATGCCACCAGATGTGCATCGGAAACTACTACTGGTATTCCAGGGACCGATCAAAGAGTAGACTGTTTGAGATATCACTCCCGTGGAGGAAAGTGCGCATTGTGACTGTTGTATTCAATCCCGATGCATTTTCTGTGTTACATCAACACTCTGATAGTCCACAGATTACAGAATGCCTCCAGATGTGCATCGGAAACTACTACTGGTCTTCCAGGGAACGATTAAAACGTAGACTGTTTGAGACATTACTCCCATGGAGGAAAGTGCGCATGGTGACTGTTGTTATCAATCCCGATGCTCTTTCTCTGTTTCATCAACACTCTGATAGTCCATAGATAACAGAATGACACCAGATGGGCATCGGAAACTACTACTGGTCTTCCAGGGAACGATCAAAGCGTAGACTGTTTGAGACATTACTCCCATGGAGGAAAGTGCGCATGGTGACTGTTGTATTCAAACCCGATGCAAATTCTGTGTTTCATCAACACTCTGATAGTCCACAGATTACAGATAGCCCTCAGATGTGCATCGGAAACTACTACTGGTCTTCCTGTGAACGATCAAAGCGTAAACTTTTCGAGACATTACTCTCATGGAGGAAAGTGCGCATGGTGACTGTTGTATTCAATCCCGATGCAAATTCTGTGTTTCATCAAGACTCAGATAGTCCACAGATTACAGAATGCCTCCAGATGTGCTTCGGAAACTACTACTGGTCTTCCAGGGAACGATCAAAGCGTAGACTGTTTGAGACATTACTCCCGTGGAGGAAAGTGCGCATGGTGACTGTGGTATTCAATTACGATGCAATTTCTGTGTTTCATCAACACTCAGATAGTCCACAGATTACAGAATGCCATCAGATGTGCATCGGAAACTACTACTGGTCTTCCACGGGACGATCAAAGCGTAGACTGTTTGAGACATAACTCCTGTGGAGGATAATGCGCATGGTGACTGTTGTTATCAATCCCGATGCAATTTCTGTGTTTCATCAACACTCTGACAGTCCACAGATTACAGAATGCCACCAGATGTGCATCGGAAACTACTACTGGTCTTCCAGGGAACGATCAAAGCGTAGACTGTTTGAGACATTACTCCCATGGAGGAAAGTGCGCATGGTGACTGTTGTATTCAATCCCGATGCAATTTCTGTGTTTCATCAACACTCTGATAGACCACAGAATACAGACTGTCTCCAGATGTGAATCGGAAACTACTACTGGTCTTCCTGGGAACGATCAAAACGTAGACTGTACCAGACATTACTCCAAATGAGGAAACTGTGCATTGTGACAGTTGTATTCACTCCCGATGCAATTTCTGTGATTCACCAACACTTTGAAGGTCCACAGATTACAGAATGCCTCCAGATGTGCATCGTAAACTACTACTGGTCTTCCAGGTAGAGATCAAAGCGTAGACTGTTTTTGACATTATTCCCATGGAGAAAAGTGCGGATTGTGACTGTTGTATTCAATCCCGATGCAGTTTCTGTGTTTCATCAACACTCTGATAGTCCGCAGATTAAAGAATGCCTCCAGATGTGCATCGTAAACTACTACTGGTCATCCAGGGAAAGATCAAAGCGTAGACAGTTTGTGACATTACTCCCACGTAGAAAAGTTCGCATGGTGACTGTTGTATTCAATCCCGATGCAATTTCTGTGTTTCATCAACACTCTGATAGTCCACAGATTACAGATAGCCTCCAGATGTGCATCGGAAACTACTACTGGTCTTCCTGTGAACGATCAAAGCGTAAACTGTTAGAGACATTACTCCCATGGAGGAAAGTGCGCATGGTGACTGTTGTATTCAATCCCGATGCAATTTCTGTGTTTCATCAACACTCAGATAGTCCACAGATTACAGAATGCCTCCAGATGTGCATCGGAAATTACTACTGGTCTTCCAGGGAACGATCAAAGCGTAGACTGTTTGAGACATTACTCACGTGGTGGAAAGTTCGCATGGTGACTGTTGTATTCAATTACGATGCAATTTCTGTGTTTCATCAACACTCAGATAGTCCACAGATTACAGAATGCCTCCAGATGTGCATCGGAAACTACTACTGGTCTTCCAGGGAACGATCAAAGCGTAGACTGTTTGAGACATAACTCCCGTGGACGAAAATGCGCATGGTGACTGTTGATATCAATCCCGATGCAATTTCTGTGTTTCATCAATACTCTGACAGTCCACAGATTACAGAATGCCACCAGATGTGCATCGGATTCTACTACTGGTCTCAAAGGGAGCGATCAAAGCGTAGACTGTTTGAGACATTACTCCCATTTAGGAATGTGCGCATGGTGACTGTTGTATTCAAACCCGATGCCATTTCTGTGTTTCACCAACAATCTGATAGTCCACAGATTACAGAATGCCACCAGATGTGCATCGAAAACTACTACTGGTCTTCCAGGGAACGATCAAAGCGTAGATTGATTCAGACGTTACTCCCATGGAGGAAATTGCGGATGGTGACTGTTGTATTCAATCCCGATGCAATTTCTGTGTTTCATCAAGACTCAGATAGTCCACAGAATACAGATTGTCTCCAGATGTTCATCGGAAACTACTACTGGTCTATCTGGGAACGATGTAAGCGTAGACTGTACCAGACATTACTCCCATTGAGGTAACTGTGGATTATGACAGTTGTATTCACTCCCGATGCATTTTCTGTGTTTCATCAACACTTTGAAGGTCCACAGATAACAGAATGCCTCCAGATGTGCATCGGAGACTACTACTGGTCTTCCAGGGAACGATCAAAGTTTAGACTGTTTTAGACATTATTCCCATGGAGAAAAGTGCGGATTGTGACTGTTGTATTCAATCCCGATGCAATTTCTGTGTTTCATCAACACTCTGATAGTCCACAGATTACAGAATGCCACCAGATGTGCATCGGAAACTACTACTGGTATTCCAGGGAACGATCAAAGAGTAGACTGTTTGAGATATCACTCCCGTGGAGGAAAGTGCGCATTGTGACTGTTGTATTCAATCCCGATGCATTTTCTGTGTTACATCAACACTCTGATAGTCCACAGATTACAGAATGCCACCAGTTGTTCATCGGAAACCACTACTGGTCTTCCAGGGAACGATCAAAGCGTAGACTGTTTCAGACATTACTCCCATGGAGGAAAGTGCGCATGGTGACTGTTGTATTCAATCCCGATGCAATTTCTGTGTTTCATCAATACTCTGATAGTCCACAGATTACAAAATGCCACCAGATGTGCATCAGAAATTACTACTGGTCTTCCAGGGAACGATCAAAGCGTAGACTGACTGAGACATTACTCCTATGGACGAAAGTGCGCAAGGTGACTGTTGTATTGAATCCCGATGCTATTTCTGTGTTTCATCAACGCTCTGTTAGTCCACAGATTACAGAATGCCACCAGATGTGCATCGGAAACTACTACTGGTCTCCCAGGGAACGATGAAAGCGTAGACTGTTTGAGAATTACGCCCATGGAGGAAAGTGCGCATGGTGACGGTTGTATTCAATCCCGATGGAATTTCTGTGTTTTATCAATACTCTGATAGTCCACATATTACACAATACCTCCAGATGTGCATCGGAAACTACTACTGGTATCCCAGGGAACGATCAACGCGTAGGCTGTTTGAGACATTACTCCCATGGAGGAAAGTGCGCATGGTGACTGCTGTTATCAATCCCGGTAGAATTTCTGTGTTTTATCAATACTCTGATAGTCCACATATTACACAATACCTCCAGATGTGCATCGGAAACTACTACTGGTCTTCCAGGGAAAGATCAAAGCGTAGACTCTTTGAGACGTAACTCCCATGAAGGGAAAATCGCATGGTGACTGTTGATATCAATCCCGATGCAATTTCTGTGTTTCATCAACACTCTGAAAGTCCACAGATTACAGAATGCCACCAGATGTGCATCAAAAACTACTACTGGTCTTCCAGGGAACGATCAAAGCGTAGACTCTTTGAGACATTACTCACATGGAGGAAAGTGCGCATGGTGACTGTGTATTCAAACCCGATGCCATTTCTGTGTTTCATCAACACTCTGACAGTCCACAGATTACAGAATGCCACCAGATGTGCATCGGAAACTACTACTGGTCTTCCTGGGAACGATCAAAACGTAGACTGTACCAGACATTACTCCAAATGAGGAAACTGTGCATTGTGACAGTTATATTCACTCTCGATGCAATTTCTGTGTTTCACCAACACTTTGAAAGTCCACAGATTACAGAATGCCTCCAGATGTGCATCGGAAACTACTACTGGTCTTCCAGGGAAAGATGAAAGCGTAGAATGTTTTAGACATTATTCCCATGGAGAAAAGTGCGGATTGTGACTGTTGTATTCAATCCCGATGCAGTTTCTGTGTTTCATCAACACTCTGATAGTCCACAGATTAAGGAATGCCTCCAGATGTGCATCCTAAACTGCTACTGGTCATCCAGGGAAAGAACAAAACTTAGACTGTTTGTGACATTACTCCCACGTAGAAAAGTGCGCATGGTGACTGCTGTATTCAAACCCGATGCAATTTCTGTGTTTCATCAACACTCTGATAGTCCACAGATTACAGATAGCCTCCAGATTTGCATCGGAAACTACTACTGGTCTTCCTGTGAACGATCAAAGCGTAAACTGTTAGAGACATTACTCCCATGGAGGAAAGTGCGCATGGTGACTGTTGTATTCAATCCCGATGCAATTCCTGTGTTTCATCAACACTCAGATAGTCCACAGATTACAGAATGCATCCAGATGTGCATCGGAAATTACTACTGGCCTCCCAGGGAACGATCAAAACGTAGACTGTTTGAGACATTACTCCCGTGGTGGAAAGTTCGCATGGTGACTGTTGTATTCAATTACGATGCAATTTCTGTGTTTCATCAACACTCAGATAGTCCACAGATTACAGAATGCCTCCAGATGTGATCGGAAACTACTACTGGTCTTCCAGGGAACGATCAAAGCGTAGACTGTTTGAGACATAACTCCCGTGGAGGAAAATGCGCATGGTGACTGTTGATATCAATCCCGATGCAATTTCTGTGTTTCATCAACACTCTGACAGTCCACAGATTACAGAATGCCACCAGATGTGCATCGGATACTACTACTGGTCTCCCAGGGAGCGATCAAAGCGTAGACTGTTTGAGACATTACTCCCATTTAGGAAAGTGCGCATGGTGACTGTTGTATTCAAACCCGATGCCATTTTTGTGTTTCATCAACAATCTGATAGTCCACAGATTACAGAATGCCACCAGATGTGCATCGGAAACTACTACTGGTCTCCCAGGGACCGATCAAAGCGTAGATTGTTTCAGACGTTACTCCCATGGAGGAAATTGCGGATGGTGACTGTTGTATTCAATCCCGATGCAATTTCTGTGTTTCATCAACACTCTGATAGTCCACAGAATACAGATTGTCTCCAGATGTGCAACGGAAACTACTACTGGTCTATCTGGGAACGATCAAAGCGTAGACTGTACCAGACATTACTCCCATTGAGGAAACTGTGGATTATGACAGTTGTATTCACTCCCGATGCAATTTCTGTGTTTCATCAACACTTTGAAGGTCCACAGATTACAGAATGCCTCTAGCTGTGCATCGGAAACTACTACTGGTCTTCCAGGGAACGATCAAAGCGTAGACTGTTTTAGACATTATTCCCATGGAGAAAAGTGCGGAATGTGACTGTTGTATTCAATCCCGATGCAATTTCTGTGTTTCCTCAACACTCTGATAGTCCACAGATTACAGAATGCCACCAGATGTGCATCGGAAACTACTACTGGTATTCCAGGGAACGATCAAAGGGTAGACTGTTTGAGATATCACTCCCGTGGAGGAAAGTGCGCATTGTGACTGTTGTATTCAATCCCGATGCATTTTCTGTGTTACATCAACACTCTGATAGTCCACAGATTACAGAATGCCACCAGTTGCTCATCGGAAACCACTACTGGTCTTCCAGGGAACGATCAAAGCGTAGACTGTTTCAGACATTACTCCCATGGAGGAAAGTGCGAATGGTGACTGTTGTATTCAATCCCGATGCAATTTCTGTGTTTCATCAATACTCTGATAGTCCACAGATTACAAAATGCCACCAGATGTGCATCAGAAACTACTACTGGTCTTCCAGGGAACGATCAATGCGTAGACTGTTAGTGACTTTACTCCCATGGAGGAAAGTGCGCATGGTGACTGTTGTATTCAATCCCGAAGCAATTTCTGTGTCTCATCAACACTCTGATAGCCCACAGATTACAGAATGCCATCAGATGTGCATCGGAAACTACTACTGGTCTTCCAGAGAACGATCAAAGCGTAGACTGACTGAGACATTACTCCCATGGAGGAAAGTGCGCAAGGTGACTGTTGTATTGAATCCCGATGCTATTTCTGTGTTTCATCAACACTCAGATAGTCCACAAATTACAGAATGCCTCCAGATGTGCATCGGAAACTACTACTGGTCTTTCAGGGAACGATCAAAGCGTAGACTGTTTAAGACATAACTCCCGTGGAGGATAATGCGCATGGTGACTGTTGTTATCAATCCCGATGCAATTTCTGTGTTTCATCAACACTCTGACAGTCCACAGATTACAGAATGCCACCAGATGTGCATCGGAAACTACTACTGGTCTTCCAGGGAACGATCAAAGTGTAGACTGTTTGAGACATTACTCCCATGGAGGAAAGTGCGCATGGTGACTGTTGTATTCAATCCCGATGCAATTTCTGTGTTTCATCAACACTCAGATAGTCCACAGATTACAGAATGCCTCCAGATGTGCATCGGAAATTACTACTGGTCTTCCAGGGAACGATCAAAACGTAGACTGTTTGAGACATTACTCCCGTGGTGGAAAGTTCGCATGGTGACTGTTGTATTCAATTACGATGCAATTTCTGTGTTTCATCAACACTCTGATAGTCCACAGATTACAGAATCCCTCCAGATGTGCATCGGAAACTACTACTGGTCTTCCAGGGAACGTTCAAAGCGTAGACTGTTTGAGACATAACTCCCGTGGAGGAAAATGCGCATGGTGACTGTTGATATCAATCCCGATGCAATTTCTGTGTTTCATCAACACTCTGACAGTCCACAGATTACAGAATGCCACCAGATGTGCATCGGATACTACTACTGGTCTCCCAGGGAGCGATCAAAGCGTAGACTGTTTGAGACATTACTCCCATTTAGGAAAGTGCGCATGGTGACTGTTGTATTCAAACCCGATGCCATTTCTGTGTTTCATGAACAATCTGATAGTCCACAGATTACAGAATGCCACCAGATGTGCATCGGAAACTACTACTGGTCTTCCAGGGAACGATCAAAGCGGAGATTGTTTCAGACGTTACTCCCATGGAGGAAATTGCGGATGGTGACTGTAGTATTCAATCCCGATGCAATTCCTTTGTTTCATCAACACTCTGATAGTCCACAGAATACAGATTGTCTCCAGATGTGCATCGGAAACTACTACTGGTCTTCCTGGGAACGATCAAAGCGTAAACTCTTAGAGACATTACTCCCATGGAGGAAAGTGCGCATGGTGACTGTTGTATTCAATCCCGATGCAATTTCTGTGTTTCATCAACACTCAGATAGTCCACAGATTGCAGAATGCCTCCAGATGTGCATCGCAAACTACTACTGGTCTTCCAGGGAACGATCAAAGCGTAGACTGTTTGACACATTACTCCCGTGGAGGAAAGTGCGCATGGTGACTGTTGTATTCAATTACGATGCAATTTCTGTGTTTCATCAACACTCAGATAGTCCACAGGTTACAGAATGCCTCCAGATGTGCATCGGAAACTAATACTGGTCTTCCAGGGAACGATCAACGCGTAGACCGTTTGAGACATTACTCCCATGGAGGAAAGTGCGCATGGTGACTGTTGTATTCAATCCCGATGCTATTTTTGTGTTTCATCAACACTTTGATAGTCCACAGATTACAGAATACCTCCAGATGTGCATCGGAAATTACTACTGGTCTTCCAGGGAACGATCAAATCGTAGACTGTTTGAGACATTACTCCCGTGGAGGAAAGTGCGCATGGTGACTGTTGTTATCAATTCCGATGCAATTTCTGTGTTTCATCAACACTCTTATAGTCCATAGATTGCAGAATGCCACCGGATTTGCATCGGAAACTACTACTGGTCTTCCAGGGAACGATCAAAGCGTTAACTGTTTGAGAATTACGCCCATGGAGGAAAGTGCGCATGGTGACTGTTGTATTCAATCCCGATGGAATTTCTGTGTTTTATCATTACTCTGATAGTCCATAGATTACAGAATGCCACCAGATGGGATAAGAAACTACTACTGGACTTCCAGGGAACGATCAAAGCGTAGACTGTTTGAGACATTACTCCCATGGAGGAAAGTGCGCATGCTGTCTGTTGTATTCAAACCCGATGCCATTTCTGTGTTCCATCAACACTCTGATAGTCCACAGATTACAGAATGCCACCAAATGTGCATCGGAAACTACTACTGGTCTTCCAGGGAACGATCAAAGCGGAGATTGTTTCAGACGTTACTCCCATGGAGGAAATTGCGGATGGTGACTGTAGTATTCAATACCGATGCAATTCCTTTGTTTCATCAACACTCTGATAGTCCACAGAATACAGATTGTCTCCAGATGTGCATCGGAAACTACTACTGGTCTTCCTGGGAACGATCAAAGCGTAGACTGTACCAGACATTACTCCCATTGAGGAAACTGTGGATTATGACAGTTGTATTCACTCCCGATGCAATTTCTGTGTTTC
The DNA here is from genome assembly GCF_023897955.1 of Schistocerca gregaria. Taxonomy (NCBI): domain Eukaryota; kingdom Metazoa; phylum Arthropoda; class Insecta; order Orthoptera; family Acrididae; genus Schistocerca; species Schistocerca gregaria. Next base: position 11,050,818 of record NC_064926.1, on the reverse strand, counting down.
ATCAACACTTTGAAGGTCCACAGATTACAGAATGCCTCCAGATGTGCATCGGAAACTACTACTGGTCTTCCAGGGAACGATCAAAACGTACACTGTTTTAGACATTATTCCCATGGAGAAAAGTGCGGATTGTGACTGTTGTATTCAATCCCGATGCAATTTCTGTGTTTCATCAACACTCTGATAGTCCACAGATTACAGAATGCCACCAGTTATTCATCGGAAACCACTACTGGTCTTCCAGGGAACGATCAAAGCGTAGACTGTTTGGGACATTATTCCCATGGAGGAAAGTGCGCATGGTGACTGTTGTATTTTAACCCGTTGCCATTTCTGTGTTTCATCAACACTCTGATAGTCCACAGATTACAGAATGCCACCAGATGTGCATGGGAAACTACTACTGGTCTTCCAGGGAACGATCAAAGAGTAGACTGTCTAAGATATGACTCCCGTGGAGGAAAGTGCGCATTGTGACTGTTGTATTCAATCCCGATGCATTTTCTGTGTTACAGCAACACTCTGATAGTCCACAGATTACAAAATGCTACCAGATGTGCATGGGAAACTACTACTGGTCTTCCAGGGAACGATCAATGCGTAGACTGTTCGTGACACTACTCCCATGGAGGAAAGTGCGCAAGGTGACTGTTGTATTGAATCCCGGTGCTATTTCTGTGTTTCATCAACGCTCTGTTAGTCCACAGATTAGAGAATGCCACCAGATGTTCTTCGGAAACTACTACTGGTCCTCCAGGGAACGATCAAAGCGTAGACTGTTTGAGAATTACGCCCATGGAGGAAAGTGCGCATGGTGACTGTTGTATACAATCCCGATGGAATTTCTGTGTTTTATCAATACTCTGATAGTCCAAATATTACAGAATACCTCCAGATTTGTATCGGAAACTACTACTGGTATTCCAGGGAACGATCAACGCGTAGACTGTTTGAGACATTACTCCCATGGAGGAAAGTGCGCATGGTGACTGTTGTATTCAATCCCGATGCAATTTTTGTGTTTCATCAACACTCTGATAGTCCACAGATTACAGAATACCTCCAGATGTGCATCGAAAATTACTACTGGTCTTCCAGGGAACGATCAAAGCGTAGACTGTTTGAGACATAACTCCCGTGGAGGATAATGCGCATGGTGACTGTTGTTATCAATCCCGATGCAATTTCTGTGTTTCATCAACACTCTGACAGTCCACAGATTACAGAATGCCACCAGATGTGCATCGGAAACTACTACTGGTCTTCCAGGGAACGATTAAAGCGAGGAATGTTTCAGACATTACTCCCGTGGAAGAAAGTGCGCATGGTGACTGTTGTATTCAATCCCGATGCAATTTCTGTGTTTCATCAACACTCTGATAGTCCATAGATTACAGAATGACACCAGATGGGCATCGGAAACTACTACTGGTCTTCCAGGGAACGATCAAAGCGTAGACCGTTTGAGACATTACTCCCATGGAGGAAAGTGCGCATGGTGACTGTTGTATTCAAACCCGATGCAAATTCTGTATTTCATCAACACTCTGATAGTCCACAGATTACAAATAGCCTTCAGATGTGCATCGGAAACTACTACTGGTCTCCCTGTGAACGGTCAAAGCGTAAACTTTTCGAGACATTACTCCCATGGAGGAAAGTGCGCATGGTGACTGTTGTATTCAATCCCGATGCAATTTCTGTGTTTCATCAACACTCTGACAGTCCACAGATTACAGAATGCCACCAGATGTGCATCGGAAACTACTACTGGTCTTCCAGGGAACGATCAAAGCGTAGACTGTTTGAGACATTACTTCCATGGAGGAAAGTGCGCATGGTGACTGTTGTATTCAATCCCGATGCAATTTCTGTGTTTCATCAACACTCTGATAGACCACAGAATACAGACTGTCTCCAGATGTGCATCGGAAACTACTACTGGTCTTCCTGGGAACGATCAAAACGTAGACTGTACCAGACATTACTCCAAATGAGGAAACTGTGCATTGTGACAGTTGTATTCACTCCCGATGCAATTTCTGTGATTCACCAACACTTTGAAGGTCCACAGATTACAGAATGCCTCCAGATGTGCATCGTAAACTACTACTGGTCTTCCAGGGAAAGATCAAAGCGTAGACTGTTTTTGACATTATTCCCATGGAGAAAAGTGCGGATTGTGACTGTTGTATTCAATCCCGATGCATTTTCTGTGTTACATCAACACTCTGATAGTCCACAGATTACAGAATGCCACCAGTTGTTCATCGGAAACCACTACTGGTCTTCCAGAGAACGATCAAAGCGTAGACTGTTTGAGACATTACTCCCATGGAGAAAAGTGCGCATGGTGACTGTTGTATTCAATCCCGATGCAATTTCTGTGTTTCATCAACACTCTGATAGTCCACAGATTACAAAATGCCACCAGATGTGCATGGGAAACTACTACTGGCCTTTCAGGGAACGATCAATGCGTAGACAGTTAGTGACATTACTCCCATGGAGGAAAGTGCGCATAGTGAGTGTTGTATTCAATCCCGATGCTATTTCTGTGTCTCAATAACACTCTGATAGTCCACAGATTACAGAATGCCATCCGATGTGCATCGGAAACTACTACTGGTCTTCCAGAGAACGATCGAAGCGTAGACTGACTGAGACATTACTCCCATGGAGGAAAGTGCGCAAGGTGACTGTTGTATTGAATCCCGATGCTATTTCTGTGTTTCACCAACGCTCTGTTATTCCACAGATTACAGAATGCCACCAGATGTGCATCGGAAACTACTACTGGTATTCCAGGGAACGATCAAAGCGTAGACTGTTTGAGATATCACTCCCGTGGAGGAAAGTGCGCATGATGACTGTTGTATTCAATCCCGATTTATTTTCTGTGTTTCAAGAACACTCTGATAGTCCACAGATAACAGAATGCCACCAGTTGTGCATCGGAAACCACTACTGGTCTTCCAGGAAACGATCAAGGCGTAGACTGTTTGAGACTTTACTCCCATGAAGGAAAGTGCGCATGGGAAGTGTTGTATTCAATCCCGATGCAATTTCTGCGTTTCATCAACACTCTGATAGTCCACAGAATACAGAATGCCACCAGATGCACATCGGGAACTACTACTGGTCTTCCAGGGAACAATCAAAGCGTAGACTGTTTGACACATTACTCCCACGGAGGAAAGTGCGCATGGTGTCTGTTGTATTCAATCCTGATGCAATTTCTGTGTTTCATCAACACTCTGATAGGCCACATTTTACAGAATGCCACCAGATGTGAATCGGAAACTACTACTGGTCTTCCAGGGAACGATTAAAGCTAGGAATGTTTCAGACATTACTCCCGTGGAGGAAAGTGCGCATGGTGACTGTTGTATTCAATCCCGATGCAATTTCTGTGTTTCATCAACACTCTGATAGTCCACAGATTACAGAATGCCACCAGACGTGCATCGGAAACTACTACTGGTCTTCCAGGGAACGATCAAAGCGTAGACTGTTTGAGACATTACTCCCACGGAGAAAAGTGCGCATGGTGACTGTTGTATTCAATCCCGATGCAATTTCTGTGTTTCATCAACACTCTGATAGTCCACAGATCACAGATAGCCTCCAGATGTGCATCGGAAACTACTACTGGTCTTCCTGTAAATGATCAAAGCGTAAACTGTTAGAGACATTACTCCCATTGAGGAAAATGCGCATGGTGACTGTTGTATTCAATCACGATGCAATTTCTGTAATTCATCAACACTCTGATAGTCCAAAGATTACAAAATGCCACCAGATGTGCATCGGAAACTACTACTGGTCTTCCAGGGAACGATCAATGCGTAGACTGTTAGTGACATTACTCCCATGGAGGAAAGTGCGAATAGTGATTGTTGTATTCAATCCCGATGCAATTTCTGTGTCTCATCAACACTCTGATAGTCCACAGATTACAGAATGCCATCAGATGTGCATCGGAAACTACTACTGGTCTTCCGAAGAACGATCAAAGCGTAGACTGACTGAGACATTACTCCCATGGAGGAAAGTGCGCAAGGTGAATGTTGTATTGAATCCCGATGCTATCTCTGTGTTTCATCAACGCTCTGTTAGTCCACAGATTACAGAATGCCACCAGATGTGCATCGGAAACTACTACTGGTCTTCCAGGGAACGATCAAAGCGTAGACTGTTTGAGACATTACTCCCGTGGAGGAAAGTGCGCATGGTGACTGTGGTATTCAATTACGATGCAATTTCTGTGTTTCATCAACACTCAGATAGTCCACAGATTACAGAATGCCATCAGATGTGCATCGGAAACTACTACTGGTCTTCCAGGGAACGATCAAAGCGTAGACTGTTTGAGACATTACTCCCGTGGAGGAAAGTGCGCATGGTGACTGTGGTATTCAATTACGATGCAATTTCTGTGTTTCATCAACACTCAGATAGTCCACAGATTACAGAATGCCATCAGATGTGCATCGGAAACTACTACTGGTCTTCCAGGGAACGATCAAAGCGTAGACTGTTTGAGACATAACTCCCGTGGAGGATAATGCGCATGGTGACTGTTGTTATCAATCCCGATGCAATTTCTGTGTTTCATCAATACTCTGATAGACCACAGAGTACAGACTGTCTCCAGATGTGCATCGGAAACTACTACTGGTCTTCCTGGGAAAGATCAAAACGTAGACTGTACCAGACATTACTCCAAATGAGGAAACTGTGCATTGTGACAGTTGTATTCACTCCCGATGCAATTTCTGCGATTCACCAACACTTTGAAGGTCCACAGATTACAGAATGCCTCCAGATGTGCATCGTAAACTACTACTGGTCTTCCAGGGAAAGATCAAAGCGTAGACTGTTTTTGACATTATTCCAATGGAGAAAAGTGCGGATTGTGACTGTTGTATTCAATCCCGATGCAGTTTCTGTGTTTCATCAACACTCTGATAGTCCGCAGATTAATGAATGCCTCCAGATGTGCATCGTAAACTACTACTGGTCATCCAGGGAAAGATCAAAGCGTAGACAGTTTGTGACATTACTCCCACGTAGAAAAGTTCGCATGGTAACTGTTGTTTTCAATCCCGATGCAATTTCTGTGTTTCATCAACACTCTGATAGTCCACAGATTACAGATAGCCTCCAGATGTGCATCGGAAACTACTACTGGTCTTCCTGTGAACGATCAAAGCGTAAACTGTTAGAGACATTACTCCCATGGAGGAAAGTGCGCATGGTGACTGTTGTATTCAATCCCGATGCAATTTCTGTGTTTCATCAACACTCAGATAGTCCACAGATTACAGAATGCCTCCAGATGTGCATCGGAAATTACTACTGGTCTTCCAGGGAACGATCAAAGCGTAGACTTTTTGAGACATTACTCCCATGGTGGAAAGTTCGCATGGTGACTGTTGTATTCAATTACGATGCAATTTCTGTGTTTCATCAACACTCAGATAGTCCACAGATTACAGAATGCCTCCAGATGTGCATCGGAAACTACTACTGGTCTTCCAGGGAACGATCAAAGCGTAGACTGTTTGAGACATAACTCCCGTGGAGGAAAATGCGCATGGTGACTGTTGATATCAATCCCGATGCAGTTTCTGTGTTTCATCAATACTCTGACAGTCCACAGATTACAGAACGCCACCAGATGTGCATCGGATACTACTACTGGTCTCAAAGGAAGCGATCAAAGCGTAGACTGTTTGAGACATTACTCCCATTTAGGAATGTGCGCATGGTGACTGTTGTATTCAAACCCGATGCCATTTCTGTGTTTCACCAACAATCTGATAGTCCACAGATTACAGAATGCCACCAGATGTGCATCGGAAACTACTACTGGTCTTCCAGGGAACGATCAAAGCGTAGATTGATTCAGACGTTACACCCATGGAGGAAATTGCGGATGGTGACTTATGTATTCAATCCCAATGCAATTTCTGTGTTTCATCAACACTCTGATAGTCCACAGAATACAGATTGTCTCCAGATGTTCATCGGAAACTACTACTGGTCTATCTGGGAACGATGAAAGCGTAGACTGTACCAGACATTACTCCCATTGAGGAAACTGTGGATTATGACAGTTGTATTCACTCCCGATGCATTTTCTGTGTTTCATCAACACTTTGAAGGTCCACAGATAAGAGAATGCCTCCAGATGTGCATCGGAAACTACTATTGGTCTTCCAGGGAACGATCAAAGCGTAGACTGTTTTAGACATTATTCCCATGGAGAAAAGTGCGGATTGTGACTGTTGTATTCAATCCCGATGCAATTTCTGTGTTTCATCAACACTCTGATAGTCCACAGATTACAGAATGCCACCAGATGTGCATCGGAAACTACTACTGGTATTCCAGGGAACGATCAAAGAGTAGACTGTTTGAGATATCACTCCGGTGGAGGAAAGTGCGCATTGTGACTGTTGTATTCAATCCCGATGCATTTTCTGTGTTACATCAACACTCTGATAGTCCACAGATTACAGAATGCCTCCAGATGTGCATCGGAAACTACTACTGGTCTTCCAGGGAACGATTAAAGCGTAGACTGTTTGAGACATTCCTCCCATGGAGGAAAGTGCGCATGGTGACTGTTGTTATCAATCCCGATGCAATTTCTGTGTTTCATCAACACTCTGATAGTCCATAGATAACAGAATGACACCAGATGGGCATCGGAAACTACTACTGGTCTTCCAGGGAACGATCAAAGCGTAGACTGTTTGAGACATTACTCCCATGGAGGAAAGTGCGCATGGTGACTGTTGTATTCAAACCCGATGCAAATTCTGTGTTTCATCAACACTCTGATAGTCCACAGATTACAGATAGCCCTCAGATGTGCATCGGAAACTACTACTGGTCTTCCTGTGAACGATCAAAGCGTAAACTTTTCGAGACATTACTCCCATGGAGGAAAGTGCGCATGGTGACTGTTGTATTCAATCCCGATGCAATTTCTGTGTTTCATCAAGACTCAGATAGTCCACAGATTACAGAATGCCTCCAGATGTGCATCGGAAACTACTACTGGTCTTCCAGGGAACGATCAAAGCGTAGACTGTTTGAGACATTACTCCCGTGGAGGAAAGTGCGCATGGTGACTGTGGTATTTAATTACGATGCAATTTCTGTGTTTCATCAACACTCAGATAGTCCACAGATTACAGAATGCCATCAGATGTGCATCGGAAACTACTACTGGTCTTCCACGGGACGATCAAAGCGTAGACTGTTTGAGACATAACTCCTGTGGAGGATAATGCGCATGGTGACTGTTGTTATCAATCCCGATGCAATTTCTGTGTTTCATCAACACTCTGACAGTCCACAGATTACAGAATGCCACCAGATGTGCATCGGAAACTACTACTGGTCTTCCAGGGAACGATCAAAGCGTAGACTGTTTGAGACATTACTCCCATGGAGGAAAGTGCGCATGGTGACTGTTGTATTCAATCCCGATGCAATTTCTGTGTTTCATCAACACTCTGATAGACCACAGAATACAGACTGTCTCCAGATGTGAATCGGAAACTACTACTGGTCTTCCTGCTAACGATCAAAACGTAGACTGTACCAGACATTACTCCAAATGAGGAAACTGTGCATTGTGACAGTTGTATTCACTCCCGATGCAATTTCTGTGATTCACCAACACTTTGAAGGTCCACAGATTACAGAATGCCTCCAGATGTGCATCGTAAACTACTACTGGTCTTCCAGGGAAAGATCAAAGCGTAGACTGTTTTTGACATTATTCCCATGGAGAAAAGTGCGGATTGTGACTGTTGTATTCAATCCCGATGCTGTTTCTGTGTTTCATCAACACTCTGATAGTCCGCAGATTAAAGAATGCCTCCAGATGTGCATCGTAAACTACTACTGGTCATCCAGGGAAAGATCAAAGCGTAGACAGTTTGTGACATTACTCCCACGTAGAAAAGTTCGCATGGTGACTGTTGTATTCAATCCCGATGCAATTTCTGTGTTTCATCAACACTCTGATAGTCCACAGATTACAGATAGCCTCCAGATGTGCATCGGAAACTACTACTGGTCTTCCTGTGAACGATCAAAGCGTAAACTGTTAGAGACATTACTCCCATGGAGGAAAGTGCGCATGGTGACTGTTGTATTCAATCCCGATGCAATTTCTGTGTTTCATCAACACTCAGATAGTCCACAGATTACAGAATGCCTCCAGATGTGCATCGGAAACTACTACTGGTCTTCCTGTGAACGATCAAAGCGTAAACTGTTAGAGACATTACTCCCATTGAGGAAAATGCGCATGGTGACTGTTGTATTCAATCACGATGCAATTTCTGTAATTAATCAACACTCTGATAGTCCACAGATTACAAAATGCCACCAGATGTGCATCGGAAACTACTACTGGTCTTCCAGGGAACGATCAAAGCGTAGACTGTTTGAGACATTACTCCCACGGAGAAAAGTGCGCATGGTGACTGTTGTATTCAATCCCGATGCAATTTCTGTGTTTCATCAACACTCTGATAGTCCACAGATCACAGATAGCCTCCAGATGTGCATCGGAAACTACTACTGGTCTTCCTGTGAATGATCAAAGCGTAAACTGTTAGAGACATTACTCCCATTGAGGAAAATGCGCATGGTGACTGTTGTATTCAATCACGATGCAATTTCTGTAATTCATCAACACTCTGATAGTCCACAGATTACAAAATGCCACCAGATGTGCATCGGAAACTACTACTGGTCTTCCAGGGAACGATCAATGCGTAGACTGTTAGTGACTTTACTCCCATGGAGGAAAGTGCGCATAGTGATTGTTGTATTAAATCCCGATGCAATTTCTGTGTCTCATCAACACTCTGATAGTCCACAGATTACAGAAAGCCATCAGATGTGCATCGGAAACTACTACTGGTCTTCCGAAGAACGATCAAAGCGTAGACTGACTGAGACATTACTCCCATGGAGGAAAGTGCGCAAGGTGAATGTTGTATTGAATCCCGATGCTATCTCTGTGTTTCATCAAAGCTCTGTTAGTCCACAGATTACAGAATGCCACCAGATGTGCATCGGAAACTACTACTGGTCTTCCAGGGAACGATCAAAGCGTAGACTGTTTGAGACATTACTCCCGTGGAGGAAAGTGCGCATGGTGACTGTGGTATTCAATTACGATGCAATTTCTGTGTTTCATCAACACTCAGATAGTCCACAGATTACAGAATGCCATCAGATGTGCATCGGAAACTACTACTGGTCTTCCAGGGAACGATCAAAGCGTAGACTGTTTGAGACATAACTCCCGTGGAGGATAATGCGCATGGTGACTGTTGTTATCAATCCCGATGCAATTTCTGTGTTTCATCAACACTCTGACAGTCCACAGATTACAGAATGCCACCAGATGTGCATCGGAAACTACTACTGGTCTTCCAGGGAACGATCAAAGCGTAGACTGTTTGAGACATTACTCCCATGGAGGAAAGTGTGCATGGTGACTGTTGTATTCAATCCCGATGCAATTTCTGTGTTTCATCAATACTCTGATAGACCACAGAGTACAGACTGTCTCCAGATGTGCATCGGAAACTACTACTGGTCTTCCTGGGAACGATCAAAACGTAGACTGTACCAGACATTACTCCAAATGAGGAAACTGTGCATTGTGACAGTTGTATTCACTCCCGATGCAATTTCTGCGATTCACCAACACTTTGAAGGTCCACAGATTACAGAATGCCACCAGATGTGCATCGTAAACTACTACTGGTCTTCCAGGGAAAGATCAAAGCGTAGACTGTTTTTGACATTATTCCAATGGAGAAAAGTGCGGATTGTGACTGTTGTATTCAATCCCGATGCAGTTTCTGTGTTTCATCAACACTCTGATAGTCCGCAGATTAATGAATGCCTCCAGATGTGCATCGTAAACTACTACTGGTCATCCAGGGAAAGATCAAAGCGTAGACAGTTTGTGACATTACTCCCACGTAGAAAAGTTCGCATGGTAACTGTTGTTTTCAATCCCGATGCAATTTCTGTGTTTCATCAACACTCTGATAGTCCACAGATTACAGATAGCCTCCAGATGTGCATCGGAAACTACTACTGGTCTTCCTGTGAACGATCAAAGCGTAAACTGTTAGAGACATTACTCCCATGGAGGAAAGTGCGCATGGTGACTGTTGTATTCAATCCCGATGCAATTTCTGTGTTTCATCAACACTCAGATAGTCCACAGATTACAGAATGCCTCCAGATGTGCATCGGAAATTACTACTGGTCTTCCAGGGAACGATCAAAGCGTAGACTGTTTGAGACATTACTCCCATGGTGGAAAGTTCGCATGGTGACTGTTGTATTCAATTACGATGCAATTTCTGTGTTTCATCAACACTCAGATAGTCCACAGATTACAGAATGCCTCCAGATGTGCATCGGAAACTACTACTGGTCTTCCAGGGAACGATCAAAGCGTAGACTGTTTGAGACATAACTCCCGTGGAGGAAAATGCGCATGGTGACTGTTGATATCAATCCCGATGCAGTTTCTGTGTTTCATCAATACTCTGACAGTCCACAGATTACAGAACGCCACCAGATGTGCATCGGATACTACTACTGGTCTCAAAGGGAGCGATCAAAGCGTAGACTGTTTGAGACATTACTCCCATTTAGGAATGTGCGCATGGTGACTGTTGTATTCAAACCCGATGCCATTTCTGTGTTTCACCAACAATCTGATAGTCCACAGATTACAGAATGCCACCAGATGTGCATCGGAAACTACTACTGGTCTTCCAGGGAACGATCAAAGCGTAGATTGATTCAGACGTTACACCCATGGAGGAAATTGCAGATGGTGACTTATGTATTCAATCCCAATGCAATTTCTGTGTTTCATCAACACTCTGATAGTCCACAGAATACAGATTGTCTCCAGATGTTCATCGGAAACTACTACTGGTCTATCTGGGAACGATGAAAGCGTAGACTGTACCAGACATTACTCCCATTGAGGAAACTGTGGATTATGACAGTTGTATTCACTCCCGATGCATTTTCTGTGTTTCATCAACACTTTGAAGGTCCACAGATAACAGAATGCCTCCAGATGTGCATCGGAAACTACTATTGGTCTTCCAGGGAACGATCAAAGCGTAGACTGTTTTAGACATTATTCCCATGGAGAAAAGTGCGGATTGTGACTGTTGTATTCAATCCCGATGCAATTTCTGTGTTTCATCAACACTCTGATAGTCCACAGATTACAGAATGCCACCAGATGTGCATCGGAAACTACTACTGGTATTCCAGGGAACGATCAAAGAGTAGACTGTTTGAGATATCACTCCCGTGGAGGAAAGTGCGCATTGTGACTGTTGTATTCAATCCCGATGCATTTTCTGTGTTACATCAACACTCTGATAGTCCACAGATTACAGAATGCCTCCAGATGTGCATCGGAAACTACTACTGGTCTTCCAGGGAACGATTAAAGCGTAGACTGTTTGAGACATTACTCCCATGGAGGAAAGTGCGCATGGTGACTGTTGTTATCAATCCCGATGCAATTTCTGTGTTTCATCAACACTCTGATAGTCCATAGATAACAGAATGACACCAGATGGGCATCGGAAACTACTACTGGTCTTCCAGGGAACGATCAAAGCGTAGACTGTTTGAGACATTACTCCCATGGAGGAAAGTGCGCATGGTGACTGTTGTATTCAAACCCGATGCAAATTCTGTGTTTCATCAACACTCTGATAGTCCACAGATTACAGATAGCCCTCAGATGTGCATCGGAAACTACTACTGGTCTTCCTGTGAACGATCAAAGCGTAAACTTTTCGAGACATTACTCCCATGGAGGAAAGTGCGCATGGTGACTGTTGTATTCAATCCCGATGCAATTTCTGTGTTTCATCAAGACTCAGATAGTCCACAGATTACAGAATGCCTCCAGATGTGCATCGGAAACTACTACTGGTCTTCCAGGGAACGATCAAAGCGTAGACTGTTTGAGACATTACTCCCGTGGAGGAAAGTGCGCATGGTGACTGTGGTATTTAATTACGATGCAATTTCTGTGTTTCATCAACACTCAGATAGTCCACAGATTACAGAATGCCATCAGATGTGCATCGGAAACTACTACTGGTCTTCCACGGGACGATCAAAGCGTAGACTGTTTGAGACATAACTCCTGTGGAGGATAATGCGCATGGTGACTGTTGTTATCAATCCCGATGCAATTTCTGTGTTTCATCAACACTCTGACAGTCCACAGATTACAGAATGCCACCAGATGTGCATCGGAAACTACTACTGGTCTTCCAGGGAACGATCAAAGCGTACTCTGTTTGAGACATTACTCCCATGGAGGAAAGTGCGCATTGTGACTGTTGTATTCAATCCCGATGCAATTTCTGTGTTTCATCAACACTCTGATAGACCACAGAATACATACTGTCTCCAGATGTGAATCGGAAACTACTACTGGTCTTCCTGGGAACGATCAAAACGTAGACTGTACCAGACATTACTCCAAATGAGGAAACTGTGCATTGTGACAGTTGTATTCACTCCCGATGCAATTTCTGTGATTCACCAACACTTTGAAGGTCCACAGATTACAGAATGCCTCCAGATGTGCATCGTAAACTACTACTGGTCTTCCAGGGAAAGATCAAAGCGTAGACTGTTTTTGACATTATTCCCATGGAGAAAAGTGCGGATTGTGACTGTTGTATTCAATCCCGATGCTGTTTCTGTGTTTCATCAACACTCTGATAGTCCGCAGATTAAAGAATGCCTCCAGATGTGCATCGTAAACTACTACTGGTCATCCAGGGAAAGATCAAAGCGTAGACAGTTTGTGACATTACTCCCACGTAGAAAAGTTCGCATGGTGACTGTTGTATTCAATCCCGATGCAATTTCTGTGTTTCATCAACACTCTGATAGTCCACAGATTACAGATAGCCTCCAGATGTGCATCGGAAACTACTACTGGTCTTCCTGTGAACGATCAAAGCGTAAACTGTTAGAGACATTACTCCCATGGAGGAAAGTGCGCATGGTGACTGTTGTATTCAATCCCGATGCAATTTCTGTGTTTCATCAACACTCAGATAGTCCACAGATTACAGAATGCCTCCAGATGTGCATCGGAAATTACTACTGGTCTTCCAGGGAACGATCAAAGCGTAGACTCTTTGAGACATTACTCCCGTGGTGGAAAGTTTGCATGGTGACTGTTGTATTCAATTACGATGCAATTTCTGTGTTTCATCAACACTCAGATAGTCCACAGATTACAGAATGCCTCCAGATGTGCATCGGAAACTACTACTGGTCTTCCAGGGAACGATCAAAGCGTAGACTGTTTGAGACATAACTCCCGTGGAGGAAAATGCGCATGGTGACTGTTGATATCAATCCCGATGCAATTTCTGTGTTTCATCAATACTCTGACAGTCCACAGATTACAGAATGCCACCAGATGTGCATCGGATACTACTACTGGTCTCAAAGGGAGCGATCAAAGCGTAGACTGTTTGAGACATTACTCCCATTTAGGAATGTGCGCATGGTGACTGTTGTATTCAAACCCGATGCCATTTCTGTGTTTCACCAACAATCTGATAGTCCACAGATTACAGAATGCCACCAGATGTGAATCGAGAACTACTACTGGTCTTCCAGGGAACGATCAAAGCGTAGATTGATTCAGACGTTACTCCCATGGAGGAAATTGCGGATGGTGACTGTTGTATTCAATCACAATGCAATTTCTGTGTTTCATCAACACTCTGATAGTCCACAGAATACAGATTGTCTCCAGATGTTCATCGGAAACTACTACTGGTCTATCTGGGAACGATGTAAGCGTAGACTGTACCAGACATTACTCCCATTGAGGTAACTGTGGATTATGACAGTTGTATTCACTCCCGATGCATTTTCTATGTTTCATCAACACTTTGAAGGTCCACAGATAACAGAATGCCTCCAGATGTGCATCGGAGACTACTACTGGTCTTCCAGGGAACGATCAAAGTTTAGACTGTTTTAGACATTATTCCCATGGAGAAAAGTGCGGATTGTGACTGTTGTATTCAATCCCGATGCAATTTCTGTGTTTCATCAACACTCTGATAGTCCACAGATTACAGAATGCCACCAGATGAGCATCGGAAACTACTACTGGTATTCCAGGGAACGATCAAAGAGTAGACTGTTTGAGATATCACTCCCGTGGAGGAAAGTGCGCATTGTGACTGTTGTATTCAATCCCGATGCATTTTCTGTGTTACATCAACACTCTGATAGTCCACAGATTACAGAATGCCACCAGTTGTTCATCGGAAACCACTACTGGTCTTCCAGGGAACGATCAAAGCGTAGACTGTTTGAGACATTACTCCCATGGAGGAAAGTGCGCATGGTGACTGTTGTATTCAATCCCGATGCAATTTCTGTGTTTCATCAATACTCTGATAGTCCACAGATTACAAAATGCCACCAGATGTGCATCAGAAATTACTACTGGTCTTCCAGAGAACGATCAAAGCGTAGACTGACTGAGACATTACTCCTATGGAGGAAAGTGCGCAAGGTGACTGTTGTATTGAATCCCGATGCTATTTCTGTGTTTCATCAACGCTCTGTTAGTCCACAGATTACAGAATGCCACCAGATGTGCATCGGAAACTACTACTGGTCTTCCAGGGAACGATCAAAGCGTAGACTGTTTGAGAATTACGCCCATGGAGGAAAGTGCGCATGGTGACGGTTGTATTCAATCCCGATGGAATTTCTGTGTTTTATCAATACTCTGATAGTCCACATATTACACAATACCTCCAGATGTGCATCGGAAACTACTACTGGTATTCCAGGGAACGATCAACGCGTAGGCTGTTTGAGACATTACTCCCATGGAGGAAAGTGCGCATGGTGACTGCTGTTATCAATCCCAGGAGAATTTCTGTGTTTTATCAATACTCTGATAGTCCACATATTACACAATACCTCCAGATGTGCATCGGAAACTACTACTGGTCTTCCAGGGAAAGATCAAAGCGTAGACTCTTTGAGACGTAACTCCCGTGAAGGAAAAAGCGCATGGTGACTGTTGATATCAATCCCGATGGAATTTCTGTGTTTCATCAACACTCTGAAAGTCCACAGATTACAGAATGCCACCAGATGTGCATCAAAAACTACTACTGGTCTTCCAGGGAACGATCAAAGCGTAGACTCTTTGAGACATTACTCACATGGAGGAAAGTGCGCATGGTGACTGTTGTATTCAAACCCGATGCCATTTCTGTGTTTCATCAACACTCTGACAGTCCACAGATTACAGAATGCCACCAGATGTGCATCGGAAACTACTACTGGTCTTCCTGGGAACGATCAAAACGTAGACTGTACCAGACATTACTCCAAATGAGGAAACTGTGCATTGTGACAGTTATATTCACTCCCGATGCAATTTCTGTGTTTCACCAACACTTTGAAAGTCCACAGATTACAGAATGCCTCCAGATGTGCATCGGAAACTACTACTGGTCTTCCAGGGAAAGATGAAAGCGTAGAATGTTTTAGACATTATTCCCATGGAGAAAAGTGCGGATTGTGACTGTTGTATTCAATCCCGATGCAGTTTCTGTGTTTCATCAACACTCTGATAGTCCACAGATTAAGGAATGCCTCCAGATGTGCATCCTAAACTACTACTGGTCATCCAGGGAAAGATCAAAGCTTAGACTGTTTGTGACATTACTCCCACGTAGAAAAGTGCGCATGGTGACTGCTGTATTCAAACCCGATGCAATTTCTGTGTTTCATCAACACTCTGATAGTCCACAGATTACAGATAGCCTCCAGATGTGCATCGGATACTACTACTGGTCTTCCTGTGAACGATCAAAGCGTAAACTGTTAGAGACATTATTCCCATGGAGGAAAGTGCGCATGGTCACTGTTGTATTCAATCCCGATGCAATTTCTGTGTTTCATCAACACTCAGATAGTCCACAGATTACAGAATGCCTCCAGATGTGCATCGGAAATTACTACTGGCCTTCCAGGGAACGATCAAAGCGTAGACTGTTTGAGACATTACTCCCGTGGTGGAAAGTTCGCATGGTGACTGTTGTATTCAATTACGATGCAATTTCTGTGTTTCATCAACACTCAGATAGTCCACAGATTACAGAATGCCTCCAGATGTGCATCGGAAACTACTACTGGTCTTCCAGGGAACGATCAAAGCGTAGACTGTTTGAGACATAACTCCCGTGGAGGAAAATGCGCATGGTGACTGTTGATATCAATCCCGATGCAATTTCTGTGTTTCATCAACACTCTGACAGTCCACAGATTACAGAATGCCACCAGATGTGCATCGGATACTACTACTGGTCTCCCAGGGAGCGATCAAAGCGTAGACTGTTTGAGACATTACTCCCATTTAGGAAAGTGCGCATGGTGACTGTTGTATTCAAACCCGATGCCATTTCTGTGTTTCACCAACAATCTGATAGTCCACAGATTACAGAATGCCACCAGATGTGCATCGAGAACTACTACTGGTCTTCCAGGGAACGATCAAAGCGTAGATTGATTCAGACGTTACTCCCATGGAGGAAATTGCGGATGGTGACTGTTGTATTCAATCCCAATGCAATTTCTGTGTTTCATCAACACTCTGATAGTCCACAGAATACAGATTGTCTCCAGATGTTCATCGGAAACTACTACTGGTCTATCTGGGAACGATGTAAGCGTAGACTGTACCAGACATTACTCCCATTGAGGTAACTGTGGATTATGACAGTTGTATTCACTCCCGATGCATTTTCTATGTTTCATCAACACTTTGAAGGTCCACAGATAACAGAATGCCTCCAGATGTGCATCGGAGACTACTACTGGTCTTCCAGGGAACGATCAAAGTTTAGACTGTTTTAGACATTATTCCCATGGAGAAAAGTGCGGATTGTGACTGTTGTATTCAATCCCGATGCAATTTCTGTGTTTCATCAACACTCTGATAGTCCACAGATTACAGAATGCCACCAGATGTGCATCGGAAACTACTACTGGTATTCCAGGGAACGATCAAAGAGTAGACTGTTTGAGATATCACTCCCGTGGAGGAAAGTGCGCATTGTGACTGTTGTATTCAATCCCGATGCATTTTCTGTGTTACATCAACACTCTGATAGTCCACAGATTACAGAATGCCACCAGTTGTTCATCGGAAACCACTACTGGTCTTCCAGGGAACGATCAAAGCGTAGACTGTTTGAGACATTACTCCCATGGAGGAAAGTGCGCATGGTGACTGTTGTATTCAATCCCGATGCAATTTCTGTGTTTCATCAATACTCTGATAGTCCACAGATTACAAAATGCCACCAGATGTGCATCAGAAATTACTACTGGTCTTCCAGAGAACGATCAAAGCGTAGACTGACTGAGACATTACTCCTATGGAGGAAAGTGCGCAAGGTGACTGTTGTATTGAATCCCGATGCTATTTCTGTGTTTCATCAACGCTCTGTTAGTCCACAGATTACAGAATGCCACCAGATGTGCATCGGAAACTACTACTGGTCTTCCAGGGAACGATCAAAGCGTAGACTGTTTGAGAATTACGCCCATGGAGGAAAGTGCGCATGGTGACGGTTGTATTCAATCCCGATGGAATTTCTGTGTTTTATCAATACTCTGATAGTCCACATATTACACAATACCTCCAGATGTGCATCGGAAACTACTACTGGTATTCCAGGGAACGATCAACGCGTAGGCTGTTTGAGACATTACTCCCATGGAGGAAAGTGCGCATGGTGACTGCTGTTATCAATCCCAGGAGAATTTCTGTGTTTTATCAATACTCTGATAGTCCACATATTACACAATACCTCCAGATGTGCATCGGAAACTACTACTGGTCTTCCAGGGAAAGATCAAAGCGTAGACTCTTTGAGACGTAAGTCCCGTGAAGGAAAAAGCGCATGGTGACTGTTGATATCAATCCCGATGGAATTTCTGTGTTTCATCAACACTCTGAAAGTCCACAGATTACAGAATGCCACCAGATGTGCATCAAAAACTACTACTGGTCTTCCAGGGAACGATCAAAGCGTAGACTCTTTGAGACATTACTCACATGGAGGAAAGTGCGCATGGTGACTGTTGTATTCAAACCCGATGCCATTTCTGTGTTTCATCAACACTCTGACAGTCCACAGATTACAGAATGCCACCAGATGTGCATCGGAAACTACTACTGGTCTTCCTGGGAACGATCAAAACGTAGACTGTACCAGACATTACTCCAAATGAGGAAACTGTGCATTGTGACAGTTATATTCACTCCCGATGCAATTTCTGTGTTTCACCAACACTTTGAAAGTCCACAGATTACAGAATGCCTCCAGATGTGCATCGGAAACTACTACTGGTCTTCCAGGGAAAGATGAAAGCGTAGAATGTTTTAGACATTATTCCCATGGAGAAAAGTGCGGATTGTGACTGTTGTATTCAATCCCGATGCAGTTTCTGTGTTTCATCAACACTCTGATAGTCCACAGATTAAGGAATGCCTCCAGATGTGCATCCTAAACTACTACTGGTCATCCAGGGAAAGATCAAAGCTTAGACTGTTTGTGACATTACTCCCACGTAGAAAAGTGCGCATGGTGACTGCTGTATTCAAACCCGATGCAATTTCTGTGTTTCATCAACACTCTGATAGTCCACAGATTACAGATAGCCTCCAGATGTGCATCGGAAACTACTACTGGTCTTCCTGTGAACGATCAAAGCGTAAACTGTTAGAGACATTATTCCCATGGAGGAAAGTGCGCATGGTCACTGTTGTATTCAATCCCGATGCAATTTCTGTGTTTCATCAACACTCAGATAGTCCACAGATTACAGAATGCCTCCAGATGTGCATCGGAAATTACTACTGGCCTTCCAGGGAACGATCAAAGCGTAGACTGTTTGAGACATTACTCCCGTGGTGGAAAGTTCGCATGGTGACTGTTGTATTCAATTACGATGCAATTTCTGTGTTTCATCAACACTCAGATAGTCCACAGATTACAGAATGCCTCCAGATGTGCATCGGAAACTACTACTGGTCTTCCAGGGAACGATCAAAGCGTAGACTGTTTGAGACATAACTCCCGTGGAGGAAAATGCGCATGGTGACTGTTGATATCAATCCCGATGCAATTTCTGTGTTTCATCAACACTCTGACAGTCCACAGATTACAGAATGCCACCAGATGTGCATCGGATACTACTACTGGTCTCCCAGGGAGCGATCAAAGCGTAGACTGTTTGAGACATTACTCCCATTTAGGAAAGTGCGCATGGTGACTGTTGTATTCAAACCCGCTGCCATTTTTGTGTTTCATCAACAATCTGATAGTCCACAGATTACAGAATGCCACCAGATGTGCATCGGAAACTACTACTGGTCTCCCAGGGAACGATCAAAGCGTAGACTGTTTTAGACATTATTCCCATGGAGAAAAGTGCGGAATGTGACTGTTGTATTCAATCCCGATGCAATTTCTGTGTTTCCTCAACACTCTGATAGTCCACAGATTACAGAATGCCACCAGATGTGCATCGGAAACTACTACTGGTATTCCAGGGAACGATCAAAGGGTAGACTGTTTGAGATATCACTCCCGTGGAGGAAAGTGCGCATTGTGACTGTTGTATTCAATCCCGATGCATTTTCTGTGTTACATCAACACTCTGATAGTCCACAGATTACAGAATGCCACCAGTTGTTCATCGGAAACCACTACTGGTCTTCCAGGGAACGATCAAAGCGTAGACTGTTTCAGACATTACTCCCATGGAGGAAAGTGCGAATGGTGACTGTTGTATTCAATCCCGATGCAATTTCTGTGTTTCATCAATACTCTGATAGTCCACAGATTACAAAATGCCACCAGATGTGCATCAGAAACTACTACTGGTCTTCCAGGGAACGATCAATGCGTAGACTGTTAGTGACATTACTCCCATGGAGGAAAGTGCGCATGGTGACTGTTGTATTCAATCCCGAAGCAATTTCTGTGTCTCATCAACACTCTGATAGCCCACAGATTACAGAATGCCATCAGATGTGCATCGGAAACTACTACTGGTCTTCCAGAGAACGATCAAAGCGTAGACTGACTGAGACATTACTCCCATGGAGGAAAGTGCGCAAGGTGACTGTTGTATTGAATCCCGATGCTATTTCTGTGTTTCATCAGCACTCAGATAGTCCACAGATTACAGAATGCCTCCAGATGTGCATCGGAAACTACTACTGGTCTTTCAGGGAACGATCAAAGCGTAGACTGTTTAAGACATAACTCCCGTGGAGGATAATGCGCATGGTGACTGTTGTTATCAATCCCGATGCAATTTCTGTGTTTCATCAACACTCTGACAGTCCACAGATTACAGAATGCCACCAGATGTGCATCGGAAACTACTACTGGTCTTCCAGGGAACGATCAAAGCGTAGACTGTTTGAGACATTACTCCCATGGAGGAAAGTGCGCATGGTGACTGTTGTATTCAATCCCGATGCAATTTCTGTGTTTCATCAACACTCAGATAGTCCACAGATTACAGAATGCCTCCAGATGTGCATCGGAAATTACTACTGGTCTTCCAGGGAACGATCAAAGCGTAGACTGTTTGAGACGTTACTCCCGTGGTGGAAAGTTCGCATGGTGACTGTTGTATTCAATTACGATGCAATTTCTGTGTTTCATCAACACTCTGATAGTCCACAGATTACATAATGCCTCCAGATGTGCATCGGAAACTACTACTGGTCTTCCAGGGAACGATCAAAGCGTAGACTGTTTGAGACATAACTCCCGTGGAGGAAAATGCGCATGGTGACTGTTGATATCAATCCCGATGCAATTTCTCTGTTTCATCAACACTCTGACAGTCCACAGATTACAGAATGCCACCAGATGTGCATCGGATACTACTACTGGTCTCCCAGGGAGCGATCAAAGCGTAAACTGTTTGAGACATTACTCCCATTTAGGAAAGTGCGCATGGTGACTGTTGTATTCAAACCCGATGCCATTTCTGTGTTTCATGAACAATCTGATAGTCCACAGATTACAGAATGCCACCAGATGTGCATCGGAAACTACTACTGGTCTTCCAGGGAACGATCAAAGCGTAGATTGTTTCAGACGTTACTCCCATGCAGGATATTGCGGATGGTGACTGTTGTATTCAATCCCGATGCAATTTCTGTGTTTCATCAACACTCTGATAGTCCACAGAATACAGATTGTCTCCAGATGTGCATCGGAAACTACTACTGGTCTATCTGGGAACGATCAAAGCGTAGACTGTACCAGACATTACTCCCATTGAGGAAACTGTGGATTATGACAGTTGTATTCACTCCCGATGCAATTTCTGTGTTTCATCAACACTTTGAAGGTCCACAGATTACAGAATGCCTCCAGATGTGCATCGGAAACTACTACTGGTCTTAAAGGGAACGATCAAAGCGTAGACTGTTTTAGACATTATTCCCTTGGAGAAAAGTGCGGATTGTGACTGTTGTATTCAATCCCGATGCAATTTCTGTGTTTCATCAACACTCTGATAGTCCACAGATTACAGAATGCCACCAGATGTGCATCGGAAACTACTACTGGTATTCCAGGGAACGATCAAAGGGTAGACTGTTTGAGTTATCACTCCCGTGGAGGAAAATGCGCATTGTGACTGTTGTATTCAATCCCGATGCATTTTCTGTGTTACATCAACACTCTGATAGTACACAGATTACAGATTGCCACCAGTTGTTCATCGGAAACCACTACTGGTCTTCCAGGGAACGATCAAATCGTAGACGGTTTCAGACATTACTCCCATGGAGGTAAGCGCGCATGGTGACTTTTGTATTCAATCCCGATGCAATTTCTGTGTTTCATCAATACTCTGATAGTCCACAGATTACAAAATGCCACCAGATGTGCATCAGAAACTACTACTGGTCTTCCAGGGAACGATCAATGCGTAGACTGTTAGTGACATTACTCCCATGGAGGAAAGTGCGCATGGTGACTGTTGTATTCAATCCCGATGCAATTTCTGTGTCTCATCAACACTCTGATAGCCCACAGATTACAGAATGCCATCGGATGTGCATCGGAAACTACTACTGGTCTTCCAGGGAACGATCAAAGCGTAGACTGTTTGAGAATTACGCCCATGGAGGAAAGTGCGCATGGTGACGGTTGTATTCAATCCCGATGGAATTTCTGTGTTTTATCAATACTCTGATAGTCCACATATTACACAATACCTCCAGATGTGCGTCGGAAACTACTACTGGTCTTCCAGGGAACGATCAAAGCGTAGACTGTTTGAGACATTACTCCCATGGAGGAAAATGCGCATGGTGACTGTTGATATCAATCCCGATGCAAATTCTGTATTTCATCAACACTCTGATAGTCCACAGAATACAGATTGTATCCAGATTTGCATCGGAAACTACTACTGGTCTTCCTGGGAACGATCAAAGCGTAGACTGTACCAGACATTACTCCCATTGAGGAAACTGTGGATTATTACAGTTGTATTCACTCCCGTTGCAATTTCTGTGTTTCATCAACACTTTGAAGGTCCACAGATTACAGAATGCCTCCAGATGTGCACCGGAAACTACTACTGGTCTTCCAGGGAACGATCAAAGCGTAGACTGTTTTAGACATTATTCCCATGGAGAAAAGTGCGGATTGTGACTGTTGTATTCAATCCCGATGCAATTTCTGTGTTTCTTCAACACTCTGATTGTCCACAGATTACAGAATGCCACCTGATGTGCATCGGAAACTACTACTGCTATTCCAGGGAACGATCAAAGAGTAGACTGTTTGAGATATCACTCCCGTGGAGGAAAGTGCACATGGTGACTGTTGTATTCAATCCCGATGCAATTTCTGTGTTTCATGAACACTCTGATAGTCCACAGATTACAAAATGCCACCAGATGTGCATGGGAAACTACTACTGGTCTTCCAGGGAACGATCAATGCGTAGACTGTTCGTGACATTACTCCCATGGAGGAAAGTGCGCAAGGTGACTGTTGTATTGAATCCCGATGCTATTTCTGTGTTTCATCAACGCTCTGTTAGTCTACAGATTACAGAATGCCACCAGATGTGCATCGGAAACTACTACTGGTCTTCCAGGGAACGACCAAAGCGTAGACTGTTTGAGAATTACGCCCATGGAGGAAAGTGCGCATGGTGATTGTTGTATTCAATCCCGATGGAATTTCTGTGTTTTATCAATACTCTGATAGTCCACATATTACAGAATACCTCCAGATGTGCATCGGAAACTACTACTGGTATTCCAGGGAACGATCAACGCGTAGACTGTTTGAGACATTACTCCCATGGAGGAAAGTGCGCATGGTGACTGTTGTATTCAATCCCGATGCAATTTTTGTGTTTCATCTACACTCTGATAGTCCACAGATTACAGAATACCTCCAGATGTGCATCGGAAATTACTACTGGTCTTCCAGGGAACGATCAAATCGTAGACCGTTTGAGACATTACTACCGTTGAGGAAAGTGCGCATGGTGACTGTTGTTATCAATCCCGATGCTATTTCTGTGTTTCATCAACACTCTGATAGTCCATAGATTACAGAATGCCACCGGATTTGCATCGGAAACTACTACTGGTCTTCCAGGGAACGATCAAAGCGTATACTATTTGAGACATTACACCCATGGAGGAAAGTGCTCATGGTGACTGTTGTATTCAAACCCGATGCAAATTCTGTGTTTCATCAACATTCTGATAGTCCACAGATTACAGATAGCCTCCAGATGTGCATCGGAAACTACTACTGGTCTTCCTGTGAACGATCAAAGCGTAAACTCTTAGAGACATTACTCCCATGGAGGAAAGTGCGCATGGTGACTGTTGTATTCAATCCCGATGCAATTTCTGTGTTTCATCAACACTCAGATAGTCCACAGATTGCAGAATGCCTCCAGATGTGCATCGGAAACTACTACTGGTCTTCCAGGGAACGATCAAAGCGTAGACTGTTTGACACATTACTCCCGTGGAGGAAAGTGCGCATGGTGACTGTTGTATTCAATTACGATGCAATTTCTGTGTTTCATCAACACTCAGATAGTCCACAGATTACAGAATGCCTCCAGATGTGCATCGGAAACTAATACTGGTCTTCCAGGGAACGATCAACGCGTAGACTGTTTGAGACATTACTCCCATGGAGGAAAGTGCGCATGGTGACTGTTGTATTCAATCCCGATGCTATTTTTGTGTTTCATCAACACTTTGATAGTCCACAGATTACAGAATACCTCCAGATGTGCATCGGAAATTACTACTGGCCTTCCAGGGAACGATCAAATCGTAGACTGTTTGAGACATTACTCCCGTGGAGGAAAGTGCGCATGGTGACTGTTGTTATCAATTCCGATGCAATTTCTGTGTTTCATCAACACTCTGATAGTCCATAGATTACAGAATGCCACCGGATTTGCATCGGAAACTACTACTGGTCTTCCAGGGAACGATCAAAGCGTTAACTGTTTGAGAATTACGCCAATGGAGGAAAGTGCGCATGGTGACTGTTGTATTCAATCCCGATGGAATTTCTGTGTTTTATCATTACTCTGATAGTCCATAGATTACAGAATGCCACCAGATGGGATAAGAAACTACTACTGGACTTCCAGGGAACGATCAAAGCGTAGACTGTTTGAGACATTACTCCCATGGAGGAAAGTGCGCATGTTGTCTGTTGTATTCAAACCCGATGCCATTTCTGTGTTCCATCAACACTCTGATAGTCCACAGATTACAAAATGCCACCAGATGTGCATGGGAAACTACTACTGGTCTTCCAGGGAACGATCAAAGAGTAGACTGTCTGAGATATGACTCCCGTGGAGGAAAGTGCGCATTGTGACTGTTGTATTCAATCCCGATGCATTTTCTGTGTTACAGCAACACTCTGATAGTCCACAGATTACAAAATGCCACCAGATGTGCATGGGAAACTACTACTGGCCTTCCAGGGAACGATCAATGCGTAGACTGTTCGTGACATTAATCCCATTGAGGAAAGTGCGCAAGGTGACTGTTGTATTGAATCCCGGTGCTATTTCTGTGTTTCATCAACGCTCTGTTAGTCCACAGATTAGAGAATGCCACCAGATGTTCATCGGAAACTACTACTGGTCCTCCAGGGAACGATCAAAGCGTAGACTGTTTGAGAATTACGCCCATGGAGGAAAGTGCGCATGGTGACTGTTGTATACAATCCCGATGGAATTTCTGTGTTTTATCAATACTCTGATAGTCCAAATATTACAGAATACCTCCAGATGTGCATCGGAAACTACTACTGGTATTCCAGGGAACGATCAACGCGTAGACTGTTTGAGACATTACTCCCATGGAGGAAAGTGCGCATGGTGACTGTTGTATTCAATCCCGATGCTATTTTTGTGTTTCATCAACACTCTGATAGTCCACAGATTACAGAATACCTCCAGATGTGCATCGGAAATTACTACTGGTCTTCCAGGGAACGATCAAATCGTAGACTGTTTGAGACATTACTACCGTGGAGGAAAGTGCGCATGGTGACTGTTGTTATCAATCCCGATGCAATTTCTGTGTTTCATCAACACTCTGATAGTTTATAGATTACAGAATGCCCCCGGATTTGCATCGGAAACTACTACTGGTCTTCCAGGGAACGATCAAAGCGTAAACTCTTTGAGACATTACTCCCATGGAGGAAAGTGCGCATGGTGACTGTTGTATTCAATCCCGATGCAATTTCTGTGTTTCATCAACACTCAGATAGTCCACAGATTGCAGAATGCCTCCTGATGTGCATCGGAAACTACTACTGGTCTTCCAGGGGACGATCAAAGCGTAGACTGTTTGAGACATTACTCCGTGGAGGAAAGTGCGCATGGTGACTGTTGTATTCAATTACGATGCAATTTCTGTGTTTCATCAACACTCAGATAGTCCACAGATTACAGAATGCCTCCAGATGTGCATCGGAAACTAACACTGGTCTTCCAGGAAACGATCAACGCGTAGACTGTTTGAGACATTACTCCCATGGAGGAAAGTGCGCATGGTGACTGTTGTATTCAAACCCGATGCCATTTCTGTGTTTCATCAACACTCTGATAGTCCACAGATTACAGAATGCCACCAGATGTGCATCGGAAACTACTACTGGTCTTCCAGGGAACGATCAAAGCGTAGTTTGTTGCAAACGTTACTCCCATGGAGGAAATTGCGGATGGTGACTGTTGTATTCAATTCCGATGCAATTTCTGTGTTTCATCAACACTCTGATAGTCCACAGAATACAGATTGTCTCCAGATGTGCATCGGAAACTACTACTGGTCTTCCTGGGAACGATCAAATCGTAGTCTGTACCAGACATTACTCTTATTGAGGAAACTGTAGATTATGACAGTTGTATTCACTCCCGATGCAATTTCTGTGTCTCATCAACACTTTGAAGGTCCACAGATTACAGAATGTCTCCAGATGTGCATCGGAAGCTACTACTGGTCTTCCAAGGAACGATCGACGCGTAGACTGTTTTAGACATTATTCCCATCAAGAAAAGTGCGGATTGTGACTGTTGTATTCAATCCCGATGCAATTTCTGTGTTTCATCAACACTCTGATGGTCCACAGATTACAAAATGCCACCAGATAGGCATCGGAAACTACTACTGGCCTTCCAGGGAACGATCAATGCGTAGACTCTTAGTGACATTACTCCCATGGAGGAAAGTGCGCATGGTGACTGTTGTATTCAATCTCGATGCAATTACTGTGTTTCATCAACACTCTGACAGTCTACAGATTACAGAATGCCACCAGATGTGCATCGGAAACTACTACTGGTCTTCCAGGGAACAATCAAAGCGTAGACTGTTTGAGACATTACTCCCATGGAGGAAAGTTCGCATGGTGAATGTTGTATTCAAACCCGATGCCATTTCTGTGTTTCATCAACACTCTGATAGTCCACAGATTACAGAATGACACCAGATGTGCATCGGAAACTACTACTGGTCCTCCAGGGAACGATCAAAGCGTAGACTGTTTGAGAATTACGCCCATGGAGGAAAGTGCGCATGGTGACTGTTGTATTCAATCCCGATGGAATTTCTGTGTTTTATCAATACTCTGATAGTCCACATATTACAGAATACCTCCAGATGTGCATCGGAAACTACTACTGGTATTCTAGGGAACGATCAACACGTAGACTGTTTGAGACATTACTCCCATGGAAGAAAGTGCGCATGGTGACTGTTGTATTCAATCCCGATGCAATTTTTGTGTTACATCAACACTCTGATAGTCCACAGATCACAGAATGCCACCAGATGAGCATCGGAAACTACTACTGGTCTTCCAGGGAGCGATGAAAGCGTAGATTGTTTCAGACGTTACTCCCATGGAGGAAATTGCGGATGGTGACTGTTGTATTCAATCCCGATGCAATTTCTGTGTTTCATCAACACTCTGATAGTCCACAGAATACAGATTGTCTCCAGATGTGCATCGGAAACTACTACTGGTCTTCCTGGGAACGATCAAATCGTAGTCTGTACCAGACATTACTCTTATTGAGGAAACTGTAGATTATGACAGTTGTATTCACTCCCGATGCAATTTCTGTGTCTCATCAACACTTTGAAGGTCCACAGATTACAGAATGTCACCAGATGTGCATCGGAAGCTACTACTGGTCTTCCAGGGAACGATCGACGCGTAGACTGTTTTAGACATTATTCCCATGGAGAAAAGTGCAGATTGTGACTGTTGTATTCAATCCCGATGCAATTTCTGTGTTTCATCAACACTCTGATAGTCCACAGATTACAAAATGCCACCAGATAGGCATCGGAAACTACTACTGGCCTTCCAGGGAACGATCAATGCGTACACTCTTAGTGACATTACTCCCATGGAGGAAAGTGCGCATGGTGACTGTTGTATTCAATCTCGATGCAATTACTGTGTTTCATCAACACTCTGACAGTCTACAGATTACAGAATGCCACCAGATGTGCATCGGAAACTACTACTGGTCTTCCAGGGAACAATCAAAGCGTAGACTGTTTGAGACATTACTCCCATGGGGGAAAGTGCGCGTGGTGAATGTTGTATTCAAACCCGATGCCATTTCTGTGTTTCATCAACACTCTGATAGTCCGCAGATTACAGAATGCAACCAGATGTGCATCGGAAACTACTACTGGTCTTCCAGGGAACGATCAAAGCGTAGATTGTTTGAGACATTATTCCCATGGAGGAAAGTGCGCATGGTGACTGTTGTATTCAAACCCGATGTCATTTCTGTGTTTCATCAACACTCTGATAGTCCACAGATTACAGAATGCCACCAGATGTGCATCGGAAACTACTACTGGTCTTCCAGGGAACGATCAAAGCGTAGATTGTTTCAGACGTTACTCCCATGGAGGAAATTGCGGATGGTGACTGTTGTATTCAAACCCGATGCAATATCTGTGTTTCATCAACACTCTGATAGTCCACAGAATACAGATAGTCTCCAGATGTGCATCGGAAACTACTACTGGTCTTCCTGGGAACGATCAAATCGTAGTCTGTACCAGACATTACTCTTATTGAGGAAACTGTGGATTATGACAGTTGTATTCACTCGTGATGCAATTTCTGTGTCTCATCAACACTTTGAAGGTCCACAGATTACAGAATGCCTCCAGATGTGCATCGGAAGCTACTACTAGTCTTCCAGGGAACGATCAAAGCGTAGACTGTTTTAGACATTATTCCCATGGAGAAAAGTGCGGATTGTGAGTGTTGTATTCAATCCCGATGCAATTTCTGTGTTTCATCAACACTCTGATAGTCCACAGATTACAAAATGCCATCAGATGTGCATCGGAAACTACTACTGGTCTTCCAGAGAACGATCAAAGCGTAGACTGACTGAGAGATTACTCCCATGGAGGAAAGTGCGCAAGGTGACTGTTGTATTGAATCCCGATGCTATTTCTGTGTTTCATCAACGCTCTGTTAGTCCACAGATTACAGAATGCCACCAGATGTGCATCGGAAACTACTACTGGTCCTCCAGGGAACGATCAAAGCGTAGACTGTTTGAGAATTACGCCCATGGAGGAAAGAGCGCCTGGTGACTGTTGTATACAATCCCGATGGAATTTCTGTGTTTTATCAATACTCTGATACTCCACATATTACAGAATACCCCCAGATGTGCATCGGAAACTACTACTGGTATTCCAGGGAACGATCAACGCGTAGACTGTTTGAGACATTACTCATATGGAGGAAAGTGCGCATGGTGACTGTTGTATTCAATCCCGATGCAATTTCTTTGTTACATCAAAACTCTGATAGTCCACAGATTACAGAATGCCTCCAGATGTGCATCGGAAATTACTACTGGTCTTCCAGGGAACGATCAAATCGTAGACTGTTTGAGACATTACTCCCGTGGAGGAAAGTGCGCATGGTGACTGTTGTTATCAATCATGATGCAATTTCTGTGTTTCATCAACACTCTGATAGTCCATAGATTACAGAACGCCACCGGATGGGCATCGGAAACTACTACTGGTCTTCCAGGGAACGATCAAAGCGTAGACTATTTGAGACATTACTCCCATGGAGGAAAGTGCGCATGGTGACTGTTGTATTCAAACCCGATGCTAATTCTGTGTTTCATCAACATTCTGATAGTCCACAGATTACAGATAGTCACAGATGTGCATCGGAAACTACTATTGGTCTTCCTGTGAACGATCAAAGCGTAAACTGTTAGAGACATTACTCCCATGGAGGAAAGTGCGCATGGTGACTGTTGTTATCAATCCCGATGCAATTTCTGTGTTTCATCAACACTATGACACTCCACAGATTACAGAATGCCCCCAGATGTGCATCGGAAACTACTACTGGTCTTCCAAGGAACGATCAAAGCGTAGACTGTTTGAGACATTACTCCCATGGAGGAAAGTGCGCATGGTGGCTGTTGTATTCAAGCCCGATGCCATTTCTGTGTTTCATCAACACTCTGATAGTCTACAGATAACAGAATGCCACCAGATGTGCATCGGAAACTACTACTGGCCTTCCAGGGAACGATCAAAGCGTAGACTGTTTGAGACATTACTCCCATGGAAAAAATTGTGCATGGTGACTGTTGTATACAATCCCGATGCAATTTCTGTGTTTCATCAACACTCAGATAGTCCACAGATTACAGAATGCCTCCAGATGTGCATCGGAAACTACTACTGGTCTTCCAGGGAACGATCAAAACGTACACTGTTTTAGACATTATTCCCATGGAGAAAAGTGCGGATTGTGACTGTTGTATTCAATCCCGATGCAATTTCTGTGTTTCATCAACACTCTGATAGTCCACAGAATACAGATTGTCTCCAGATGTGCATCGGAAACTACTACTGGTCTTCCTGGGAACGATCAAATCGTAGTCTGTACCAGACATTACTCTTATTGAGGAAACTGTAGATTATGACAGTTGTATTCACTCCCGATGCAATTTCTGTGTCTCATCAACACTTTGAAGGTCCACAGATTACAGATTGCCTCCAGATGTGCATCGGAAGCTACTACTGGTCTTCCAGGGAACGATCGACGAGTAAACTGTTTTAGACATTATTCCCATGGAGAAAAGTGCGGATTGTGACTGTTGTATTCAATCCCGATGCAATTTCTGTGTTTCATCAACACTCTGATAGTCCACAGATTACAAAATGCCACCAGATAGGAATCGGAAACTACTACTGGTCTTCCAGGGAACGATCAAAGCGTAGACTGTTTGAGACATTACTCCCATGGAGGAAAGTGCGCATGTTGTCTGTTGTATTCAAACCCGATGCCATTTCTGTGTTTCATCAACACACTGATAGTCCACATATTACAGAATGCCACAAAATGTGCATCGGAAACTACTACTGGTCTTCCAGGGAACGATCAAAGCGGAGATTGTTTCAGACGTTACTCCCATGGAGGAAATTGCGGATGGTGACTGTTGTATTCAATCCCGATGCAATTTCTTTGTTTCATCAACACTCTGATAGTCCACAGAATACAGATTGTCTCCAGATGTGCATCGGAAACTACTACTGGTCTTCCTGGGAACGATCAAAGCGTAGACTGTACCAGACATTACTCCCATTGAGGAAAATGTGGATTATGACAGTTGTATTCACTCCCGATGCAATTTCTGTGTTTCATCAACACTTTGAAGGTCCACAGATTACAGAATGCCTCCAGATGTGCATCGGAAACTACTACTGGTCTTCCAGGGAACGATCAAAACGTACACTGTTTTAGACATTATTCCCATGGAGAAAATTGCGGATTGTGACAGTTGTATTCAATCCCGATGCAATTTCTGTGTTTCATAAACACTCTGATAGTCCACAGATTACAGAATGCCACCAGATGTGCATCGGAAACTACTACTGGTATTCCAGGGAACGATCAAAGAGTAGACTGTTTGAGATATCACTCCCGTGGAGGAAAGTGCGCATTGTGACTGTTGTATTCAATCCCGATGCATTTTCTGTGTTACATCAACACTCTGATAGTCGACAGATAACAGAATGCCACCTGTTGTTCATCGGAAACCACTACTGGTCTTCCAGGGAACGATCAAAGCGTAGACTGTTTGAGACATTACTCCCATGGAGGAAAGTGCACATGGTGACTCTTGTATTCAATCCCGATGCAATTTCTGTGTTTCATGAACACTCTGATAGTCCACAGATTACAAAATGCCACCAGATGTGCATGGGAAACTACTACTGGTCTTCCAGGGAACGATCAATGCGTAGATTGTTCGTGACATTACTCCCATGGAGGAAAGTGCGCAAGGTGACTGTTGTATTGAATCCCGATGCTATTTCTGTGTTTCATCAACGCTCTGTTAGTCCACAGATTAGAGAATGCCACCAGATGTGCATCGGAAACTACTACTGGTCCTCCAGGGAACGATCAAAGCGTAGACTGTTTGAGAATTACGCCCATGGAGGAAAGTGCGCATGGTGACTGTTGTATACAATCCCGATGGAATTTCTGTGTTTTATCAATACTCCGATAGTCCACATATTACAGAATACCTCCAGATGTGCATCGGAAACTACTACTACTGGTATTCCAGGTAACGATCAACGCGTAGACTGTTTGAGACATTACTCCCATGGAGGAAAGTGCGCATGGTGACTGTTGTATTCAATCCCGATGCAATTTTTGTGTTTCATCAACACTCTGATAGTCCACAGATTACAGAATACCTCCAGATGTGCATCGGAAATTACTACTGGTCTTCCAGGGAACGATCAAATCGTAGACTGTTTGAGACATTACTACCGTGGAGGAAAGTGCGCATGGTGACTGTTGTTATCAATCCCGATGCAATTTCTGTGTTTCATCAACACTCTGATAGTCCATAGATTACAGAATGCCACCGGATTTGCATCGGAAACTACTACTGGTCTTCCAGGGAACGATCAAAGCGTGGACTATTTGAGACATTACTCCCATGGAGGAAAGTGCTCATGGTGACTGTTGTATTCAAACCCGATGCAAATTCTGTGTTTCATCAACATTCTGATAGTCCACAGATTACAGATAGCCTCCAGATGTGCATCGGAAACTACTACTGGTCTTCCTGTGAACGATCAAAGCGTAAACTCTTAGAGACATTACTCCCATGGAGGAAAGTGCGCATGGTGACTGTTGTATTCAATCCCGATGCAATTTCTGTGTTTCATCAACACTCAGATAGTCCACAGATTGCAGAATGCCTCCAGATGTGCATCGGAAACTACTACTGGTCTTCCAGGGAACGATCAAAGCGTAGACTGTTTGACACATTACTCCCTTGGAGGAAAGTGCGCATGGTGACTGTTGTATTCAATTACGATGCAATTTCTGTTTTTCATCAACACTCAGATAGTCCACAGATTACAGAACGCCTCCAGATGTGAATCGGAAACTAATACTGGTCCTCCAGGGAACGATCAAAGCGTAGACTGTTTGAGAATTACGCCCATGGAGGAAAGTGCGCATGGTGACTGTTGTATACAATCCCGATGGAATTTCTGTGTTTTATCAATACTCTGATAGTCCACATATTACAGAATACCTCCAGATGTGCATCGGAAATTACTACTGGTCTTCCAGGGAACGATCAAATCGTAGACTGTTTGAGACATTACTCCCATGGAGAAAAGTGCGGATTGTGAGTGTTGTATTCAATCCCGATGCAATTTCTGTGTTTCATCAACACTCTGATAGTCCACAGATTACAAAATGCCACCAGATAGGCATCGGAAACTACTACTGGCCTTCCAAGGAACGATCAATGCGTAGACTGTTAGTGACATAACTCCCATGGAGGAAAGTGCGCATACTGACTGTTGTATTCAATCCCGATGCAATATCTGTGTCTCATCAACACTCTGATAGTCCACAGATTACAGAATGCCATCAAATGTGCATCGGAAACTACTACTGGTCTTCCAGAGAACGATCAAAGCGTAGACTGACTGAGAGATTACTCCCACGGAGGAAAGTGCGCAAGGTGACTGTTGTATTGAATCCCGATGCTATTTCTGCGTTTAATCAACGCTCTGTTAGTCCACAGATTACAGAATGCCACCAGATGTGCATCGGAAACTACTACTGGTCCTCCAGGGAACGATCAAAGCGTAGACTGTTTGAGAATTACGCCCATGGAGGAAAGTGCGCATGGTGACTGTTGTATTCAATACCGATGCAATTTTTTTGTTACATCAACACTCTGATAGACCACAGATTACAGAATGCCTCCAGATGTGCATCGGAAATTACTACTGGTCTTCCAGGGAACGATCAAATCGTAGACTGTTTGAGACTTTACTCCCGTGGAGGAAAGGGCGCATGGTGACTGTTGTTATCAATCACGATGCAATTTCTGTGTTTCATCAACACTCTGATAGTCCATAGATTACAGAATGCCACCGGATGGGCATTGGAAACTACTACTGGTCTTCCAGGGAACGATCAAAGCGTAGACTATTTGAGACATTACTCCCATGGAGGAAAGTGCGCATGGTGATTGTTGTATTCAAACCCGATGCTAATTCTGTGTTTCATCAACATTCTGATAGTCCACAGATTACAGATAGCCTCCTGATGTGCATCGGAAACTACTACTGGTCTTCCTGTGAACGATCAAAGCGTAAACTGTTAGAGACATTACTCCCATGGAGGAAAGTGCGCATGGTGACTGTTGTTATCAATCCCGATGCAATTTCTGTGTTTCATCAACACTATGACACTCCACAGATTACAGAATGCCCCCAGATGTGCATCGGAAACTACTACTGGTCTTCCAGGGAACGATCAAAACGTACACTGTTTTAGACATTATTCCCATGGAGAAAAGTGCGGATTGTGACTGTTGTATTCACTCCCGATGCAATTTCTGTGTTTCATCAACACTCTGATAGTCCACAGAATACAGATTGTCTCCAGATGTGCATCGGAAACTACTACTGGTCTTCCTGGGAACGATCAAATCGTAGTCTGTACCAGACATTACTCTTATTGAGGAAACTGTAGATTATGACAGTTGTATTCACTCCCGATTCAATTTCTGTGTCTCATCAACACTTTGAAGGTCCACAGACTACAGAATGCCTCCAGATGTGCATCGGAAACTACTGCTGGTCATCCAGGGAACGATCAAAGCGTAGACTGTTTTAGACATTATTCCCATGGAGAAAAGTGCGGATTGTGACTGTTGTATTCAATCCCGATGCAATTTCTGTATTTCATCAACACTCTGATGGTCCACAGATTACAGAATGCCACCAGATGTGCATCGGAAACTACTACCGGTCTTCCAGGGAACGATCAAAGCGTAGATTGTTTCAGACGTTACTCCCATGGAGGAAATTGCGGATGGTGACTGTTGTATTCAATCGCGATGCAATTTCTGTGTTTCATCAACACTCTGATAGTCCACAGAATACAGATTGTCTCCAGATGTGCATCGGAAACTACTACTGGTCTTCCTGGGAACGATCAAATCGTAGTATGTACCAGACATTACTCTTATTGAGGAAACTGTAGATTATGACAGTTGTATTCACTCCCGATGCAATTTCTGTGTCTCATCAACACTTTGAAGGTCCACAGATTACAGATTGCCTCCAGATGTGCATCGGAAGCTACTACTGGTCTTCCAGGGAACGATCGACGCGTAGACTGTTTTAGACATTATTCCCATGGAGAAAAGTGCGGATTGTGACTGTTGTATTCAATCCCGATGCAATTTCTGTGTTTCATCAACACTCTGATAGTCCACTGATTACAAAATGCCACCAGATAGGCATCGGAAACTACTACTGGCCTTCCAGGGAACGATCAATGCGTAGACTCTTAGTGACATTACTCCCATGGAGTAAAGTGCGCATGGTGACTGTTGTATTCAATCTCGATGCAATTTCTGTGTTTCATCAACACTCTGACAGTCTACAGATTACAGAATGCCACCAGATGTGCATCGGAAACCACTACTGGTCTTCCAGGGAACAATCAAAGCGTAGACTCTTTGAGACATTACTCCCGTGGAGCAAAGGGCGCATGGTGACTGTTGTTATCAATCACGATGCATTTTCTGTGTTACATCAACACTCTGATAGTCCACAGATTACAGAAAGCAACCTGTTGTTCATCGGAAACCACTACTGGTCTTCCAGGGAACGATCAAAGCGTAGACTGTTTGAGACATTACTCCTATGGAGGAAAGTGCGCATGGTGATTGTTGTATTCAAGCCAGATGCCATTTCTGTGTTTCATCAACACTCTGATAGTCTACAGATTACAGAATGCCACCAGATGTGCATCGAAAACTACTACTGGTCTTCCAGGGAACGATCAAAGCGTAGACTGTTTGAGACATTACTCCCATGAAGAAAATTGTGCATGGTGACTGTTGTATTCAATCCCGATGCAATTTCTGTGTTTCATCAACACTCAGTTAGTCCACAGATTACAGAATGCCTCCAGATGTGCATCGGAAACTACTACTGGTCTTCCAGGGAACGATCAAAACGTACACTGTTTTAGACATTATTCCCATGGAGAAAAGTGCGGATTGTGACTGTTGTATTCACTCCCGATGCAATTTCTGTGTTTCATCAACACTCTGATAGTCCACAGAATACAGATTGTCTCCAGATGTGCATCGGAAACTACTACTGGTCTTCCAGGGAACGATCAAAACGTACACTGTTTTAGACATTATTCCCATGGAGAAAAGTGCGGATTGTGGCTGTTGTATTGAATCCCGATGCAATTTCTGTGTTTCATCAACACTCTGATAGTCCACAGATTACAAAATGCCTCCAGATAGGCATCGGAAACTACTACTGGCCTTCCAGGGAACGATCAATGCGTAGACTCTTAGTGACATTACTCCCATGGAGGAAAGTGCGCATGGTGACTGTTGTATTCAATCTCGATGCAATTTCTGTGTTTTTTCAACACTCTGACAGTCTACAGATTACAGAATGCCACCAGATGTGCATCGGAAACCACTACTGGTCTTCCAGGGAACAATCAAAGCGTAGACTCTTTGAGACATTACTCCCGTGGAGGAAAGTGCGCATGGTGACTGTTGTTATCAATCAAGAGGCAGTTTCTGTGTTTCATCAACACTCTGATAGTCCACAGATTACAGAATGCCACCAAATGTGCATCGGAAACTACTACTGGTCTTCCAGGGAACGATCAAAGCGGAGATTGTTTCAGACGTTACTCAGATGGAGGAAATTGCGGATGGTGACTGTTGTATTCAATCCCGATGCAATTTCTTTGTTTCATCAACACTCTGATAGTCCACAGAATACAGATTTTCTCCAGATGTGCATCGGAAACTACTACTGGTCTTCCTGGGAACGATCAAAGCGTAGACTGTAACAGACATTACTCCCATTGAGGAAACTGTATATTATGACAGTTGTATTCACTCCCGATGCAATTTCTGCGTTTCATCAACACTTTGAAGGTCAACAGATTACAGAATGCCTCCAGATGTGCATCGGAAACTACTACTGGCCTTCCAGGGAACGATCAAAACGTACACTGTTTTAGACATTATTCCCATGGAGAAAAGTGCGGATTGTGACTGTTGTATTCAATCCCGATGCAATTTCTGTGTTTCATCAACACTCTGATAGTCCACAGATTACAGAATGCCACCAGATGTGCATCGGAAACTACTACTGGTATTCCAGCGAACGATCAAAGAGTAGACTGTTTGAGATATCACTCCCGTGGAGGAAAGTGCGCATGGTGACTGTTGTATTCAATCCCGATGCATTTTCTGTGTTACATCAACACTCTGATAGTCGACAGATAACAGAATGCCACCTGTTGTTCATCGGAAACCACTACTGGTCTTCCAGGGAACGATCAAAGCGTAGACTGTTTGAGACATTACTCCCATGGAGGAAAGTGCACATGGTGACTCTTGTATTCAATCCCGATGCAATTTCTGTGTTTCATGAACACTCTGATAGTCCACAGATTACAAAATGCCACCAGATGTGCATGGGAAACTACTACTGGTCTTCCAGGGAACGATCAATGCGTAGACTGTTCGTGACATTACTCCCATGGAGGAAAGTGCGCAAGGTGACTGTTGTATTGAATCCCGATGCTATTTCTGTGTTTCATCAACGCTCTGTTAGTCCACAGATTAGAGAATGCCACCAGATGTGCATCGGAAACTACTACTGGTCCTCCAGGGAACGATCAAAGCGTAGACTGTTTGAGAATTACGCCCATGGAGGAAAGTGCGCATGGTGACTGTTGTATACAATCCCGATGGAATTTCTGTGTTTTATCAATACTCTGATAGTCCACATATTACAGAATACCTCCAGATGTGCATCGGAAACTACTACTGGTATTCCAGGGAACGATCGGCGCGTAGACTGTTTTAGACACTATTCCCATGGAGAAAAGTGCGGATTGTGAGTGTTGTATTCAATCCCGATGCAATTTCTGTGTTTCATCAACACTCTGATAGTCCACAGATTACAAAATGCCACCAGATAGGCATCGGAAACTACTACTGGCCTTCCAGGGAACGATCAATGCGTAGACTCTTAGTGACATTACTCCCATGGAGTAAAGTGCGCATGGTGACTGTTGTATTCAATCTCGATGCAATTTCTGTGTTTTATCAACACTCTGACAGTCTACAGATTACAGAATGCCACCAGATGTGCATCGGAAACCACTACTGGTCTTCCAGGGAACAATAAAAGCGTAGACTCTTTGAGACATTACTCCCGTGGAGGAAAGGGCGCATGGTGACTGTTGTTATCAATCACGATGCAATTTCTGTGTTTCATCAACACTCTGATAGTCCATAGATTACAGAATGCCACCGGATGGGCATCGGAAACTACTACTGGTCTTCCAGGGAACGATCAAATCGTAGACTATTTGAGATATTACTCCCATGGAGGAGAGTGCGCATGGTGATTGTTGTATTCAAACCCGATGCTAATTCTGTGTTTCATCAACATTCTGATAGTCCACAGATTACAGATAGCCTCCAGATGTGCATCGGAAACTACTACTGGTCTTCCTGTGAACGATCAAAGCGTAAACTGTTAGAGACATTACTCCCATGGAGGAAAGTGCGCATGGTGACTGTTGTTATCAATCCCGATGCAATTTCTGTGTTTCATCAACACTATGACACTCCACAGATTACAGAATGCCCCCAGATGTGCATCGGAAACTACTACTGGTCTTCCAGGGAACGATCAAAGCGTAGACTGTTTGAGACATTACTCCCATGGAGGAAAGTGCGCATGGTGATTGTTGTATTCAAGCCAGATGCCATTTCTGTGTTTCATCAACACTCTGATAGTCTACAGATTACAGAATGCCACCAGATGTGCATCGAAAACTACTACTGGTCTTCCAGGGAACGATCAAAGCGTAGACTGTTTGAGACATTACTCCCATGAAGAAAATTGTGCATGGTGACTGTTGAATTCTATCACGATGCAATTTCTGTGTTTCATCAACACTCTGATAGTCCATAGATTACAGAATGCCACCGGATGGGCATCGGAAACTACTACTGGTCTTCCAGGGAACGATCAAATCGTAGACTATTTGAGACATTACTCCCATGGAGGAAAGTGCGCATGGTGACTGTTGTATTCAATCTCGATGCAATTTCTGTGTTTTATCAACACTCTGACAGTCTACAGATTACAGAATGCCACCAGATGTGCATCGGAAACCACTACTGGTCTTCCAGGGAACAATCAAAGCGTAGACTCTTTGAGACATTACTCCCGTGGAGGAAAGTGCGCATGGTGACTGTTGTTATCAATCCCGAGGCAGTTTCTGTGTTTCATCAACACTCTGATAGTGCATAGATTACAGAATGCCACCAGATGGGATCGGAAACTACTACTGGTCTTCCAGGGAACGATCAAAGCGTAGACTGTTTGAGACATTACTCACATGGAGGAAAGTGCGCATGTTGTCTGTTGTATTCAAACCCGATGCCATTTCTGTGTTTCATCAACACTCTGATAGTCCACAGATTACAGAATGCCACCAAACGTGCATCGGAAACTACTAGTGGTCTTCCAGGGAACGATCAAAGCGGAGATTGTTTCAGACGTTACTCAGATGGAGGAAATTGCGGATGGTGAGTGTTGTATTCAATCCCGATGCAATTTCTTTGTTTCATCAACACTCTGATAGTCCACAGAATACAGATTTTCTCCAGATGTGCATCGGAAACTACTACTGGTCTTCCTGGGAACGATCAAAGCGTAGACTGTAACAGACATTACTCCCATTGAGGAAACTGTATATTATGACAGTTGTATTCACTCCCGATGCAATTTCTGTGTTTCATCAACACTTTGAAGGTCCACAGATTACAGAATGCCTCCAGATGTGCATCGGAAACTACTACTGGTCTTCCAGGGAACGATCAAAACGTACACTGTTTTAGACATTATTCCCATGGAGAAAAGTGCGGATTGTGACTGTTGTATTCAATCCCGATGCAATTTCTGTGTTTCATCAACACTCTGATAGTCCACAGATTACAGAATGCCACCAGATGTGCATCGGAAACTACTACTGGTATTCCAGCGAACGATCAAAGAGTAGACTGTTTGAGATATCACTCCCGTGGAGGAAAGTGCGCATGGTGACTGTTGTATTCAATCCCGATGCATTTTCTGTGTTACATCAACACTCTGATAGTCGACAGATAACAGAATGCCACCTGTTGTTCATCGGAAACCACTACTGGTCTTCCAGGGAACGATCAAAGCGTAGACTGTTTGAGACATTACTCCCATGGAGGATAGTGCACATGGTGACTCTTGTATTCAATCCCGATGCAATTTCTGTGTCTCATGAACACTCTGATAGTCCACAGATTACAAAATGCCACCAGATGTGCATGGGAAACTACTACTGGTCTTCCAGGGAACGATCAATGCGTAGACTGTTCGTGACATTACTCCCATGGAGGAAAGTGCGCAAGGTGACTGTTGTATTGAATCCCGATGCTATTTCTGTGTTTCATCAACGCTCTGTTAGTCCACAGATTAGAGAATGCCACCAGATGTGCATCGGAAACTACTACTGGTCCTCCAGGGAACGATCAAAGCGTAGACTGTTTGAGAATTACGCCCATGGAGGAAAGTGCGCATGGTGACTGTTGTACACAATCCCGATGGAATTTCTGTGTTTTATCAATACTCTGATAGTCCACATATTACAGAATACCTCCAGATGTGCATCGGAAACTACTACTGGTATTCCAGGGAACGATCAACGCGTAGACTGTTTGAGACATTACTACCATGGAGGAAAGTGCGCATGGTGACTGTTGTATTCAATCCCGATGCAATTTTTGTGTTTCATCAACACTCTGATAGTCCACAGATTACAGAATGCTTCCAGATGTGCATCGGAAACTACTACTGGTCTTCCAGGGAACGATCAAAACGTACACTGTTTTAGACATTATTCCCATGGAGAAAAGTGCGGATTGTGACTGTTGTAT
The DNA here is from genome assembly GCF_023897955.1 of Schistocerca gregaria. Lineage (NCBI taxonomy): Eukaryota > Metazoa > Arthropoda > Insecta > Orthoptera > Acrididae > Schistocerca > Schistocerca gregaria. Next base: position 11,009,478 of record NC_064926.1, on the reverse strand, counting down.
TCACTCCCGATGCAATTTCTGTGTTTCATCAACACTCTGATAGTCCACAGAATACAGATTGTCTCCAGATGTGCATCGGAAACTACTACTGGTCTTCCTGGGAACGATCAAATCGTAGTCTGTACCAGACATTACTCTTATTGAGGAAACTGTAGATTATGACAGTTGTATTCACTCCCGATTCAATTTCTGTGTCTCATCAACACTTTGAAGGTCCACAGACTACAGAATGCCTCCAGATGTGCATCGGAAACTACTACTGGTCTTTCAGGGAACGATCAAAGCGTAGACTGTTTTAGACATTATTCCCATGGAGAAAAGTGCGGATTGTGACTGTTGTATTCAATCCCGATGCAATTTCTGTATTTCATCAACACTCTGATGGTCCACAGATTACAGAATGCCACCAGATGTGCATCGGAAACTACTACTGGCCTTCCAGGGAACGATCAAAACGTACACTGTTTTAGACATTATTCCCATGGAGAAAAGTGCGGATTGTGACTGTTGTATTCAATCCCGATGCAATTTCTGTGTTTCATCAACACTCTGATAGTCCACAGATTACAGAATGCCACCAGATGTGCATCGGAAACTACTACTGGTATTCCAGCGAACGATCAAAGAGTAGACTGTTTGAGATATCACTCCCGTGGAGGAAAGTGCGCATGGTGACTGTTGTATTCAATCCCGATGCATTTTCTGTGTTACATCAACACTCTGATAGTCGACAGATAACAGAATGCCACCTGTTGTTCATCGGAAACCACTACTGGTCTTCCAGGGAACGATCAAAGCGTAGACTGTTTGAGACATTACTCCCATGGAGGAAAGTGCACATGGTGACTCTTGTATTCAATCCCGATGCAATTTCTGTGTTTCATGAACACTCTGATAGTCCACAGATTACAAAATGCCACCAGATGTGCATGGGAAACTACTACTGGTCTTCCAGGGAACGATCAATGCGTAGACTGTTCGTGACATTACTCCCATGGAGGAAAGTGCGCAAGGTGACTGTTGTATTGAATCCCGATGCTATTTCTGTGTTTCATCAACGCACTGTTAGTCCACAGATTAGAGAATGCCACCAGATGTGCATCGGAAACTACTACTGGTCCTCCAGGGAACGATCAAAGCGTAGACTGTTTGAGAATTACGCCCATGGAGGAAAGTGCGCATGGTGACTGTTGTATACAATCCCGATGGAATTTCTGTGTTTTATCAATACTCTGATAGTCCACATATTACAGAATACCTCCAGATGTGCATCGGAAACTACTACTGGTATTCCAGGGAACGATCGGCGCGTAGAATCTTTTAGACATTATTCCCATGGAGAAAAGTGCGGATTGTGAGTGTTGTATTCAATCCCGATGCAATTTCTGTGTTTCATCAACACTCTGATAGTCCACAGATTACAAAATGCCACCAGATAGGCATCGGAAACTACTACTGGCCTTCCAGGGAACGATCAATGCGTAGACTCTTAGTGACATTACTCCCATGGAGTAAAGTGCGCATGGTGACTGTTGTATTCAATCTCGATGCAATTTCTGTGTTTTATCAACACTCTGACAGTCTACAGATTACAGAATGCCACCAGATGTGCATCGGAAACCACTACTGGTCTTCCAGGGAACAATCAAAGCGTAGACTCTTTGAGACATTACTCCCGTGGAGGAAAGGGCGCATGGTGACTGTTGTTATCAATCACGATGCAATGTCTGTGTTTCATCAACACTCTGATAGTCCATAGATTACAGAATGCCACCGGATGGGCATCGGAAACTACTACTGGTCTTCCAGGGAACGATCAAATCGTAGACTATTTGAGACATTACTCCCATGGAGGAGAGTGCGCATGGTGATTGTTGTATTCAAACCCGATGCTAATTCTGTGTTTCATCAACATTCTGATAGTCCACAGATTACAGATAGCCTCCAGATGTGCATCGGAAACTACTACTGGTCTTCCTGTGAACGATCAAAGCGTAAACTGTTAGAGACATTACTCCCATGGAGGAAAGTGCGCATGGTGACTGTTGTTATCAATCCCGATGCAATTTCTGTGTTTCATCAACACTATGACACTCCACAGATTACAGAATGCCCCCAGATGTGCATCGGAAACTACTACTGGTCTTCCAGGGAACGATCAAAGCGTAGACTGTTTGAGACATTACTCCCATGGAGGAAAGTGCGCATGGTGATTGTTGTATTCAAGCCAGATGCCATTTCTGTGTTTCATCAACACTATGACACTCCACAGATTACAGAATGCCCCCAGATGTGCATCGGAAACTACTACTGGTCTTCCAGGGAACGATCAAAGCGTAGACTCTTTGAGACATTACTCCCGTGGAGGAAAGTGCGCATGGTGACTGTTGTTATCAATCCCGAGGCAGTTTCTGTGTTTCATCAACACTCTGATAGTGCATAGATTACAGAATGCCACCAGATGGGATCGGAAACTACTACTGGTCTTCCAGGGAACGATCAAAGCGTAGACTGTTTGAGACATTACTCACATGGAGGAAAGTGCGCATGTTGTCTGTTGTATTCAAACCCGATGCCATTTCTGTGTTTCATCAACACTCTGATAGTCCACAGATTACAGAATGCCACCAAACGTGCATCGGAAACTACTAGTGGTCTTCCAGGGAACGATCAAAGCGGAGATTGTTTCAGACGTTACTCAGATGGAGGAAATTGCGGATGGTGAGTGTTGTATTCAATCCCGATGCAATTTCTTTGTTTCATCAACACTCTGATAGTCCACAGAATACAGATTTTCTCCAGATGTGCATCGGAAACTACTACTGGTCTTCCTGGGAACGATCAAAGCGTAGACTGTAACAGACATTACTCCCATTGAGGAAACTGTATATTATGACAGTTGTATTCACTCCCGATGCAATTTCTGTGTTTCATCAACACTTTGAAGGTCCACAGATTACAGAATGCCTCCAGATGTGCATCGGAAACTACTACTGGTCTTCCAGGGAACGATCAAAACGTACACTGTTTTAGACATTATTCCCATGGAGAAAAGTGCGGATTGTGACTGTTGTATTCAATCCCGATGCAATTCTGTGTTTCATCAACACTCTGATAGTCCACAGATTACAGAATGCCACCAGATGTGCATCGGAAACCACTACTGGTCTTCCAGGGAACAATCAAAGCGTAGACTCTTTGAGACATTACTCCCGTGGAGGAAAGTGCGCATGGTGACTGTTGTATTCAATTCCGATGCATTTTCTGTGTTACATCAACACTCTGATAGTCGACAGATAACAGAATGCCACCTGTTGTTCATCGGAAACCACTACTGGTCTTCCAGGGAACGATCAAAGCGTAGACTGTTTGAGACATTACTCCCATGGAGGATAGTGCACATGGTGACTCTTGTATTCAATCCCGATGCAATTTCTGTGTCTCATGAACACTCTGATAGTCCACAGATTACAAAATGCCACCAGATGTGCATGGGAAACTACTACTGGTCTTCCAGGGAACGATCAATGCGTAGACTGTTCGTGACATTACTCCCATGGAGGAAAGTGCGCAAGGTGACTGTTGTATTGAATCCCGATGCTATTTCTGTGTTTCATCAACGCTCTGTTAGTCCACAGATTAGAGAATGCCACCAGATGTGCATCGGAAACTACTACTGGTCCTCCAGGGAACGATCAAAGCGTAGACTGTTTGAGAATTACGCCCATGGAGGAAAGTGCGCATGGTGACTGTTGTATACAATCCCGATGGAATTTCTGTGTTTTATCAATACTCTGATAGTCCACATATTACAGAATACCTCCAGATGTGCATCGGAAACTACTACTGGTATTTCAGGGAACGATCAACGCGTAGACTGTTTGAGACATTACTACCATGGAGGAAAGTGCGCATGGTGACTGTTGTATTCAATCCCGATGCAATTTTTGTGTTTCATCAACACTCTGATAGTCCACAGATTACAGAATGCTTCCAGATGTGCATCGGAAACTACTACTGGTCTTCCAGGGAACGATCAAAACGTACACTGTTTTAGACATTATTCCCATGGAAAAAAGTGCGGATTGTGACTGTTGTATTCACTCCCGATGCAATTTCTGTGTTTCATCAACACTCTGATAGTCCACAGAATACAGATTGTCTCCAGATGTGCATCGGAAACTACTACTGGTCTTCCTGGGAACGATCAAATCGTAGTCTGTACCAGACATTACTCTTATTGAGGAAACTGTAGATTATGACAGTTGTATTCACTCCCGATTCAATTTCTGTGTCTCATCAACACTTTGAAGGTCCACAGACTACAGAATGCCTCCAGATGTGCATCGGAAACTACTACTGGTCTTTCAGGGAACGATCAAAGCGTAGACTGTTTTAGACATTATTCCCATGGAGAAAAGTGCGGATTGTGACTGTTGTATTCAATCCCGATGCAATTTCTGTATTTCATCAACACTCTGATGGTCCACAGATTACAGAATGCCACCAGATGTGCATCGGAAACTACTACTGGTCTACCAGGGAACGATCAAAGCGTAGATTGTTTCAGACGTTACTCCCATGGAGGAAATTGCGGATGGTGACTGTTGTATTCAATCGCGAAGCAATTTCTGTGTTTCATCAACACTCTGATAGTCCACAGAATACAGATTGTCTCCAGATGTGCATCGGAAACAACTACTGGTCTTCCTAGGAACGATCAAATCGTAGTATGTACCAGACATTACTCTTATTGAGGAAACTGTAGATTATGACAGTTGTATTCACTCCCGATGCAATTTCTGTGTCTCATCAACACTTTGAAGGTCCACAGATTACAGATTGCCTCCAGATGTGCATCGGAAGCTACTACTGGTCTTCCAGGGAACGATCGACGCGTAGACTGTTTTAGACATTATTCCCATGGAGAAAAGTGCGGATTGTGACTGTTGTATTCAATCCCGATGCAATTTCTGTGTTTCATCAACACTCTGATAGTCCACAGATTACAAAATGCCACCAGATAGGCATCGGAAACTACTACTGGCCTTCCAGGGAACGATCAATGCGTAGACTCTTAGTGACATTACTCCCATGGAGTAAAGTGCGCATGGTGACTGTTGTATTCAATCTCGATGCAATTTCTGTGTTTCATCAACACTCTGACAGTCTACAGATTACAGAATGCCACCAGATGTGCATCGGAAACCACTACTGGTCTTCCAGGGAACAATCAAAGCGTAGACTCTTTGAGACATTACTCCCGTGGAGGAAAGGGCGCATGGTGACTGTTGTTATCAATCACGATGCAATTTCTGTGTTTCATCAACACTCTGATAGTCCATAGATTACAGAATGCCACCGGATGGGCATCGGAAACTACTACTTTTCTTCCAGGGAACGATCAAATCGTAGACTATTTGAGACATTACTCCCATGGAGGAAAGTGCGCATGGTGATTGTTGTATTCAAACCCGATGCTAATTCTGTGTTTCATCAACATTCTGATAGTCCACAGATTACAGATAGCCTCCAGATGTGCATCGGAAACTACTACTGGTCTTCCTGTGAACGATCAAAGCGTAAACTGTTAGAGACATTACTCCCATGGAGGAAAGTGCGCATGGTGACTGTTGTTATCAATCCCGATGCAATTTCTGTGTTTCATCAACACTATGACACTCCACAGATTACAGAATGCCCACAGATGTGCATCGGAAACTACTACTGGTCTTCCAGGGAACGATCAAAGCGTAGACTGTTTGAGACATTACTCCCATGGAGGAAAGTGCGCATGGTGATTGTTGTATTCAAGCCAGATGCCATTTCTGTGTTTCATCAACACTCTGATTGTCTACAGATTACAGAATGCCACCAGATGTGCATCGGAAACTACTACTGGTCTTCCAGGGAACGATCAAAGCGTAGACTGTTTGAGACATTACTCCCATGAAGAAAATTGTGCATGGTGACTGTTGTATTCAATCCCGATGCAATTTCTGTGTTTCATCAACACTCAGATAGTCCACAGATTACAGAATGCCTCCAGATGTGCATCGGAAACTACTACTGGTCTTCCAGGGAACGATCAAAACGTACACTGTTTTAGACATTATTCCCATGGAGAAAAGTGCGGATTGTGACTGTTGTATTCACTCCCGATGCAATTTCTGTGTTTCATCAACACTCTGATAGTCCACAGAATACAGATTGCCTCCAGATGTGCATCGGAAGCTACTACTGGTCTTCCAGGGAACGATCGACGCGTAGACTGTTTTAGACATTATTCCCATGGAGAAAAGTGCGGATTGTGACTGTTGTATTCAATCCCGATGCAATTTCTGTGTTTCATCAACACTCTGATAGTCCACAGATTACAAAATGCCACCAGATAGGCATCGGAAACTACTACTGGCCTTCCAGGGAACGATCAATGCGTGGACTCTTAGTGACATTACTCCCATGGAGTAAAGTGCGCATAGTGACTGTTGTATTCAATCTCGATGCAATTTCTGTGTTTCATCAACACTCTGACAGTCTACAGATTACAGAATGCCACCAGATGTGCATCGGAAACCACTACTGGTCTTCCAGGGAACAATCATAGCGTAGACTCTTTGAGACATTACTCCCGTGGAGGAAAGGGCGCATGGTGACTGTTGTTATCAATCACGATGCAATTTCTGTGTTTCATCAACACTCTGATAGTCCATAGATTACAGAATGCCACCGGATGGGCATCGGAAACTACTACTGGTCTTCCAGGGAACGATCAAATCGTAGACTATTTGAGACATTACTCCCATGGAGGAAAGTGCGCATGGTGATTGTTGTATTCAAACCCGATGCTAATTCTGTGTTTCATCAACATTCTGATAGTCCACAGATTACAGATAGCCTCCAGATGTGCATCGGAAACTACTACTGGTCTTCCTGTGAACGATCAAAGCGTAAACTGTTAGAGACATTACTCCCATGGAGGAAAGTGCGCATGGTGACTGTTGTTATCAATCCCGATGCAATTTCTGTGTTTCATCAACACTATGACACTCCACAGATTACAGAATGCCCCCAGATGTGCATCGGAAACTACTACTGGTCTTCCAGGGAACGATCAAAGCGTAGACTGTTTGAGACATTACTCCCATGGAGGAAAGTGCGCATAGTGATTGTTGTATTCAAGCCAGATGCCATTTCTGTGTTTCATCAACACTCTGATAGTCTACAGATTACAGAATGCCACCAGATGTGCATCGGAAACTACTACTGGTCTTCCAGGGAACGATCAAAGCGTAGACTGTTTGAGACATTACTCCCATGAAGAAAATTGTGCATGGTGACTGTTGTATTCAATCCCGATGCAATTTCTGTGTTTCATCAACACTCAGATAGTCCACAGATTACAGAATGCCTCCAGATGTGCATCGGAAACTACTACTGGTCTTCCAGGGAACGATCAAAACGTACACTCTTTTAGACATTATTCCCATGGAGAAAAGTGCGGATTGTGACTGTTGTATTCACTCCCGATGCAATTTCTGTGTTTCATCAACACTCTGATAGTCCACAGAATACAGATTGTCTCCAGATGTGCATCGGAAACTACTACTGGTCTTCCTGGGAACGATCAAATCGTAGTCTGTACCAGACATTACTCTTATTGAGGAAACTGTAGATTATGACAGTTGTATTCACTCCCGATTCAATTTCTGTGTCTCATCAACACTTTGAAGGTCCACAGACTACAGAATGCCTCCAGATGTGCATCGGAAACTACTACTGGTCTTCCAGGGAACGATCAAAGCGTAGACTGTTTTAGACATTATTCCCATGTAGAAAAGGGCGGATTGTGACTGTTGTATTCAATCCCGATGCAATTTCTGTATTTCATCAACACTCTGATGGTCCACAGATTACAGAATGCCACCAGATGTGCATCGGAAACTACTACCGGTCTTCCAGGGAACGATCAAAGCGTAGATTGTTTCAGACGTTACTCCCATGGAGGAAATTGCGGATGGTGACTGTTGTATTCAATCGCGATGCAATTTCTGTGCTTCATCAACACTCTGATAGTCCACAGAATACAGATTGTCTCCAGATGTGCATCGGAAACTACTACTGGTCTTCCTGGGAACGATCAAATCGTAGTATGTACCAGACATTACTCTTATTGAGGAAACTGTAGATTATGACAGTTGTATTCACTCCCGATGCAATTTCTGTGTCTCATCAACACTTTGAAGCTCCACAGATTACAGATTGCCTACAGATGTGCATTGGAAGCTACTACTGGTCTTCCAGGGAACGATCGACGCGTAGACTGTTTTAGACATTATTCCCATGGAGAAAAGTGCGGATTGTGGCTGTTGTATTCAATCCCGATGCAATTTCTGTGTTTCATCAACACTCTGATAGTCCACAGATTACAAAATGCCACCAGATAGGCATCGGAAACTACTACTGGCCTTCCAGGGAACGATCAATGCGTAGACTCTTAGTGACATTACTCCCATGGAGGAAAGTGCGCATGGTGACTGTTGTATTCAATCTCGATGCAATTTCTGTGTTTCATCAACACTCTGACAGTCTACAGATTACAGAATGCCACCAGATGTGCATCAGAAACCACTACTGGTCTTCCAGGGAACAATCAAACCGTAGACTCTTTGAGACATTACTCCCGTGGAGGAAAGTGCGCATGGTGACTGTTGTTATCAATCCCGAGGCAGTTTCTGTGTTTCATCAACACTCTGATAGTCCATAGATTACAGAATGCCACCAGATGGGATCGGAAACTGCTACTGGTCTTCCAGGGAACGATCAAAGCGTAGACTGTTTGAGACATTACTCACATGGAGGAAAGTGCGCATGTTGTCTGTTGTATTCAAACCCGATGCCATTTCTGTGTTTCATCAACACTCTGATAGTCCACAGATTACAGAATGCCACCAAATGTGCATCGGAAACTACTACTGGTCTTCCAGGGAATGATCAAAGCGGAGATTGTTTCAGACGTTACTCAGATGGAGGAAATTGCGGATGGTGACTGTTGTATTCAATCCCGATGCAATTTCTTTGTTTCATCAACACTCTGATAGTCCACAGAATACAGATTTTCTCCAGATGTGCATCGGAAACTACTACTGGTCTTCCTGGGAACGATCAAAGCGTAGACTGTAACAGACATTACTCCCATTGAGGAAACTGTATATTATGACAGTTGTATTCACTCCCGATGCAATTTCTGTGTTTCATCAACACTTTGAAGGTCCACAGATTACAGAATGCCTCCAGATGTGCATCGGAAACTACTACTGGTCTTCCAGGGAACGATCAAAACGTACACTGTTTTAGACATTATTCCCATGGAGAAAAGTGCGGATTGTGACTGTTGTATTCAATCCCGATGCAATTTCTGTGTTTCATCAACACTCTGATAGTCCACAGATTACAGAATGCCACCAGATGTGCATCGGAAACTACTTCTGGTATTCCAGCGAACGATCAAAGAGTAGACTGTTTGAGATATCACTCCCGTGGAGGAAAGTGCGCATGGTGACTGTTGTATTCAATCCCGATGCATTTTCTGTGTTACATCAACACTCTGATAGTCCACAGATTACAAAATGACACCAGATGTGCATGGGAAACTACTACTGGTCTTCCAGGGAACGATCAATGCGTAGACTGTTCGTGACATTACTCCCATGGAGGAAAGTGCGCAAGGTGACTGTTGTATTGAATCCCGATGCTATTTCTGTGTTTCATCAACGCTCTGTTAGTCCACAGATTAGAGAATGCCACCAGATGTGCATCGGAAACTACTACTGGTCCTCCAGGGAACGATCAAAGCGTAGACTGTTTGAGAATTACGCCCATGGAGGAAAGTGCGCATGGTGACTGTTGTATACAATCCCGATGGAATTTCTGTGTTTTATCAATACTCTGATAGTCCACATATTACAGAATACCTCCAGATGTGCATCGGAAACTACTACTGGTATTCCAGGGAACGATCAACGCGTAGACTGTTTGAGACATTACTACCATGGAGGAAAGTGCGCATGGTGACTGTTGTATTCAATCCCGATGCAATTTTTGTGTTTCATCAACACTCTGATAGTCCACAGATTACAGAATACCTCCAGATGTGCATCGGAAATTACTACTGGTCTTCCAGGGAACGATCAAATCGTAGACTGTTTGAGACATTACTACCGTGGAGGAAAGTGCGCATGGTGACAGTTGTTATCAATCCCGATGATATTTCTGTGTTTCATCAACACTCTGATAGTCCATAGATTACAGAATGCCACCGGATTTGCATCGGAAACTACTACTGGTCTTCCAGGGAACGATCAAAGCGTAGACTATTTGAGACATTACTCCCATTGAGGAAAGTGCTCATGGTGACTGTTGTATTCAAACCCGATGCAAATTCTGTGTTTCATCAACACTCTGATACTCCACAGATTACAGAATACCTCCAGATGTGCATCGGAAATTACTACTGGTCTTCCAGGGAACGATCAAAGCGTAGACTGTTTGAGACATTACTCCCATGGAGGAAAGTGCGCATGGTGACTGTTGTATTCAAACCCGATGCCATTTCTGTGTTTCATCAACACTCTGATAGTCCACAGATTACAGAATGCCACCAGATGTGCATCGGAAACTACTACTGGTCTTCCAGGGAACGATCAAAGCGTAGTTTGTTTCAGACGTTACTCCCATGGAGGAAATTGCGGATGGTGACTGTTGTATTCAATCCCGATGCAATTTCTGTGTTTCATCAACACTCAGATAGTCCACAGAATACAGATTGTCTCCAGATGTGCATCGGAAACTACTATTGGTCTTCCTGGGAACGATCGAAGCGTAGACTGTACCAGACACAACTCCCATTGAGGAAACTGTGGATTATGACAGTTGTATTCACTCCCGATGCAATTTCTGTGTTTCATCAACACTTTGAAGGTCCACAGATTACAGAATGCCTCCAGATGTGCATCGGAAACTACTACTGGTCTTCCATGGAACGATCAAAGCGTAGACTGTTTTAGACATTATTCCCATGGAGAAAAGTGCGGATTGTGACTGTTGTATTTAATCCCGATGCAATTTCTGTGTTTCATGAACACCCTGACAGTCCACAGATTACAAAATGCCACCAGATGTGCATGGGAAACTACTACTGGTCTTCCAGGGAACGATCAATGCGTTGACTGTTCGTGACATTACTCCCACGGAGTAAAGTGCGCAAGGTGACTGTTGTATTGAATCACGATGCTATTTCTGTGTTTCATCAACGATCTGTTAGTCCACAGATTACAGAATGCCACCAGATGTGCATCGGAAACTACTACTGGTCCTCCAGGGAACGATCAAAGCGTAGACTGTTTGAGAATTACGCCCATTGAGGAAAGTGCGCATGGTGACTGTTGTATTCAGTCCCGATGGAATTTCTGTGTTTTATCAATACTCTGATAGTCCACATATTACAGAATACCTCCAGATGTGCATCGGAGACTACTACTGGTATTCCAGGGAACGATCAACGCGTAGACTGTTTGAGACATTACTCCCATGGAGGAAAGTGCGCATGGTGATTGTTGTATTCAATCCCGATGCAATTTTTGTGTTACATCAACACTCTGATAGTCCACAGATTACAGAATGCCACCAGATGTGCATCGGAAACTACTACTGGTCTTCCAGGGAACGATCAAAGCGTAGATTGTTTCAGACGTTTCTCCCATGGAGGAAATTGCGGATGGTGTCTGTTGTATTCAATCCCGATGCAATTTCTGTGTTTCATCAACACTCTGATAGTCCACAGAATACAGATTGTCTCCAGATGTGCATCGGAAACTACTACTGGTCTTCCTGGGAACGATCAAATCGTAGTCTGTACCAGACATTACTCTTATTGAGGAAACTGAAGATTATGACAGTTGTATTCACTCCCGATGCAAATTCTGTGTCTCATCAACACTTTCAAGGTCCACAGATTACAGAGTTTCTCCAGATGTGCATCGGAAGCTACTACTGGTCTTCCAGGGAACGATCGACGCGTAGACTGTTTTAGACATTATTCCCATGGAGAAGAGTGCGGATTGTGAGTGTTGTATTCAATCCCGATGCAATTTCTGTGTGTCATCAACACTCTGATAGTCCACAGATTACAAAATGCCACCGGATAGGCATCGGAAACTACTACTGGCCTTCCAGGGAACGATCAATGCGTAGACTCTTAGTGACATTACTCCCATGGAGGAAAGTGCGCATGGTTACTGTTGTATTCAATCTCGATGCAGTTTCTGTGTTTCATCAACACTCTGACAGTCTACAGATTACAGAATGCCACCAGATGTGCATCGGAAACTACTACTGGTCTTCCAGGGAACAATCAAAGCCTAGACTGTTTGAGACATTACTCCCATGGAGGAAAGAGCGCATGGTGACTGTTGTATTCAAACCCGATGTCATTTCTGTGTTTCATCAACACTCTGATAGTCCACAGATTACAGAATGCCACCAGATATGCATCGGAAACTACTACTGGTCTTCCAGGGAACGATCAAAGCGTAGATTGTTTCAGACGTTACTCCCATGGAGGAAGTTGCAGATGGTGACTGTTGTATTCAAACCCGATGCAATTTCTGTGTTTCATCAACACTCTGATAGTCCACAGAATACAGATTGTCTCCAGATGTGCATCGGAAACTACTACTGGTCTTCCTGGGAACGATCAAATCGTAGTCTGTACCAGACATTACTCTTATTGAGGAAACTGTCGATTATGACAGTTGTATTCACTCCCGATGCAATTTCTGTGTCTCATCAACACTTTGAAGTTCCACAGATTACAGAATCCCACCAGATGTGCATCGGAAGCTACTACAGGTCTTCCAGGGAACGATCAAAGCGTAGACTGTTTTAGACATTATTCCCATGGAGAAAAGTGCGGATTGTGAGTGTTGTATTCAATCCCGATGCAATTTCTGTGTTTCATCAACACTCTGATAGTCCACAGATTACAAAATGCCACCAGATAGGCATCGGAAGCTACTACTGGCCTTCCAGGGAACGATCAATGCGTAGACTGTTAGTGACATAACTCCCATGGAGGAAAGTGCGCATGGTGACTGTTGTATTCAATCCCGATGCAATTTCTGTGTCTCATCAACACTCTGATAGTCCACAGATTACAGAATGCCACCAGATGTGCATCGGAAACTACTACTGGTCCTCCAGGGAACGATCAAAGTGTAGACTATTTGAGACATTACTCCCATAGAGGAAAGTGCGCATGGTGACTGTTGTATTCAAACCCGATGCTAATTCTGTGTTTCATCAACATTCTGATAGTCCACAGATAACAGATAGCCTCCAGATGTGCATCGGAAACTACTACTGGTCTTCCAGGGAACGATCAAAGCATAGTCTGTTTGAGACATTACTCCCATGGAAAAAATTGCGCATGGTGACTGTTGTATTCAATCCGATGCAATTTCTGTGTTTCATCAATACTCAGATAGTCCACAGATTACAAAATGCCTCCAGATGTGCATCGGAAACTACTACTGGTCTTCCAGGGAACGAACAAAACGTACACTGTTTTAGACGTTATTCCCATGGAGAAAAGTGCGGATTGTGACTGTTGTATTCAATCCCGATGCAATTTCTGTGTTTCATCAACACTCTGATAGTCCACAGAATACAGATTGTCTCCAGATGTGCATCGGAAACTACTACTGGTCTACCTGGGAACGATCAAATCGTAGTCTGTACCAGACATTACTCTTATTGAGGAAACTGTAGATTATGACAGTTGTATTCACTCCCGATGCAATTTCTGTGTCTCATCAACACTTTGAAGGTCCACAGACTACTGAATGCCTCCAGATGTGCATCGGAAACTACTACTGGTCTTCCAGGGAACGATCAAAGCGTAGACTGTTTTACACATTATTCGCATGGAGAAAAGTGCAGATTGTGACTGTTGTATTCAATCCCGATGCAATTTCTGTATTTCATCAACACTCTGATAGTCCACAGATTACAGAATGCCACCAGATGTGCATCGGAAACTGCTACTGGTCTTCCAGGGAACGATCAAAGCGTAGATTGTTTCAGACGTTACTCCCTTGGAGGAAATTGCGGATGGTGACTGTTGTATTCAATCGCGATGCAATTTCTGTGTTACATCAACACTCTGATAGTCCACAGAATACAGATTGTCTCCAGATGTGCATCGGAAACTACTACTGGTCTTCCTGGGAACGATCAAAGGGTAGACTGTACCAGACATTACTCCCATTGAGGAAACTGTGGATTATGACAGTTGTATTCACTCCCGATGCAATTTCTGTGTTTCATCAACACTTTGAAGGTCCACAGATTACAGAATGCCTCCAGATGTGCATCGGAAACTACTACTGGACTTCCAGGGAACGATCAAAGCGTAGACTGTTTTAGACATTATTCCCATGTAGAAAAGTGCGGATTGTGACTGTTGTATTCAATCCCGATGCAATTTCTGTGTTTCATCAACACTCTGATAGTCCACAGAATACAGATTGCCTCCAGATGTGCATCGGAAGCTACTACTGGTCTTCCAGGGAACGAACGACGCGTAGTCTGTTTTAGACATTATTCCCATGGAGAAAAGTGCGGATTGTGACTGTTGTACTCAATCCCGATGCAATTACTGTCTTTCATCAACACTCTGATAGTCCAGAGATTACAAAATGCCACCAGATAGGCATCGGAAACTACTACCTGCCTTCCAGGGAACGATCAATGCGTAGACTCTTAGTGACATTACTCCCATGGAGGAAAGTGCGCATGGTGACTGTTGTATTCAATCTCGATGCAATTTCTGTGTTTCATCAACACTCTGACAGTCTACAGATTACAGAACGCCACCAGATGTGCATCGGAAACCACTACTGGTCTTCCAGGGAACAATCAAAGCGTAGACTGTTTGAGACATTACTCCCATGGAGGGAAGTGCGCATGGTGACTGTTGTATTCAAACCCGATGCCATTTCTGTGTTTCATCAACACTCTGATAGTCCACAGATTACAGAATGCCACCAGATGTGCATCGGAAACTACTACTGGTCTTCCAGGGAACGATCAAAGCGTAGATTGTTTCAGACGTTACTCCCATGGAGGAAATTGCGGATGGTGACTGTTGTATTCAATCCCGATGGAATTTCTGTGTTTCATCAACACCCTGATAGTCCACAGAATACAGATTGTCTCCAGATGTGCTTCGGAAACTACTACTGGTCTTCCTGGGAACGATCAAAGCGTAGACTGTACCAGACATTACTCCCATTGAGGAAACTGTGGATTAGGACAGTTGTATTCACTCCCGATGCAATTTCTGTGTTTCATCAACACTTTGAAGGTCCACAGATTACAGAATGCCTCCAGATGTGCATCGGAAACTACTACTGGTCTTCCAGGGAACGATCAAAGCGTAGACTCTTTTAGACATTATTCCCATGGAGAAAAGTGCGGATTGTGACTGTTGTATTCAATCCCGATGCAATTTCTGTGTTTCATCAACACTCTGATAGTCCACAGATTACAGAATGCCACCAGTTATTCATCGGAAACTACTACTGGCCTTCCAGGGAACGATCAATGCGTAGACTGTTAGTGACATTACTCCCATGGAGGAAAGTGCGCATAGTCACTGTTGTATTCAATCCCGATGCAATTTCTGTGTCTCATCAACACTCTGATAGTCCACAGATTACAGAATGCCATCAGATGTGCATCGGAAACTACTACTGGTCTTCCAGAGAACTATCAAAGCGTAGACTGACTGAGACATTACTCCCACGGAGGAAAGTGCGCAAGGTGAATGTTGTATTGAATCCCGATGCTATTTCTGTGTTTCATCAACGCTCTGTTAGTCCACAGATTACAGAATGCCACCAGATGTGTATCGGTAACTACTACTGGTCTAGCAGGGAACGATTAAATCGTAAACTGTTTGAGACATTACTCCCATGGAGGAAAGTGCGCATAGTGACTGGTATATTCAATCCCGATGCAATTTTTGTGTTTCATCAACACTCTGATAGTCCACAGATTACAGAATGCCTCCTGATGTGCATCGGAAATTACTACTGGTCTTCCAGGGAACGATCAAATCGTAGACTGTTTGAGACATTTCTCCCGTGGAGGAAAGTGAGCATGGTGACTGTTGTTATCAATCCCGATGCAATTTCTGTGTTTCATCAACACTCTGATAGTCCATAGATTACAGAATGCCACCAGATGTGCATCGGAAACTACTACTGGTCTTCCAGGGAACGATCAAAGCGTAGACTGTTTGAGACACTATTCCCATGGAGGAAAGTGCACATGGTGACTGTTGTATTCAAACCCGATGCAAATTCTGTGTTTCATCAACATTCTGGTAGTCCACAGATTACAGATAGCCTCCAGATGTGCATCCGAAACTACTACTGGTCCTCATGTGAACGATCAAAGCGTAAACTGGTAGAGACTTTACTCCCATGGAGGAAAGTGCGCATGGTGACTGTTGTATTCAATCCTGATGCCATTTCTGTGTTTCATCAACACTCTGATAGTCTACAGATTACAGAATGCCACCAGATGTGCATCGGAAACTACTACTGGTCTTCCAGGGAACGATCAAAGCGTAGACTGTTTGAGACATCACTCCCATGGAAAAAATTGCGCATGGTGACGGTTGTATTCAATCCCGATGCAATTTCTGTGTTTCATCAACACTCAGATAGTTCACAGATTACAGAATGCCTCCAGATGTGCATCGGAAACAACTACTGGTCTTCCAGGGAACGCTCAAAGTGTAGATTGCTTCAGACGTTACTCCCATGGAGGAAATTGCGGATGGTGACTGTTGTATTCAATCTCGATGCAATTTCTGTGTTTCAGCAACACTCTGATAGTCCACAGAATACAAATTGTCTCCAGATGTGCATCGGAAACTACTACTGGTCTTCCTGGGAACGATCAAAGCTTAGACTGTACCAGACATTACTCCCATTGAGGAAACTGTGGATTATGACAGTTGTATTCACTCCCGATGCAAGTTCTGTGTTTCATCAACACTTTGAAGGTCCACAGACTACAAAATTCCTCCAGATGTGCATCGGAAACTACTACTGGTCTTCCAGGGAACGATCAAAGAGTAGACTGTTTGAGAAAGCACTCCCGTTGAGGAAAGTGCGCATTGTGACTGTTGTATTCAATCCCGATGCATTTCTGTGTTACATCAACACTCTGATAGTCCACAGATTACAGAATGCCACCAGTTATTCATCGGAAACCACTACTGGTCTTCCAGGGAACGATCAAAGCGTAGACTGTTTGAGACATTACTCACATGGAGGAAAGTGCGCATGGTGACTGTTGTATTCAAACCCGATGCCATTTCTGTGTTTCATCAACACTCTGATAGTCCACAGATTACAAAATGCCTCCAGATAGGCATCGGAAACTACTACTGGCCTTCCAGGGAACGATCAATGCGTAGACTGTTAGTGACATTACTACCATGGAGGAAAGTGCGCATGGTGACTGTTGTATTCAATCCCGATGCAATTTCTGTGTCTCATCAACACTCTGCTAGTCCACAGATTACAGAATGCCATCAGATGTGCATCGGAAACTACTACTGGTCTTCCAGAGAACGATCAAAGCGTAGACTGACTGAGACAGTACTCCCACGGAGGAAAGTTCGCAAGGTGACTGTTGTATTGAATCCCGATGCTATTTCTGTGTTTCATCAACGCTCTGTTAGTCCACAGATTACAGAATGCCACCAGATGTGTATCGGAAACTACTACTGGTCTTGCAGGGAACGATTAAATCGTAAACTGTTTGAGACATTACTCCCATGGAGGAAAGTGCGCATGGTGACTGTTACATTCAATCCCGATGCAATTTTTGTGTTTCATCAACACTCTGATAGTCCATAGATTACAGAATGCCACCAGATGGGCATCGGAAACTACTACTGGTCTTCCAGGGAACGATCAAAGCGTAGACTGTTTGAGACATTACTCCCATGGAGGAAAGTGCACATGGTGACTGTTGTATTCAAACCCGATGCAAATTCTGTGTTTCATCAACATTCTGATAGTCCACAGATTACAGATAGCCTCCAGATGTGCATCCGAAACTACTACTGGTTTTCCTGTGAACGATCAAAGCGTAAACTGGTAGAGACATTACTCCCATGGAGGAAAGTGCGCATGGTGACTGTTGTATTCAATCCTGATGCAATTTCTGTGTTTCATCAACACTCAGATAGTCCACAGATTGCAGAATGCCACCAGTTACTCATCGGAAACCACTACTGGTTTTCCAGGGAACGATCAAATCGTAGACTGTTTGAGACATTACTCCCATGGAGGAAAGTGCGCATGGTGACTGTTGTATTCAATCCCGATGCCATTTCTGTGTTTCATCAACACTCTGATAGTCCATTGAATACAGATTGTCTCCAGATGTGCATCGGAAACTACTACTGGTCTTCCTGGGAACGATCAAAGCGTAGACTGTTTTAGACATTATTCCCATGGAGAAAAGTGCGGATTGTGACTGTTGTATTCAATCCCGATGCAATTTCTGAGTTTCATCAACACTCTGATAGTCCACAGATTACAAAATGCCTCCAGATAGGCATCGGAAACTACTACTGGCCTTCCAGGGAACGATCAATGCGTAGACTGTTAGTGACATTACTACCATGGAGGAAAGTGCGCATGGTGACTGTTGTATTCAATCCCGATGCAATTTCTGTGTCTCATCAACACTCTGATAGTCCACAGATTACAGAATGCCATCAGATGTGCATCGGAAACTACTACTGGTCTTCCAGAGAACGATCAAAGCGTAGACTGACTGAGACAGTACTCCCACGGAGGAAAGTTCGCAAGGTGACTGTTGTATTGAATCCCGATGCTATTTCTGTGTTTCATCAACGCTCTGTTAGTCCACAGATTACAGAATGCCACCAGATGTGTATCGGAAACTACTACTGGTCTTGCAGGGAACGATTAAATCGTAAACTGTTTGAGACATTACTCCCATGGAGGAAAGTGCGCATGGTGACTGTTATATTCAATCCCGATGCAATTTTTGTGTTTCATCAACACTCTGATAGTCCACAGATTACAGAATGCCTCCTGATGTGCATCGGAAATTACTACTGGTCTTCCAGGGAACGATCAAATCGTAGACTGTTTGAGACATTTCTCCCGTGGAGGAAAGTGAGCATGGTGACTGTTGTTATCAATCCCGATGCAATTTCTGTGTTTCATCAACACTCTGATAGTCCATAGATTACAGAATGCCACCAGATGGGCATCGGAAACTACTACTGGTCTTCCAGGGAACGATCAAAGCGTAGACTGTTTGAGACATCACTCCCATGGAAAAAATTGCGCATGGTGACGGTTGTATTCAATCCCGATGCAATTTCTGTGTTTCATCAACACTCAGATAGTTCACAGATTACAGAATGCCTCCAGATGTGCATCGGAAACAACTACTGGTCTTCCAGGGAACGCTCAAAGTGTAGATTGCTTCAGACGTTACTCCCATGGAGGAAATTGCGGATGGTGACTGTTGTATTCAATCTCGATGCAATTTCTGTGTTTCAGCAACACTCTGATAGTCCACAGAAAACAAATTGTCTCCAGATGTGCATCGGAAACTACTACTGGTCTTCCTGGGAACGATCAAAGCTTAGACTGTACCAGACATTACTCCCATTGAGGAAACTGTGGATTATGACAGTTGTATTCACTCCCGATGCAAGTTCTGTGTTTCATCAACACTTTGAAGGTCCACAGACTACAGAATGCCTCCAGATGTGCATCGGAAACTACTACTGGTCTTCCAGGGAACGATCAAAGAGTAGACTGTTTGAGAAAGCACTCCCGTTGAGGAAAGTGCGCATTGTGACTGTTGTATTCAATCCCGATGCATTTCTGTGTTACATCAACACTCTGATAGTCCACAGATTACAGAATGCCACCAGTTATTCATCGGAAACCACTACTGGTCTTCCAGGGAACGATCAAAGCGTAGACTGTTTGAGACATTACTCACATGGAGGAAAGTGCGCATGGTGACTGTTGTATTCAAACCCGATGCCATTTCTGTGTTTCATCAACACTCTGATAGTCCACAGATTACAAAATGCCTCCAGATAGGCATCGGAAACTACTACTGGCCTTCCAGGGCACGATCAATGCGTAGACTGTTAGTGACATTACTACCATGGAGGAAAGTGCGCATGGTGACTGTTGTATTCAATCCCGATGCAATTTCTGTGTCTCATCAACACTCTGCTAGTCCACAGATTACAGAATGCCATCAGATGTGCATCGGAAACTACTACTGGTCTTCCAGAGAACGATCAAAGCGTAGACTGACTGAGACAGTACTCCCACGGAGGAAAGTTCGCAAAGTGACTGTTGTATTGAATCCCGATGCTATTTCTGTGTTTCATCAACGCTCTGTTAGTCCACAGATTACAGAATGCCTCCAGATGTGTATCGGAAACTACTACTGGTCTCGCAGGGAACGATTAAATCGTAAACTGTTTGAGACATTACTCCCATGGAGGAAAGTGCGCATGGTGACTGTTATATTCAATCCCGATGCAATTTTTGTGTTTCATCAACACTCTGATAGTCCACAGATTACAGAATGCCTCCTGATGTGCATCAAAAATTACTACTGGTCTTCCAGGGAACGATCAAATCGTAGACTGTTTGAGACATTTCTCCCGTGGAGGAAAGTGAGCATGGTGACTGTTGTTATCAATCCCGATGCAATTTCTGTGTTTCATCAACACTCTGATAGTCCATAGATTACAGAATGCCACCAGATGGGCATCGGAAACTACTACTGGTCTTCCAGGGAACGATCAAAGCGTAGACTGTTTGAGACATTACTCCCATGGAGGAAAGTGCACATGGTGACTGTTGTATTCAAACCCGATGCAAAGTCTGTGTTTCATCAACATTCTGATAGTCCACAGATTACAGATAGCCTCCAGATGTGCATCCGAAACTACTACTGGTTTTCCAGTGAACGATCAAAGCGTAAACTGGTAGAGACATTACTCCCATGGAGGAAAGTGCGCATGCTGACTGTTGTATTCAATCCTGATGCAATTTCTGTGTTTCATCAACACTCAGATAGTCCACAGATTGCAGAATGCCACCAGTTATTCATCGGAAACCACTACTGGTTTTCCAGGGAACGATCAAATCGTAGACTGTTTGAGACATTACTCCCATGGAGGAAAGTGCGCATGGTGACTGTTGTATTCAATCCCGATGCCATTTCTGTGTTTCATCAACACTCTGATAGTCCATTGAATACAGATTGTCTCCAGATGTGCATCGGAAACTACTACTGGTCTTCCTGGGAACGATCAAAGCGTAGACTGTTTTAGACATTATTCCCATGGAGAAAAGTGCGGATTGTGACTGTTGTATTCAATCCCGATGCAATTTCTGAGTTTCATCAACACTCTGATAGTCCACAGATTACAAAATGCCTCCAGATAGGCATCGGAAACTACTACTGGCCTTCCAGGGAACGATCAATGCGTAGACTGTTAGTGACATTACTACCATGGAGGAAAGTGCGCATGGTGACTGTTGTATTCAATCCCGATGCAATTTCTGTGTCTCATCAACACTCTGATAGTCCACAGATTACAGAACGCCATCAGATGTGCATCGGAAACTACTACTGGTCTTCCAGAGAACGATCAAAGCGTAGACTGACTGAGACAGTACTCCCACGGAGGAAAGTTCGCAAGGTGACTGTTGTATTGAATCCCGATGCTATTTCTGTGTTTCATCAACGCTCTGTTAGTCCACAGATTACAGAATGCCACCAGATGTGTATCGGAAACTACTACTGGTCTTGCAGGGAACGATTAAATCGTAAACTGTTTGAGACATTACTCCCATGGAGGAAAGTGCGCATGGTGACTGTTATATTCAATCCCGATGCAATTTTTGTGTTTCATCAACACTCTGATAGTCCACAGATTACAGAATGCCTCCTGATGTGCATCGGAAATTACTACTGGTCTTCCAGGGAACGATCAAATCGTAGACTGTTTGAGACATTTCTCCCGTGGAGGAAAGTGCACATGGTGACTGTTGTTATCAATCCCGATGCAATTTCTGTGTTTCATCAACACTCTGATAGTCCATAGATTACAGAATGCCACCAGATGGGCATCGGAAACTACTACTGGTCTTCCAGGGAACGATCAAAGCGTAGACTGTTTGAGACATTACTCCCATGGAGGAAAGTGCACATGGTGACTGTTGTATTCAAACCCGATGCAAATTCTGTGTTTCATCAACATTCTGATAGTCCACAGATTACAGATAGCCTCCAGATGTGCATCCGAAACTACTACTGGTTTTCCTGTGAACGATCAAAGCGTAAACTGGTAGAGACATTACTCCCATGGAGGAAAGTGCGCATGGTGACTGTTGTATTCAAACCCGATGCCATTTCTGTGTTTCATCAACACTCTGATAGTACACAGATTACAGAATGCCACCAGATGTGCATCGGAAACTACTACTGGTCTTCCAGGGAACGATCAAAGCGTAGATTGTTTCAGACGTTACTCCCATGGTGGAAATTGCGGATGGTGACTGTTATATTCAATCCCGATGCAATTTCTGTGTTTCATCAACACTCTACTAGTCCATAGAATACAGATTGTCTCCAGATGTGCATCGGAAACTACTACTGGTCTTCCTGGGAACGATCAAAGCGTAGACTGTTTGAGACATTACTCCCATGGAGGAATGTGCGCATGTTGACTGTTGTATTCAAACCCGATGCAAATTCTGTGTTTCATCAACATTCTGATAGTCCACGGATTACAGATAGCCTCCAGTTGTGCATCGGAAACTACTACTGGTCTTCCTGTGAACGATTAAATCGTAAACTGTTCGAGACATTACTCCCATGGGGGAAAGTGCGCATGGTGACTGTTGTATTCAATCCCGATGCAATTTCTGTGTTTCATCAACACTGAGATAGTCCACAGATTACAGAATGCCTCCAGATGTGCATCGGAAACTACTACTGGCCTTCCAGGGAACGATCAAAGCGTAGACTGTTTGAGACATTACTCCCATGGAAAAAATTGCACATGGTGACTGTTGTATTCAATCCCGATGCAATTTCTGTATTTCATCAACACTCAGATAGCCCACAGATTACAGAATGCCTCCAGATGTGCATCGGAAACTACTACTGGTCTTCCAGGGAACGATCAAAGCGTAGACTGTTTGAGACATTACTCCCGTGGAGGAAAGTTCGCATGGTGAATGTTGTATTCAATTACGATGCAATTTCTGTGTTTCATCAACACTCAGATAGTCCACAGATTACAGAATGCCTCCAGATGTGCATCGGAAACTACTACTGGTCTTCCAGGGTACGATCAAAGCGTATACTGTTTGAGACATAACTCGCGTGGAGGAAAATGCGCATGGTGACTGTTGATATCAATCCCGATGCAATTTCTGTGTTTCATCAACACTCTGACAGTCTACAGATTACAGAATGCCACCAGATGTGCATCGGAAACTACTACTGGTCTTCCAGGGAACGATCAAATCGTAGACTGTTTGAGACATTACTCCCATGGAGGAAAGTGCGCATGGTGACTGTTGTATTCAAACCCGATGCCATTTCTGTGTTTCATCAACACTCTGATAGTACACAGATTACAGAATGCCACCAGATGTGCATCGGAAACTACTAGTGGTCTTCCAGGGAACGATCAAAGCGTAGATTGTTTCAGACGTTACTCCCATGGTGGAAATTGCGGATGGTGACTGTTATATTCAATCCCGATGCAATTTCTGTGTTTCATCAACACTCTACTAGTCCATAGAATACAGATTGTCTCCAGATGTGCATCGGAAACTACTACTGGTCTTCCTGGGAACGATCAAAGCGTAGACTGTTTGAGACATTACTCCCATGGAGGAAAGTGCGCATGGTGACTGTTGTATTCAAACCCGATGCCATTTCTGTGATTCATCAACACTTTGATAGTCCACAGATTACAGAATGCCTCCAGATGTGCATCGGAAACTACTACTGGTCTTCCGGGGAACGATCAAAGCGTAGACTGTGTGAGACATTACTCCCGTGGAGGAAAGTGCGCATGGTGACTGTTGTATTCAATTACGATGCAATTTCTGTGTTTCATCAACACTCAGATAGTCCACAGATTACAGGATGCCTCCAGATGTGCATCGGAAACTAATACTGGTCTTCCAGGGAACGATCAAATCGTAGACTGTTTCAGACAAAACTCCCGTGGAGAAAAATGCACATGGTGTCTGTTGTTATCAATCCCGATGCAATATCTGTGTTTCATCAACACCATGACAGTCCACAGATTACAGAATGCCACCAGATGTGCATCGGAAACTACTACTGGTCTTCCAGGGAACGATCAAAGCGTAGACTGTTTGAGACATTACTCCCTTGGAGGAAAGTGCGCATGGTGACTGTTGTATTCAAACCCGATGCCATTTCTGTGTTTCATCAACACTCTGATAGTCTACAGATTACAGAATGCCACCAGATGTGCATCGGAAACTACTACTGGTCTTCCAGGGAACGATCAAAGCGTAGACTGTTTGAGACATTACTCCCATGGAAAAAATTGCGCATGGTGACTGTTGTATTCAATCCCGATGCAATTTCTGTGTTTCATCAACACTCAGATAGTCCACTGATTACAGAATGCCTCCAGATGTGCATCGGAAACTACTACTGGTCTTCCTGGGAACGATCAAAACGTAGACTACCAGACATTACTCCCATTGAGGAAACTGTGGATTATGACAGTTGCATTCACTCCCGATGCAATTTCTGTGTTTCATCAACACTTTGAAGGTCCACAGATTACAGAATGCAACCAGATGTGCATCGGAAACTACTACTGGTCTTCCAGGGAACGATCAAAGCGTAGACTGTTTTAGACATTATCCCCATAGAGAAAAGTGCGGATTGTGACTGTTGTATTCAATCCCGATGCAATTTCTGTGTTTCATCAACACTCTGATATTCCACAGATTACAAAATGAAACCAGATAGGCATCGGAAACTACTACTGGCCTTCCAGGGAACGATCAATGCGTAGACTGTTAGTGGCATTACTCCCATGGAGGAAAGTGCGCATGGTGACTGTTGTATTCAATCCCGATGCAATTTCTGTGTCTCATCAACACTCTGATAGTCCATAGATTACAGAATGCCATCAGATGTGCATCGGAAACTACTACTGGTCTTCCAGAGAATGATCAAAGCGTAGACTGTTTGAGACATTACACCCATGGAGGAAAGTGCGCATGGTGACTGTTATATTCAATCCCGATGCAATTTTTGTGTTTCATCAACACTCTGATAGACCACAGATTACAGACTGCCTCCAGATGTGCATCGGAAACTACTACTGGACCTCCAGGGAACGATCAAAGCGTAGACTGTTTTAGACATTATCCCCATAGAGAAAAGTGCGGATTGTGACTGTTGTATTCAATCCCGATGCAATTTCTGTGTTTCATCAACACTCTGATAGTCCACAGATTACAAAATGAAACCAGATAGGCATCGGAAACTACTACTGGCCTTCCAGGGAACGATCAATGCGTAGACTGTTAGTGGCATTACTCCCATGGAGGAAAGTGCGCATGGTGACTGTTGTATTCAATCCCGATGCAATTTCTGTGTCTCATCAACACTCTGATAGTCCATAGATTACAGAATGCCATCAGATGTGCATCGGAAACTACTACTGGTCTTCCAGAGAACGATCAAAGCGTAGACTGTTTGAGACATTACTCCCATGGAGGAAAGTGTGCATGGTGACTGTTATATTCAATCCCGATGCAATTTTTGTGTTTCATCAACACTCTGATAGACCACAGATTACAGACTGCCTCCAGATGTGCATCGGAAATTACTACTGGTCTTCCAGGGAACGATCAAATCGTAGACTGTTTGAGACATTACTCCCATGGAGGAAAGTGCGCATGGTGACTGTTGTATTCAATCCCGATGCAATTTCTGTGTTTCATCAACACTCAGATAGTCCACAGATTGCAGAATGCCTCCAGATGTGCATCGGAAACTACTACTGGTCTTCCAGGGAACGATCAAAGCGTAGACTGTTTGGGACACAACTCCCGTGGAGGAAAATGCGCATGGTGACTGTTGATATCAATCCCGATGCAATATCTGTGTTTCATCAACACTCTGACAGTCCACAGATTACAGAATGCCACCAGATGTGCATCGAAAACTACTACTGGTCTCCCAGGGAACGATCAAAGCGTAGACTCTTTGAGACATTACTCCCATGGAGGAAAGTGCACATGGTGACTGTTGTATTCAATCCCGATGCCATTTCTGTGTTTCATCAACACTCTGATAGTCCACAGATTACAGAATGCCACCAGATGTGCAACGGAAACTACTACTGGTCTTCCAGGGAACGATCAGCGTAGATTGTTTCACACGTTACTCCCATGGAGGAAATTGCGGATAGTGACTGTTGTATTCAATCCCGATGCAATTTCTGTGTTTCATCAACACTCAGATAGTCCACAGATTGCAGAATGCCTCCAGATGTGCATCGGAAACTACAACTGGTCTTCCAGGGAACGATCAAAGCGTAGACTGTTTGAGACATTACTCCTGTGGAGGAAAGTGCGCATGATGACTGTTGTATTCAATTACAATGCAATTTCTGTGTTTCATCAACACTCAGATAGTCCACAGATTACAGAATGCCTCCAGATGAGCATCGGAAACTAATACTGGCCTTCCAGGGAACGGTCAAAGCGTAGACTGTTTGAGACAAAACGCCCGTGGAGAAAAATGCGCATGGTGACTGTTGTTATCAATCACAATGCAATTTCTGTGTTTCATCAACACTATGACAGTCCACAGATTACAGAATGCCACCAGATGTGGATCGAAAACTACTACTGGTCTTAAAGATAACGATCAAAGCGTAGACTGTTTGAGACATTACTCCCATGGAGGAAAGTGCGCATGGTGACTGTTGTATTCAAACCCGATGCCATTTCTGTGTTTCATCAACACTCTGATAGTCTACAGATTACAGAATGCCACCAGATGTGCATAGGAAACTACTACTGGTCTTCCAGGGAACGATCAAAGCGTAGACTGTTTGTGACATTACTCCCATGGAAAAAATTGCGCATGGAAACTGTTGTATTCAATCCCGATGCAATTTCTGTGTTTCATGAACTCCCTGATAGTCCACAGATTACAAAATGCCACCAGATGTGCATGGGAAACTACTACTGGTCTTCCAGGGAACGATCAATGCGTTGACTGTTCGTGACATTACTCCCACGGAGGAAAGTGCTCAAGGTGACTGTTGTATTGAATCACGATGCTATTTCTGTGTTTCATCAACGCTCTGTTGGTCCACAGATTACAGAATGCCACCAGATGTGCATCGCAAACTACTACTGGTCTTCCAGGGAACGATCAAAGCGTAGACTGTATGAGACTTTACTCCCATGGAGGAAAGTGCGCATGGTGACTTGTATTCAAACCCGATGCCATTTCTGTGTTTCATCAACACTTTGATAGTCCACAGATTACAGAATGCCACCAGATGTGCATCGGAAACTACTACTGGTCTTCCAGGGTACGATCAAAGCGTAGATTGTTTCAGACGTTACTCCCATGGAGGAAATTGCGGATGGTGACTGTTGTATTCAATTCCGATGCAATCTCTGTGTTTCATCAACACTCTGATAGTCCACAGAATACAGATTGTCTCCAGATGTGCATCGTAAACTACTACTGGTCTTCCTGGAAACGTTCAAAGCGTAGACTGTACCGGACATTACTCCCATTGAGGAAACTGTGGATTATGACAGTTGTATTCACTCCCGATGCAATTTCTGTGTTTCATCAACACTTTGAAGGTCCACAGATTACAGAATGCCTCCAGATGTAATTCGGAAACTACTACTGGTCTTCCAGGGAACGATCAAAGCGTAGACTGTTTTAGACATTATTCCCATGGAGAAAAGGGCGGATTTTGACTGTTGTACTCAATCCCGATGCAATTTCTGTGTTTCATCAACACTCTGATAGTCCACAGATTACAGAATGCCACCAGTTATTCATCGGAAACCACTACTGGTCTTCCAGGGAACGATCAAAGCGTAGACTGTTTGAGACAATACTCCCATGGAGGAAAGTGCGCATGGTGACTGTTGTATTCAAACCCGATGCCATTTCTGTGTTTCATCAACGCTCTGTTAGTCCACAGATTACAGAATGCCACCAGATGTGCATCGGAAACTACTACTGGTCTTCCAGGAAACGATCAAAGCGTAGACTGTTTGAGAATTACACCAATGGAGGAAAGTGCGCATGTTGACGGTTGTATTCAATCAGGATGGAATATCTGTGTTTTATCATACTCTGATAGTCCACAAATTACAGAATACATACAGATGTGCATCGGAAACTACTACTGGTATTCCAGGGAACGATCAACGCTTAGACTGTTTGAGACATTGCTCCCATTGAGGAAAGTGCGCATAGTGACTGTTATATTCAATCCCGATGCAATTTTTGTGTTTCATCAACACTCTGATAGACCACAGATTACAGAATGCCTCCACATGTGCATCGGAAATTGCTACTGGTCTTCCAGGGAACTATCAAATCGTAGACTGTTTGAGACATTACTCCCATGGAGGAAAGTGTGCATGGTGACTGTTGTATTCAAACCCGATGCAAATTCTGTGTTTCATCAACACTCAGATAGTCCACAGATTGCAGAATGCCTCCAGATGTGCATCGGAAACTACTACTGGTCTTCCAGGGAACGATTAAAGCGTAGACTGTTTGAGACATTAATCCCGTGGAGGAAAGTACGCATGGTGACTGTTGTATTCAATTACGATGCAATTTCTGTGTTTCATCAACACTCAGATAGTCCACAGATAACAGAATGCCTCCAGATGTGCATCGGAAACTAATACTGGTCTTCCGGGGAACGATCAAAGCGTAGACTGTTTGAGACAAAACTCCTGTGGAGAAAAATGCGCATGGTGACTGTTGTTATCAATCCCGATGCAACTTTTGTGTTTCATCAACACTATGACAGTCCACAGATTACAGAATGCCACCAGATGTGCATCGGAAACTACTACTGTTCTTCCAGGGAACGATCAAAGCGTAGACTGATTGAGACATTACTCCCATGGAGGAAAGTGCGCATGGTGACTGTTGTATTCAAACCCGATGCCATTTCTGTGTTTCATCAACACTCTGATAGTCTACAGATTACAGAATGCCACCAGATGTGCATCGGAAACTACTACTGGTCTTCCAGGGAACGATCAAAGCGTAGACTGTTTGAGACATTACTCCCATTGAGGAAACTGTGGATTATGACAGTTGTATTCACTCCCGATGCAATTTCTGTGTTTCATCAACACTTTGAAGGTACACAGATTACAGAATGCCTCCAGATGTGCATCGGAAACTACTACTGGTCTTCCATTGAACGATCAAAGCGTAGACTGTTTTAGACATTATTCCCATGGAGAAAAGTGCAGATTGTGACTGTTGTATTCAATCCCGATGCTATTTCTATGTTTCATCAACACTCTGATAGTCCACAGATTACAGAATGCCACCAGATGTGCATCGGAAAATACTACTGGTATTCCAGGGAACGATCAAAGAGTAGACTGTTTGAGATATCACTCCCGTGGAGGAAAGTGCGCATTGTGACTGTTGTATTCAATCCCATTGCATTTTCTTTGTTACATCAACACTCTGATAGTCCACAGATTACAGAATGCCACAAGTTATTCATCGGAAACCACTACTGGTCTTCCAGGGAACGATCAAAGCGTAGACTGTTTGAGACATTACTCCCATGGAGGAAAGTGCGCATGGTGACTGTTGTATTCAAACCCGATGCCATTTCTGTGTTTCATCAACACTCTGATAGTCCACAGATTACAGAATGCCACCAGATGTGCATCGGAAACTACTACTGGTCTTCCAGGGAACGATAAAATCGTAAACTGTTTGAGACATTACTACCATGGAGGAAAGTGCGCATGGTGACTGTGGTATTCAATCTCGATGCACTTTCTGTGTTTCATCAACTCTAAGATAGTCCACGGACTACAGAATGTTTCCAGATGTGCATTCTAAACTACTACTGGTCTTCCAGGGAACGATCAAAGCGTGGCCTGTTTGAGACATTACTCCTATGTAGGAAAGTGCGCATGGTAATTGTTGTATTCAATCCCGATGCAATTTCTGTGTTTCATCAACACTCTGATAGTCCACAGATTACAGAATGCATCCAGATGTGCATCGGAAACTACTACTGGTCTTCCAATGAACGATCTAAGCGTAGACTGTTTGAGACATAACTCATATGGATGAAAGTGCGCATGGTGACTGTTGTATTCAATCAAGATGCAATTTCTGTGTTTCAACAACACCCTGATAGTCCACAGATTACAGAATGCCTCCAGATGTGCATCGGAAACTACTACTGGTCTTCCAGGGAACGATCAAAGCGTAGACTGTTTGAGACATTAATCCCGTGGAGGAAAGTACGCTTGGTGACTGTTGTATTCAATTACGATGCAATTTCTGTGTTTCATCAACACTCAGATAGTCCACAGATAACAGAATGCCTCCAGATGTGCATCGGAAACTAATACTGGTCTTCCAGGGAACGATCAAAGCGTAGACTGTTTGAGACAAAACTCCTGTGGAGAAAAATGCGCATGGTGACTGTTGTTATCAATCCCGATGCAACTTTTGTGTTTCATCAACACTATGACAGTCCACAGATTACTGAATGCCACCAGATGTGCATCGGAAACTACTACTGTTCTTCCAGGGAACGATCAAGCGTAGACTGATTGAGACATTACTCCCATGGAGGAAATTGCGCATGGTGACTGTTGTATTCAAACCCGATGCCGTTTCTGTGTTTCATCAACACTCTGATAGTCTACAGATTACAGAATGCCACCAGATGTGCATCGGAAACTACTACTGGTCTTCCAGGGAACGATCAAAGCGTAGACTGTTTGAGACATTACTCCCATGGAAAAAAAAAGAGCGCATGGTGATTGTTGTATTCAATCCCGATGCAATTTCTGTGTTTCATCAACACTCTGATAGTCCACAGATTACAGAATGCCTCCAGATGTGCATCGGAAACTACTACTGGTCTTCCAGGGAACGATCAAAGCGTAGACTGTTTGAGACATTACTCCCGTGGAGGACAGTTCGCATGGTGAATGTTGTATTCAATTACGATGCAATTTCTGTGTTTCCTCAACACTCAGATAGTCCACAGATTACAGAATTCCTCCAGATGTGCATCGGAAACTACTACTGGTCTCCCAGGGTACGATCAAAGCGTATACTGTTTGAGACATAAATCCCGTGGAGGAAAATGCGCATGGTGAATGTTGATATCAATCCCGATGCAATTTCTGTGTTTCATCAACACTCTGACAGTCTACAGATTACAGAATGCCACCAGATGTGCATCGGAAACTACTACTGGTCTTCCAGGGAACGATCAAAGCGTAGACTGTTTGAGACATTACCTTCATGGAGGAAAGTGCGCATTGTGACTGTTGTATTCAAACCCGATGCCATTTCTGTGTTTCATCAACACTCTGATATTCCACAGATTACAGAATGCCACCAGATGTGCACCGGAAACTACTACTCGTCATCCACGGAACGATCAAAGCGTAGATTGTTTCAGACGTTACTCCCATGGAGGAAATTGCGGATGGTGACTGTTGTATTCAATGCCGATGCACTTTCTGTGTTTCATCAACACTCTGTTGGTCCACAGAATACAGATTGTCTCCAGATGTGCATCGGAAACTACTACTGGTCTTCCTGGAACGATCAAAGCGTAGACTGTACCAGACATTACTCCTATTGAGGAAACTGTGGATTATGACAGTTGTATTCACTCCCGATGCAATTTCTGTGTTTCATCAACACTTTGAAGGTCCACAGATTACAGAATGCCTCCAGATGTGCATCGGAAACTACTACTGGTCTTCCAGGGTACGATCAATGCGTAGATTGTTTCAGACGTTACTCCCTTGGAGGAAAGTGCGCATGGTGACTGTTGTATTCAAACCCGATGCAAATTCTGTGTTTCATCAACATTCTGATAGTCCACAGAGTAAAGTTAGCCTCCAGATGTGCATCGGAAACTCTTACTGGTCATCCTGTGAACGATCGAACGTAAACTGGTAGAGACATTACTCCCATGGAGGAAAGTGCGCATGGTGACTGTTGTATTCAATCCCGATGCAATTTCTGTGTTTCATCAACACTCAGATAGTCCACAGATTGCAGAATGCCTCCAGATGTGCATCGGAAACTACTACTGGTCTTCCAGGGAACGATCAAAGCGTAGACTGTTTGAGACATAACTCCCGTGGAGGAAAATGCGCATGGTGACTGTTGATATGAATCCCGATGCAATTTCTGTGTTTCATCGTCACTCTGACAGTCCACAGATTACAGAATGCCACCAGATGTGCATCGAAAACTACTACTGGTCTTCCAGGCAACGATCAAAGCGTAGACTGTTTGAGACATTACTCCCATGGAGGAAAGTGCGCATGGTGACTGTTGTATTCAATCCCGATGCCATTTCTGTGTGGCATCAACACTCTGATAGTCCACAGTTTACAGAATGCCACCAGATGTGCATCGGAAACTACTACTGGTCTTCCAGGGAACGATCAAAGCGTAGATTGCTTCAGACGTTATTCCCATGGAGGAAATTGCGGATGGTGACTGTTATATTCAATCCCGATGCAACTTCTGTGGTTCATCAACACTCTGACAGTCCATAGAATACAGATTGTCTCCAGATGTGCATCGGAAACTACTACTGGTCTTCCTGGGAACGATCAAAGCGTAGACTGTACCAGACATTACTCCAATTGAGGAAACTGTGGATTATTACAGTTGTATTCACTCCCGATGCAATTTCTGTGTTTCATCAACACTTTGAAGGTCCACAGATTACAGAATGACTCCAGATGTGCATCGGAAACTACTACTGGTCTTCCAGGGAACGATCAAAGCGTAGACTGTTTTAGACATTATTCCCATGGAGAAAAGTGCGGATTGTGACTGTTGTATTCGATCCCGATGCAATTTCTGTGTTTCATCCACACTCTGATAGCCCACAGATTACAGAATGCCACCAGATGTGCATCGGAAACTACTACTGGTATTCCAGGGAACGATCAAAGAGTAGACTGTTTGAGATATCACTCCTGTGGAGGAAAGTGCGCATTGTGACTGTTGTATTCAATCCCGATGCAAGTTCTGTGTTACATCAACACTCTGATAGTCCACAGATTACAGAATGCCACCAGTTATTCATCGGAAACCACTACTGGTCTTCCAGGGAACGATCAAAGCGTAGACTGTTTGAGACATTACTCCCATGGAGGAAAGTGCGCATGGTGACTGTTGTATTCAAACCCGATGCCATTTCTGTGTTTCATCAACACTCTGATAGTCCACAGAATACAGATTGTCTCCAGATGTGCATCGGAAACTAATACTGGTCTTCCTGGGAACGATCAAAGCGTAGACTGTGCCAGACATTACTCCCATTGAGGAAACTGTGGATTATGACAGTTGTATTCACTCCCGATGCAATTTCTGTGTTTCATCAACACTTTGAAGGTACACTGATTACATAATGCCTCCAGATGTGCATCGTAAACTACTACTGGTCTCCCATTGAACGATCAAAGCGTAGACTGTTTTAGACATTATTCCCATGGAGAAAAGTGCAGATTGTGACTGTTGTATTCAATCCCGATGCAATTTCTGTGTTTCATCAACACTCTGATAGTCCACAGATTACAGAATGCCACCAGATGGGCATCGGAAACTACTACTGGTATTCCAGGGAACGATCAAATAGTAGACTGTTTGAGATATCACTCCCGTGGAGGAATGTGCGCATTGTGACTGTTGTATTCAATCCCGATGCATTTTCTTTGTTACATCAACACTCTGATAGTCCACAGATTACAGAATGCCACCAGTTATTCATCGGAAACCACTACTGGTCTTCCAGGGAACGATCAAAGCGTAGACTGTTTGAGACATTACTCCCATGGAGGAAAGTGCACATGGTGACTGTTGTATTCAAACCTGATGCCATTTCTGTGTTTCATCAACACTCTGATTGTCCACAGATTACAGAATGCCACCAGATGTGCATCGGAAACTACTACTGGTCTTCCAGGGAACGATCAAATCGTAAACTGTTTGAGACATTACTCCTTTGTAGGAAAGTGCGCATGGTGACTGTTGTATTCAATCCCGATGCAATTACTGTGTTTCATCAACACTCTGATAGTCCACAGATTACAGAATGCATCCAGATGTGCATCGGAAACTACTACTGGTCTTCCAATGAACGATCTAAGCGTAGACTGTTTGAGACATAACTCATATGGATGAAAGTGCGCATGGTGACTGTTGTATTCAATCAAGATGCAATTTCTGTGTTTCAACAACACCTTGATAGACCACAGATTACAGAATGCCTCCAGATGTGCATCGGAAACTACTACTGGTCTTCCAGGGAACGATCAAAGCGTAGACTGTTTGAGACGTTAATCCCGTGGAGGAAAGTACGCATGGTGACTGTTGTATTCAATTACGATGCTATTTCTGTGTTTCATCAACACTCAGATAGTCCACAGATAACAGAATGCCTCCAGATGTGCATCGGAAACTAATACTGGTCTTCCAGGGAACGATCAAAGCGTAGACTCTTTGAGACAAAACTCCTGTGGAGAAATATGCGCATGGTGACTGTTGTTATCAATCCCGATGCAACTTTTGTGTTTCATCAACACTATGACAGTCCACAGATTACAGAATGCCACCAGATGTGCATCGGAAACTACTACTGTTCTTCCAGGGAACGATCAAAGCGTAGACTGATTGAGACATTACTCCCATGGAGGAAAGTGCGCATGGTGACTGTTGTATTCAAACCCGATGCCATTTCTGTGTTTCATCAACACTCTGATAGTCTACAGATTACAGAATGCCATCAGATGTGCATCGGAAACTACTACTGGTCTTCCAGGGAACGATCAAATCGTAAACTGTTTGAGACAATACTACCATGGAGGAAAGTGCGCATGGTGACTGTTGTATTCAATCCCGATGCACTTTCTGTGTTTCATCAACACTCTGTTGGTCCACAGAATACAGATTGTCTCCAGATGTGCATCGGAAACTACTACTGGTCTTCCTGGGAACGATCAAAGCGTAGACTGTACCAGACATTACTCCCATTGAGGAACCTGTGGATTATGACAGTTGTATTCACTCCCGATGCAATTTCTGTGTTTCATCAACACTTTGAAGGTCCACAGATTACAGAATGCCTCCAGGTGTGCATCGGAAACTACTACTGGTCTTCCAGGGAACGATCAAAGCGTAGACCGTTAGAGACATTACTCCCATATAAGAGTGTGCGCATGGTGAATGTTGTATTCAATCCCGATGCAATTTCGGTGTTTCATCAACACTCTGATAGTCCACAGATTACAGAATGCCTCCAGATGTGCATCGGAAACTACCACTGGTCTTCCAGGGAACGATCAAAGCGTAGACTGTTTTAGACATTAATCCCATGGAGGAAAGTGCGCATGGTGACTGTTGTATTCAATACAAATGCTATTTCTGTGTTTCACCAACACCCTGATAGTCCACAGATTACAGAATGTCACCAGATGTGCACCGGAAACTACTAATGGTCCTCCAGGGAAGGATCAAATCGTACACTGTTTCAGACATTACTCCCATGGAGGAAAGTGCGGATGGTTACTGTTGTATTCAATCCCGATTCAATTTCAGTGTTTCATCAACACTCTGATAGTCCACAGACTACAGAATGCCTCCAGATGTGCATCGGAAACTACTACTGGTCTTCCAGGGAACGATCAAAGCATAGACTGTTTGAGACATTACTCCCGTGGAGGAAAGTGCGCATGGTGACTGTTGTATTCAATCCCGATGCAATTT
Organism: Schistocerca gregaria; assembly: GCF_023897955.1. Classification (NCBI taxonomy): domain Eukaryota; kingdom Metazoa; phylum Arthropoda; class Insecta; order Orthoptera; family Acrididae; genus Schistocerca; species Schistocerca gregaria. Next base: position 10,973,226 of record NC_064926.1, on the reverse strand, counting down.
CTGTGTTTCATCAACACCCAGATAGTCCACAGATTACAGAATGCCTCCAGATGTGCATCGGAAACTACTACTGGTCTTCCAGGGAACGATCAAAGCGTAGACTGTTTGAGACATTACTCCGGTGGAGGAAAGTTTGCATGGTGACTGCTGTTATCAAACCCGATGCAATTTCTATGTTTCATCAACACTCTGACAGTCCACAGATTACAGAATGCCACCAGATGTGCATCGGAAACTACTACTGGTCTTCCAGGGATCGATCAAAAACGTAGACTGTTTCAGACGTTACTCCCATTGAGGAAAGTGCGGATGGTGACTGTTGTATTCAATCCCGAAGCAATTTCTGCGTTTCATCAACACTCTGATAGTCCACAGATTACAGATTGTCTCCAGATGTGAATCGGAAACTACTACTGGTCTTCCTGGGAACGATCAAAGCGTAGACTGTATCAGACATTACGCCCATGGAGCAAAGTGCGGATTGTGACTGTTGTATTCACTCCCGACGCAATTTCTGTGTTTCATCAACACTTTGAAGGTCCACAGATTACAGAATGCCTCCAGATGTGCATCGTAAACTACTACTGGTCTTCCAGGGAACGATCAAAGCGTAGACTGTTTCAGATACTACTCCCATGGAGAAAAGTGCGGATGTGTGACTGTTGTATTCAATCCCGATGCAATTTCTGTGTTTCATCAACACTCTGATAGTCCACATGTTACAGAATGCCTCAGACGTGCATCGGAAACTACTACTGGTCTTCCAGGGCACGATCAAAGCGTAGACTGTTTGAGACATTACACCCAAGGAGGAAAGTGCGCATGGCGACTGTTGTATTCAATCCCAATGCAATTTCTGTGCTTCATCAACACTCTGATACACCACAGATTACAGAATGCCTCCAGATGTGCATCGGAAATTACTACTGGTCTTCCAGGGAATGATCAAACCGTAGACTGTTTGAGATATCACTCCCGTGGGGGAAAGTGCGAATGGTGACTGTTGTATTCAATCCCGATGCACTTTCTGTGTTTCATCAACTCTATGATAGTCCACGGACTACAGAATGTTTCCAGATGTGCATTCTAAACTACTACTGCTCTTCCAGGGAACGATCAAAGCGTGGACTGTTTGAGACATTACTCCTATGTAGGAAAGTGCACAAGGTGACTGTTGTATTCAATCCCGATGCAATTTCTGTGTTTCATCAACACTCTGATAGTCCACAGATTACAGAATGCATCCAGATGTGCATCGGAAACTACTACTGGTCTTCCAATGAACGATCTAAGCGTAGACTGTTTGAGACATAACTCATATGGATGAAAGTGCGCATGGTGACTGTTGTATTCAATCAAGATGCAATTTCTGTGTTTCAACAACACCCTGATAGTTCACAGATTACAGAATTAATCCAGATGTGCATCGGAAACTACTACTGGTCTTCCAGGGAACGATCAAAGCGTAGACTGTTTGAGACATTAATCCCGTGGAGGAAAGTACGCATGGTGACTGTTGTATTCAATTACGATGCAATTTCTGTGTTTCATCAACACTCAGATAGTCCACAGATAACAGAATTCCTCCAGATGTGCATCGGAAACTAATACTGGTCTTCCAGGGAACGATCAAAGCGTAGACTGTTTGAGACATAACTCCTGTGGAGGAAAATGCGCATGGAGACTGTTGATATCAATCCCGATGCAATTTCTGTGTTTCATCAACACTCTGACAGTCTACAGATTACAGAATGCCACCAGATGTGCATCGGAAACTACTACTGGTCTTCCAGGGAACGATCAAAATGTAGACTGTTTGAGACATTACCTTCTTGGAGAAAAGTGCGCATTGTGACTGTTGTATTCAAACCCGATGCCATTTCTGTGTTTCATCAACACTCTGATATTCCACAGATTACAGAATGCCACCAGATATGCACCGGAAACTACTACTGGTCATCCAGGGAACGATCAAAGCGTAGATTGTTTCAGACGTTACTCCCATGGAGGAAATTGCGGATGGTGACTGTTGTATTCAATCCCGATGCACTTTCTGTGTTTCATCAACACTCTGTTGGTCCACAGAATACAGATTGTCTCCAGATGTGCATCGGAAACTACTACTGGTCTTCCTGGGAACGATCAAAGCGTAGACTGTACCAGACATTACTCCCATTGAGGAACCTGTGGATTATGACAGTTGTATTCACTCCCGATGCAATTTCTGTGTTTCATCAACACTTTGAAGGTCCACAGATTACAGAATGCCTCCAGGTGTGCATCGGAAACTACTACTGGTCTTCCAGGGAACGATCAAAGCGTAGACCGTTAGAGACATTACTCCCATATAAGAGTGTGCGCATGGTGAATGTTGTATTCAATCCCGATGCAATTTCGGTGTTTCATCAACACTCTGATAGTCCACAGATTACAGAATGCCTCCAGATGTGCATCGGAAACTACCACTGGTCTTCCAGGGAACGATCAAAGCGTAGACTGTTTTAGACATTAATCCCATGGAGGAAAGTGCGCATGGTGACTGTTGTATTCAATACAAATGCTATTTCTGTGTTTCACCAACACCCTGATAGTCCACAGATTACAGAATGTCACCAGATGTGCACCGGAAACTACTAATGGTCCTCCAGGGAAGGATCAAATCGTACACTGTTTCAGACATTACTCCCATGGAGGAAAGTGCGGATGGTTACTGTTGTATTCAATCCCGATTCAATTTCAGTGTTTCATCAACACTCTGACAGTCCACAGATTACAGAATGCCACCAGATGTGCATCGGAAACTACTACTGGTCTTCCAGGGATCGATCAAAAACGTAGACTGTTTCAGACGTTACTCCCATTGAGGAAAGTGCGGATGGTGACTGTTGTATTCAATCCCGAAGCAATTTCTGCGTTTCATCAACACTCTGATAGTCCACAGATTACAGATTGTCTCCAGATGTGAATCGGAAACTACTACTGGTCTTCCTGGGAACGATCAAAGCGTAGACTGTATCAGACATTACGCCCATGGAGCAAAGTGCGGATTGTGACTGTTGTATTCACTCACGACGCAATTTCTGTGTTTCATCAACACTTTGAAGGTCCACAGATTACAGAATGCCTCCAGATGTGCATCGTAAACTACTACTGGTCTTCCAGGGAACGATCAAAGCGTAGACTGTTTCAGATACTACTCCCATGGAGAAAAGTGCGATTGTGTGACTGTTGTATTCAATCCCGATGCAATTTCTGTGTTTCATCAACACTCTGATAGTCCACATATTACAGAATGCCTCAGACGTGCATCGGAAACTACTACTGGTCTTCCAGGGCACGATCAAAGCGTAGACTGTTTGAGACATTACACCCAAGGAGGAAAGTGCGCATGGCGACTGTTGTATTCAATCCCAATGCAATTTCTGTGCTTCATCAAGACTCTGATAGACCACAGATTACAGAATGCCTCCAGATGTGCATCGGAAATTACTACTGGTCTTCCAGGGAATGATCAAACCGTAGACTGTTTAAGATATCACTCCCGTGGGGGAAAGTGCGAATGGTGACTGTTGTATTCAATCCCGATGCACTTTCTGTAATTCATCAACTCTATGATAGTCCACGGACTACAGAATGTTTCCAGATGTGCATTCTAAACTACTACTGGTCTTCCAGGGAACGATCAATGCGTGGACTGTTTGAGACATTACTCCTATGTAGGAAAGTGCACAAGGTGACTGTTGTATTCAATCCCGATGCAATTTCTGTGTTTCATCAACACTCTGATAGTCCACAGATTACAGAATGCATCCAGATGTGCATCGGAAACTACTACTGGTCTTCCAATGAACGATCTAAGCGTAGACTGTTTGAGACATAACTCATATGGATGAAAGTGCGCATGGTGACTGTTGTATTCAATCAAGATGCAATTTCTGTGTTTCAACAACACCCTGATAGTTCACAGATTACAGAATTAATCCAGATGTGCATCGGAAACTACTACTGGTCTTCCAGGGAACGATCAAAGCGTAGACTGTTTGAGACATTAATCCCGTGGAGGAAAGTACGCATGGTGACTGTTGTATTCAATTACGATGCAATTTCTGTGTTTCATCAACACTCAGATAGTCCACAGATAACAGAATTCCTCCAGATGTGCATCGGAAACTAATACTGGTCTTCCAGGGAACGATCAAAGCGTAGACTGTTTGAGACAAAACTCCTGTGGAGAAAAATGCGCATGGTGACTGTTGTTATCAATCCCGATGCAACTTTTGTGTTTCATCAACACTATGACAGTCCACAGATTACAGAATGCCACCAGATGTGCATCGGAAACTACTACTGTTCTTCCAGGGTACGATCAAAGCGTAGACTGATTGAGACATTACTCCCATGGAGGAAAGTGCGCATGGTGACTGTTGTATTCAAACCCGATGCCATTTCTGTGTTTCATCAACTCTCTGATAGTCTACAGATTACAGAATGCCACCAGATGTGCATCGGAAACTACTACTGGTCTTCCAGGGAACGATCAAAGCGTAGACTGTTTAAGACATTACTCCCATGAAAAAAAAAAAAAAAACGCATGGTGACTGTTGTATTCAATCCCGATGCAATTTCTGTGTTTCATCAACACTCAGATAGTCCACAGATTACAGAATACCTCCAGATGTGCATCGGAAACTACTACTGGTCTTCCAGGGAACGATCAAAGCGTAGACTGTTTGAGACATTACTCTCGTGGAGGACAGTTCCCATGGTGAATGTTGTATTCAATTACGATGCAATTTCTGTGTTTCCTCAACACTCAGATAGTCCACAGATTACAGAATGCCTCCAGATGTGCATCGGAAACTACTACTGGTCTTCCAGGGTACGATCAAAGCGTAGACTGTTTGAGACATAACTCCTGTGGAGGAAAATGCGCATGGAGACTGTTGATATCAATCCCGATGCAATTTCTGTGTTTCATCAACACTCTGACAGTCTACAGATTACAGAATGCCACCAGATGTGCATCGGAAACTACTACTGGTCTTCCAGGGAACGATCAAAGTGTAGACTGTTTGAGACATTACCTTCTTGGAGGAAAGTGCGCATTGTGACTGTTGTATTCAAACCCGATGCCATTTCTGTGTTTCATCAACACTCTGATATTCCACAGATTACAGAATGCCACCAGATATGCACCGGAAACTACTACTGGTCATCCAGGGAACGATCAAAGCGTAGATTGTTTCAGACGTTACTCCCATGGAGGAAATTGCGGATGGTGACTGTTGTATTCAATCCCGATGCACTTTCTGTGTTTCATCAACACTCTGTTGGTCCACAGAATACAGATTGTCTCCAGATGTGCATCGGAAACTACTACTGGTCTTCCTGGGAACGATCAAAGCGTAGACTGTACCAGACATTACTCCCATTGAGGAAACTGTGGATTATGACAGTTGTATTCACTCCCGATGCAATTTCTGTGTTTCATCAATACTTTGAAGGTCCACAGATTACAGAATGTCTCTAGATGTGCATCGGAAACTACTACTGGTCTTACAGGGATCGATCAAAGCGTAGCCTGTTTTAGACATTATTCCCATGGAGAAAAGTGCGGAATGTGACTGTTGTATTCAATCCCGATGCAATTTCTGTGTTTCATCAACACTCTGATAGTCCACAGATTACAGAATGCCACCAGATGTGCATCGGAAACTACTACTGGTCTTCCAGGGAACGATCAAATCGTAAACTGTTTGAGACATTACTACCATGGAGGAAAGTGCGCATGGTGATTGTTGTATTCAAACCCGATGCTAATTCTGTGTTTCATCAACATTCTGATAGTCCACAGATTACAGATAGCCTCCAGATGTGCATCGGAAATTACTACTGGTCTTCCTGTGAACGATCAAAGCGTAAACTGTTAGAGACATTACTCCCATGGAGGAAAGTGCGCATGGTGACTGTTGTTTTCAATCCCGATGCACTTTCTGTGTTTCATCAACTCTATGATAGTCCACGGACTACAGAATGTTTCCAGATGTGCATTCTAAACTACTACTGGTCTTCCAGGGAACGATCAAGCGTGGACTGTTTGAGCCATTACTCCTATGTAGGAAAGTGCGCATGGTGACTGTTGTATTCAATCCCGATGCAATTTCTGTGTTTCATCAACACTCTGATAGTCCACAGATTACAGAATGCATCCAGATGTGCATCGGAAACTACTACTGGTCTTCCAATGAACGATCTAAGCGTAGACTGTTTGAGACATAACTCATATGGATGAAAGTGCGCATGGTGACTGTTGTATTCAATCAAGATGCAATTTCTGTGTTTCAACGACACCCTGATAGTCCACAGATTACAGAATGCCTCCAGATGTGCATCGGAAACTACTACTGGTCTTCCAGGGAACGATCAAAGCGTAGACTTTTTGAGACATTAATCCCGTGGAGGAAAGTACGCATGGTGACTGTTGTATTCAATTACGATGCAATTTCTGTGTTTCATCAACACTCAGATAGCCCACAGATAACAGAATGCCTCCAGATGTGCATCGGAAACTAATACTGGTCTTCCAGGGAACGATCAAAGCGTAGACTCTTTGAGACAAAACTCCTGTGGAGAAAAATGCGCATGTTGACTGTTGTTATCAATCCCGATGCAACTTTTGTGTTTCATCAACACCATGACAGTCCACAGATTACAGAATGCCACCAGATGTGCATCGGAAACTACTACTGTTCTTCCAGGGAACGATCAAAGCGTAGGCTGATTGAGACATTACTCCCATGGAGGAAAGTGCGCATGGTGACTGTTGTATTCAAACCCGATGCCATTTCTGTGTTTCATCAACTCTCTGATAGTCTACAGATTACAGAATGCCACCAGATGTGCATCGGAAACTACTACTGGTCTTCCAGGGAACGATCAAAGCGTAGACTGTTTAAGACATTACTCCCATGAAAAAAAAAAAAAAAAAACGCATGGTGACTGTTGTATTCAATCCCGATGCAATTTCTGTGTTTCATCAACACTCAGATAGTCCACAGATTACAGAATACCTCCAGATGTGCATCGGAAACTACTACTGGTCTTCCAGGGAACGATCAAAGCGTAGACTGTTTGAGACATTACTCTCGTGGAGGACAGTTCCCATGGTGAATGTTGTATTCAATTACGATGCAATTTCTGTGTTTCCTTAACACTCAGATAGTCCACAGATTACAGAATGCTTCCAGATGTGCATCGGAAACTACTACTGGTCTTCCAGGGTACGATCAAAGCGTAGACTGTTTGAGACATAACTCCTGTGGAGGAAAATGCGCATGGAGACTGTTGATATCAATCCCGATGCAATTTCTGTGTTTCATCAACACTCTGACAGTCTACAGATTACAGAATGCCACCAGATGTGCATCGGAAACTACTACTGGTCTTCCAGGGAACGATCAAAGTGTAGACTGTTTGAGACATTACCTTCTTGGAGGAAAGTGCGCATTGTGACTGTTGTATTCAAACCCGATGCCATTTCTGTGTTTCATCAACACTCTGATATTCCACAGATTACAGAATGCCACCAGATATGCACCGGAAACTACTACTGGTCATCCAGGGTACGATCAAAGCGTAGATTGTTTCAGACGTTACTCCCATGGAGGAAATTGCGGATGGTGACTGTTGTATTCAATCCCGATGCACTTTCTGTGTTTCATCAACACTCTGTTGGTCCACAGAATACAGATTGTCTCCAGATGTGCATCGGAAACTACTACTGGTCTTCCTGGGAACGATCAAAGCGTAGACTGTACCAGACATTACTCCCATTGAGGAAACTGTGGATTATGACAGTTGTATTCACTCCCGATGCAATTTCTGTGTTTCATCAATACTTTGAAGGTCCACAGATTACAGAATGCCTCCAGATGTGCATCGGAAACTACTACTGGTCTTACAGGGATCGATCAAAGCGTAGCCTGTTTTAGACATTATTCCCATGGAGAAAAGTGCGGAATGTGACTGTTGTATTCAATCCCGATGCAATTTCTGTGTTTCATCAACACTCTGATAGTCCACAGATTACAGAATGCCACCAGATGTGCATCGGAAACTACTACTGGTCTTCCAGGGAACGATCAAATCGTAAACTGTTTGAGACATTACTACCATGGAGGAAAGTGCGCATGGTGATTGTTGTATTCAAACCCGATGCTAATTCTGTGTTTCATCAACATTCTGATAGTCCACAGATTACAGATAGCCTCCAGATGTGCATCGGAAATTACTACTGGTCTTCCTGTGAACGATCAAAGCGTAAACTGTTAGAGACATTACTCCCATGGAGGAAAGTGCGCATGGTGACTGTTGTTTTCAATCCCGATGCACTTTCTGTGTTTCATCAACTCTATGATAGTCCACGGACTACAGAATGTTTCCAGATGTGCATTCTAAACTACTACTGGTCTTCCAGGGAACGATCAATCGTGGACTGTTTGAGCCATTACTCCTATGTAGGAAAGTGCGCATGGTGACTGTTGTATTCAATCCCGATGCAATTTCTGTGTTTCATCAACACTCTGATAGTCCACAGATTACAGAATGCATCCAGATGTGCATCGGAAACTACTACTGGTCTTCCAATGAACGATCTAAGCGTAGACTGTTTGAGACATAACTCATATGGATGAAAGTGCGCATGGTGACTGTTGTATTCAATCAAGATGCAATTTCTGTGTTTCAACGACACCCTGATAGTCCACAGATTACAGAATGCCTCCAGATGTGCATCGGAAACTACTACTGGTCTTCCAGGGAACGATCAAAGCGTAGACTTTTTGAGACATTAATCCCGTGGAGGAAAGTACGCATGGTGACTGTTGTATTCAATTACGATGCAATTTCTGTGTTTCATCAACACTCAGATAGCCCACAGATAACAGAATGCCTCCAGATGTGCATCGGAAACTAATACTGGTCTTCCAGGGAACGATCAAAGCGTAGACTCTTTGAGACAAAACTCCTGTGGAGAAAAATGCGCATGTTGACTGTTGTTATCAATCCCGATGGAACTTTTGTGTTTCATCAACACCATGACAGTCCACAGATTACAGAATGCCACCAGATGTGCATCGGAAACTACTACTGTTCTTCCAGGGAACGATCAAAGCGTAGACTGATTGAGACATTACTCCCATGGAGGAAAGTGCGCATGGTGCCTGTTGTATTCAAACCCGATGCCATTTCTGTGTTTCATCAACACTCTGATAGTCTACAGATTACAGAATGCCACCAGATGTGCAACGGAAACTACTACTGGTCTTCCAGGGAACGATCAAAGCGTAGACTGTTCGAGACATTACTCAAATGGAAAAAAAAATAGCGCATGGTGACTGTTGTATTCAATCCCGATGCAATTTCTGTGTTTCATCAACACTCAGATAGTCCACAGATTACAGAATGCCTCCAGATGTGCATCGGAAACTACTACTGGTCTTCCAGGGAACGATCAAAACGTAGACTGTTTGAGACATTACTCCCGTGGAGGACAGTTCGCATGGTGAATGTTGTATTCAATTACGATGCAATTTCTGTGTTTCCTCAACACTCAGATAGTCCACAGATTACAGAATGCCTCCAGATGTGCATCGGAAACTACTACTGGTCTTCCAGGGTACGATCAAATCGTAGACTGTTTGAGACATAACTCCCGTGGAGGAAAATGAGCATGGTGACTGTTTATATCAATGCCGATGCAATTTCTGTGTTTCATTAACACTCTGACAGTCTACAGATTACAGAATGCCACCAGATGTGCATCGGAAACTACTACTGGTCTTCCAGGGAACGATCAAAGCGTAGACTGTTTGAGACATTACCTTCGTGGAGGAAAGTGCGCATTGTGACTGTTGTATTCCAACCCGATGCCATTTCTGTGTTTCATCAACACTCTGATATTCCACAGATTACAGAATGCCACCAGATGTGCACCGGAAACTACTACTGGTCATCCAGGGAACGATCAAAGCGTAGATTGTTTCAGACGTTACTCCCATGGAGGAAATATCGGATGGTGACTGTTGTATTCAATCCCGATGCACTTTCTGTGTTTCATCAACACTCTATTGGTCCACAGAATACAGATTGTCTCCAGATGTGCATCGGAAACTACTACTGGTCTTCCTGGGAACGATCAAAGCGTAGACTGTACCAGACATTACTCCCATTGAGGAAACTGTGGATTATGACAGTTGTATTCACTCCCGATGCAATTTCTGTGTTTCATCAACACTTTGAAAGTCCACAGATTACAGAATGACTCCAGATGTGCATCGGAAACTACTACTGGTCTTCCAGGGAACGATCAAAGCGTAGACTGTTTTAGACATTATTCCCATGGAGAAAAGTGCGGATTGTAACTGTTGTATTTGATCCCGATGCAATTTCTGTGTTTCATCCACACTCTGATAGCCCACAGATTACAGAATGCCACCAGATGTGCATCGGAAACTACTACTGGTATTCCAGGGAACGATCAAAGAGTAGACTGTTTGAGATATCACTCCCGTGGAGGAAAGTGCGCATTGTGACTGTTGTATTCAATCCCGATGCAATTTCTGTGTTACATCTACACTCTGATAGTCCACAGATTACAGAATGCCACCAGTTATTCATCGGAAACCACTACTGGTCTTCCAGGGAACGATCAAAGCGTAGACTGTTTGAGACATTACTCCCATGGAGGAATGTGCGCATGGTGACTGTTGTATTCAAACTTGATGCCATTTCTGTGTTTCATCAACACTCTGATAGTCCACAGATTACAGAATGCCACCAGATGTGCATCGGAAACTACTACTGGTCTTCCAGGGAACGATCAAAGCGTAGATTGTTTCAGACGTTACTCCCATGGAGGAAATTGCGGATGGTGACTGTTGTATTCAATCCCGATGCAATTTCTGTGTTTCATTAACACTCTGATAGTCCATAGATTACAGAATGCCACCGGATGGGCATCGGAAATTACTACAGGTCTTCCAGGGAACGATCAAAGCGTAGACTATTTGAGACATTACTCCCATGGAGGAAAGTGCGCATGGTGACTGTTGTATTCAAACCCGATGCCATTTCTGTGTTTCATCAACACTCTGATAGTCCACAGATTACAGAATGCCACCAGATGTGCACCGGAAACTACTACTGGTCTTCCAGGGAACGATCAAAGCGTAGATTGTTTCAGACGTTACTCCCATGGAGGAAATTGCGGATGGTGACTGTTGTATTCAATCCCGATGCAATATCTGTGTTTCATCAACACTCAGATAGTCCACAGATTACAGAATGCCACCAGATGTGCATCGGAAACTACTACTGTTCTTCCAGGGAACGATCAAAGCGTAGATTGTTTGAGACATTACTCCCATGGAGGAAAGTGCGCATGGTGACTGTTGTATACAAACCCGATGCCATTTCTGTGTTTCATCAACACTCTGATAGTCTACAGATTACAGAATGCCACCAGATGTGCATCGGAAACTACTACTGGTCTTCCAGGGAACGATCAAAGCGTAGAATGTTTGAGACATTACTCCCATGGAAAAAATTGCGCATGGTGACTATAGTATTCAATCCCGATGCAATTTCTGTGTTTCATCAACACTCAGATAGTCCACAGATTACAGAATGCCTCCAGATGTGCATCGGAAACTACTACTGGTCTTTCAGGGAACGATCAAAGCGTAGACTGTTTGAGACATTACTCCCATGGAGGAAAATGCGCATGGTGACTATTGATATCAATCCCGATGCAATTTCTGTGTTTCATCAACACCCTGACAGTCTACAGATTACAGACGCCACCAGATGTGCATCGGAAACTACTACTGGTCTTCCAGGGAACGATCAAAGCGTAGACTGTTTGAGACATTACTCCCATGGAGGAAAGTGCGCATTGTGACTGTTGTATTTAAACCCGATGCCATTTCTGTGTTTCATCAACACTCTGATAGTCCACAGATTACAGCATGCCACCAGATGTGCACCGGAAACTACTACTGGTCATCCAGGGAACGATCAAAGCGTAGATTGTTTCAGACGTTACTCCCATGGAGGAAATTGCTAATGGTGACTGTTGTATTCAATCCCTATGCAATTTCTGTATTTCATCAACACTTTGAAGGTCCACAGATTACAGAATGCCTCCAGATGTGCATCGGAAACTACTACTGGTCTTCCAGGGAACGATCAAAGCGTAGACTGTTTTAGACACTATTCCCATGGAGAAAAGTGCGGATTGTGACTGTTGTATTCAATCCTGATGCAATTTCTGTGTTTCATCAACACTCTGATAGTCCACAGATTACAGAATGCCACCAGATGTGCACCGGAAACTACTACTGGTCATCCAGGGAACGATCAAAGCGTAGATTGTTTCAGACGTTACTCCCATGGAGGAAAGTGCGCATGAAGACTGTTGTATTCAAACCCGATGCAAATTCTCTGTTTCATCAACATTCTGATAGTCCACAGATTACAGATAGCCTCCAGATGTGCATCGGAAACTACTACTGGTCGTCCTGTGAACGATCAAAGCGTAAACTGGTCGAGACATTACTCCCATGCAGGAAAGTGCGCCTGGTGACTGTTGTATTCAATCCCGATGCAATTTCTGTGTTTCATCAACACTCAGATAGTCCACAGATTGCAGAATGCCACCAGATGTGCATCGAAAACTACTACTGGTCTTCCAGGGAACGATCAAACCGTAGACGGTTTGAGACATAACTCCCGTGGAGGAAAATGCGCATGGTGACTGTTGATATCAATCCCGATGCAATTTCTGTGTTTCATCAACACTTTGAAGGTCCACAGATTACAGAATGCGTCCAGATGTGCATCGGAAACTACTACTGGTCTTCCAGGGAACGATCAAAGCGTAGACTGTTTTAGACATTATTCCCATGGAGAAAAGTGCGGATTGTGACTGTTGTATTCAATCCCGATGCAATTTCTGTGTTTCATCAACACTCTGATAGTCCATAGATTACAGAATGCCACCAGATGTGCATCGGAAACTACTACTGGTATTCCAGGTAACGATCAAACCGTAGACTGTTTGAGATATCACTCCCGTGGAGGAAAGTGCGCATTGTGACTGTTGTATTTGATCCCGATGCAATTTCTGTGTTTCATCCACACTCTGATAGCCCACAGATTACAGAATGCCACCAGATGTGCATCGGAAACTACTACTGGTATTCCAGGGAACGATCAAAGAGTAGACTGTTGGAGATATCACTCCCGTGGAGGAAAGTGCGCATTGTGACTGTTGTATTCATTCCCGATGCAATTTCTGTGTTTCATAAACACTCTGATAGTCCACAGATTACAAAATGCCACCAGATGTGCATCGGAAAATACTACTGGTCTTCCAGGGAACGATCAATGCGTAGACTGTACGTGACATTACTCCCATGGAGGAAAGTGCGCATGGTGACTGTTGTATTCAATCCCGATGCAATTTCTGTGTCTCATCAACACTCTGATAGTCCACAGATTACAGAATGCCATCAGATGTGCATCGGAAACTACTACTGGCCTTCCAGTGAACGATCAAATGGTAGACTGACTGAGACATTACTCCCATGGAGGAGAGTGCGCAAGGTGGGTGCTGTATTGAATCCCGATGCCATTTCTGTGTTTCATCAACGCTCTGTTAGTACACAGATTACAGAATGCCACCAGATGTGCATCGGAAACTAGTACTGGACTTCCTGGGAACGATCAAAGCGTAGACTGTACCAGTCATTACTCTCATTGAGGAAACTGTGGATTGTAACAGTTGTATTCACTCCCAATGTAATTTCTGTGTTTCATCAACACTTTGAAGGTCCACAGATTACAGAATGCCTCCAGACGTGCGTCGGAAACTACTATTGGCCTTCCAGTTAACGATCAAAGCGTAGACCGTTAGAGACATTACTCCCATATAAGAATGTGCGCATGGTGAATGTTGTATTCAATCCCGATGCAATTTCTGTGTTTCATCAACACTCTGATAGTCCACAGATTACAGAATGCCTCCAGATGTGCATCGGAAACTACCACTGGTCTTCCAGGGAACGATCAAAGCGTAGACTGTTTTAGACATTAATCCCATGGAGGAAAGTGCGCATGGTGACTGTTGTATTCAATACAAATGCTATTTCTGTGTTTCACCAACACCCTGATAGTCCACAGATTACAGAATGTCACCAGATGTGCATCGGAAACTACTAATGGTCTTCCAGGGAAGGATCAAATCGTAGACTGTTTCAGACATTACTCCCATGGAGGAAAGTGCGCATGGTGACTGTTGTATTCAAACCCGATGCCATTTCTGTGTTTCATCAACACTCTGATAGTCCACAGATTACAGAATGCCACCAGATGTGCACCGGAAACTACTACTGGTCTTCCAGGGAACGATCAAAGCGTAGATTGTTTCAGACGTTACTCCCATGGAGGAAATTGCGGATGGTGACTGTTGTATTCAATCCCGATGCAATATCTGTGTTTCATCAACACTCAGATAGTCCACAGATTACAGAATGCCACCAGATGTGCATCGGAAACTACTACTGTTCTTCCAGGGAACGATCAAAGCGTAGATTGTTTGAGACATTACTCCCATGGAGGAAAGTGCGCATGGTGACTGTTGTATACAAACCCGATGCCATTTCTGTGTTTCATCAACACTCTGATAGTCTACAGATTACAGAATGCCACCAGATGTGCATCGGAAACTACTACTGGTCTTCCAGGGAACGATCAAAGCGTAGAATGTTTGAGACATTACTCCCATGGAAAAAATTGCGCATGGTGACTATAGTATTCAATCCCGATGCAATTTCTGTGTTTCATCAACACTCAGATAGTCCACAGATTACAGAATGCCTCCAGATGTGCATCGGAAACTACTACTGGTCTTTCAGGGAACGATCAAAGCGTAGACTGTTTGAGACATTACTCCCATGGAGGAAAATGCGCATGGTGACTATTGATATCAATCCCGATGCAATTTCTGTGTTTCATCAACACCCTGACAGTCTACAGATTACAGAATGCCACCAGATGTGCATCGGAAACTACTACTGGTCTTCCAGGGAACGATCAAAGCGTAGACTGTTTGAGACATTACTCCCATGGAGGAAAGTGCGCATTGTGACTGTTGTATTTAAACCCGATGCCATTTCTGTGTTTCATCAACACTCTGATAGTCCACAGATTACAGCATGCCACCAGATGTGCACCGGAAACTACTACTGGTCATCCAGGGAACGATCAAAGCGTAGATTGTTTCAGACGTTACTCCCATGGAGGAAATTGCTAATGGTGACTGTTGTATTCAATCCCTATGCAATTTCTGTATTTCATCAACACTTTGAAGGTCCACAGATTACAGAATGCCTCCAGATGTGCATCGGAAACTACTACTGGTCTTCCAGGGAACGATCAAAGCGTAGACTGTTTTAGACACTATTCCCATGGAGAAAAGTGCGGATTGTGACTGTTGTATTCAATCCTGATGCAATTTCTGTGTTTCATCAACACTCTGATAGTCCACAGATTACAGAATGCCACCAGATGTGCACCGGAAACTACTACTGGTCATCCAGGGAACGATCAAAGCGTAGATTGTTTCAGACGTTACTCCCATGGAGGAAAGTGCGCATTAAGACTGTTGTATTCAAACCCGATGCAAATTCTCTGTTTCATCAACATTCTGATAGTCCACAGATTACAGATAGCCTCCAGATGTGCATCGGAAACTACTACTGGTCGTCCTGTGAACGATCAAAGCGTAAACTGGTCGAGACATTACTCCCATGCAGGAAAGTGCGCCTGGTGACTGTTGTATTCAATCCCGATGCAATTTCTGTGTTTCATCAACACTCAGATAGTCCACAGATTGCAGAATGCCACCAGATGTGCATCGAAAACTACTACTGGTCTTCCAGGGAACGATCAAACCGTAGACGGTTTGAGACATAACTCCCGTGGAGGAAAATGCGCATGGTGACTGTTGATATCAATCCCGATGCAATTTCTGTGTTTCATCAACACTTTGAAGGTCCACAGATTACAGAATGCGTCCAGATGTGCATCGGAAACGACTACTGGTCTTCCAGGGAACGATCAAAGCGTAGACTGTTTTAGACATTATTCCCATGGAGAAAAGTGCGGATTGTGACTGTTGTATTCAATCCCGATGCAATTTCTGTGTTTCATCAACACTCTGATAGTCCATAGATTACAGAATGCCACCAGATGTGCATCGGAAACTACTACTGGTATTCCAGGTAACGATCAAACCGTAGACTGTTTGAGATATCACTCCCGTGGAGGAAAGTGCGCATTGTGACTGTTGTATTTGATCCCGATGCAATTTCTGTGTTTCATCCACACTCTGATAGCCCACAGATTACAGAATGCCACCAGATGTGCATCGGAAACTACTACTGGTATTCCAGGGAACGATCAAAGAGTAGACTGTTGGAGATATCACTCCCGTGGAGGAAAGTGCGCATTGTGACTGTTGTATTCAATCCCGATGCATTTTCTGTGTTACATCAACACTCTGATAGTCCACAGATTACGGAATGCCACCAGTTGTCCATCGGAAACCACTACTGGTCTTCCAGGGAACGATCAAAGCGTAGACTGTTTGAGACATTACTCCCATGGAGGAAAGTGCGCATGGTGACTGTTGTATTCATTCCCGATGCAATTTCTGTGTTTCATAAACACTCTGATAGTCCACAGATTACAAAATGCCACCAGATGTGCATCGGAAAATACTACTGGTCTTCCAGGGAACGATCAATGCGTAGACTGTACGTGACATTACTCCCATGGAGGAAAGTGCGCATGGTGACTGTTGTATTCAATCCCGATGCAATTTCTGTGTCTCATCAACACTCTGATAGTCCACAGATTACAGAATGCCATCAGATGTGCATCGGAAACTACTACTGGCCTTCCAGTGAACGATCAAATGGTAGACTGACTGAGACATTACTCCCATGGAGCAGAGTGCGCAAGGTGGGTGCTGTATTGAATCCCGATGCCATTTCTGTGTTTCATCAACGCTCTGTTAGTACACAGATTACAGAATGCCACCAGATGTGCATCGGAAACTAGTACTGGACTTCCTGGGAACGATCAAAGCGTAGACTGTACCAGTCATTACTCTCATTGAGGAAACTGTGGATTGTAACAGTTGTATTCACTCCCAATGTAATTTCTGTGTTTCATCAACACTTTGAAGGTCCACAGATTACAGAATGCCTCCAGACGTGCGTCGGAAACTACTATTGGCCTTCCAGTTAACGATCAAAGCGTAGACCGTTAGAGACATTACTCCCATATAAGAATGTGCGCATGGTGAATGTTGTATTCAATCCCGATGCAATTTCTGTGTTTCATCAACACTCTGATAGTCCACAGATTACAGAATGCCTCCAGATGTGCATCGGAAACTACCACTGGTCTTCCAGGGAACGATCAAAGCGTAGACTGTTTTAGACATTAATCCCATGGAGGAAAGTGCGCATGGTGACTGTTGTATTCAATACAAATGCTATTTCTGTGTTTCACCAACACCCTGATAGTCCACAGATTACAGAATGTCACCAGATGTGCATCGGAAACTACTAATGGTCTTCCAGGGAAGGATCAAATCGTAGACTGTTTCAGACATTACTCCCATGGAGGAAAGTGCGCATGGTGACTGTTGTATTCAAACCCGATGCCATTTCTGTGTTTCATCAACACTCTGATAGTCCACAGATTACAGAATGCCACCAGATGTGCACCGGAAACTACTACTGGTCTTCCAGGGAACGATCAAAGCGTAGATTGTTTCAGACGTTACTCCCATGGAGGAAATTGCGGATGGTGACTGTTGTATTCAATCCCGATGCAATATCTGTGTTTCATCAACACTCAGATAGTCCACAGATTACAGAATGCCACCAGATGTGCATCGGAAACTACTACTGTTCTTCCAGGGAACGATCAAAGCGTAGATTGTTTGAGACATTACTCCCATGGAGGAAAGTGCGCATGGTGACTGTTGTATACAAACCCGATGCCATTTCTGTGTTTCATCAACACTCTGATAGTCTACAGATTACAGAATGCCACCAGATGTGCATCGGAAACTACTACTGGTCTTCCAGGGAACGATCAAAGCGTAGAATGTTTGAGACATTACTCCCATGGAAAAAATTGCGCATGGTGACTATAGTATTCAATCCCGATGCAATTTCTGTGTTTCATCAACACTCAGATAGTCCACAGATTACAGAATGCCTCCAGATGTGCATCGGAAACTACTACTGGTCTTTCAGGGAACGATCAAAGCGTAGACTGTTTGAGACATTACTCCCATGGAGGAAAATGCGCATGGTGACTATTGATATCAATCCCGATGCAATTTCTGTGTTTCATCAACACCCTGACAGTCTACAGATTACAGAATGCCACCAGATGTGCATCGGAAACTACTACTGGTCTTCCAGGGAACGATCAAAGCGTAGACTGTTTGAGACATTACTCCCATGGAGGAAAGTGCGCATTGTGACTGTTGTATTTAAACCCGATGCCATTTCTGTGTTTCATCAACACTCTGATAGTCCACAGATTACAGCATGCCACCAGATGTGCACCGGAAACTACTACTGGTCATCCAGGGAACGATCAAAGCGTAGATTGTTTCAGACGTTACTCCCATGGAGGAAATTGCTAATGGTGACTGTTGTATTCAATCCCTATGCAATTTCTGTATTTCATCAACACTTTGAAGGTCCACAGATTACAGAATGCCTCCAGATGTGCATCGGAAACTACTACTGGTCTTCCAGGGAACGATCAAAGCGTAGACTGTTTTAGACACTATTCCCATGGAGAAAAGTGCGGATTGTGACTGTTGTATTCAATCCTGATGCAATTTCTGTGTTTCATCAACACTCTGATAGTCCACAGATTACAGAATGCCACCAGATGTGCACCGGAAACTACTACTGGTCATCCAGGGAACGATCAAAGCGTAGATTGTTTCAGACGTTACTCCCATGGAGGAAAGTGCGCATGAAGACTGTTGTATTCAAACCCGATGCAAATTCTCTGTTTCATCAACATTCTGATAGTCCACAGATTACAGATAGCCTCCAGATGTGCATCGGAAACTACTACTGGTCGTCCTGTGAACGATCAAAGCGTAAACTGGTCGAGACATTACTCCCATGCAGGAAAGTGCGCCTGGTGACTGTTGTATTCAATCCCGATGCAATTTCTGTGTTTCATCAACACTCAGATAGTCCACAGATTGCAGAATGCCACCAGATGTGCATCGAAAACTACTACTGGTCTTCCAGGGAACGATCAAACCGTAGACGGTTTGAGACATAACTCCCGTGGAGGAAAATGCGCATGGTGACTGTTGATATCAATCCCGATGCAATTTCTGTGTTTCATCAACACTTTGAAGGTCCACAGATTACAGAATGCGTCCAGATGTGCATCGGAAACTACTACTGGTCTTCCAGGGAACGATCAAAGCGTAGACTGTTTTAGACATTATTCCCATGGAGAAAAGTGCGGATTGTGACTGTTGTATTCAATCCCGATGCAATTTCTGTGTTTCATCAACACTCTGATAGTCCATAGATTACAGAATGCCACCAGATGTGCATCGGAAACTACTACTGGTATTCCAGGTAACGATCAAACCGTAGACTGTTTGAGATATCACTCCCGTGGAGGAAAGTGCGCATTGTGACTGTTGTATTTGATCCCGATGCAATTTCTGTGTTTCATCCACACTCTGATAGCCCACAGATTACAGAATGCCACCAGATGTGCATCGGAAACTACTACTGGTATTCCAGGGAACGATCAAAGAGTAGACTGTTGGTGATATCACTCCCGTGGAGGAAAGTGCGCATTGTGACTGTTGTATTCAATCCCGATGCATTTTCTGTGTTACATCAACACTCTGATAGTCCACAGATTACGGAATGCCACCAGTTGTCCATCGGAAACCACTACTGGTCTTCCAGGGAACGATCAAAGCGTAGACTGTTTGAGACATTACTCCCATGGAGGAAAGTGCGCATGGTGACTGTTGTATTCATTCCCGATGCAATTTCTGTGTTTCATAAACACTCTGATAGTCCACAGATTACAAAATGCCACCAGATGTGCATCGGAAAATACTACTGGTCTTCCAGGGAACGATCAATGCGTAGACTGTACGTGACATTACTCCCATGGAGGAAAGTGCGCATGGTGACTGTTGTATTCAATCTCGATGCAATTTCTGTGTCTCATCAACACTCTGATAGTCCACAGATTACAGAATGCCATCAGATGTGCATCGGAAACTACTACTGGCCTTCCAGTGAACGATCAAATGGTAGACTGACTGAGACATTACTCCCATGGAGGAGAGTGCGCAAGGTGGGTGCTGTATTGAATCCCGATGCCATTTCTGTGTTTCATCAACGCTCTGTTAGTACACAGATTACAGAATGCCACCAGATGTGCATCGGAAACTAGTACTGGACTTCCTGGGAACGATCAAAGCGTAGACTGTACCAGTCATTACTCTCATTGAGGAAACTGTGGATTGTAACAGTTGTATTCACTCCCAATGTAATTTCTGTGTTTCATCAACACTTTGAAGGTCCACAGATTACAGAATGCCTCCAGACGTGCGTCGGAAACTACTATTGGCCTTCCAGTTAACGATCAAAGCGTAGACCGTTAGAGACATTACTCCCATATAAGAATGTGCGCATGGTGAATGTTGTATTCAATCCCGATGCAATTTCTGTGTTTCATCAACACTCTGATAGTCCACAGATTACAGAATGCCTCCAGATGTGCATCGGAAACTACCACTGGTCTTCCAGGGAACGATCAAAGCGTAGACTGTTTTAGACATTAATCCCATGGAGGAAAGTGCGCATGGTGACTGTTGTATTCAATACAAATGCTATTTCTGTGTTTCACCAACACCCTGATAGTCCACAGATTACAGAATGTCACCAGATGTGCATCGGAAACTACTAATGGTCTTCCAGGGAAGGATCAAATCGTAGACTGTTTCAGACATTACTCCCATGGAGGAAAGTGCGGATGGTGACTGTTGTATTCAATCCCGATTCAATTTCAGTGTTTCATCAACACTCTGATAGTCCACAGATTACAGAATGCCTCCAGATGTGCATCGGAAACTACTACTGGTCTTCCAGGGAACGATCAAAGCATAGACTGTTTGAGACATTACTCCCGTGGAGGAAAGTGCGCATGGTGACTGTTGTATTCAATTCCGATGCAATTTCTGTGTTTCGTCAACACCCAGATAGTCCACAGATTACAGAATGCCTCCAGATGTGCATCGGAAACTACTACTGGTCTTCCAGGGAACGATCAGAGCGTAGACTGTTTGAGACATTACTCCGGTGGAGGAAAGTTTGCATGGTGACTGCTGTTATCAAACCCTATGCAATTTCTATGTTTCATCAACACTCTGACAGTCCACAGATTACAGAATGCCACCAGATGTGCATCGGAAACTACTACTGGTCTTCCAGGGATCGATAAAAAACGTAGACTGTTTCAGACGTTACTCCCATTGAGGAAAGAGCGGATGGTGACTATTGTATTCAATCCCGATGCAATTTCTGCGTTTCATCAACACTCTGATAGTCCACAGATTACAGATTGTCTCCAGATGTGCATCGGAAGCTACTACTGGTCTTCCTGGGAACGATCAAAGCGTAGACTGTATCAGACATTACGCCCATGGAGGAAAGTGCGGATTGTGACTGTTGTATTCACTCCCGACGCAATTTCTGTGTTTCATCAACACTTTGAAGGTCCACAGATTACAGAATGCCTCCAGATGTGCATCGTAAACTACTACTGGTCTTCCAGGGAACGATCAAAGCGTAGACTGTTTCAGATATTACTCCCATGGAGAAAAGTGCGGATGTGTGACTGTTGTATTCAATCCCGATGCAATTTCTGTGTTTCATCAACACTCTGATAGTCCACATATTACAGAATGCCTCAGATGTGCATCGGAAACTACTACTGGTCTTCCAGGGCACGATCAAAGCGTAGACTGTTTGAGACATTACACCCAAGGAGGAAAGTGCGCATGGTGACTGTTGTATTCAATCCCAATGCAATTACTGTGTTTCATCAACACTCTGATAGACCACAGATTACAGAATGCCTCCAGATGTGCATCGGAAATTACTACTGGTCTTCCAGGGAATGATCAAAGCGTAGACTGTTTGAGACATTACTCCCATGGAGGAAAGTGCGAATATTGACTGTTGTATTCAATCCCGATGCAATTTCTGTGTTTCATCAACACCCTGTTAGTCCACAGATTACAGAATGCCACCAGATGTGCATCGGAGACCACTACTGGTCTTCCAGGGAACGATCAAAGTTTAGACTGTTTGAGACATTACTCCCATGGAGGAAAGTGCGCATGCTGACTGTTGTATTCAATACCGATGCTATTTCTGTGTTTCATTAACACTCTGATAGTCCTCATATTACAGAATGCCACCAGATGTGCATCGGAAACTACTACTGGTCTTCCAGGGAACGATCAAAGCGTAGACTGTTTCAGACGTTTCTCCCATGGAGGAAATTGCGGATGGTGACTGTTGTATTCAATCCCGATGCAATTTCTGTGTTTCATCAACACTCTGATAGTCCACAGATTACAGAAAGCCACCAGATGTACATAGGAAACTACTACTGGTCTTCCAGGGAACGATTAAAGCGTAAACTGTTTGAGACATTACTTCCATGGAGGAAAGTGAGCATTGTGACTGTTGTATTCAGTCCCTATGCAATTTCTATGTTTCATCAACACTCTGACAGTCCACAGATTACAGAATGCCACCAGCCGTGCGTCGGAAACTACTATTGGTCTTCCAGGGAATGATCAAATCGTTGACCGTTAGAGACATTACTCCCATGGAAGAATGTGCGCATGGTGAATGTTGTATTCAATCCCGATGCAATTTCTGGGTTTCATCAACACTCTGATAGTCCACAGATTACAGAATGCCTCCAGATGTGCATCGGAAACTACCACTGGTCTTCCAGGGAACGATCAAAGCGTAGACTGTTTTAGACATTAATCCCATGGATGAAAGTGCGCATGGTGACTGTTGTATTCAATACAAATGCTATTTCTGTGTTTCACCAACACCCTGATAGTACACAGATTACAAAATGTCACCAGATGTGCACCGGAAACTACTAATGGTCTTCCAGGGAAGGATCAAATCGTAGACTGTTTCAGACATTACTCCCATGGAGGAAAGTGCGGATGGTGACTGTTGTATTCAATCCCGATGCAATTTCTGCGTTTCATCAACACTCTGATAGTCGACAGATTACAGATTGTCTCCAGATGTGCATCGGAAACTACTACTGGTCTTCCTGGGAACGATCAAAGCGTAGACTGTATCAGACATTACGCCCATGGAGGAAAGTGCGGATTGTGACTGTTGTATTCACTCCCGACGCAATTTCTGTGTTTCATCAACACTTTCAAGGTCCACAGATTACAGAATGCCTCCAGATGTGCATCGTGAACTACTACTGGTCTTCCAGGGAACGATCAAAGCGTAGACTGTTTCAGATATTACTCCCATGGAGAAAAGTGCGGATGTGTGACTGTTGTATTCAATCCCGATGCAATTTCTGTGTTTCATCAACACTCTGATAGTCCACATATTACAGAATGCCTCAGATGTGCATCGGAAACTACTACTGGTCTTCCAGGGCACGATCAAAGCGTAGACTGTTTGAGACATTACACCCAAGGAGGAAAGTGCGCATGGTGACTGCTGTATTCAATCCCAATGCAATTTCTGTGTTTCATCAACACTCTGATAGACCACAGATTACAGAATGCCTCCAGATGTGCATCGGAAATTACTACTGGTCTTCCAGGGAATGATCAAAGCGTAGACTGTTTGAGACATTACTCCCATGGAGGAAAGTGCGAATATTGACTGTTGTATTCAATCCCGATGCAATTTCTGTGTTTCATCAACACCCTGTTAGTCCACAGATTACAGAATGCCACCAGATGTGCATCGGAGACTACTACTGGTCTTCCAGGGAACGATCAAAGTTTAGACTGTTTGAGACATTACTCCCATGAAGGAAAGTGCGCATGCTGACTGTTGTATTCAATCCCGCTGCTACTTCTGTGTTTCATCCACACTCTGATAGTCCTCAGATTACAGAATGCCTCCAGATGTGCATCGGAAACTACTACTGGTCTTCCAGGGAACGATCAAAGCGTAGACTGTTTCAGACGTTTCTCCCATGGAGGAAATTGCGGATGGTGACTGTTGTATTCAATCCCAATGCAATTTCTGTGTTTCATCAACACTCTGATAGTCCACAGATTACAGAATGCCACCAGATGTGCACTGGAAACTACTAATGGTTTTCCAGGGAAGGATCAAATCGTAGACTGTTTCAGACATTACTCCCATGGAGGAGAGTGCGGATGGTGACTGTTGTATTCAATCCCGATTCAATTTCAGTGTTTCATCAACACTCTGATAGTCCACAGATTACAGAATGCCTCCAGATGTACATCGGAAACTACTACTGGTCTTCCAGAGAACGATTAAAGCGTAAACTGTTTGAGACATTACTTCCGTGGAGGAAAGTGAGCATTGTGACTGTTGTATTCAGTCCCTATGCAATTTCTATGTTTCATCAACACTCTGACAGTCCACAGATTACAGAATGCCACCAGACGTGCGTCGGAAACTACTATTGATCTTCCAGGGAACGATCAAAGCGTAGACCGTTAGAGACATTACTCCCATGGATGAATGTGCGCATGGTGAATGTTGTATCAATCCCGATGCAATTTCTGTGTTTCATCAACACTCTGATAGTCCACAGATTACAGAATGCCTCCAGATGTGCATCGGAAACTAACACTGGTCTTCCAGGGAACGATCAAAGCGTAGACTGATTTAGACATTAATCCCATGGAGGAAAGTGCGCATGGTGACTGTTGTATTCAATACATATGCTATTTCTGTGTTTCACCAACACCCTGATAGTCCACAGATTACAGAATGCCACCAGATGTGCACCGGAAACTACTAATGGTCTTCCAGGGAAGGATCAAATCGTAGACTGTTTCAGACATTACTCCCATGGAGGAAAGTGCGGATGGTGACTGTTGTATTCAATCCCGATTCAATTTCAGTGTTTCATCAACACTCTGATAGTCCACAGATAACAGAATGAATCCAGATGTGCATCGGAAACTACTACTGGTCTTCCAGGGAACGATCAAAGCGTAGACTGTTTCAGACGTTACTCCCATGGAGGAAAGTGCGGATGGTGACTGTTGTATTCAATCCCGATGCAATTTCTGTGTTTCATCAACACTCTGATAGTCCACAGATTACAGAATGCCTCCAGATGTGCATCGGAAATTACTACTGGTCTTCCAGGATACGATCAAAGCGTAGACTGTTTGAGACATTACACCCATGGAGGAAAGTGCGCATGGCGACTGTTGTATTCAATCCCGATGCAATTTCTGTGTTTCATCAACACTTTGAAGGTCCACAGATTACAGAATGCCTCCAGATGTGCATCAGAAACTACTACTGGTATACCAGGGAACGATCAAAGCGTAGACTGTTTCAGATATTACTCCCACGGAGAAAAGTACGGATGGTGACTGTTGTATTCAATCCCGATGCAATTTCTGTGTTTCATCAACACTCTGATAGACCACAGATTACAGAATGCCTCCAGATGTGCATCGGAAATTACTACTGGTCTTCCAGGGAATGATCAAAGCGTAGACTGTTTGAGACATTACTCCCATGGAGGAAAGTGCGAATATTGACTGTTGTATTCAATCCCGATGCAATTTCTGTGTTTCATCAACACCCTGTTAGTCCACAGATTACAGAATGCCACCAGATGTGCATCGGAGACCATTACTGGTCTTCCAGGGAACGATCAAAGTTTAGACTGTTTGAGACATTACTCCCATGGAGGAAAGTGCGCATGCTGACTGTTGTATTCAATACCGATGCTATTTCTGTGTTTCATTAACACTCTGATAGTCCTCATATTACAGAATGCCACCAGATGTGCATCGGAAACTACTACTGGTCTTCCAGGGAACGATCAAAGCGTAGACTGTTTCAGACGTTTCTCCCATGGAGGAAATTGCGGATGGTGACTGTTGTATTCAATCCCGATGCAATTTCTGTGTTTCATCAACACTCTGATAGTCCACAGATTACAGAAAGCCACCAGATGTACATAGGAAACTACTACTGGTCTTCCAGGGAACGATTAAAGCGTAAACTGTTTGAGACATTACTTCCATGGAGGAAAGTGAGCATTGTGACTGTTGTATTCAGTCCCTATGCAATTTCTATGTTTCATCAACACTCTGACAGTCCACAGATTACAGAATGCCACCAGCCGTGCGTCGGAAACTACTATTGGTCTTCCAGGGAACGATCAAATCGTTGACCGTTAGAGACATTACTCCCATGGAAGAATGTGCGCATGGTGAATGTTGTATTCAATCCCGATGCAATTTCTGGGTTTCATCAACACTCTGATAGTCCACAGATTACAGAATGCCTCCAGATGTGCATCGGAAACTACCACTGGTCTTCCAGGGAACGATCAAAGCGTAGACTGTTTTAGACATTAATCCCATGGAGGAAAGTGCGCATGGTGACTGTTGTATTCAATACAAATGCTATTTCTGTGTTTCACCAACACCCTGATAGTCCACAGATTACAAAATGTCACCAGATGTGCACCGGAAACTACTAATGGTCTTCCAGGGAAGGATCAAATCGTAGACTGTTTCAGACATTACTCCCATGGAGGAAAGTGCGGATGGTGACTGTTGTATTCAATCCCGATGCAATTTCTGCGTTTCATCAACACTCTGATAGTCGACAGATTACAGATTGTCTCCAAATGTGCATCGGAAACTACTACTGGTCTTCCTGGGAACGATCAAAGCGTAGACTGTATCAGACATTACGCCCATGGAGGAAAGTGCGGATTGTGACTGTTGTATTCACTCCCGACGCAATTTCTGTGTTTCATCAACACTTTCAAGGTCCACAGATTACAGAATGCCTCCAGATGTGCATCGTGAACTACTACTGGTCTTCCAGGGAACGATCAAAGCGTAGACTGTTTCAGATATTACTCCCATGGAGAAAAGTGCGGATGTGTGACTGTTGTATTCAATCCCGATGCAATTTCTGTGTTTCATCAACACTCTGATAGTCCACATATTACAGAATGCCTCAGATGTGCATCGGAAACTACTACTGGTCTTCCAGGGCACGATCAAAGCGTAGACTGTTTGAGACATTACACCCAAGGAGGAAAGTGCGCATGGTGACTGCTGTATTCAATCCCAATGCAATTTCTGTGTTTCATCAACACTCTGATAGACCACAGATTACAGAATGCCTCCAGATGTGCATCGGAAATTACTACTGGTCTTCCAGGGAATGATCAAAGCGTAGACTGTTTGAGACATTACTCCCATGGAGGAAAGTGCGAATATTGACTGTTGTATTCAATCCCGATGCAATTTCTGTGTTTCATCAACACCCTGTTAGTCCACAGATTACAGAATGCCACCAGATGTGCATCGGAGACTACTACTGGTCTTCCAGGGAACGATCAAAGTTTAGACTGTTTGAGACATTACTCCCATGAAGGAAAGTGCGCATGCTGACTGTTGTATTCAATCCCGCTGCTACTTCTGTGTTTCATCCACACTCTGATAGTCCTCAGATTACAGAATGCCTCCAGATGTGCATCGGAAACTACTACTGGTCTTCCAGGGAACGATCAAAGCGTAGACTGTTTCAGACGTTTCTCCCATGGAGGAAATTGCGGATGGTGACTGTTGTATTCAATCCCAATGCAATTTCTGTGTTTCATCAACACTCTGATAGTCCACAGATTACAGAATGCCACCAGATGTGCACCGGAAACTACTAATGGTCTTCCAGGGAAGGATCAAATCGTAGACTGTTTCAGACATTACTCCCATGGAGGAAAGTGCGGATGGTGACTGTTGTATTCAATCCCGATTCAATTTCAGTGTTTCATCAACACTCTGATAGTCCACAGATTACAGAATGCCTCCAGATGTACATCGGAAACTACTACTGGTCTTCCAGAGAACGATTAAAGCGTAAACTGTTTGAGACATTACTTCCGTGGAGGAAAGTGAGCATTGTGACTGTTGTATTCAGTCCCTATGCAATTTCTATGTTTCATCAACACTCTGACAGTCCACAGATTACAGAATGCCACCAGACGTGCGTCGGAAACTACTATTGGTCTTCCAGGGAACGATCAAAGCGTAGACCGTTAGAGACATTACTCCCATGGAAGAATGTGCGCATGGTGAATGTTGTATTCAATCCCGATGCAATTTCTGTGTTTCATCAACACTCTGATAGTCCACAGATTACAGAATGCCTCCAGATGTGCATCGGAAACTACCACTGGTCTTCCAGGGAACGATCAAAGCGTAGACTGATTTAGACATTAATCCCATGGAGGAAAGTGCGCATGGTGACTGTTGTATTCAATACATATGCTATTTCTGTGTTTCACCAACACCCTGATAGTCCACAGATTACAGAATGCCACCAGATGTGCACCGGAAACTACTAATGGTCTTCCAGGGAAGGATCAAATCGTAGACTGTTTCAGACATTACTCCCATGGAGGAAAGTGCGGATGGTGACTGTTGTATTCAATCCCGATTCAATTTCAGTGTTTCATCAACACTCTGATAGTCCACAGATTACAGAATGAATCCAGATGTGCATCGGAAACTACTACTGGTCTTCCAGGGAACGATCAAAGCGTAGACTGTTTCAGACGTTACTCCCATGGAGGAAAGTGCGGATGATGACTGTTGTATTCAATCCCGATGCAATTTCTGTGTTTCATCAACACTCTGATAGTCCACAGATTACAGAATGCCTCCAGATGTGCATCGGAAATTACTACTGGTCTTCCAGGATACGATCAAAGCGTAGACTGTTTGAGACATTACTCCCATGGAGGAAAGTGCGCATGGCGACTGTTGTATTCAATCCCGATGCAATTTCTGTGTTTCATCAACACTTTGAAGGTCCACAGATTACAGAATGCCTCCAGATGTGCATCAGAAACTACTACTGGTATACCAGGGAACGATCAAAGCGTAGACTGTTTCAGATATTACTCCCACGGAGAAAAGTACGGATGGTGACTGTTGTATTCAATCCCGATGCAATTTCTGTGTTTCATCAACACTCTGATAGTCCACAGATTACAGAATGCCTCCAGATGTGCATCGGAAATTACTACTGGTCTTCCAGGATACGATCAAAGCGTAGACTGTTTGAGACATTACTCCCATGGAGGAATGTGCGAATATTGACTGTAGTATTCAATCCCGATGCAATTTCTGTGTTTCAACAACACCCTGTTAGTCCACAGATTACAGAATGCCTCCTGATCTGCATCGTAAACTACTACTGGTCTTCCAGGGAACGATCAAAGCGTAGACTGTTTGAGACATTACTCCCGTGGAGGAAAGTGCGCATGGTGACTGTTGTTATCAATCCCGATGCAATTTCTGTGTTTCATCAACACTCTGATAGTCCATAGATTTCAGGATGCCACCAGATGGGCATCGGAAACTACTACTGGTCTTCCAGGGAACGATCAAAGCGTACACTGTTTGAGACATTACTCCCATGGAGGAAAGTGCGCATGGTGATTGTTGTATTCAAACCCGATGCAATATCTGTGTTTCATCAACACTCTGATAGTCCACAGATTACAGAACGCCTCCAGATGTGCATCGGAAACTACTACTGGTCTTCCAGGGAACGATCAAAGCGTAGACTGTTTCAGACATTACTCCCGTGGAGGAAAGTTCGCATGGTGACTGTTGTTATGATAACCGAAGCAGTTTCTGTGTTTAATCAACACCCTGACAGTCCACAGATTACAGAATGCCACCAGATGTGCATCGGAAACTACTACTGGTCTTCCAGGGAACGATCAAAGCGTAGACTGTTTCAGACGTTACTCCCATGGAGGAAAGTGCGGATGGTGACTGTTGTATTCAATCTCAATGCAATTTCTGTTTTTCATCAACACTCTGATAGTCCACAGATTACAGATTGTCTCCAGATGTGCATCGGAAACTACTACTGGTCTTCCTGGGAACGATTAAATCGTAGACTGTATCAGACATTACTCCAATGGAGGAAAGTGCGGATTCTGACTGTTGTATTCACTCCCGATGCAATTTCTTTGTTTCATCAACACTTTGAAGCTCCACAGTTTACAGAATGCCTCCAGATGTGCATCGGAAACTACTACTGGTATTCCAACGAACGATCAAATCGTAGACTGTTTCAGATATTACTCCCATGGAGAAAATTGCGGATGTGTGACTGTTGTATTAAATCCCGATGCAATTTCTGTGTTTCATCAACACTCTGATAGTCCACATATTACAGAATGCCTCAGATGTGCATCGGAAACTACTACTGGTCTTCCAGGGCACGATCAAAGCGTAGACTGTTTGAGACATTACACCCAAGGAGGAAAGTGCGCTAGGTGACTGTTGTATTCAATCCCAATGCAATTTCTGTGTTTCATCAACACTCTGATAGACCACAGATTACAGAATGCCTCCAGATGTGTATCGGAAATTACTACTGGTCTTCCAGGGAATGATCAAAGCGTAGACTGTTTGAGACATTACTCCCATGGAGGAAAGTGCGAATATTGACTGTTGTATTCAATCCCGATGCAATTTCTGTGTTTCATCAACACCCTCTTAGTCCACAGATTACAGAATGCCACCAGATGTGCATCGGAGACTACTACTGGTCTTCCAGGGAACGATCAAAGTTTAGACTGTTTGAGACATTACTCCCATGGAGGAAAGTGCGCATGGTGACTGTTGTATTCAATCCCAATGCAATTTCTGTGTTTCATCAACACTCTGATAGTCCACAGATTACAGAATGCCTCCAGATGTGCATCGCAAATTACTACTGGTCTTCCAGGATACGATCAAAGCGTAGACTGTTTGAGACATTACTCCCATGGAGGAATGTGCGAATATTGACTGTTGTATTCAATCCCGATGCAATTTCTGTGTTTCAACAACACCCTGTTAGTCCACAGATTACAGAATGCCTCCTGATCTGCATCGTAAACTACTACTGGTCTTCCAGGGAACGATCAAAGCGTAGACTGTTTGAGACATTACTCCCGTGGAGGAAAGTGCGCATGGTGACTGTTGTTATCAATCCCGATGCAATTTCTGTGTTTCATCAACACTCTGATAGTCCATAGATTTCAGGATGCCACCAGATGGGCATCGGAAACTACTACTGGTCTTCCAGGGAACGATCAAAGCGTACACTGTTTGAGACATTACTCTCATGGAGGAAAGTGCGCATGGTGATTGTTGTATTCAAACCCGATGCAATTACTGTGTTTCATCAACACTCTGATAGTCCACAGATTACAGAATGCCTCCAGATGTGCATCGGAAACTACTACTGGTCTTCCAGGGATCGATCAAAAACGTAGTCTGTTTCAGACTTTACTCCCATGGAGGAAAGTGCGGATGGTGACTGTTGTATTCAATCCCGATGCAATTTCTGCGTTTCGTCAACACTCTGATAGTCCACAGATTACAGATTGTCTCTAGATGTGCACCGGAAACTACTACTGGTCTTCCTGGGAACGATCAAAGCGTAGACTGTATCAGACATTACGCCCATGGAGGAAAGTGCGGATTGTGACTGTTGTATTCAATCCCGACGCAATTTCTGTGTTTCATCAACACTTTGAAGGTCCACAGATTACAGAATGCCTCCAGATGTGCGTCGGAAACTACTACTGATATACCAGGGAACGATCAAAGCGTAGACTGTTTCAGATATTACTCCCATGGAGAAAAGTACGGATGGTGACTGTTGTATTCAATCCCGATTCAATTTCTGTGTTTCATCAACACTCTGATAGTCTACAGATTACAGAATGCCTCAGATGTGCATCGGAAACTACTACTGGTCTCTGAGTGAACGATCAAAGCGTAGACTGTTTGAGACATTACTCCCATGGAGGAAAGTGCGCATGGCGACTGTTGTATTCAATCCCGATGCAATTTCTGTGTTTCATCAACACTTTGAAGGTCCACAGATTACAGAATGCCTCCAGATGTGCATCAGAAACTACTACTGGTATACCAGGGAACGATCAAAGCGTAGACTGTTTCAGATATTGCTCCCACGGAGAAAAGTACGGATGGTGACTGTTGTATTCAATCCCGATTCAATTTCTGTGTTTCATCAACACTCTGATAGTCTACAGATTACAGAATGCCTCAGATGTGCATCGGAAACTACTACTGGTCTTCGAGTGAACGATCAAAGCGTAGACTGTTTGAGACATTACTCCCATGGAGGAAAGTGCGCATGGTGACTGTTGTATTCAATCGCGATGCAATTTCTGTGTTTTATCAACACTCTGATAGTCCACAGATTACAGAATGCCTCCAGATGTGCATCGGAAACTACTACTGGTCTTCCAGGGATCGATCAAAAACGTAGTCTGTTTCAGACGTTACTCCCATGGAGGAAAGTGCGGATGGTGACTGTTGTATTCAATCCCGATGCAATTTCTGCGTTTCGTCAACACTCTGATAGTCCACAGATTACAGATTGTCTCCAGATGTGCACCGGAAACTACTACTGGTCTTCCTGGGAACGATCAAAGCGTAGACTGTATCAGACATTACGCCCATGGAGGAAAGTGCGGATTGTGACTGTTGTATTCAATCCTGACGCAATTTCTGTGTTTCATCAACACTTTGAAGGTCCACAGATTACAGAATGCCTCCAGATGTGCGTCGGAAACTACTACTGATATACCAGGGAACGATCAAAGCGTAGACTGTTTCAGATATTACTCCCATGGAGAAAAGTACGGATGGTGACTGTTGTATTCAATCCCAATTCAATTTCTGTGTTTCATCAACACTCTGATAGTCCACAGATTACAGAATGCCTCAGATGTGCATCGGAAACTACTACTGGTCTTCGAGTGAACGATCAAAGCGTAGACTGTTTGAGACATTACTCCCATGGAGGAAAGTGCGGATGGTGACTGTTGTATTCAATCCCGATGCAATTTCTGCGTTTCGTCAACACTCTGATAGTCCACAGATTACAGATTGTCTCCAGATGTGCACCGGAAACTACTACTGGTCTTCCTGGGAACGATCAAATCGTAGACTGTATCAGACATTACGCCCATGGAGGAAAGTGTGGATTGTGACTGTTGTATTCAATCCTGACGCAATTTCTGTGTTTCATCAACACTTTGAAGGTCCACAGATTACAGAATGCCTCCAGATGTGCGTCGGAAACTACTACTGATATACCAGGGAACGATCAAAGCGTAGACTGTTTCAGATATTACTCCCATGGAGAAAAGTACGGATGGTGACTGTTGTATTCAATCCCGATTCAATTTCTGTGTTTCATCAACACTCTGATAGTCCACAGATTACAGAATGCCTCAGATGTGCATCGGAAACTACTACTGGTCTTCGAGTGAACGATCAAAGCGTAGACTGTTTGAGACATTACTCCCATGGAGGAAAGTGCGCATGGTGACTGTTGTATTCAATCGCGATGCAATTTCTGTGTTTTATCAACACTCTGATAGTCCACAGATTACAGAATGCCTCCAGATGTGCATCGGAAATTACTACTGGTCTTCCAGGATACGATCAAAGCGTAGACTGTTTGAGACATTACTCCCATGGAGGAATGTGCGAATATTGACTGTAGTATTCAATCCCGATGCAATTTCTGTGTTTCAACAACACCCTGTTAGTCCACAGATTACAGAATGCCTCCTGATGTGCATCTTAAACTACTACTGGTCTTCCAGGGAACGATCAAAGCGTAGACTGTTTGAGACATTACTCCCGTGGAGGAATGTGCGAATATTGACTGTTGTATTCAATCCCGATGCAATTTCTGTGTTTCAACAACACCCTGTTAGTCCACAGATTACAGAATGCCTCCTGATGTGCATCTTAAACTACTACTGGTCTTCCAGGGAACGATCAAAGCGTAGACTGTTTGAGACATTACTCCCGTGGAGGAAAGTGCGCATGGTGACTGTTGTTATCAATCCCGATGCAATTTCTGTGTTTTATCAACACTCTGATAGTCTATAGATTTCAGAATGCCACCAGATGTGCATCGGAAAGTACTACTGGTCTTCCAGGGAACGATCAAAGCGTAGACTGTTTGAGACATTACTCCCATGGAGGAAAGTGCGCATGGTGATTGTTGTATTCAAACCCGATGCAATTTCTGTGTTTCATCAACACTCTGATAGTACACAGATTACAGAATGCCTCCAGATATGCATCGGAAACTACTACTGGTCTTCCAGGGAACGATCAAAGCGTAGACTGTTTGAGACATTACTCCCGTGGAGGAAAGTTCGCATGGTGACTGTTGTTATGATAACCGAAGCAGTTTCTGTGTTTAATCAACACTCTGACAGTCCACAGATTACAGAATGCCACCAGATGTGCATCGGAAACTACTACTGGTCTTCCAGGGAACGATCAAAGCGTAGACTGTTTCAGACGTTACTCCCATGGAGGAAAGTGCGGATGGTGACTGTTGTATTCAATCCCAATGCAATTTCTGTTTTTCATCAACACTCTGATAGTCCACAGATTACAGATTGTCTCCAGATGTGCATCGGAAACTACTACTGGTCTTCCTGGGAACGATCAAAGCGTAGACTGTATCAGACATTACGCCCATGGAGGAAAGTGCGGATTGCGACTGTTGTATTCACTCCCGAAGCAATTTCTGTGTTTCATCAACACTTTGAAGGTCCACAGATTACAGAATGCCTCCTGATGTGCATCGGAAACTACTACTGGTATACCAGGGAACGATCAAATCGTAGACTGTTTCAGATATTACTCCCATGGAGAAAAGTACGGATGGTGACTGTTGTATTCAATCCCGATTCAATTTCTGTGTTTCATCAACACTCTGATAGTCTACAGATTACAGAATGCCTCAGATGTGCATCGGAAACTACTACTGGTCTCTGAGTGAACGATCAAAGCGTAGACTGTTTGAGACATTACTCCCATGGAGGAAAGTGCGCATGGCGACTGTTGTATTCAATCCCGATGCAATTTCTGTGTTTCATCAACACTTTGAAGGTCCACAGATTACAGAATGCCTCCAGATGTGCATCAGAAACTACTACTGGTATACCAGGAAACGATCAAAGCGTAGACTGTTTCAGATATTACTCCCACGGAGAAAAGTACGGATGGTGACTGTTGTATTCAATCCCGATTCAATTTCTGTGTTTCATCAACACTCTGATAGTCTACAGATTACAGAATGCCTCGGATGTGCATCGGAAACTACTACTGGTCTTCGAGTGAACGATCAAAGCGTAGACTGTTTGAGACATTACTCCCATGGAGGAGAGTGCGCATGGTGACTGTTGTATTCAATCCCGATGCAATTTCTGTGTTTCATCAACACTCTGATAGTCCACAGATTACAGAATGCCTCCAGATGTGCATCGGAAATTACTACTGGTCTTCCAGGATACGATCAAAGCGTAGACTGTTTGAGACATTACTCCCATGGAGGAATGTGCGAATATTGACTGTAGTATTCAATCCCGATGCAATTTCTGTGTTTCAACAACACCCTGTTAGTCCACAGATTACAGAATGCCTCCTGATCTGCATCGTAAACTACTACTGGTCTTCCAGGGAACGATCAAAGCGTAGACTGTTTGAGACATTACTCCCGTGGAGGAAAGTGCGCATGGTGACTGTTGTTATCAATCCCGATGCAATTTCTGTGTTTCATCAACACTCTGATAGTCCATAGATTTCAGGATGCCACCAGATGGGCATCGGAAACTACTACTGGTCTTCCAGGGAACGATCAAAGCGTACACTGTTTGAGACATTACTCCCATGGAGGAAAGTGCGCATGGTGATTGTTGTATTCAAACCCGATGCAATTACTGTGTTTCATCAACACTCTGATAGTCCACAGTTACAGAATGCCTCCAGATGTGCATCGGAAACTACTACTGGTCTTCCAGGGATCGATCAAAAACGTAGTCTGTTTCAGACGTTACTCCCATGGAGGAAAGTGCGGATGGTGACTGTTGTATTCAATCCCGATGCAATTTCTGCGTTTCGTCAACACTCTGATAGTCCACAGATTACAGATTGTCTCCAGATGTGCACCGGAAACTACTACTGGTCTTCCTGGGAACGATCAAAGCGTAGACTGTATGAGACATTACGCCCATGGAGGAAAGTGCGGATTGTGACTGTTGTATTCAATCCCGACGCAATTTCTGTGTTTCATCAACACTTTGAAGGTCCACAGATTACAGAATGCCTCCAGATGTGCGTCGGAAACTACTACTGATATACCAGGGAACGATCAAAGCGTAGACTGTTTCAGATATTACTCCCATGGAGAAAAGTACGGATGGTGACTGTTGTATTCAATCCTGATTCAATTTCTGTGTTTCATCAACACTCTGATACTCCACAGATTACAGAATGCCTCAGATGTGCATCGGAAACTACTACTGGTCTTCGAGTGAACGATCAAAGCGTAGACTGTTTGAGACATTACTCCCATGGAGGAAAGTGCGCATGGTGACTGTTGTATTCAATCGCGATGCAATTTCTGTGTTTCATCAACACTCTGATAGTCCACAGATTACAGAATGCCTCCAGATGTGCATCGGAAATTACTACTGGTCTTCCAGGATACGATCAAAGCGTAGACTGTTTGAGACATTATTCCCATGGAGGAATGTGCGAATATTGACTGTTGTATTCAATCCCGATGCAATTTCTGTGTTTCAACAACACCCTGTTAGTCCACAGATTACAGAATGCCTCCTGATGTGCATCGTAAACTACTACTGGTCTTCCAGGGAACGATCAAAGCGTAGACTGTTTGAGACATTACTCCCGTGGAGGAAAGTGCGCATGGTGACTGTTGTTATCAATCCCGATGCAATTTCTGTGTTTTATCAACACTCTGATAGTCTATAGATTTCAGAATGCCACCAGATGGGCATCGGAAAGTACTACTGGTCTTCCAGGGAACGATCAAAGCGTAGACTGTTTGAGACATTACTCCCATGGAGGAAAGTGCGCATGGTGATTGTTGTATTCAAACCCGATGCAATATCTGTGTTTCATCAACACTCTGATAGTCCACAGATTACAGAACGCCTCCAGATGTGCATCGGAAACTACTACTGGTCTTCCAGGGAACGATCAAAGCGTAGACTGTTTGAGACATTACTCCCGTGGAGGAAAGTTCGCATGGTGACTGTTGTTATGATAACCGAAGCAGTTTCTGTGTTTAATCAACACTCTGACAGTCCACAGATTACAGAATGCCACCAGATGGGCATCGGAAACTACTACTGGTCTTCCAGGGAACGATCAAAGCGTAGACTGTTTCAGACGTTACTCCCATGGAGGAAAGTGCGGATGGTGACTGTTGTATTCAATCCCAATGCAATTTCTGTTTTTCATCAACACTCTGATAGTCCACAGATTACAGATTGTCTCCAGATGTGCATCGGAAACTACTACTGGTCTTCCTGGGAACGATTAAAGCGTGGACTGTATCAGACATTACTCCCATGGAGGAAAGTGCGGATTCTGACTGTTGTATTCACTCCCGATGCAATTTCTGTGTTTCATCAACACTTTGAAGCTCCACAGTTTACAGAATGCCTCCAGATGTGCATCGGAAACTACTACTGGTATTCCAACGAACGATCAAATCGTAGACTGTTTCAGATATTACTCCCATGGAGAAAATTGCGGATGTGTGACTGTTGTATTAAATCCCGATGCAATTTCTGTGTTTCATCAACACTCTGATAGTCCACATATTACAGAATGCCTCAGATGTGCATCGGAAACTACTACTGGTCTTCCAGGGCACGATCAAAGCGTAGACTGTTTGAGACATTACACCCAAGGAGGAAAGTGCGCTAGGTGACTGTTGTATTCAATCCCAATGCAATTTCTGTGTTTCATCAACACTCTGATAGACCACAGATTACAGAATGCCTCCAGATGTGCATCGGAAATTACTACTGGTCTTCCAGGGAATGATCAAAGCGTAGACTGTTTGAGACATTACTCCCATGGAGGAAAGTGCGAATATTGACTGTTGTATTCAATCCCGATGCAATTTCTGTGTTTCATCAACACCCTCTTAGTCCACAGATTACAGAATGCCACCAGATTTGCATCGGAGACTACTACTGGTCTTCCAGGGAACGATCAAAGTTTAGACTGTTTGAGACATTACTCCCATGGAGGAAAGTGCGCATGGTGACTGTTGTATTCAATCCCGATGCAATTTCTGTGTTTCATCAACACTCTGATAGTCCACAGATTACAGAATGCCTCCAGATGTGCATCGGAAATTACTACTGGTCTTCCAGGATACGATCAAAGCGTAGACTGTTTGAGACATTACTCCCATGGAGGAATGTGCGAATATTGACTGTTGTATTCAATCCCGATGCAATTTCTGTGTTTCAACAACACCCTGTTAGTCCACAGATTACAGAATGCCTCCTGATCTGCATCGTAAACTACTACTGGTCTTCCAGGGAGCGATCAAAGAGTAGACTGTTTGAGACATTACTCCCGTGGAGGAAAGTGCGCATGGTG
Source organism: Schistocerca gregaria (assembly GCF_023897955.1). Classification (NCBI taxonomy): domain Eukaryota; kingdom Metazoa; phylum Arthropoda; class Insecta; order Orthoptera; family Acrididae; genus Schistocerca; species Schistocerca gregaria. Next base: position 10,934,255 of record NC_064926.1, on the reverse strand, counting down.
ACTGTTGTTATCAATCCCGATGCAATTTCTATGTTTCATCAACACTCTGATAGTCCATAGATTTCAGGATGCCACCAGATGGGCATCGGAAACTACTACTGGTCTTCCAGGGAACGATCAAAGCGTACACTGTTTGAGACATTACTCCCATGGAGGAAAGTGCGCATGGTGATTGTTGTATTCAAACCCGATGCAATTACTGTGTTTCATCAACACTCTGATAGTCCACAGATTACAGAATGCCTCCAGATGTGCATCGGAAACTACTACTGGTCTTCCAGGGATCGATAAAAAACGTAGTCTGTTTCAGACGTTACTCCCATGGAGGAAAGTGCGGATGGTGACTGTTGTATTCAATCCCGACGCAATTTCTGTGTTTCATCAACACTTTGAAGGTCCACAGATTACAGAATGCCTCCAGATGTGCGTCGGAAACTACTACTGATATACCAGGGAACGATCAAAGCGTAGACTGTTTCAGATATTACTCCCATGGAGAAAAGTACGGATGGTGACTGTTGTATTCAATCCCGATTCAATTTCTGTGTTTCATCAACACTCTGATAGTCCACAGATTACAGAATGCCTCAGATGTGCATCGGAAACTACTACTGGTCTTCGAGTGAACGATCAAAGCGTAGACTGTTTGAGACATTACTCCCATGGAGGAAAGTGCGCATGGTGACTGTTGTATTCAATCGCGATGCAATTTCTGTGTTTTATCAACACTCTGATAGTCCACAGATTACAGAATGCCTCCAGATGTGCATCGGAAATTACTACTGGTCTTCCAGGATACGATCAAAGCGTAGACTGTTTGAGACATTACTCCCATGGAGGAATGTGCGAATATTGACTGTTGTATTCAATCCCGATGCAATTTCTGTGTTTCAACAACACCCTGTTAGTCCACAGATTACAGAATGCCTCCTGATGTGCATCGTAAACTACTACTGGTCTTCCAGGGAACGATCAAAGCGTAGACTGTTTGAGACATTACTCCCGTGGAGGAAAGTGCGCATGGTGACTGTTGTTATCAATCCCGATGCAATTTCTGTGTTTTATCAACACTCTGATAGTCTATAGATTTCAGAATGCCACCAGATGTGCATCGGAAAGTACTACTGGTCTTCCAGGGAACGATCAAAGCGTAGACTGTTTGAGACATTACTCCCATGGAGGAAAGTGCGCATGGTGATTGTTGTATTCAAACCCGATGCAATTTCTGTGTTTCATCAACACTCTGATAGTACACAGATTACAGAATGCCTCCAGATGTGCATCGGAAACTACTACTGGTCTTCCAGGGAACGATCAAAGCGTAGACTGTTTGAGACATTACTCCCGTGGAGGAAAGTTCGCATGGTGACTGTTGTTATGATAACCGAAGCAGTTTCTGTGTTTAATCAACACTCTGACAGTCCACAGATTACAGAATGCCACCAGATGTGCATCGGAAACTACTACTGGTCTTCCAGGGAACGATCAAAGCGTAGACTGTTTCAGACGTTACTCCCATGGAGGAAAGTGCGGATGGTGACTGTTGTATTCAATCCCAATGCAATTTCTGTTTTTCATCAACACTCTGATAGTCCACAGATTACAGATTGTCTCCAGATGTGCACCGGAAACTACTACTGGTCTTCCTGGGAACGATTAAAGCGTAGACTGTATCAGACATTACTCCCATGGAGGAAAGTGCGGATTCTGACTGTTGTATTCACTCCCGATGCAATTTCTGTGTTTCATCAACACTTTGAAGCTCCACAGTTTACAGAATGCCTCCAGATGTCCATCGGAAACTACTACTGGTATTCCAACGAACGATCAAATCGTAGACTGTTTCAGATATTACTCCCATGGAGAAAATTGCGGATGTGTGACTGTTGTATTAAATCCCGATGAAATTACTGTGTTTCATCAACACTCTGATAGTCCACATATTACAGAATGCCTCAGATGTGCATCGGAAACTACTACTGGTCTTCCAGGGCACGATCAAAGCGTAGACTGTTGAGACATTACACCCAAGGAGGAAAGTGCGCTAGGTCACTGTTGTATTCAATCCCAATGCAATTTCTGTGTTTCATCAACACTCTGATAGACCACAGATTACAGAATGCCTCCAGATGTGCATCGGAAATTACTACTGGTCTTCCAGGGAATGATCAAAGCGTAGACTGTTTGAGACATTACTCCCATGGAGGAAAGTGCGAATATTGACTGTTGTATTCAATCCCGATGCAATTTCTGTGTTTCATCAACACCCTCTTAGTCCACAGATTACAGAATGCCACCAGATGTGCATCGGAGACTACTACTGGTCTTCCAGGGAACGATCAAAGTTTAGACTGTTTGAGACATTACTCCCATGGAGGAAAGTGCGCATGCTGACTGTTGTATTCAATCCCGATGCTATTTCTGTGTTTCATCCACACTCTGATAGTCCTCAGATTACAGAATGCCACCAGATGTGCATCGGAAACTACTACTGGTCTTCCAGGGAAAGGTCAAAGCGTAGACTGTTTCAGACGTTTCTCCCATGGAGGAAATTGCGGATGGTGACTGTTGTATTCAATCCCGATGCAATTTCTGTGTTTCATCAACACTCTGATAGTCCACAGATTACAGAATGCCACCAGATGTACATCGGAAACGACTACTGGTCTTCCAGGGAACGATCAAAGCGTAAACTGTTTGAGACATTACTTCCGTGGAGGAAAGTGAGCATTGTGACTGTTGTATTCAGTCCCTATGCAATTTCTATGTTTCATCAACACTCTGACAGTCCACAGATTACAGAATGCCACCAGACGGGCGTCGGAAACTACTATTGGCCTTCCAGGGAACGATCAAAGCGTAGACCGTTAGAGACATTACTCCCATGGAAGAATGTGCGCATGGTGAATGTTGAATTCAATCCCGATGCAATTTCTGTGTTTCATCAACACTCTGATAGTCCACAGATTACAGAATGCCTCCAGATGTGCATCGGAAACTACCACTGGTCTTCCAGGGAACGATCAAAGCGTAGACTGATTTAGACATTAATCCCATGGAGGAAAGTGCGCAAGGTGAATGTTGTATTCACTCCCGACGCAATTTCTGTGTTTCATCAACACTTTGAAGGTCCACAGATTACAGAATGCGTCCAGATGTGCATCGGAAACTACTACTGGTATACCAGGGAACGATCAAAGCGTAGACTGTTTCAGATATTACTCCCATGGAGAAATGTACGGATGGTGACTGTTGTATTCAATCCCGATTCAATTTCTGTGTTTCATCAACACTCTGATAGTCTACAGATTACAGAATGCCTCAGATGTGCATCGGAAACTACCACTGGTCTTCGAGTGAACGATCAAAGCGTAGACTGTTTGAGACATTACTCCCATGGAGGAAAGTGCGCATGGTGACTGTTGTATTCAATCCCGATGCAATTTCTGTGTTTCATCAACACTCTGATAGTCCACAGATTACAGAATGCCTCCAGATGTGCATCGGAAATTACTACCGGTCTTCCAGGATACGATCAAAGCGTAGACTGTTTGAGACATTACTCCCATGGAGGAATGTGCGAATATTGACTGTTGTATTCAATCCCGATGCAATTTCTGTATTTCAACAACACCCTGTTAGTCCACAGATTACAGAATGCCTCCTGATGTGCATCGTAAATTACTACTGGACTTCCAGGGAACGATCAAAGCGTAGACTGTTTGAGACATTACTCCCGGGAGGAATGTGCGCATGGTGACTGTTGTTATCAATCCCGATGCAATTTCTGTGTTTCATCAACACTCTGATAGTCCATAGATTTCAGAATGCCACCAGATGGGCATCGGAAACTACTACTGGTCTTCCAGGGAACGATCAAAGCGTAGACTGTTTGTGACATTATTCCCATGGAGGAAAGTGCGCATGGTGATTGTTGTATTCAAACCCGATGCAATTTCTGTGTTTCATCAACACTCTGACAGTCCACAGATTACAGAATGCCTCCAGATGTCCATCGGAAACTACTACTGGTCTTCCAGGGAACGATCAAAGCGTAGACTGTTTGAGACATTACTCCCATGGAGGAAAGTTCGCATGGTTACTGTTGTTATGAAAACCGAAGCAGTTTCTGTGTTTAATCAACACTCTGACAGTCCACAGATTACAGAATGCCACCAGATGTGCATCGAAAACTACTACTGGTCTTCCAGGGCACGATCAAAGCGTAGACTGTTTGAGACATTACACCCAAGGAGGAAAGTGCGCTAGGTGACTGTTGTATTCAATCCCAATGCAATTTCTGTGTTTCATCAACACTCTGATAGACCACAGATTACAGAATGCCTCCAGATGTGCATTGGAAATTACTACTGGTCTTCCAGGGAATGATCAAAGCGTAGACTGTTTGAGACATTACTCCCATGGAGGAAAGTGCGAATATTGACTGTTGTATTCAATCCCGATGCAATTTCTGTGTTTCATCAACACCCTCTTAGTCCACAGATTACAGAATGCCACCAGATGTGCATCGGAGACTACTACTGGTCTTCCAGGGAACGATCAAAGTTTAGACTGTTTGAGACATTACGCCCATGGAGGAAAGTGCGCATGGTGACTGTTGTATTCAATCCCGATGCAATTTCTGTGTTTCATCAACACTCTGATAGTCCACAGATTACAGAATGCCTCCAGATGTGCATCGGAAATTACTACTGGTCTTCCAGGATACGATCAAAGCGTAGACTGTTTGAGACATTACTCCCATGGAGGAATGTGCGAAAATTGACTGTTGTATTCAATCCCGATGCAATTTCTGTGTTTCAACAACACTCTGATAGACCACAGATTACAGAATGCCACCAGATGTGCATCGGAAACTACTACTGGTCTTCCAGGGAACGATCAAAGCGTAGACTGTTTCAGACGTTTCTCCCATGGAGGAAATTGCGGATGGTGACTGTTGTATTCAATCCCGATGCAATTTCTGTGTTTCATCAACAATCTGATAGTCCACAGAATACAGATTGTCTCCAGATGTGCATCGGAAACTACTACTGGTCTTCCTGGGAACGATCAAAGCGTAGACTGTACCAGGCTTTACTCCCATTGAGGAAACTGTGGATTGTGACAGTTGAATTCACTCCCGATGCAATTTCTGTGTTTCATCAACACTTAGAAGGTCCACAGATTACAGAATGCCTCCAGATGTGCATCGGAAACTACTACTGGTCTTCCAGGGAACGATCAAAGCGTAGACTGTTTTAGACATTATTCCCATGGAGAAAAGTGCGGATTGCGACTGTTGTATTCAATCCCGATGCAATTTCTGTGTTTCATCAACACTCTGATAGTCCACAGATTACAGAATGCCTCCAGATGTGCATCGGAAACTACTACTGGTCTTCCAGGGAACGATCAAAGCGTAGACTGTTTGAGACATTACTCCCATGGAGGAAAGTTCGCATGGTTACTGTTGTTATGAAAACCGAAGCAGTTTCTGTGTTTAATCAACACTCTGACAGTCCACAGATTACAGAATGCCACCAGATGTGCATCGGAAACTACTACTGGTCTTCCAGGGCACGATCAAAGCGTAGACTGTTTGAGACATTACACCCAAGGAGGAAAGTGCGCTAGGTGACTGTTGTATTCAATCCCAATGCAATTTCTGTGTTTCATCAACACTCTGATAGACCACAGATTACAGAATGCCTCCAGATGTGCATTGGAAATTACTACTGGTCTTCCAGGGAATGATCAAAGCGTAGACTGTTTGAGACATTACTCCCATGGAGGAAAGTGCGAATATTGACTGTTGTATTCAATCCCGATGCAATTTCTGTGTTTCATCAACACCCTCTTAGTCCACAGATTACAGAATGCCACCAGATGTGCATCGGAGACTACTACTGGTCTTCCAGGGATCGATCAAAGTTTAGACTGTTTGAGACATTACTCCCATGGAGGAAAGTGCGCATGGTGACTGTTGTATTCAATCCCGATGCAATTTCTGTGTTTCATCAACACTCTGATAGTCCACAGATTACAGAATGCCTCCAGATGTGCATCGGAAATTACTACTGGTCTTCCAGGATACGATCAAAGCGTAGACTGTTTGAGACATTACTCCCATGGAGGAATGTGCGAAAATTGACTGTTGTATTCAATCCCGATGCAATTTCTGTGTTTCAACAACACTCTGATAGACCACAGATTACAGAATGCCACCAGATGTGCATCGGAAACTACCACTGGTCTTCCAATGAACGATCAAAGCGTAGACTGTTTCAGACGTTTCTCCCATGGAGGAAATTGCGGATGGTGACTGTTGTATTCAATCCCGATGCAATTTCTGTGTTTCATCAACAATCTGATAGTCCACAGAATACAGATTGTCTCCAGATGTGCATCGAAAACTACTACTGGTCTTCCTGGGAACGATCAAAGCGTAGACTGTGCCAGGCTTTACTCCCATTGAGGAAACTGTGGATTGTGACAGTTGAATTCACTCCCGATGCAATTTCTGTGTTTCATCAACACTTAGAAGGTCCACAGATTACAGAATGCCTCCAGATGTGCATCGGAAACTACTACTGGTCTTCCAGGGAACGATCAAAGCGTAGACTGTTTTAGACATTATTCCCATGGAGAAAAGTGCGGATTGCGACTGTTGTATTCAATCCCGATGCAATTTCTGTGTTTCATCAACACTCTGATAGTCCACAGATTACAGAATGCCACCAGATCTGCATCGGAAACTACTACTGGTCTTCCAGGGAACGACCAAAGCGTAGGCTGTTTGAGACATTACTTCCGTGGAGGAAAGTGCACATTGTGACTGTTGTATTCAATCCCGATGCAATTTCTGTGTTTCATCAACACTCTGATAGTCCACAGATTACAGAATGCCACCAGACGTGCGTCGGGAACTACTATTGGTCTTCCAGGGAACGATCAAAGCGTTGACCGTTAGAGACATTACTCCCATGGAAGAAAGTGTGCATGGTGACTGTTGTATTCAATCCCGATGCAATTTCTGTGTTTAATCAACACTCTGATAGTCCACAGATTACAGAATGCCTCCAGATGTGCATCGGAAACTACCACTGGTCTTCCAGGGAACGACCAAAGCGTAGACTGTTTGAGACATTACTCCCATGGAGGAAAGTGCGCATGGTGACTGTTGTATTCAATCCAAATGCTATTTCTATGTTTCACCAACACTCTGATGGTCCACAGATTACAGAATGCCACCAGGTGTGCACCGGAAACTACTAATGGTCTTCCAGGGAACGATCAAAGCGTAGACTGTTTCAGACATTACTCCCATGGAGGAAAGTGCGGATGGTGACGGTTGTATTCAATCCCGATTTAATTTCAGTGTTTCATCAACACTCTGATAGTCCACAGATTACAGATTGTCTCCAGATGTGCATCGGAAACTACTACTGGTCTTCCTGGGAACGATCAAAGCGTAGACTGTATCAGACATTACTCCCATGGAGGAAAGTTCGGATTCTGACTGTTGTATTCACTCCCGATGCAATTTCTGTGTTTCATCAACACTTTGAAGCTCCACAGTTTACAGAATGCCTCCAGATGTGCATCGGAAACTACTACTGGTACTCCAACGAACGATCAAATCGTAGACTGTTTCAGATATTACTCCCATGGAGAAAATTGCGGATGTGTGACTGTTGTATTAAATCCCGATGCAATTTCTGTGTTTCATCAACACTCTGATAGTCCACAGATTACAGAATGCCTCAGATGTGCATCGGAAACTACTACTGGTCTTCGAGTGAACGATCAAAGCGTAGACTGTTTGAGACATTACTCCCATGGAGGAAAGTGCGCATGGTGACTGTTGTATTCAATCGCGATGCAATTTCTGTGTTTTATCAACACTCTGATAGTCCACAGATTACAGAATGCCTCCAGATGTGCATCGGAAATTACTACTGGTCTTCCAGGATACGATCAAAGCGTAGACTGTTTGAGACATTACTCCCATGGAGGAATGTGCGAATATTGACTGTTGTATTCAATCCCGATGCAATTTCTGTGTTTCAACAACACCCTGTTAGTCCACAGATTACAGAATGCCTCCTGATGTGCATCGTAAACTACTACTGGTCTTCCAGGGAACGATCAAAGCGTAGACTGTTTGAGACATTACTCCCGTGGAGGAAAGTGCGCATGGTGACTGTTGTTATCAATCCCGATGCAATTTCTGTGTTTTATCAACACTCTGATAGTCTATAGATTTCAGAATGCCACCAGATGTGCATCGGAAACGACTACTGGTCTTCCAGGGAACGATCAAAGCGTAAACTGTTTGAGACATTACTTCCGTGGAGGAAAGTGAGCATTGTGACTGTTGTATTCAGTCCCTATGCAATTTCTATGTTTCATCAACACTCTGACAGTCCACAGATTACAGAATGCCACCAAACGGGCGTCGGAAACTACTATTGGCCTTCCAGGGAACGATCAAAGCGTAGACCGTTAGAGACATTACTCCCATGGAAGAATGTGCGCATGGTGAATGTTGTATTCAATCCCGATGCAATTTCTGTGTTTCATCAACACTCTGATAGTCCACAGATTACAGAATGCCTCCAGATGTGCATCGGAAACTACCACTGGTCTTCCAGGGAACGATCAAAGCGTAGACTGATTTAGACATTAATCCCATGGAGGAAAGTGCGCATGGTGAATGTTGTATTCACTCCCGACGCAATTTCTGTGTTTCATCAACACTTTGAAGGTCCACAGATTACAGAATGCGTCCAGATGTGCATCGGAAACTACTACTGGTATACCAGGGAACGATCAAAGCGTAGACTGTTTCAGATATTACTCCCATGGAGAAAAGTACGGATGGTGACTGTTGTATTCAATCCCGATTCAATTTCTGTGTTTCATCAACACTCTGATAGTCTACAGATTACAGAATGCCTCAGATGTGCATCGGAAACTACCACTGGTCTTCGAGTGAACGATCAAAGCGTAGACTGTTTGAGACATTACTCCCATGGAGGAAAGTGCGCATGGTGACTGTTGTATTCAATCCCGATGCAATTTCTGTGTTTCATCAACACTCTGATAGTCCACAGATTACAGAATGCCTCCAGATGTGCATCGGAAATTACTACCGGTCTTCCAGGATACGATCAAAGCGTAGACTGTTTGAGACATTACTCCCATGGAGGAATGTGCGAATATTGACTGTTGTATTCAATCCCGATGCAATTTCTGTATTTCAACAACACCCTGTTAGTCCACAGATTACAGAATGCCTCCTGATGTGCATCGTAAATTACTACTGGACTTCCAGGGAACGATCAAAGCGTAGAATGTTTGAGACATTCCTCCCGGGGAGGAATGTGCGCATGGTGACTGTTGTTATCAATCCCGATGCAATTTCTGTGTTTCATCAACAATCTGATAGTCCATAGATTTCAGAATGCCACCAGATGGGCATCGGAAACTACTACTGGTCTTCCAGGGAACGATCAAAGCGTAGACTGTTTGAGACATTATTCCCATGGAGGAAAGTGCGCATGGTGATTGTTGTATTCAAACCCGATGCAATTTCTGTGTTTCATCAACACTCTGACAGTCCACAGATTACAGAATGCCTCCAGATGTGCATCGGAAACTACTACTGGTCTTCCAGGGAACGATCAAAGCGTAGACTGTTTGAGACATTACTCCCATGGAGGAAAGTTCGCATGGTTACTGTTGTTATGAAAACCGAAGCAGTTTCTGTGTTTAATCAACACTCTGACAGTCCACAGATTACAGAATGCCACCAGATGTGCATCGGAAACTACTACTGGTCTTCCAGGGCACGATCAAAGCGTAGACTGTTTGAGACATTACACCCAAGGAGGAAAGTGCGCTAGGTGACTGTTGTATTCAATCCCAATGCAATTTCTGTGTTTCATCAACACTCTGATAGACCACAGATTACAGAATGCCTCCAGATGTGCATTGGAAATTACTACTGGTCTTCCAGGGAATGATCAAAGCGTAGACTGTTTGAGACATTACTACCATGGAGGAAAGTGCGAATATTGACTGTTGTATTCAATCGCGATGCAATTTCTGTGTTTCATCAACACCCTCTTAGTCCACAGATTACAGAATGCCACCAGATGTGCATCGGAGACTACTACTGGTCTTCCAGGGAACGATCAAAGTTTAGACTGTTTGAGACATTACTCCCATGGAGGAAAGTGCGCATGGTGACTGTTGTATTCAATCCCGATGCAATTTCTGTGTTTCATCAACACTCTGATAGTCCACAGATTACAGAATGCCTCCAGATGTGCATCGGAAATTACTACTGGTCTTCCAGGATACGATCAAAGCGTAGACTGTTTGAGACATTACTCATATGGAGGAATGTGCGAAAATTGACTGTTGTATTCAATCCCGATGCAATTTCTGTGTTTCAACAACACTCTGATAGACCACAGATTACAGAATGCCACCAGATGTGCATCGGAAACTACTACTGGTCTTCCAGGGAGCGATCAAAGCGTAGACTGTTTCAGACGTTTCTCCCATGGAATAAATTGCGGATGGTGACTGTTGTATTCAATCCCGATGCAATTTCTGTGTTTCATCAACAATCTGATAGTCCACAGAATACAGATTGTCTCCAGATGTGCATCGGAAACTACTACTGGTCTTCCTGGGAACGATCAAAGCGTAGACTGTACCAGGCTTTACTCCCATTGAGGAAACTGTGGATTCTGACAGTTGAATTCACTCCCGATGCAATTTCTGTGTTTCATCAACACTTAGAAGGTCCACAGATTACAGAATGCCTCCAGATGTGCATCGGAAACTACTACTGGTCTTCCAGGGAACGATCAAAGCGTAGACTGTTTTAGACATTAGTCCCATGGAGAAAAGTGCGGACTGCGACTGTTGTATTCAATCCCGATGCAATTTCTGTGTTTCATCAACACTCTGATAGTCCACAGATTACAGAATGCCACCAGATCTGCATCGGAAACTACTACTGGTCTTCCAGGGAACGACCAAAGCGTAGGCTGTTTGAGACATTACTTCCGTGGAGGAAAGTGCACATTGTGACTGTTGTATTCAATCCCGATGCAATTTCTGTGTTTCATCAACACTCTGATAGTCCACAGATTACAGAATGCCACCAGACGTGCGTCGGGAACTACTATTGGTCTTCCAGGGAACGATCAAAGCGTTGACCGTTAGAGACATTACTCCCATGGAAGAAAGTGTGCATGGTGACTGTTGTATTCAATCCCGATGCAATTTCTGTGTTTAATCAACACTCTGATAGTCCACAGATTACAGAATGCCTCCAGATGTGCATCGGAAACTACCACTGGTCTTCCAGGGAACGACCAAAGCGTAGACTGTTTGAGACATTACTCCCATGGAGGAAAGTGCGCATGGTGACTGTTGTATTCAATCCAAATGCTATTTCTGTGTTTCACCAACACTCTGGTGGTCCACAGATTACAGAATGCCACCAGATGTGCACCGGAAACTACTAATGGTCTTCCAGGGAACGATCAAAGCGTAGACTGTTTCAGACATTACTCCCATGGAGGAAAGTGCGGATGGTGACGGTTGTATTCAATCCCGATTTAATTTCAGTGTTTCATCAACACTCTGATAGTCCACAGGTTACAGAATGCCTCCAGATGTGCATCGGAATTTTCTACTGGTCTTCCAGGGAACCATCGAAGCATAGACTGTTTGAGACATTACTCCCGTGGAGGAAAGAGCGCATGGTAACTGTTGTATTCAATCCCGATGCAATTTCTGTGTTTCATCAACACCAAGATAGTCCACAGATTACAGAATGCCTCCAGATGTGCATCTGAAACTACTACTGGTATGCCAGGGAACGATCAAAGCCTAGACGTTTCAGATATTACTCCCATGGAGAAAAGTGCGGATGGTGACTGTTGTATTCAATCCCGATGCAATTTCTGTGTTTCATCAACACTCAGATAGACCACAGATTACAGAATGCCTCCAGATGTGCATCGGAAACTACTACTGGTCCTCCAGGGAACGATCAAATCGTAGACTGTTTCAGACATTACTCCCATGGAGGAAAGTGCGGATGGTGACTGTTGTATTCAATCCCGATGCAATTTCTGCGTTTCGTCAACACTCTGATAGTCCACAGATTACAGATTGTCTCCAAATGTGCACCGGAAACTACTACTGGTCTTCCTGGGAACGATCAAAGCGTAGACTGTATCAGACATTACGCCCATGGAGGAAAGTGCGGATTGTGACTGTTGTATTCATTCCCGACGCAATTTCTTTGTTTCATCAACACTTTGAAGGTCCACAGATTACAGAATGCCTCCAGATGTGCGTCGGAAACTACTACTGATATACCAGGGAACGATCAAAGCGTAGACTGTTTCAGATATTACTCCCATGGAGAAAAGTACGGATGGTGACTGTTGTATTCAATCCCGATTCAATTTCTGTGTTTCATCAACACTCTGATAGTCCACAGATTACAGAATGCCTCAGATGTGCATCGGAAACTACTACTGGTCTTCGAGTGAACGATCAAAGCGTAGACTGTTTGAGACATTACTCCCATGGAGGAAAGTGCGCATGGTGACTGTTGTATTCAATCGCGATGCAATTTCTGTGTTTCATCAACACTCAGATAGTCCACAGATTACAGAATGCCTCCAGATGTGCATCGGAAATTACTACTGGTCTTCCAGGATACGATCAAAGCGTAGACTGTTTGAGACATTATTCCCATGGAGGAATGTGCGAATATTGACTGTTGTATTCAATCCCGATGCAATTTCTGTGTTTCAACAACACCCTGTTAGTCCACAGATTACAGAATGCCTCAGATGTGCATCGGAAACTACTACTGGTCTTCGAGTGAACGATCAAAGCGTAGACTGTTTGAGACATTACTCCCATGGAGGAAAGTGCCCATGGTGACTGTTGTTATCAATCCCGATGCAATTTCTGTGTTTCATCAACACTCTGATAATCCACAGATTACAGAATGCCTCCAGATGTGCATCGGAAATTACTACTGGTCTTCCAGGATACGATCAAAGCGTAGACTGTTTGAGACATTACTCCCATGGAGGAATGTGCGAATATTGACTGTTGTATTCAATCCCGATGCAATTTCTGTATTTCAACAACACCCTGTTAGTAAACAGTATACAGAATGCCTCCTGATGTGCATCGTAAACTACTACTGGTCTTCCAGGGAACGATCAAAGCGTAGACTGTTTGAGACATTACTCCCGGGGAGGAATGTGCGCATGGTGACTGTTGTTATCAATCCCGATGCAATTTCTGTGTTTCATCAACACTCTGATAGTCCATAGATTTCAGAATGCCACCAGATGGGCATCGGAAACTACTACTGGTCTTCCAGGGAACGATCAAAGCGTAGACTCTTTGAGACATTATTCCCATGGAGGAAAGTGCGCATGGTGATTGTTGTATTCAAACCCGATGCAATTTCTGTGTTTCATCAACACTCTGACAGTCCACAGATTACAGAATGCCTCCAGATGTGCATCGGAAACTACTACTGGTCTTCCAGGGAACGATCAAAGCGTAGACTGTTTGAGACATTACTCCCGTGGAGGAAAGAGCGCATGGTAACTGTTGTATTCAATCCCGATGCAATTTCTGTGTTTCATCAACACTCAAATAGTCCACAGATTACAGAATGCCTCCAGATGTGCATCTGAAACTACTACTGGTATGCCAGGGAACGATCAAAGCGTAGACTGTTTCAGATATTACTCCCATGGAGAAAAGTGCGGATGGTGACTGTTGTATTCAATCCCGATGCAATTTCTGTGTTTCATCAACACTCAGATAGACCACAGATTACAGAATGCCTCCAGATGTGCATCGGAAACTACTACTGGTATGCCAAGGAACGATCAAAGCGTAGACTGTATCAGACATTACGCCCATGGAGGAAAGTGCGGATTCTGACTGTTGTATTCATTCCCGACGCAATTTCTCTCTTTCATCAACACTTTGAAGGTCCACAGATTACAGAATGCCTCCAGATGTGCGTCGGAAACTACTACTGATATACCAGGGAACGATCAAAGCGTAGACTGTTTCAGATATTACTCCCATGGAGAAAAGTACGGATGGTGACTGTTGTATTCAATCCCGATTCAATTTCTGTGTTTCATCAACACTCTGATAGTCCACAGATTACAGAATGCCTCCAGATGTGCATCGGAAATTACTACTGGTCTTCCAGGATACGATCAAAGCGTAGACTGTTTGAGACATTATTCCCATGGAGGAATGTGCGAATATTGACTGTTGTATTCAATCCCGATGCAATTTCTGTGTTTCAACAACACCCTGTTAGTCCACAGATTACAGAATGCCTCCTGATGTGCATCGTAAACTACTACTGGTCTTCCAGGGAACGATCAAAGCGTAGACTGTTTGAGACATTACTCCCGTGGAGGAAAGTGCGCATGGTGACTGTTGTTATCAATCCCGATGCAATTTCTGTGTTTTATCAACACTCTGATACTCTATAGATTTCAGAATGCCACCAGATGGGCATCGGAAAGTACTACTGGTCTTCCTGGGAACGATCAAAGCGTAGACTGTTTGAGACATTACTCCCATGGAGGAAAGTGCGCATGGTGATTGTTGTATTCAATCCCAATGCAATTTCTGTTTTTCATCAACACTCTGATAGTCCACAGATTACAGAATGCCTCCAGATGTGCATCGGAAACTACTACTGGTCTTCCAGGGAACGATCAAAGCGTAGACTGTTTGAGACATTACTCCCGTGGAGGAAAGTTCGCATGGTGACTGTTGTTATGATAACCGAAGCAGTTTCTGTGTTTAATCAACACTCTGACAGTCCACAGATTACAGAATGCCACCAGATGTGCATCGGGAACTACTACTGGTCTTCCAGGGAACGTAGACTGTTTCAGACGTCACTCCCATGGAGGAAAGTGCGGATGGTGACTGTTGTATTCAATCCCAATGCAATTTCTGTTTTTCATCAACACTCTGATAGTCCACAGATTACAGATTGTCTCCAGATGTGCATCGGAAACTACTACTGGTCTTCCTGGGAACGATTAAGGCGTAGACTGTATCAGACATTACTCCCATGGAGGAAAGTGCGGATTCTGACTGTTGTATTCACTCCCGATGCAATTTCTGTGTTTCATCAACACTTTGAAGCTCCACAGTTTACAGAATGCCTCCAGATGTGCATCGGAAACTACTACTGGTATTCCAACGAACGATCAAATCGTAGACTGTTTCAGATATTACTCCCATGGAGAAAATTGCGGATGTGTGACTGTTGTATTAAATCCCGATGCAATTTCTGTGTTTCATCAACACTCTGATAGTCCACATATTACAGAATGCCTCAGATGTGCATCGGAAACTACTACTGGTCTTCCAGGGCACGATCAAAGCGTAGACTGTTTGAGACATTACACCCAAGGACGAAAGTGCGCTAGGTGACTGTTGTATTCAATCCCAATGCAATTTCTGTGTTTCATCAACACTCTGATAGACCACAGATTACAGAATGCCACCAGATGTGCATCGGAGACTACTACTGGTCTTCCAGGGAACGATCAAAGTTTAGACTGTTTGAGACATTACTCCCATGGAGGAAAGTGCGCATGCTGACTGTTGTATTCAATCCCGATGCTATTTCTGTGTTTCATCCACACTCTGATAGTCCTCCGATTACAGAATGCCACCAGATGTGCATCGGAAACTACTACTGGTCTTCCAGGGAACGGTCAAATCGTAGACTGTTTCAGACGTTTCTCCCATGGAGGAAATTGCGGATGGTGACTGTTGTATTCAGTCCCGATGCAATTTCTGTGTTTCATCAACACTCTGATAGTCCACAGATTACAGAATGCCACCAGATGTACATCGGAAACTACTACTGGTCTTCCAGGGAACGATCAAAGCGTAAACTGTTTGAGACATTACTTCCGTGAAGGAAAGTGAGCATTGTGACTGTTGTATTCAGTCCCTATGCAATTTCTATGTTTCATCAACACTCTGACAGTCCACAGATTACAGAATGCCACCAGACGGGCGTCGGAAACTACTATTGGCCTTCCAGGGAACGATCAAAGCGTAGACCGTTAGAGACATTACTCCCATTGAAGAATGTGCGCATGGTGAATGTTGTATTCAATCCCGATGCAATTTCTGTGTTTCATCAACACTCTGATAGTCCACAGATTACAGAATGCCTATAGATGTGCATCGGAAACTACCACTGGTCTTCCAGGGAACGATCAAAGCGTAGACTGATTTAGACATTAATCCCATGGAGGAAAGTGCGCATGGTGACTGTTGTATTCACTCCCGACGCAATTTCTGTGTTTCATCAACACTTTGAAGGTCCACAGATTACAGAATGCGTCCAGATGTGCATCGGAAACTACCACTGGTCTTCCAGGGAACGATCAAAGCGTAGACTGTTTCAGATATTACTCCCATGGAGAAAAGTACGGATGGTGACTGTTGTATTCAATCCCGATTCAATTTCTGTGTTTCATCAACACTCTGATAGTCTACAGATTACAGAATGCCTCAGATGTGCATCGGAAACTACCACTGGTCTTCGAGTGAACGATCAAAGCGTAGACTGTTTGAGACATTACTCCCATGGAGGAAAGTGCGCATGGTGACTGTTGTATTCAATCCCGATGCAATTTCTGTGTTTCATCAACACTCTGATAATCCACAGATTACAGAATGCCTCCAGATGTGCATCGGAAATTACTACTGGTCTTCCAGGATACGATCAAAGCGTAGACTGTTTGAGACATTACTCCCATGGAGGAATGTGCGAATATTGACTGTTGTATTCAATCCCGATGCAATTTCTGTATTTCAACAACACCCTGTTAGTCCACAGTATACAGAATGCCTCCTGATGTGCATCGTAAACTACTACTGGTCTTCCAGGGAACGATCAAAGCGTAGACTGTTTGAGACATTACTCCCGGGGAGGAATGTGCGCATGGTGACTGTTGTTATCAATCCCGATGCAATTTCTGTGTTTCATCAACACTCTGATAGTCCATAGATTTCAGAATGCCACCAGATGGGCATCGGAAACTACTACTGGTCTTCCAGGGAACGATCAAAGCGTAGACTCTTTGAGACATTATTCCCATGGAGGAAAGTGCGCATGGTGATTGTTGTATTCAAACCCGATGCATTTCTGTGTTTCATCAACACTCTGACAGTCCACAGATTACAGAATGCCTCCAGATGTGCATCGGAAACTACTACTGGTCTTCCAGGGAACGATCAAAGCGTAGACTGTTTCAGACGTTACTCCCATGGAGGAAAGTGCGGATGGTGACTGTTGTATTCAATCCCAATGCAATTTCTGTGTTTCATCAACACTCTGATAGTCCACAGATTACAGATTGTCTCCAGATGTGCATCGGAAACTACTACTGGTCTTCCTGGGAACGATTAAAGCGTAGACTGTATCAGACATTACTCCCATGGAGGAAAGTGCGGATTCTGACTGTTGTATTCACTCCCGATGCAATTTCTGTGTTTCATCAACACTTTGAAGCTCCACAGATTACAGAATGCCTCCAGATATGCATCGGAAACTACTGCTGGTATTCCAACGAAGGATCAAATCGTAGACTGTTTCAGATATTATTCCCATGGAGAAAAGTGCGGAAGTGTGACTGTTGTATTCAATCCCGATGCAATTTCTGTGTTTCATCAACACTCTGATAGTCCACATATTACAGAATGCCACAGATGTGCATCGGAAGCTACTACTGGTCTTCCAGGGAACGATCAAAGCGCAGACTGTTTGAGACATTACACCCAAGGAGGAAAGTGCGCATGGTGACTGTTGTATTCAATCCCAATGCAATTTCTGTGTTTCATCAACACTCTGATAGACCACAGATTACAGAATGCCACCAGATGTGCATCGGAAACTACTACTGGTCTTCCAGGGAACGATCAAAGCGTAGACTGTTTCAGACGTTTCTCCCATGGAGGAAATTGCGGATGGTGACTATTGTATTCAATCACGATGTAATTTCTGTGTTTCATCAACAATCTGATAGTCCACAGAATACAGATTGTCTCCAGATGTGCATCGGAAACTACTACTGGTCTTCCTGGGAACGATCAAAGCGTAGACTGTACCAGGCTTTACTCCCATTGAGGAAACTGTGGATTGTGACAGTTGAATTCACTCCCGATGCAATTTCTGTGTTTCATCAACACTCTGATAGTCCACAGATTACAGAATGCCACCAGATCTGCATCGGAAACTACTACTGGTCTTCCAGGGAACGACCAAAGCGTAGGCTGTTTGAGACATTAATTCCGTGGAGGAAAGTGCACATTGTGACTGTTGTATTCAATCCCGATGCAATTTCTGTGTTTCATCAACACTCTGATAGTCCACAGATTACAGAATATCACCAGACGTGCGTCGGGAACTACTATTGGTCTTCCAGGGAACGATCAAAGCGTTGACCGTTAGAGACATTACTCCCATGGAAGAAAGTGCGCATGGTGACTGTTGTATTCAATCCCGATGCAATTTCTGTGTTTCATCAACACTCTGATAGTCCACAGATTACAGAATGCCTCCAGATGTGCATCGGAAACTACCACTGGTCTTCCAGATAACGACCAAAGCGTAGACTGTTTGAGACATTACTCCCATGGAGGAAAGTGCGCATGGTGACTGTTGTATTCAATCCAAATGCTATTTCTGTGTTTCACCAACACTCTGATGGTCCACAGATTACAGAATGCCACCAGATGTGCACCGGAAACTACTAATGGTCTTCCAGGGAACGATCAAAGCGTAGACTGTTTCAGACATTACTCCCATGGAGGAAAGTGCGGATGGTGA
This sequence comes from Schistocerca gregaria, assembly GCF_023897955.1. Lineage (NCBI taxonomy): Eukaryota > Metazoa > Arthropoda > Insecta > Orthoptera > Acrididae > Schistocerca > Schistocerca gregaria. The sequence goes on along the minus strand of NC_064926.1, from coordinate 10,915,291 downwards.
CGGTTGTATTCAAACCCGATTTAATTTCAGTGTTTCATCAACACTCCGATAGTCCACAGGTTACAGAATGCCTCCAGTTGTGCATCGGAATTTTCTACTGGTCTTCCAGGGAACCGTCGAAGCATAGACTGTTTGAGACATTACTCCCATGGAGGAAAGAGCGCATGGTAACTGTTGTATTCAATCCCGATGCAATTTCTGTGTTTCATCAACACTCAGATAGTCCACAGATTACAGAATGCCTCCAGATGTGCATCTGAAACTACTACTGGTATGCCAGGGAACGATCAAAGCGTAGACTGTTTCAGATATTACTCCCATTGAGAAAAGTGCGGATGGTGACTGTTGTATTCAATCCCGATGCAATTTCTGTGTTTCATCAACACTCAGATAGACCACAGATTACAGAATGCCTCCAGATGTGCATCGGAAACTACTACTGGTCTTCCAGGGAACGATCAAAGCGTAGACTGTTTGAGACATAACTCCCGTGGAGGAAAATGCGCATGGTGACTGTTGTTATCAATCGCGATGCAATTTCTGTGTTTCATCAACAATCTGACAGTCCACAGATTGCAGAATGCCACCAGATGTTCATCGGAAACTACTACTGGTCTTCCAGGGAACGATCAAAGCGTAGCCTGTTTGAGACATTACTCGCATGGAGGAAAGTGCGCATGGTGACTAGTGTATTCAAACCCGATGCCATTTCTGTGCTTCATCAACACTCTGATAGTCTACAGATTACAGAATGCCACGAGATGTGCATCGGAAACTACTACTGGTCTTCCAGGGAAACGATCAAAGCGTAGACTGTTTCAGACGTTATTCCCATGTAGGAAATTGCTGATGGTGACTGTTGTATTCAATCCCGATGCAATTTCTGTGATTCATCAACACTCTGATAGTCCACAGATCACAGAATGCCACCAGATGTACATCGGAAGCTACTACTGGTCTTCCAGGGAACGATCAATGCGTAAACTGTTTGAGACATTACTTCCGTGGAGGAAAGTGAGCATTGTGACTGTTGTATTCAGTCCCTATGCAATTTCTGCGTTTCATCAACACTGTGATAGTCCACAGATTACAGATTGTCTCCAGATGTGCATCGGAAACTACTACTAGTCTTCCTGGAACGATCAAAGCGTAGACTGTATCAGACATTACGCCCATGGAGGAAAGTGCGGATTGCGACTGTTGTATTCACTCCCGACGCGATTTCTGTGTTTCATCAACACTTTGAAGGTCCACAGATTACAGAATGCGTCCAGATGTGCATCGGAAACTACTACTGGTATACCAGGGAACGATCAAAGCGTAGACTGTTTCAGATATTACTCCCATGGAGGAAAGTGCGCATAGTGACTGTTGTATTCAATCCCGATGCAATTTCTGTGTTTCATCAACACTCTGATAGTCCACTGATTACAGAATGCCTCCAGATGTGCATCGGAAATTACTACTGGTCTTCCAGGATACGATCAAAGCGTAGACTGTTTGAGACATTACTCCCATGGAGGAATGTGCGAATATTGACTGTTGTATTCAATCCCGATGCAATTTCTGTATTTCAACAACACCCTGTTAGTCCACAGATTACAGAATGCCTCCTGATGTGCATCGTGAACTACTACTGGTCTTCCAGGGAACGATCAAAGCGTAGACTGTTTGAGACATTACTCGCGTGGAGGAATGTGCGTATGGTGACTGTTGTTATCAATCCCGATGCAATTTCTGTGTTTCATCAACACTCTGATAGTCCATAGATTTCAGAATGCCACCAGATGGGCATCGGAAACTACTACTGGTCTTCCAGGGAACGATCAAAGCGTAGACTGTTTGAGACATTAGTCCCATGGAGGAAAGTGCGCATGGTAATTGTTGTATTCAAACCCGATGCAATATCTGTGTTTCATCAACACTCTGATAGTCCACAGATTACAGAATGCCTCCAGATGTGCATCGGAAACTACTACTGGTCTTCCAGGGAACGATCAAAGCGTAGACTGTTTGAGACATTACTCCCATGGAGGAAAGTTCGCATGGTGACTGTTGTTATGAAAACCGAAGCAGTTTCTGTGTTTAATCAACAATCTGACAGTCCACGTATTACAGAAAGCCTCAGATGTTCATCGGAAACTACTACTGGTCTTCCAGGGAACGATCAAAGCGTAGACTGTTTGAGACATTACACCCAAGGAGGAAAGTGCGCATGGTGACTGTTGTATTCAATCCCAATGCAATTTCTGTGTTTCATCAACACTCTGGTAGACCACAGATTACAGAATGCCACCAGATGTGCATCACAAACTACTACTGGTCTTCCTGGGAACGATTAAAGCGTAGACTGTATCAGACATTACTCCCATGGAGGAAAGTGCGGATTCTGACTGTTGTATTCACTCCCGATGCAATCTCTGTGTTTCATCAACACTTTGAAGCTCCACAGATTACAGAATGCCTCCAGATGTGCATCGGAAACTACTGCTGGTATTCCAACGAAGGATCAAATCGTAGACTGTTTCAGATACAATTCCCATGGCGAAAAGTGCGGAAGTGTGACTGTTGTATTCAATCCCGATGCAATTTCTGTGTTTCATCAACACTCTGATAGTCCACATATTACAGAATGCCTCAGATGTGCATCGGAAACTACTACTGGTCTTCCAGGGAACGGTCAAAGCGTAGACTGTTTTAGACATTATTCCCATGGAGAAAAGTGCGGATTGTGACTGTTGTATTCAATCCCGACGCAATTTCTGTGTTTCATCAACACTCTGATAGTCCACAGATTACAGAATGCCACCAGATCTGCATCGGAAACTACTACTGGTCTTCCAGGGAACGATCAAAGCGTAGGCTGTTTGAGACATTACTTCCGTGGAGGAAAGTGCGCATTGTGACTGTTGTATTCAATCCCGATGCAGTTTCTGTGTTTCCTCAACACTCTGATGGTCCACAGATTACAGAATGCCACCAGACGTGCGTCGGGAACTACTATTGGTCTTCCAGGGAACGATCAAAGCGTTGACCGTTAGAGACATTACTCCCATGGAAGAAAGTGCGCATGGTGACTGTTGTATTCAATCCCGATGGAATTTCTGTGTTTCATCAACACTCTGATAGTCCACAGATTACAGAATGCCTCCAGATGTGCATCGGAAACTACCACTGGTCTTCCAGGGAACGATCAAAGCGTAGACTGTTTCAGACGTTATTCCCATGTAGGAAATTGCTGATGGTGACTGTTGTATTCAATCCCGATGCAATTTCTGTGATTCATCAACACTCTGATAGTCCACAGATCACAGAATGCCACCAGATGTACATCGGAAGCTACTACTGGTCTTCCAGGGAACGATCAATGCGTAAACTGTTTGAGACATTACTTCCGTGGAGGAAAGTGAGCATTGTGACTGTTGTATTCAGTCCCTATGCAATTTCTGCGTTTCATCAACACTGTGATAGTCCACAGATTACAGATTGTCTCCAGATGTGCATCGGAAACTACTACTAGTCTTCCTGGAACGATCAAAGCGTAGACTGTATCAGACATTACGCCCATGGAGGAAAGTGCGGATTGCGACTGTTGTATTCACTCCCGACGCGATTTCTGTGTTTCATCAACACTTTGAAGGTCCACAGATTCCAGAATGCGTCCAGATGTGCATCGGAAACTACTACTGGTATACCAGGGAACGATCAAAGCGTAGACTCTTTCAGATATTACTCCCATGGAGGAAAGTGCGCATAGTGACTGTTGTATTCAATCCCGATGCAATTTCTGTGTTTCATCAACACTCTGATAGTCCACTGATTACAAAATGCCTCCAGATGTGCATCGGAAATTACTACTGGTCTTCCAGGATACGATCAAAGCGTAGACTGTTTGAGACATTACTCCCATGGAGGAAAGTGCGCATAGTGACTGTTGTATTCAATCCCGATGCAATTTCTGTGTTTCATCAACACTCTGATAGTCCACTGATTACAGAATGCCTCCAGATGTGCATCGGAAATTACTACTGGTCTTCCAGGATACGATCAAAGCGTAGACTGTTTGAGACATTACTCCCATGGAGGAATGTGCGAATATTGACTGTTGTATTCAATCCCGATGCAATTTCTGTGTTTCATCAACACTCTGATAGTCCATAGATTTCAGAATGCCACCAGATGGGCATCGGAAACTACTACTGGTCTTCCAGGGAACGATCAAAGCGTAGACTGTTTGAGACATTACTCCCATGGAGGAAAGTGCGCATGGTGATTGTTGTACTCAAACCCGATGCAATTTCTGTGTTTCATCAACACTCTGATAGTCCACAGATTACAGAATGCCTCCAGATGTGCATCGGAAACTACTACTGGTCTTCCAGGGAACGATCAAAGCGTAGACTGTTTGAGTCATTACTCCCATGGATTAAAGTTCGCATGGTGACTGTTGTTATGAAAACCGAAGCAGTTTCTGTGTTTAATCAACAATCTGACAGTCCACAGATTACAGAATGCCACCAGATGTGCATCGGAAACTACTACTGGTCTTACAGGGAACGATCAAAGCGTAGACTGTTTCAGACGTTACTCCCATGTAGGAAAGTGCGGATGGTGACTGTTGTATTCAATCCCGATGCAATTTCTGTGTTTCATCAACACTCTGATAGTCCACGTATTACAGAAAGCCTCAGATGTGCATCGGAAACTACTACTGGTCTTCCAGGGAACGATCAAAGCGTAGACTGTTTGAGACATTACACCCAAGGAGGAAAGTGCGCATGGTGACTGTTGTATTCAATCCCAATGCAATTTCTGTGTTTCATCAACACTCTGATAGACCACAGATTACAGAATGCCACCAGATGTGCATCAGAAACTACTACTGGTCTTCCTGGGAACGATTAAAGCGTAGACTGTATCAGACATTACTCCCATGGAGGAAAGTGCGGATTCTGACTGTTGTATTCACTCCCGATGCAATCTCTGTGTTTCATCAACACTTTGAAGCTCCACAGATTACAGAATGCCTCCAGATGTGCATCGGAAACTACTGCTGGTTTTCCAACGAAGGATCAAATCGTAGACTGTTTCAGATATTATTCCCATGGCGAAAAGTGCGGAAGTGTGACTGTTGTATTCAATCCCGATGCAATTTCTGTGTTTCATCAACACTCTGATAGTCCACATATTACAGAATGCCTCAGATGTGCATCGGAAACTACTACTGGTCTTCCAGGGAACGATCAAAGCGTAGACTGTTTTAGACATTATTCCCATGGAGAAAAGTGCGGATTGTGACTGTTGTATTCAATCCCGATGCAATTTCTGTGTTTCATCAACACTCTGATAGTCCACAGATTACAGAATGCCACCAGATCTGCATCGGAAACTACTACTGGTCTTCCAGGGAACGATCAAAGCGTAGGCTGTTTGAGACATTACTTCCGTGGAGGAAAGTGCGCATTGTGACTGTTGTATTCAATCCCGATGCAGTTTCTGTGTTTCATCAACACTCTGATAGTCCACAGATTACAGAATGCCACCAGACGTGCGTCGGGAACTACTATTGGTCTTCCAGGGAACGATCACAGCGTTGTCCGTTAGAGACATTACTCCCATGGAAGAAAGTGCGCATGGTGACTGTTGTATTCAATCCCGATGCAATTTCTGTGTTTCATCAACACTCTGATAGTCCACAGATTACAGAATGCCTCCAGATGTGCATCGGAAACTACCACTGGTCTTCCAGGGAACGATCAAAGCGTAGACTGTTTGAGACATTACGCCCATGGAGGAAAGTGCGCATGGTGAGTGTTGTATTCAATCCAAATGCTATTTCTGTGTTTCACCAACACTCTGATGGTCCACAGATTACAGAATGCCACCAGATGTGCACCGGAAACTACTAATGGTCTTCCAGGGAACGATCAAAACGTAGACTGTTTTAGACATTACTCCCATGGAGGAAAGTGCGGATGGTGACGGTTGTATTCAATCCCGATTCAATTTCAGTGTTTCATCAACACTCTGATAGTCCACAGGTTACAGAATGCCTCCAGATGTGCATCGGAATTTACTACTGGTCTTCCAGGGAACCATCGAAGCATAGACTGTTTGAGACATTACTCCCGTGGAGGAAAGTGCGCATGGTAACTGTTGTATTCAATCCCGATGCAATTTCTGTGTTTTATCAACACTCAGATAGTCCACAGATTACAGAATGCCTCCAGATGTGCATCGGAAACTACTACTGGTATTCCAGGGAACGATCAAAGCGTAGACTGTTTCAGATATTACTCCCATGGAGAAAAGTGCGGATGGTGACTGTTGTATTCAATCCCGATGCAATTTCTGTGTTTCATCAACACTCAGATAGTCCACAGATTACAGAATGCCTCCAGATGTGCATCGGAAACTACTACTGGTCTTCCAGGGAACGATCAAAGCGTAGACTGTTTGAGACATAACTCCCGTGGAGGAAAATACGCATGGTGACTGTTGTTATCAATCGCGATGCAATTTCTGTGTTTCATCAACACTCTGACAGTCCACAGATTACAGAATGCCACCAGATGTGCATCGGAAACTACTACTGGTCTTCCAGGGAACGATCAAAGCGTAGACTGTTTGAGACATTACTCCCATGGAGGAAAGTGCGCATGGTGACTGTTGTATTCAAACCCGATGCCATTTCTGTGTTTCATCAACACTCTAATAGTCTACAGATTACAGAATGCCACGAGATGTGCATCGGAAACTACTACTGGTCTTCCAGGGAAACGATCAAAGCGTAGACTGTTTCAGACGTTATTCCCATGTAGGAAATTGCGGATGGTGACTGTTGTATTCAATCCCGATGCAATTTCTGTGTTTCATCAACACTCTGATAGTCCACAGATTACAGAATGCCACCAGATGTACATCGGAAGCTACTACTGGTCTTCCAGGGAACGATCAAAGCGTAAACTGTTTGAGACATTACTTCCGTGGAGGAAAGTGAGCATTGTGACTGTTGTATTCAGTCCCTATGCAATTTCTATGTTTCATCAACACCCTGACAGTCCACAGATTACAGAATGCCACCAGACGTGCTTCGGAAACTACTATTGGTCTTCCAGGGAACGATCAAAGCGTAGACCGTTAGAGACATTACTCCCATGGAAGAATGTGCGCATGGTGAATGTTGTATTCAATTCCGATGCAATTTCTGTGTTTCATCAACATTCTGATAGTCCACAGATTACAGATTGCCTCCAGATGTGCATCGGAAACTACCACTGGTCTTCCAGGGAACGATCAAAGCGTAGACTGATTTAGACATTAGTCACATGGGGGAAAGTGCGCATGGTGACTGTTGTATTCAATACATATGCTATTTCTGTGTTTCACCAACACCCTGATAGTCCACAGATTACAGAATGCCACCAGATGTGCACCGGAAACTACTAATGGTCTTCCAGGAAAGATCAAATCGTAGACTGTTTCAGACATTACTCCCATGGAGGAAAGTGCGGATGGTGACTGTTGTATTCAATCCCGATTCAATTTCAGTGTTTCATCAACACTCTGATAGTCCACAGATTACAGAATGCCTCCAGATGTGCATCGGAAACTACTACTGGTCTTCCTGGGAACGATCAAAGCGTAGACTGTTTCAGACATTACGCCCATGGAGGAAAGTGCGGATTGCGACTGTTGTATTCACTCCCGACGCAATTTCTGTGTTTCATCATTACTTTGAAGGTCCACCGATTACAGAATGCGTCCAGATGTGCATCGGAAGCTACTACTGGTATACCAGGGAACGATCAAAGCGTAGACTGTTTCAGATATTACTCCCATGGAGAAAAGTACGGATGAAGACTGTTGTATTCAATCCCGATTTAATTTCTGTGTTTCATCAACACTCTGATAGTCCACATATTACAGAATGCCTCAGATGTGCATCGGAAACTACTACTGGTCTTCGAGTGAACGATCAAAGCGTAGACTGTTTGAGACATTACTCACATGGAGGAAAGTGCGCATGGTGACTGTTGTATTCAATCCCGATGCAATTTATGTGTTTCATCAACACTCTGATAGTCCACTGATTACAGAATGCCTCCAGATGTGTTTCGGAAATTACTATTGGTCTTCCAGGATACGATCAAAGCGTAGACTGTTTGAGACATTACTCCCGTGGAGGAATGTGCGCATGGTGACTGTTGTTATCAATCCCGATGGAATTTCTGTGTTTCATCAACACTCTGATAGTCCATAGATTTCAGAATGCCACCAGATGTGCACCGGAAACTACTAATGGTCTTCCAGGAAAGATCAAATCGTAGACTGTTTCAGACATTACTTCCATGGAGGAAAGTGCGGATGGTGACTGTTGTATTCAATCCCGATTCAATTTCAGTGTTTCATCAACACTCTGATAGTCCACAGATTACAGAATGCCTCCAGATGTGCATCGGAAACTACTACTGGTCTTCCTGGGAACGATTAAAGCGTAGACTGTATCAGACATTACTCCCATGGAGGAAAGTGCGGATTCTGACTGTTGTATTCACTCCCGATGCAATCTCTGTGTTTCATCAACACTTTGAAGCTCCACCGATTACAGAATGCCTCCAGATGTGCACCGGAAACTACTAATGGTCTTCCAGGAAAGATCAAATCGTAGACTGTTTCAGACATTACTCCCATGGAGGAAAGTGCGGATGGTGACTGTTGTATTCAATCCCGATTCAATTTCAGTGTTTCATCAACACTCTGATAGTCCACAGATTACAGAATGCCTCCAGATGTGCATCGGAAACTACTACTGGTCTTCCTGGGAACGATTAAAGCGTAGACTGTATCAGACATTACTCCCATGGAGGAAAGTGCGGATTCTGACTGTTGTATTCACTCCCGATGCAATCTCTGTGTTTCATCAACACTTTGAAGCTCCACAGATTACAGAATGCCTCCAGATGTGCATCGGAAACTACTGCTGGTATTCCAACGAAGGATCAAATCGTAGACTGTTTCAGATATTATTCCCATGGCGAAAAGTGCGGAAGTGTGACTGTTGTATTCAATCCCGATGCAATTTCTGTGTTTCATCAACACTCTGATAGTCCACATATTACAGAATGCCTCAGATGTGCATCGGAAACTACTACTGGTCTTCCAGGGAACGATCAAAGCGTAGACTGTTTTAGACATTATTCCCATGGAGAAAAGTGCGGATTGTGACTGTTGTATTCAATCCCGATGCAATTTCTGTGTTTCATCAACACTCTGATAGTCCACAGATTACAGAATGCCACCAGATCTGCATCGGAAACTACTACTGGTCTTCCAGGGAACGATCAAAGCGTAGGCTGTTTGAGACATTACTTCCGTAGAGGAAAGTGCGCATTGTGACTGTTGTATTCAATCCCGATGCAGTTTCTTTGTTTCATCAACACTCTGATAGTCCACAGATTACAGAATGCCACCAGACGTGCGTCGGGAACTACTATTGGTCTTCCAGGGAACGATCACAGCGTTGTCCGTTAGAGACATTACTCCCATGGAAGAAAGTGCGCATGGTGACTGTTGTATTCAATCCCGATGCAATTTCTGTGTTTCATCAACACTCTGATAGTCCACAGATTACAGAATGCCTCCAGATGTGCATCGGAAACTACCACTGGTCTTCCAGGGAACGATCAAAGCGTAGACTGTTTGAGACATTACGCCCATGGAGGAAAGTGCGCATGGTGAGTGTTGTATTCAATCCAAATGCTATTTCTGTGTTTCACCAACACCCTGATAGTCCACAGATTACAGAATGCCACCAGATGTGCACCGGAAACTACTAATGGTCTTCCAGGAAAGATCAAATCGTAGACTGTTTCAGACATTACTCCCATGGAGGAAAGTGCGGATGGTGACTGTTGTATTCAATCCCGATTCAATTTCAGTGTTTCATCAACACTCTGATAGTCCACAGATTACAGAATGCCTCCAGATGTGCATCGGAAACTACTACTGGTCTTCCTGGGAACGATCAAAGCGTAGACTGTTTCAGACATTACGCCCATGGAGGAAAGTGCGGATTGCGACTGTTGTATTCACTCCCGACGCAATTTCTGTGTTTCATCATTACTTTGAAGGTCCACCGATTACAGAATGCGTCCAGATGTGCATCGGAAACTACTACTGGTATACCAGGGAACGATCAAAGCGTAGACTGTTTCAGATATTACTCCCATGGAGAAAAGTACGGATGAAGACTGTTGTATTCAATCCCGATTTAATTTATGTGTTTCATCAACACTCTGATAGTCTACAGATTACAGAATGCCTCAGATGTGCATCGGAAACTACTACTGGTCTTCGAGTGAATGATCAAAGCGTAGACTGTTTGAGACATTACTCACATGGAGGAAAGTGCGCATGGTGACTGTTGTATTCAATCCCGATGCAATTTATGTGTTTCATCAACACTCTGATAGTCCACTGATTACAGAATGCCTCCAGATGTGTTTCGGAAATTACTATTGGTCTTCCAGGATACGATCAAAGCGTAGACTGTTTGAGACATTACTCCCATGAAGGAATGTGCGAATATTGACTGTTATATTCAATCCCGATGCAATTTCTGTATTTCAACAACACCCTGTTAGTCCACAGATTACAGAATGCATCGTGATGTGCATCGTAAACTATAACTGGTCTTCCAGGGAACGATCAAAGCGTAGACTGTTTGAGACATTACTCCCGTGGAGGAATGTGCGCATGGTGACTGTTGTTATCAATCCCGATGGAATTTCTGTGTTTCATCAACACTCTGATAGTCCATAGATTTCAGAATGCCACCAGATGGGCATCGGAAACTACTACTGGTCTTCCAGGTAACGATCAAAGCGTAGACTGTTTGAGACATTACTCCAATGGAGGAAAGTGCGCATGGTGATTGTTGTATTCAAACCAGATGCAATTTCTGTTTTTCATCAACACTCTGATATTCCACAGATTACAGAATGCCTCCAGATGTGCATCGGAAACTACTACTGGTCTTCCAGGGAACAATCAAAGCGTAGACTGTTTGAGACATTACTCCCATGGAGGAAAGTTCGCATGGTGACTGTTGTTATGAAAACCGAAGCAGTTTCTGTGTTTAATCAACACTCTGAAAGTCCACAGATTACAGAATGCCACCAGATGTGCATCGGAAACTACTACTGGTCTTCCAGGGAACGATCAAAGCGTAGACTGTTTCAGACGTTACTCCCATGGAGGAAAGTGCGGATTCTGACTGTTGTATTCACTCCCGATGCAATTTCTGTGTTTCATCAACACTTTGAAGCTCCACAGATTACAGAATGCCTCCAGATGTGCATCGGAAACTACTGCTAGTATTCCAACGAAGGATCAAATCGTAGACTGTTTCAGATATTATTCCCATGGAGAAAAGTGCGGAAGTGTGACTGTTGTATTCAATCCCGATGCAATTTCTGTGTTTCATCAACACTCTGATAGTCCACATATTACAGAATGCCTCAGATGTGCATCGGAAACTACTACTGGTCTTCCAGGGAACGATCAAAGCGTAGACTGTTTGAGACATTACACCCAAGGAGGAAAGTGCGCATGGTGACTGTTGTATTCAATCCCAATGCAATTTCTGTGTTTCATCAACAGTCTGATAGACCACAGATTACAGAATGCCACCAGATGTGCATCGGAAACTACTACTGGTCTTCCAGGGAACGATCAAAGCGTAGACTGTACCAGGCATTACTCCCATTGAGGAAACTGTGGATTGTGACAGTTGAATACACTCCCGATGCAATTTCTGTGTTTCATCAACACTTAGAAAGTCCACAGATTACAGAATGCCTCCAGATGTGCATCGGAAACTACTACTGGTCTTCCAGGGAACGATCAAAGCGTAGACTGCTTTAGACATTATTCCCATGGAGAAAAGTGCGGATTGTGACTGTTGTATTCAATCCCGATGCAATTTCTGTTTTTCATCAACACTCTGATAGTCCACAGATTACAGAATGCCACCAGATCTGCATCGGAAACTACTACTGGTCTTCCAGGGAACGATCAAAGCGTAGGCTGTTTGAGACATTACTTCCGTGGAGGAAAGTGCGCATTGTGACTGTTGTATTCAATCCCGATGCAATTTCTGTGTTTCATCAACACTCTGATAGTCCACAGATTACAGAATGCCACCAGACGTGCGTCGGGAACTACCATTGGTCTTCCAGGGAACGATCAAAGCGTTGACCGTTAGAGACATTAGTCCCATGGAGGAAAGTGCGGATGGTGACGGTTGTATTCAATCCCGATTCAATTTCAGTGTTTCATCAACACTCAGATAGTCCACAGATTACAGAATGCCTCCAGATGTGCATCGGAATTTACTACTGGTCTTCCAGGAACCATCGATGCATAGACTGTTTGAGACATTACTCCCATGGAGGAAAGTGCGCATGGTAACTGTTGTATTCAATCCCGATGCAATTTCTGTGTTTCGTCAACACTCAGATAGTCCACAGATTACAGAATGCCTTCAGATGTGCATCGGAAACTACTACTGGTATTCCAGGGAACGATCAAAGCGTAGACTGTTTCAGATATTACTCCCATGGAGAAAAGTGCGGATGGTGACTGTTGTATTCAATCCCGATGCAATTTCTGTGTTTCATCAACACTCAGATAGTCCACAGATTACAGAATGCCTCCAGATGTGCATCGGAAACTACTACTGGTCTTACAGGGAACGATCAAAGCGTAGACTGTTTGAGACATAACTCCCGTGGAGGAAAATGCGCATGGTGACTGTTGTTATCAATCGCAATGCAATTTCTGTGTTTCATCAACACTCTGACAGTCCACAGATTACAGAATGCCACCAGATGTGCATCGGAAACTACTACTGGTCTTCCAGGGAACGATCAAAGCGTAGACTGTTTGAGACGTTACTCCCATGGAGGAAAGTGCGCATGGTGACTGTTGTACTCAAACCCGATGCCATTTCTTTGTTTCATCAACACTCTGATAGTCTACAGATTACCGAATGCCACGAGATGTGCATCGGAAACTACTACTGGTCTTCCAGGGAAACGATCAAAGCGTAGACTGTTTCAGACGTTACTCCCATGTAGGAAATTGCGGATGGTGACTGTTGTATTCAACCTTGATGCAATTTCTGTGTTTCATCAACACTCTGATAGTCCACAGAATACAGATTGTCTCCAGATGTGCATCGGAAACTACTACTGGTCTTCCTGGGAACGATCAAAGCGTAGACTGTACCAGACATTACTCCCATTGAGGAAACTGTGGATTGTGACAGTTGTATTCACTCCCAATGCAATTTCTGTGTTTCATCAACACTTTGAAGGTCCACAGATTACAGAATGCCTCCAGATGTGCATCGGAAACTACTACTGGTCTTCCAGGGAACGATCAAAGCGTAGACTGTTTGAGACATTACTACCATGGAGGAAAGTTCGCATGGTGACTGTTGTTATGAAAACCGAAGCAGTTTCTGTGTTTAATCAACACTCTGACAGTCCACAGATTACAGAATGCCACCAGATGTGCATCGGAAACTACTACTGGTCTTCCAGGGAACGATCAAAGCGTAGACTGTTTCAGACGTTACTCCCATGGAGGAAAGTGCGGATTCTGACTGTTGTATTCACTCCCGATGCAATTTCTGTGTTTCATCAACACTTTGAAGCTCCACAGATTACAGAATGCCTCCAGATGTGCATCGGAAACTACTGCTAGTATTCCAACGAAGGATCAAATCGTAGACTGTTTCAGATATTATTCCCATGGAGAAAAGTGCGGAAGTGTGACTGTTGTATTCAATCCCGATGCAATTTCTGTGTTTCATCAACACTCTGATAGTCCACATATTACAGAATGCCTCAGATGTGCATCGGAAACTACTACTGGTCTTCCAGGGAACGATCAAAGCGTAGACTGTTTGAGACATTACACCCAAGGAGGAAAGTGCGCATGGTGACTGTTGTATTCAATCCCAATGCAATTTCTGTGTTTCATCAACAGTCTGATAGACCACAGATTACAGAATGCCACCAGATGTGCATCGGAAACTACTACTGGTCTTCCAGGGAACGATCAAAGCGTAGACTGTACCAGGCATTACTCCCATTGAGGAAACTGTGGATTGTGACAGTTGAATACACTCCCGATGCAATTTCTGTGTTTCATCAACACTTAGAAAGTCCACAGATTACAGAATGCCTCCAGATGTGCATCGGAAACTACTACTGGTCTTCCAGGGAACGATCAAAGCGTAGACTGCTTTAGACATTATTCCCATGGAGAAAAGTGCGGATTGTGACTGTTGTATTCAATCCCGATGCAATTTCTGTTTTTCATCAACACTCTGATAGTCCACAGATTACAGAATGCCACCAGATCTGCATCGGAAACTACTACTGGTCTTCCAGGGAACGATCAAAGCGTAGGCTGTTTGAGACATTACTTCCGTGGAGGAAAGTGCGCATTGTGACTGTTGTATTCAATCCCGATGCAATTTCTGTGTTTCATCAACACTCTGATAGTCCACAGATGACAGAATGCCACCAGACGTGCGTCGGGAACTACCATTGGTCTTCCAGGGAACGATCAAAGCGTTGACCGTTAGAGACATTACTCCCATGGAGGAAAGTGCGGATGGTGACGGTTGTATTCAATCCCGATTCAATTTCAGTGTTTCATCAACACTCAGATAGTCCACAGATTACAGAATGCCTCCAGATGTGCATCGGAATTTACTACTGGTCTTCCAGGAACCATCGATGCATAGACTGTTTGAGACATTACTCCCATGGAGGAAAGTGCGCATGGTAACTGTTGTATTCAATCCCGATGCAATTTCTGTGTTTCGTCAACACTCAGATAGTCCACAGATTACAGAATGCCTCCAGATGTGCATCGGAAACTACTACTGGTATTCCAGGGAACGATCAAAGCGTAGACTGTTTCAGATATTACTCCCATGGAGAAAAGTGCGGATGGTGACTGTTGTATTCAATCCCGATGCAATTTCTGTGTTTCATCAACACTCAGATAGTCCACAGATTACAGAATGCCTCCAGATGTGCATCGGAAACTACTACTGGTCTTACAGGGAACGATCAAAGCGTAGACTGTTTGAGACATAACTCCCGTGGAGGAAAATGCGCATGGTGACTGTTGTTATCAATCGCAATGCAATTTCTGTGTTTCATCAACACTCTGACAGTCCACAGATTACAGAATGCCACCAGATGTGCATCGGAAACTACTACTGGTCTTCCAGGGAACGATCAAAGCGTAGACTGTTTGAGACGTTACTCCCATGGAGGAAAGTGCGCATGGTGACTGTTGTACTCAAACCCGATGCCATTTCTGTGTTTCATCAACACTCTGATAGTCTACAGATTACCGAATGCCACGAGATGTGCATCGGAAACTACTACTGGTCTTCCAGGGAAACGATCAAAGCGTAGACTGTTTCAGACGTTACTCCCATGTAGGAAATTGCGGATGGTGACTGTTGTATTCAACCTTGATGCAATTTCTGTGTTTCATCAACACTCTGATAGTCCACAGAATACAGATTGTCTCCAGATGTGCATCGGAAACTACTACTGGTCTTCCTGGGAACGATCAAAGCGTAGACTGTACCAGACATTACTCCCATTGAGGAAACTGTGGATTGTGACAGTTGTATTCACTCCCAATGCAATTTCTGTGTTTCATCAACACTTTGAAGGTCCACAGATTACAGAATGCCTCCAGATGTGCATCGGAAACTACTACTGGTCTTCCAGGGAACGATCAAAGCGTAGACTGTTTGAGACATTACTCCCATGGAGGAAAGTTCGCATGGTGACTGTTGTTATGAAAACCGAAGCAGTTTCTGTGTTTAATCAACACTCTGACAGTCCACAGATTACAGAATGCCACCAGATGTGCATCGGAAGCTACTACTGGTCTTCCAGGGAACGATCAAAGCGTAGACTGTTTCAGACGTTACTCCCATGGAGGAAAGTGCGGATTCTGATTGTTGTATTCACTCCCGATGCAATTTCTGTGTTTCATCAACACTTTGAAGCTCCACAGATTACAGAATGCCTCCAGATGTGCATCGGAAACTACTGCTAGTATTCCAACGAAGGATCAAATCGTAGACTGTTTCAGATATTATTCCCATGGAGAAAAGTGCGGAAGTGTGACTGTTGTATTCAATCCCGATGCAATTTCTGTGTTTCATCAACACTCTGATAGTCCACATATTACAGAATGCCTCAGATGTGCATCGGAAACTACTACTGGTCTTCCAGGGAACGATCAAAGCGTAGACTGTTTGAGACATTACACCCAAGGAGGAAAGTGCGCATGGTGACTGTTGTATTCAATCCCAATGCAATTTCTGTGTTTCATCAACAGTCTGATAGACCACAGATTACAGAATGCCACCAGATGTGCATCGGAAACTACTACTGGTCTTCCAGGGAACGATCAAAGCGTAGACTGTACCAGGCATTACTCCCATTGAGGAAACTGTGGATTGTGACAGTTGAATACACTCCCGATGCAATTTCTGTGTTTCATCAACACTTAGAAAGTCCACAGATTACAGAATGCCTCCAGATGTGCATCGGAAACTACTACTGGTCTTCCAGGGAACGATCAAAGCGTAGACTGCTTTAGACATTATTCCCATGGAGAAAAGTGCGGATTGTGACTGTTGTATTCAATCCCGATGCAATTTCTGTTTTTCATCAACACTCTGATAGTCCACAGATTACAGAATGCCACCAGATCTGCATCGGAAACTACTACTGGTCTTCCAGGGAACGATCAAAGCGTAGGCTGTTTGAGACATTACTTCCGTGGAGGAAAGTGCGCATTGTGACTGTTGTATTCAATCCCGATGCAATTTCTGTGTTTCATCAACACTCTGATAGTCCACAGATTACAGAATGCCACCAGACGTGCGTCGGGAACTACCATTGGTCTTCCAGGGAACGATCAAAGCGTTGACCGTTAGAGACATTACTCCCATGGAGGAAAGTGCGGATGGTGACGGTTGTATTCAATCCCGATTCAATTTCAGTGTTTCATCAACACTCAGATAGTCCACAGATTACAGAATGCCTCCAGATGTGCATCGGAATTTACTACTGGTCTTCCAGGAACCATCGATGCATAGACTGTTTGAGACATTACTCCCATGGAGGAAAGTGCGCATGGTAACTGTTGTATTCAATCCCGATGCAATTTCTGTGTTTCGTCAACACTCAGATAGTCCACAGATTACAGAATGCCTCCAGATGTGCATCGGAAACTACTACTGGTATTCCAGGGAACGATCAAAGCGTAGACTGTTTCAGATATTACTCCCATGGAGAAAAGTGCGGATGGTGACTGTTGTATTCAATCCCGATGCAATTTCTGTGTTTCATCAACACTCAGATAGTCCACAGATTACAGTATGCCTCCAGATGTGCATCGGAAACTACTACTGGTCTTACAGGGAACGATCAAAGCGTAGACTGTTTGAGACATAACTCCCGTGGAGGAAAATGCGCATGGTGACTGTTGTTATCAATCGCAATGCAATTTCTGTGTTTCATCAACACTCTGACAGTCCACAGATTACAGAATGCCACCAGATGTGCATCGGAAACTACTACTGGTCTTCCAGGGAACGATCAAAGCGTAGACTGTTTGAGACGTTACTCCCATGGAGGAAAGTGCGCATGGTGACTGTTGTACTCAAACCCGATGCCATTTCTGTGTTTCATCAAAACTCTGATAGTCTACAGATTACCGAATGCCACCAGATGTGCATCGGAAACTACTACTGGTCTTCCAGGGAAACGATCAAAGCGTAGACTGTTTCAGACGTTACTCCCATGTAGGAAATTGCGGATGGTGACTGTTGTATTCAACCTTGATGCAATTTCTGTGTTTCATCAACACTCTGATAGTCCACAGAATACAGATTGTCTCCAGATGTGCATCGGAAACTACTACTGGTCTTCCTGGGAACGATCAAAGCGTAGACTGTACCAGACATTACTCCCATTGAGGAAACTGTGGATTGTGACAGTTGTATTCACTCCCAATGCAATTTCTGTGTTTCATCAACACTTTGAAGGTCCACAGATTACAGAATGCCTCCAGATGTGCATCGGAAACTACTACTGGTCTTCCAGCTAACGATCAAAGCGTTGACTGTTTGAAACATTACTCCCATGGAGGAAAGTGCGAATATTGACTGTTGTATTCAATCCCGATGCAATTTCTGTGTTTCATCAACACTCTGATAGTCCACAGAGTACAGAATGCCTCCAGATGTGCATCGTAAACTACTACTGGTCTTCCAGGGAACGATCAAATCGTAAACTGTTTGAGACATTACTCCCGTGGAGGAAAGTGCGCATGGTGACTGTTGTTATCAATCCCGATGCAATTTCTGTGTTTCATCAACACTCTGATAGTCCATAGATTACAGAATGCCACCAGATGGGCATCGGAAACTACTACTGGTCTTCCAGGGAACGATCAAAGCGTAGACTGTCTGAGACATTACACCCATAGAGGAAACTGTGCATGGTGATTGTTGTATTCAAACCCGATGCAATTTCAGTGTTTCATCAACACTCCGATAGTCCACAGATTACAGAATGTCTCCAGATGTGCATCGGAAACTACTAATGGTCTTCCAGGGAACGATAAAAGCGTAGACTGTTTTTAAATATTACTCCCATGGAGAGAAGTGCGGATGGTGACTGTTGTATTCAATCCCGATGCAATATCTGTGTTTCATCACATTCTGTTAGTCCACAGATTACAGAATGCCACCAGATGTGCATCGGAGACTACTACTGGTCTTCCAGGGAACGATCAAAAATTAGACTGTGTGAGACATTACTCCCATGGAGGAAAGTGCTCATGCTGACTGTTGTTATCAAACCCGATGCAATTTCTGTGTTTCATCAACACTCTGACAGTCCACAGATTACAGAATGTCTCCAGATGTGCATCGGAAACTACTACTGTTCTTCCTGGGAACGATCAAAGCGAAGACTGTATCTGACATTACTCCCATGGAGGAAAGTGCGGATTGTGACTGTTGTATTCACTCCCGATGCAATTTCTGTGTTTCATCAACACTTTGAAGTTCCACAGATTACAGAATGCCTCCAGATGTGCATCGGAAACTACTACTGGTATTCCAGGGAACGATCAAAGCGTAGACTGTTTCAGAAATTACTCCCATGGAGAAAAGTGCGGATGGTGACTGTTGTATTCAATCCCGATGCAATTTCTGTGTTTCATCAACACTCTCATAGTCCACAGATTACAGAATGCCTCAGATATGCATCGGAAACTACTACTGGTCTTCGAGGGAACGATCAAAGCGTAGACTGTTTGAGACATTACTCCTATGGAGGAAAGTGCGCATGGTGACTGTTGTTATCAATCCCGATGCAATTTCTGTGTTTCATCAACACTCTGATAGTCCATTGATTACAGAATGCCACTAGATGGGCATCGGAAACTATTACTGGTCTTCCAGGGAACGATCAAAGCGTAGACTGTTTGAGACATTACTAACATGGAGGAAAGTGCGCATGGTGATTGTTGTATTCAAACCCGATGCAATTTCTGTGTTTCATCTACACTCTGATAGTCCACAGATTACAGATAGCATTCGGATGTGCATCGGAAACTACTACTGGTCTTCCTGGGAACGATCAAAGCGTAGACTGTATCACACATTACTCCCATGGAGGAAAGTGAGAATATTGACTGTTATATTCAATCCCCATGCAATTTCTGTGTTTCATCAACACTCTGTTAGTCCACAGATTACAGAATGCCACCAGATGTGCATCGGAGACTACTACTGGTCTTCCAGTCAACGAACAAAGTTTAGACTGTTTGAGACATTACTCCCATGGAGGAAAGTGCGCATGCTGACTGTTTTATTCAATCCCGATGCTATTTCTAAGTTTCATCCACACTCTGATAGTCCACAGATTACAGAATGCCACCAGATGTGCATCGGAAACTACTACTGCTCTTCCAGGGAAAAATCAAAGCGTAGACTGTTTCAGACGTTACTCCCATGGAGGAAATTGCGGATGGTGACTGTTGAATTCAATCCCGATGCTAGTTCTGTGTTTCATCAACACTCTGATAGTCTACAGAATACAGATTGTCTCCAGATGTGCATCGGAAACTACTAGTGGTCTTCCTGGGAACGATCAAAGCGTAGACTCTAACAGACATTACTCCCATTGAGGAAACTGTGGATTGCGACAGTTGCATTCACTTCCGATGCAATTTCTGTGTTTCATCAACACTTTGAAGGTCCACAGATTGCAGAATGCCTCCAGATGTGCATCGGAAACTACTACTGGTGTTCCAGGGAACGATCAAAGCGTAGACTGATTGAGACATTACTTCCGTGGAGGAAAGTTCGCATGGTGACTGTTGTATTCAATCCCGATGCAATTTCTGTGTTTCATCAACACTCTTATAGTCCACAGATTACAGAATGCCTCCAGATGTGCATCGGAAACTACTACTGGTATTCCAGGGAACATTCAAAGCGTAGACTGTTTCAGATATTACTCCCATGGAGAAAAGTGCGGATGGTGAATGTTGTATTCAATCCCGATGCAATTTCTGTGTTTCATCAACACCCTGTTAGTCCACAGATTACAGAATGCCACCAGATGTGCATCGGAGACTACTACTGGTCTTCCAGGGAACGGTCAAAGCGTAGACTGTTTGTGACATTACTCCCATGGAGGAAAGTGCGCATGGAGACTGTTGTATTCAATCCCGATGCTATTTCTGTGTTTCATCCACACTCTGATAGTCCACAGATTACAGAATGCCACCAGATGTGCATCGGAAAGTACTACTGCTCTTCCAGGGAAAAATCAAAACGTAGACTGTTTAAGACATTACTCCCAAGGAGGAAATTGCGCATGGTGACTGTTGAATTCAATCCCGATGCAAGTTCTGTGTTTCAACAACACTCTGATAGTCCACAGAATACAGATTGTCTCCAGAAGTGCATCGGAAACTACTACTGGTCTTCCTGGGAACGATCAAAGCGTAGACTGTACCAGACATTACACCCATGGAGGAAACTGTGGATTGCGACAGTTGCATTCACTCCCGATGCAATTTCTGTGTTTCATCAACACTCTGATAGTCCACAGATTACAGAATGCCACCAGATGTGCATCGGAAACTACTACTGGTCTTCCAGGGAACGATCAAAGCGTAGACCCTTAGAGACATTACTCCCATGGAAGAAAGTGCGCAGAGTGACTGTTGTATTCAATCCTGACGCAATTTCTGTGTTTCATCAACACTCTGATAGTCCACAGATTACAGAATGCCTACAGATGTGCATCGGAAACTACCACAGGTCTTCCAGGGAACGATCAAATCGTAGACGGTTTGAGACATTACTCCCATGGATGGAAGTGCGCATGGTGACTGTTGTATTCAATCCAAATGCTATTTCTGTGTTTCACCAACACTCTGGTAGTCCACAGATTACAGAATGCAATCCGATGTGCCCGGAAACTACTAATGGTCTTCCAGGGAACGATCAAAGCGTAGACTGTTTCAGACATTACTCCCATGGAGGAAAGTGCGGATGGTGACGATTGTATTCAATCCAGATTCAATTTCAGTGTTTCATCAACGCTCTGATAGTCCACAGATTACAGAATGCCACCAGATGTGCATCGGAAACTACTACTGGTCTTCAGGGGAACGATCAAAATTTAGACTGTGTGAGACATTACTCCCATGGAGGAAAGTTCTCATGCTGAATGTTGTTATCAAACCCGATGCTATTTCTGTGTTTCATCAACACTCTGACAGTCCACAGATTACAGAATGTCTCCAGATGTGCATCGGAAACTACTACTGGTCTTCCTGGGAACGATCAAAGCGAAGACTGCATCAGACATTACTCCCATGGAGGAAAGTGCGGATTGTGACTGTTGTATTCACCCCAGATGCAATTTCTGTGTTTCATCAACACTTTGAAGTTCCACAGATTACAGAATACCTCCAGATGTGTATCGGAAACTACTACTGGTATTCCAGGGAACGATCAAAGCGTAGACTGTTTCAGATATTACTCCCATGGAGAAAAGTGCGGATGGTGACTGTTGTATTCAATCCCGATGCAATTTCTGTGTTTCATCAACACTCTCATAGTCCACAGATTACAGAATGCCTCAGATATGCATCGGAAACTACTACTGGTCTTCGAGGGAACGATCAAAGCGTAGACTGTTTGAGACATTACTCCCATGGAGGAAAGTGCAATTGGTGACTGTTGTTATCAATCCCGATGCAATTTCTGTGTTTCATCAACACTCTGATAGTCCATTGATTGCAGAATGCCACTAGATGGGCATCGGAAACTATTACTGGTCTTCCAGGGAACGATCAAATCGTAGACTATTTGAGACATTACTAACATGGAGGAAAGTGCGCATGGTGATTGTTGTATTCAAACCCGATGCAATTTCTGTGTTTCATCTACACTCTGATAGTCCACAGATTACAGATAGCCTCCGGATGTGCATCGGAAACTACTACTGGTCTTCCTGGGAACGATCAAAGCGTAGACTGTATCACACATTACTCCCATGGAGGAAAGTGAGAATATTGACTGTTATATTCAATCCCCATGCAATTTCTGTGTTTCATCAACACTCTGTTAGTCCACAGATTACAGAATGCCACCAGATGTGCATCGGAGACTTCTACTGGTCTTCCAGTCAACGATCAAAGTTTAGACTGTTTGAGACATTACTCCCATGGAGGACAGTGCGCATGCTGACTGTTGTATTCAATCCCGATTCTATTTCTAAGTTTCATCCACACTCTGATAGTCCACAGATTACAGAATGCCACCAGATGTGCATCGGAAACTACTACTGCTCCTCCAGGGAACAATCAAAGCGTAGACTGTTTCAGACGTTACTCCCATGGAGGAAATTGCGGATGGTGACTGTTGAATTCAATCCCGATGCAAGTTCTGTGTTTCATCAACACTCTGATAGTCCACAGAATACAGATTGTCTCCAGATGTGCATCGGAAACTACTAGTGGTCTTCCTGGGAACGATCAAAGCGTAGACTCTACCAGACATTACTCCCATTGAGGGAACTGTGGATTGCGACAGTTACATTCACTTCCGATGCAATTTTTGTGTTTCATCAACACTTTGAAGGTCCACAGATTGCAGAATGCCTCCAGATGTGCATCGGAAACTACTACTGATGTTCCAGGGAACGATCTAAGCGTAGACTGATTGAGACATTACTTCCGTGGAGGAAAGTTCGCATGGTGACTGTTGTATTCAATCCCGATGCAATTTCTGTGTTTCATCAACACTCTTATAGTCCACAGATTACAGAATGCCACCAGACGTGCGTCGGAAACTACTATTGGTCTTCCAGGGAACGATCAAAGCGTAGACCGTTAGAGACATTACTCCCATGGAAGAAAGTGCGCATGGTGACTGTTGTATTCAATCCAAATGCTATTTCTGTGTTTCACCAACACTCTGATAGTCCACAGATTACAGACTGCCACCAGATGTGCATCGGAAACTACTACTGGTCTTTCAGGGAACGATCAAAGCGTTGACTGATTGAGACATTCATTACTTCCGTTGAGGAAAGTTCGCATGGTGACTGTTGTATTCAATCCCGATGCAATTTCTGTGTTTCATCAACACTCTTATAGTCCACAGATTACAGAATGCCTCCAGATGTGCATCGGAAACTACTACTGGTATTCCAGGGAACGATCAAAGCGTAGACTGTTTCAGATATTACTCCCATGAAGAAAAGTGCGGATGGTGAATGTTGTATTCAATCCCGATGCAATTTCTGTGTTTCATCAACACCCTGTTAGTCCACAGTTTACAGAATGCCACCAGATGTGCATCGGAGACTACTACTGGTCTTCCAGGGAACGATCAAAGCGTAGACTGTTTGTGACGTTACTCCCATGGAGGAAAGTGCGCATGGAGACTGTTGTATTCAATCCCGATGCTATTTCTGTGTTTCATCCACACTCTGATAGTCCACAGATTACAGAATGCCACCAGATGTGCATCGGAAACTACTACTGCTCTTCCAGGGAACAATCAAAGCGTAAACTGTTTCAGACATTACTCCCATGGAGGAAAGTGTGGATTGCGACAGTTGCATTCACTCCCGATGCAATTTCTGTGTTTCATCAACACTCTGATAGTCCACAGATTACAGAATGCCACCAGATGTGCATCGGAAACTACTACTGGTCTTCCAGGGAACGATCAAAGCGTAGACCCTTAGAGACATTACTCCCATGGAAGAAAGTGCGCAGAGTGACTGTTGTATTCAATCCTGAAGCAATTTCTGTGTTTCATCAACACTCTGATAGTCCACAGATAACAGAATGCCTCCTGATGTGCATCGGAAACTACCACAGGTCTTCCAGGGAACGATCAAATCGTAGACTGTTTGAGACATTACTCCCATGGAGGGAAGTGCGCATGGTGACTGTTGTATTCAATCCAAATCCTATTTCTGTGTTTCACCAACACTCTGGTAGTCCACAGATTACAGAATGCAATCCGATGTGCCCGGAAACTACTAATGGTCATCCAGGGAACGATCAAAGCGTAGACTGTTTCAGACATTACTCCCATGGAGGAAAGTGCGGATGGTGACGATTGAATTCAATCCAGATTCAATTTCAGTGTTTCATCAACACTCTGATAGTCCACAGATTATAGAATGCCACCAGATGTGCATCGGAAACTACTACTGGTCTTCCACTGAACGATCAAAACATAGACTGTTTGAGACATTACTACCGTTTAGGTGACTGTTGTATTCAATCCCGATGCAATTTCTGTGTTTCATCAACACTCAGGTAGTCCACAGATTACAGAATGCCTCCAGATGTGAATCGGAAACTACTACTGGTCTTCCAGGGGACGATCAAAGCGTAGACTGTTTGAGACATTACTCCCGTGGAGGAAAGTTCGCATGGTGAGCGTTGTTATCAAACCCGATGCAATTTCTGTGTTTCATCAACACTCTGACAGTCCACAGATTACAGAATGCCACCAGATGTGCATCGGAAACTACTACTGGTCTTCCAGGGAACGATCAAAGCGTAGTCTGTTTCAGACGTTACTCCCATGGAGGAAAGTGCTGATGGTGACTGTTGTATTCAATCCCGATGCAATTTCTGTGTTTTATCAACACTCTGATAGTCCACAGATTACAGATTGTCTCCAGATGTGCATCGGAAACTACTACTGGTCTTCCTGGGAACGATCAAAGCGTAGACTGTAGCAGACATTACTCCCATGGAGGAAACTGTTGATTGTGACTGTTTTATTCATTCCCGATGCAATATCTGTGTTTCATCAACACTTTGAACGTCCAGAGATTACAGAATGCCTCCAGATGTGCATCGGAAACTACTACTGGTATTCCAGGGAGCGATCAAATCGTAGACTGTTTCACATATTACTCCCATGGAGAAAAGTGCGCATGGTGACTGTTGTATTCAATCCACATGCTATTTCTGTGTTTCATCCACACTCTGATAGTCCACAGATTACAGAACGCCACCAGATGTGCATCGGAAACTACTACTGCTCTTCCAGGGAACAATCAAAGCGTAGATTGTTTCAGACGTTACTCCCATATAGGAAATTGCGGATGGTAACTGTTGAATTCAATCCCGTTGCAAGTTCTGTGTTTCAACAACACTCTGATAGTCCACAGAATACAGATTGTCTCCAGAAGTGCATCGGAAACTACTACTGGTCTTCCTGGGAACGCTCAAAGCGTAGACTGTACCAGACATTACTCCCATCGAGGAAACTGTGGATTGCGACAGTTGCCTTCACTCCCGATGTAATTTCTGTGTTTGTGACTCTGACACTCTGACAGTCCACAGATTACAGAATGCCACCAGATGTGCATCGGAAACTTCTACTGCTCTTCCAGGGAAGAATCAAAGCGTAGACTGTTTCAGACGTTACTCCCATGGAGGAAATTGCGGATGGTGACTGTTGAATTCAATCCCGATGCAAGTTCTGTGTTTCAACAACACTCTGATAGTCCACAGAATACAGATTGTCTCCAGAAGTGCATCGGAAACTACTACTGGTATTCCTGGGAACGATCAAAGCGTAGACTGTACCAGACATTACTCCCATGGAGGAAACTGTGGATTGCGACAGTTGCATTCACTCCCGATGCAATTTCTGTATTTCATCAACACTTTGAAGGTCCACAGATTACAGAATGCCTCGAGATGTGCATCGGAAACTACTACTGGTCTTCCAGTGAACGATCAAAGCGTAGACTGTTTTAGACATTATTCCCATGGAGAAAAGTGCGGATTGTGACTCTTGTATTCAATCCCGATGCAATTTCTGTGTTTCATCAACACTCTCATAGTCCACAGATTACAGAATGCCACCAGATGTGCATCGGAAACTACTACTGGTCTTCCAGGGAACGATCATTTTTTAGACTGTTTGAGACATTACTCCCATGGAGGAAAGTGCGCATGCTGACTGTTGTATTCAATCCCGATGCTATTTCTAAGTTTCATCCACACTCTGATAGTCCACAGATTACAGAATGCCACCAGATGTGCATCGAAAACTACTACTGCTCTTCCAGGGAACAATCAAAGCGTAGACTGTTTCAGACGTTACTCCCATGGAGGAAATTGCGGATGGTGACTGTTGAATCAATCCCGATGCAAGTTCTTTGTTTCATCAAAACTCTGATAGTCCACAGATTACAGAATGCCACAAGATGTGCATCGGAAACTACTACTGGTCTTCCAGGGAACGATCAAAGCGTAGACTGACTGAGACATTACTACCATGGAGGATAGTGCGCATTGTGACTGTTGTATTCAATCCCGATGCAATTTCTGTGTTTCATCAACACTCTTATAGTCCACAGATTACAGAATGCCACCAGACGTGCGTCGGAAACTACTATTGGTCTTCCAGCGAACGATCAAAGCGTAGACCCTTAGGGACATTACTACCATTGAAGAAAGTGCGCATGGTGACCGTTGTATTCAATCCTGATGCAATTTCTGTGTTTCATCAACACTCTGATAGTCCACAGATTACAGAATGCCTCCAGATGTGCATCGGAAACTACCACTGGTCTTCCAGGGAACGATCAAAGCGTAGACTGTTTAAGACATTACTCCCATGGAGGAAAGTGCGCATGGTGACTGTTGTATTCAATCCAAATGCTATTTCTGTGTTTCACCAACACTCTGATAGTCCACAGATTACAGAATGCCATCCGATGTGCACCGAAAACTACTAATGGTCTTCCAGGGAACGATCAAAGCGTAGACTGTTTCAGACATTACTCCCATGGAGGAAAGTGCGGATGGTGACTGTTGCATTCACTCCCGATGCAATTTCTGTGTTTCTGACTCTGACACTCTGACAGTCCACGGATTACAGACTGCCATCAGATGTGCATCGGAAACTACTACTGCTCTTCCAGGGAACAATCAAAGCGTAGACTGTTTCAGACGTTACTCCCATGGAGGAAAGTGCTTATGGTGATTGTTGTATTCAATCCCGATGCAATTTCTGTGTTTTATCAACACTCTGATAGTCCACAGATTACAGATTGTCTCCAGATGTGCATCGGAAACTACTACTGGTCTTCCTGGGAACGATCAAAGCGTAGACTGTACCAGACATTACTCCCATGGAGGAAACTGTGGATTGTGACTGTTTTATTCATTCCCGATGCAATTTCTGTGTTTCATCAACACTTTGAACGTCCAGAGATTACAGAATGCCTCCAGATGTGCATCGGAAACTACTACTGGTATTCCAGGGAACGATCAAATCGTTGACTGTTTCACATATTACTCCCATGGAGAAAAGTGCGGATGGTGACTGTTGTATTCAATCCCGATGCAATTACTGTGTTTCATCAACAGCCTGTTTGTCCACAGATTTCAGAATGCCACCAGATGTGCATCGGAAACTACTACTGCTCTTCCAGGGAACAATCAAAGCGTAGATTGTTTCAGACGTTACTCCCATATAGGAAATTGCGGATGGTAACTGTTGAATTCAATCCCGTTGCAAGTTCTGTGTTTCAACAACACTCTGATAGTCCACAGAATACAGATTGTCTCCAGAAGTGCATCGGAAACTACTACTGGTCTTCCTGGGAACGCTCAAAGCGTAGACTGTACCAGACATTACTCCCACCGAGGAAACTGTGGATTGCGACAGTTGCCTTCACTCCCGATGCAATTTCTGTGTTTGTGACTCTGACACTCTGACAGTCCACAGATTACAGAATGCCACCAGATGTGCATCGGAAACTACTACTGCTCTTCCAGGAAAGAATCAAAGCGTAGACTGTTTCAGACGTTACTCCCATGGAGGAAATTGCGGATGGTGACTGTTGAATTCAATCCCGATGCAAGTTCTGTGTTTCAACAACACTCTGATAGTCCACAGAATACAGATTGTCTCCAGAAGTGCATCGGAAACTACTACTGGTATTCCTGGGAACGATCAGAGCGTAGACTGTTTGTGACATTACTCCCATGGAGGAAAGTGCGCATGGTGACTGTTGTATTCAATCCCGATGCTATTTCTGTGTTTCATCCACACTCTGATAGTCCACTGATTACAGAACGCCACCAGATGTGCATCGGAAACTACTACTGCTCTTCCAGGGAACAATCAAAGCGTAGATTGTTTCAGACGTTACTCCCATATAGGAAATTGCGGATGGTAACTGTTGAATTCAATCCCGTTGCAAGTTCTGTGTTTCAACAACACTCTGATAGTCCACAGAATACAGATTGTCTCCAGAAGTGCATCGGAAACTACTACTGGTCTTCCTGGGAACGCTCAAAGCGTAGACTGTACCAGACATTACTCCCATCGAGGAAACTGTGGATTGCGACAGTTGCCTTCACTCCCGATGCAATTTCTGTGTTTGTGACTCTGACACTCTGACAGTCCACAGATTACAGAATGCCACCAGATGTGCATCGGAAACTACTACTGCTCTTCCAGGGAAGAATCAAAGCGTAGACTGTTTCAGACGTTACTCCCATGGAGGAAATTGCGGATGGTGACTGTTGAATTCAATCCCGATGCAAGTTCTGTGTTTCAACAACACTCTGATAGTCCACAGAATACAGATTGTCTCCAGAAGTGCATCGGAAACTACTACTGGTATTCCTGGGAACGATCAAAGCGTAGACTGTAACAGACATTACTCCCATGGAGGAAACTGTGGATTGCGACAGTTGCATTCACTGCCGATGCAATTTCTGTATTTCATCAACACTTTGAAGGTCCACAGATTACAGAATGCCTCGAGATGTGCATCGGAAACTACTACTGGTCTTCCAGTGAACGATCAAAGCGTAGACTGTTTTAGACATTATTCCCATGGAGAAAAGTGCGGATTGTGACTCTTGTATTCAATCCCGATGCAATTTCTGTGTTTCATCAACACTCTCATAGTCCACAGATTACAGAATGCCACCAGATGTGCATCGGAAACTACTACTGGTCTTCCAGGGAACGATCAAAGTTTAGACTGTTTGAGACATTACTCCCATGGAGGAAAGTGCGCATGCTGACTGTTGTATTCAATCCCGATGCTATTTCTAAGTTTCATCCACACTCTGATAGTCCACAGATTACAGAATGCCACCAGATGTGCATCGAAAACTACTACTGCTCTTCCAGGGAACAATCAAAGCGTAGACTGTTTCAGACGTTACTCCCATGGAGGAAATTGCGGATGGTGACTGTTGAATTCCATCCCGATGCAAGTTCTGTGTTTCATCAACACTCTGATAGTCCACAGAATACAGATTGTCTCCAGATGTGCATCGGAAACTACTAGTGGTCTTCCTGGGAACGATCAAAGCGTAGACTCTACCAGACATTACTCCCATTGAGGAAACTGTGGATTGCGACAGTTGCATTCACTCCCGATGCAATTTCTGTGTTTCATCAACACTTTGAAGGTCCACAGATTGCAGAATGCCTCCAGATGTGCATCGGAAACTACTACTGGTGTTCCAGGAAACGATCAAAGCGTAGACTGATTGAGACATTACTTCCGTTTAGGAAAGTTCGCATGGTGACTGTTGTATTCAATCCCGATGCAATGTCTGTGTTTCATCAACACTCGTATAGTCCACAGATTACAGAATGCCACCAGACGTGCGTCGGAAACTACTATTGGTCTTCCAGGGAACGATCAAAGCGTAGACTGTTTGAGACATTACTCCCAAGGAGGAAAGTGCGCATGGTGACTGTTGTATTCAATCCCGATGCAATTTCTGTGTTTCATTAACACCCTGATAGACCACAGATTACAGTATGCCTCCAGATGTGCATCGGAAATTACTACTGGTCTTCCAGGGAACAATCAAAGCGTAGACTGTTTGAGACATTACTCCCATGGAGGAAGGTGAGAATATTGACTGTTATATTCAATCCCCATGCAATTTCTGTGTTTCATCAACACTCTGTTAGTCCACAGAATACAGATTGTCTCCAGATGTGAATCGGAAACTACTAGTGGTCTTCCTGGGAACGATCCAAGCGTAGACTCTACCAGACATTACTCCCATTGAGGAAACTGTGGATTGCGACAGTTGCATTCACTCCCGATGCAATTTCTGTGTTTCATCAACACTTTGAAGGTCCACAGATTGCAGAATGCCTCCAGATGTGCATCGGAAACTACTACTGGTGTTCCAGGAAACGATCAAAGCGTAGACTGATTGAGACATTACTTCCGTTTAGGAAAGTTCGCATGGTGACTGTTGTATTCAATCCCGATGCAATGTCTGTGTTTCATCAACACTCGTATAGTCCACAGATTACAGAATGCCACCAGACGTGCGTCGGAAACTACTATTGGTCTTCCAGGGAACGATCAAAGCGTAGACTGTTTGAGACATTACTCCCAAGGAGGAAAGTGCGCATGGTGACTGTTGTATTCAATCCCGATGCAATTTCTGTGTTTCATTAACACCCTGATAGACCACAGATTACAGTATGCCTCCAGATGTGCATCGGAAATTACTACTGGTCTTCCAGGGAACAATCAAAGCGTAGACTGTTTGAGACATTACTCCCATGGAGGAAGGTGAGAATATTGACTGTTATATTCAATCCCCATGCAATTTCTGTGTTTCATCAACACTCTGTTAGTCCACAGAATACAGATTGTCTCCAGATGTGCATCGGAAACTACTATTGGTCTTCCAGGGAACGATCAAAGCGTAGACCGTTAGAGACATTACTCCCATGGAAGAAAAAGCGCATGGTGACTGTTGTATTCAATCCAAATGCTATTACTGTGTTTCACCAACACACTGATAGTCCACAGATTACAGAATGCCACCAGATGTTCATCGGAAACTACTACTGGTCTTTCAGGGATCGATCAAAGCGTAGACTGATTGAGACATTATTTCCGTGGAGGAAAGTTCGCATGGTGACTGTTGTATTCAATCCCGATGCAATTTCGGTGTTTCATCAACACTCTTATAGTCCACAGATTACAGAATGCCTCCAGATGTGCATCGGAAACTACTACTGGTATTCCAGGGAACGATCAAAGCGTAGACTGTTTCAGATATTACTCCCGTGGAGAAAAGTGTGGATGTTGAATGTTGTATTCAATCCCGATGCAATTTCTGTGTTTCATCAACACCCTGTTAGTCCACAGATTACAGAATGCCACCAGATGTGCATCGGAAACTACTACTGATCTTCCAGGGAACAATCAAAGCGTAGACTGTTTCAGACGTTACTCCCATGGAGGAAATTGCGCATGGTGACTGTTGAATTCAATCCCGATGCAAGTTCTGTGATTCAACAACACTCTGATAGTCCACAGAATACAGATTGTCTCCAGAAGTGCATCGGAAACTACTACTGGTCTTCCTGGGAACGATCAAAGCGTAGACTGTACCAGACATTACTCCCATGGAGGAAACTGTGGATTGCGACAGTTGCATTCACTCCCGATGCAATTTCTGTGTTTCTGACTCTGACACTCTGACAGTCCACAGATTACAGAATGCCACCAGATGTGCATCGTAAACTACTACTGGTCTTCCAGGGAACGATCAAAGCGTAGACCCTTAGAGACATTACTCCCATGGAAGAAAGTGCGCATAGTGACTGTTGTATTCAATCCTGATGCAATTTCTGTGTTTCATCAACACTCTCATAGTCCACAGATTACAGAATGCCACCAGATGTGCATCGGAAACTACTACTGGTCTTCCAGGGAACGATCAAAGTTTAGACTGTTTGAGACATTACTCCCATGGAGGAAAGTGCGCATGCTGACTGTTGTATTCAATCCCGATGCTATTTCTAAGTTTCATCCACACTCTGATAGTCCACAGATTACAGAATGCCACCAGATGTGCATCGAAAACTACTACTGCTCTTCCAGGGAACAATCAAAGCGTAGACTGTTTCAGACGTTACTCCCATGGAGGAAATTGCGGATGGTGACTGTTGAATTCCATCCCGATGCAAGTTCTGTGTTTCATCAACACTCTGATAGTCCACGGAATACAGATTGTCTCCAGATGTGCATCGGAAACTACTAGTGGTCTTCCTGGGAACGATCAAAGCGTAGACTCTACCAGACATTACTCCCATTGAGGAAACTGTGGATTGCGACAGTTGCATTCACTCCCGATGCAATTTCTGTGTTTCATCAACACTTTGAAGGTCCACAGATTGCAGAATGCCTCCAGATGTGCATCGGAAACTACTACTGGTGTTCCAGGGAACGATCAAAGCGTAGACTGATTGAGACATTACTTCCGTGGAGGAAAGTTCGCATGGTGACTGTTGTATTCAATCCCGATGCAATGTCTGTGTTTCATCAACACTCGTATAGTCCACAGATTACAGAATGCCACCAGACGTGCGTCGGAAACTACTATTGGTCTTCCAGGGAACGATCAAAGCGTAGACTGTTTGAGACATTACTCCCAAGGAGGAAAGTGCGCATGGTGACTGTTGTATTCAATCCCGATGCAATTTCTGTGTTTCATTAACACTCTGATAGACCACAGATTACAGTATGCCTCCAGATGTGCATCGGAAATTACTACTGGTCTTACAGGGAACAATCAAAGCGTAGACTGTTTGAGACATTACTCCCATGGAGGAAGGTGAGAATATTGACTGTTATATTCAATCCCCATGCAATTTCTGTGTTTCATCAACACTCTGTTAGTCCACAGAATACAGATTGTCTCCAGATGTGAATCGGAAACTACTAGTGGTCTTCCTGGGAACGATCCAAGCGTAGACTCTACCAGACATTACTCCCATTGAGGAAACTGTGGATTGCGACAGTTGCATTCACTCCCGATGCAATTTCTGTGTTTCATCAATACTTTGATGGTCCACAGTTTGCAGAATGCCTCCAGATGTGCATCGGAAACTACTATTGGTCTTCCAGGGAACGATCAAAGCGTAGACCGTTAGAGACATTACTCCCATGGAAGAAAAAGCGCATGGTGACTGTTGTATTCAATCCAAATGCTATTACTGTGTTTCACCAACACACTGATAGTCCACAGATTACAGAATGCCACCAGATGTTCATCGGAAACTACTACTGGTCTTTCAGGGAACGATCAAAGCGTAGACTGATTGAGACATTATTTCCGTGGAGGAAAGTTCGCATGGTGACTGTTGTATTCAATCCCGATGCAATTTCGGTGTTTCATCAACACTCTTATAGTCCACAGATTACAGAATGCCTCCAGATGTGCATCGGAAACTACTACTGGTATTCCAGGGAACGATCAAAGCGTAGACTGTTTCAGATATTACTCCCGTGGAGAAAAGTGTGGATGGTGAATGTTGTATTCAATCCCGATGCAATTTCTGTGTTTCATTAACACTCTGATAGACCACAGATTACAGTATGCCTCCAGATGTGCATCGGAAATTACTACTGGTCTTCCAGGGAACAATCAAAGCGTAGACTGTTTGAGACATTACTCCCATGGAGGAAGGTGAGAATATTGACTGTTATATTCAATCCCCATGCAATTTCTGTGTTTCATCAACACTCTGTTAGTCCACAGAATACAGATTGTCTCCAGATGTGAATCGGAAACTACTAGTGGTCTTCCTGGGAACGATCCAAGCGTAGACTCTACCAGACATTACTCCCATTGAGGAAACTGTGGATTGCGACAGTTGCATTCACTCCCGATGCAATTTCTGTGTTTCATCAATACTTTGATGGTCCACAGTTTGCAGAATGCCTCCAGATGTGCATCGGAAACTACTATTGGTCTTCCAGGGAACGATCAAAGCGTAGACCGTTAGAGACATTACTCCCATGGAAGAAAAAGCGCATGGTGACTGTTGTATTCAATCCAAATGCTATTACTGTGTTTCACCAACACACTGATAGTCCACAGATTACAGAATGCCACCAGATGTTCATCGGAAACTACTACTGGTCTTTCAGGGAACGATCAAAGCGTAGACTGATTGAGACATTATTTCCGTGGAGGAAAGTTCGCATGGTGACTGTTGTATTCAATCCCGATGCAATTTCGGTGTTTCATCAACACTCTTATAGTCCACAGATTACAGAATGCCTCCAGATGTGCATCGGAAACTACTACTGGTATTCCAGGGAACGATCAAAGCGTAGACTGTTTCAGATATTACTCCCGTGGAGAAAAGTGTGGATGGTGAATGTTGTATTCAATCCCGATGCAATTTCTGTGTTTCATCAACACCCTGTTAGTCCACAGATTACAGAATGCCACCAGATGTGCATCGGAAACTACTACTGATCTTCCAGGGAACAATCAAAGCGTAGACTGTTTCAGACGTTATTCCCATGGAGGAAATTGCGCATGGTGACTGTTGAATTCAATCCCGATGCAAGTTCTGTGATTCAACAACACTGTGATAGTCCACAGAATACAGATTGTCTCCAGAAGTGCATCGGAAACTACTACTGGTCTTCCTGGGAACGATCAAAGCGTAGACTGTACCAGACATTACTCCCATGGAGGAAACTGTGGATTGCGACAGTTGCATTCACTCCCGATGCAATTTCTGTGTTTCTGACTCTGACACTCTGACAGTCCACAGATTACAGAATGCCACCAGATGTGCATCGTAAACTACTACTGGTCTTCCAGGGAACGATCAAAGCGTAGACCCTTAGAGACATTACTCCCATGGAAGAAAGTGCGCATAGTGACTGTTGTATTCAATCCTGATGCAATTTCTGTGTTTCATCAACACTCTGATAGTCCACAGATTACAGAATGCCTCCAGATGTGCATCGGAAACTACCACTGGTCTTCCAGGGAACGATCAAATCTTAGACTGTTTGAGACATTACTCCCATGGAGGGAAGTGCGCATGGTGACTGTTGTATTCAATCCAAATGCTATTTCTGTGTTTCACCAACACTCTGGTAGTCCACAGATTACAGAGTGCCATCCGATGTGCCCGGAAACTACTAATGGTCTTCCAGGGAACGATCAAAGCGTAGACTGTTTCAGACATTACTCCCATGGAGGAAAGTGCGGATGGTGACGATAGTATTCAATCCAGATTCAATTTCAGTGTTTCATCAACACTCTGATAGTCCACAGACTACAGAATGCCACCAGATGTGCATCGGAAACTACTACTGGTCTTCCAGGGAACGATCAAAGCACAGACTGATTGAGACATTACTCCCGTTTAGGAAAGTGCACTTGGTGACTGTTGTATTCAATCCCGATGCATTTTCTGTGTTTCATAAACACTCAGATAGTCCACAGATTACAGAATGCCTCCAGATGTGAATCGGAAACTACTACTGGTCTTCCAGGGGACGATCAAAGCGTAGACTGTTTGAGACATTACTCCCGTGGAGGAGAGTTCGCATGGTGACTGTTGTTATTAAACCCGATGCAATTTCTGTGTTTCATCTACACTCTGACAGTCCACAGATTACAGAATGCCACCAGATGTGCATTGGAAACTACTACTGGTCTTCCAGGGAACGAACAAAGCGTAGTCTGTTTCAGACGTTACATCCATGGAGGAAAGTGCTTATGGTGACTGTTGTATTCAATCCCGATGCAATTTCTGTGTTTTATCAACGCTCTGATAGACCACAGATTACAGATTGTCTCCAGATGTGCATCGGAAACTACTACTGGTCTTCCTGGGAACGATCAAAGCGTAGACTGTATCAGACATTACTCCCATGGAGGAAAGTGCGGATTGTGACGGTTGTATTCACTCCCGATGCAATTTCTGTGTTTCATCAACACTTTGAACGTCCACAGATTACAGAATGCCTCCAGATGTGCATCGGAAACTACTACTGGTATTCCAGGGAACGATCAAAGCGTAGACTGTTTCAGATATTACTCCCATGGAGAAAAGTGCGGATGGTAACTGTTGTATTCAATCCCGATGCAATTTCTGTGTTTCATCAACACCCTGTTAGTCCACAGATATCAGAATGCCACCAGATGTGCATCGGAGACTACTGCTGGTCTTCCAGGGAACGATCAAAGCGTAGCCTGTTTGTGACATTACTCCCATGGAGGAAAGTGCGCATGGTGACTGTTGCATTCAATCCCGATGCTATTTCTGTGTTTCATCCACACTCTGATAGCCCACAGATTACATAATGCCACCAGATGTGCATCGGAAACTACTACTGCTCTTCCAGGGAACAATCAAAGCGTTGATTGTTTCAGACGTTACTCCCATGGAGGAAATTGCGGATGGTGACTGTTGAATTCAATCCCGATGCAAGGTCTGTGTTTCAACAACACTCTGATAGTCCACAGAATACAGATTGTCTCCATAAGTGCATCGGAATCTACTACTGGTCTTCCTGGGAACGATCAAAGCATAGACTGTACCAGACATTACTCCCATGGAGGAAACTGTGGATTGCGACAGTTGCATTCACTCCCGATGCAATTTCTGTGTTTCTGACTCTGCAACTCTTGACAGTCCACAAATTAGAGAATGCCACCAAATGTGCATCGGAAACTACTACTGCTCTTCCAGGGAACAATCAAAGCGTAGACTGTTTCAGACGTTACTCCCATGGAGGAAATTGCGGATGGTGACTGTTGAATTCAATCCCGATGCAATTTCTATGTTTCATCAACACTTTAAAGGTCCACAGATTACAGAATGCCTCCAGATGTGCATCGGAAACTACTACTGGTCTTCCAGTGAACGATCAAAGCGTAGACTGTTTTAGACATTATTCCCATGGAGAAAAGTGCGGATTGTGACTGTTGTATTTAATCCCGATGCAATTTCTGTGTTTCATCAACACTCTGATAGTCCACAGATTACAGAATGCCACCAGATGTGCATCGGAAACTATTATTGGTCTTCCAGGGAACGATCAAAGCGTAGACTGATTGAGACATTACTTCCGTGGAGGAAAGTGCGCATTGTGACTGTTGTATTCAATCCCGATGCAATTTCTGTGTTTCATCAACACTCTTATAGTCCACAGATTACAGAATGCCACCAGACGTGCGTCGGAAACTACTATTGGTCTTCCAGGGAACGATCAAAGCGTAGACCCTTAGGGACATTACTACCATGGAAGAAAGTGCGCATGGTGACTGTTGAATTCAAACCCGATGCAAGTTCTGTGTTTCAACAACACTCTGATAGTCCACAGAATACAGATTGTCTCCAGACCTGCATCGGAAACTACTACTGGTCTTCCTGGGAACGATCAAAGCGTAGACTGTACCAGACATTGCCCCCAGGGGCTCAGCATTCACTTGCTGAGTACGGGCTTGGCGACCCCGGGGTCCTGAGCTGGGGACTGGTCTGCGCCGCCAGTGCCCTGACACCGTAACCCCCGGACATGCTTCAGCGACCACCGTACGGCGCGGTGGTGAAACGTTGTGTGCTGCGGGGAATGGTAATCTTGGCTTGACCGCCTGGATTGCGAGGAAGGCCAACCTCTATAAAAACCCCTCAATCTTTCGGTGTGCTCCGCGCCTAGAAGATGCATGGCTGTTGGGGTGGAACAGTCGCAAGCGGGCAACCTCTGGGGCACCTGCCGCACCCCAGTTGTAAAAGGCTTACTCAGGCACGCGGGGCTCTGTCTGAGCGGACTTTTAGTTCCCTAGCTGCTCGTGGGACCACAATGGACCCTTCGACCTCTACTTTTCCCCCTACCAGTGGCTTGGGTGGGCCGCTGGTTGGAAAACACACCCAATCGAAAAAGCGGCTACGCGCTGCGAGTCCTCCAGCGCCTGGTGTTGCTAGAGATTTAACAGAATGTAGTAACGGAGCACATGCTGATCATCAGAATGTGTTTTTGATTATTAAAAGGAAGGAGGGTAGCTTTGAGAGGCTTTCTCCCTTTTACATCCACAAGGGTCTTGAGGGAATTGCAGGAACGCTGAAATCTGTAAAGCGACTGCGCAATGGGACTCTGTTAGTTGAAACTTCTAGTTCCCGTCAAGTCGCTGCCCTTCGGAAAGCAAATTGTCTAGGAGAGTACGCTGTCGAGACCGAGCTCCACTCCACTTTGAACTATAGTAAGGGTGTTGTGACGTGTAGGGACTTGGTGGATATCCCCATAGACGTGCTAAAATCTGAGTGGGCTGACGAAGGAATTGTTGACGTGCAGCACATTATGAAACGAGTCAATGGGGACCTCGTCAAATCTGACTCGTTTATTCTCACATTCAGTTGCCCGAGACTCCCGGAGCATGTTAAAGCGGGGTTCTTACGTTTGTCCGTACGGCCATATTTCCCCAACCCAATGCGCTGTTTTAAATGTCAGCGCTTTGGGCATACTACGTTGGGGTGCAATGGAATAGCCACGTGTGGTAAATGTGGTCAGCCTGCCCATGACGGAGCCGATTGTTCCTCGCCTGTGAAGTGCGTGAATTGCTCTGGGAGTCACCCTGTCTGGAGCCGGATCTGCCCCATCTATCTCGAAGAGCGGAAGGTACAGGAGATTAAAACCTCTAAGCGCATCCCCTATGGTGAGGCCAAGAAGATCTTTAAGGCCATGCAACCTCCTGTGTTTTCAACATCTTTCGCTTCCGCTCTCAAAAAACCGGTACAACTGGCCACTGTTGCTACACAAACGGAGGTTGCTAGTGTTAGCACTAAAACCTGCGCTTGCCAGTGCACTTGTGCTGCTGCGGTTGTTTTGCAATCTGCGGCTCTCCCCGCTACATCGGACAAGGCCGTGGTTGCTGACATTGAGGTACTTCCAGCCTCCCCCCATATGGCGCCTTCTGCCCAGGCGAGTCAACCTCCAACTGTTGACAAGGCTCTGCATTCCAAGCCCCCCAAGACAAAGCCTCAGAAGCTGAAGGTTCTGCCACCTGAGGAGACTAGTCAGCGTCGGTCCGATGATGATGCCATCGTACTGTCTGACATCTCCCGTGGGTCGTCATCGGATCTTATGGACATTGATGTCGACCGGGGGCGGTCTTCTCGCCCCAGGAATAAATCTCCGGCCAGTACGGTCTCTCCTCCAAAGCACAGAGGCAGGGTGAAAGTTCAGCCACCCTGATCACTGGCTCCCATATTACAGTGGAACCTGAATGGTTTCAGGACGCATGTGGCCGAATTACAACTCCTCATACGAGAGTGCCCCTTGTGCTTATGTCTCCAAGAGACACATTTTCGGGCCACTGATTCTCCTTCTTTACGCGGCTATACCGCATATCGAAAAGATGATCTGACGGGGCAAAGGGCAAAGGGTGGTGTTGCAGTTTTTGTCCGTGATGTGCACCCCTCATCTGAGCTCCCTCTCGTCACCGACTTGCAAGCAGTTGCAGTTGACATTCTTGTGGGTCGGAGGCTCACAGTCTGTTCTGTTTATTTACCACCTCCGGATGCGATAGACACTGAGGCTCTCACGGACCTTATTAGCCAACTCCCTCGCCCATTTCTTCTTCTGGGGGACTTCAACGATCATAATGTCTTATGGGGCTCTCCGACTACTTGCCCCAGGGGTCGCATTCTGGAAAGCGTCATGATGTCTGAAGAACTGTGCCTCCTCAACTCTGGTGCTCCCACTCATTTCTGTACTGCTTCCGGATCGTCATCGGCTATTGACCTTTCCTTTTGCTCTCCTGCACTCGCGGATTCTGCTCTGTGGGAGGCTGCAGCTGACCTCCATTCTAGTGACCACTTCCCCCTCTGGATTCGCCTCCTGGATGAGGCTGTGGCATTACCAGTGCCGCCCCGGTGGCACCTTTGCAGAGCTGACTGGACACTTTTCAGCCAACTGGCTGTTTTGGAACACCGTGCCAGCGTCCACGAATGGGTAGACCATGTTGCAGCCGTGATCTCTCATGCTGCTGAATTGTCCATCCCACGGTCATCCGGTCATCCCAAGAGGCGTCCTGTCCCTTGGTGGACCACTGAGTGCCACTCAGCCATCCGCGCCCGCCGTGCAGCACTGCGCCGCTTCAAGTGCCGTCCCTCAGCTGACAATCTTGCGGCCTTTCGAGTGGCAAGGGCCAGAGCGCGGCGGGTGATTAAAGAGAGCAAACGACGGTCATGGCAATCGTTCTTGAATTCCATCTCTCGCTCCACTAGTTCTACGAAAGTATGGGAAGCAATCAGGAGGATTTCCGGGAAACTCAGCCAGCTACCTGTCACGGCTTTGCTGCATCAGGGATGTCTCCTCACGGCGCCGAGAGACATTGCCCAGACACTGGCCATGCATTTTGCGGAATCTACCGCCACTATTAACTGTGATCCAGATTTCTGCCGCTACCGCACTGCCATCGAAAGGGGTCACTTGGACTTCCGGTCTCTAAATTCTGAACCCTATAACTGCCCCTTCACAATGTGGGAACTGGATTCTGCGCTGTCTGTGGCTCATGATACTGCGCCTGGTCATGATCAAATCCGGTACAGCATGCTGCGGCACCTGTCGCTGCCATCCAAGGAAGTTCTCCTGAACTGTTTCAATATGATATGGTTATGTGGCACGTACCCTGACTCGTGGAGGGAGGCAATTTTGATTCCCCTCCTCAAACCAGGGAAGGACCGAACGCATCCCAGTAGTTATCGGAGTATTGCCTTGACGAGCTGTGTT
Organism: Schistocerca gregaria; assembly: GCF_023897955.1. Classification (NCBI taxonomy): domain Eukaryota; kingdom Metazoa; phylum Arthropoda; class Insecta; order Orthoptera; family Acrididae; genus Schistocerca; species Schistocerca gregaria. The sequence goes on along the minus strand of NC_064926.1, from coordinate 10,874,030 downwards.
GGGAAGACGTTGGAACGAATGGTCAACCGCCGCCTGGTTTGGCTGCTCGAGACCAGGCAGCTCCTTAGCCCCTCTCAGTGTGGCTTTCGGAGATGTCGTTCCACTATAGACAACTTGACCCTGCTTGAGGCCGCCATCCAGCAGGCCTTTCTACGTAACCAGCATTGTCTAGGGGTATTCTTTGACATTAATAAGGCGTATGACACTACTTGGCGCCGCCTTATCCTCAATCAACTCCATGAGTGGGGCTTTCGTGGCCGTCTCCCCATCTTCATTCGGTCCTTTCTTTCTCACCGCCTCTTTCGGTATCGGGTTGGTAATGTGCTATCGGATTTGTACGTGCAGGAGAATGGTGTTCCTCAGGGCAGCGTTTTAAGTGTCACCCTCTTTGCCGTTGCTATTAACAGTATCACGTCCAGTATCCGGAGTCCTGCCCAATGCTCCTTGTTTGTGGACGATTTTGCTGTTTTCTGTTCTTCCTCCAGTCTTGTCAGTGCTAGTCGGCAGTTACAGCTTACGATAAAGCGCTTAGAGGCATGGACTGCAAAGACGGGTTTTACCTTTTCTGCAGACAAATCTGTGTGTGTTCATTTTAATCGTTCTCGGCGTCTTTTTCCCCCCCCTGAATTGCGTCTGAGGGACACCGTTCTTCCTTTTAGAGACACTGTGAGGTTCCTGGGCCTCACTTTTGATTCCAAGTTGTCGTGGTTGCCTCACCTTAAAGACCTCAAGGTGCGGGCCCTGAAGGCACTGAATATTTTGAAGTGTCTGAGCCATCGGTCCTGGGGAGCAGATCGGGCGCGTCTGCTGCAGTTTTATAGGGCTTTCGTCCGATCGCGTCTTGACTATGCTTGCACCGTGTATGGGTCAGCAAGGCCTTCGTATCTGAAGATCCTTGACGCAGTACACCATGAGGGTGTCAGGCTGGCCACTGGTGCCTTCCGTACCAGTCCCATCCCCAGCCTGTGTGCTGAGGCAGGGGAACCGCCGCTCGCCATCCGGCGGAAACTCCTCATGGTGCGACGGGTGTGTCATTTCCTTTCCTGTCCTACCTCCCCTGCGTACCCTACCGTTGCCCGACCGCCTATGGAACGTCTATTTTCCAGTCGTCCCAGGGCAACAAAACCATTTGGGATTCGTGCCAAGCATTTGCTTGAGTCCCTTGGTGTGGAGCGTGTGGCCCCCCAACGACAAGGTTTTACTCGCCTGCCTCCCTGGTTGCTCCAGAGGCCCAGCATCCTTTTAGACTTGTCGGAGAACCGGAGGAACTGCACTCCGGCGTTTGTTTTTACCTCCTTATTTTACGATATTTTAAACCAGCATGCGGACCATGTACCTGTATTCACAGATGGCTCTAAACAGGGGGACACTGTTGGTTGTGCTGTTGTTTTCCCTGATCGAGTCGTCAAGTTACGGCTTCCTGCGGTGTTTACCATCCTCGATGCCGAATTGTTTGCAATATTGCGGGCATTGGAGCAGATGAGATGTGTTCCCAGTATTAAGTTCCTCATCTGTTCTGACTCCCTGAGTGCCCTTCACACCATTCAACACTTGTACCCAGCGGATACGGTCGTCCAGAACATCCATGATGCCCTACTCCACCTGCAACGGCAGGGGAAGGAGGTTTCTTTCTGCTGGGTGCCGGGGCACGTGGGTATTAGGGGCAACGAACTGGCGGATGTGGCTGCCAAAGATGCATGTTCCCTCCCTCACGTTGTTGAATGTGCCGTCCCCCTCCATGCTGTAACCTCCCTTTTGCGTTTTCGTGTTATGCATCAATGGGAAGAGGAGTGGTTGGCAGTTTCTGACAATAAGCTGCGTCTGGTAAAGGCCACTACGCGACCATGGCGTACGTCCTACCAGTCATACAGGCGGTATGAGGTTCTCCTCACTCGCCTCCGCATTGGACACAGTCCCTTCACGCATGGTTTTTTACTCCGGCGGGAGGACCCCCCAATCTGCAGTGCTTGTGGCGTCCAGATTACTGTCCGCCACATTTTACTTGACTGTCTTTTATTCTCTGACCAGAGGGCGGTGGTTTCCTTGCCACCGGATTTGCCCTCTATTTCGCAAGACGACGCAGCGACTGTCGTTAAGGTTTTACGGTTTTGTGTCCTGTCCAATCTGTTGCCTCGGATTTTAGGGAGAAGGTTTTAATGTGCTGCTGGGTGACTGGCTCACCCAGTTTTTAGGTAAGAGGTCCGCCAGTCACGATTACCTCCTTGTTTCACTTCGGTATCTGTTCTCTTTTCCTTGTGTTTCCTTTCCTTTTTTAGTGTGTTTCTTCTCCTCTTGTTTTGCCTCTGTATGTGCGCATTTGGAACTGCATCAGGCCTGTGTCTTTTAGCCGTTCTCCTTGTTCGGCGTCCGTCTTCGTCCCTTCACCGCCTGTGTTCCTGTTTCTATGCGCTTGGGCGCTGATGACCACGCTGTTTAGCGCCCGTAAACCTCAAACACACACACACACACCTGTACCAGACATTACTCCCATGGAGGAAACTGTGGATTGCGACAGTTGCATTCACTCCCGATGCAATTTCTGTGTTTCTGACTCTGACACTCTGACAGTCCACAGATTACAGAATGCCTCCAGATGTGAATCGGAAACTACTACTGGTCTTCCAGGGAACGAACAAAGCGTAGTCTGTTTCAGACGTTACACCCATGGAGGAAAGTGCTTATGGTGACTGTTGTATTCAATCCCGATGCAATTTCTGTGTTTTATCAACGCTCTGATAGACCACAGATTACAGATTGTCTCCAGATGTGCATCGGAAACTACTACTGGTCTTCCTGGGAACGATCAAAGCGTAGACTGTTGGAGACATTACTCCCGTGGAGGAAAGTTCGCATGGTGACTGTTGTTATCAAACCCGATGCAATTTCTGTGTTTCATCAACACTCTGACAGTCCACAGATTACAGAATGCCACCAGATGTGCATCGGAAACTACTACTGGTCTTCCAGGGAACGATCAAAGCGTAGACTGTTTCAGACATTACTCCCATGGAGGAAAGTGCGGATGGTGACGATTGTATTCAATCCAGATTCAATTTCAGTGTTTCATCAACACTCTGATAGTCCACAGATTACAGAATGCCACCAGATGTGCATCGGAAACTACTACTGGTCTTCCAGGGAACGATCAAAGCATGGACTGTTTGAGACATTACTCCCGTTTAGGAAAGTGCGCTTGGTGACTGTTGTATTCAATCCCGATGCATTTTCTGTGTTTCATCAACACTCAGATAGTCCACAGATTACAGAATGCCTCCAGATGTAAATCGGAAACTACTACTGGTCTTCCAGGGGACGATCAAAGCGTAGACTGTTGGAGACATTACTCCCGTGGAGGAAAGTTCGCATGGTGACTGTTGTTATCAAACCCGATGCAATTTCTGTGTTTCATCAACACTCTGACAGTCCACAGATTACAGAATGCCACCAGATGTGCATCGGAAACTACTACTGGTCTTCCAGGGAACGAACAAAGCGTAGTCAGTTTCAGACGTTACACCCATGGGGGAAAGTGCTTATGGTGACTGTTGTATTCAATCCCGATGCAATTTCTGTGTTTTATCAACGCTCTGATAGACCACAGATTACAGATTGTCTCCAGATGTGCATCGGAAACTACTACTGGTCTTTCTGGGAACGATCAAAGCGTAGACTGTATCAGACATTACTCCCATGGAGGAAAGTGCGGATTGTGACGGTTGTATTCACTCCCGTTGCAATTTCTGTGTTTCATTAACACTTTGAACGTCGACAGATTACAGAATGCCTCCAGATGTGCATCGGAAACTACTACTGGTATTCCAGGGAACGATCAAAGCGTAGACTCTTTCAGATATTACTCCCATGGAGAAAAGTGCGGATGGTGACTGTTGTATTCAATCCCGATGCAATTTCTGTGTTTCATCAACAACCTGTTAGTCCACAGATATCAGAATGCCACCAGATGTGCATCGGAGACTACTGCTGGTCTTCCAGGGAACGATCAAAGCGTAGACTGTTTGTGACATTACTCCCATGGAGGAAAGTGCGCATGGTGACTGTTGCATTCAATCCCGATGCTATTTCTGTGTTTCATCCACACTCTGATAGCCCACAGATTACATAATGCCACCAGATGTGCATCGGAAACTACTACTGCTCTTCCAGGGAACAATCAAAGCGTTGATTGTTTCAGACGTTACTCCCATGGAGGAAATTGCGGATGGTGACTGTTGAATTCAATCCCGATGCAAGTTCTGTGTTTCAACAACACTCTGATAGTCCACAGAATACAGATTGTCTCCATAAGTGCATCGGAAACTACTACTGGTCTTCCTGGGAACGATCAAAGCATAGACTGTACCAGACATTACTCCCATGGAGGAAACTGTGGACTGCGACAGTTGCATTCACTCCAGATGCAATTTCTGTGTTTCTGACTCTGCAACTCTGACAGTCCACAAATTAGAGAATGCCACCAGATGTGCATCGGAAACTACTACTGCTCTTCCAGGGAACAATCAAAGCGTAGACTGTTTCAGACGTTACTCCCATGGAGGAAATTGCGGATGGTGACTGTTGAATTCAATCCCGATGCAATTTCTATGTTTCATCAACACTTTGAAGGTCCACAGATTACAGAATGCCTCCAGATGTGCATCAGAAACTACTACTGGTCTTGCAGTGAACGATCAAAGCGTAGACTGTTTTAGACATTATTCCCATGGAGAAAAGTGCGGATTGTGACTGTTGTATTCAATCCCGATGCAATTTCTGTGTTTCATCAACACTCTGATAGTCCACAGATTACAGAATGCCACCAGATGTGCATCGGAAACTATTACTGGTCTTCCAGGGAACGATCAAAGCGTAGACTGATTGAGACATTACTTCCGTGGAGGAAAGCGCGCATTGTGACTGTTGTATTCAATCCCGATGCAATTTCTGTGTTTCATCAACACTCTTATAGTCCACAGATTACAGAATGCCAACAGACGTGCGTCGGAAACTAATATTGGTCTTCCAGGGAACGATCAAAGCGTAGACCCTTAGGGGCATTACTACCATGGAAGAAAGTGCGCATGGTGACCGTTGTATTCAATCCTGATGCAATTTCTGTGTTTCATCAACACTCTGATAGTCCACAGATTACAGAATGCCTCCAGATGTGCATCGGAAACTACCACTGGTCTTCCAGGGAACGATCAAAGCGTAGACTGTTTGATACATTACTCCCATGGAGGAAAGTGCGCATGGTGACTGTTGTATTCAATCCAATTCTATTTCTGTGTTTCACCAACACTCTGATAGACCACAGATTACAGAATGCCATCCGATGTGCACCGGAAACTACTAATGGTCTTCCAGGGAACGATTAATGCGTAGACTGTTTCAGACATTACTCCCATGGAGGAAAGTGCGGATGGTGACTGTTGCATTCACTCTAGATGCAATTTCTGTGTTTCTCACTCTGACACTCTGACAGTCCACGGATTACAGACTGCCATCAGATGTGCATCGGAAACTACTACTGCTCTTCCAGGGAACAATCAAAGCGTAGACTGTTTCAGACGTTACTCCCATGGAGGAAAGTTCTTATGGTGACTGTTGTATTCAATCCCGATGCAATTTCTGTGTTTTATCAACACTCTGATAGTCCACAGATTACAGATTGTCTCCAGATGTGTATCGGAAACTACTACTGTCTTCCTGGGAACGATCAAAGCGTAGACTGTACCAGACATTACTCCCATGGAGGAAACTGTGGATTGCGACAGTTGCATTCACTCCCGATGCAATTTCTGTGTTTCATCAACACTTTGAAGGTCCACAGATTACAGAATGCCTCCAGATGTGCATCGGAAACTACTACTGGTCTTCCAGTGAACGATCAAAGCGTAGACTGTTTTAGACATTATTCCCATGGAGAAAAGTGCGGATTGTGACTGTTGTATTCATTCCCGATGCAATTTCTGTGTTTCATCAACACTTTGAACGTCCACAGATTACAGAATGCCTCCAGATGTGCATCGGAAACTACTACTGGTATTCCAGGGAACGATCAAAGCGTAGACTGTTTCACATATTACTCCGATGGAGAAAAGTGCGGATGGTGACTGTTGTATTCAATCCCGATGCAATTACTGTGTTTCATCAACACCCTGTTAGTCCACAGATTTCAGAATGCCACCAGATGTGCATCGGCGACTACTACTGGTCTTCCAGGGAACGATCAAAGAATAGACTGTTTGTGACATTACTCCCATGGAGGAAAAAGCGCATGGTGACTGTTATATTCAATCCCGATGCTATTTCTCTGTTTCATCCACACTCTGATAGTCCACAGATTACAGAATGCCACCAGATGTGCATCGGAAACTACTACTGCTCTTCCAGGGAACAATCAAAGCGTAGATTGTTTCAGACGTTACTCCCATGGAGGAAATTGCGGATGGTAAGAGTTGAATTCAATCCCGATGCAAGTTCTGTGTTTCAACAACACTCTGATAGTCCACAGAATACAGATTGTCTCCAGAAGTGCATCGGAAACTACTACTGGTCTTCCTGGGAACGATCAAAGCGTAGACTGTACCAGACATTACTCCCATGGAGGAAACTGTGGATTGCGACAGTTGCATTCACTCCCGATGCAATTTCTGTGTTTCTGACTCTGACACTCTGACAGTCCACAGATTACAGAATGCCACCAGATGTGCATCGGAAACTACTACTGCTCTTCCAGGGAAGAATCAAAGCGTAGACTGTTTCAGACGTTACTCCCATGGAGGAAATTGCGGATGGTGACTGTTGAATTCAATCCCGATGCAACTTCTGTGTTTCAACAACACTCTGATAGTCCACAGAATACAGATTGTCTCCAGAAGTGCATCGGAAACTACTACTGGTCTTCCTGGGAACGATAAAAGCGTAGACTGTACCAGTCATTACTCCCATGGAGGAAACTGTGGATTGCGACAGTTGCATTCACTCCCGATGCAATTTCTGTATTTCATCAACACTTTGAAGGTCCACAGATTACAGAATGCCTCCAGATGTTCATCGGAAACTACTACTGGTCTTCCAGTGAACGGTCAAAGCGTAGACTGTTTTAGACATTATTCCTATGGAGAAATGTGCGGATTGTGACTCTTGTATTCAATCCCGATGCAATTTCTGTGTTTCATCAACACTCTGATAGTCCACAGATTACAGAATGCCACCAGATATGCATCGGAAACTACTAGTGGTCTTCCAGGGAACGATCAAAGCGTAGACTGATTGAGACATTACTTCCGTTGAGGAAAGAGCGCATTGTGACTGTTGTATTCAATCCTGATGCAATTTCTGTGTTTCATCAACACTCTGATAGTCCACAGATTACAGAATGCCTCCAGATGTGCATCGGAAACTACCACTGGTCTTCCAGGCAACGATCAAAGCGTTGACTGTTTGAGACATTACTTCCATGGAGGAAAGTGCGCATGGTGACTTTTGTATTCAATCCAAATGCTATTTCTGTGTTTCACCAACACTCTGATAGTCCACAGATTACAGAATGGCATCCGATGTGCACCGGAAACTACTAATGGTCTTCCAGGGTAAGATCAAAGCGTAGACTGTTTCAGACATTACTCCCATGGAGGAAAGTGCGGATGGTGACGGTTGTATTCAATCCCGATTCAATTTCAGTGTTTCATCAACACTCTGATAGTCCACAGATTACAGAATGCCTCCAAATGTGCATCGGAAACTACTACTGGTCTACCAGGGAACGATCAAAGCGTAGACTGTTTGAGACTTTACTCTCATGGAGGAAAGTGCGCATTGTGACTGTTGTATTCAGTCCCGATGCAATTTCTGTGTTTCATCAACACTCAGATAGTCCACAGATTACAGAATGCCTCCAGATGTGAATCGGAAACTACTACTGGTCTTCCAGGGAACGATCAAAGCGTAGACTGTTTGAGACATTACTGCCGTGGAGGAAAGTTCGCTTGGTGACTGTTGTTATCAAACCCGATGCAATTTCTGTGTGTCATCAGCACTCTGACAGTCCACAGATTACAGAATGCCACCAGATGTGCATCGGAAACTATTACTGGTCTTCCAGGGAACAATCAAAGCGTAGACTGTTTCAGACGTTACTCCCATGGAGGAAAGTGCTTATGGTGACTGTTGTATTCAATCCCGATGCAATTTCTGTGTTTTATCAACACTCTGATAGTCCACAGATTACAGATTGTCTCCAGATGTGCATCGGAAGCTACTACTGGTCTTCCTGGGAACGATCAAAGCGTAGACTGTATCAGACATTACTCCCATGGAGGAAAGTGCGGATTGTGACTGTTGTATTCACTCCCGATGCAATTCCTGTGTTTCACCAACACTTTGAACGTCCACAGATTACAGAATGCCTCCAGATGTGCATCGGAAACTACTACTGGTATTCCAGGGAACGATCAAAGCGTAGACTGTTTCAGATATTACTCCCATGGAGAAAAGTGTGGATGGTGACTGTTGTATTCAATCCCGATGCAATTTCTGTGTTTCATCATCACCCTGTTAGTCCACAGATTTCAGAACGCCACCAGATGTGCATCGGAGACTACTACTGGTCTTCCAGCTAACGATCAAAGCGTAGACTGTTTGTGACATTACTCCCATGGAGGAAAGTGCGCATGGTGACAGTTGTATTCAATCCCGATGCTATTTCAGTGTTTCATTCACACTCTGATAGTCCACAGATTACAGAATGCCACCAGAAGTGCATCGGAAACTACAACTGCTCTTCCAGGGAACAATCAAAGCGTATACTGTTTCAGACGTTACTCCCATGGAGGAAATTGCGGATGGTGACTTTTGAATTCAATCCCGATGCAAGATCTGTGTTTCAACAACACTCTGATAGTCCACAGAATACAGATTGTCTCCAGAAGTGCATCGGAAACTACTACTGGTCTTCCTGGGAACGATCAAAGCCTAGACTTTACCAGACATTACTCCCATGGAGGAAACTGTGGATTGCGACAGTTGCATTCACTCCCGATGCAATTTCTGTGTTTCATCAACACTTTGAAGGTCCACAGGTTACAGAATGCCTCCAGATGTGCATCGGAAACTACTACTGGTCTTCCAGTGAACGATCAAAGCGTAGACTGTTTTAGACATTATTCCCATGGAGAAAAGTGCGGATTGTGACTGTTGTATTCAATCCCGATGCAATTTCTGTGTTTCATCAACACTCTGATAGTCCACAGATTACAGAATGCCACCAGATGTGCATAGAAAACTACTACTGGTCTTCCAGGGAACGATCAAAGCGTAGACCGATTGAGACACTACTTCCGTGGAGGAAAGTGCGCATTGTGACTGTTGTATTCAATCCCGATGCAATTTCTGTGTTTCATCAACACTCTTATAGTCCACAGATTACAGAATGCAACCAGACGTGCGTCGGAAACTACTATTGGTCTTCCAGGGATCGATCAAAGCGTAGACCCTTAGAGACATTACTCCCATGGAAGAAAGTGCGCATGGTGACTGTTGTATTCAATCCTGATGCAATTTTTGTGTTTCATCAACACTCTGATAGTCCACAGATTACAGAATGCCTCCAGATGTGCATCGGAAACTACCACTGGTCTTCCAGGGAACGATCAAAGCGTAGACTGTTTGAGACATTACTCCCATGGAGGAAAGTGCGCATGGTGACTGTTGTATTCAATCCAAATGCTATTTCTGTGTTTCACCAACACTCTGATTGTCCACAGATTACAGAATGCCATCCGATGTGCACCGGAAACTACTAATGGTCTTCCAGGGAACGATCAAAGCGTAGACTGTTTCAGACATTGCTCCCATGGAGGAAAATGCGCATGGTGACAGTTGTATTCAATCCCGATGCAATTTCTGTGTTTCATCAATACTCTGATAGTCCACATATTACAGAATACCTCCAGATGTGCATCGGAAACTACTATTCGTATTCCAGGGAACGATCAAAGCGTAGACTGTTTGAGACATTACTCCCATGGAGGAAAGTGCGCATGGTGACTGTTGTATTGAATCCCGATGCAATTTCTGTGTTTCACCAACACTCTGATAGTCCACAGATTACAGAATGCCTCCAGATGTGCATCGGAAATTACTACTGGTCTTCCAGGGAACGATCAAAGCGTAGACTGTTTGAAACATTACTCCCATGGAGGAAAGTGCGAAGGTGACTGTTGTATTCAATCCCGAAGCAATTCCTGTGTTTCATCAACACTCTGATTGTCCACAGATTACAGAATGCCTCCAGATGTGCATCGGAAACTACTACTGGTCTAACAGGGAACGATCAATGCGTAGACTGTTTGAGACATTACTGCCGTGGAGGAAAGTTCGCATGGTGACTGTTGTTATCAAACCCGATGCATTTTCTGTGTTTCATCAACACTCTGACAGTCCACAGATTACAGAATGCCACCAGATGTGCATCGGAAACTACTACTGGTCTTCCAGGGAACGATCAAAGCGTAGACTGTTTCAGACGTTACTCCCATGGAGGAAAGTGCTTATGGTGACTGTTGTATTCAATCCCGATGCAATTTCTGTGTTTTATCAACACTCTGATAGTCCACAGATTACAGATTGTCTCCAGATGTGCATCGGAAACTACTACTGGTCTTCCTGGGAACGATCAAAGGGTAGACTGTATCAGACATTACTCCCATGGAGAAAAGTGCGGATTGTGACTGTTGTATTCACTCCCGATGCAATTTCTGTGTTTCATCTACACTCTGATAGTCCACAGACTACAGAATGCCACCAGAAGTGCATCGGAAACTACAACTGCTCTTCCAGGGAACAATCAAAGCGTATACTGTTTCAGACGTTACTCCCATGGAGGAAATAGCGGATGGTGACTTTTGAATTCAATCCCGATGTAAGTTCTGTGTTTCAACAACACTCTGATAGTCTACAGAATACAGATTGTCTCCAGAAGTGCATCGGAAACTACTACTGGTCTTCCTGGGAACGATCAAAGCGTAGACTTTACCAGACATTACTCCCATGGAGGAAACTGTGGATTGCGACAGTTGCATTCACTCCCGATGCAATTTCTGTGTTTCATCAACACTTTGAAGGTCCACAGATTACAGAATGCCTCCAGATGTGCATCGGAAACTACTACTGGTCTTCCAGTGAACGATCAAAGCGTAGACTGTTTTAGTCATTATTCCCATGGAGAAAAGTGCGGATTGTGACTGTTGTATTCAATCCCGATGCAATTTCTGTGTTTCATCAACGCTCTGATAGTCCACAGATTACAGAATGCCACCAGATGTGCATAGAAAAATACTACTGGTCTTCCAGGGAACGATCAAAGCGTAGATTGATTGAGACAATACTTCCGTGGAGGAAAGTGCGCATTGTGACTGTTGTATTCAATCCCGATGCTATTTCTGTGTTTCATCAACACTCTTATAGTCCACAGATTACAGAATGCAACCAGACGTGCGTCGGAAACTACTATTGGTCTTCCAGGGAACGATCAAAGCGTAGACCCTTAGAGACATTACTCCCATGGAAGAAAGTGCGCATGGTGACTGTTGTATTCAATCCTGATGCAATTTTTGTGTTTCATCAACACTCTGATAGTCCACAGATTACAGAATGCCTCCAGATGTGCATCGGAAACTACCACTGGTCTTCCAGGGAACGATCAAAGCGTAGACTGTTTGAGACATTACTCCCATGGAGGAAAGTGCGCATGCTGACTGTTGTATTCAATCCAAATGCTATTTCTGTGTTTCACCAACACTCTGATAGTCCACAGATTACAGAATGCCATCCGATGTGCACCGGAAACTACTAATGGTCTTCCAGGGAACGATCAAAGCGTAGACTGTTTCAGACATTACACCCATGGAGGAAAGTGCGCATGGTGACTGTTGTATTCAATCCCGATGGAATTTCTGTGTTTCATCAATACTCTGATAGTCCACATATTACAGAATACCTCCAGATGTGCATCGGAAACTACTATTCGTATTCCAGGGAACGATCAAAGCGTAGACTGTTTGAGACATTACTCCCATGGAGGAAAGTGCGCATGGTGACTGTTCTATTGAATCCCGATGCAATTTCTGTGTTTCACCAACACTCTGATAGTCCACAGATTACAGAATGCCTCCAGATGTGCATCGGAAATTACTACTGGTCTTCCAGGGAACGATCAAAGCGTAGACGGTTTGAAACATTACTCCCATGGAGGAAAGTGCGCATGGTGACTGTTGCATTCAATCCCGAAGCAATTCCTGTGTTTCATCAACACTCTGATAGTCCACAGATTACAGAATGCCTCCAGATGTGCATCGAAAACTACTACTGGTCTAACAGGGAACGATCAATGCGTAGACTGTTTGAGACATTACTGCCGTGGAGGAAAGTTCGCATGGTGACTGTTGTTATCAAACCCGATGCAATTTCTGTGTTTCATCAACACTCTGACAGTCCACAGATTACAGAATGCCACCAGATGTGCATCGGAAACTACTACTGGTCTTCCAGGGAATGATCAAAGCGTAGACTGTTTCAGACGTTACTCCCATGGAGGAAAGTGCTTATGGTGACTGTTGTATTCAATCCCGTTGCAATTTCTGTGTTTTATCAACACTCTGATAGTCCACAGATTACAGACTGTCTCCAGATGTGCATCGGAAACTACTACTGGTCTTCCTGGGAACGATCAAAGCGTAGACTGTATCAGACATTACTCCCATGGAGGAAAGTGCGGATTGTGACTGTTGTATTCACTCCCGATGCAATTTCTGTGTTTCATCAACACTTTGAACGTCCACAGATTACAGAATGCCTCCAGATGTGCATCGGAAACTACTACTGGTATTCCAGGGAACGATCAAAGCGTAGACTGTTTCAGATATTACTCCCATGGAGAAAAGTGCGGATGGTGATTGTTGTATTCAATCCCGATGCAATTTCTGTGTTTCATCCTCACACTGTTAGTCCACAGATTTCAGAATGCCACCAGATGTGCATCGGAGACTACTACTGGTCTTCCAGGGAACGATCAAAGCGTAGACTGTTTGTGACATTACTCCCATGGAGGAAAGTGCGCATGGTGACTGTTGTATTCAATCCCGATGCTATTTCAGTGTTTCATTCACACTCTGATAGTCCACAGATTACAGAAAGCCACCAGAAGAGTATCGGAAACTACTACTGGTCTTCCAGGGAACGATCGAAGCGTAGACTGTTTGAGACATTACTCACATGGAGGAAAGTGTGCATGGTGACTGTCGTATTCAATCCCGATGCAATTTCTGTGTTTCATCAACACTCTGATAGTCCACAGATTACAGATTGTCTCCAGATGTGCATCGGAAACTACCACTGGTCTTCCAGGGAACGATCAAAGCGTAGACTGTTTGAGACATTACTCCCATGGAGGAAAGTGCGCATGGTGACTGTTGTATTCAATCCAAATGCTATTTCTGTGTTTCACCAACACTCTGATTGTCCACAGATTACAGAATGCCATCCGATGTGCACCGGAAACTACTAATGGTCTTCCAGGGAACGATCAAAGCGTAGACTGTTTCAGACATTGCTCCCATGGAGGAAAATGCGCATGGTGACTGTTGTATTCAATCCCGATGCAATTTCTGTGTTTCATCAATACTCTGATAGTCCACATATTACAGAATACCTCCAGATGTGCATCGGAAACTACTATTCGTATTCCAGGGAACGATCAAAGCGTAGACTGTTTGAGACATTACTCCCATGGAGGAAAGTGCGCATGGTGACTGTTGTATTGAATCCCGATGCAATTTCTGTGTTTCACCAACACTCTGATAGTCCACAGATTACAGAATGCCTCCAGATGTGCATCGGAAATTACTACTGGTCTTCCAGGGAACGATCAAAGCGTAGACTGTTTGAAACATTACTCCCATGGAGGAAAGTGCGCATGGTGACTGTTGTATTCAATCCCGAAGCAATTCCTGTGTTTCATCAACACTCTGATTGTCCACAGATTACAGAATGCCTCCAGATGTGCATCGGAAACTACTACTGGTCTAACAGGGAACGATCAATGCGTAGACTGTTTGAGACATTACTGCCATGGAGGAAAGTTCGCATGGTGACTGTTGTTATCAAACCCGATGCATTTTCTGTGTTTCATCAACACTCTGACAGTCCACAGATTACAGAATGCCACCAGATGTGCATCGGAAACTACTACTGGTCTTCCAGGGAACGATCAAAGCGTAGACTGTTTCAGACGTTACTCCCATGGAGGAAAGTGCTTATGGTGACTGTTGTATTCAATCCCGATGCAATTTCTGTGTTTTATCAACACTCTGATAGTCCACAGATTACAGATTGTCTCCAGATGTGCATCGGAAACTACTACTGGTCTTCCTGGGAACGATCAAAGGGTAGACTGTATCAGACATTACTCCCATGGAGAAAAGTGCGGATTGTGACTGTTGTATTCACTCCCGATGCAATCTCTGTGTTTCATCAACACTCTGATAGTCCACAGATTACAGAATGCCACCAGATGTGCATAGAAAACTACTACTGGTCTTCCAGGGAACGATCAAAGCGTAGACCGATTGAGACACTACTTCCGTGGAGGAAAGTGCGCATTGTGACTGTTGTATTCAATCCCGATGCAATTTCTGTGTTTCATCAACACTCTTATAGTCCACAGATTACAGAATGCAACCAGACGTGCGTCGGAAACTACTATTGGTCTTCCAGGGATCGATCAAAGCGTAGACCCTTAGAGACATTACTCCCATGGAAGAAAGTGCGCATGGTGACTGTTGTATTCAATCCTGATGCAATTTTTGTGTTTCATCAACACTCTGATAGTCCACAGATTACAGAATGCCTCCAGATGTGCATCGGAAACTACCACTGGTCTTCCAGGGAACGATCAAAGCGTAGGCTGTTTGAGACATTACTCCCATGGAGGAAAGTGCGCATGGTGACTGTTGTATTCAATCCAAATGCTATTTCTGTGTTTCACCAACACTCTGATTGTCCACAGATTACAGAATGCCATCCGATGTGCACCGGAAACTACTAATGGTCTTCCAGGGAACGATCAAAGCGTTGACTGTTTCAGACATTGCTCCCATGGAGGAAAATGCGCATGGTGACTGTTGTTATAAAACCCGATGCATTTTCTGTGTTTCATCAACACTCTGACAGTCCACAGATTACAGAATGCCACCAGATGTGCATCGGAAACTACTACTGGTCTTCCAGGGAACGATCAAAGCGTAGACTGTTTCAGACGTTACTCCCATGGAGGAAAGTGCTTATGGTGACTGTTGTATTCAATACCGATGCAATTTCTGTGTTTTATCAACACTCTGATAGTCCACAGATTACAGATTGTCTCCAGATGTGCATCGGAAACTACTACTGGTCTTCCTGGGAACGATCAAAGGGTAGACTGTATCAGACATTACTCCCATGGAGAAAAGTGCGGATTGTGACTGTTGTATTCACTCCCGATGCAATTTCTGTGTTTCATCAACACTCTGATAGTCCACAGATTACAGAATGCCACCAGAAGTGCATCGGAAACTACAACTGCTCTTCCAGGGAACAATCAAAGCGTATACTGTTTCAGACGTTACTCCCATGGAGGAAATAGCGGATGGTGACTTTTGAATTCAATCCCGATGTAAGTTCTGTGTTTCAACAACACTCTGATAGTCCACAGAATACAGATTGTCTCCAGAAGTGCATCGGAAACTACTACTGGTCTTCCTGGGAACGATCAAAGCGTAGACTTTACCAGACATTACTCCCATGGAGGAAACTGTGGATTGCGACAGTTGCATTCACTCCCGATGCAATTTCTGTGTTTCATCAACACTTTGAAGGTCCACAGATTACAGAATGCCTCCAGATGTGCATCGGAAACTACTACTGGTCTTCCAGTGAACGATCAAAGCGTAGACTGTTTTAGTCATTATTCCCATGGAGAAAAGTGCGGATTGTGACTGTTGTATTCAATCCCGATGCAATTTCTGTGTTTCATCAACGCTCTGATAGTCCACAGATTACAGAATGCCACCAGATGTGCATAGAAAACTACTACTTGTCTTCCAGGGAACGATCAAATCGTAGATTGATTGAGACAATACTTCCGTGGAGGAAAGTGCGCATTGTGACTGTTGTATTCAATCCCGATGCAATTTCTGTGTTTCATCAACACTCTTATAGTCCACAGATTACAGAATGCAACCAGACGTGCGTCGGAAACTACTATTCGTCTTCCAGGGAACGATCAAAGCGTAGACCCTTAGAGACATTACTCCCATGGAAGAAAGTGCGCATGGTGACTGTTGTATTCAATCCTGATGCAATTTTTGTGTTTCATCAACACTCTGATAGTCCACAGATTACAGAATGCCTCCAGATGTGCATCGGAAACTACCACTGGTCTTCCAGGGAACGATCAAAGCGTAGACTGTTTGAGACATTACTCCCATGGAGGAAAGTGCGCATGATGACTGTTGTATTCAATCCAAATGCTATTTCTGTGTTTCACAGACACTCTGATAGTCCACAGATTACAGAATGCCATCCGATGTGCACCGGAAACTACTAATGGTCTTCCAGGGAACGATCAAAGCGTAGACTGTTTCAGACATTACACCCATGGAGGAAAGTGTGCATGGTGACTGTTGTATTCAATGCCGATGGAATTTCTGTGTTTCATCAATACTCTGATAGTCCACATATTACAGAATACCTCCAGATGTGCATCGGAAATTACTACTGGTCTTCCAGGGAACGATCAAAGCGTAGACGGTTTGAAACATTACTCCCATGGAGGAAAGTGCGCATGGTGACTGTTGTATTCAATCCCGAAGCAATTCCTGTGTTTCATCAACACTCTGATAGTCCACAGATTACAGAATGCCTCCAGATGTGCATCGGAAACTACTACTGGTCTAACAGGGAACGATCAATGCGTAGACTGTTTGAGACATTACTGCCGTGGAGGAAAGTTCGCATGGTGACTGTTGTTATCAAACCCGATGCAATTTCTGTGTTTCATCAACACTCTGACAGTCCACAGATTACAGAATGCCACCAGATGTGCATCGGAAACTACTACTGGTCTTCCAGGGAATGATCAAAGCGTAGACTGTTTCAGACGTTACTCCCATGGAGGAAAGTGCTTATGGTGACTGTTGTATTCAATCCCGTTGCAATTTCTGTGTTTTATCAACACTCTGATAGTCCACAGATTACAGATTGTCTCCAGATGTGCATCGGAAACTACTACTGGTCTTCCTGGGAACGATCAAAGCGTAGACTGTATCAGACATTACTCCCATGGAGGAAACTGCGGATTGTGACTGTTGTATTCACTCCCGATGCAATTTCTGTGTTTCATCAACACTTTGAACGTCCACAGATTACAGAATGCCTCCAGATGTGCATCGGAAACTACTACTGGTATTCCAGGGAACGATCAAAGCGTAGACTGTTTCAGATATTACTCCCATGGAGAAAAGTGCGGATGGTGATTGTTGTCTTCAATCCCGATGCAATTTCTGTGTTTCATCCTCACACTGTTAGTCCACAGATTTCAGAATGCCACCAGATGTGCATCGGAGACTACTACTGGTCTTCCAGGGAACGATCAAAGCGTAGACTGTTTGAGACGTTACTCCCATGGAGGAAAGTGCGCATGGAGACTGTTGTATTCAATCCAAATGCTATTTCTGTGTTTCACCAACACTCTGATAGTCCACAGATTGCAGAATGCCATCCGATGTGCACCGTAAACTACTAATGGTCTTCCAGTTAACGATCAAAGCGTAGACTGTTTCAGACATTACTCCCATGGAGGAAAGTGCGTATGGGACGGTTGTATTCAATCACGATTCAATTTCAGTGTTTCATCAACACTCTGATAGTCCACAGGTTACAGAATGCCTCCAGATGTGCATCGGAAACTACTACTGGTCTTCCAGGGAACGATCAAAGCATAGACTGTTTGAGACATTACTCCCGTGGAGGAAAGTGCGCATGGTGACTGTTGTATTCAATTCCGATGCAATTTCTGTGTTTCATCAACACTCAGATAGTCCACAGATTACAGAATGCCACCAGATGTGCATAGAAAACAACTACTGGTCTTCCAGGGAACGATCAAAGCGTAGACTGATTGAGACATTACTTCCGTGGAGGAAAGTGCGCATTGTGACTGTTGTATTCAATCCCGATGCAATTTCTGTGTTTCATCAACACTCTTATAGTCCACAGATTACAGAATGCCACCAGACGTGCGTCGGAAACTACTATTGGTCTTCCAGGGAAAGATCAAAGCGTAGACCCTTAGAGACATTACTCCCATGGAAGAAATTGCGCATGGTGACTGTTGTATTCAATCCTGATGCAATTTCTGTGTTTCATCAACACTCTGATAGTCCACAGATTACAGAATGCCTCCAGATGTGCATCGGAAACTACCACTGGTCTTCTAGGGAACGATCAAAGCGTAGACTGTTTGAGACGTTACTCCCATGGAGGAAAGTGCGCATGGAGACTGTTGTATTCAATCCAAATGCTATTTCTGTGTTTCACCAACACTCTGATAGTCCACAGATTGCAGAATGCCATCCGATGTGCACCGTAAACTACTAATGGTCTTCCAGTTAACGATCAAAGCGTAGACTGTTTCAGACATTACTCCCATGGAGGAAAGTGCGTATGGTGACGGTTGTATTCAATCACGATTCAATTTCAGTGTTTCATCAACACTCTGATATTCCACAGGTTACAGAATGCCTCCAGATGTGCATCGGAAACTACTACTGGTCTTCCAGGGAACGATCAAAGCATAGACTGTTTGAGACATTACTCCCGTGGAGGAAAGTGCGCATGGTGACTGTTGTATTCAATTCCGATGCAATTTCTGTGTTTCATCAACACTCAGATAGTCCACAGATTACAGAACGCCTCCAGATGTGAATCGGAAACTACCACTGGTCTTCCAGGGAACGATCAAAGCGTAGACTGACTGAGACATTACTCCCGTGGAGGAAGGTGCGCATGGTGACTGTTGTATTGAATCCCGATGCAAATTCTGTGTTTCACCAACACTCTGATAGTCCACAGATTACAGAATGCCTCCAGATGTGCATCGGAAATTACTACTGGTCTTCCAGGGAACGATCAAAGCGTAGACTGTTTGAAACATTACTCCCATGGAGGAAAGTGCGCATGGTGACTGTTGTATTCAATCCCGAAGCAATTCCTGTGTTTCATCAACACTCTGATAGTCCACAGATTACAGAATGCCTCCAGATGTGCATCGGAAACTACTACTGGTCTGACAGGGAACGATCAAAGCGTAGAATGTTTGAGACATTACTCCCATAAGGGAAAGTGCGCATGGTGACTGTTGTTATCAATCCCGATGCCATTTCTGTGTTTCATCAACACTCTGATAGTCCATAGATTACAGAATGCCACCAGATAGGCATCGGAAACTACTACTGGTCTTCCAGCTAACGATCAAAGCGTAGACTGTTTGAGACTTTACTCTCATGAAGGAAAGTGCGCATGGTGACTGTTGCATTCAAACCCGACGGAATTTCTGTGTTTCATCTACACTCTGATAGTCCACAGAATACAGATAGCCTCCAGATGTGCAACGGAAACTACTACTGGTCTTCCTGGGAACGATCAAAGCGTAGACTGTATCACACATTACTCCCATGGAGGAAAGTGCGGATTGTGACTGTTGTATTCACTCCCGATGCAATTTCTGCGTTTCATGAACACTTTGAAGGTCCACAGATTACAGAGAGCCTCCAGATGTGCGTCGGAAACTACTACTGGTATTACAGGGAACGATCAAAGCGTAGACTGTTTCAGATATTACTCCCATGGAGAAAAGTGCGGATTGTGACTGTTGTTATCAAACCCGATGCAATTTCTGTGTTTCATCAACACTCTGACAGTCCACAGATTACAGAATGCCACCAGATGTGCATTGGAAACTACTACTGCTTTTCCAGGGAACGATCAAAGCGTAGACTGTTTCAGACGTTACTCTTATGGAGGAAAGTGCTTATGGTGACTGTTGTATTCAATCCCGATGCAACTTCTGTGTTTCATCAACACTCTGAGAGTCACAGTTTACAGACTGTCTCCAGATGTGCATCGGAAACTACTACTGGTCTTCCTGGGAACGATTAAAGCGTAGACTGTATCAGACATTACTCCCATGGAGGAAAGTGCGCATGGTGACTATTGTATTCAATCCCGATGCATTTTCTGTGTTTCATCAACACTCTGATAGTCCACAGATTACAGAAAGCCTCCAGATGTGCATCGGAAATTACTACTGGTCTTCCAGGGTACGATCAAAGCGTAGACTGACTGAGACATTACTCACATGGAGAATGGTGCGCATGGTGACTGTTGTATTGAATCCCGATGCTATTTCTGTGTTTCATCAACGCCCTGTTAGTCCACAGATTACAGAATGCCACCACATAGGCAACGGAAACTACTACTGGTCTTCCAGCTAACGATCAAAGAGTAGACTGTTTGAGACTTTACTCCCATGGAGGAAAGTGCGCATGGTGACTGTTGTATTCAAACCCGACGGAATTTCTGTGTTTCATCTACACTCTGATAGTCCACAGATTACAGATAGCCTCCAGATGTGCATCGGACACTGCTACTGGTCTTCCTGGGAACGATCAAAGCGTAGACTGTACCAGACATTACTCACATGGAGGAAACTGTGGATTGCGACAGTTGCATTCACTCCCGATGCAATTTATGTGTTTCATCAACACTTTGAAGGTCCACAGATTACAGAATTCCTCCAGATGTGCATCGGAAACTACTACTGGTCTTCCAGTGAACGATCAAAGCGTAGACTGTTTTAGACATTATTCCCATGGAGAAAAGTGCGGATTGTGACTGTTGTATTCAATCCCGATGCAATTTCTGTGTTTCATCAACACTCTGATAGTCCACAGATTACAGAATTCCACCAGATGTGCATAGAAAACAACTACTGGTCTTCCAGGGAACGATCAAAGCGTAGACTGATTGAGACATTACTTCCGTGAAGGAAAGTGCGCATTGTGACTGTTGTATTCAATCCCGATGCAATTTCTGTGTTTCATCAACACTCTTATAGTCCACAGATTACAGAATGCCTCCAGATGTGCATCGGAAACTACCACTGGTCTTCTAGGGAACGATCAAAGCGTAGACTGTTTGAGACGTTACTCCCATGGAGGAAAGTGCGCATGGTGACTGTTGTATTCAATCCCGATGCAATTTCTGTGTTTCATCAACACTCAGATAGTCCACAGATTACAGAATGCCTCCAGATGTGAATCGGAAATTACTACTGGTCTTCCAGGGAACGATCAAAGCGTAGACTGTTTGAAACATTACTCCCATGGAGGAAAGAGCGCAAGGTGACTGTTGTATTCAATCCCGAAGCAATTCCTGTGTTTCATCAACACTCTGATAGTCCACAGATTACAGAATGCCTCCAGATGTGCATCGTAAACTACTACTGGTCTGACAGGGAACGATCAAAGCGTAGAATGTTTGAGACATTACTCCCATCAGGGAAAGTGCGCATGGTGACTGTTGTTATCAATCCCGATGCAATTTCTGTGTTTCATCAACACTCTGATAGTCCATAGATTACAGAATGCCACCAGATGGGCATCGGAAACTACTACTGGTCTTCCAGCTAACGATCAAAGCGTAGACTGTTTGAGACTTTACTCTCATGAAGGAAAGTGCGCATGGTGACTGTTGTATTCAAACCCGACGGAATTTCTGTGTTTCATCTACACTCTGATAGTCCACAGAATACAGATAGCCTCCAGATGTGCAACGGAAACTACTACTGGTCTTCCTGGGAACGATCAAAGCGTAGACTGTATCACACATTACTCCCATGGAGGAAAGTGCGGATTGTGACTGTTGTATTCACTCCCGATGCAATTTCTGCGTTTCATGAACACTTTGAAGGTCCACAGATTACAGAATGCCTCCAGATGTGCATCGGAAACTACTAATCGTATTCCAGGGAACGATCAAAGCGTAGACTGTTTGAGACATTACTCCCATGGAGGAAAGTGCGCATGGTGACTGTTGTATTCAATCCCGATGCAATTTCTGTGTTTCACCAACACCCTGATAGTCCACAGATTGCAGAATGCCTCCAGATGTGCATCGGAAATTACTACTGGTCTTCCAGGGAACGATCAAAGCGTAGACTGTTTGAAACATTACTCCCATGGAGGAAAGTGCGCATGGTGACTGTTGTATTCAATCCCGAAGCAATTCCTCTTTCATCAACACTCTGATAGTCCACAGATTACAGAATGCCTCCAGATGTGCATCGGAAACTACTACTGGTCTAACAGGGAACGATCAAAGCGTAGAATATTTGAGACATTACTACCATAAGGGAAAGTGCGCATGGTGACTGTTGTTATCAATCCCGATGAAATTTCTGTGTTTCATCAACACTCTGATAGTCCATAGATTACAGAATGCCACCAGATAGGCATCGGAAACTACTACTGGTCTTCGAGCTTACGATCAAATCGTAGACTGTTTGAGACTTTACTCTCATGGAGGAAAGTGCGCATGGTGACTGTTGTATTCAAACCCGACGGAATTTCTGTGTTTCATCTACACTCTGATAGTCCACAGAATAGAGATAGCCTCCAGATGTGCAACGGAAACTACTACTGGTCTTCCTGGGAACGATCAAAGCGTAGACTGTATCACACATTACTCCCATGGAGGAAAGTGCGGATTGTGACTGTTGTATTCACTCCCGATGCAATTTCTGCGTTTCATCAACACTTTGAAGGTCCACAGATTACAGAGAGCCTCGAGATGTGCGTCGGAAACTACTACTGGTATTCCAGGGAACGATCAAAGCGTAGACTGTTTCAGATATTACTCCCATGGAGAAAAGTGCGGAATGTGACTGTTGTTATCAAACCCGATGCAATTTCTGTGTTTCATCAACACTCTG
Organism: Schistocerca gregaria; assembly: GCF_023897955.1. Lineage (NCBI taxonomy): Eukaryota > Metazoa > Arthropoda > Insecta > Orthoptera > Acrididae > Schistocerca > Schistocerca gregaria. Next base: position 10,850,941 of record NC_064926.1, on the reverse strand, counting down.
ACAGTCCACAGATTACAGAATGCCACCAGATGTGCATCGGAAACTACTACTGGTTTTCCAGGGAACGATCAAAGCGTAGACTGTTTCAGACGTTACTCCCATGGAGGAAAGTGCTTATGGTGACTGTTGTATTCAATCCCGGTGCAACTTCTGTGTTTCATCAACACTCTGAGAGTCAAAGTTTACAGACTGTCTCCAGATGTGCATCGGAAACTACTACTGGTCTTCCTGGGAACGATTAAAGCGTAGACTGTATCAGACATTACTCCCATGGAGGAAAGTGCGCATGGTGACTGTTGTATTCAATCCTGATGCAATTTCTGTGTTTCATCAACACTCTGATAGTCCACAGATTACAGAATGCCTCCAGATGTGCATCGGAAACTACCACTGGTCTTCTAGGGAACGATCAAAGCGTAGACCCTTAGAGACATTACTCCCATGGAAGAAAGTGCGCATGGTGACTGTTGTATTCAATCCTGATGCAATTTCTGTGTTTCATCAACACTCTTATAGTCCACAGATTACAGAATGCCACCAGACATGCGTCGGAATCTACTATTGGTCTTTCAGGGATCGATCAAAGCGTAGACCCTTAGAGACATTACTCCCATGGAAGAAAGTGCGCATGGTGACTGTTGTATTCAATCCTGATGCAATTTCTGTGTTTCATCAACACTCTGATAGTCCACAGATTACAGAATGCCTCCAGATGTGCATCGGAAACTACCACTGGTCTTCTAGGGAACGATCAAAGCGTAGACTGTTTGAGACGTTACTCCCATGGAGGAAAGTGCGCATGGAGACTGTTGTATTCAATCCAAATGCTATTTCTGTGTTTCACCAACACTCTGATAGTCCACAGATTACAGAATGCCATCCGATGTGCACCGGAAACTACTAATGGTCTTCCAGTTAACGATCAAAGCGTAGACTGTTTCAGACATTACTCCCATGGAGGAAAGTGCGGATGGTGACGGTTGTATTCAATCACGATTCAATTTCAGTGTTTCATCAACACTCTGATTGTCCACAGATTACAGAATGCCTCCAGATGTGCATCGGAAACTACTACTGGTCTTCCAGGGAACGATCAAAGCATAGACTGTTTGAGACATTACTCCCGTGGAGGAAAGTGCGCATGGTGACTGTTGTATTCAATCCCGATGGAATTTCTGTGTTTCATCAACACTCAGATAGTCCACAGATTACAGAATGCCTCCAGATGTGAATCGGAAACTACCACTGGTCTTCCAGGGAACGATCAAAGCGTAGACTGACTGAGACATTACTCCCGTGGAGGAAGGTGCGCATGGTGACTGTTGTATTGAATCCCGATGCAAATTCTGTGTTTCACCAACACTCTGATAGACCTCAGATTACAGAATGCCTCCAGATGTGCATCGGAAATTACTACTGGTCTTCCAGGGAACGATCAAAGCGTAGACTGTTTGAAACATTACTCCCATGGAGGAAAGTGCGCAAGGTGACTGTTGTATTCAATCCCGAAGCAATTCTTGTGTTTCATCAACACTCTGATAGTCCACAGATTACAGAATGCCTCCAGAAGTGCATCGTAAACTGCTACTGGTCTGACAGGGAACGATCAAAGCGTAGAATGTTTGAGACATTACTCCCATAAGGGAAAGTGCGCATGGTGACTGTTGTTATCAATCCCGATGCAATTTCTGTGTTTCATCAACACTCTGATAGTCCATAGATTACAGAATGCCACCAGATAGGCATCGGAAACTACTACTGGTCTTCGAGCTTACGATCAAATCGTAGACTGTTTGAGACTTTACTCTCATGGAGGAAAGTGCGCATGGTGACTGTTGTATTCAAACCCGACGGAATTTCTGTGTTTCATCTACACTCTGATAGTCCACAGAATACAGATAGCCTCCAGATGTGCAACGGAAACTACTACTGGTCTTCCTGGGAACGATCAAAGCGTAGACTGTATCACACATTACTCCCATGGAGGAAAGTGCGGATTGTGACTGTTGTATTCACTCCCGATGCAATTTCTGCGTTTCATCAACACTTTGAAGGTCCACAGATTACAGAGAGCCTCGAGATGTGCGTCGGAAACTACTACTGGTATTCCAGGGAACGATCAAAGCGTAGACTGTTTCAGATATTACTCCCATGGAGAAAAGTGCGGAATGTGACTGTTGTTATCAAACCCGATGCAATTTCTGTGTTTCATCAACACTCTGACAGTCCACAGATTACAGAATGCCACCAGATGTGCATCGGAAACTACTACTGGTTTTCCAGGGAACGATCAAAGCGTAGACTGTTTCAGACGTTACTCCCATGGAGGAAAGTGCTTATGGTGACTGTTGTATTCAATCCCGATGCAACTTCTGTGTTTCATCAACACTCTGAGAGTCAAAGTTTACAGACTGTCTCCAGATGTGCATCGGAAACTACTACTGGTCTTCCTGGGAACGATTAAAGCGTAGACTGTATCAGACATTACTCCCATGGAGGAAAGTGCGCATGGTGACTGTTGTATTCAATCCTGATGCAATTTCTGTGTTTCATCAACACTCTGATAGTCCACAGATTACAGAATGCCTCCAGATGTGCATCGGAAACTACCACTGGTCTTCTAGGGAACGATCAAAGCGTAGACCCTTAGAGACATTACTCCCATGGAAGAAAGTGCGCATGGTGACTGTTGTATTCAATCCTGATGCAATTTCTGTGTTTCATCAACACTCTTATAGTCCACAGATTACAGAATGCCACCAGACATGCGTCGGAATCTACTATTGGTCTTTCAGGGATCGATCAAAGCGTAGACCCTTAGAGACATTACTCCCATGGAAGAAAGTGCGCATGGTGACTGTTGTATTCAATCCTGATGCAATTTCTGTGTTTCATCAACACTCTGATAGTCCACAGATTACAGAATGCCTCCAGATGTGCATCGGAAACTACCACTGGTCTTCTAGGGAACGATCAAAGCGTAGACTGTTTGAGACGTTACTCCCATGGAGGAAAGTGCGCATGGAGACTGTTGTATTCAATCCAAATGCTATTTCTGTGTTTCACCAACACTCTGATAGTCCACAGATTACAGAATGCCATCCGATGTGCACCGGAAACTACTAATGGTCTTCCAGTTAACGATCAAAGCGTAGACTGTTTCAGACATTACTCCCATGGAGGAAAGTGCGGATGGTGACGGTTGTATTCAATCACGATTCAATTTCAGTGTTTCATCAACACTCTGATTGTCCACAGATTACAGAATGCCTCCAGATGTGCATCGGAAACTACTACTGGTCTTCCAGGGAACGATCAAAGCATAGACTGTTTGAGACATTACTCCCGTGGAGGAAAGTGCGCATGGTGACTGTTGTATTCAATCCCGATGGAATTTCTGTGTTTCATCAACACTCAGATAGTCCACAGATTACAGAATGCCTCCAGATGTGAATCGGAAACTACCACTGGTCTTCCAGGGAACGATCAAAGCGTAGACTGACTGAGACATTACTCCCGTGGAGGAAGGTGCGCATGGTGACTGTTGTATTGAATCCCGATGCAAATTCTGTGTTTCACCAACACTCTGATAGACCTCAGATTACAGAATGCCTCCAGATGTGCATCGGAAATTACTACTGGTCTTCCAGGGAACGATCAAAGCGTAGACTGTTTGAAACATTACTCCCATGGAGGAAAGTGCGCAAGGTGACTGTTGTATTCAATCCCGAAGCAATTCTTGTGTTTCATCAACACTCTGATAGTCCACAGATTACAGAATGCCTCCAGAAGTGCATCGTAAACTGCTACTGGTCTGACAGGGAACGATCAAAGCGTAGAATGTTTGAGACATTACTCCCATAAGGGAAAGTGCGCATGGTGACTGTTGTTATCAATCCCGATGCAATTTCTGTGTTTCATCAACACTCTGATAGTCCATAGATTACAGAATGCCACCAGATGGGCATCGGAAACTACTACTGGTCTTCCAGCTAACGATCAAAGCGTAGACTGTTTGAGACTTTACTCTCATGGAGGAAAGTGCGCATGGTGACTGTTGTATTCAAACCCGACGGAATTTCTGTGTTTCATCTACACTCTGATAGTCCACAGAATAAAGATAGCCTCCAGATGTGCAACGGAAACTACTACTGGTCTTCCTGGGAACGATCAAAGCGTAGACTGTATCACACATTACTCCCATGGAGGAAAGTGCGGATTGTGACTGTTGTATTCACTCCCGATGCAATTTCTGCGTTTCATGAACACTTTGAAGGTCCACAGATTACACAATGCCTCCAGATGTGCATCGGAAACTACTAATCGTATTCCAGGGAACGATCAAAGCGTAGACTGTTTGAGACATTACTCATATGGTGGAAAGTGCGGATGGTGACTGTTGTATTCAATCCCGTTGCTATTTCTGTCTTTCATCTACACTCTGATAGTCCACAGATTACAGAATGACACCAGATGTGCATCGGAAACTACTACTGGTATTCCAGGGAACGATCAAAGCGTAGACTGTTTGAGACATTACTCCCGTGGAGGAAAGTGCGCATGGTGACTATTGTATGCACTCCCGATGCATTTTCTGTTTTTCATCAACACTCTGATAGTCCACAGATTACAGAATGCCTCCAGATGTACATCGCAAACTACTACTGGTCTTGCAGGGAACGATAAAAGCGTAGACTGTTTGAGACATTACTCCCATGGAGGAAAGTGCGAATATTGACTGTTATATTCAATCCCGATGCAATTTCTGTGTTTCATCAACACTCTGATAGCCCACAGATGAGTGAATGCCAACAGATGTGCATGGGGAAACTAGTACTGGTATTCCAGGGAACGATCGAAGCGTAGACTGTATGAGACATTACTCCCATGGAGGAAAGTGCGCATGGTGACTGTTGTATTCAATCCCGATGCAATTTCTGTGTTTCACCAACACTCTGATAGTCGACAGATTGCAGAATGCCTCCAGATGTGCATCGGAAATTACTACTGGTCTTATAGGGAACGATCAAAGCGTAGACTGTTTGAAACATTACTCCCATGGAGGAAAGTGCGCGTGGTGACTGTTGTATTCAATCCCGAAGCAATTCCTGTTTCATCAACACTCTGATAGTCCACAGATTACAGAATGCCTCCAGATGTGCATCGGAAACTACTACTGGTCTAACAGGGAACGATCAAAGCGTAGAATATTTGAGACATTACTACCATAAGGGAAAGTGCGCTTGGTGACTGTTGTTATCAATCCCGCTGAAATTTCTGTGTTTCATCAACACTCTGATAGTCCATAGATTACAGAATGCCACCAGATAGGCATCGGAAACTACTACTGGTCTTCGCGCTAACGATCAAAGCGTAGACTGTTTGAGACTTTACTCTCATGGAGGAAAGTGCGCATGGTGACTGTTGTATTCAAACCCGACGGAATTTCTGTGTTTCATCTACACTCTGATAGTCCACAGAATACAGAATGCCTCCAGATGTGCATCGGAAACTACTACTGGTATTCCAGGGAACGATCAAAGCGTAGACTATTTCAGATATTACTCCCATGGAGAAAAGTGCGGATGGAGACTGTTGTATTCAATCCCGATGGAATTTCTGTGTATCATTAACACTCTGATAGTCCACAGATTACAGAATGCCTCAGATGTGCATCGGAAACTACTACTGGTCTTCGAGGGAACGATCAAAGTGTAGACTGTTTGAGACATTACTCCCATTTAGGAAAGTGCGCATGGTGACTATTGTATTCAATCCCGATGCATTTTCTGTGTTTCATCAACACTCTGATAGTCCACAGATTACAGAAAGCCTCCAGATGTCCATCGGAAATTACTACTGGTCTTCCAGGGTACGATCAAAGCGTAGACTGACTGAGACTTTACTCCCATGGAGAAAGGTGCGCATGGTGACTGTTGTATTGAATCCCGATGCTATTTCTGTGTTTCATCAACGCCCTGTTAGTCCACAGATTACAGAATGCCACCACATAGGCAACGGAAACTACTACTGGTCTTCCAGCTAACGATCAAAGAGTAGACTGTTTGAGACTTTACTCCCATGGAGGAAAGTGCGCATGGTGACTGTTGTATTCAAACCCGACGGAATATCTGTGTTTCATCAACACTCTGATAGTCCACAGAATACAGATTGTCTCCAGATGTGCATCGGAAACTACTACTGGTCTTCCTGGGAACGATCAAAGCGTAGACTGTATCAGACATTACTCCCATGGAGGAAAGTGCGGATTGTGAATGTTGTATTCACCCCCGATGCAATTTCTGTGTTTCATCAACACTTTGAAGGTCCACAGATTACAGAATGCCACCAGATGTGCATCGGAAACTACTACTGGTCTTCCAGGGAACGATCAAAGCGTATACTGATTCAGACGTTTCTCCCATGGAGGAAAGTGCTTATGGTGACTGTTGTATTCAATCCCGATGCAATTTCTGTATTTCATCAACACTCTGATAGACCACAGATTACAGATTGTCTCCAGATGTGCATCGGAAACTACTACTGGTCTTCCTGGGAACGATCAAAGCGTAGACTGTATCAGACATTACTCCCATGGAGGAAAGTGCGGATTGTGAATGTTGTATTCACCCCCGATGCAATTTCTGTGTTTCATCAACACTTTGAAGGTCCAAAGATTACAGAATGCCTCCAGATTTGCATCGGAAACTACTACTGGTATTCCAGGGAACGATCAAAGCGTAGACTGTTTCAGATATTACTCCCATGTAGAAAAGTGCGGATGGAGACTGTTGTATTCAATCCCGATGCAATTTCTGTGTTTCACCAACACTCTGATAGTCCATAGATTACAGAATGCCACCAGATAGGCATCGGAAACTACTACTGATCTGCCAGCTAACGATCAAAGCGTAGACTGTTTGAGTCTTTACTCCCATGGAGGAAAGTGCGGATGGTGACTGTTGTTATCAAACCCGATGCAATTTCTGCGTTTCATCAACACTCTGACAGTCCACAGATTACAGAATGCCACCAGATGTGCATCGGAATCTACTACTGGTCTTCCAGGGAACGATCAAAGCGTAGACTGTTTCAGACGTTACTCCCATGGAGGAAAGTGCTTATGGTGACTGTTGTATTCAATCCCGATGCAATTTCTGTGTTTCATCAACACTCTGATAGTCCACAGATTACAGATTGTCTCCAGATGTGCATCGGAAACTACAACTGGTCTTCCTGAGAACGATCAAAGCGTAGACTGTATCATACATTACTCCCATTTAGAAAAGTGCGGATTGTGACTGTTGTATTCACTCCTGATGCAATTTCTGTGTTTCATCAACACTTTGAAGGTCCACAGATTACAGAATTCCTCCAGATGGTTCAAATGGCTCCGAGCACTATGGGACTCAACTGCTGTGGTCATTAGTCCCCTAGAACTTAGAACTACTTAAACCTAACTAACCTAAGGACATCACACACATCCATGCCCGAGGCAGGATTCGAGCCTGCGACCGTAGCAGTCCCACGGTTCCGGACTGCGCGCCTAGAACCGCGAGACCACCGCGGCCATGCCTCCAGATGTAGATCGGAAACTACTACTGTTATTCCAGGGAACGATCAAAGCGTAGATGTTTGAGACTTTACTCCCATGGAGGAAAGTGCGCATGGTGACTGTTGTATTCAAACCCCATGGAATTTCTGTGTTTCATCAACACTCTGATAGTCCACAGATTACAGATAGCCTCCAGATTTGCATCGGAAACTACTACTGGTCTTCCTGGGTACGATCAAAGCGTAGACTGTATCACACATTACTCCCATGGAGGAAAGTGAGGATTGTGACTGTTGTATTCACACCTGATGCAATTTCTGTGTTTCATCAACACTTTGAAGGTCCACAGATTACAGAATGCCTCCAGATGTGCATCGGAAACTACTACTGGTATTCCAGGGAACGATCAAAGCGTAGACTGTTTCAGATATTACTAACATGGAGAAAAAGGCGGATGGTGACTGTTGTATTCAATCCCGATGAATTTCTGTGTTTCATCAACACTCTGATAGTCCACAGATTACAGAATGCCTCCAGATGTGCATCGGAAATTACTACTGGTCTTCCAGGGAACGATCAAAGCCTAGACTGTTTGAGATATTGCTCCCATGGAGGAAAGTGCGCATGGTGACTGTTGTATTCAATCCCGATGCAATTTCTGTGTTTCATCAACACTCTGATAGACCACAGATTACAGAATGCCTCCAGAAGTGCATCGGAAATTACTACTGGTCTTCCAGGGAACGATCAAAGCGTATACTGTTTGAGACATTACTCCCATGGAGGAAAGTGCTCATGGTGACTGTTGTATTCAATCACGATGCAATTTCTGTGTTTCATCAACACTCAGTTAGTCCACAGATTACAGAATGCCTCCAGATGTGCATCGGAAACTACTACTGGTCTTCCTGGGAACGATCAAAGCGTAGACTGTTTGAGATATTACTCCCATTGTGGAAAGTGCGCATGGTGACTGTTGTATTCAATCCCTAAGCAATTTCAGTGTTTCATCAACACTGAGATAGTCCAAAGATTACAGAATGCCTCCAGATGTGCATCGGAAACTACTACTGGTCTTCCAGGGAACAATCAAAGCGTAGACTGTTTGAGACATTACTCCCGTGGAGGAAAGTTCGCATGGTTACTGTTGTTATGAAACCCGATGCAGTTTCTATGTTTAATCAACACTCTGACAGTCCACAAATTACAGTTTGTCTCCAGATGTGCATCTGAAACTACTACTGGTCTTCCTGGGAACGATCAAAGCGTAGACTGTATCAGACATTACTCCCATGGAGGAATGTGCGGATTGTGACTGTTGTATTCACTGCCGATGCAATTTCTGTGTTTCATCACTACTTTGAAGCTCCACAGATTATAGAATGCCTCCAGATGTACATCGGAAACTACTACTGGTATTCCAGCGAACGATCAAAGCGTAGACTGTTTCAGATATTACTCCCATGGAGAAAAGAGCGGATGTTTGAGACATTACTCCCATGGAGGAAAGTGCGCATGGCGACTGTTGTATTCCATCCCGATGCAATTTCAGTGTTTCATCAACACTCTGATAGTCCACAGATTACAGAATGCCTCCAGATCTGCATCGGAAATTACTACTGGTCTTCCTGGGAACGATCAAAGCGTAGACTGTATCATACATTACTCCCATGGAGGAAAGTGCGCATGGTGACTGTTGTATTCAAACCCGACGGAATTTCTGTGTTTCATCAACACTCTGATAGTCCATAGATTACAGAATGATATCAGATGTCCATCGGAAACCACTACTGGTCTTCCAGAGAAAGATCAATGCGTAGACTGACTGAGACATTACTCCCATGGAGAAAGGTGCGCATGGTGACAGTTGTATTGAATCCTGATGCTATTTCTGTGTTTCATTGACGCTCTGATTGTCCACAGATTACAGAATGCCACCAGATGTGCATCGGAGACTACTACTGGTCTTCCATAGAACGATCAAAGCGTAGACTGTTTGAGACATTACTCCCATGGAGGAAAGTGGGCATACTGACTGTTGTTATCAATCCCGATGCAATTTCTGTGTTTCATCAACACTCTGATAGTCCATAGATTACAGAATGCCACCAGATGGGCATCGGAAACTACCACTGGTCTTGCAGGGAACGATAGAAGCGTAGACTGTTTGAGACATTACTCCCATTGAGGAAAGTGCGAATGGTAACTGTTGTAATCAAACCCGATGCAATTTCTGTGTTTCATTAACACTCTGACCGACCACAGATTACAGAATGCCTCCAGATGTGCATCGTAAACTACTACGGGTCTTCCAGGGAACGATCAAACCGTAGACTGTTTCAGACGTTACTCCCATGGAGGAAAGTGCGGATGGTGACTGTTGTACTCAATCTAGATGCAATTTCTGAGTTTCATCAACACTCTGATTGTCCATAGATTACAGAATGCCACCAGACAAGCATCGGAAACTACTACTGGTCTTCCAGCTAACGATCAAAGCGTAGACTGTTTGAGACTTTACTCCCATGGAGGAAAGTGCGCATGGTGACTGTTGTATTCAAACCCGACGGAATTTCTGTTTTTCATCTACACTCTGATAGTCCGCAGATTACAGATAGCCTCCAGATGTGCATCGGAAACTACTACTGGTCTTCCTGGGAACGATCAAAGCGTAGACTGTATCGCACATTACTCCCATGGAGGAAAGTGCTTATGGTGACTGTTGTATTCGATCCCGATGCAATTTCTGTGTTTCATCAACACTCTGATAGTCACAGTTTACAGATTGTCTCCAAATGTGCATCGGAAACTACTACTGGTCTTAATGGGAACGATTAAAGCGTAGACTGTATCAGACATTACTCCCATGGAGGAAAGTGCGGATTGTGACTGTTGTATTCACTCCCGATGCAATTTCTGTGTTTCATCAACACTTTGAAGGTTCACAGATTACAGAATGCCTCCAGATGTGCATCGGAAACTACTACTGGTATTCCAGGGAACGATCAAAGCGTAGCCTATTTCAGATATTACTCCCATGGAGAAAAGTGCGCATGATGACTGTTGTATTCAATCCCGATGGAATTTCTGTGTTTCATGAACACTCTGATAGTCCACAGATTACAGAATGCCTCAGATGTGCATCGGAAACTACTACTGGTCTTCGAGGGAGCGATCAAAGCGTACACTATTTAAGACATTACTCCCATGGAGGAAAGTGCGCATGGTGACTATTGTATTCAATCCCGATGCAATTTCTGTGTTTCATCAACACTCTGATAGTCCACAGATTACAGAATGCCTCCAGATGTGCATCGGAAATTACTACTGGTCTTCCAGGGGACGATCAAAGCGTAGACCGTTTGAGACATTACTCCCATGGAGGAAAGTGCGAATGGTGACTGTTGTATTCAAACCCGACGGAATTTCTGTGTTTCATCTACACTCTGATAGTCCACAGATTACAGATAGCCTCCAGATATGCATCGCAAACTACTACTGGTCTTCCTGGGAACGATCAAAGCGTAGACTGTATCACACATTACTCCCATGGAGGAAAGTGCGGATTGTGACTGTTGTATTCAATCCCGATGCAATTACTGTGTTACATCAACACTCTGATAATCCACAGATTACAGTATGCCACCAGTTGTTCTCGGAAACCGCAACAGGTCTTCCAGGGAACGATCAAAGCGTAGACTGTTACTGACATTACTCCCATGGAGGGAAGTGCACATGGTGACTGTTGTATTCAATCCCGATGCAATTACTGTGTTTCATCAACACTCTGATAGTCCACAGATTACAGATTGCCATCAGATGTGCATCGGAAACTACTACTAGTCTTCCAGAGAACGATCAAAGCGTAGACCGTTTGAGACATTACTCCCATGGAGAAAGGTGCGCAAGATGACTGTTGTATTGAATCCCAATGCTATTTCTGTGTTTCATCAACGCTCTGTTAGTCAACAGATTACAGAATGCCACCAGATAGGCATCGGAAACTACTACTGGTCTTCCAGCTAACGATCAAAGAGTAGACTATTTGAGACTTTACTCCCATGGAGGAAAGTGCGCATGGTGACTGTTGTATTCAAAACCGACGGAATTTCTGTGTTTCATCTACACTCTGATAGTCCACAGATTACAGATAGCCTCCAGTATTGCATCGGAAACTACTACTGGTCTTCCTGGGAACGATCAAAGCGTAGACTGTATCACACATTACTCCCATGGAGGAAAGTGCTTATGGTGACTGTTGTATTCAATCCCGATGCAATTTCTGTGTTTCATCAACACTCTGATAGTCACAGTTTACAGATTGTCTCCAGATGAGCATCGGAAACTACTACTGGTCTTAATGGGAACGATTAAAGCGTAGACTGTATCAGACATTAGTCCCATGGAGGAAAGTGCGGATTGTGACTGTTGTATTCACTCCCGATGCAATTTCTGTGTTTCATCAACACTTTGAAGGTTCACAGATTACAGAACGCCTCCAGATGTGCATCGGAAACTACTACTGGTATTCCAGGGAACGATCAAAGCGTTGACTATTTCAGATATTACTCCCATGGAGAAAAGTGCGGATGGTGACTGTTGTATTCAATCCCGATGGAATTTCTGTGTTTCATCAACACTCTGATAGTCCACAGATTACAGAATGCCTCAGATGTGCATCGGAAGCTACTACTGGTCTTCGAGGGAACGATCAAAGCGTACACTGTTTGAGACATTACTCCCATGGAGGAAAGTGCGCATGGTGACTGTTGTATTCAATCCCGATGCAATTTCTGTGTTTCATCAACACTATGATAGTCCACAGAATACAGAATGCCTCCAGATGTGCATCGGAAATTACTACTGGTCTTCCAGTGGACGATCAAAGCGTACACCGTTTGAGACATTACTCCCATGGAGGAAAGTGCGCATGGTGACTGTTGTATTCAATCCCGATGCTATTACTGTGTTTCATCCACACTCTGATAGTACACAGATTACAGAATGCAACCAGATGTGCATCGGAAACCACTACTGGTATTCCAGGGAACGATCAAAGCGTAGACTGTTTGAGATATCACTCCCGTGGAGGAAAGTGCGCTTTGTGACTGTTGTATTCAATACCGATGCATTTTCTGTGTTACATCAACACTCTGATAATCCACAGACTACAGAATGCCACCAGTTGTTCATCGGAAACCACAACAGGACTTCCAGGGAACGATAAAAGCGTAGACTGTTTGAGACTTTACTCCCATGGAGGAAAGTGCGCATGGTGACTGTTGTATTCAAACCCGACGGAATTTCTGTGTTTCATCTACACTCTGATAGTCCACAGATTACAGATAGCCTCCAGATGTGCATCGGAAACTACTACTGGTATTCCAGGGAACGATCAAAACGTAGACTGTTTGAGATATAACTCCCATGGAGGAAAGTGCGCATTGTGACTGTTGTATTCAATCCCGATGCATTTTCTGTGCTACATCAACAGTCTGATCGTCCACAGATTACAGAATGCCACCAGTTGTTCTTCGGGAACCACTTCAGGTCTTCCAGGGAACGATCAAAGCGTAGACTTTTAGTGACATTACTCCCATGGAGGAAAGTGCGCATGGTGACTGTTGTATCCAATACCGTAGCAATTTCTTTGTTTCATCAACGCTCTGTGTGACAAACAGCTTACAGAATCCCTCCAGATGTGCATCGGAAACTACTACTGGTTTCCAGGGAACGATCATAGCGTAGACTGTTTGAGACATTACTCCCGTGGAGGAAAGTTCGCATGGTTACTGTTGTCATGAAACCCGATGCAGTTTCTGTGTTTAATCAACACTCTGACAGTAAACAGGTTACAGTTTGTCTCCAGATGTGCATCTGAAACTACTACTGGTCTTCCTGGGAACGATAAAAGCGTAGACTGTTTGAGAAATTACTCCCATGGAGGAAAGTGCGCATGGTGACTGTTGCATTCAATTCCGATGCAATTTCTGTGTTTCATCAACACTCTGATAGTCCACAGATTACAAAATGATACCAGATGTGCATCGGAAACTACTACTGGTCTTCCAGGGAACGACCAAAGCGTAGACTGTTTGAGACATTACTCCCATTGAGGAAAGTACGCATGGTGACTGTTGTATTCAATCGCGATATAATTTCTGTGTTTCATCAACACTCTGATAGTACACAGATTACAAAATGCCATTAGACGTGCATCGGAAACTACTACTGGTCTTCCAGGGAACGATCAAAGCGTAGAATATTTGAGAATTACTCGCATGGAGAAAAATGCGCATGGTGATTGTTGTATTCAATCCCGATGGAATTTCTGTGTTTCATCAACACTCTGATAGCCCACAGATTACAGAATGCCTCCAGATGTGCATCGGAAACTACTACTGATCTTCCAAGGAACGATCAAAGCGAAGACTGTTTGAGATATTACTCCCATATAGGAAAGTGCGCATGGTGACTTTTGTATTCAATCTAGATGCAATTTCTGTGTTTCATCAACACTCTGATAGCCCACAGATAAGTGAATGCCACCAGATGTGCATGGGGAAACTAGTACTGGTCTTCCAGGTAACGATCAAAGAGTAGACTGTTTGAGACATTACTCCCATGGAGGAAAGTGCGCATGGTGACTGTTGTATTCAATCCCGATGCTATTTCTGTGTTTCATACACTCTCTGATAGTCCACAGATTACAGAATGCCACCAGATGTGCATCGGATACTACTACTGGTATTCCAGGGAACGATCAAAGCGTAGACTGTTTGAGATATAACTCCCATGGAAGAAAGTGCGCATGGTGACTGTTGTATTCAATCCCGATGCAATTTCTGTGTTTCATCAACACTCTGATAGTCCACAGATTACAGAATGCCATCAGATGTGCATCGGAAACTATTACTGGTCTTCCAGAGAACGATCAAAACGTAGACTGTTTGAGACGTTACTCCCATGGTGGAAAGTGTGCATGGTGACTGTTGTATTGAATCCCGATGCTATTTCTGTGTTTCATCGACGCTCTGATGGTCCACAGATTACAGAATGCCACCAGATGTGCATTGGAGACTACTACTGGTCTTCCAGGGAACGATCAAAGCGTAGACCGTTTGAGACATTACTCCCATGGAGGAAAGTGCGCATGGTGACTGTTGTATTCAACCCCGATGCTATTTCTGTGTTTCATCCACACTCTGATAGTCCACAGATTACAGAATGCAACCAGATGTGCATCGGAAACCACTACTGGTATTCCAGGGAACGATCAAAGCGTAGACTGTTTGAGATATCACTCCCGTGGAGGAAAGTGCGCTTTGTGACTGTTGTATTCAATACCGATGCATTTTCTGTGTTACATCAACACTCTGATAATCCACAGATTACAGAATGCCACCAGTTGTTCATCGGAAACCACAACAGGACTTCCAGGGAACGATCAAAGCGTAGACTGTTAGTGACATTACTCCCATGGAGGAAAGTGCGCATGGTGAATGTTGTATTCAATCCCGATGCAATTTCTGTGTTTCATCAACACTCTGATAGTCCACAGATTACAGAATGCCATCAGATGTGCATCGGAAACTACTACTGGTCTTCCAGAGAACAATCAAAGCGTAGACTGACTGAGACATTACTCCCATGGAGAAAGGTGCGCATGGTGACTGTTGTATTGAATCCCGATGCTATTTCTGTGTTTCATCAACGCTCTGTTAGTCCACAGATTACAGAATGCCACCACATAGGCATCGGAAACTACTACTGGTCTTCCAGCTAACGATCAAAGAGTAGACTGTTTGAGACTTTACTCCCATGGAGGAAAGTGCGCATGGTGACTGTTGTATTCAAACCCGACGGAATTTCTGTGTTTCATCTACACTCTGATAGTCCACAGATTACAGATAGCCTCCAGATGTGCATCGGAAACTACTACTGGTATTCCAGGGAACGATCAAAACGTAGACTGTTTGAGATATAACTCCCATGGAGGAAAGTGCGCATTGTGACTGTTGTATTCAATCCCGATGCAATTTCTGTGTTTCATCAACACTCTGATAGTCCACAGATTACAGAATGCCATCAGATGTGCATCGGAAACTATTACTGGTCTTCCAGAGAACGATCAAAACGTAGACTGTTTGAGACGTTACTCCCATGGTGGAAAGTGTGCATGGTGACTGTTGTATTCAATCCCGATGCTATTTCTGTGTTTCATCGACGCTCTGATGGTCCACAGATTACAGAATGCCACCAGATGTGCATCGGAGACTACTACTGGTCTTCCAGGGAACGATCAAAGCGTAGACTATTTGAGACATTTCTCCCATTTAGGAAAGTGGGCATACTGACTGTTGTTATCAATCCCGATGCAATTTCTGTGTTTCATCAACACTCTGATAGTCCATAGATTACAGAATGCCACCAGATAAGCATCGGAAACTACTACTGGTCTTCCAGGGAACGATCAAAGCGTAGACTGTTTGAGACATTACTCCCTTTGAGGAAAGTGCGAATGGTGACTGTTGTAATCAAACCCGATGCAATTTCTGTGCTTCAACAACACTCTGATAATCCACAGATTACAGAATGCCACCAGTTGTGCATCGGAAACCACTACTGGTCTTCCAGGGAACGATCAAAGCGTAGACTGCATGAGACATTACTCCCATGGAGGAAAGTGCGCATGGGGACTGTTGTATTCAATCGCGATATAATTTCTGTGTTTCATCAACACTCTGATAGTACACAGATTACAAAATGCCATTAGACGTGCATCGGAAACTACTACTGGTCTTCCAGGGAACGATCAAAGCGTAGAATATTTGAGAATTACTCGCATGGAGGAAAATGCGCATGGTGATTGTTGTATTCAATCCCGATGGAATTTCTGTGTTTCATCAACACTCTGATAGCCCACAGATTACAGAATGCCTCCAGATGTGCATCGGAAACTACTACTGGTCTTCCAAGGAACGATCAAAGCGAAGACTGTTTGAGATATTACTCCCATGGAGGAAAGTGCGCATGGTGACTTTTGTATTCAATCTAGATGCAATTTCTGTGTTTCATCAACACTCTGATAGCCCACAGATAAGTGAATGCCACCAGATGTGCATGGGGAAACTAGTACTGGTCATCCAGGAAACGATCAAAGAGTAGACTGTTTGAGACATTACTCCCATGGAGGAAAGTGCGCATGGTGACTGTTGTATTCAATCCCGATGCTATTTCTGTGTTTCATACTCTCTTTGATAGTCCACAGATTACAGAATGCCACCAGATGTGCATCGGATACTACTACTGGTATTCCAGGGAACGATCAAAGCGTAGACTGTTTGAGTTATAACTCCCATGGAGGAAAGTGCGCATGGTGACTGTTGTATTCAATCCCGATGCAATTTCTGTGTTTCATCAACACTCTGATAGTCCACAGATTACAGAATGCCATCAGATGTGCATCGGAAACTATTACTGGTCTTCCAGAGAACGATCAAAACGTAGACTGTTTGAGACGTTACTCTCATGGTGGAAAGTGTGCATGATGAATGTTGTATTCAATCCCGATGCCATTTCTGTGTTTCATCAACACTCTGATAGTCCACAGATTACAGAATGCCACCAGATGTGCATCGGAGACTACTACTGGTCTTCCAGGGAACGATCAAAGCGTAGACCGTTTGAGACATTACTCCCATGGAGGAAAGTGCGCATGGTGACTGTTGTATTCAATCCCGATGCTATTTCTGTGTTTCATCCACACTCTGATAGTCCACAGATTACAGAATGCAACCAGATGTGCATCGGAAACCACTACTGGTATTACAGGGAACGATCAAAGCGTACACTGTTTGAGATATCACTCCCGTGGAGGAAAGTGCGCTTTGTGACTGTTGTATTCAATACCGATGCATTTTCTGTGTTACATCAACACTCTGATAATCCACAGATTACAGAATGCCACCAGTTGTTCATCGGAAACCACAACAGGACTTCCAGGGAACGATCAAAGCGTAGACTGTTAGTGACATTACTCCCATGGAGGAAAGTGCGCATGGTGAATGTTGTATTCAATCCCGATGCAACTTCTGTGTTTCATCAACACTCTGATAGTCCACAGATTACAGAATGCCACCAGATGTGCATCGGAGACTACTACTGGTCTTCCAGGGAACGATCAAAGCGTAGACTATTTGAGACATTACTCCCATTTAGGAAAGTGGGCATACTGACTGTTGTTATCAATCCCGATGCAATTTCTGTGTTTCATCAACACTCTGATAGTCCATAGATTACAGAATGCCACCAGATAAGCATCGGAAACTACTACTGGTCTTCCAGGGAACGATCAAAGCGTAGACTGTTTGAGACATTACTCCCATTGAGGAAAGTGCGAATGGTGACTGTTGTAATCAAACCCGATGCAATTTCTGTGTTTCTACAACACTCTGATAATCCACAGATTACAGAATGCCACCAGTTGTGCATCGGAAACCACTACTGGTCTTCCAGGAAACGATCAAAGCGTAGACTGCATGAGACATTACCCCCATGGAGGAAAGTGCGCATGGGGACTGTTGTATTCAATCGCGATATAATTTCTGTGTTTCATCAACACTCTGATAGTACACAGATTACAAAATGCCATTAGACGTGCATCGGAAACTACTACTGGTCTTCCAGGAACGATCAAAGCGTAGAATATTTGAGAATTACTCGCATGGAGGAAAATGCGCATGGTGATTGTTGTATTCAATCCCGATGGAATTTCTGTGTTTCATCAACACTCTGATAGCCCACAGATTACAGAATGCCTCCAGATGTGCATCGGAAACTACTACTGGTCTTCCAAGGAACGCTCAAAGCGAAGACTGTTTGAGATATTACTCCCATGGAGGAAAGTGCGCATGGTGACTTTTGTATTCAATCTAGATGCAATTTCTGTGTTTCATCAACACTCTGATAGCCCACAGATAAGTGAATGCCACCAGATGTGCATGGGGAAACTAGTACTGGTCTTCCAGGAAACGATCAAAGAGTAGACTGTTTGAGACATTACTCCCATGGAGGAAAGTGCGCATGGTGACTGTTGTATTCAATCCCGATGCTATTTCTGTGTTTCATACACTCTCTGATAGTCCACAGATTACAGAATGCCACCAGATGTGCATCGGATACTACTACTGGTATTCCAGGGAACGATTAAAGCGTAGACTGTTTGAGATATAACTACCATGGAGGAAAGTGCGCATGGTGACTGTTGTATTCAATCCCGATGCAATTTCTGTGTTTCATCAACACTCTGATAGTCCACAGATTACAGAATGCCATCAGATGTGCATCGGAAACTATTACTGGTCTTCCAGAGAACGATCAAAACGTAGACTGTTTGAGACATTACTCCCATGGTGGAAAGTGTGCATGGTGACTGTTGTATTGAATCCCGATGCTATTTCTGTGTTTCATCGACGCTCTGATGGTCCACAGATTACAGAATGCCACCAGATGTGCATCGGAGACTACTACTGGTCTTCCAGGGAACGATCAAAGCGTAGACCGTTTGAGACATTACTCCCATGGAGGAAAGTGCGCATGGTGACTGTTGTATTCAATCCCGATGCTATATCTGTGTTTCATCCACACTCTGATAGTCCACAGATTACAGAATGCAACCAGATGTGCATCGGAAACCACTACTGGTATTCCAGGGAACGATCAAAGCGTAGACTGTTTGAGATATCACTCCCGTGGAGGAAAGTGCGCTTTGTGACTGTTGTATTCAATACCGATGCATTTTCTGTGTTACATCAACACTCTGATAATCCACAGATTACAGAATGCAACCAGTTGTTCATCGGAAACCACAACAGGTCTTCCAGGGAACGATCAAAGCGTAGACTGTTAGTGACATTACTCCCATGGAGGAAAGTGCGCATGGTGAATGTTGTATTCAATCCCGATGCAATTTCTGTGTTTCATCAACACTCTGATAGTCCACAGATTACAGAATGCCATCAGATGTGCATCGGAAACTACTGCTGGTCTTCCAGAGAACAATCAAAGCGTAGACTGATTGAGACATTACTCCCATGGAGAAAGGTGCGCATGGTGACTGTTGTATTAAATCCCGATGCTATTTCTGTGTTTCATCAACGCTCTGTTTGACAAACAGCTTACAGAATGCCTCCAGATGTGCATCGGAAACTACTACTGGTTTCCAGGGAACGATCAAAGCGTAGACTGTTTGAGAAATTACTCCCATGGAGGAAAGTGCGCATGGTGACTGTTGCATTCAATTCCGATGCAATTTCTGTGTTTCATCAACACTCTGATAGTCCACAGATTACAAAATGATACCAGATGTGCATCGGAACCTACTACTGGTCTTCCAGGGAACGACCAAAGCGTAGACTGTTTGAGACATTACTCCCATTGAGGAAAGTGCGCATGGTGACTATTGTATTCAATCCCGATGCAATTTCTGTGTTTCATCAACACTCTGATAGTCCACAGATTACAGAATGCCATCAGATGTACATCGGAAACTATTACTGGTCTTCCAGAGAACGATCAAAACGTAGACTGTTTGAGACGTTACTCCCATGGTGAAAAGTGTGCATGGTGACTGTTGTATTGAATCCCGATGCTATTTCTGTGTTTCATCGACGCTCTGATGGTCCACAGATTAGAGAATGCCACCAGATGTGCATCGGAGACTACTACTGGTCTTCCAGGGAACGATCAAAGCGTAGACTATTTGAGACATTACTCCCATTTAGGAAAGTGGGCATACTGACTGTTGTTATCAATCCCGATGCAATTTCTGTGTTTCATCAACACTCTGATAGTCCACAGATTACAGAATGCCATCAGATGTGCATCGGAAACTACTACTGGTCTTCCAGAGAACAATCAAAGTGTAGACTGACTGAGACATTACTCCCATGGAGAAAAGTGCGCATGGTGACTGTTGTATTGAATCCCGATGCTATTTCTGTGTTTCATCAACGCTCTGTTAGTCCACAGATTACAGAATGCCACCACATAGGCATCGGAAACTACTACTGGTCTTCCAGCTAACGATCAAAGAGTAGACTGTTTGAGACTTTACTCCCATGGAGGAAAGTGCGCATGGTGACTGTTGTATTCAAACCCGACGGAATTTCTGTGTTTCATCTACACTCTGATAGTCCACAGATTACAGATAGCCTCCAGATGTGCATCGGAAACTACTACTGGTATTCCAGGGAACGATCAAAACGTAGACTGTTTGAGATATAACTCCCATGGAGGAAAGTGCGCATTGTGACTGTTGTATTCAATCCCGATGCATTTTCTGTGCTACATCAACAGTCTGATCGTCCACAGATTACAGAATGCCACCAGTTGTTCTTCGGGAACCACTTCAGGTCTTCCAGGGAACGATCAAAGCGTAGACTTTTAGTGACATTACTCCCATGGAGGAAAGTGCGCATGGTGACTGTTGTATTCAATACCGAAGCAATTCCTGTGTTTCATCAACACTCTGATAGTCCACAGATTATAGAATGCCTCCAGATGTGCATCGGAAACTACTACTGGTCTAACAGGGAACGATCAAAGCGTAGAATGTTTGAGACATTACTCACATAGGGTAAAGTGCGCATGGTGAGTGTTGTATTGAATCCCGATGCTATTTCTGTGTTTCATCAACGCTCTGTTTGACAAACAGCTTACAGAATGCCTCCAGATGTGCATCGGAAACTACTACTGGTTTCCAGGGAACGATCAAAGCGTAGACTGTTTGAGATATCACTCCCGTGGAGGAAAGTGCGCTTTGTGACTGTTGTATTCAATACCGATGCATTTTCTGTGTTACATCAACACTCTGATAATCCACAGATTACAGAATGCAACCAGTTGTTCATCGGAAACCACAACAGGACTTCCAGGGAACGATCAAAGCGTAGACTGTTAGTGACATTACTCCCATGGAGGAAAGTGCGCATGGTGAATGTTGTATTCAATCCCGATGCAATTTCTGTGTTTCATCAACACTCTGATAGTCCACAGATTACAGAATGCCATCAGATGTGCATCGGAAACTACTACTGGTCTTCCAGGGAACGACCAAAGCGTAGACTGTTTGAGACATTACTCCCATTGAGGAAAGTGCGCATGGTGACTGTTGTATTCAATCCCGATGCAATTTCTGTGTTTCATCAACACTCTGATAGTCCACAGATTACAGAATGCCATCAGATGTGCATCGGAAACTATTACTGGTCTTCCAGAGAACGATCAAAACGTAGACTGTTTGAGACGTTACTCCCATGGTGAAAAGTGTGCATGGTGACTGTTGTATTGAATCCCGATGCTATTTCTGTGTTTCAGCGACGCTCTGATGGTCCACAGATTACAGAATGCCACCAGATGTGCATCGGAGACTACTACTGGTCTTCCAGGGAACGATCAAAGCGTAGACTATTTGAGACATTACTCCCATTTAGGAAAGTGGGCATACTGACTGTTGTTATCAATCCCGATGCAATTTCTGTGTTTCATCAACACTCTGATAGTCCACAGATTACAGAATGCCATCAGATGTGCATCGGAAACTACTACTGGTCTTCCAGAGAACAATCAAAGCGTAGACTGACTGAGACATTACTCCCATGGAGAAAGGTGCGCATGGTGACTGTTGTATTGAATCTCGATGCTATTTCTGTGTTTCATCAACGCTCTGTTAGTCCACAGATTACAGAATGCCACCACATAGGCATCGGAAACTACTACTGGTCTTCCAGCTAACGATCAAAGAGTAGACTGTTTGAGACTTTACTCCCATGGAGGAAAGTGCGCATGGTGACTGTTGTATTCAAACCCGACGGAATTTCTGTGTTTCATCTACACTCTGATAGTCCACAGATTACAGATAGCCTCCAGATGAGCATCGGAAACTACTACTGGTATTCCAGGGAACGATCAAAACGTAGACTGTTTGAGATATAACTCCCATGGAGGAAAGTGCGCATTGTGACTGTTGTATTCAATCCCGATGCATTTTCTGTGCTACATCAACAGTCTGATCGTCCACAGATTCCAGAATGCCACCAGTTGTTCTTCGGGAACCACTTCAGGTCTTCCAGGGAACGATCAAATCGTAGACTTTTAGTGACATTACTCCCATGGAGGAAAGTGCGCATGGTGACTGTTGTATTCAATACCGAAGCAATTCCTGTGTTTCATCAACACTCTGATAGTCCACAGATTATAGAATGCCTCCAGATGTGCATCGGAAACTACTACTGGTTTCCAGGGAACGATCAAAGCGTAGACTGTTTGAGACATTACTCCCGTGGAGGAAAGTTCGCATGGTTACTGTTGTTATGAAACCCGATGCAGTTTCTGTGTTTAATCAACACTCTGACAGTAAACAGGTTACAGTTTGTCTCCAGATGTGCATCTGAAACTACTACTGGTCTTCCTGGGAACGATAAAAGCGTAGACTGTTTTAGAAATTACTCCCATGGAGGAAAGTGCGCATAGTGACTGTTGCATTCAATTCCGATGCAATTTCTGTGTTTCATCAACACTCTGATAGTCCACAGATTGCAAAATGATACCAGATGTGCATCGGAAACTACTACTGGTCTTCCAGGGAACGACCAAAGCGTAGACTGTTTGAGATATTACTCCCATTGAGGAAAGTGCGCATGGTGACTGTTGTATTCAATCCCGATGCAATTTCTGTGTTTCATCAACACTCTGATAGTCCACAGATTACAGAATGCCATCAGATGTGCATCGGAAACTATTACTGGTCTTCCAGAGAACGATCAAAACGTAGACTGTTTGAGACGTTACTCCCATGGTGAAAAGTGTGCATGGTGACTGTTGTATTGAATCCCGATGCTATTTCTGTGTTTCATCGACGCTCTGATGGTCCACAGATTACAGAATGCCACCAGATGTGCATCGGAGACTACTACTGGTCTTCCAGGGAACGATCAAAGCGTAGACTATTTGAGACATTACTCCCATTTAGGAAAGTGGGCATACTGACTGTTGTTATCAATCCCGATGCAATTTCTGTGTTTCATCAACACTCTGATAGTCCATAGATTACAGAATGCCACCAGATAAGCATCGGAAACTACTACTGGTCTTCCAGGGAACGATCAAAGCGTTGACTGTTTGAGACATTACTCCCACTGAGGAAAGTGCGAATGGTGACTGTTGTAATCAAACCCGATGCAATTTCTGTGTTTCAACAACACTCTGATATTCCACATATTACAGAATGCCACCAGTTGTGCATCGGAAACCACTACTGGTCTTCCAGGAAACGATCAAAGCGTAGACTGCATGAGACATTACTCCCATGGAGGAAAGTGCGCATGGGGACTGTTGTATTCAAACGCGATATAATTTCCGCGTTTCATCAACACTCTGATGGTACACAGATTACAAAATGCCATTAGACGTGCATCGGAAACTACTACTGGTCTTCCAGGGAACGATCAAAGTGTAGAATATTTGAGAATTACTCGCATGGAGGAAAATGCGCATGGTGATTGTTGTATTCAATCCCGATGGAATTTCTGTGTTTCATCAACACTCTGATAGCCCACAGATTACAGAATGCCACCAGATGTGCATCGGATACTACTACTGGTATTCCAGGGAACGATGAAAGCGTAGACTGTTTGAGATATAACTCCCATGGAGGAAAGTGCGCATGGTGACTGTTGTATTCAATCCCGATGCATTTTCTGTGCTACATCAACAGTCTGATCATCCACAGATTACAGAATGCCACCAGTTGTTCATCGGGAACCACTACAGGTCTTCCAGGGAACGATCAAAGCGTAGACTTTTAGTGACATTACTCCCATGGAGGAAAGTGCGCATGGTGATTGTTGTATTCAATCCCGATGCAATTTCTGTGTTTCATCAACACTCTGATAGACCACAGATTACAGAATGCCTCCAGATGTGCTTCGGAAACTACTACTGGTCTTCCTGGGAACGATGAAAGCGTAGACTGTTTGAAACATTACTCCCATTGTGGAAAGTGCGCATGGTGACTGTTGTATTCAATCCCGAAGCAATTTCAGTGTTTCATCAACACTGAGATAGTCCACAGATTACAGAATGCCTCCAGATGTGCATCGGAAACTACTACTGGTCTTCCAGGGAACGATCAAAGCGTAGACTGTTTGAGACATTACTCCCGTGGAGGAAAGTTTGCATGGTTACTGTTGTTATGAAACCCGATGCAGTTTCTGTGTTTAATCAACACTCTGACAGTCCACAGATTACAGTTTGTCTCCAGATGTGCATATGAAACTACTACTGGTCTTCCTGGGAACGATCAAAGCGTAGACTGTATCAGACATTACTCCCATGGAGGAATGTGCGGATTGAGACTGTTGTATTCACTCCCGATGCAATTTCTGTGTTTCATCCCCACTTTGATGCTCCACAGATTATTGGATGCCTCCAGATGTGCATCGGAAACTACTACTGGTATTCCAGCGAACGATCAAAGCGTAGACTGTTTCTGATATTACTCCCATGGAGAAAATTGCGGATGGTGACTGTTGTATTCAATCCCGATGCAATTTCTGTGTTTCATCAACAATCTGATAGTCCATACATTACAGAATGCCTCAGATGTGCATTGGAAACTACTACTGGTCTTCCAGGGAACGATCAAAGCGTAGACTGTTTGAGACATTACTCCCATTGAGGAAAGTGCGCATGGTGACTGTTGTATTCAATCCCAATGTAATTTCTGTGTTTCATCAACACTCTGATAGTCCACAGATTACAGAATGCCATCAGATGTGCATCGGAAACTATTACTGGTCTTCCAGAGAACGATCAAAACGTAGACTGTTTGAGACGTTACTCCCATGGTGGAAAGTGTGCATGGTGACTGTTGTATTGAATCCCGATGCTATTTCTGTGTTTCATCGACGCTCTGATGGTCCCCAGATTACAGAATGCCACCAGATGTGCATCGGAGACTACTACTGGTCTTCCAGGGAACGATCAAAGCGTAAACTGTTTGAGACATTACTCCCATTTAGGAAAGTTTGCATACTGACTGTTGTTATCAATCCCGATGCAATTTCTGTGTTTCATCAACGCTCTGATAGTCCATAGATTTCAGAATGCCACCAGATGGGCATTGGAAACTACTACTGGTCTTCCAGGGAACGATCAAAGCGTAGACTGTTTGAGACATTACTCCCATTGAGGAAAGTGCGAATGGTGACTGTTGTAATCAAACACGATGCAATTTCTGTGTTTCAACAACACTCTGATAATCCACAGATTACAGAATGCCACCAGTTGTGCCTCGGAAACCACTACTGGTCTTCCAGGAATCGATCAAAGCGTAGACTGTTTGAGACATTACTCCCATGGAGGAAAGTGCGCATGGGGACTGTTGTATTCAATCGCGATATATTTTCTGTGTTTCATCAACACTGTGATAGTACACAGATTACAAAATGCCATTAGACGTCCATCGGAAACTACTACTGGTCTTCCAGGGAACGATCAAAGCGTAGAATATTTGAGAATTACTCGCATTGAGGAAAATGCGCATGGTGTTTGTTGTATTCAATCCCGATGGAATTTCTGTGTTTCATCAACACTCTGATAGCCCACAGATTACAGAATGCCTCCAGATGTGCATCGGAAACTACTACTGGTCTTCCAAGGAACGATCAAAGCGAAGACTGTTTGAGATATTACTCCCATGGAGGAAAGTGCGGATGGTGACTTTTGTATTCAATCTAGATGCTATTTCTGTGTTTCATCAACACTCTGATATTCCACAGATTACAGATTGTCCCCGCATGTGCATCGGAAACTACTACTGGTCTTATTGGGAACGATCAAAGCGTAGACTGTATCACACATTACTCCCATGGAGGAAAGTGCGCATGGTGATTGTTGTATTCAATCACGATGCAATTTCTGTGTTTCATCAACACTCTGATAGTCCACAGATTACAGAATGCCACCAGATTTGCATCGGAAACTACTACTGGTCCTCCAGGGAACGATCAAAGCGTAGACTGTATGAGACATTACTCCCATGGAGGAAAGTGCGCATGGTGATTGTTGTATTCAATCCCGATGCCATTTCTGTGTTTCACCAACACTCTGAGAGTCCACAGATTACAGAATGCCACCAGATGTACATCGGAAATTACTACTGGTCCTCCAGGGAACGATCAAAACGTAGACTGTTTGAGACATTTCTCCCATGGAGGAAAGTGCGAATATTGACTGTTGTATTCAATCCCGATGCAATTTCTGTGTTTCATCAACACTTTGTTAGTCCACAGATTACAGAATGCCACGAGATGAGCATTGGAGACTACTACTGGTCTTCCAGGGAACGATCAAAGCGTAGGCTCTTTGAGACATTACTTCCATGGAGGAAAGTGCGCATGGTGACTGTTGTATTCAATCGCGATGCTATTTCTGTGTTTCATCAACACTCTGATAGTCTGCAGATTACAGAATGCCACCAGATGTGCATCGCAAACTACTACTGGTCTTCCAGGGAACGATCAAAGCGTAGACTGTTTGAGACATTACTCCCATGGAGGAAAGTGCGAATATTGACTGTTGTATTCAATCCCGATGCAACTTCTGTGTTTCATCAACACTCTCACAGTCCACAGATTACAGAGTGCTACCCGATGTGCATCGGAAACAACTACTGGTCTTCCAGGGAACGATCAAAGCGTAGACTGTTTCAGACGTTACTCCCATGGAGAAATGTGCGGATGGTGACTGTTGTATTGCATCCCGATGCAATTCCTATGTTTCATCAACACTCTGATAGTCCTCAGATTACATGATTGCCTGCAGATGTGCATCGGAAACTACTACCGGTCTTTCTGGGAACGATCAAAGCGTAGACTGTTTGCGACATTACTCCCATGGAGGAAAGTGTGGATGGTGACTGTTTTATTCAATCACGATGCAATTTCTATGTTTCAACAACACTCTGATAGTCCACAGATTACAGAATGCCTCCAGATGTGCATCGGAAATTACTACTTGTCTTCCAGGGAACGATCAGAGCGTAGACTGTTTGAGACATTACTCCCACGGAGGAATGTGCGAATATTGACTGTTGTATTCAATCCCGATGCAATTTCAGTGTTTCATCAACACCCTGTTAGTCCACAGATTACAGAAAGACACCAGATGTGCATCGGAAACTACTACTGGTATTCCAGGGAACGATCAAAGCATAGACTGCTTGAGATATCACTCCCGTTGAGGAAAGTGTGCATGGTGACTGTTGTATTCAATCCCGATGCATTTTCTGTGTTTCATCAACACCCTGATAAACCACAGATTACAGAATGAGACCAGTTGTGCATCGGAAACCGCTACTGGTCTTTCAGGGAACGATCAAAGCGTAGACTGTTTGAGACATTACTCATATGGAGGAAAGTGCGGATGGTGACTGTTGTATTCAATCCCAATGCTATTTCTGTCCTTCATCAACACTCTGATAGTCCACAGATTACTGAATGAGACCAGAGGTGCATCGGAAACTACTACTGGTATTCCAGGGAACGATCAAAGCGTAGACTGCTTGAGATATCACTCCCGTTGAGGAAAGGGCGCATGGTGACTGTTGTATTCAATCCCGATGCATTTTCTGTGTTTCATCAACACCCTGATAGTCCACAGATTACAGAATGAGACCAGTTGTGCATCGGAAATCACTACTGGTCTTCCAGGGAACGATCAAAGCGTAGACTGTTTGAGACATTACTCATATGGAGGAAAGTGCGGATGGTGACTGTTGTATTCAATCCCAATGCTATTTCTGTCCTTCATCAACACTCTGATAGTCCACAGATTACAGAATGAGACCAGAGGTGCATCGGAAACTACTACTGGTATTCCAGGGAACCATCAAAGCGTAGACTGTTTGAGACATTACTCCCGTGGAGGAAAGTGCGCATGGTGACTGTTGTATTCACTCCCAATGCAATTTCTGTGTTTCATCAACATTCTGATAGCCCACAGAGAAGTGAATGCCACCAGATGTGCATGGGGAAACTAGTACTGGTCTTCCAGGTAACGATCAAAGCGTGGACTGTTTCAGACATTACTCCCATGGAGGAAAGTGCGCATGGTGACTTTTGTATTCAATATAGATGCAATTTCTGTGTTTCATCAACACTCTGATAGCCCACAGATAAGGGAATGCCACCAGATGTGCATGGGGAAACTAGTACTGGTCTTCCAGGTAACGATCAAAGAGTAGACTGTTTGAGACATTACTCCCATGGAGGAAAGTGCGCATGGTGACTGTTGTATTCAATCCCGATGCTATTTCTGTGTTTCATACACTCTCTGATAGTCCACAGATTACAGAATGCCACCAGATGTGCATCGGATACTACTACTGGTATTCTAGGGAACGATCAAAGCGTAGACTGTTTGAGATATAACTCCCATGGAGGAAAGTGCGCATGGTGACTGTTGTATTCAATCCCGATGCATTTTCTGTGCTACATCAACAGTCTGATCATCCACAGATTACAGAATGCCACCAGTTGTTCATCGGGAACCACTACAGGTCTTCCAGGGAACGATCAAAGCGTAGACTTTTAGTGACATTACTCCCATGGAGGAAAGTGCGCATGGTGATTGTTGTATTCAATCCCGATGCAATTTCTGTGTTTCATCAACACTCTGATAGACCACAGATTACAGAATGCCTCCAGATGTGCTTCGGAAACTACTACTGGTCTTCCTGGGAACGATGAAAGCGTAGACTGTTTGAGACATTACTCCCATTGTGGAAAGTGCGCATGGTGACTGTTGTATTCAATCCCGAAGCAATTTCAGTGTTTCATCAACACTGAGATAGTCCACAGATTACAGAATGCCTCAAGATGTGCATCGGAAACTACTACTGGTCTTCCAGGGAACGATCAAAGCGTAGACTGTATCAGACATTACTCCCATGGAGGAATGTGCGGATTGAGACTGTTGTATTCACTCCCGATGCAATTTCTGTGTTTCATCCCCACTTTGATGCTCCACAGATTATTGGATGCCTCCAGATGTGCATCGGAAACTACTACTGGTATTCCAGCGAACGATCAAAGCGTAGACTGTTTCTGATATTACTCCCATGGAGAAAATTGCGGATGGTGACTGTTGTATTCAATCCCGATGCAATTTCTGTGTTTCATCAACAATCTGATAGTCCATACATTACAGAATGCCTCAGATGTGCATTGGAAACTACTACTGGTCTTCCAGGGAACGATCAAAGCGTAGACTGTTTGAGACATTACTCCCATGGAGGAAAGTGCGCATGGTGACTGTTGCATTCAATTCCGATGCAATTTCTGTGTTTCATCAACACTCTGATAGTCCACAGATTACAAAATGCCACCAGATGTGCATCGGAAACTACTACTGGTCTTCCAAGGAACGACCAAAGCGTAGACTGTTTGAGACATTACTCCCATTGAGGAAAGTGCGCATGGTGACTGTTGTATTCAATCCCAATGTAATTTCTGTGTTTCATCAACACTCTGATAGTCCACAGATTACAGAATGCCATCAGATGTGCATCGGAAACTATTACTGGTCTTCCAGAGAACGATCAAAACGTAGACTATTTGAGACGTTACTCCCATGGTGGAAAGTGTGCATGTTGACTGTTGTATTGAATCCCGATGCTATTTCTGTGTTTCATCGACGCTCTGATGGTCCACAGATTACAGAATGCCACCAGATGTGCATCGGAGACTAGTACTGGTCTTCCAGGGAACGATCAAAGCGTAAACTGTTTGAGACATTACTCCCATTTAGGAAAGTTTGCAAACTGACTGTTGTTATCAATCCCGATGCAATTTCTGTGTTTCATCAACACTCTGATAGTCCATACATTTCAGAATGCCACCAGATGGGCATTGGAAACTACTACTGGTCTTCCAGGGAACGATCAAAGCGTAGACTGTTTGAGACATTACTCCCATTGAGGAAAGTGCGAATGGTGACTGTTGTAATCAAACACGATGCAATTTCTGTGTTTCAACAACACTCTGATAATCCACAGATTACAGAATGCCACCAGTTGTGCCTCGGAAACCACTACTGGTCTTCCAGGAATCGATCAAAGCGTCGACTGCATGAGACATTACTCCCATGGAGGAAAGTGCGCATGGGGACTGTTGTATTCAATCGCGATATATTTTCTGTGTTTCATCAACACTGTGATAGTACACAGATTACAAAATGCCATTAGACGTCCATCGGAAACTACTACTGGTCTTCCAGGGAAGGATCAAAGCGTAGAATATTTGAGAATTACTCGCATTGAGGAAAATGCCCATGGAGATTGTTGTATTCAATCCCGATGGAATTTCTGTGTTTCATCAACACTCTGATAGCCCACAGATTACAGAATGCCTCCAGATGTGCATCGGAAACTACTACTGGTCTTCCAAGGAACGATCAAAGCGAAGACTGTTTGAGATATTACTCCCATGGAGGAAAGTGCGGATGGTGACTTTTGTATTCAATCTAGATGCTATTTCTGTGTTTCATCAACACTCTGATATTCCACAGATTACAGATTGTCCCCGGATGTGCATCGGAAACTACTACTGGTCTTATTGGGAACGATCAAAGCGTAGACTGTATCACACATTACTCCCATGGAGGAAAGTGCGCATGGTGATTGTTGTATTCAATCCCGATGCAATTTCTGTGTTTCATCAACACTCTGATAGTCCACAGATTACAGAATGCCACCAGATTTGCATCGGAAACTACTACTGGTCCTCCAGGGAACGATCAAAGCGTAGACTGTATGAGACATTACTCCCATGGAGGAAAGTGCGCATGGTGATTGTTGTATTCAATCCCGAGCCATTTCTGTGTTTCACCAACACTCTGATAGTCCACAGATTACAGAATGCCACCAGATGTACATCGGAAATTACTACTGGTCCTCCAGGGAACGATCAAAACGTAGACTGTTTGAGACATTTCTCCCATGGAGGAAAGTGCGAATATTGACTGTTGTATTCAATCCCGATGCAATTTCTGTGTTTCATCAACACTCTGTTAGTCCACAGATTACAGAATGCCACGAGATGAGCATTGGAGACTACTACTGGTCTTCCAGGGAACGATCAAAGCGTAGGCTCTTTGAGACATTACTTCCATGGAGGAAAGTGCGCATGGTGACTGTTGTATTCAATCGCGATGCTATTTCTGTGTTTCATCAACACTCTGATAGTCTGCAGATTACAGAATGCCACCAGATGTGCATCGCAAACTACTACTGGTCTTCCAGGGAACGATCAAAGCGTAGACTGTTTGAGACATTACTCCCATGGAGGAAAGTGCGAATATTGACTGTTGTATTCAATCCCGATGCAACTTCTGTGTTTCATCAACACTCTCACAGTCCACAGATTACAGAGTGCTACCCGATGTGCATCGGAAACAACTACTGGTCTTCCAGGGAACGATCAAAGCGTAGACTGTTTCAGACGTTACTCCCATGGAGAAATGTGCGGATGGTGACTGTTGTATTGCATCCCGATGCAATTCCTATGTTTCATCAACACTCTGATAGTCCTCAGATTACATGATTGCCTGCAGATGTGCATCGGAAACTACTACTGGTCTTTCTGGGAACGATCAAAGCGTAGACTGTTTGCGACATTACTCCCATGGAGGAAAGTGTGGATGGTGACTGTTTTATTCAATCACGATGCAATTTCTATGTTTCAACAACACTCTGATAGTCCACAGATTACAGAATGCCTCCAGATGTGCATCGGAAATTACTACTTGTCTTCCAGGGAACGATCAGAGCGTAGACTGTTTGAGACATTACTCCCACGGAGGAATGTGCGAATATTGACTGTTGTATTCAATCCCGATGCAATTTCAGTGTTTCATCAACACCCTGTTAGTCCACAGATTACAGAAAGACACCAGATGTGCATCGGAAACTACTACTGGTATTCCAGGGAACGATCAAAGCATAGACTGCTTGAGATATCACTCCCGTTGAGGAAAGTGTGCATGGTGACTGTTGTATTCAATCCCGATGCATTTTCTGTGTTTCATCAACACCCTGATAAACCACAGATTACAGAATGAGACCAGTTGTGCATCGGAAACCGCTACTGGTCTTTCAGGGAACGATCAAAGCGTAGACTGTTTGAGACATTACTCATATGGAGGAAAGTGCGGATGGTGACTGTTGTATTCAATCCCAATGCTATTTCTGTCCTTCATCAACACTCTGATAGTCCACAGATTACAGAATGAGACCAGAGGTGCATCGGAAACTACTACTGGTATTCCAGGGAACGATCAAAGCGTAGACTGCTTGAGATATCACTCCCGTTGAGGAAAGGGCGCATGGTGACTGTTGTATTCAATCCCGATGCATTTTCTGTGTTTCATCAACACCCTGATAGTCCACAGATTACAGAATGAGACCAGTTGTGCATCGGAAATCACTACTGGTCTTCCAGGGAACGATCAAAGCGTAGACTGTTTGAGACATTACTCATATGGAGGAAAGTGCGGATGGTGACTGTTGTATTCAATCCCAATGCTATTTCTGTCCTTCATCAACACTCAGATAGTCCACAGATTACAGAATGAGACCAGAGGTGCATCGGAAACTACTACTGGTATTCCAGGGAACCATCAAAGCGTAGACTGTTTGAGACATTACTCCCGTGGAGGAAAGTGCGCATGGTGACTGTTGTATTCACTCCCAATGCAATTTCTGTGTTTCATCAACATTCTGATAGCCCACAGAGAAGTGAATGCCACCAGATGTGCATGGGGAAACTAGTACTGGTCTTCCAGGTAACGATCAAAGCGTGGACTGTTTCAGACATTACTCCCATGGAGGAAAGTGCACATGGTGACTGTAGTATTCAATCCCGATGCAATTTCTGTGTTTCATCAACATTCTGATAGTCCACAGATTACAGAATGCCTCCAGATGTGCATCGGATACTACTTCTGGTCTTCCAGGGACCGATCAAAGCGTAGACTGAAACATTACTCCCATGGAGAAAAGTGCTCATGGTGACTGTTGTATTCAATCCCGATGCAATTTCTGTGTTTCATCAACACTCTGATAGTCCACAGATTACAGAATGCCACCAGTTGTGCATCGGAAACCACTACTGGTCTTCCAGGGAAAGATCAAAGCGTAGACTGTTTGAAACATTACTCCCATGGAGGAAAGTGCTCATGGTGACGGTTGTATTCAATCCCGATTAATTTTCTGTGTTTCAGCAACACTCTGATTGTCCACAGATTACAGAATGCCACCAGTTGTGCATCGGAAACCACTACTGGTCTTCCAGGAAACGATCAAAGCGTAGACTGTTTGAGACGTTACTCCCATGGGGGAATATGCGCATGGTGACTGTTGTATACAATCCCGATGCAATTTCTGTGTTTCATCAACACTCTGATATTCCAAAGAATACATAATGCCATCAGATGTGCATCGAAAACTACTACTGGTCTTCCAGAGAACGATCAACTCGTAGACTGTCTGAGACATTACTCCCATGGAGGAAACTGCGCATGGTGAGTGTTGTATTCAATCTCGATGCTATTTCTGAGTTGCGACAACACTCTGATAGTCCACAGATTACAGAATGCCATCAGATGTGCATCGGAAACTACTACTGGTATTCCAGAGAACGATCAAATCGTAGACTGTTTGAGATATCGCTCCCGTGGACTAAAGTGCGCATGGTGACTGTTGTATTCAATCCCGAATAATTTTCTGTGTTTCAACAACACTCTGATAGTCCACAGATTAGAGAATGCCACCAGTTGTGCATCGGAAAGCACTATGTGTCTTCCAGGAAACGATCAAAGCGTAGACTGTTTGAGACATTACTCCCATATAGGAAAGTGCGGATGGTTACTGTTTTATTCAAACTCGATGCAATTTCTGTGTTTCATCAACACCTTGAAGGTCCACAGATTACTGAATGCCCCCAGATGTGCATCGGAAACTGCTACTGGTCTTCCAGGGAACGATCAAAGCGTAGACTGTTTGAGAATTACTCCCATGGAGGAAACTGCTCATGGTGACTCTTGTATTCAATCCCGATGCAATTTCTGTGTTTCATCAACACTCTGATAGTCCACAGATTACAGAATGCCTCCAGATGTGCATCGGAAATTACTACTGGTCTTCCAGGGAACGATCAGAGCGTAGACTGTTTGAGACATTACTCCCCTGGAGGAAAGTGCGAATATTGACTGTTGTATTCAATCCCGATGCAATTTCTGTGTTTCATCAACACCCGGATAGTCCACAGATTACAGAATGAGACCAGTTGTGCATCGGAAACCACTACTAATCTTCCAGGGAACGATCAAAGCGTAGACTGTTTGAGACATTACTCATATGGAGGAAAGTGCGGATGGTGACTGTTTTATTCAATCCCGTTGCTATTTCTGTCTTTCATCTACACTCTGATAGTCCACAGATTACAGAATGACACCAGATGTGCATCGGAAACTACTACTGGTATTCCAGGGAACGATCAAAGCGTAGACTGTTTGAGACATTACTCCCGTGGAGGAAAGTGCGCATGGTGACTATTGTATGCACTCCCGATGCATTTTGTGTTTTTCATCAACACTCTGATAGTCCACAGATTACAGAATGCCTCCAGATGTACATCGGAAACTACTACTGGTCTTGCAGGGAACGATAAATGCGTAGACTGTTTGAGACATTACTCCCATGGAGGAAAGTGCGAATATTGACTGTTATATTCAATCCCGATGCAATTTCTGTGTTTCATCAACACTCTGATAGCCCACAGATAAGTGAATGCCACCAGATGTGCATGGGGAACCTAGTACTTGTATTCCAGGGAACGATCGAAGCGTAGACTGTATGAGACATTACTCCCATGGAGGAAAGTGCGCATGGTGACTGTTGTATTCAATCCCGATGCTACTTCTGTGTTTCACCAACACTCTGATAGTCCACAGATTACAGAATGCCTCCAGATGTGCATCGGAAATTACTACTGGTCTTCCAGGGAACTATCAAAATGTAGACTGTTTGAGACATTACTCCCATTGAGGAAAGTGCGAATATTGACTGTTGTATTCAATCCCGATGCAATTTAAGTGTATCATCAACACACTGTTAGTCCACAGATTACAGAATGACACCAGATGTGCATCGGAAACTACTACTGGTATTCCAGGGAACGATCAAAGCGTAGACTGCTTGAGATATCACTCCCATATAGGAAAGTGCGGATGGTTACTGTTTTATTCAAACTCGATGCAATTTCTGTGTTTCATCAACACTTTGAAGGTCCACAGATTACTGAATGCTCCCAGATGTGCATCGGAAACTGCTACTGGTCTTCCAGGGAACGATCAAAGCGTAGACTGTTTGAGAATTACTCCCATGGAGGAAACTGATCATGGTGACTGTTGTATTCAATCCCTATGCAATTTCTGTGTTTCATCAACTCTCTGATAGTACACAGATTACAGAATGCCTCCAGATGTGCATCGGAAATTACTACTGGTCTTCCAGGGAACGATCAGAGCGTAGACTGTTTGAGACATTACTCCCCTGGAGGAAAGTGCGAATATTGACTGTTGTATTCAATCCCGATGCAATTTCAGTGTTTCATCAACACCCTGTTAGTCCACAGATTACAGAATGACACCAGATGTGCATCGGAAACTACTACTGGTATTCCAGGGAACCATCAAATCGTAGACTGTTTCAGACATTACTTCCGCGGAGGTAAGTGCGCATGGTGACTGTTGTATTCACTTTCGATGCATTTTCTGTTTTTCATCAACACTCTGATAGTCCACAGATTACTGAATGCCTCCAGATGTACATCGGAAACCACAACAGGTCTTCCAGGGAACGATCAAAGCGTAGACTCTTAGTGACATTACTCCCATTGAGGAAAGTGCGGATGGTGAATGTTGTATTCAATCCCGATGCAATTTCTGTGTTTCATCAACACTCTGATAGTCCACAGATTACAGAATGCCACCAGTTGTGCATCGGAAACCACTACTGGTCTTCCAGGGAACGATCAAAGCGTAGACTGTTTGAAACATTTCTCACATGGAGGAAAGTGCTAATGGTGACGGTTGTATTCAATCCCGATTGATTTTCTGTGTTTCAACAACACTCTGATTGTCCACAGATTACAGAATGCCACCAGTTGTACATCGGAAACCACTACTGGTCTTCCAGGAAGCGATCAAAGCGTAGACTGTTTGAGACATTACTCCCATGGAGGAATGTGCGCATGGTGACAGTTGTATACAATCCCGATGCAATTTCTGTGTTTCATCATCACTCTGATAGTCCACAGATTACAATATGAAACCAGATGTGCATCGGAAACTACTACTCGTCTTTCAGGGAACGATCAAATCTTAGACTGTTTGAGACATTACTCCCATGGAGGAAAGTGCGCATGGTGACTGTTGTATTCAATCCCGATGGAAGTTCTGTGTTTCAACAACACTCTGATAGTCCACAGAATACAGAATGCCATCAGATGTGAATCGAAAACTACTACTGGTCTTCCAGAGAACGATCAAATCGTAGACTGTCTGAGACATTACTCCCATGGAGGAAACTGCGCATGGTGACTGTTGTATTCAATCTCGATGCTATTTCTGAGTTTCATCAACATTCTGATAGTCCACAGATTACAGAATTCCTCCAGATGTACATCGGAAACTACTACTGGTCTTGCAGGGAACGATAAAAGCGTAGACTGTTTGAGACATTACTCCCATGGAGGAAAGTGCGAATCTTGACTGTTATATTCAATCCCGATGCAATTTCTGTGTTTCATCAACACTCTGATAGCCCACAGATAAGTGAATGCACCAGATGTGCATGGGGAAACTAGTACTGGTCTTCCAGGTAACGATCAAAGCGTGGACTGTTTCAGACATTACTCCCATGGAGGAAAGTGCGCATGGTGAATGTTGTATTCAATCCCGATGCAATTTCTGTGTTTCATCAACACCCGGATAGTCCACAGATTACAGAATGAGACCAGTTGTGCATCGGAAACCACTACTAATCTTCCAGGGAACGATCAAAGCGTAGACTGTTTGAGACATTACTCATATGGAGGAAAGTGCGGATGGTGACTGTTGTATTCAATCCCGTTGCTATTTCTGTCTTTCAGCTACACTCTGATAGTCCACAGATTACAGAATGACACCAGATGTGCATCGGAAACTACTACTGGTATTCCAGGGAACGATCAAAGCGTAGACTGTTTGAGACATTACTCCCGTGGAGGAAAGTGCGCATGGTGACTATTGTATGCACTCCCGATGCATTTTCTGTTTTTCATCAACACTCTGATAGTCCACAGATTACAGAATGCCTCCAGATGTACATCGGAAACTACTACTGGTCTTGCAGGGAACGATAAAAGCGTAGACTGTTTGAGACATTACTCCCATTGAGGAAAGTGCGAATATTGACTGTTGTATTCAATCCCGATGCAATTTAAGTGTTTCATCAACACACTGTTAGTCCACAGATTACAGAATGACACCAGATGTGCATCGGAAACTACTACTGGTATTCCAGGGAGCAATCAAAGCGTAGACTGCTTGAGATATCACTCCCATGTAGGAAAGTGCGGATGGTTACTGTTTTATTCAAACTCGATGCAATTTCTGTGTTTCATCAACACTTTGAAGGTCCACAGATTACTGAATGCTCCCAGATGTGCATCGGAAACTGCTACTGGTCTTCCAGGGAACGATCAAAGCGTAGACTGTTTGAGACATTACTCCCATTTAGGAAAGTGGGCATACTGACTGTTGTTATCAATCCCGATGCAATTTCTGTGTTTCATCAACACTCTGATAGTCCATAGATTTCAGAATGCCACCAGATGGGCATCGGAAACTACTACTGGTCTTCCAGGGAACGATCAAAGCCTAGACTGTTTGAGACATTACTCCCATTGAGGAAAGTGCGAATGGTGACTGTTGTAATCAAACCCGATGCAATTTCTGTGTTTCAACAACACTCTGATAATCCACAGATTACAGAATGCCACCAGTTGTGCCTCGGAAACCACTACTGGTCTTCCAGGAATCGATCAAAGCGTAGTCGGCATGAGACATTACTCCCATGGAGGAAAGTGCGCATGGGGACTGTTGTATTCAATCGCGATATATTTTCTGTGTTTCATCAACACTGTGATAGTACACAGATTACAAAATGCCATTAGACGTCCATCGGAAACTACTACTGGTCTTCCAGGGAACGATCAAAGCGTAGAATATTTGAGAATTACTCGCATGGAGGAAAATGCGCATGGTGATTGTTGTATTCAATCCCGATGGAATTTCTGTGTTTCATCAACACTCTGATAGCCCACAGATTACAGAATGCCTCCAGATGTGCATCGGAAACTACTACTGGTCTTCCAAGGAACGATCAAAGCGAAGACTGTTTGAGATATTACTCCCGTGGAGGAAAGTGCGGATGGTGACTTTTATATTCAATCTAGATGCTATTTCTGTGTTTCATCAACACTCTGATATTCCACAGATTACAGATTGTCCCCGGATGTGCATCGGAAACTACTACTGGTCTTATTGGGAACGATCAAAGCGTAGACTGTATCACACATTACTCCCATGGAGGAAAGTGCGCATGGTGATTGTTGTATTCAATCCCGATGCAATTTCTGTGTTTCATCAACACTCTGATAGTCCACAGACTACAGAATGCCACCAGATGTGCATCGGAAACTACTACTGGTCCTCCAGGGAACGATCAAAGCGTAGACTGTATGAGACATTACTCCCATGGAGGAAAGTGCGCATGGTGATTGTTTTATTCAATCCCGATGCCATTTCTGTGTTTCACCAACACTCTGATAGTCCACAGATTACAGAATGCCACCAGATGTACATCGGAAATTACTACTGGTCTTCCAGGGAACGATCAAAACGTAGACTGTTTGAGACATTTCTCCCATGGAGGAAAGTGCGAATATTGACTGTTGTATTCAATCCCGATGCAATTTCTGTGTTTCATCAACACTCTGTTAGTCCACAGATTACAGAATGCCACCAGATGAGCATTGGAGACTACTACTGGTCTTCCAGGGAACGATCAAAGCGTAGGCTCTTTGAGACATTACTTCCATGGAGGAAAGTGCGCATGGTGACTGTTGTATTCAATCGCGATGCTATTTCTGTGTTTCATCAACACTCTGATAGTCTGCAGATTACAGAATGCCACCAGATGTGCATCGCAAACTACTACTGGTCTTCCAGGGAACGATCAAAGCGTAGACTGTTTGAGACATTACTCCCATGGAGGAAAGTGCGAATATTGACTGTTGTATTCAATCCCGATGCAACTTCTGTGTTTCATCAACACTCTCACAGTCCACAGATTACAGAGTGCTACCCGATGTGCATCGGAAACAACTACTGGTCTTCCAGGGAACGATCAAAGCGTAGACTGTTTCAGACGTTACTCCCATGGAGAAATGTGCGGATGGTGACTGTTGTATTGCATCCCGATGCAATTCCTATGTTTCATCAACACTCTGATAGTCCTCAGATTACATGATTGCCTGCAGATGTGCATCGGAAACTACTACTCTTCATTCTGGGAACGATCAAAGCGTAGACTGTTTGCGACATTACTCCCATGGAGGAAAGTGTGGATGGTGACTGTTTTATTCAATCACGATGCAATTTCTATGTTTCAACAACACTCTGATAGTCCACAGACTACAGAATGCCTCCAGATGTGCATCGGAAATTACTACTTGTCTTCCAGGGAACGATCAGAGCGTAGACTGTTTG
The DNA here is from genome assembly GCF_023897955.1 of Schistocerca gregaria. Lineage (NCBI taxonomy): Eukaryota > Metazoa > Arthropoda > Insecta > Orthoptera > Acrididae > Schistocerca > Schistocerca gregaria. Next base: position 10,810,449 of record NC_064926.1, on the reverse strand, counting down.
AGACATTACTCCCACGGAGGAATGTGCGAATATTGACTGTTGTATTCAATCCCGATGCAATTTCAGTGTTTCATCAACACCCTGTTAGTCCACAGATTACAGAAAGACACCACATGTGCATCGGAAACTACTACTGGTATTCCAGGGAACGATCAAAGCATAGACTGCTTGAGATATCACTCCCGTTGAGGAAAGTGTGCATGGTGACTGTTGTATTCAATCCCGATGCAATTTCTCTGTTTCATCAACACTTTGAAGGTCCACAGATTACTGAATGCCTCTAGATGTGCATCGGAAACTACTACTGGTCTTCCAGGGAACGATCAAAGCGTAGACTGTTTGGAAATTACTCCCATGTAGGAAAGTGCGCATGGTGACTGTTGTATTCAATCCCGATGGAATTGCTGTGTTTTATCAACACTGTGATAGTACACTGATTACAGAATGCCTCCAGATGTGCATCGGAAACTACTACTGGTCTTCCAGGGAACGATCAATGCCTAGAATGATTGAGACATTACTCCCATGCAGGAAAGTGCGCATGGTGTCTGTGGTATTCAATCACGATGCAATATCTGTGTTTCATCAACACTCTGCTAGTCCACAGATTACAGAATGCCTCCAGACGTGCATCGGAAATTACTACTGGTTTTCCAGGGAACGATCAGAGCGTAGACTATTTGAGACATTACTCCCGTGGAGGAAAGTGCGCATGGTGACTGTTGTATTCAATCCCGATGGAAATGCTGTGTTTTATCAACACTGTGATAGTACACTGATTACAGAATGCCTCCAGATGTGCATCGGAAACTACTACTGGTCTTTCTGGGAACGATCAAAGCGTAGACTGTTTGAGACATTACTCCCATATAGGAAAGTGCGAATATTGACTGTTATATTCAATCCCGATGCAATTTCTGTGTTTCATCAACACTCTGATAGCCCACAGATAAGTGAATGCCACCAGATGTGCATGGGGAAACTAGTACTGGTCTTCCAGGTAACAATCAAAGCGTGGACTGTTTCAGACATTACTCCCATGGAGGAAAGTGCGCATGGTGACTGTTGTATTCAATCCCGATGCAATTTCTGTGTTTCATCAACATTCTGATAGTCCACAGATTACAGAATGCCTCCAGATGTACATCGGAAACCACAACAGGTCTTCCAGGGAACGATCAAAGCGTAGACTGTTAGTGACATTACTCCCATTGAGGAAAGTGCGGATGGTGAATGTTGTATTCAATCCCGATGCAATTTCTGTGTTTCATCAACACTCTGATAGTCCACAGATTACAGAATGCCTCCAGATGTGCATCGGAAACCACAACAGGTCTTCCAGGGAACGATCAAAGCGTAGACTGTTAGTGACATTACTCCCATTGAGGAAAGTGCGGATGGTGAATGTTGTATTCAATCCCGATACAATTTCTGTGTTTCATCAACACTCTGATAGTCCACAGCTTACAGAATGCCTCCAGATGTGCATCGGATACTACTTCTGGTCTTCCAGGGACCGATCAAAGCGTAGACTGAAACATTACTCCCATGGAGAAAGTGCTCATGGTGACTGTTGTATTCAATCCCGATGCAATTTCTGTGTTTCATCAACACTCTGATAGTCCACAGATTACAGAATGCCACCAGTTGTGCATCGGAAACCACTACTGGTCTTCCAGAGAACGATCAAATCGTAGACTGTCTGAGACATTACTCCCATGGAGGAAACTGCGCATGGTGAGTGTTGTATTCAATCTCGATGCTATTTCTGAGTTGCATCAACACTCTGATAGTCCACAGATTACAGAATGCCATCATATGTGCATCGGAAACTACTACTGGTATTCCAGAGAACGATCAAAGCGTAGACTGTTTGAGATATCGCTCCCGTGGACTAAAGTGCGCATGGTGACTGTTGTATTCAATCCCGAATAATTTTCTGTGTTTCAACAACACTCTGATAGTCCACAGATTAGAGAATGGCACCAGTTGTGCATCGGAAAGCACTATGTGTCTTCCAGGAAACGATCAAAGCGTAGACTGTTTGAGATATTACTCCCATATAGGAAAGTGCGGATGGTTACTGTTTTATTCAAACTCGATGCAATTTCTGTGTTTCATCAACACCTTGAAGGTCCACTGATTACTGAATGCCCCCAGATGTGCTTCGGAAACTGCTACTGGTCTTCCAGGGAACGATCAAAGCGTAGACTGTTTGAGAATTACTCCCATGGAGGAAACTGCTCATGGTGACTCTTGTATTCAATCCCGATGCAATTTCTGTGTTTCATCAACACTCTGATAGTCCACAGATTACAGAATGCCTCCAGATGTGCATCGGAAATTACTACTGGTCTTCCAGGGAACGATCAGAGCGTAGACTGTTTGAGACATTACTCCCCTGGAGGAAAGAGCGAATATTGACTGTTGTATTCAATCCCGATGCAATTTCTGTGTTTCATCAACACCCGGATAGTCCACAGATTACAGAATGAGACCAGTTGTGCATCGGAAACCACTACTAATCTTCCAGGGAACGATCAAAGCGTAGACTGTTTGAGACATTACTCATATGGAGTAAAGTGCGGATGGTGACTGTTGTATTCAATCCCGTTGCTATTCCTGTCTTTCTTCTACACTCTGATAGTCCACAGATTACAGAATGACACCAGATGTGCATCGGAAACTACTATTGGTATTCCAGGGAACGATCAAAGCGTAGACTGTTTGAGACATTACTCCTGTGGAGGAAAGTGCGCATGGTGACCATTGTATGCACTCCCGATGCATTTTGTGTTTTTCATCAACACTCTGATAGTCCACAGATTACAGAATGCCTCCAGATGTACATCGGAAACTACTACTGGTCTTGCAGGGAACGATAAAAGCGTAGACTGTTTGAGACATTACTCCCATGGAGGAAAGTGCGAATATTGACTGTTATATTCAATCCCGATGCAATCTCTGTGTTTCATCAACACTCTGATAGCCCACAGATAAGTGAATGCCACCAGATGTGCATGGGGAAACTAGTACTGGTATTCCAGGGAACGATCGAAGCGTAGACTGTATGAGACATTACTCCCATGGAGGAAAGTGCGCATGGTGACTGTTGTATTCAATCCCGATGCTACTTCTGTGTTTCACCAACACTCTGATAGTCCACAGATTACAGAATGCCTCCAGATGTGCATCGGACATTACTACTGGTCTTCCAGGGAACCATCAAAATGTAGACTGTTTGAGACATTACTCCCATTGAGGAAAGTGCGAATATTGACTGTTGTTTTTAATCCCGATGCCATTTAAGTGTTTCATCAACACACTGTTGGTCCACAGATTACAGAATGACACCAGATGTGCATCGGAAACTACTACTGGTATTCCAGGGAACGATCAAAGCGTAGACTGCTTGAGATATCACTCCCATATAGGAAAGTGCGGATGGTTACTGTTTTATTCAAACTCGATGCAATTTCTGTGTTTCATCAACACTTTGAAGGTCCACAGATTACTGAATGCTCCCAGATGTGCATCGGAAACTGCTACTGGTCTTCCAGGGAACGATCAAAGCGTAGACTGTTTGAGAATTACTCCCATGGAGGAAACTGCTCATGGTGACTGTTGTATTCAATCCCGATGCAATTTCTGTGTTTCATCAACTCTCTGATAGTACACAGATTACAGAATGCCTCCAGATGTGCATCGGAAATTACTACTGGTCTTCCAGGGAACGATCAGAGCGTAGACTGTTTGAGACATTACTCCCCTGGAGGAAAGTGCGAATATTGACTGTTGTATTCAATCCCGATGCAATTTCAGTGTTTCATCAACACCCTGTTAGTCCACAGATTACAGAATGACACCAGATGTGCATCGGAAACTACTACTGGTATTCCAGGGAACCATCAAAGCGTAGACTGTTTCAGACATTACTTGCGTGGAGGTAAGTGCGCATGGTGACTGTTGTATTCACTTTCGATGCATTTTCTGTTTTTCATCAACACTCTGATAGTCCACAGATTACTGAATGCCTCCAGATGTACATCGGAAACCACAACAGGTCTTCCAGGGAACGATCAAAGCGTAGACTGTTAGTGACATTACTCCCATTGAGGAAAGTGCGGATGGTGAATGTTGTATTCAATCCCGATGCAGCTTCTGTGTTTCATCAACACTCTGATAGTCCACAGATTACAGAATGCCACCAGTTGTGCATCGGAAACCACTACTGGTCTTCCAGGGTACGATCAAAGCGTAGACTGTTTGAAACATTACTCCCATGGAGGAAAGTGCTAATGGTGACGGTTGTATTCAATCCCGATTAATTTTCTGTGTTTCAACAACACTCTGATTGTCCACAGATTACAGAATGAGACCAGTTGTGCATCGGAAACCACTACTGTTCTTCCAGGAAGCGATCAAAGCGTAGACTGTTTGAGACATTACTCCCATGGAGGAATGTGCGCATGGTGACAGTTGTATACAATCCCGATGCAATTTCTGTGTTTCATCATCACTCTGATAGTCCACAGATTACAATATGAAACCACATGTACATCGGAAACTACTACTCGTCTTCCAGGGAACGATCAAATCTTAGACTGTTTGAGACATTACTCCCATGGAGGAAAGTGCGCATGGTGACTGTTGTATTCAATCCCGATGCAATTTCTGTGTTTCATCAACATTCTGATAGTCCACAGAATACAGAATGCCATTAGATGTGAATCGAAAACTACTACTGGTCTTCCAGAGAACGATCAAATCGTAGACTGTCTGAGACATTACTCCCATGGAGGAAACTGCGCATGGTGACTGTTGTATTCAATCTCGATGCTATTTCTGAGTTTCATCAACATTCTGATAGTCCACAGATTACAGAATTCCTCCAGATGTACATCGGAAACTACTACTGGTCTTGCAGGGAACGATAAAAGCGTAGACTGTTTGAGACATTACTCCCATTGAGGAAAGTGCGAATATTGACTGTTATATTCAATCCCGATGCAATTTCTGTGTTTCATCAACACTCTGATAGCCCACAGATAAGTGAATGCACCAGATGTGCATGGGGAAACTAGTACTGGTCTTCCAGGTAACGATCAAAGCGTGGACTGTTTCAGACATTACTCCCATGGAGGAAAGTGCGCATGGTGACTGTTGTATTCAATCCCGATGCAATTTCTGTGTTTCATCAACACCCGGATAGTCCACAGATTACAGAATGAGACCAGTTGTGCATCGGAAACCACTACTAATCTTCCAGGGAACGATCAAAGCGTAGACTGTTTGAGACATTACTCATATGGAGGAAAGTGCGGATGGTGACTGTTGTATTCAATCCCGTTGCTATTTCTGTCTTTCAGCTACACTCTGATAGTCCACAGATTACAGAATGACACCAGATGTGCATCGGAAACTACTACTGGTATTCCAGGGAACGATCAAAGCGTAGACTGTTTGAGACATTACTCCCGTGGAGGAAAGTGCGCATGGTGACTATTGTATGCACTCCCGATGCATTTTCTGTTTTTCATCAACACTCTGATAGTCCACAGATTACAGAATGCCTCCAGATGTACATCGGAAACTACTACTGGTCTTGCAGGGAACGATAAAAGCGTAGACTGTTTGAGACATTACTCCCATGGAGGAAAGTGCGAATATTGACTGTTATATTCAATCCCGATGCAATTTCTGTGTTTCATCAACACTCTGATAACCCACAGATAAGTGAATGCCACCAGATGTGCATGGGGAAACTAGTACTGGTATTCCAGGTAACGATCAAAGCGTGGACTGTTTCAGACATTACTCCCATGGAGGAAAGTGCGAATATTGACTGTTGTATTCAATCCCGATGCAATTTCAGTGTTTCATCAACACCCTGTTAGTCCACAGATTACAGAATGACACCAGATGCGCATCGGAAACTACTACTGGTATTCCAGGGAACCATCAAAGCGTAGACTGTTTCAGACATTACTTCCGTGGAGGTAAGTGCGCATGGTGACTGTTGTATTCACTTTCGATGCATTTTCTGTTTTTCATCAACACTCTGATAGTCCACAGATTACTGAATGCCTCCAGATGTACATCGGAAACCACAACAGGTCTTCCAGGGAACGATCAAAGCGTAGACTGTTAGTGACATTACTCCCATTGAGGAAAGTGCGGATGGTGAATGTTGTATTCAATCCCGATGCAATTTCTGTGTTTCAACAACACTCTGATTGTCCACAGATTACAGAATGCCACCAGTTGTGCATCGGAAACCACTACTGGTCTTTCAGGAAGCGATCAAAGCGTAGACTGTTTGAGACATTACTCCCATGGAGGAATGTGCGCATGGTGACTGTTGTATACAATCCCGATGCAATTTCTGTGTTTCATCATCACTCTGATAGTCCACAGATTACAATATGAAACCAGATGTGCATCGGAAACTACTACTGGTATTCCAGGGAACGATCAAAGCGTAGACTGTTTGAGACATTACTCCCATGGAGGAAAGTGCGGATGGGGACTGTTGTATTCAATCACGATGCAATTTCTGTGTTTCATCAACACTCTGATAGCCCACAGATAAGTGAATGCTACCAGATGTGCATGGGGAAACTAGTACTGGTCTTCCAGGTAACGATCAAAGCGTGGACTGTTTCAGACATTACTCCCATGGAGGAAAGTGCGCATGGTGACTGTTGTATTCAATCCCGATGCAATTTCTGTGTTTCATCAACATTCTGATAGTCCACAGATTACAGAATGCCTTTCAGATGTACATCGGAAACTACTACTGGTCTTGCAGGGAACGATAAAAGCGTAGACTGTTTTAGACATTACTCCCATGGAGGAAAGTGCGAATATTGACTGTTATATTCAATCCCGATGCAATTTCTGTGTTTCATCAACACTCTGATAGCCCACAGATAAGTGAATGCCACCAGATTTGCATGGGGAAACTAGTACTGGTCTTCCAGGTAACGATCAATGCGTGGACTGTTTCAGACATTACTCCCATGGAGGAAAGTGCGCATGGTGACTGTTGTATTCAATCCCGTTGCAATTTCTGTGTTTCATCAACACCCGGATAGTCCACAAATTACAGAATGAGACCAGTTGTGCATCGGAAACCACTACTAATCTTCCAGGGAACGATCAAAGCGTAGACTGTTTGAGACATTACTCATATGGAGGAAAGTGCGGATGGTGACTGTTGTATTCAATCCCGTTGCTATTTCTGTTTTTCATCAACACTCTGATAGTCCACAGATTACAGAATGCCACCAGTTGTGCATCGGAAACCACTACTGGTCTTCCAGGAAACGATCAAAGCGTAGACTGTTTGAGACATTACTCCCGTGGAGGAAAATGCGCATGGTGACTATTGTATGCACTCCCGATGCATTTTCTGTTTTTCATCAACACTCTGATAGTCCACAGATTACAGAATGCCTCCAGATGTACATCGGAAACTACTACTGGTCTTGCAGGGAACGATAAAAGCGTAGACTGTTTGAGACATTACTCCCATGGAGGAAAGTGCGAATATTGACTGTTATATTCAATCCCGATGCAATTTCTGTGTTTCATCAACACTCTGATAGCCCACAGATAAGTGAATGCCACTAGATGTGCATGGGGAAACTAGTACTGGTATTCCAGGGAACGATCGAAGCATAGACTGTATGAGACATTACTCCCATTGAGGAAAGTGCGAATATTGACTGTTGTATTCAATCCCGATGCAATTTAAGTGTTTCATCAACACACTGTTAGTCCACAGATTACAGAATGACACCATATGTGCATCGGAAACTACTACTGGTATTCCAGGGAACGATCAAAGCGTAGACTGCTTGAGATATCACTCCCATATAGGAAAGTGCGGATGGTTACTGTTTTATTCAAACTCGATGCAATTTCTGTGTTTCATCAACACTCTGATAGTCCACAGATTACAGAATGCCTCCAGATGTGCATCGGAAACCTCTAATGGTCTTCCAGGAAACGATCAAAGCGTAGACTGTTTGAGACATTACTCCCATGGGGGAATGTGCGCATGGTGACTGTTGTATACAATCCCGATGCAATTTCTGTGTTTCATCAACACTCTGATATTGCAAAGAATACAGAATGCCATCAGATGTGCATCGAAAACTACTACTGGTCTTCCAGAGAACGATCAAATCGTAGAATGTCTGAGACATTACTCCCACGGAGGAAACTGCGCATGGTGAGTGTTGTATTCAATCTCGATGCTATTTCTGAGTTTCATCAACACTCTGATGGTCCACAGATTACAGAATGCCATCAGATGTGCATCGGAAACTACTACTGGTATTCCAGAGAACGATCAAAGCGTAGACTGTTTGAGATATCGCTCCTGTGGACTAAAGTGCGCATGGTGACTGTTGTATTCAATCCCGAATAATTTACTGTGTTTCAACAACACTCTGATAGTCCACAGATTAGAGAATGCCACCAGTTGTGCATCGGAAAGCACTATGTGTCTTCCAGGAAACGATCAAAGCGTAGACTGTTTGAGACATTACTCCCATATAGGAAAGTGCGGATGGTTACTGTTTTATTCAAACTCGATGCAATTTCTGTGTTTCATCAACACTCTGATAGTCCACAGATTACAGAATGCCTCCAGATGTGCATCGGATACTACTTCTGGTCTTCCAGGGACCGATCAAAGCGTAGACTGAAACATTACTCCCATGGAGGAAAGTGCTCATGGTGATTGTTGTATTCAATCCCGATGCAATTTCTGTGTTTCATCAACACTCTGATAGTCCACAGATTACAGAATGCCACCAGTTGTGCACCGGAAACCACTACTGGTCTTCCAGGGAATGATCAAAGCGTAGACTGTTTGAAACATTACTCCCATGGAGGAAAGTGCTCATGGTGACGGTTGTATTCAATCCCGATTAATTTTCTGTGTTTCAGCAACACTCTGATTGTCCACAGATTACAGAATGCCACCAGTTGTGCATCGGAAACCTCTAATGGTCTTCCAGGAAACGATCAAAGCGTAGACTGTTTGAGACATTACTCCCATGGGGGAATGTGCGCATGGTGACTGTTGTATACAATCCCGATGCAATTTCTGTGTTTCATCAACACTCTGATATTGCAAAGAATACAGAATGCCATCAGATGTGCATCGAAAACTACTACTGGTCTTCCAGAGAACGATCAAATCGTAGAATGTCTGAGACATTACTCCCACGGAGGAAACTGCGCATGGTGAGTGTTGTATTCAATCTCGATGCTATTTCTGAGTTTCATCAACACTCTGATGGTCCACAGATTACAGAATGCCATCAGATGTGCATCGGAAACTACTACTGGTATTCCAGAGAACGATCAAAGCGTAGACTGTTTGAGATATCGCTCCTGTGGACTAAAGTGCGCATGGTGACTGTTGTATTCAATCCCGAATAATTTACTGTGTTTCAACAACACTCTGATAGTCCACAGATTAGAGAATGCCACCAGTTGTGCATCGGAAAGCACTATGTGTCTTCCAGGAAACGATCAAAGCGTAGACTGTTTGAGACATTACTCCCATATAGGAAAGTGCGGATGGTTACTGTTTTATTCAAACTCGATGCAATTTCTGTGTTTCATCAACACTCTGATAGTCCACAGATTACAGAATGCCTCCAGATGTGCATCGGATACTACTTCTGGTCTTCCAGGGACCGATCAAAGCGTAGACTGAAACATTACTCCCATGGAGGAAAGTGCTCATGGTGACTGTTGTATTCAATCCCGATGCAATTTCTGTGTTTCATCAACACTCTGATAGTCCACAGATTACAGAATGCCACCAGTTGTGCACCGGAAACCACTACTGGTCTTCCAGGGAACGATCAAAGCGTAGACTGTTTGAAACATTACTCCCATGGAGGAAAGTGCTCATGGTGACGGTTGTATTCAATCCCGATTAATTTTCTGTGTTTCAGCAACACTCTGATTGTCCACAGATTACAGAATGCCACCAGTTGTGCAACGGAAACCACTACTGGTCTTCCAGGAAACGATCAAAGCGTAGACTGTTTGAGACATTACCCCCATGGGGGAATGTACGCATGGTGACTGTTGTATACAATCCCGATGCAATTTCTGTGTTTCATCAACACTCTGATATTCCAAAGAATACAGAATGCCATCAGATGTGCATCGAAAACTACTACTGGTCTTCCAGAGAACGATCAAATCGTAGACTGTCTGAGACATTACTCCCATGGAGGAAACTGCGCATGGTGAGTGTTGTATTCAATCTCGATGCTATTTCTGAGTTTCATCAACACTCTGATAGTCCACAGATTACAGAATGCCATCAGATGTGCATCGGAAACTACTACTGGTATTCCAGAGAACGATCAAAGCGTAGACTGTTTGAGATATCGCTCCCGTGGACTAAAGTGCGCATGGTGACTGTTGTATTCAATCCCGAATAATTTACTGTGTTTCAACAACACTCTGATTGTCCACAGATTAGAGAATGCCACCAGTTGTGCATCGGAAAGCACTATGTGTCTTCCAGGAAACGATCAAAGCGTAGACTGTTTGAGACATTACTCCCATATAGGAAAGTGCGGATAGTTACTGTTTTATTCAAACTCGATGCAATTTCTGTGTTTCATCAACACCTTGAAGGTCCACAGATTACTGAATGCCCCCAGATGTGCATCGGAAAGTGCTACTGGTCTTCCAGGGAAAGATCAAAGCGTGGACTGTTTCAGACATTACTCCCATGGAGGAAAGTGCGCATGGTGACTGTTGTATTCAATCCCGATGCAATTTCTGTGTTTCATCAACACCCGGATAGTCCACAGATTACAGAATGAGACCAGTTGTGCATCGGAAACCACTACTAATCTTCCAGGGAACGATCAAAGCGTAGACTGTTTGAGACATTACTCATATGGTGGAAAGTGCGGATGGTGACTGTTGTATTCAATCCCGTTGCTATTTCTGTCTTTCATCTACACTCTGATAGTCCACAGATTACAGAATGACACCAGATGTGCATCGGAAACTACTACTGGTATTCCAGGGAACGATCAAAGCGTAGACTGTTTGAGACATTACTCCCGTGGAGGAAAGTGCGCATGGTGACTATTGTATGCACTCCCGATGCATTTTCTGTTTTTCATCAACACTCTGATAGTCCACAGATTACAGAATGCCTCCAGATGTACATCGCAAACTACTACTGGACTTGCAGGGAACGATAAAAGCGTAGACTGTTTGAGACATTACTCCCATGGAGGAAAGTGCGAATATTGACTGTTATATTCAATCCCGATGCAATTTCTGTGTTTCATCAACACTCTGATAGCCCACAGATGAGTGAATGCCACCAGATGTGCATGGGGAAACTAGTACTGGTATTCCAGGGAACGATCGAAGCGTAGACTGTATGAGACATTACTCCCATGGAGGAAAGTGCGCATGGTGACTGTTGTATTCAATCCCGATGCTACTTCTGTGTTTCACTAACACTCTGATAGTCCACAGATTACAGAATGCCTCCAGATGTGCATCGGAAATTACTACTGGTCTTCCAGGGAACCATCAAAATGTAGACTGTTTGAGACATTACTCCCATTGAGGAAAGTGCGAATATTGACTGTTGTATTCAATCCCGATGCAATTTAAGTGTTTCATCAACACACTGTTAGTCCACAGATTACAGAATGACACCAGATGTGCATCGGAAACTACTACTGGTATTCCAGGGAACGATCAAAGCGTAGACTGCTTGAGATATCACTCCCATATAGGAAAGTGCGGATGGTTACTGTTTTATTCAAACTCGATGCAATTTCTGTGTTTCATCAATACTTTGAAGGTCCACAGATTACTGAATGCTCCCAGATGTGCATCGGAAACTGCTACTGGTCTTCCAGGGAACGATCAAAGCGTAGACTGTTTGAGAATTACTCCCATGGAGGAAACTGCTCATGGTGACTGTTGTATTCAATCCCGATGCAATTTCTGTGTTTCATCAACACTCTGATAGTACACAGATTACAGAATGCCTCCAGATGTGCATCGGAAATTACTACTGGTCTTCCAGGGAACGATCAGAGCGTAGACTGTTTGAGACATTACTCCCCTGGAGGAAAGTGCGAATATTGACTTTTGTATTCAATCCCGATGCAATTTCAGTGTTTCATCAACACCCTGTTAGTCCACAGATTACAGAATGACACCAGATGTGCATCGGAAACTACTACTGTTATTCCAGGGAACCATCAAAGCGTAGACTGTTTCAGACATTACTTCCGTGGAGGTAAGTGCGCATGGTGACTGTTGTATTCACTTTCGATGCATTTTCTGTTTTTCATCAACACTCTGATAGTCCACAGATTACTGAATGCCTCCAGATGTACATCGGAAACCACAACAGGTCTTCCAGGGAACGATCAAAGCGTAGACTGTTAGTGACATTACTCCCATTGAGGAAAGTGCGGATGGTGAATGTTGTATTCAATCCCGATGCAATTTCTGTGTTTCATCAACACTCTGATAGTCCACAGATTACAGAATGCCACCAGTTGTGCATCGGAAACCACTACTGGTCTTCCAGGGAACGATCGAAGCGTAGACTGTTTGAAACATTACTCCCATGGAGGAAAGTGCTAATGGTGACGGTTGTATTCAATCCCGATTAATTTTCTGTGTTTCAATAACACCCTGATTGTCCACAGATTACAGAATGCCACCAGTTGTGCATCGGAAACCACTACTGGTCTTCCAGGAAGCGATCAAAGCGTAGATTGTTTGAGACATTACTCCCATGGAGGAATGTGCGCATGGTGACTGTTGTATACAATCCCGATGCAATTTCTATGTTTCATCATCACTCTGATAGTCCACAGATTACAATATGAAACCAGATGTGCATCGGAAACTACTACTCGTCTTCCAGGGAACGATCAAATCTTAGACTGTTTGAGACATTACTCCCATGGAGGAAAGTGCGCATGGTGACTGTTGTATTCAATCTCGATGCTATTTCTGAGTTTCATCAACATTCTGATAGTCCACAGATTACAGAATGCCAACAGATGTGAATCGAAAACTACTACTGGTCTTCCAGAGAACGATCAAATCGTAGACTGTCTGAGACATTACTCCCATGGAGGAAACTGCGCATGGTGACTGTTGTATTCAATCTCGATGCTATTTCTGAGTTTCATCAACATTCTGATAGTCCACAGATTACAGAATGCCTCCAGATGTACATCGGAAACTACTACTGGTCTTGCAGGGAACGATAAAAGCGTAGACTGTTTGAGACATTACTCCCATGGAGGAAAGTGCGAATATTGACTGTTATATTCAATCCCGATGCAATTTCTGTGTTTCATCAACACTCTGATAGCCCACAGATAAGTGAATGCCACCAGATGTGCATGGGGAAACTAGTACTGGTCTTCCAGGTAACGATCAAAGCGTGGACTGTTTCAGACATTACTCCCATGGAGGAAAGTGCGCATGGTGACTGTTGTATTCAATCCCGATGCAGTTTCTGTGTTTCATCAACACCCGGATAGTCCACAGATTACAGAATGAGACCAGTTGTGCATCGGAAACCACTACTAATCTTCCAGGGAACGATCAAAGCGTAGACTGTTTGAGACATTGCTCATATGGAGGAAAGTGCGGATGGTGACTGTTGTATTCAATCCCGTTGCTATTTCTGTCTTTCATCTACACTCTGATAGTCCACAGATTACAGAATGACACCAGATGTGCATCGGAAACTACTACTGGTATTCCAGGGAACGATCAAAGCGTAGACTGTTTGAGACATTACTCCCGTGGAGGAAAGTGCGCATGGTGACTATTGTATGCACTCCCGATGCATTTTCTGTTTTTCATCAACACTCTGATAGTCCACAGACTACAGAATGCCTCCACATGTACATCGGAAACTACTACTGGTCTTGCAGGGAACGATAAAAGCGTAGACTGTTTGAGACATTACTCCCATGGAGGAATGTGCGCATGGTGACTGTTGTATACAATCCCGATGCAATTTCTGTGTTTCATCATCACTCTGATAGTCCACAGATTACAATATGAAACCAGATGTGCATCGGAAACTACTACTGGTATTCCAGGGAACGATCAAAGCGTAGACTGCTTGAGATATCACTCCCATATAGGAAAGTGCGGATGGTTACTGTTTTATTCAAACTCGATGCAATTTCTGTGTTTCATCAACACTCTGATAGTCCACAGATAAGTGATTGCCACCAGATGTGCATGGGGAAACTAGTACTGGTATTCCAGGGAACGATCGAAGCGTAGACTGTATGAGACATTACTCCCATGGAGGAAAGTGCGCATGGTGACTGTTGTATTCAATCCCGATGCTACTTCTGTGTTTCACCAACACTCTGATAGTCCACAGATTACAGAATGCCTCCAGATGTGCATCGGAAATTACTACTGGTCTTCCAGGGAACCATCAAAATGTAGACTGTTTGAGACATTACTCCCATTGAGGAAAGGGCGAATATTGACTGTTGTATTCAATCCCGATGCAATTTAAGTGTTTCATCAACACACTGTTAGTCCACAGATTACAGAATGACACCAGATGTGCATCGGAAACTACTACTGGTATTCCAGGGAACGATCAAAGCGTAGACTGCTTGAGATATCACTCCCATATAGGAAAGTGCGGATGGTTACTGTTTTATTCAAACTCGATGCAATTTCTGTGTTTCATCAACACTTTGAAGGTCCACAGATTACTGAATGCTCCCAGATGTGCATCGGAAACTGCTACTGGTCTTCCAGGGAACGATCAAAGCGTAGACTGTTTGAGAATTACTCCCATGGAGGAAACTGCTCATGGTGACTGTTGTATTCAATCCCGATGCAATTTCTGTGTTTCATCAACACTCTGATAGTACACAGATTACAGAATGCCTCCAGATGTGCATCGGAAATTACTACTGGTCTTCCAGGGAACGATCAGAGCGTAGACTGTTTGAGACATTACTCCCCTGGAGGAAAGTGCGAATATTGACTGTTGTATTCCATCCCGATGCAATTTCATTGTTTCATCAACACCCTGTTAGTCCACAGATTACAGAATGACACCAGATGTGCATCGGAAACTACTACTGGTATTCCAGGGAACCATCAAAGCGTAGACTGTTTCAGACATTACTTCCGTGGAGGTAAGTGCGCATGGTGACTGTTGTATTCACTTTCGATGCATTTTCTGTTTTTCATCAACACTCTGATAGTCCACAGATTACTGAATGCCTCCAGATGTACATCGGAAACCACAACAGGTCTTAAGGGGAACGATCAAAGCGTAGACTGTTAGTGACATTACTCCCATTGAGGAAAGAGGGGATGGTGAATGTTGTATTCAATCCCGATGCAATTTCTGTGTTTCATCAACACTCTGATAGTCCACAGATTACAGAATGCCACCAGTTGTGCATCGGAAACCACTACTGGTCTTCCAGGGAACGATCAAAGCGTAGACTGTTTGAAACATTACTCCCATGGAGGAAAGTGCTAATGGTGACGGTTGTATTCAATCCCGATTAATTTTCTGTGTTTCAACAACACTCTGATTGTCCACAGATTACAGAATGCCACCAGTTGTGCATCGGAAACCACTACTGGTCTTCCAGGAAGCGATCAAAGCGTAGACTGTTTGAGACATTACTCCCATGGAGGAATGTGCGCATGGTGACTGTTGTATACAATCCCGATGCAATTTCTGTGTTTCATCATCACTCTGATAGTCCACAGATTACAATATGAAACCAGATGTGCATCGGAAACTACTACTCGTCTTCCAGGGAACGATCAAATCTTAGACTGTTTGAGACTTTACTCCCATGGAGGAAAGTGCGCATGGTGACTGTTGTATTCAATCCCGATGGAAGTTCTGTGTTTCAACAACACTCTGATAGTCCACAGAATACAGAATGCCATCAGATGTGAATCGAAAACTACTACTGGTCTTCCAGAGAACGATCAAATCGTAGACTGTCTGAGACATTACTCCCATGGAGGAAACTGCGCATGGTGACTGTTGTATTCTATCTCGATGCTATTTCTGAGTTTCATCAACATTCTGATAGTCCACAGATTACAGAATGCCTCCTGATGTACATCGGAAACTACTACTGGTCTTGCAGGGAACGATAAAAGCGTAGACTGTCTGAGACATTACTCCCATGGAGGAAAGTGCGAATATTGACTGTTATATTCAATCCCGATGCAATTTCTGTGTTTCATCAACACTCTGATAGCCCACAGATAAGTGAATGCCACCAGATGTGCATGGGGAAACTAGTACTGGTCTTCCAGGTAACGATCAAAGCGTGGACTGTTTCAGACATTACTCCCATGGAGGAAAGTGCGCATGGTGACTGTTGTATTCAATCCCGATGCAATTTCTGTGTTTCATCAACATTCTGATAGTCCACAGATTACAGAATGCCTCCAGATGTACATCGGAAACTACTACTGGTCTTGCAGGGAACGATAAAAGCGTAGACTGTTTGAGACATTACTCCCATGGAGGAAAGTGCGAATATTGACTGTTATATTCAATCCCGATGCAATTTCTGTGTTTCATCAACACCCGGATAGTCCACAGATTACAGAATGAGACCAGTTGTGCATCGGAAACCACTACTTATCTTCCAGGGAACGATCAAATCTTAGACTGTTTGAGACTTTACTCCCATGGAGGAAAGTGCGCATGGTGACTGTTGTATTCAATCCCGATGGAAGTTCTGTGTTTCAACAACACTCTGATAGTCCACAGAATACAGAATGCCATCAGATGTGAATCGAAAACTACTACTGGTCTTCCAGAGAACGATCAAATCGTAGACTGTCTGAGACATTACTCCCATGGAGGAAACTGCGCATGGTGACTGTTGTATTCTATCTCGATGCTATATCTGAGTTTCATCAACATTCTGATAGTCCACAGATTACAGAATGCCTCCTGATGTACATCGGAAACTACTACTGGTCTTGCAGGGAACGATAAAAGCGTAGACTGTCTGAGACATTACTCCCATGGAGGAAAGTGCGAATATTGACTGTTATATTCAATCCCGATGAAATTTCTGTGTTTCATCAACACTCTGATAGCCCACAGATAAGTGAATGCCACCAGATGTGCATGGGGAAACTAGTACTGGTCTTCCAGGTAACGATCAAAGCGTGGACTGTTTCAGACATTACTCCCATGGAGGAAAGTGCGCATGGTGACTGTTGTATTCAATCCCGATGCAATTTCTGTGTTTCATCAACATTCTGATAGTCCACAGATTACAGAATGCCTCCAGATGTACATCGGAAACTACTACTGGTCTTGCAGGGAACGATAAAAGCGTAGACTGTTTGAGACATTACTCCCATGGAGGAAAGTGCGAATATTGACGGTTATATTCAATCCCGATGCAATTTCTGTGTTTCATCAACACCCGGATAGTCCACAGATTACAGAATGAGACCAGTTGTGCATCGGAAACCACTACTAATCTTCCAGGGAACGATCAAATCTTAGACTGTTTGAGACTTTACTTCCATGGAGGAAAGTGCGCATGGTGACTGTTGTATTCAATCCCGATGGAAGTTCTGTGTTTCAACAACACTCTGATAGTCCACAGAATACAGAATGCCATCAGATGTGAATCGAAAACTACTACTGGTCTTCCAGAGAACGATCAAATCGTAGACTGTCTGAGACATTACTCCCATGGAGGAAACTGCGCATGGTGACTGTTGTATTCTATCTCGATGCTATATCTGAGTTTCATCAACATTCTGATAGTCCACAGATTACAGAATGCCTCCTGATGTACATCGGAAACTACTACTGGTCTTGCAGGGAACGATAAAAGCGTAGACTGTCTGAGACATTACTCCCATGGAGGAAAGTGCGAATATTGACTGTTATATTCAATCCCGATGCAATTTCTGTGTTTCATCAACACTCTGATAGCCCACAGATAAGTGAATGCCACCAGATGTGCATGGGGAAACTAGTACTGGTCTTCCAGGTAACGATCAAAGCGTGGACTGTTTCAGACATTACTCCCATGGAGGAAAGTGCGCATGGTGACTGTTGTATTCAATCCCGATGCAATTTCTGTGTTTCATCAACATTCTGATAGTCCACAGATTACAGAATGCCTCCTGATGTACATCGGAAACTACTACTGGTCTTGCAGGGAACGATAAAAGCGTAGACTGTCTGAGACATTACTCCCATGGAGGAAAGTGCGAATATTGACTGTTATATTCAATCCCGATGCAATTTCTGTGTTTCATCAACACTCTGATAGCCCACAGATAAGTGAATGCCACCAGATGTGCATGGGGAAACTAGTACTGGTCTTCCAGGTAACGATCAAAGCGTGGACTGTTTCAGACATTACTCCCATGGAGGAAAGTGCGCATGGTGACTGTTGTATTCAATCCCGTTGCTATTTCTGTTTTTCATCAACACTCTGATAGTCCACAGATTACAGAATGCCACCAGTTGTGCATCGGAAACTACTACTGGTCTTCCAGGAAACGATCAAAGCGTAGACTGCTTGAGTTATCACTCCCATATAGGAAAGTGCGGATGGTTACTGTTTTATTCAACCTCGATGCAATTTCTGTGTTTCATCAACACTTAGAAGGTCCACAGATTACTGAATGCCTCCAGGTGTGCATCGGAAACTACTACTGGTCTTCCTGGGAACGATCAAAGCGTAGACTGTTTGAGACATTACTGCCATGGAGGGAAGTGCGGATGGTGACTGTTTTATTCAAACTCGATGTAATTTCTGTGTTTCATCAACACTTTGAAGGTCCACAGATTACTGAATGCCTCCAGGTGTGCATCGGAAACTACTACTGGTCTTCCAAGGAACGATCAAAGCGTAGACCGTTTGAGAATTACTCCCATGGAGGAAAGTGCGCATGGTGACTGTTGTATTCAATCCCGATGGAGTTTCTGTGTTTTATCAACACTCTGATAGTCCACTGATTACAGAATGCCTCCAGATGTGCATCGGAAACTACTACTGGTCTTCCAGGGAACTCTCAATGCGTAGACTGATTGAGACATTACTCCCATGCAGAAAAGTGCGCATGGTGATTGTTGTATTCAATCCCGATGCATTTTCTGTGTTTCAGCAACACCCTGATAGTCCACAGATTACAGAATGAGACCAGTTGTGCATCGGTAACCACTACTGGTCTTCCAGGGAACGATCAAAGCGTAGACTGTTAGAGACATTACTCCCATGAAGGAAAGTGCGGATGGTGACTGTTGTATTCAATCCCGATGCAATTTCTGTGTTTCATCAACACTCTGATAGTCCACAAATTACAGAATGCCACCAGATGTACATCGGGAACTACTACTGGTCTTCCAGGGAACGATCAAATCGTGGACTGTTTCAGACGTTACACCCATGGAGGAAAGTGCGGGTGGTGACTGTTGTATTCAATCCCGATGCAATTTCTATGTTTCATCAACACTCTGATAGTCCACAGAGTACACAATGCCACCAGATGTGCATCGGAACCAACTACTGGTCTTCTAGGGAACGATCAAAGCGTAGACTGTTTGAGACATTACTCTTATGGAGGAAAGTGCGCATGGTGACTGTTGTATTCAATCCCGATGCTATTTCTGTGTTTCATCGACACTCTGATAGTCCACACATTACAGAATGTCACCAGATGTGCATCGGAAACTACTACTCGTATTCCAGGGAACGATCAAAGCGTAGACTGTTTGAGACATTACTCCCATGGAGGAAAGTGCGCATGGTGACTGTTGTATTCAATCACGATGCGTTTTCTGTGTTTCATCAATACTCTGGTAGTCCACAGCTTACAGAATGCCACCAGTTGTGCATCGGAAACCACTACTGGTCATCTAGGGAACGATCAAAGCGTAGACTGTTTGAGACATTACTCCCATGGAGGAAAGTGCGGATGGTGACTGTTGTATTCCATATCGATGCAATTTCTGTGTTTCATCAACACTCTGATAGCCCACAGATATGTGAATGCCACCAGATGTGCATGGGGAAACTACTACTGGTCTTCCAGGTAACGATCAATGCGTGGACTGTTTCAGACATTAATCCCATGGAGGAAATTGCGCATGGTGACTGTTGTATTGAATCCCGATGCAATTTCTGTGTTTCATCAACACTGTGATAGTCCACAGATTACAGAATGCCTCCAGACGTACATCGGAAACTATTACTGGTCTTTTAGGGAACGATCAAAGCGTAGACTGTTTGAGACATTACTCCCATGGAGGAAAGTGCGGGTGGTAAATGTTGTATTCAATCCCGATGCAATTTCTGTGTTTCATCAACACTCTGATAGTCCACAGATTACAGAATGCCACCAGATGTGCATCGGATACTACTTCTGGACGTCCAGGGACCGATCAAAGCGTAGAATGTTTAAAACATTACTTCCATGGAGGAATGTGCTCATGGTGACTGTTGTATTCAATCCCGATTTAATATCTGTGTTTCATCAACACTCTGATAGTCCACAGATTACAGAATGCCAACAGTTGTGCATCGGAAGCCACAACTGGTCTTCCAGGGAACGATCAAAGTGTAGACTGTTTGAAACATTACTTCCATGGAGGAAAGTGCTCTTGGTGACGGTTGTATTCAATCCCGACTCATTTTCTGTGTTTCAACAACACTCTGATAGTCCACAGATTACAGAATGCCACCAGTTGTGCATCGGAAACCACTACTGGTATTCCAGGAAACGATCAAAGAGTAGACTGAGACATTACTCCCATGGAGGAATGTGCGCATGGTGACTGTTGTATTCAATCCCGATGTAATTTCAGTCTTTCATCTACACTCTGATAGTCCTCAGATTACAATATGCCACCAGATGTGCATCGGAAACTACTACTGGTCTTCCAGGGAAAGATCAAATCGTAGACCGTCTGAGACATTGCTCCCATGGAGGAAACTGCGCATCGTGACAGTTGTATTCAATCCCGATTCAATTTCTGTGTTTCATCAACACTCTGATAGTCCACAGATTACAGTTTGTCTCCAGATGCGCATCGGAAACTACTACTGGTCTTCCTGGGAACGATCAAAGCGTAGACTGTATCAGACATTACTCCCATGGAGGAAAGTGCGGATTCTGACTGTTGTATTCAATCCCGATGCAATTTCTGGGTTTCATCAACACTTTGAAGGTCCACATATTACAGAATGTCTCCAGATGTGCATCGGAAACTAGTACTGGTCTTCCAGGAAACGATCAAAGCATAAACTGTTTCAGATATTACTCCCATGGAGAAAAGTGCGGATGGTGACTGTTGTATTCCATCCCGATGCAATTTCTATGTTTCATCAACACACTGATAGTCCACAGATTACATGATTGCCTCCAGATGTGCATCGGAAACTACTACTGGTCTTCCAGGAAACGATCAAAGCGTAGACTGTTTGAGAATTACTCCCATGGAGGAAAGTGCGCATGGTGACTGTTGTATTCAATCCCGATGGAGTTTCTGTGTTTTATCAACACTCTGATAGTCCACTGATTACAGAATGCCACCAGATGTACGTCGGGAACTACTACTGGTCTTCCAGGGAACGATCAAAGCCTAGACTGTTTGAGACATTACTCCCGTGGAAGAAAGTTCGCATGGTGACTGTTGTATTCAATCCCGATGCAATTTCTGTGTTTCATCAACACTCTGATAGTCAACACATTACAGAATGCCTTCAGATGTGCATCGGAAAGTGCTACTGGTCTTCCTGGGAACGATCAAAGCGTAGACTGTTTGAGATACTACTCCCATGGAGGAAAGTGAGAATATTGACTGTTTTATTCAATCCCGATGCAATTTCTATGTTTTATCAACACTCTCACAGTCCACAGATTACAGAATGCCACCAGATGTGCATCGGAAACTACTAACGGACTTCCAGGGAACGATCAAAGCGTAGACTGTTTCAGACGTTACTCCCATGGAGGAAAGTGCGCATGGTGACTGTTGTATACAATCCCAATGCAATTTCTGTGTTTCATCAACACTCTGATAGTCCACAGATTACAGAATGCCATCAGTTGTGTATTGGAAACCACTACTGGTCTTCCAGGGAACGATCAAAGCGTAGACTGTTTGAGACATTACTCCCATGGAGGAAAGTGCGGATGGTGACAGTTGTAATCAATCCAGATGCAATTTCTGTGTTTCATCAACACTCTGACAGTCCACAAATTACAGAATGCCACCAGCTGTACGTCGGGAACTACTACTGGTCTTCCAGGGAACGATCAAAGCCTAGACTGTTTGAGACATTACTCCCGTGGAGGAAAGTGCGCATGGTGACTGTTGTATTTAATCCCGATGCAATTTCTGTGTTTCACCAACACTCTGATAGTCCACACATTACTGAATGACTCCAGATGTTCATCGGAAAGTATTACTGGCCTTCCTGGGAACGATCAAATCGTAGACTGTTTGAGACATTACTCCCGTGGAGGAAAGTGCGCATGGTGACTGTTGTATTCAATCCCGATGCAATTACTGTGTTTCATCAACACTCTGATAGCCCACAGATTACAGAATGCCTCCAGATGTGCATCGGAGACTACTACTGGTCTTCCAGGGAACGATCAAAGAATGGACTGTTTCAGTCATTTCTCCCATGGAGGAAAGTGCAGATGGTGACTGTTGTATTCAATCCCGATTCATTATCTGTGTTTCATCAACACTCTGATAGTCCACAGATTAGAGAATGCTACCAGATGTGTATCGGAAACTACTACTGGTCTCGCAGGGAACGATCAAAGCGTAGACTGTTTGAGACATTACTCCCGTGGAGGAAAGTGGGCATGGTGACTTTTGTATTCAATCCCGATGCAATTTCTGATTTTCATCAACACTCTGATAGTATACAGATTACAGATTGCCTCCAGATGTGCATCGGAAACTACTACTGGTCTTCGTGAGAACGATCAAAGCGTAGACTGTTTCAGACATTACTCCCATGGAGGAAAGTGCGGATGGTGACTGTTGTATTCACTCCCGATGCAATTTCTGTGTTTCATCAACATTTTGAAGGTCCACAGATTACAGAATGCCTCCAATTGTGCATCGGAATCCACTACTGGTCTTCCAGGGAACGATCAAAGCGTAGACTGTTTCAGACATTACTCCCATGGAGGAAAGTGCGGATGGTGACTGTTGTATTCTATCCCGATTCAATTTCTGTGTTTCATCAACACTCTGATAGTCCACAGATTACAGATTGAATCCAGATCTGCACCGGAAACTACTACTGGTCTTCCAGGGAACGATCAAAGCGTAGAATGTTTGAGACATTACTCCCATTTAGGTAAGTGCGTATGGTGACTGTTGTATTCAATCCCGATGCAATTTTTGTGTTTCATCAACACTTTGAAGGTCCACAGATTACATAATGCCTCCAGATGCGCATCGGAAACTACTACTGGTCTTCCAGGGAACGATCAAAGCGTAGACTGTTTCAGACATTACTCCCGTGGAGGAAAGTGGGCATGGTGACTGTTGTAATCAATCACGAGGAAATTTCTGTGTTTCATCAACACTCTGATAGTCCACAGATTACAGAATGCCACCAGATGTGCATCGGAAACTACTACTGGTCTTCCAGGGAACGATCAAAGCGTGGACTGTTTCTGACATTACTCCCATGGAGGAAAGTGCGGATGGTGACTGTTGTATTCAATCCCGATGCAATTTCTGTGTTTCATCAACACTCTTATAGTCCACAGATTACAGAATCGCACCAAATGTGCATCGGAAACTAGTGCTGGTCTTCCAGGGAACGGTCAAAGCGTAGACTGTTTGAGACATTACTCCAGTTTAGGAAAGTGCGCATGGTGACTGTTGTATTCAATCCCGAAGCAAATTCTTTGTTTCATCTACACTCTGATATTGCTCAGATTACAGAATGCCACCAGATGTGCATCGGGAAACAGTACTGGCATTCCAGGGAACGATCGAAGCGTAGACTGTTTGATACATTACTCCCATGGCGGAAAGTGTGCATGGTGACTGTTGTATTCAATCCCGATGCAATTTCTGATTTTCATCAACACTCGATAACCCACAGATTACAGATTGAATCCAGATGTGCATCGGAAACTACTACTAGTCTTCCAGGGAACGATCAAAGCGTAGACTGTTTCAGACATTACTCCCATGGAGGAAAGTGCGGATGGTGACTGTTGTATTCAATCCCGATTCAATTTCTGTGTTTCATCAACACTCTGATAGTCCACAGATTACAGATTGAATCCAGATCTGCACCGGAAACTACTACTGGTCTTCCTGGGAACGATCAAAGCGTAGACTGTTTTAGATATTACTCCCATTTAGGTAAGTGCGTATGGTGACTGTTGTATTCAATCCCGATGCAATTTCTGTGTTTCATCAACACTCTGATAGTCCACAGATTACAGAATGCCATCAGTTGTGTATTGGAAACCACTACTGGTCTTCCAGTTAACGATCAAAGCGTAGACTGTTTGAGACATTACTCCCATGGAGGAAAGTGCGGATGGTGACAGTTGTATTCAATCCAGATGCAATTTCTGTGTTTCATCAACACTCTGACAGTCCACAAATTACAGAATGCCACCAGCTGTACGTCGGGAACTACTACTGGTCTTCCAGGGAACGATCAAAGCCCAGACTGTTTGAGACATTACTCCCGTGGAGGAAAGTGCGCATGGTGACTGTTGTATTTAATCCCGATGCAATTTCTGTGTTTCACCAACACTCTGAAGGTCCACACATTACTGAATGCCTCCAGATGTGCATCGGAATGTACTACTGGCCTTCCTGGGAACGATCAAATCGTAGACTCTTTGAGACATTACTCCCGTGGAGGAAAGTGCGCATGGTGACTGTTGTATTCAATCCCGATGCAATTACTGTGTTTCATCAACACTCTGATAGCCTACAGATTACAAAATGCCTCCAGATGTGCATCGGAGACTACTACTGGTCTTCCAGGGAACGATCAAAGAATGGACTGTTTCAGACATTTCTCCCATGGAGGAAAGTGCAGATGGTGACTGTTGTATTCAATCCCGATTCATTATCTGTGTTTCATCAACACTCTGATAGTCCACAGATTAGAGAATGCTACCAGATGTGTATCGGAAACTACTACTGGTCTCCCAGGGAACGATCAAAGCGTAGACTGTTTGAGACATTACTCCCGTGGAGGAAAGTGGGCATGGTGACTTTTGTATTCAATCCCGATGTAATTTCTGATTTTCATCAACACTCTGATAGTATACAGATTACAGATTGCCCTCA
The DNA here is from genome assembly GCF_023897955.1 of Schistocerca gregaria. Classification (NCBI taxonomy): domain Eukaryota; kingdom Metazoa; phylum Arthropoda; class Insecta; order Orthoptera; family Acrididae; genus Schistocerca; species Schistocerca gregaria. The sequence goes on along the minus strand of NC_064926.1, from coordinate 10,785,038 downwards.
GATGTGCATCGGAAACTACTACTGGTCTTCCTGAGAACGATCAAAGCGTAGACTGTTTCAGACATTACTCCCATGGAGGAAAGTGCGGATGGTGACTGTTGTATTCACTCCCGATGCAATTTCTGTGTTTCATCAACATTTTGAAGGTCCACAGATTACAGAATGCCTCCAATTGTGCATCGGAATCCACTACTGGTCTTCCAGGGAACGATCAAAGCGTAGACTGTTTCAGACATTACTCCCATGGAGGAAAGTGCGGATGGTGACTGTTGTATTCTATCCCGAATCAATTTCTGTGTTTCATCAACACTCTTATAGTCCACAGATTACAGAATCCCACCAGATGTGCATCTGAAACTAGTGCTGGTCTTCCAGGGAACGATCAAAGCGTAGACTGTTTGAGACATTACTCCCGTTTAGGAAAGTGCGCATGGTGACTGTTGTATTCAATCCCGAAGCAAATTCTTTGTTTCATCTACACTCTTATAATGCACAGATTACAGAATGTCACCAGATGTGCATCGGGAAACACTACTGGTCTTCCAGGGAACGATCGAAGCGTAGACTGTTTGAGACATTACTCCCATGGAGTAAAGTGTGCATGGTGACTGTTGTATTCAATCCCAATGCAATTTCTGTGTTTCATCAACACTCTGATGGTCCACAGATTACAGAATGCCTCCAGATGTGCATCGGATACTACTTCTGGACTTCCAGGGACCGATCAAAGCGTAGACTGTTTAAAACATTACTCCCATGGAGGAAAGTGCTCATGGTGACTGTTGTATTCAATCCCGATTTAATATCTGTGTTTCATCAACACTCTGATAGTCCACAGATTACAGAATGCCACCAGTTGTGCATCGGAAGCCACTACTGGTCTTCCAGGGAACGATCAAAGCGTAGACTGTTTGAAACATTACTTCCATGGAGGAAAGTGCTCTTGGGGACGGTTGTATTCAATCCCGATTCATTTTCTGTGTTTCAACAACACTCTGATAGTCCACAGATTACAGAATGACACCAGATGTGCATCGGAAACCACTACTGGTCTTCCAGGAAACGATCAAAGCGTAGACTGTTTGAGACATTACTCCCATGGAGGAATGTGCGCATGGTGACTGTTGTATTCAATCCCGATGCAATTTCAGTCTTTCATCTACACTCTGATAGTCCTCAGATTACAATATGCCACCAGATGTGCATCGGAAACTACTACTGGTCTTCCAGGGAAAGATCAAATCGTAGACTGTTTGAGACATTACGCCCGTGGAGGAAAGTGCGCATGGTGACTGTTGTATTCAATCCCGATGGAAGTTCTGCGTTTCATCAACACTCTGATAGTCCACAGAATACAGAATGCCATCAGATGTGCATCGAAAACTACTACTGGTCACCCAGGGAACGATCAAAGCGTAGACTGTTTGAGAATTACTCCCATGGAGGAAAGTGCGCATGGTGACTGTTGTATTCAATCCCGATGGAGTTTCTGTGTTTTATCAACACTCTGATAGTCCACTGATTACAGAATGCCTCCAGATGTGCATCGGAAACTACTACTGGTCTTCCAGGGAAGGATCAAAGCGTAGACTGATTGAGACATTACTCCCATGCAGAAAAGTGCGCATGGTGACTGTTGTATTCAATCCCGATGCAATATCTGTGTTTTATCAACACTCTGATAGTCCACAGATTACAGAATGCCTCCAGATGTGCATCGGAAATTAGTACTGGTCTTCCAGGGAACGATCAGAGCGTAGACTGTTTAAGACATTACTCCTATGGAGGAAAGAGCGAAGATTGACTGTTGTATTCAATCCCGATGCATTTTCAGTGTTTCATCAACACCCTGTTAGTCCACAAATTGCAGAATGCCACGAGATGTGCATCGGAGATTACTACTGGTCTTCCAGGGAACGATCAAAACGTAGACTGTTTGAGACATTACTCCAATGGAGGGAAGTGCGCTTGGTGACTTTTGTTTTCAATCCCCATGCTATTTCCGTCTTTCATCAACACTCTGATAGTCCATAGATTAGAGAATGCCACCAGATGTGCATGGGGAAACTACTACTGGTCTGCCAGGGAACGATCAAAGCGTAGACTGTTTGAGACATTACTCCCGTGGAGGAAAGTGGGCATGGTGACTGTTGTAATCAATCCCGAGGCAAATTCTGTGTTTCATCAACACTCTGATAGTCCACAGATTACAGAATTCCACCAGATGTGCATCGGAAACTACTACTGGTCTTCCAGGGAACGATCAAAGCGTGGACTGTTTCAGACATTACTCCCATGGAGGAAAGTGCGGATGCTGACTGTTGTATTCAATCCCGTTGCAATTTCTGTGTTTCATCAACACTCTTATAGTCCACAGATTACAGAATCCCACCAGATGTGCATCTGAAACTAGTGCTGGTCTTCCAGGGAACGATCAAAGCGTAGACTGTTTGAGACATTACTCCCGTTTAGGAAAGTGCGCATGGTGACTGTTGTATTCAATCCCGAAGCAAATTGTTTCATCTACACTCTTATAATGCACAGATTACAGAATGCCACCAGATGTGCATCGGGAAACACTACTGGTCTTCCAGGGAACGATCGATGCGTAGACTGTTTGAGACATTACTCCCATGGAGTAAAGTGTGCATGGTGACTGTTGTATTCAATCCCAATGCAATTTCTGTGTTTCATCAACACTCTGATGGTCCACAGATTACAGAATGCCTCCAGATGTGCATCGGATACTTCTTCTGGACTTCCAGGGACCGATCAAAGCGTAGACTGTTTAAAACATTACTCCCATGGAGGAAAGTGCTCATGGTGACTGTTGTATTCAATCCCGATTTAATATCTGTGTTTCATCAACACTCTGATAGTCCACAGATTACAGAATGCCACCAGTTGTGCATCGGAAGCCACTACTGGTCTTCCAGGGAACGATCAAAGCGTAGACTGTTTGAAACATTACTTCCATGGAGGAAAGTGCTCTTGGGGACGGTTGTATTCAATCCCGATTCATTTTCTGTGTTTCAACAACACTCTGATAGTCCACAGATTACAGAATGACACCAGATGTGCATCGGAAACCACTACTGGTCTTCCAGGAAACGATAAAAGCGTAGACTGTTTGAGACATTACTCCCATGGAGGAATGTGCGCATGGTGACTGTTGTATTCAATCCCGATGCAATTTCAGTCTTTCATCTACACTCTGATAGTCCTCAGATTACAATATGCCACCAGATGTGCATCGGAAAATACTACTGGTCTTCCAGGGAAAGATCAAATCGTAGACTGTTTGAGACATTACTCCCATGGAGGAAAGTGCGCATGGTGACTGTTGTATTCAATCCCGATGGAAGTTCTGCGTTTCATCAACACTCTGATAGTCCACAGAATACAGAATGCCATCAGATGTGCATCGAAAACTACTACTGGTCTTCCAGAGAAAGATTAAATCGTAGACTGTCTGAGATATTGCTCCCATGGAGGAAACTGCGCATCGTGACAGTTGTATTCAAAACCGATTCAATTTCTGTGTTTCATCAACACTCTGATAGTCCACAGATTACAGTTTGTCTCCAGATGTGCATCGGAAACTACTACTGGTCTTCCTGGGAACGATCAAAGCGTAGACTGTATCAGACATTACTCCCATGGAGGAAAGAGCGGATTCTGACTGTTGTATTCAATCCCGATGCAATTTCTGGGTTTCATCAACACTTTGAAGGTCCACATATTACAGAATGTCTCGAGATGTGCATCGGAAACTAGTACTGGTCTTCCAGGAAACGATCAAAGCATAAACTGTTTCAGATATTACTCCCATGGAGAAAAGTGCGGATGGTGACTGTTGTATTCCATCCCGATGCAATTTCTATGTTTCGTCAACACACTGATAGTCCACAGATTACATGATTGCCTCCAGATGTGCATCGGAAACTACTACTGGTCACCCAGGGAACGATCAAAGCGTAGACTGTTTGAGAATTACTCCCATGGAGGAAAGTGCGCATGGTGACTGTTGTATTCAATCCCGATGGAGTTTCTGTGTTTTATCAACACTCTGATAGTCCACTGATTACAGAATGCCTCCAGATGTGCATCGGAAACTACTACTGGTCTTCCAGGGAAGGATCAATGCGTAGACTGATTGAGACATTACTCCCATGCAGAAAAGTGCGCATGGTGACTGTTGTATTCAATCCCGATGCAATATCTGTGTTTTATCAACACTCTGATAGTCCACAGATTACAGAATGCCTCCAGATGCGCATCGGAAATTAGTACTGGTCTTCCAGGGAACGATCAGAGCGTAGACTGTTTAAGACATTACTCCTATGGAGGAAAGAGCGAAGATTGACTGTTGTATTCAATCCCGATGCATTTTCAGTGTTTCATCAACACCTTGTTAGTCCACAAATTGCAGAATGCCACGAGATGTGCATCGGAGATTACTACTGGTCTTCCAGGGAACGATCAAAACGTAGACTGTTTGAGACATTACTCCCATGGAGGGAAGTGCGCTTGGTGACTTTTGTTTTCAATCCCCATGCTATTTCCGTCTTTCATCAACACTCTGATAGTCCATAGATTAGAGAATGCCACCAGATGTGCATGGGGAAACTACTACTGGTCTTCCAGGGAACGATCAAAGCTTGGACTGTTTCGGACATTACCCCCATGGAGGAAAGTGCTGATGGTGACTGTTGTATTCAATCCCGATGCAATTTCTGTGTTTCATCAATACTCTGATAGTCCACAGATTACAGAATGCCTCCAGATGTGCATCGGAAACTACTACTGGTCTTACAGGGAACGATCAAACCGTAGACTGTTTCAGACATTACTCCCATGGAGGAAAGTGGGGATTGTGATTGTTGTATTCACTCCCGATGCATTTTCTGTGTTTCATCAACACTTTGAAGTTCCACAGATTACAGAATGCCTCCAGATGTGCATCGGAAACTACTACTGGTCTTCCAGGGAACGATCAAAGCGTAGACTGTTTGACACATTACTCCCATGGAGGAAAGTGCGCATGGTGACTGTTGTATTCAAACCCGATGCAATTTCTGTGTTTCATCAACACTCTGATAGTTTACAGATTACAGAATGCAAACAGATGTGCATCGGAAACTACTACTGGTCTTCCAGGGAACGATCAAAACGTAGACTGTTTGAGACATTACTCCCATGGAGGGAAGTGCGCTTGGTGACTTTTGTTTTCAATCCCCATGCTATTTCTGTTTTTCATCAACACTCTGATAGTCCACAGATTACAGAATGCCTCCAGATGTGCATCGGAAACTACTACTGGTATTCCAGGGAACGATAAAAGCGTAGACTGTTTGAGACATTACTCCCATGGAGGAAAGTGCGCATGGTGACTGTTGTATACAATCCCGATGCAATTTCTGTGTTTCATCAACACTCTGACAGTACAGAGATTACCGAATGCCATCAGTTGTGTATCGGAAACCACTACTGGTCTTCCAGGGAACGATCAAAGCGTAGACTGTTTGAGACATTACTCCCATGGAGGAAAGTGCGGATGGTGACTGTTGTATTCAATCCCGATGCAATTTCTGTGTTTCATCAACACTCTGACAGTCCACAAATTACAGAATGCCACCAGATGTACGTCGGGAACTACTACTGGTCTTCCAGGGAACGATCAAAGCCTAGACTGTTTGAGACATTACTCCCGTGGAAGAAAGTGCGCATGGTGACTGTTGTATTCAATCCCGATGCATTTTCTGTGTTTCATCAACACTCTGATAGTCAACACATTACAGAATGCCTCCAGATGTGCATCGGAAAGTGCTACTGGTCTTCCTGGGAACGATCAAAGCGTAGACTGTTTGAGACACTACTCCCATGGAGGAAAGTGAGAATATTGACTGTTTTATTCAATCCCGATGCAATTTCTGTGTTTTATCAACACTCTCACAGTCCACAGATTACAGAATGCCACCAGATGTGCATCGGTAACTACTACCGGACTTCCAGGGAACGATCAAAGCGTAGACTGTTTCAGACGTTACTCCCATGGAGGAAAGTGCGGATGGTGACTGTTGTATTTAATCCCGATGCAATTTCTGTGTTTCATCAACACTCTGATAATCCACAGATTACAGAATGCCTCCAGATGTGCATCGGAAACTACTACTGGTATTCCAGGGAACGATCAAAGCGTAGACTGTTTGAGACAATACTCCCATGGAGGAAAGTGCTCATGGTGACTGTTGTATACAATCCCGATGCAATTTCTGTGTTTCATCAACACTCTGATAGTCCACAGATTACAGAATGCCATCAGTTGTGTATTCGAAACCACTACTGGTCTTCCAGGGAACGATCAAAGCGTAGACTGTTTGAGACATTACTCCCATGGAGGAAAGTGCGGATGGTGACAGTTGTATTCAATCCAGATGCAATTTCTGTGTTTCATCAACACTCTGACAGTCCACAAATTACAGAATGCCACCAGCTGTACTTCGGGAACTACTACTGGTCTTCCAGGGAACGATCAAAGCCTAGACTGTTTGAGACATTACTCCCGTGGAGGAAAGTGCGCATGGTGACTGTTGTATTTAATACCGATGCAATTTCTGTGTTTCACCAACACTCTGATAGTCCACACATTACTGAATGCCTCCAGATGTGCATCGGAAAGTACTACTCTCCTTCCTGGGAACGATCAAATCGTAGACTGTTTGAGACATTACTCCCGTGGAGGAAAGTGCGCATGGTGACTGTTGTATTCAATCCCGATGCAATTACTGTGTTTCATCAACACTCTGATAGCCCACAGATTACAGAATGCCTCCAGATGTGCATCGGAGACTACTACTGGTCATCCAGGGAACGATCAAAGAATGGACTGTTTCAGACATTTCTCCCATGGAGGAAAGTGCAGATGGTGACTGTTGTATTCAATCCCGATTCAATATCTGTGTTTCATCAACACTCTGATAGTCCACAGATTAGAGAATGCTACCAGATGTGTATCGGAAACTACTACTGGTCTCCCAGGGAACGATCAAAGCGTAGATTGTTTGAGACATTACTCCCGTGGAGGAAAGTGGGCATGGTGACTGTTGTATTCAATCCCGATGCAATTTCTGATTTTCATCAACACTCTGATAGTATACAGATTACAGATTGCCTCCAGATGTGCATCGGAAACTACTACTGGTCTTCCTGAGAACGATCAAAGCGTAGACTGTTTCAGACATTACTCCCATGGAGGAAAGTGCGGATGGTGACTGTTGTATTCACTCCCGATGCAATTTCTGTGTTTCATCAACATTTTGAAGGTCCACAGATTACAGAATGCCTCCAATTGTGCATCGGAATCCACTACTGGTCTTCCAGGGAACGATCAAAACGTAGACTGTTTCAGACATTACTCCCATGGAGGAAAGTGCGGATGGTGACTGTTGTATTCAATCCCTATTCAATTTCTGTGTTTCATCAACACTCTGATAGTCCACAGATTACAGATTGAATCCAGATCTGCACCGGAAACTACTACTGGTCTTCCTGGGAACGATCAAAGCGTAGACTGTTTGAGACATTACTCCCATTTAGGTAAGTGCGTATGGTGACTGTTGTATTCAATCCCGAAGCAATTTTTGTGTTTCATCAACACTTTGAAGGTCCACAGATTACATAATGCCTCCAGATGCGCATCGGAAACTACTACTGGTCTTCCAGGGAACGATCAAAGCGTAGACTGTTTGAGACATTACTCCCGTGGAGGAAAGTGGGCATGGTGACTGTTGTAATCAATCACGAGGCAATTTCTGTGTTTCATCAACACTCTGATAGTCCACAGATTACAGAATGCCACCAGATGTGCATCGGAAACTACTACTGGTCTTCCAGGGAACGACTAAAGCGTGGACTGTTTCAGACATTACTCCCATTTAGGAAAGTGCGGATGGTGACTGTTGTATTCAATACCGATGCAATTTCTGTGTTTCATCAACACTCTTATAGTCCACAGATTACAGAATCGCACCAAATGTGCATCGGAAACTAGTGCTGGTCTTCCAGGGAACGGTCAATGCGTAGACTGTTTGAGACATTACTCCAGTTTAGGAAAGTGCGCATGGTGACTGTTGTATTCAATCCCGAAGCAAATTCTTTGTTTCATCTACACTCTGATATTGCTTAGATTACAGGATGCCACCAAATGTGCATCGGGAAACACTACTGGTATTCCAGGGAACTATCGAAGCGTAGACTGTTTGAGACATTACTCCCATGGCGGAAAGTGTGCATGGTGACTGTTGTATTCAATCCCGATGCAATTTCTGATTTTCATCAACACTCGATTGTCCACAGATAACAGATTGAATCCAGATGTGCATCGGAAACTACTACTAGTCTTCCAGGGAACGATCAAAGCGTAGACTGTTTCAGACATTATTCCCATGGAGGAAAGTGCAGATGGTGACTGTTGTATTCAATCCCGATTCAATTTCTGTGTTTCATCAACACTCTGATAGTCCACAGATTACAGATTGAATCCAGATCTGCACCGGAAACTACTACTGGTCTTCCTGGGAACGATCAAAGCGTAGACTGTTTGAGACATTACTCCCGTGGAGGAAAGTGGGCATGGTGACTGTTGTAATCAATCCCGAGGCAAATTCTGTGTTTCATCAACACTCTGATAGTCCACAGATTACAGAATTCCACCAGATGTCCATCGGAAACTACTACTGGTCTTCCAGGGAACGATCAATGCGTGGACTGTTTCAGACATTACTCCCATGGAGGAAAGTGCGGATGCTGACTGTTGTATTCAATCCCGATGCAATTTCTGTGTTTCATCAACACTCTGATTGTCCACAGACTACAGAATGCCTCCAGATGTGCATCGGAAAGTACTACTGATCTTCCTGGGAACGATAAAAACGTAGACTGTTTGAGCATTACTCCCGTGGAGGAAAGTGCGAATGGTGACTGTCGTATTCAATCCCGAAGCAAATTTTTGTTTCATCTACACTCTGATAATGCACAGATTACAGAATGCCACCAGATGTGCATCGGGAAACATTACTGGTCTTCCAGGGAACGATCGAAGCGTAGACTGTTTGAGACATTACTCCCATGGAGGAAAGTGTGCATGGTGACTGTTGTATTCAATCCCGATGCAATTTCTGTGTTTCATCAACACTCTGATAGTCCACAGACTACAGAATGCCTCCAGATGTGCATCGGAAAGTACTACTGATCTTCCTGGGAACGATAAAAACGTAGACTGTTTGAGCATTACTCCCGTGGAGGAAAGTGCGAATGGTGACTGTTGTATTCAATGCCGATGCAATTTCTGTGTTTCATCAACACTGTGATAGTCCGCAGAATCCAGAATGCCTCCAGATGTGCATCGGAAACTACTTCTGGTCTTCCAAAAAACGATCAAATCGTAGACTGTTTGAGACATTACTTCCATGGAGGACAGTGCGGATGGTGAATGTCATATTAAATCCCGATGCAATTTCTGTGTTTCTTCAACTTTCTGATAGTCCACAGATTACAGAATGCCACCAGATGTGCGTCGGAAACTACTACTAGTCATCCAGGGAACGATCAAAGGGTAGACTGTTTGAGACATTAGCCCCGTGGAGGAAAGTGCGCATGGTGACTGTTGTATTCAATCCCGATGCAATTTCTGTGTTTCATCAACACTGTGATAGTCCGCAGAATACGGAATGCCACCAGATGTGCATCGGAAACTACTACTGGTCTTCCAGGGAACGATCGAAGCGTAGGCAGTTTGAGACATTACTCCCTTGGAGGAAAGTGTGAATGGTGACTGTTGAATTCAATCCCGGTGCAATTTAAGTGTTTCATCAACACTCTGATAGTCCACAGATTTCAGAATGCCACCAGATGTGCATCGGAAACTACTACTGGTATTCCAGGGAACGATCAAAACGTAGACTGTTTGAGACATACTCCCATGGAGGAATGTGCGCATGGTGACTGTTGTATTCAATCCCGATGCAATTTCTGTGTCTCATCAACACTCAGTTAGTCCACAGATTTCAGAATGCCTACAGATGTGCATCGGAAACTACTACTGGTCTTCCAGGGACGATCAAAGCGTAGACTGTTTGAGACGTTACTCCCATGGAGGAAAGTGCGGATGGTGAATGTTGTATTCAATCCCGATGCCATTTCTGTGTTTCATCAACATTTTGATAGTCCACAGATTACAGAATGCCACCAGATGTGCATCGGAAACTATTACTGGTCTTCCAGGGAACGATCAAAGCATAGCCTGTTTCAGACATTACTCCCATGGAGGAACGTGCGGATGGTGACTGTTGTATTCAATCCCGATGCAATTTCTTGGTTTCATCAACACTCTGATAGTCCACAGATTACAAAATGCCACCAGATGTGCATCGGAAACTACTACTGGTCTTTTAGGGAACGATCAAATCGTAGACTGTTTCAGACATTAATCCCATCGAGGAAAGTGCGGATGGTGATTGTTGTATTCAATCCTGATGCAATTTCTGTGTTTCATCAACACTCTGATAGTCCACAGATTACAGAATGCCACCAGATGTGCATCGGAAGCGTAGACTGTTCGAGACATACCTCCCGTGGAGGAAACTGCGCATGGTGACTGTTGTATTCAATCCCAATGCAATTTCTGTGTTTCATCAACACTCTGATAGTCCACAGATTACAGAATGCATCCAAATGTGCATCGGAAACTACTACTGGTCTTCCAGGGAACGTTCTAAGCGTAGACTCTTAGAGACATTACTCATATGGAGGAAAGTGCGCATGGCGACTATTGTATTCAATCCCGATGCAATATCTGTATTTCATCAACACTTTGAAGGTCCACAGATTACAGAATGCCTCCAGATGTGCATCGGAAACTACTACTGGTCTTCCCGGGAACGATCAAAGCGTAGCATGTTTAAGACATTACTCCTGTGGAGGAAAGTGTGCATGGTGATTGTTGTATTCAATCCCGATGCAATTTCTGTGTTTCATCAACACTCTGATAGTCCACAGATTACAGATTGCCTCCAGATGTTCATCGGAAACTACTACTGGTCTTCCTGGGAACGATCAAAGCGTAGACTGTTTCAGACATTACTCCCATGGAGGAAAGTGCGGATGGTGTCTGTTGTATTGAATCCCGATGCAATTGCTGTGTTTCATCAACATTTTGAAGGTCCACAGATTACAGAATGCCTCCAGTTGTGCATCGGAAACTGCTACTGGTCTTCCAGCGAACGATCAAAGCGTAGACTGTTTGAGACATTAGCCCCGTGGAGGAAAGTGCGCATGGTGACTGTTGTATTCAATCCCGATGCAATTTCTGTGTTTCATCAACACTGTGATAGTCCGCAGAATACGGAATGCCACCAGATGTGCATCGGAAACTACTACTGGTCTTCCAGGGAACGATCAAAGCGTAGACTATTTGAGACATTACTCCAATGGAGGATAGTGCGGATGGTGACTGTTGTATTCAATCCCGATGCAATTTCTGTGTTTCATCAACACTCTGACAGTCCACAAATAACAGAATGCCAACAGATGTACGTCGGGAACTACTACTGGTCTTCCAGGCAACGATCAAAGCCTAGACTGTTTGAGACATTACTCCCATTGAGGAAAGTGCGCATGGTGACTGTTGTATTCAATCCCGATGCAATTTCTGAGTTTCATCAACACTCTGATAGTCCACAGATTACAGAATGCCTCAAGATGTGCATCGGAAAGTACTACTGATTTTCCTGGGAACGATAAAAACGTAGACTGTTTGAGCATTTCTCCCGTGGAGGAAAGTGTGCATGGTGACTGTTGAATCAATCCCGATGCAATATCTGTGTTTCATCAACACTCTGATAGTCCACAGATAACAGAATGCCACCAGATGTGCATCGGAAACTACTACAGGTATTCCAGGGACGATCAAAGCGTAGTCTGTTTCAGACATTACTCCCATGGAGGAACGTGCGGATGGTGACTGTTGTATTCAATCCCGATGCAATTTGTTTGTTTCATCAACACTCTGATAGTCCACAGATTACAAAATGCCACCAGATGTGCATCGGAAACTACTACTGGTCTTCCAGGGAACGATCAAAGCGTAGGCAGTTTGAGACATTACTCCCCTGGAGGAAAGTGTGCATGGTGACTGTTGAATTCAATCCCGATGCAATTTCTGTGTTTCATCAACATTCTGATAGTCCACAGATTTCAGAATGCCACCAGATGTGCATCGGAAACTAGTACAGGTATTCCAGGGAACGATCAAAGCGTAGACTGTTTGAGACATACTCCCATGGAGGAATATGCGCATGGTGACTGTTGTATTCAATCCCGATGCAATTTCTGTGTTTCATCAACACTCAGTTAGTCCACAGATTTCAGAATGCCTACAGATGTGCATCGAACTACTACTGGTCTTCCAGGGACGATCAAAGCGTAGACTGTTTGAGACATTACTCCCACGGAGGAAAGTGCGGATGGTGAATGTTGTATTCAATCCCGATGCCATTTCTGTGTTTCATCAACATTTTGATAGTCCACAGATTACAGAATGCCACCAGATGTGCATCGGAAACTATTACTGGTCTTCCAGGGAACGATCAAAGCATAGCCTGTTTCAGACATTACTCCCATGGAGGAACGTGCGGATGGTGACTGTTGTATTCAATCCCGATGCAATTTCTTGGTTTCATCAACACTCTGATAGTCCACAGATTACAAAATGCCACCAGATGTGCATCGAAAACTACTACTGGTCTTATAGGGAACGATCAAATCGTAGACTGTTTCAGACATTAATCCCATCGAGGAAAGTGCGGATGGTGATTGTTGTATTCAATCCTGATGCAATTTCTGTGTTTCATCAACACTCTGATAGTCCACAGATTACAGAATGCCACCAGATTTTCATCGGATACTACTACTGGTCTTCCAGGGAACGATCAAAGCGTAGACTGCTTGAGACATACCTCCCGTGGAGGAAAGTGGGCATGTTGACTTTTGTATTCAATCCCGAATCAATTTCTGTGTTTCATCAACACTCTGATGGACCACAGATAGCAGATTGCCACCAGATGTGCATCGGAAACTACTACTGGTCTCCCAATGAACGATCAAAGCGTGGACTGTTTCAGACCTTACTACAATGGAGGAAATTGGGCATGGTGACTGTTTTATTCAATCACGATGCAATTTCTGTGTTTCATTAACACTCTGAGATTTCACAGATTACATAATGCCTCCAGATGTGTATTGGAAACTACCACTGGTCTTCCAGGGAACGATCAAAACGTAGACAGTTTGAGACATTACTCCCGTGGAGGAAAGTGCGCATGGTGATTGTAGTATTCAATCCCGATGCCATTTCTGTGTTTCATCCACACTCTGATAGTCCACAGATTACAGAATGCCACCAGATGTGCATCGGATACTACTACTGGTCTTCCAATGAACGATCAAAGCGTAGACAGTTTGAGACATACCTCCCGTTAAGGTAAGTGGGCATGGTGATTTTTGTATTCATTCCCGATGCAATTTCTGTGTTTCGTCAACACTCATATAGTCCACAGATTTCAGAATGCCACCAGATGTGCATCGGAAACTACTACTGTTCTTCCAGGGAACGATCAAAGTGTAGACTGTTTAAGACATTACCAACATGGAGGAAAGTGCGCATGGTGACTGTAGTATTCAATCCCGATACAATTTCTGTATTTCATCAACACTCTGATAGTCCACAGATTGCAGAATGCCACCAGATGTGCATCGGAAACTACTACTGGTATTCCACTGAACGATCAAAGAGTATACTGTTTCAGACCTTACTCCCATGGAGGAAAGTGCGCATGGTGACTGTTGTATTCAATCACGATGCAATTTCTGTGTTTCATCAACACTCTGATAGTTCAGAGATTACATAATGCCTCCAGATGTGCATTGGAAACTACCACTGGTTTTCCAGGGAACGATCAATGCGTAGACAGTTTGAGACATTATTCCCGTGGAGGAAAGTGCGCATGGTGACTGTATTATTCAATCCCGATGCAATTTCTGTGTTCATCAACACTGTGATAGTCCGCAGAATACAGAATGCCACCAGATGTGCATCGGAAAATACTACTGGTCTTATAGGGAACGATCAAATCGTAGACTGTTTCAGACATTACTCCCATCGAGGAAAGTGCGGATGGTGACTGTTGTATTCAATCACGATGCAATTTCTGTGTTTCATCAACACTCTGATAGTCCACAGATTACAGAATATCTCCAGATGTGCATCGGGAACTACTACTGGTCTTCCAGGGAAAGATCAAAGCGTAGAAAGTTCGAGACATACCTCCCGTGGAGGAAAATGAATATGGGGACTGTTGTATTCAATTCCGATGCAATTTCTGTGTTTCATCAACACGCTGATAGTCCACAGATTGCAGAGTGCCACCAGATGTGCATCGGAAACTACTGCTGGTATTCGAGGGAACGATCAAAACGTAGACTGTTTGAGAATTACTCATATGGAGGAAAGTGCGCATGATAACTGGTGTATCCAATCCCGATGCAATTTCTGTGTTTCATCAACACTCTGATTGTCCACAGATTACAGAATGCCTCCAGATGTGCATCGGAAACTAATACTAGTGTTCCAGGGACGATCTAAGCGTAGACTGTTTGAGACATACTCCCATGGAGGAAAGTGCGCATGGGGACTGTTGTATTCAATCCCGATGCAATATCTGTGTTTCATCAACAATCTGATAGTCCACAGATAACATAATGCCACCAGATGTGCATCGGATACTACTACTGGTCTTCCAGAGAACGATCAAAGCGTAGACTGTTTGAGACATACCTCCCGTGGAGGAAAGTGGGCATGGTGATTTTTGTATTCAATCCCGATGCAATTTCTGTGTTTCATCAACACTCATATAGTCCACAGATTACAGAATGCCACCAGATGTGCATCGGAAACTTCTACTGGTCTTCCAGGGAACGATCAAAGTGTAGACTGTTTAAGACATTACCAACATGGAGGAAAGTGCGCATGGTGACTGTTGTATTCCATCGCGATGCAATTTCTATGTTTCATCAACACTCTGATAGTCCACAGATTGCAGAATATCTCCAGATGTGCATCGGGAACTACTACTGGTCTTCCAGGGAACGATCTAAGCGTAGACAGTTCGAGACATACCTCCCGTGGAGGAAAGTGCGCATGGGGACTGTTGTATTCAATCCCGATGCAATTTCTGTGTTTCATCAACACTCTGATAGTCCAAAGATTACAGAATATCTCCAGATGTGCATCGAAAACTACTACTGGTCTTCCAGGGAACGTTCAAAGCGTAGACTCTTAGAGACATTACTCATATGGAAGAAAGTGCGCTTGGTGACTGTTGTATTCAATCCCGATGCAATATCTGTGTTTCGTCAACACTCATATAGTCCACAGATTTCAGAATGCCACCAGATGTGCATCGGAAACTACTACTGGTCTTCCAGGGAACGATCAAAGTGTAGACTGTTTAAGACATTACCAACAAGGAGGAAAGTGCGCATGGTGACTGTAGTATTCAATCCCGATGCAATTTCTGTATTTCATCAACACTCTGATAGTCCACAGATTCCAGAATGCCACCAGATGTGCATCGGAAACTACTACTGGTATTCCACTGAACGATCAAAGCGTGGACTGTTTCAGACCTTACTCCCATGGAGGAAAGTGCGCATGGTGACTGTTGTATTCAATCACGATGCAATTTCTGTGTTTCATCAACACTCTGATAGTTCAGAGATTACATAATGCCTCCAGATGTGCATTGGAAACTACCACTGGTTTTCCAGGGAACGATCAATGCGTAGACAGTTTGAAACATTATTCCCGTGGAGGAAAGTGCGCATGGTGACTGTTGTATTCAATCCCGATGCAATTTCTGTGTTCATCAACACTGTGATAGTCCGCAGAATACAGAAAGCCACCAGATATGCATCGGAAAATACTACTGGTCTTATAGGGAACGATCAAATCGTAGACTGTTTCAGACATTACTCCCATCGAGGAAAGTGCGGATGGTGATTGTTGTATTCAATCACGATGCAATTTCTGTGTTTCATCAACACTCTGATAGTCCACAGATTACAGAATATCTCCAGATGTGCATCGGGAACTACTACTGGTCTTCCAGGGAACGATCAAAGCGTAGAAATTTCGAGACTTACCTCCCGTGGAGGAAAGTGAATATGGGGACTGTTGTATTCAATTCCGATGCAATTTCTGTGTTTCATCAACACGCTGATAGTCCACAGATTGCAGTATGCCACCAGATGTGCATCGGAAACTACTTCTGGTATTCGAGGGAACGATCAAAACGTAGACTGTGTGAGAATTACTCATATGGAGGAAAGTGCGCATGATAACTGGTATATCCAATCCCGATGCAATTTCTGTGTTTCATCAACACTCTGATTGTCCACAGATTACAGAATGCCTCCAGATGTGCATCGGAAACTACTACTAGTGTTCCAGGGACGATCAAAGCGTAGACTGTTTGAGACATACTCCCATGGAGGAAAGTGCGCATGGGAACTGTTGTATTCAATCCCGATGCAATTTCTGTGTTTCATCAACAATCTGATAGTCCACAGATAACAGAATGCCACCAGATGTGCATCGGATACTACTACTGGTCTTCCAGAGAACGATCAAACCGTAGACTGTTTGAGACATACCTCCCGTGGAGGAAAGTGGGCATGGTGATTTTTGTATTCAATCCCGATGCAATTTCTGTGTTTCATCAACACTCATATAGTCCACAGATTACAGAATGCCACCAGATGTGCATCGGAAACTTCTACTGGTCTTCCAGGGAACGATCAATGTGTAGACTGTTTAAGACATTACCAACATGGAGGAAAGTGCGCATGGTGACTGTTGTATTCCATCCCGATGCAATTTCTGTGTTTCATCAACACTCTGATAGTCCACAGATTGCAGAATATCTCCAGATGTGCATCGGGAACTACTACTGGTCTTCCAGGGAACGATCTAAGCGTAGACAGTTCGAGACATACCTCCCGTGGAGGAAAGTGCGCATGGGGACTGCTCTGTTCAATCCCGATGCAATTTCTGTGTTTCGTCAACACGCTGATAGTCCACAGATTACAGAATGCCACCAGATGTGCATCGGAAACTACTACTGGTATTCATGGGATGGATCAAAGCGTAGACTGTTTGAGAATTACTCCCATGGAGGAAAGTGCGCTTAGTAACTGGTGTATCCAATCCCGATGCAATTTCTGTGTTTCATCAACACTCTGATAGTCCACAGATTACAGAAGCCTCCAGATGTGCATCGGAAACAACTACTGGTCTTCCAGGGACGATCAAATCGTAGACTGTTTGAGACATACTCCCATGGAGAAAAGTGCGCATGGTGACTGTTGTATTCAATCCCGATGCAATTTCTGTGTTTCATCAACTCTCTGATAGTCCACAGATTACAGAATATCTCCAGATGTGCATCGGAAACTACTACTGGTCTTCCAGGGAACGTTCAAAGCGTAGACTCCTAGAGACATTACTCATAAGGAGGAAAGCGCGCATGGTGGCTGTTGTATTCAATCCCAATGCAATATCTGTGTTTCATCAACACTTTGAAGGTCCACAGATTACAGAATGCCTCCAGATGCGCATCGGAAACTACTACTGGTCTTCCAGGGAACGATCAAAATCGTAGACTCTTTGAGACATTACTCCTGTGGAGGAAAGTGCGCATGGTGACTGTTGTATTCAATCACGATGCAAATTCTGTGTTTCATCAACACTCTGATAGTCCACAGATAATAGAATGCCACCAGATGTGCATCGGAAACTACTACTGGTCTTCCACTGAACGATCAAAGCGTGGACTGTTTCAGACCTCACTCCCGTGGAGGAAAGTGCGCATGGTGACTGTTGTATTCAATCACGATGCAAATTCTGTGTTTCATCAACACTCTGATAGTCCACAGATTACAGAATGCCTCCAGATGTGCATCGGAAACTACAACTGGTCTTCCAGGGAACGATCAAAGCGTAGACTGTTTGGGACATACCTCCCGTGGAGGTAAGTGGGCATGGTGATTTTTGTATTCAATCCCGATGCAATCTCTGTGTTTCATCAACACTCATATAGTCCAAAGATTACAGAATGCCACCAGATGTGCATCGGAAACTACTACTGGTCTTCCAGGGAACGATCAAAGCGTAGACTGATTGAGACATACCTCCCGTGTAGGAAAGTGGTCATGGTGATTTTTGTATTCAATCCCGATGCAATTTCTGTGTTTCATCAACACTCAAATAGTCCACAGATTACAGAATGACACCAGATGTGCATCGGAAACTACTACTGGCCATCCAGGGAACGATCAAATTGTAGACTGTTTGAGACATTACTCCCATGGAGGAATGTGCGCATGGTGACCATTGTATTCAATCCCGATGCAATATCTGTGTTTCATCAACACTTTGAAGGTCCACAGATCACAGAATGCCTCCAGATGTGCATCGGAAACTACTACTGGTCTTCCAGGGAACGATCAAAACGTAGACTGTTCGAGACATTACTCCTGTGGACGAAGGTGTGCATGGTGATTGTTGTATTCAATCCCGATGCCAATTCTGTATTTCATCAACATTCTGATAGTCCACATATTACAGAATGCCTCCAGATGTGCATCGGAAACTACAACTGGTCTTCCAAAGAACGATCAAAGCGCAGACTGTTTGAGACATTACTCCTGTGGAGGAAATTGCGCATGGTGCTTGTTGTATTCAATCCCGATGCCATTTCTGTGTTTCATCCACACTCTGATAGTCCACAGATTACAGAATGCCAACAGATGTGCATCGGATACTACTACTGGTCTTCCAGGGAACGATCAAAGCGTAGACTGATTGAGACATACCTCCCGTGTAGGAAAGTGGTCATGGTGATTTTTGTATTCAATCCCGATGCAATTTCTGTGTTTCATCAACACTCATATAGTCCACAGATTACAGAATGACACCAGATGTGCATCGGAAACTTCTACTGGTCTTCCAGGGAACGATCAAATTGTAGACTGTTTAAGACATTACCAACATGGAGGAAAGTGCGCATGGTGACTGTTGTATTCAATCCCGATGCAATTTCTGTATTTCATCAACTCTCTGATAGTCCACAGATTACAGATTGCCACCAGATGTGCATCGGAAACTACTACTGGTATTCATGGGATCGATCAGAGCGTAGACTGTTTGAGAATTACTCCCATGGAGGAAAGTGCGCATAGTAACTGCTGTATCCAATCCCGATGCAAGTTCTGTGTTTCATCAACTCTGTGATAGTCCACAGATTACAGAAGCCTCCAGATGTGCATCGGAAACTACTACTGGTCTTCCAGGGAACGTTCAAAGCGTAGACTCTTAGAGACATTACTCATATGGAGGAAAGTGCGCATGGTGACTGTTGTATTCAATCCCAATGCAATATCTGTGTATCATCAACACTTTGAAGGTCCACAGATTACAGAATGCCTCCAGATGCGCATCGGAAACTACTACTGGTCTTGCAGGGAACGATCAAAGGGTAGACTGCTTGAGACATTACTCCTGTGGATTAAAGTGTGCATGGTGATTGTTGTATTCAATCCCGATGCCATTTCTGTATTTCATCAACACTCTGATAGTCCACAGATTACAGAATGCCACCAGATATGCATCGGATACTACTACTGGTCTTCCAGAGAACGATCAAAGCGTAGACTGTTTGAGACATACCTCCCGTGGAGGAAAGTGGGCATGTTGACTTTTGTATTGAGTCCCGAATCAATTTCTGTGTTTCATCAACACTCTGATAGTAAACACATAACAGAATGCCACCAGATGTGCATCGGATACTACTACTGGTATTCCAGGGAACGATCAAAGCATAGACTGTTTGAGACATACCTCCCGTGGAGGAAAGTGGGCATGTTGAATTTTGTATTGAGTCCCGAATCAATTTCTGAGTTTCATCAACACTCTGATAGTAAACACATAACAGAATGCCACCAGATGTGCATCGGAAACTACTACTGGTCTTCCACTGAACGATCAAAGCGTGGACTGTTTCAGACCTTACTCCCATGGAGGAAAGTGCGCATGGTGACTGTTGTATTCAATCACGATGCAAATTCTGTGCTTCATCAAAACTCTGATAGTTCACAGATTACATAATGCCTCCAGATGTGCATCGGAAACTACTACTGGTCTTCCAGGGAACGTTCAAAGCGTAGACTCTTAGAGAAATTACTCATATGGAGGAAAGTGCGCATGGTGACTGTTGTATTCAATCCCAATGCAATATCTGTGTTTCATCAACACTTTGAAGGTCCACAGATTACAGAATGCCTCCAGATGCGCATCGGAAACTACTACTGGTCTTGCAGGGAACGATCAAAGCGTAGACTGTTTGAGACATTACTCCTGTGGAGGAACATGTGCATGGTGATTGTTGTATACAATCCCGATGCCATTTCTGTATTTCATCAACACTCTGATAGTCCACAGATTACAGAATGCCACCAGATGTGCATCGGAAACTACTACTGGTCTTCCAGGGATTGATCAAAGCGTAGACATTTCGAGACATACCTCCCGTGGAGGAAAGTGCGCATGGGGACTGTTGTATTCAATCCCGATGCAATATCTGTGTTTCATCAACACTCTGATAGTCCACAGATTACAGAATGCCCCCAGATGTGCATCGGAAACTACTACTGTTCTTCCAGGGAACGATCAAAGCGTAGACAGTTCGAGACATAGCTCCTGTGGAGGAAAGTGCGCATGGGGACTGTTGTATTCAATCCAGATGCAATTTCTGTGTTTCATCAACACTCTGATAGTCCACAGATTACAAAATGCCACCAGATGTGCATCGGAAACTACTACTGGTATTCCAGGGAACGATCAAAGCGTAGACAGTTCGAGACATAGCTCCTGTGGAGGAAAGTGCGCATGGGGTCTGTTGTGTTCAATCCAGATGCAATTTCTGTGTTTCATCAACACTCTGATAGTCCACAGATTACAAAATGCCACCAGATGTGCATCGGAAACTACTACTGGTATTCCAGGGAACGATCAAAGCGTAGTCTGTTTGAGAATTACTCCCATGGAGGAAAGTGCGCATAGTAACTGCTGTATCCAATCCCGATGCAATTTCTGTGTTTCATCAACACTCCGATAGTCAACAGATTACAGAAGCCTTCAGATGTGCATCGGAAACTACTACTGGTCTACCAGGGAACGTTCAATGCATAGACTCTTAGAGACATTACTCATATGGAGGAAAGTGCGCATGGTGACTGTTGTATTTAATCCTGATGCAATTTCTGTGTTTCATCAACACTCTGATAGTCCACAGATTACATAATGCCACCAGATGTGCATTGGAAACTACAACTGGTCTTCCAGGGAACGATCAAATTGTAGACTGTTTGAGACATTACCAACATGG
This sequence comes from Schistocerca gregaria, assembly GCF_023897955.1. Taxonomy (NCBI): domain Eukaryota; kingdom Metazoa; phylum Arthropoda; class Insecta; order Orthoptera; family Acrididae; genus Schistocerca; species Schistocerca gregaria. Next base: position 10,763,478 of record NC_064926.1, on the reverse strand, counting down.
AGGAAAGTGCGCATGGTGACTGTTGTATTCAATACCGATGCAATTTCTGTGTTTCATCAACACTCTGGTAGTCCACAGATTACAGAATGCCTCCAGATGTGTATCGGAAACTACCACTGGTCTTCCAGGGAACGATCAAAGCGTAGACTGTTTTAAACATTACTAAAATGAAGGAAAGTGCGCATGGTGACTGTTGTATTCAATCCCGATGCAATATATGGGTTTCATCAACACTTTGAAGGTCCACAGGTTACAGAATGCCTCCATTTTTGCATCGGAAACTACTACTGGTCTTCCAGGGAACGATCAAACCGTAAACTCTTTGAGACATTACTCCCTTTTAGGATGGTGAGCATGGTGACTGTTATATTCAATCCCGATGCAATATCTGTGTTTCATCCACACTCTGATACTCCACAGATTACAGAATGCCACCAGATGTGCATCGGAAACTACTACTGGTCTTCCAGGGAACAATCAAACCGTAGACTGTTTGAGACATTACTCCCGTGGAGGAAAGTGCGCATGATAACTGCTGTATCCAATCCCGATGCAATTTCTGTGTTTCATCAACACTCTGATAGTCCACAGATTACAGAAGCCTCCAGATGTGCATCGGAAACTACTACTGGTCTTCCAGGGAACGTTCAAAGCTTAGACTCTTAGAGACATTACTCATATGGAGGAAAGTGCGCATGGTGACTGTTTTATTCAATCCCAATGCAATATCTGTGTTTCATCAACACTTTGAAGGTCCACAGATTACAGAATGCCTCCAGATGTGCATCGGAAACTACTACTGGTCTTCCAGGGAAAGATCAAAGCGTAGATTGTTTGAGACATTACTCCTGTGGAGGAAAGTGCGCATGGTGATTGTTGTATTCAATCCCGATGCAATTCCTGTGTTTCATCAACATTCTGATAGTCCGCAGATTACAGAATATCTCCAGATGTGCATCGGAAACTACTACTGGTCTTCCAGGGAACGTTCAAAGCGTAGACTCTTTGAGACATTACTCATATGGATGAAAGTGCGCATGGTGACTGTTGTATTCAATCCCGATGCAATATCTGTGTTTCAGCAACACTTTGAAGGTCCACAGATTACAGAATGCCTCCAGATGTGCATCGGAAACTACTACTGGTCTTCCAGGGAACGATCAAAGCGTAGACTGTTTGAGACATACCTCCCGTGGAGGAAAGTGGACATGGAGGTTTTTGTATTCAATCCCGATGCAATTTCTGTGTTTCATCAACACTCTGATAGTCCACAGATTACAGAATGCCACCAGATGAGCATCGGAAACTACTACTGGTCTTCCAGGGAACGATCAAAGCGTAGACTGTTTGAGACATACCTCCCGTGGAGGAAAGTGCGCATGCTGACTGTTGTATTCAATCACGTTGCAATTTCTGTAATTCATCAACACTCTGATAGTCCACAGATTACATAATGCCACCAGATGTGCATTGGAAACTACAACAGGTCTTCCAGGGAACCATCAAATTGTAGACTGTTTGAGACATTACTAACATGGAGGAAAGTGCGCATGGTGACTGTTGTATTCGATCCCGATGCAATTTCTGTGTTTCATCAACACTCTGGTAGTCCACAGATTACAGAATGCCTCTAGATGTGTATCGGAAACTACTACTGGTCTTCTAGGGAACGATCAAAGCGTAAACTATTTGAAACATTACTCCCATGGAGGAAGGTGCGCATGGTTACTGTTGTATTCAATCCCGATGCAGTTTCTGTGTTTCATCAACACTCTGATAGTCCACAGATTACAGATTGCCTCCAGATATGCATTGGAAACTACCACTGGTCTTCCAGGGAACGATCAAAGCGTAGACTGTTTTAAACATTACTAAAATGAAGGAAAGTGCGCATGGTGACTGTTGTATTCAATCCCGATGCAATATATATGGGTTTCATCAACACTTTGAAGGTCCACAGAAAGCAGAATGCCTCCAGATGTGCATCGGAAACTACTACTGGTCATCCAGGGAACGATCAAATTGTAGACTGTTTGAGACATTACTCCCATGGAGGAATGTGCGCATGGTGACCATTGTATTCAATCCCGATGCAATATCTGTGTTTCATCAACACTTTGAAGGTCCACAGATTACAGAATGCCTCCAGATGTGCATCGGAAACTACTACTGGTCTTCCAGGGAACGATCAAAACGTAGACTGTTCGAGACATTACTCCTGTGGACGAAGGTGTGCATGGTGATTGTTGTATTCAATCCCGATGCCAATTCTGTATTTCATCAACATTCTGATAGTCCACATATTACAGAATGCCTCCAGATGTGCATCGGAAACTACAACTGGTCTTCCAGGGAACGATCAAAGCGCAGACTGTTTGAGACATTACTCCTGTGGAGGAAATTGCGCATGGTGCTTGTTGTATTCAATCCCGATGCCATTTCTGTGTTTCATCCACACTCTGATAGTCCACAGATTACAGAATGCCAACAGATGTGCATCGGATACTACTACTGGTCTTCCAGGGAACGATCAAAGCGTAGACTGATTGAGACATACCTCCCGTGTAGGAAAGTGGTCATGGTGATTTTTGTATTCAATCCCGATGCAATTTCTGTGTTTCATCAACACTCATATAGTCCACAGATTACAGAATGACACCAGATGTGCATCGGAAACTACTACTGGTCTTCCAGGGAACGATCAAAGTGTAGACTGTTTAAGACATTACCAACATGGAGGAAAGTGCGCATGGTGACTGTCGTATTCAATCCCGATGCAATTTCTGTATTTCATCAACTCTCTGATAGTCCACAGATTACAGAATGCCACCAGATGTGCATCGGAAACTACTACTTTTCTTCCAGGGAACGTTCAAAGCGTAGACTATTAGAGACATTACTCATATGGAGGAAAGTGCGCATGGTGACTGTTGTATTCAATCCCAATGCAATATCTGTGTATCATCAACACTTTGAAGGTCCACAGATTACAGAATGCCTCCAGATGCGCATCGGAAACTACTACTGGTCTTGCAGGGAACGATCAAAGGGTAGACTGCTTGAGACATTACTCCTGTGGATTAAAGTGTGCATGGTGATTGTTGTATTCAATCCCGATGCCATTTCTGTATTTCATCAACACTCTGATAGTCCACAGATTACAGAATGCCACCAGATGTGCATCGGATACTACTACTGGTCTTCCAGGGAACGATCAAAGCGTAGACTGTTTGAGACATACCTCCCGTGGAGGAAAGTGGGCATGTTGACTTTTGTATTGAGTCCCGAATCAATATCTGTGTTTCATCAACACTCTGATAGTAAACACATAACAGAATGCCACCAGATGTGCATCGGATACTACTACTGGTATTCCAGGGAACGATCAAAGCGTAGACTGTTTGAGACATACCTCCCGTGGAGGAAAGTGGGCATGTTGACTTTTGTATTGAGTCCCGAATCAATTTCTGAGTTTCATCAACACTCTGATAGTAAACACATAACAGAATGCCACCAGATGTGCATCGGAAACTACTACTGGTCTTCCACTGAACGATCAAAGCGTGGACTGTTTCAGACCTTACTCCCATGGAGGAAAGTGCGCATGGTGACTGTTGTATTCAATCACGATGCAAATTCTGTGCTTCATCAAAACTCTGATAGTTCACAGATTACATAATGCCTCCAGATGTGCATCGGAAACTACTACTGGTCTTCCAGGGAACGTTCAAAGCGTAGACTCTTAGAGAAATTACTCATATGGAGGAAAGTGCGCATGGTGACTGTTGTATTCAATCCCAATGCAATATCTGTGTTTCATCAACACTTTGAAGGTCCACAGATTACAGAATGCCTCCAGATGCGCATCGGAAACTACTACTGGTCTTGCAGGGAACGATCAAAGCGTAGACTGTTTGAGACATTACTCCTGTGGAGGAACATGTGCATGGTGATTGTTGTATACAATCCCGATGCCATTTCTGTATTTCATCAACACTCTGAGAGTCCACAGATTACAGAATGCCACCAGATGTGCATCGGAAACTACTACTGGTCTTCCAGGGATTGATCAAAGCGTAGACATTTCGAGACATACCTCCCGTGGAGGAAAGTGCGCATGGGGACTGTTGTATTCAATCCCGATGCAATATCTGTGTTTCATCAACACTCTGATAGTCCACAGATTACAGAATGCCCCCAGATGTGCATCGGAAACTACTACTGTTCTTCCAGGGAACGATCAAAGCGTAGACAGTTCGAGACATAGCTCCTGTGGAGGAAAGTGCGCATGGGGACTGTTGTATTCAATCCAGATGCAATTTCTGTGTTTCATCAACACTCTGATAGTCCACAGATTACAAAATGCCACCAGATGTGCATCGGAAACTGCTACTGGTATTCCAGGGAACGATCAAAGCGTAGACAGTTCGAGACATAGCTCCTGTGGAGGAAAGTGCGCATGGGGACTGTTGTGTTCAATCCAGATGCAATTTCTGTGTTTCATCAACACTCTGATAGTCCACAGATTACAAAATGCCACCAGATGTGCATCGGAAACTACTACTGGTATTCCAGGGAACGATCAAAGCGTAGTCTGTTTGAGAATTACTCCCATGGAGGAAAGTGCGCATAGTAACTGCTGTATCCAATCCCGATGCAATTTCTGTGTTTCATCAACACTCTGATAGTCAACAGATTACAGAAGCCTTCAGATGTGCATCGGAAACTACTACTGGTCTACCAGGGAACGTTCAATGCATAGACTCTTAGAGACATTACTCATATGGAGGAAAGTGCGCATGGTGACTGTTGTATTTAATCCAGATGCAATTTCTGTGTTTCATCAACACTCTGATAGTCCACAGATTACATAATGCCACCAGATGTGCATTGGAAACTACAACTGGTCTTCCAGGGAACGATCAAATTGTAGACTGTTTGAGACATTACCAACATGGAGGAAAGTGCGCATGGTGACTGTTGTATTCAATACCGATGCAATTTCTGTGTTTCATCAACACTCTGGTAGTCCACAGATTACAGAATGCCTCCAGATGTGTATCGGAAACTACCACTGGTCTTCCAGGGAACGATCAAAGCGTAGACTGTTTTAAACATTACTAAAATGAAGGAAAGTGCGCATGGTGACTGTTGTATTCAATCCCGATGCAATATATGGGTTTCATCAACACTTTGAAGGTCCACAGGTTACAGAATGCCTCCATTTTTGCATCGGAAACTACTACTGGTCTTCCAGGGAACGATCAAACCGTAAACTCTTTGAGACATTACTCCCTTTTAGGATGGTGAGCATGGTGACTGCTATATTCAATCCCGATGCAATATCTGTGTTTCATCCACACTCTGATACTCCACAGATTACAGAATGCCACCAGATGTGCATCGGAAACTACTACTGGTCTTCCAGGGAACAATCAAACCGTAGACAGTTTGAGACATTACTCCCGTGGAGGAAAGTGCGCATGATAACTGCTGTATCCAATCCCGATGCAATTTCTGTGTTTCATCAACACTCTGATAGTCCACAGATTACAGAAGCCTCCAGATGTGCATCGGAAACTACTACTGGTCTTCCAGGGAACGTTCAAAGCTTAGACTCTTAGAGACATTACTCATATGGAGGAAAGTGCGCATGGTGACTGTTTTATTCAATCCCAATGCAATATCTGTGTTTCATCAACACTTTGAAGGTCCACAGATTACAGAATGCCTCCAGATGTGCATCGGAAACTACTACTGGTCTTCCAGGGAAAGATCAAAGCGTAGATTGTTTGAGACATTACTCCTGTGGAGGAAAGTGCGCATGGTGATTGTTGTATTCAATCCCGATGCAATTCCTGTGTTTCATCAACATTCTGATAGTCCGCAGATTACAGAATATCTCCAGATGTGCATCGGAAACTACTACTGGTCTTCCAGGGAACGTTCAAAGCGTAGACTCTTTGAGACATTACTCATATGGATGAAAGTGCGCATGGTGACTGTTGTATTCAATCCCGATGCAATATCTGTGTTTCAGCAACACTTTGAAGGTCCACAGATTACAGAATGCCTCCAGATGTGCACCGGAAACTACTACTGGTCTTCCAGGGAACGATCAAAGCGTAGACTGTTTGAGACATACCTCCCGTGGAGGAAAGTGGACATGGAGGTTTTTGTATTCAATCCCGATGCAATTTCTGTGTTTCATCAACACTCTGATAGTCCACAGATTACAGAATGCCACCAGATGAGCATCGGAAACTACTACTGGTCTTCCAGGGAACGATCAAAGCGTAGACTGTTTGAAACATACCTCCCGTGGAGGAAAGTGCGCATGCTGACTGTTGTATTCAATCACTTTGCAATTTCTGTAATTCATCAACACTCTGATAGTCCACAGATTACATAATGCCTCCAGATGTGCATTGGAAACTACAACAGGTCTTCCAGGGAACCATCAAATTGTAGACTGTTTGAGACATTACTAACATGGAGGAAAGTGCGCATGGTGACTGTTGTATTCAATCCCGATGCAATTTCTGTGTTTCATCAACACTCTGGTAGTCCACAGATTACAGAATGCCTCTAGATGTGTATCGGAAACTACTACTGGTCTTCTAGGGAACGATCAAAGCGTAAACTCTTTGAGACATTACTCCCATGGAGGAAGGTGTGCATGCTGACTGTTGTTTTCAATCCCGATGCAAATTCTGTGTTTCATCAACACTCTGATAGTCCACAGATTACAGAATGACTCCAGATGTGCATCGGAAACTACTACTGGTCGTCCAGGGAATGATCAAAGCGTAAACTCTTTGAAACATTACTCCCATGGAGGAAGGTGCGCATGGTTACTGTTGTATTCAATCCCGATGCAGTTTCTGTGTTTCATCAACACTCTGATAGTCCACAGATTACAGATTGCCTCCAGATATGCATTGGAAACTACCACTGGTCTTCCAGGGAACGATCAAAGCGTAGACTGTTTTAAACATTACTAAAATGAAGGAAAGTGCGCATGGTGACTGTTGTATTCAATCCCGATGCAATATATATGGGTTTCATCAACACTTTGAACGTCCACAGAAAGCAGAATGCCTCCAGATGTGCATCGGAAACTACTACTGGTCTTCCAGGGAACGATCAAAGCGTAGACTGTTTGAGACATTACTCCCATGGAGGAAAGTGCGCATGGTGACACTTGTATTCAATCCCGATGCAATTTCTGTGTTTCATCAACACTCTCATAGTCCACAGGTTACAGAATGCCTCCATATGTGCATCGGAAACTACTACTGGTCTTCCAGGGAACGATCAAACCGTAAACTCTTTGAGACATTACTCCCTTTGAGGAAGGTGCGCATGGTGACTGTTGTATTCAATCCCGATGCAATATCTGTGTTTCATCCACACTCTGATACTCCACAGATTACAGAATGCCACCAGATGTGCATCGGAAACTACTACTGGTCTTCCAGGGAACAATCAAACCGTAGACTGTTTGAGACATTACCCCTGTGGAGGAAAGTGCGCATGGTGACTGTTGTATTCAATCCCGATGCAATATCTGTGTTTCATCAACACTCTGATAGTCCACAGTTTACAGAATACCACCTGACGTGCATCGGAAACTACTACTGGTCTTCCAGGGAACGATCAAAGCGTAGACCGTTTGGGATCTTACTCCCGTGGAGGAAAGTGCGCATGGTGACTGTTGTATTCAATCCCGATGCAATTTCTGTGTCCCATCAACACTCTGATAGCCCACAGATTGCAGAATGCCACCAGATGTGCATCGGAAACTACTACTGGTCTTCCAGGGAACGATCAAATCATTGACTGTTCGAGACATTACTCCCGTGGAGGAATGTGCGCATTGTTACTGTTGTATTCAATCCCGATGCAATTTCTGTGTTTCATCATCACTCTGATAGTCCACAGATTACAGAATGCCTCCAGATGTGCATTGGAAACTACCACTGGTCTTCCAGGGAACGATCAAAGCGTAGACTGTTTGAGACATTACTAACATGGAGGAAATTGCGCATGGTGACACTTGTATTCAATCCCGATGCAATTTCAGTGTTTCATCAACACTCTGATAGTCCACAGGTTACAGAATGCCTCCATATGTGCATCGGAAAGTACTACTGGTCTTCCAGGGACCGATCAAAGCGTAGACCGTTTGGGATCTTACTCCCGTGGAGGAAAGTGCGCATGGTGACTGTTGTATTCAATCCCGATGCAATTTCTGTATTCCATCAACACTCTGATAGCCCACAGATTGCATAATGCCACCAGATGTGCATTGGAAACTACTACTGGTCTTCCAGGGAACGATCAAATCATTGACTGTTCGAGACATTACTCCCGTGGAGGAATGTGCGCATGGTTACTGTTGTATTCAATCCCGATGCAATTTCTGTGTTCCATCAACACTCTGATTGTCCACAAATTACAGAATGCCACCAGATGTACATCGGAAACTACTACTGGTCTTCCAGGGAACGATCTTAGCGTAGACCGTTTGGGATCTTACTCCCGTGGAGGAAAGTGCGCATGGTGACTGTTGTATTCAATCCCGATGCAATTTCTGTGTCCCATCAACACTCTGATAGCCCACAGATTGCAGAATGCCACCAGATGTGCATCGGAAACTACTACTGGTCTTCCAGGGAACGATCAAATCATTGACTGTTCGAGACATTACTCCCGTGGAGGAATGTGCGCATTGTTACTGTTGTATTCAATCCCGATGCAATTTCTGTGTTTCATCATCACTCTGATAGTCCACAGATTACAGAATGCCTCCAGATGTGCATTGGAAACTACCACTGGTCTTCCAGGGAACGATCAAAGCGTAGACTGTTTGAGACATTACTAACATGGAGGAAATTGCGCATGGTGACACTTGTATTCAATCCCGATGCTATTTCAGTGTTTCATCAACACTCTGATAGTCCACAGGTTACAGAATGCCTCCATATGTGGATCGGAAAGTACTACTGGTCTTCCAGGGACCGATCAAAGCGTAGACCGTTTGGGATCTTACTCCCGTGGAGGATAGTGCGCATGGTGACTGTTGTATTCAATCCCGATGCAATTTCTGTATTCCATCAACACTCTGATAGCCCACAGATTGCATAATGCCACCAGATGTGCATTGGAAACTACTACTGGTCTTCCAGGGAACGATCAAATCATTGACTGTTCGAGACATTACTCCCGTGGAGGAATGTGCGCATGGTTACTGTTGTATTCAATACCGATGCAATTTCTGTGTTCCATCAACACTCTGATAGTCCACAGATTACAGAATGCCTCCAGATGTGCAACGGAAACTACTTCTGGTCATCCAGGGAAGGATCAAAGCGTAGACTGTTTGAGACGTTACTAACATGAAGGAAATTGCGCATGGTGACGTATTCAATCTCGATGCAATTTCTGTGTTTCATCAACACTCTGATAGTCCACAGGTTACAGAATGCCTCCATATGTGCATCGGAAACTACTACTGGTCTTCCAGGGAACGATCAAACGGTAAACTCTTTGAGACATTACTCCCTTTGAGGAAGGTGCGCATGGTGACTGTTGTATTCAATCCCGATGCAATATCTGTGTTTCATTTACACATTGATACTCCACAGATTACAGAATGCCACCAGATGTCCATCGGAAACTACTACTGGTCTTCCAGGGAGCAATCAAACAGTAGACTGTTTGAGACATTACTCCCGTGGAGGAGAGTGCGCATGGTGACTGTTGTATTCAATCCCGATGCAATATCTGTGTTTCATCAACACTCTGATAGTCCACACATTACAGAATACCACCAGACTTGCATCGGAAACTACTACTGGTCTTCCAGGGAACGATCAAAGCGTCGACCGTTTGGGATCTTACTCCCGTGGAGGAAAGTGCGCATGGTGACTGTTGTATTCAATCACGATGCAATTTCTGTGTTTCATCAACACTCTGATAGTCCACAGATTACAGAATATCTCCAGATGTGCATCGGGAACTACTACTGGTCATCCAGGGAACGATCAAAGCGTAGAAAGTTCGAGACATACCTCCCGTGGAGGAAAGTGAATATGGGGACTGTTGTATTCAATTCCGATGCAATTTCTGTGTTTCATCAACACGCTGATAGTCCACAGATTGCAGAGTGCCACCAGATGTGCATCGGAAACTACTGCTGGTATTCGAGGGAACGATCAAAACGTAGACTGTTTGAGAATTACTCATATGGAGGAAAGTGCGCATGATAACTGGTGTATCCAATCCCGATGCAATTTCTGTGTTTCATCAACACTCTGATTGTCCACAGATTACAGAATGCCTCCAGATGTGCATCGGAAACTAATACTAGTGTTCCAGGGACGATCTAAGCGTAGACTGTTTGAGACATACTCCCATGGAGGAAAGTGCGCATGGGGACTGTTGTATTCAATCCCGATGCAATATCTGTGTTTCATCAACAATCTGATAGTCCACAGATAACAGAATGCCACCAGATGTGCATCGGATACTACTACTGGTTTTCCAGAGAACGATCAAAGCGTAGACTGTTTGAGACATACCTCCCGTGGAGGAAAGTGGGCATGGTGATTTTTGTATTCAATCCCGATGCAATTTCTGTGTTTCATCAACACTCATATAGTCCACAGATTACAGAATGCCACCAGATGTGCATCGGAAACTTCTACTGGTCTTCCAGGGAACGATCAATGTGTAGACTGTTTAAGACATTACCAACATGGAGGAAAGTGCGCATGGTGACTGTTGTATTCCATCGCGATGCAATTTCTATGTTTCATCAACACTCTGATAGTCCACAGATTGCAGAATATCTCCAGATGTGCATCGGGAACTACTACTGGTCTTCCAGGGAACGATCTAAGCGTAGACAGTTCGAGACATACCTCCCGTGGAGCAAAGTGCGCATGGGGACTCTTGTATTCAATCCCGATGCAATTTCTGTGTATCATCAACACTCTGATAGTCCACAGATTACAGAATATCTCCAGATGTGCATCGAAAACTACTACTGGTCTTCCAGGGAACGTTCAAAGCGTAGACTCTTAGAGACATTACTCATATGGAAGAAAGTGCGCTTGGTGACTGTTGTATTCATTCCCGATGCAATATCTGTGTTTCATCAACACTTTGAAGGTCCACAGATTACAGAATGCCTCCAGATGTGCATCGGAAACTACTACTGGTCTTCCAGGGAACGATTAAAGCGTAGACAGTTTGAGACATACCTCCCGTTAAGGTAAGTGGGCATGGTGATTTTTGTATTCAATCACGATGCAATTTCTGTGTTCCGTCAACACTCATATAGTCCACAGATTTCAGAATGCCACCAGATGTGCATCGGGAACTACTACTGGTCTTCCAGGGAACGATCAAAGTGTAGACTGTTTAAGACATTACCAACAAGGAGGAAAGTGCGCATGGTGACTGTAGTATTCAATCCCGATGCAATTTCTGTATTTCATCAACACTCTGATAGTCCACAGATTGCAGAATGCCACCAGATGTGCATCGGAAACTACTACTGGTATTCCACTGAACGATCAAAGCGTGGACTGTTTCAGACCTTACTCCCATGGAGGAAAGTGCGCATGGTGACTGTTGTATTCAATCACGATGCAATTTCTGTGTTTCATCAACACTCTGATAGTTCAGAGATTACATAATGCCTCCAGATGTGCATTGGAAACTACCACTGGTTTTCCAGGGAACGATCAATGCGTAGACAGTTTGAAACATTATTCCCGTGGAGGAAAGTGCGCATGGTGACTGTTGTATTCAATCCCGATGCAATTTCTGTGTTCATCAACACTGTGATAGTCCGCAGAATACAGAATGCCACCAGATGTGCATCGGAAAATACTACTGGTCTTATAGGGAACGATCAAATCGTAGACTGTTTCAGACATTACTCCCATCGAGGAAAGTGCGGATGGTGATTGTTGTATTCAATCACGATGCAATTTCTGTGTTTCATCAACACTCTGATAGTCCACAGATTACAGAATGCCTCCAGATGTGCATCGGAAACTACTACTAGTGTTCCAGGGACGATCAAAGCGTAGACTGTTTGAGACATACTCCCATGGAGGAAAGTGCGCATGGGGACTGTTGTATTCAATCCCGATGCAATTTCTGTGTTTCATCAACAATCTGATAGTCCACAGATAACAGAATGCCACCAGATGTGCATCGGATACTACTACTGGTCTTCCAGAGAACGATCAAACCGTAGACTGTTTGAGACATACCTCCCGTGGAGGAAAGTGGGCATGGTGATTTTTGTATTCAATCCCGATGCAATTTCTGTGTTTCATCAACACTCATATAGTCCACAGATTACAGAATGCCACCAGATGTGCATCGGAAACTTCTACTGGTCTTCCAGGGAACGATCAATGTGTAGACTGTTTAAGACATTACCAACATGGAGGAAAGTGCGCATGGTGACTGTTGTATTCCATCCCGATGCAATTTCTGTGTTTCATCAACACTCTGATAGTCCACAGATTGCAGAATATCTCCAGATGTGCATCGGGAACTACTACTGGTCTTCCAGGGAACGATCTAAGCGTAGACAGTTCGAGACATACCTCCCGTGGAGGAAAGTGCGCATGGGGACTGTTGTATTCAATCCCGATGCAATTTCTGTGTTTCGTCAACACGCTGATAGTCCACAGATTACAGAATGCCACCAGATGTGCATCGGAAACTACTACTGGTATTCATGGGATCGATCAAAGCGTAGACTGTTGGAGAATTACTCCCATGGAGGAAAGTGCGCATAGTAACTGCTGTATCCAATCCCGATGCAATTTCTGTGTTTCATCAACACTCTGATAGTCCACAGATTACAGAAGCCTCCAGATGTGCATCGGAAACAACTACTGGTCTTCCAGGGACGATCAAATCGTAGACTGTTTGAGACATACTCCCATGGAGAAAAGTGCGCATGGTGACTGTTGTATTCAATCCCGATTCAATTTCTGTGTTTCATCAACTCTCTGATAGTCCACAGATTACAGAATATCTCCAGATGTGCATCGGAAACTACTACTGGTCTTCCAGGGAACGTTCAAAGCGTAGACTCCTAGAGACATTACTCATAAGGAGGAAAGCGCGCATGGTGACTGTTGTATTCAATCCCAATGCAATATCTGTGTTTCATCAACACTTTGAAGGTCCACAGATTACAGAATGCCTCCAGATGCGCATCGGAAACTACTACTGGTCTTCCAGGGAACGATCAAAATCGTAGACTCTTTGAGACATTACTCCTGTGGAGGAAAGTGGGCATGTTGATTTTTGTATTCAGTCCCGAATCAATTTCTGTGATTCATCAACACTCTGATAGTCCACAGATAATAGAATGCCACCAGATGTGCATCGGAAACTACTACTGGTCTTCCACTGAACGATCAAAGCGTGGACTGTTTCAGACCTCACTCCCGTGGAGGAAAGTGCGCATGGTGACTGTTGTATTCAATCACGATGCAAATTCTGTGTTTCATCAACACTCTGATAGTCCACAGATTACAGAATGCCTCCAGATGTGCATCGGAAACTTCAACTGGTCTTCCAGGGAACGATCAAAGCGTAGACTGTTTGGGACATACCTCCCGTGGAGGTAAGTGGGCATGGTGATTTTTGTATTCAATCCCGATGCAATTTCTGTGTTTCATCAACACTCATATAGTCCAAAGATTACAGAATGCCACCAGATGTGCATCGGAAACTACTACTGGTCTTCCAGGGAACGATCAAAGCGTAGACTGTTTGAGACATTACACCCAAGGAGGAAAGTGCGCATGGTGACCATTGTATTCAATCCCGATGCAATATCTGTGTTTCATCAACACTTTGAAGGTCCACAGATTACAGAATGCCTCCAGATGTGCATCGGAAACTACTACTGGTCTTCCAGGGAACGATCAAAACGTAGACTGTTCGAGACATTACTCCTGTGGAGGAAGGTGTGCATGGTGATTGTTGTATTCAATCACGATGCCATTTCTGTATTTCATCCATATTCTGATAGTCCACATATTACAGAATGCCTCCAGATGTGCATCGGAAACTACAACTGGTCTTCCAGGGAACGATCAAAGCGCAGACTGTTTGAGACATTACTCCTGTGGAGGAAAGTGCGCATGGTGCTTGTTGTATTCAATCCCGATGCCATTTCTGTGTTTCATCCACACTCTGATAGTCCACAGATTACAGAATGCCAACAGATGTGCATCGGATACTACTACTGGTCTTCCAGGGAACGATCAAAGCGTAGACTGATTGAGACATACCTCCCGTGTAGGAAAGTGGTCATGGTGATTTTTGTATTCAATCCCGATGCAATTTCTGTGTTTCATCAACACTCATATAGTCCACAGATTACAGAATGACACCAGATGTGCATCGGAAACTTCTACTGGTCTTCCAGGGAACGATCAAAGTGTAGACTGTTTAAGACATTACCAACATGGAGGAAAGTGCGCATGGTGACTGTTGTATTCAATCCCGATGCAATTTCTGTATTTCATCAACTCTCTGATAGTCCACAGATTACAGAATGCCACCAGATGTGCATCGGAAACCACTACTGGTATTCATGGGATCGATCAGAGCGTAGACTGTTTGAGAATTACTCCCATGGAGGAAAGTGCGCATAGTAACTGCTGTATCCAATCCCGATGCAAGTTCTGTGTTTCATCAACTCTGTGATAGTCCACAGATTACAGAAGCCTCCAGATGTGCATCGGAAACTACTACTGGTCTTCCAGGGAACGTTCAAAGCGTAGACTCTTAGAGACATTACTCATATGGAGGAAAGTGCGCATGGTGACTTTTGTATTCAATCCCAATGCAATATCTGTGTATCATCAACACTTTGAAGGTCCACAGATTACAGAATGCCTCCAGATGCGCATCGGAAACTACTACTGGTCTTGCAGGGAACGATCAAAGGGTAGACTGCTTGAGACATTACTCCTGTGGAGGAAAGTGTGAATGGTGATTGTTGTATTCAATCCCGATGCCATTTCTGTATTTCATCAACACTCTGATAGTCCACAGATTACAGAATGCCACCAGATATGCATCGGATAATACTACTGGTCTTCCAGGGAACGATCAAAGCGTAGACTGTTTGAGACATACCTCCCGTGGAGGAAAGTGGGCATGTTGACTTTTGTATTGAGTCCCGAATCAATTTCTGTGTTTCATCAACACTCTGATAGTAAACACATAAGAGAATGCCACCAGATGTGCATCGGATACTACTACTGGTATTCCAGGGAACGATCAAAGCGTAGACTGTTTGAGACATACCTCCCGTGGAGGAAAGTGGGCATGTTGACTTTTGTATTGAGTCCCGAATCAATTTCTGAGTTTCATCAACACTCTGATAGTAAACACATAACAGAATGCCACCAGATGTGCATCGGAAACTACTACTGGTCTTCCACTGAACGATCAAAGCGTGGACTGTTTCAGACCTTACTCCCATGGAGGAAAGTGCGCATGGTGACTGTTGTATTCAATCACGTTGCAAATTCTGTGCTTCATCAAAACTCTGATAGTTCACAGATTACATAATGCCTCCAGATGTGCATCGGAAACTACTACTGGTCTTCCAGGGAACGTTCAAAGCGTAGACTCTTAGAGAAATTACTCATATGGAGGAAAGTGCGCATGGTGACTGTTGTATTCAATCCCAATGCAATATCTGTGTTTCATCAACACTTTGAAGGTCCACAGATTACAGAATGCCTCCAGATGCGCATCGGAAACTACTACTGGTCTTCCAGGGATTGATCAAAGCGTAGACATTTCGAGACATACCTCCCGTGGAGGAAAGTGCGCATGGGGACTGTTGTATTCAATCCCGATGCAATATCTGTGTTTCATCAACACTCTGATAGTCCACAGATTACAGAATGCCCCCAGATGTGCATCGGAAACTACTACTGTTCTTCCAGGGAACGATCAAAGCGTAGACAGTTCGAGACATAGCTCCTGTGGAGGAAAGTGCGCATGGGGACTGTTGTATTCAATCCAGATGCAATTTCTGTGTTTCATCAACACTCTGATAGTCCACAGATTACAAAATGCCACCAGATGTGCATCGGAAACTACTACTGGTATTCCAGGGAACGATCAAAGCGTAGACAGTTCGAGACATAGCTCCTGTGGAGGAAAGTGCGCATGGGGACTGTTGTGTTCAATCGAGATGCAATTTCTGTGTTTCATCAACACTCTGATAGTCCACAGATTACAAAATGCCACCAGATGTGCATCGGAAACTACTACTGGTATTCCAGGGAACGATCAAAGCGTAGTCTGTTTGAGAATTACTCCCATGGAGGAAAGTGCGCATAGTAACTGCTGTATCCAATCCCGATGCAATTTCTGTGTTTCATCAACACTCTGATAGTCAACAGATTACAGAAGCCTTCAGATGTGCATCGGAAACTACTACTGGTCTACCAGGGACCGTTCAATGCATAGACTCTTAGAGACATTACTCATATGGAGGAAAGTGCGCATGGTGACTGTTGTATTTAATCCAGATGCAATTTCTGTGTTTCATCAACACTCTGATAGTCCACAGATTACATAATGCCACCAGATGTGCATTGGAAACTACAACTGGTCTTCCAGGGAACGATCAAATTGTAGACTGTTTGAGACATTACCAACATGGAGGAAAGTGCGCATGGTGACTGTTGTATTCAATACCGATGCAATTTCTGTGTTTCATCAACACTCTGGTAGTCCACAGATTACAGAATGCCTCCAGATGTGTATCGGAAACTACCACTGGTCTTCCAGGGAACGATCAAAGCGTAGACTGTTTTAAACATTACTAAAATGAAGGAAAGTGCGCATGGTGACTGTTGTATTCAATCCCGATGCAATATCTGTGTTTCATCAACACTTTGAAGGTCCACAGATTACAGAATGCCTCCAGATGTGCATCGGAAACTACTACTGGTCTTCCAGGGAACGATCAAAGCGTAGACTGTTTGAGACATTACTCCTGGGGAGGAAAGTGCGCATGGCGATTGTTGTATTAAATCCCGATGCCATTTCTGTGTTTCATCCACACTCTGATAGTAAACAGATTACACAATGCCACCAGATGTGCATCGGATACTACTACTGGTCTTCCAGGGAACGATCAAAGCGTAGACTGTTTGAGACATACCTCCCGTGGAGGAAAGTTGTCATGGAGATTTTTGTATTCAATCCCGATGCAATTTCTGTGTTTCATCAACACTCTGATAGTCCACAGATTACAGAATGCCACCAGATGAGCATCGGAAACTACTACTGGTATTCCAGAGAACGATCAAAGCGTAGTCTGTTTGAGAATTACTCCCATGGAGGAAAGTGCGCATAGTAACTGCTGTATCCAATCCGGTGCAATTTCTGTGTTTCATCAACACTCTGATAGTCCACAGATTACAGAAGCCTCCAAACGTGCATCGGAAACTACTACTGGTCTTCCACGGAACGTTCAAAGCATAGACTCTTAGAGACATTACTCATATGGAGGAAAGGGAGCATGGTGACTGTTGTATTCAATCCCAATGAAATATCTGTGTTTCATCAACACTTTGAAGGTCCACAGATTACAGAATGCCTCCAGATGTGCATCGGAAACTACTACTGGTCTTCCAGGGAACGATCAAAGCGTAGACTGTTTGGGACATACCTCCCGTGGAGGTAAGTGGGCATGGTGATTTTTGTATTCAATCCCGATGCAATTTCTGTGTTTCATCAACACTCATATAGTCCAAAGATTACAGAATGCCACCAGATGTACATCGGAAACTACTACTGGTCTTCCAGGGAACGATCAAAGCGTAGACTGTTTGAGACATTACACCCAAGGAGGAAAGTGCGCATGGTGACCATTGTATTCAATCCCGATGCAATATCTGTGTTTCATCAACACTTTGAAGGTCCACAGATTACAGAATGCCTCCAGATGTGCATCGGAAACTACTACTGGTCTTCCAGGGAACGATCAAAACGTAGATTGTTCGAGACATTACTCCTGTGGAGGAAGGTGTGCATGGTGATTGTTGTATTCAATCCCGATGCCATTTCTGTATTTCATCAACATTCTGATACTCCACATATTACAGAATGCCTCCAGATGTGCATCGGAAACTACAACTGGTCTTCCAGGGAACGATCAAAGCGCAGACTGTTTGAGACATTACTCCTGTGGAGGAAAGTGCGCATGGTGCTTGTTGTATTCAATCCCGATGCCATTTCTGTGTTTCATCCACACTCTGATAGTCCACAGATTACAGAATGCCAACAGATGTGCATCGGATACTACTACTGGTCTTCCAGGGAACGATCAAAGCGTAGACTGATTGAGACTTACCTCCCGTGTAGGAAAGTGGTCATGGTGATTTTTGTATTCAATCCCGATGCAATTTCTGTGTTTCATCAACACTCATATAGTCCACAGATTACAGAATGACACCAGATGTGCATCGGAAACTTCTACTGGTCTTCCAGGGAACGATCAAAGTGTAGACTGTTTAAGACACTACCAACATGGAGGAAAGTGCGCATGGTGACTGTTGTATTCAATCCCGATGCAATTTCTGTATTTCATCAACTCTCTGATAGTCCACAGATTACAGAATGCCACCAGATGTGCATCGGAAACTACTACTGGTATTCATGGGATCGATCAGAGCGTAGACTGTTTGAGAATTACTCCCATGGAGGGAAGTGCGCATTGTAACTGCTGTATCCAATCCCGATGCAAGTTCTGTGTTTCATCAACACTCTGATAGTCCACAGATTACAGAAGCCTCCAGATGTGCATCGGAAACTACTACTGGTCTTCCAGGGAACGTTCAAAGCGTAGACTCTTAGAGACATTACTCATATGGAGGAAAGTGCGCATGGTGACTTTTGTATTCAATCCCAATGCAATATCTGTGTATCATCAACACTTTGAAGGTCCACAGATTACAGAATGCCTCCAGATGCGCATCGGAAACTACTACTGGTCTTGCAGGGAACGATCAAAGGGTAGACTGCTTGAGACATTACTCCTGTGGAGGAAAGTGTGCATGGTGATTGTTGTATTCAATCCCGATGCCATTTCTGTATTTCATCAACACTCTGATAGTCCACAGATTACAGAATGCCACCAGATATGCATCGGATACTACGACTGGTCTTCCAGGGAACGATCAAAGCGTAGACTGTTTGAGACATACCTCCCGTGGAGGAAAGTGGGCATGTTGACTTTTGTATTGAGTCCCGAATCAATTTCTGTGTTTCATCAACACTCTGATAGTAAACACATAAGAGAATGCCACCAGATGTGCATCGGATACTACTACTGGTATTCCAGGGAACGATCAAAGCGTAGACTGTTTGAGACATACCTCCCGTGCAGGAAAGTGGGCATGTTGACTTTTGTATTGAGTCCCGAATCAATTTCTGAGTTTCATCAACACTCTGATAGTAAACACATAACAGAATGCCACCAGATGTGCATCGGAAACTACTACTGGTCTTCCACTGAACGATCAAATCGTGGACTGTTTCAGACCTTACTCCCATGGAGGAAAGTGCGCATGGTGACTGTCGTATTCAATCACGATGCAAATTCTGTGCTTCATCAAAACTCTGATAGTTCACAGATTACATAATGCCTCCAGATGTGCATCGGAAACTACTACTGGTCTTCCAGGGAACGTTCAAAGCGTAGACTCTTAGAGAAATTACTCATATGGAGGAAAGTGCGCATGGTGACTGTTGTATTCAATCCCAATGCAATATCTGTGTTTCATCAACACTTTGAAGGTCCACAGATTACAGAATGCCTCCAGATGCGCATCGGAAACTACTACTGGTCTTGCAGGGAACGATCAAAGCGTAGACTGTTTGAGACATTACTCCTGTGGAGGAACATGTGCATGCTGATTGTTGTATTCAATCCCGATGCCATTTCTGTATTTCATCAACACTCTGATAGTCCACAGATTACAGAATGCCACCAGATGTGCATCGGAAACTACTACTGGTCTTCCAGGGATTGATCAAAGCGTAGACATTTCGAGACATACCTCCCGTGGAGGAAAGTGCGCATGGGGACTGTTGTATTCAATCCCGATGCAATATCTGTGTTTCATCAACACTCTGATAGTCCACAGATTACAGAATGCCCCCAGATGTGCATCGGAAACTACTACTGTTCTTCCAGGGAACGATCAAAGCGTAGACAGTTCGAGACATAGCTCCTGTGGAGGAAAGTGCGCATGGAGACTGTTGTATTCAATCCAGATGCAATTTCTGTGTTTCATCAACACTCTGATAGTCCACAGATTACAAAATGCCACCAGATGTGCATCGGAAACTACTACTGGTATTCCAGGGAACGATCAAAGCGTAGACAGTTCGAGACATAGCTCCTGTGGAGGAAAGTGCGCATGGGGACTGTTGTGTTCAATCGAGATGCAATTTCTGTGTTTCATCAACACTCTGATAGTCCACAGATTACAAAATGCCACCAGATGTGCATCGGAAACTACTACTGGTATTCCAGGGAACGATCAAAGCGTAGTCTGTTTGAGAATTACTCCCATGGAGGAAAGTGCGCATAGTAACTGCTGTATCCAATCCCGATGCAATTTCTGTGTTTCATCAACACTCTGATAGTCAACAGATTACAGAAGCCTTCAGATGTGCATCGGAAACTACTACTGGTCTACCAGGGAACGTTCAATACATAGACTCTTAGAGACATTACTCATATGGAGGAAAGTGCGCATGGTGACTGTTGTATTTAATCCAGATGCAATTTCTGTGTTTCATCAACACTCTGATAGTCCACAGATTACATAATGCCACCAGATGTGCATTGGAAACTACAACTGGTCTTCCAGGGAACGATCAAATTGTAGACTGTTTGAGACATTACCAACATGGAGGAAAGTGCGCATGGTGACTGTTGTATTCAATACTGATGCAATTTCTGTGTTTCATCAACACTCTGGTAGTCCACAGATTACAGAATGCCTCCAGATGTGTATCGGAAACTACCACTGGTCTTCCAGGGAACGATCAAAGCGTAGACTGTTTTAAACATTACTAAAATGAAGGAAAGTGCGCATGGTGACTGTTGTATTCAATCCCGATGCAATATAAGGGTTTCATCAACACTTTGAAGGTCCACAGGTTACAGAATGCCTCCATATGTGCATCGGAAACTACTACTGGTCTTCCAGGGAACGATCAAACCGTAAACTCTTTGAGACATTACTCCCTTTTATGATGGTGAGCATGGTGTCTGTTATATTCAATCCCGATGCAATATCTGTGTTTCATCCACACACTGATACTCCACAGATTACAGAATGCCACCAGATGTGCATCGGAAACTACTACTGGTCTTCCAGGGAACAATCAAACCGTAGACTGTTTGAGACATTACTCCCGTGGAGGAAAGTGCGCATGGTGACTGTTGTATTCAATCCCAATGCAATTTCTGTGTTTCATCAACACTTTGAAGGTCCACAGATTACAGAATGCCTCCAGATGTGCATCGGAAACTACTACTGGTGTTCCAGGGAACGTTCAAAGCGTAGACTCTTTGAGACATTACTCATATGGATGAAAGTGCGCATGGTGACTGTTGTATTCAATCCCGATGCAATATCTGTGTTTCATCAACACTTTGAAGGTCCACAGATTACAGAATGCCTCCAGATGTGCATCGGAAACTACTACTGGTCTTCCAGGGAACGATCAAAGCGTAGACTGTTTGAGACATTACTCCTGGGGAGGAAAGTGCGCATGGCGATTGTTGTATTGAATCCCGATGCCATTTCTGTGTTTCATCCACACTCTGATAGTAAACAGATTACACAATGCCACCAGATGTGCATCGGATACTACTACTGGTCTTCCAGGGAACGATCAAAGCGTAGACTGTTTGAGACATACCTCCCGTGGAGGAAAGTTGTCATGGAGATTTTTGTATTCAATCCCGATGCAATTTCTGTGTTTCATCAACACTCTGATAGTCCACAGATTACAGAATGCCACCAGATGAGCATCGGAAACTACTACTGGTATTCCAGAGAACGATCAAAGCGTAGTCTGTTTGAGAATTACTCCCATGGAGGAAAGTGCGCATAGTAACTGCTGTATCCAATCCGGTGCAATTTCTGTGTTTCATCAACACTCTGATAGTCGACAGATTACAGAAGCCTCCAAACGTGCATCTGAAACTACTACTGGTCTTCCACGGAACGTTCAAAGCATAGACTCTTAGAGACATTACTCATATGGAGGAAAGGGAGCATGGTGACTGTTGTATTCAATCCCAATGAAATATCTGTGTTTCATCAACACTTTGAAGGTCCACAGATTACAGAATGCCTCCAGATGTGCATCGGAAACTACTACTGGTCTTCCAGGGAACGATCAAAGCGTAGACTGTTTGAGACATACCTCCCGTGGAGGAAAGTGCGCATGCTGACTGTTGTATTCAATCACGTTGCAATTTCTGTAATTCATCAACACTCTGATAGTCCACAGATTACATAATGCCTCCAGATGTGCATTGGAAACTACAACAGGTCTTCCAGGGAAGGATCAAAGCGTAGACTGTTTGAGACGTTACTAACATGAAGGAAATTGCGCATGGTGACACTTGTATTCAATCCCGATGCAATTTCTGTGTTTCATCAACACTCTGATAGTCCACAGGGTACAGAATGCCTCCATATGTGCATCGGAAACTACTACTGGTCTTCCAGGGAACGATCAAACGGTAAACTCTTTGAGACATTACTCCCTTTGAGGAAGGTGCGCATGGTGACTGTTGTATTCAATCCCGATGCAATATCTGTGTTTCATTTACACATTGATACTCCACAGATTACAGAATGCCACCAGATGTGCATCGGAAACTACTACTGGTCTTCCAGGGAACAATCAAACCGTAGACTGTTTGAGACATTACTCCCGTGGAGGAGAGTGCGCATGGTGACTGTTGTATTCAATCCCGATGCAATATCTGTGTTTCATCAACACTCTGATAGTCCACACATTACAGAATACCACCAGACTTGCATCGGAAACTACTACTGGTCTTCCAGGGAACGATCAAAGCGTAGACCGTTTGGGATCTTACTCCCGTGGAGGAAAGTGCGCATGGTGACTGTTGTATTCAATCCCGATGCAATTTCTGTGTTCCATCAACACTCTGATAGCCCACAGATTGCAGAATGCCACCAGATGTGCATCGGAAACTACTACTGGTCTTCCAGGGAACGATCAAATCATTGACTGTTCGAGACATTACTTCCGTGGAGGAATGTGTGCATGGTTACTGTTGTATTCAATCCCGATGCAATTTCTGTGTTCCATCAACACTCAGTTAGTCCACAGATTACAGAATGCCTCCAGATGTGCAACGGAAACTACTTCTGGTCTGCCAGGGAACGATCAAACCGTAGACTGTTTGAGACATTACTCCCATGGAGGAAAGTGCGCATTGTGACTGTTGTATTCAATCCCGATGCCATTTCTGTGTTTCATCAACTCTCTGATTGTCCACAAATTACAGAATGCCACCAGATGTACATCGGAAACTACTACTGGTCGTCCAGGAAACGATCAAATCATTGACTGTTCGAGACATTACTCCCGTGGAGGAATGTGCGCATGGTTACTGTTGTATTCAATCCCGATGCAATTTCTGTGTTCCATCAACACTCAGTTAGTCTACAGATTACAGAATGCATCCAGATGTGCATTGGAAACTACCACTGGTCTTCCAGGGAACGATCAAAGCGTAGACTGTTTGAGACATTACTAACATGGAGGAAATCGCGCATTGTGACAGTTGTATTCAATCCCGATGCAATTTCTGTGTTTCATCAACACTCTGATAGTCCACAGGTTACAGAATGCCTCCATATGTGCATCGGAAACTACTACTGGTCTTCCAGGGAACGATCAAAGCGTAGACCGTTTGGGATCTTACTCCCATGGAGTAAAGTGCGCATGGTGACTGTTGTATTCAATCCCGATGCAATTTCTGTGTTCCATCAAAACTCTGATAGCCCACAGATTGCAGAATGCCACCAGATGTGCATCGGAAACTACTACTGGTCTTCCAGGGAACGATCAAATCATTGACTGTTCGAGACATTACTCCCGTGGAGGTATGTGCGCATGTTTACTGTTGTATTCAATCCCGATGCAATTTCTGTGTTCCATCAACACTCTGATAGTCCACAGATTACAGAATGCCACCAGATGTGCAACGGAAACTGCTTCTGGTCTTCCAGGGAACGATCAAAGCGTAGACTGTTTGAGACATTACTCCCATGGAGGAAAGTGCGCATTGTGACTGTTGTATTCAATCCCGATGCAATTTCTGTGTTTCATCAACACTCTGATTGCCCACAAATTACAGAATGCCAACAGATGTACATCGGAAACTACTACTGGTCTTCCAGGGAACGATCATAGCGTAGACCGTTTGGGATCTTACTCGCGTGGAGGAAAGTGCGCATGGTGACTGTTGTATTCAATCCTGATGCAATTTCTGTGTCCCATAAACACTCTCATAGCCCACAGATTGCAGAATGCCAAGAGATGTGCATCGGAAACTACTACTGGTCTTCCAGGGAACGATCAAATCATTGACTGCTCGAGACATTACTCCCGTGGAGGAATGTGCGCATGGTTACAGTTGTATTCAATCCCGATGCAATTTCTGTGTTCCATCAACACTCTGATAGTCCACAGATTACAGAATGCCACCAGATGTGCAACGGAAACTACTTCTGGTCTTCCAGGGAACGATCAAAGCGTAGACTGTTTGAGACATTACTCCCATGGAGGAAAGTGCGCATTGTGACTGTTGTATTCAATCCCGATGCAATTTTTGTGTTTCATCAACACTCTGATTGTCCACAAATTACAGAATGCCACCAGATGTACATCGGAAACTACTACTGGTCTTCCAGGGAACGATCATAGCGTAGACCGTTTGGGATCTTACTACCGTGGAGGAAAGTGCGCATTGTGACTGTTGTATTCAATCCCGATGCAATTTCTGTGTCCCATCAACACTCTGATAGCCCACAGATTGCAGAATGCCAAAAGATGTGCATCGGAAACTACTACTGGTCTTCCAGGGAACGATCAAATCATTAACTTTTCGAGACATTACTCCCGTGGAGGAATGTGCGCATGGGTACTGTTGTATTCAATCCCGATGCAATTTCTGTGTTTCATCAACACTCTGATAGTTCACAGATTACAGAATGCCACCAGATGTGCATCGGAAAGTACTACGGGTCTCCCTGGGAATGATCAAAGCGTAGTCTGTTTGAGACATTACTCCCATGGAGGAAAGTGCGCATGGTCACTGTTGTATTCAATCCCGATGCAATTTCCGTGTTTCATCAACACTCAGTTAGTCCACAGATTACAGAATGCCTCCAGATGTGCATTGGAAACTACTACCGGTCTTCCTGGGAACGATCAAAGCGTAGACTTTTTGTGACATTATTCCTACGGAGGAAAGTGCGCATGGTGACTGTTGTACTCAATCCCGATGCAATTTCTGTGTTTCATCAACACCCTGTTAGTCCACAGATTACAGAATGCCTCCAGATGTGCATCGGTAACTACTGCTGGTCTTTCAGGGAACGATCAAAGCGTAAACTGTTTGAGACATTACTCCCATAGAGGAAAGTGCGCATGGTGACTTGTTGTATTCAATCCCGATGCAATTTCTGTGTTTCATCAACAATCACTTAGTCCACAGATTACAGAATGCCTCCAGATGTGCACTGGAAACTGCTACTGGTCTTTCTGGGAACGATCAAAGCGTATACTGTTTATGACATTACTCCTACGGAGTAAAGTGCGCATGGTGACTGTTGTATTCAATCCCAATGCAATTTCTGTGTTTCATCAACACTCTGATAGTCCACAGATTACAGAATGCCTCCAGATGTGCATCGGAAACTACTACTGGTCTTCCAGGGAACGATCAAAGCGTAGACTGTTTGATACATTACTCCCATGGAGGAAAGTGGGCATGGTGAATGTTGTATTCAATCCCGATGCAATTTCTGTGTTCCATCAACACTCTGATAGTCCACAGATTACAGAATGCTACCAGATGTGCATCGGACAGTACTACTGGTCTTCCTGGGAACGATCAAAGCGTTGACTGTTTGAGACATTACTCCTGTGGAGGAAAGTGCGCATGGTGACTGTTGTTATCAATCCCAATACAATTTCTGTGATTCATCAACACTCAGTTAGTCCACAGATTTCAGAATGCCTCCAGATGTGCATCAGAAACTACTACTGGTCTTCCAGGAAACGATCAAATCGTTGACTTTTTGAGACATTACTCCCATGGAGGAAGGTGCGCATTGTGACTGTTGTATTCAATCGGAGATGCAATTCTGTGTTTCATCAACACTCTGACAGCCCACAGATTACAGAATGCCTCCAGATGTGCATCGGAAACTACCACTGTCTTCCAGGTAACGATCAAAGCGTAGACTATTTGAGACATTACACCCACGGTGGAAAGTGCGCATGGGTAATGTTGTATTCAATCCCGATGCAATTTCTGTGTTTCATCAACACTCTGATAATTCACAGATTACAGAATGCCACCAGATGTGCATCGGAAAGTACTACGGGTCTCCCAGGGAATGATCAAAGCGTAGTCTGTTTGAGACATTACTCCCATGGAGGAAAGTGCGCATGGTGACTGTTGTACTCAATCCCGATGCAATTTCTGTGTTTCATCAACACCCTGTTAGTCCACAGATTACAGAATGCCTCCAGATGTGCATCGGAAACTACTACTGGTCTTTCAGGGAACGATCAAAGCGTAAACTGTTTGAGACATTACTCCCATAGAAGAAAGTGCGCATGGTGACTGTTGTATTCAATCCCGATGCAATTTCTGTGTTTCATCAACACTCTGATATCCCACAGATTACAGAATGCCTCCAGATGTGCATCGCAAATTACTTCTGGTCTTCCAGGGAACGATCAAAGCGTAGACTGTTTGAGACATTACTCCCGTGGAGGAAAGTGCGCTTGGTGACTGTTGTATACAATCCCAATGCAATTTCTGTGATTCATGAAGACTCAGTTAGTCCACAGATTTCAGAATGCCTCCAGATGTGCATCGGAAACTACTACTGGTCTTCCAGGGAACGATCACAGCCTAGACTGTTTGAGACATTACTCCCGTGGAGGAAAGTGCGCATGGTGACTGATGTATTCAATCCCAATACAATTTCTGTGATTCATCAACACTCAGTTAGTCCACAGATTTCAGAATATCTCCAGAAGTGCATCGGAAACTACTACTGGTCTTCCAGGAAACGATCAAATCGTAGACTGTTTGAGACATTACTCCCGTGGAGGAAAGTGCGCATGGTGACTGTTGTATTGAATCCCGATGCAATTTCTGTGTTCCATCAAGACTCTGATAGTCCACAGATTACAGAATGACTCCAGATGTGCATCAGAAACTACTACTGGTCTTTCAGGGAACGATCAAAGCGTAGCCTGTTTGAGACATTACTCCCATGGAGGACGGTGCGCATTGTGACTGTTGTATTCAATCCCGATGCAATTTCTGTGTTTCATCAACACTCTGATAGTCCACAGATTACAGAATGCTACCAGATGTGCATCGGAAACTACTACTGGTCTTCCAGGTAACAAACAAAGCGTAGACTATTTGAGACATTACTCCCATGGAGGATAGTGCGCGTGGTGAGTGTTGCATTCAATTCCGATGCAACTTCTGTGTTTCATCAACAGTCTGATAGTCCTCAGATTACAGAATGCCACCAGATTTGCATCAGAAACTACTACTGGTCTTCCAGGGAACGATCAAAGCGTAACCTGTTTGAGACATTACTCCCATGGAGGAAGGTGCGCATTTTGACTGTTGTATTCAATCCCGATGCAATTTCTGTGTTTCATCAACACTCTTATAGTCCACAGATTACAGAATGCTACCAGATGTGCATCGGAAACTACAACTGGTCTTCCAGGGAAAGATCAAAGCGTAGACTGTTTGTGAAATTTCTCCCATGGAGGAAAGTGCGCATGGTGACTGTTGTATTCAATCCCGATGCAATTTCTGTGTTTCATCAACACTCTGATAGTCCACAGATTACAGAATTCCTTCAGATGTGCATCGGAAACTACCACTGTCTTCCAGTTAACGATCAAATCGTAAACTATTTGAGACATTACTCCCATGGAGGAAAGTGCGCATGGTGACTGTTGTATTCAATCCCAATGCAATTTCTGTGTGTCATCAACACTCTTATAGTCCACAGATTACAGAATGCTTCCAGATGTGTTTCGGAAACTACTACTGGTCTTCCAGGGAACGATCAAAACGTAGACTGTTTGAGACACTACTCTCATGGAGGAAAGTGCGCATGGTGACTGTTGTATTTAATCCCAATGCAATTTCTGTGTTTCATCAACACTCTGACTGCCCACAGATTACAGAATGCCTCCAGATGTGCATCGGAAACTACCACTGGTCTTCCAGGGAACGATCAAAGCGTAGACTGTTTTAGACATTACTAACATGTAGGCAAGTGCGCATGGTGACTGTTGTATTCAATCCCGATGCAATTTCTGTGTTTCATCAACACTCTGATACTCCACAGATTACAGAATACATCCAGATGTGCATCGGAAACTACTACTGGTTTTCCAGTGAACGATCAAATCGTAGACTGTTTGAGACATTACTCCCGTGGAGGGAAGTGCGCATGGTGACTGTTGTATTCAATCCCGATGCAATTTTTGTGTTCCATCAACACTCTGATAGTCCACAGATTACAGAATGCCTCCAGATGTGTATCGGAAACTACTTCTGGTCTTCCAGGGAACGATCAAACCGTAGACTGTTTGAGACATTACTAGCATGTAGGCAAGTGCGCATGGTGACTGTTGTATTCAATCCCGATGCAATTTCTATGTTTCATCAACACTTTGAAGGTCCACAGATTACAGAATGTTTCCAAATGTGCATCGGAAACTACTACTGGTCTTCCAGGGAACGATCAAAGCGTCGACTATTTGAGACATTACTCCCATGTAGGAAACAGCGCATGGTGACTGTTGTATTCAATCCTGCTGCCATTTCTGCGTTTCATCAACACTCTGATAGTCCACAGATTACAGAATGCCACCAGATGTGCATCGGAAACTACTACTGCTCTTCCAGGGAACGATGAAAGTGTAGACTGTTTGAGACGTTACTACCATGGTGGAAAGTGGGCATGATGACTGTTGTATTCAATCCCGATGCAATTTCTGTGTTCCATCAACACTCTGATAATCCACAGATTACAGAATGCCTCCAGATGTGCATCGGAAACTACTACTGGTCTTCCAGGGAACTCAAAGCGTAGACAGTTTGAGACATTACTCCCAATGAGGAAAGTGCGCATGGTGACTGTGGTATTCAAGCCCGATGCAATCTCTGAATTTCATCAACACTCTTATAGTCCAAAGGTTACAGAATGATTCCAGATGTGCATCGGAAATTACTACTGGTCTTCCAGGGAACGATCAAAGCGTAGACAGTTTCAGACACTACTCCCTTGGAGGAAAGTGCGCATGGTAACTGTTGTATTCAATCCCGATCCAATTACTGTGTTTCATCAACACTCCGATACTCCACAGAGTACAGAATGCCTCAAGATGTGCATCGGAAACTACTGCTGGTCTTCCAGGTAACGATCAAAGCGTAGACTGTTAGAGACATTACTCCCATGGAGGAAAGTGTGCATGGTGACTGTTGTATTCAATCCCCATGCAATTTCTGTGTTTCATCAACACTCTGATAGTCCACAGATTACAGAATGCCTCCAGATGTGCATCGGAAACTACCACTGGTCTTCCAGGGAACGATCAAAGCATAGACTGTTTGAGACATTACTAACAAGTAGGTTATTGCGCATGGTGACTGTTGTATTCCATTCCGATGCAATTTCTCTGTTTCATCAATACTCTGAAGGTCCACAGATTACAGAATGCCTCCAGATGTGCATCGGAAACTACTACTGGTCTTCCAGGGAACTCAAAGCGTAGACAGTTTGAGACATTACTCCCATGGAGGAAAGTGCGCATTGTGACTGTTGTATTCAATCCCATTGCAATTTCTGTGTTTAATCAACACTCAGTTAGTCCACAGATTTCTGAATGCCTCCAGATGTGTATCGGAAAATACTACTTGTTTTCCAGGGAACGATCAAAGCGTAGACTGTTTGAGACGTTACTCCCATGGAGGAAAGTGCGCATGGTGACTGTTGTATTCAATCCCATTGCAATTTCTGTGTTTACTCAACACTCAGTTAGTCCACAGATTTCTGAATGCCTCCAGATGTGCATCGGACACTACTACTGGTTTTCCAATGAACGATCAAAGCGTAGACTGTTTGAGTCACTACTCCCGTGGAGGGAAGTGCGCATGGTGACTGTTGTATTCAATCCCGATGCAATTTCTGTGTTCCATCAACACTCTGATAGTCCACAGATTACAGAATGCCTCCAGATGTGCATCGGAAACTACTACTGGTCTTCCAGGGAACTCAAAGCGTAGACAGTTTGAGACATTACTCCCATGGAGGAAAGTGCGCATTGTGACTGTTGTATTCAATCCCATTGCAATTTCTGTGTTTAATCAACACTCAGTTAGTCCACAGATATCTGAATGCCTCCAGATGTGTATCGGAAAATACTACTTGTTTTCCAGGGAACGATTAAAGCGTAGACTGTTTGAGACGTTACTCCCATGGAGGAAAGTGCGCATGGTGACTGTTGTATTCAATCCCGATGCAATTTCTGTGTTTCATCAACACTCTGAGGGTCCACAGATTACAGAATTACACCAGATGTGCATCGGAAACTACTACTGGTCTTCCAGGGAAGGATCAAAGCGTAGACTGTTTGAGACATTACTCCCGTGGAGGAAAGTGCGCATGGTGTCTGTTGTATTCAATCCCGTTGCAATTTCTGTGTTTCATCAACTCTCTGATAGTCCACAGATTAAGGAATGCCTCCAGATGTGCATCGAAAAGTACTACTGTTCTTCCAGGTAACGATCAAAGCGTAGACTCTTTGAGACATTACTCCTGCGGAGGAAAATGCGCATGGTGACTGTTGTATCCAATCCCGATGCAATTTCTGTGTTTCATCAACACTCTGATTGTCCACAGATTACAGAATGCCTCCAGATGTGCATCGGAAACTAACACTGGTCTTCCAGGGAACGATCAAATCCTAGACTGTTTGAGACATTACTAACATGTAGTCAAGTGCGCATGGTGACTGTTGTATTCAATCCCGATTCAATTTCTGTGTTTCATCAACACTCAGTTAGTCCACAGATTTCAGAATGCCTCCAGATGTGCATCGGTATCTACTACTGGTCTTCCAGGGAAGGATCAAAGCGTAGACTGTTTTAGACATTACTCCAATGGAGGAAAGTGCGTATGGTGACTGTTGTAACCAATCACGATGCACTTTCTGTGTTTCATCAACGCTCTGATAGTCCACAGATTGCAGAATGCTTCAAGATTTGCATCGGAAACTACTACTGGTCTTCCAGGGAACGATCAAAGCGTAGACTGTTTGAGACATTACTCCCGATGAGGGAAATGCGCATGGTGGCTGTTGTTCTCAATCCCTATGCAATATCTGTGTTTCTTCAACACTCTGATAGTCCACAGATTACAGAATGCCTCCAGCTGTGCATCGGAAACTACCACTGGTCTTCCAGGGAACGATCAAAGCGTAGACTGTTTGAGACATTACTAACATGTAGTCAAGTGCGCATGGTGAATGTTGTATTCAATCCCGATGCAATTTCTCTGTTCCATCAACACTCTGATAGTAGACAGATTACAGAATGCCTCCAGATGTGCATCGGAAACTACTACTGGTCTTCCAGGGAACGATCAAAGCTTATACTGTTTGAGACATTACTCCCATGGAGGAATGTGCGCATGTTGAGTGTTGTATTCAATCCCGATGTAATTTCTGTGTTTCACCAACACTCTGATAGTCCACAGATTGCAGAATGCTTCCAGATGCGCATCGGAAATTACTACTGGTCTTCCAGGGAACGATCAGAGCGTAGACTGTTTGAGACATTACTCCCATGGAGGAAAGTGCGCATGGTGACTGTTGTATTCAATCCCGATGCAATTTCTGTGTTTCATCAACACTTTGAAGGTCCACAGATTACCGAATGCATCCAGATGTGCATTGGAAACTACCACTGGTCTTCCAGTGAACGATCAAAGCGTAGGCTGTTTGAGACATTACTCCGTGGAGGAATGTGCGCATGGTGACTGTTGTATTCAATCCCCATGCAAATTCTGTGTTTCATCAACACTCTGATAGTAGACAGATTACAGAATGCCTCCAGATGTGCATCGGAAACTACTACTGGTCTTCCAGGGATCTCAAAGCGTAGAGTGTTTGAGACATTACTCATATGAAGGGAGGTGCCCATGGTGACTGTTGTATTCAATCCCGATGCAATTTCTGTGTTTCATCAACACTTTGAAGGTCCACAGATTACAAAATGCATCCAGATGTGCATTGGAATCTACCACTGGTCTCCCAGGGAACGATCAAAGCGTAGACTGTTGGAGACACTACTCCCATGGAGGAAAGTGCGCATGGTGACTGTTGTATTCAATCCCGATGCAATTTCTGTGTTTCATCAACACTCTGATAGTCCACAGATTAAGGAATGACACCAGATGTGCATCGGAAACTACTACTTGTCTTCCAGGGAACGATCAAAGCGTAGACTGTTAGAGACTTTACACCTGTGGAGGAAAGTGCGCATGGTGACTGTTGTATTCAATCCCGATGCAATTTCATTGTTTCATCAAGACTCTGATAATCCACAGACAACAGAATGCCACCAGATGTGCATCGGAAACTACTACTGGTCTTCCAGGGAACGAACAAAGAGTAGACTGTTTGAGACATTACTCCCGTGGAGGAAAGTGCGCATGGTGACTGTTGTATTCAATCCTAATGCAATTTCTGTGTTTCATCAACACTCTGATAGTCCACAGATTACAGAATGCCTCCAGATGAGCATCGGAATCTACCACTGGTCTCCCAGGGAACGATAAAAGCGTAGACTGTTTGAGACATTACTAATATGAAGGCAAGTGCGCATGGTGACTGT
Organism: Schistocerca gregaria; assembly: GCF_023897955.1. Taxonomy (NCBI): domain Eukaryota; kingdom Metazoa; phylum Arthropoda; class Insecta; order Orthoptera; family Acrididae; genus Schistocerca; species Schistocerca gregaria. The sequence continues at coordinate 10,730,147 of NC_064926.1, read as the reverse complement.
TGTATTCAATCCCAAAGCAATATCTGGGTTTCATCAACACTTTGAAGGTCCTCAGATAACAGAACGCATCCAAATATGCATCGGAAACTACTACTGGTCTTCCAGGGAACGATCAAAGCGCCGACTATTTGAGACATTACTCCCATGGAGGAAAGTGCGCATGGTGACTGTGGTATTCAATCCCGATGCAATCTCTGAATTTCATCAACACTCTGATAGTCCAAAGGTTACAGAATGATTCCAGATGTGCATCGGAAACTAGTACTGGTCTTCCAGGGAACGATCAAAGCGTAGACTGTTTCAGACACTACTCCCATGGAGGGAAGTGCGCATGGTGACTGTTGTATTCAATCCCGATCCAATTACTGTGCTTCATCAACACTCCGATACTCCACAGAGTACAGAATGCCTCCAGATGTGCATCGGAAACTACTACTGGTCTTCCAGGTAACGATCAAAGCGTAGACTGTTAGAGACATTACTCCCATGGAAGAAAGTGCGCATGGTGACTGTTGTATTCAATCCCGATGCAATTTCTGTGTTTCATCAACACTCTGATAGTCCACAGATTACAGAATGCCTCCAGATGTGCATCGGAAACTACCACTGGTCTTCCAGGGAACGATCAAAGCATACACTGTTTGAGACATTACTAACAAGTAGGCAATTGCGCATGGTGACTGTTGTATTCAATTCCGATGCAATTTCTCTGTTTCATCAACACTCTGAAGGTCCACAGATTACAGAATGCCTCCAGATGTGCATCGGAAACTACTACTGGTCTTCCAGGGAAGGATCAAAGCGTAGACTGTTTGTGACTTTACTCCAATGGAGGAAAATGCGTATGGTGACTGTTGTATTCAATCCCGATGCAATATCTGTGTCTCATCAACGCTCTGATAGTCCACAGATTGCAGAATGTTTCAAGATTTGCATCGGAAACTACTACTCGTCATCCAGGGAACGATCAAAGCGTAGACTGTTTGAGACACTACTCCCATGGAGGAAAGTGCGCATGGTGATTGTTGTATTCAATCCCGATCCAATTACTGTGCTTCATCAACACTCCGATACTCCACAGAGTACAGAATGCCTCCAGATGTGCATCGGAAACTACTACTGGTCTTCCAGGTAACGATCAAAGCGTAGACTGTTAGAGACATTACTCCCATGGAGGAAAGTGCGCATGGTGACTGTTGTATTCAATCCCGATGCAATTTCTGTGTTTCATCAACACTCTGATAGTCCACAGATTACAGAATGCCTCCAGATGTGCATCGGAAACTACCACTGGTCTTCCAGGGAACGATAAAAGTGTAGACTGTTTGAGACATTACTAATATGAAGGCAAGTGCGCATGGTGACTGTTGTATTCAATCCTAATGCAATTTCTGTGTTTCATCAACACTCTGATAGTCCACAGATTACAGAATGCCTCCAGATGTGCATCGGAAACTACCACTGGTCTTCCAGGGAACGATCAAAGCATACACTGTTTGAGACATTACTAACAAGTAGGCAATTGCGCATGGTGACTGTTGTATTCAATCCCCATGCAAATTCTGTGTTTCATCAACACTCTGATAGTAGACAGATTACAGAATGCCTCCAGATGTGCATCGGAAACTACTACTGGTCTTCCAGGGATCTCAAAGCGTAGAGTGTTTGAGACATTACTCATATGAAGGGAGGTGCCCATGGTGACTGTTGTATTCAATCCCGATGCAATTTCTGTGTTTCATCAACACTTTGAAGGTCCACAGATTACAAAATGCATCCAGATGTGCATTGGAATCTACCACTGGTCTCCCAGGGAACGATCAAAGCGTAGACTGTTGGAGACACTACTCCCATGGAGGAAAGTGCGCATGGTGACTGTTGTATTCAATCCCGATGCAATTTCTGTGTTTCATCAACACTCTGATAGTCCACAGATTAAGGAATGACACCAGATGTGCATCGGAAACTACTACTTGTCTTCCAGGGAACGATCAAAGCGTAGACTGTTAGAGACTTTACACCTGTGGAGGAAAGTGCGCATGGTGACTGTTGTATTCAATCCCGATGCAATTTCATTGTTTCATCAAGACTCTGATAATCCACAGACAACAGAATGCCACCAGATGTGCATCGGAAACTACTACTGGTCTTCCAGGGAACGAACAAAGAGTAGACTGTTTGAGACATTACTCCCGTGGAGGAAAGTGCGCATGGTGACTGTTGTATTCAATCCTAATGCAATTTCTGTGTTTCATCAACACTCTGATAGTCCACAGATTACAGAATGCCTCCAGATGAGCATCGGAATCTACCACTGGTCTCCCAGAGAACGATAAAAGCGTAGACTGTTTGAGACATTACTAATATGAAGGCAAGTGCGCATGGTGACTGTTGTATTCAATCCCAAAGCAATATCTGGGTTTCATCAACACTTTGAAGGTCCTCAGATAACAGAACGCATCCAAATATGCATCGGAAACTACTACTGGTCTTCCAGGGAACGATCAAAGCGCCGACTATTTGAGACATTACTCCCATGGAGGAAAGTGCGCATGGTGACTGTGGTATTCAATCCCGATGCAATCTCTGAATTTCATCAACACTCTGATAGTCCAAAGGTTACAGAATGATTCCAGATGTGCATCGGAAACTAGTACTGGTCTTCCAGGGAACGATCAAAGCGTAGACTGTTTCAGACACTACTCCCATGGAGGGAAGTGCGCATGGTGACTGTTGTATTCAATCCCGATCCAATTACTGTGCTTCATCAACACTCCGATACTCCACAGAGTACAGAATGCCTCCAGATGTGCATCGGAAACTACTACTGGTCTTCCAGGTAACGATCAAAGCGTAGACTGTTAGAGACATTACTCCCATGGAAGAAAGTGCGCATGGTGACTGTTGTATTCAATCCCGATGCAATTTCTGTGTTTCATCAACACTCTGATAGTCCACAGATTACAGAATGCCTCCAGATGTGCATCGGAAACTACCACTGGTCTTCCAGGGAACGATCAAAGCATACACTGTTTGAGACATTACTAACAAGTAGGCAATTGCGCATGGTGACTGTTGTATTCAATTCCGATGCAATTTCTCTGTTTCATCAACACTCTGAAGGTCCACAGATTACAGAATGCCTCCAGATGTGCATCGGAAACTACTACTGGTCTTCCAGGGAAGGATCAAAGCGTAGACTGTTTGTGACTTTACTCCAATGGAGGAAAATGCGTATGGTGACTGTTGTATTCAATCCCGATGCAATATATGTGTCTCATCAACGCTCTGATAGTCCACAGATTGCAGAATGTTTCAAGATTTGCATCGGAAACTACTACTCGTCATCCAGGGAACGATCAAAGCGTAGACTGTTTGAGACACTACTCCCATGGAGGAAAGTGCGCATGGTGATTGTTGTATTCAATCCCGATCCAATTACTGTGCTTCATCAACACTCCGATACTCCACAGAGTACAGAATGCCTCCAGATGTGCATCGGAAACTACTACTGGTCTTCCAGGTAACGATCAAAGCGTAGACTGTTAGAGACATTACTCCCATGGAGGAAAGTGCGCATGGTGACTGTTGTATTCAATCCCGATGCAATTTCTGTGTTTCATCAACACTCTGATAGTCCACAGATTACAGAATGCCTCCAGATGTGCATCGGAAACTACCACTGGTCTTCCAGGGAACGATAAAAGTGTAGACTGTTTGAGACATTACTAATATGAAGGCAAGTGCGCATGGTGACTGTTGTATTCAATCCTAATGCAATTTCTGTGTTTCATCAACACTCTGATAGTCCACAGATTACAGAATGCCTCCAGATGAGCATCGGAATCTACCACTGGTCTCCCAGGGAACGATAAAAGCGTAGACTGTTTGAGACATTACTAATATGAAGGCAAGTGCGCATGGTGACTGTTGTATTCAATCCCAAAGCAATATCTGGGTTTCATCAACACTTTGAAGGTCCTCAGATAACAGAACGCATCCAAATATGCATCGGAAACTACTACTGGTCTTCCAGGGAACGATCAAAGCGCCGACTATTTGAGACATTACTCCCATGGAGGAAAGTGCGCATGGTGACTGTGGTATTCAATCCCGATGCAATCTCTGAATTTCATCAACACTCTGATAGTCCAAAGGTTACAGAATGATTCCAAATGAGCATCGGAAACTAGTACTGGTCTTCCAGGGAACGATCAAAGCGTAGACTGTTTCAGACACTACTCCCATGGAGGGAAGTGCGCATGGTGACTGTTGTATTCAATCCCGATCCAATCACTGTGCTTCATCAACACTCCGATACTCCACAGAGTACAGAATGCCTCCAGATGTGCATCGGAAACTACTACTGGTCTTCCAGGTAACGATCAAAGCGTAGACTGTTAGAGACATTACTCCCATGGAGGAAAGTGCGCATGGTGACTGTTGTATTCAATCCCGATGCAATTTCTGTGTTTCATCAAAACTCTGATAGTCCACAGATTACAGAATGCCTCCAGATGTGCATCGGAAACTACCACTGGTCTTCCAGGGAACGATCAAAGCATACACTGTTTGAGACATTACTAACAAGTAGGCAATTGCGCATGGTGACTGTTGTATTCAATTCCGATGCAATTTCTCTGTTTCATCAACACTCTGAAGGTCCACAGATTACAGAATGCCTCCAGATGTGCATCGGAAACTACTACTGGTCTTCCAGGGAAGGATCAAAGCGTAGACTGTTTGTGACTTTACTCCAATGGAGGAAAATGCGTATGGTGACTGTTGTATTCAATCCCGATGCAATATCTGTGTCTCATCAACGCTCTGATAGTCCACAGACTGCAGAATGTTTCAAGATTTGCATCGGAAACTACTACTCGTCATCCAGGGATCGATCAAAGCGTAGACTGTTTGAGACACTACTCCCATGGAGGAAAGTGCGCATGGTGATTGTTGTATTCAATCCCGATCCAATTACTGTGCTTCATCAACACTCCGATACTCCACAGAGTACAGAATGCCTCCAGATGTGCATCGGAAACTACTACTGGTCTTCCAGGTAACGATCAAAGCGTAGACTGTTAGAGACATTACTCCCATGGAGGAAAGTGCGCATGGTGACTGTTGTATTCAATCCCGATGCAATTTCTGTGTTTCATCAACACTCTGATAGTCCACAGATTACAGAATGCCTCCAGATGTGCATTGGAAACTACCACTGGTCTTCCAGGGAACGATAAAAGCGTAGACTGTTTGAGACATTACTAATATGAAGGCAAGTGCGCATGGTGACTGTTGTATTCAATCCCAAAGCAATATCTGGGTTTCATCAACACTTTGAAGGTCCTCAGATAACAGAACGCATCCAAATATGCATCGGAAACTACTACTGGTCTTCCAGGGAACGATCAAAGCGCCGACTATTTGAGACATTATTCCCATGGAGGAAAGTGCGCATGGTGACTGTGGTATTCAATCCCGATGCAATCTCTGAATTTCATCAACACTCTGATAGTCCAAAGGTTACAGAATGATTCCAGATGTGCATCGGGAACTAGTAGTGGTCTTCCAGGGAACGATCAAAACGTAGACTGTTTCAGACACTACTCCCATGGAGGGAAGTGCGCATGGTGACTGTTGTATTCAATCCCGATCCAATTACTGTGCTTCATCAACACTCCGATACTCCACAGAGTACAGAATGCCTCCAGATGTGCATCGGAAATTACTACTGGTCTTCCAGGCAACGATCAAAGCGTAGACTGTTAGAGACATTACTCCCATGGAGGAAAGTGCGCATGGTGACTGTTGTATTCAATCCCGATGCAATTTCTGTGTTTCATCAACACTCTGATAGTCCACAGATTACAGAATGCCTCCAGATGTGCATCGGAAACTACCACTGGTCTTCCAGGGAACGATCAAAGCATACACTGTTTGAGACATTACTAACAAGTAGGCAATTGCGCATGGTGACTGTTGTATTCAATTCCGATGCAATTTCTCTGTTTCATCAACACTCTGAAGGTCCACAGATTACAGAATGCCTCCAGATGTGCATCGGAAACTACTACTGGTCTTCCAGGGAAGGATCAAAGCGTAGACTGTTTGTGACTTTACTCCAATGGAGGAAAATGCGTATGGTGACTGTTGTATTCAATCCCGATGCAATATCTGTGTCTCATCAACGCTCTGATAGTCCACAGATTGCAGAATGTTTCAAGATTTGCATCGGAAACTACTACTCGTCATCCAGGGAACGATCAAAGCGTAGACAGTTTGAGACACTACTCCCATGGAGGAAAGTGCGCATGGTTATTGTTCTATTCAATCCCGATCCAATTACTGTGCTTCATCAACACTCCGATACTCCACAGAGTACAGAATGCCTCCAGATGTGCATCGGAAACTACTACTGGTCTTCCAGGTAACGATCAAAGCGTAGACTGTTAGAGACATTACTCCCATGGAGGAAAGTGAGCATGGTGACTGTTGTATTCAATCCCGATGCAATTTCTGTGTTTCATCAACACTCTGATAGTCCACAGATTACAGAATGCCTAAAGATGTGCATCGGAAACTACCACTGGTCTTCCAGGGAACGATCAAAGCATACACTGTTTGAGACATTACTAACAAGTAGGCAATTGCGCATGGTGACTGTTGTATTCAATTCCGATGCAATTTCTCTGTTTCATCAACACTCTGAAGGTCCACAGATTACAGAATGCCTCCAGATGTGCATCGGAAACTACTACTGGTCTTCCAGGTAACGATCAAAGCGTAGACTGTTAGAGACATTACTCCCATGGAGGAAAATGCGGATGGTGACTGTTGTATTCAATCCCGATGCAATTTCTGTGTTTCATCAACACTTTGAAGGTCCACAGATTACCGAATGCATCCAGATGTGCATTGTAAACTACCACTGGTCTTCCAGTGAACGATCAAAACGTAGACTGTTTGAGACATTACTCCCGATGAGGAAAGTGCGCATGGTGGCTGTTGTTCTCAATCCCAATGCAATAACTGTGTTTCTTCAACACTCTGATAGTCCACATATTACAGAATGCCTCCGGATGTGCATCGGAAACTACCACTGGTCTACCAGGGAACGATCAAAGCGTAGACTGTTTGAGAAATTACTAACATGTAGGCAAGTGCGCATGGTGACTGTTGTATTCAATCCCGTTGCAATTTCTATGTTTCATCAACACTCTGAAGGTCCACAGATTTCAGAATGCCTCCAGATGTGCATCGGAAACTACTACTGGTCTTCCAGGGAACTCAAAGCGTAGACAGTTTGAGACATTACTCCCATGGAGGAAAGTGCGCATTGTGACTGTTGTATTCAATCCCATTGCAATTTCTGTGTTTAATCAACACTCAGTTAGTCCACAGATTTCTGAATGCCTCCAGATGTGCATCGGAAACTACTACTGGTTTTCCAGTGAACGATCAAAGCGTAGACTGTTTGAGACACTACTCCCGTGGAGGGAAGTGCGCATGGTGACTGTTGTATTCAATCCCGATGCAATTTCTGTGTTCCATCAATACTCTGATAGTCCACAGATTACAGAATGCCTCCAGATGTGCATCGGAAACTACTACTGGTCTTCCAGGGAACTCAAAGCGTAGACAGATTGAGACATTACTCCCATGGAGGAAAGTGCGCATTGTGACTGTTGTATTCAATCCCATTGCAATTTCTGTGTTTAATCAACACTCAGTTAGTCCACAGATTTCTGAATGCCTCCAGATGTGTATCGGAAAATACCAGTTGTTTTCCAGGGAACGATTAAAGCGTAGACTGTTTGAGACGTTACTCCCATGGAGGAAAGTGCGCATGGTGACTGTTGTATTCAATCCCGATGCAATTTCTGTGTTTCATCAACACTCTGAGGGTCCACAGATTACAGAATTACACCAGATGTGCATCGGAAACTACTACTGGTCTTCCAGGGAAGGATCAAAGCGTAGACTGTTTGAGACATTACTCCCGTGGAGGAAAGTGCGCATGGTGTCTGTTGTATTCAATCCCGTTGCAATTTCTGTGTTTCATCAACTCTCTGATAGTCCACAGATTAAGGAATGCCTCCAGATGTGCATCGAAAAGTACTACTGTTCTTCCAGGTAACGATCAAAGCGTAGACTCTTTGAGACATTACTCCTGCAGAGGAAAATGCGCATAGTGACTGTTGTATCCAATCCCGATGCAATTTCTGTGTTTCATCAACACTCTGATTGTCCACAGATTACAGAATGCCTCCAGATGTGCATCGGAAACTAACACTGGTCTTCCAGGGAACGATCAAAACCTAGACTGTTTGAGACATTACTAACATGTAGTCAAGTGCGCATGGTGACTGTTGTATTCAATCCCGATACAATTTCTGTGTTTCATCAACACTCAGTTAGTCCACATATTTCAGAATGCCTCCAGATGTGCATCGGAATCTACTACTGGTCTTCCAGGGAAGGATCAAAGCGTAGACTGTTTTAGACATTACTCCAATGGAGGAAAGTGCGTATGGTGACTGTTGTAATCAATCACGATGCAATTTCTGTGTTTCATCAACGCTCTGATAGTCCACAGATTGCAGAATGCTTCAAGATTTGTATCGGAAACTACTACTGGTCTTCCAGGGAACGATCAAAGCGTAGACTGTTTGAGACATTACTCCCGATGAGGGAAGTGCGCATGGTGGCTGTTGTTCTCAATCCCAATGCAATATCTGCGTTTCTTCAACACTCTGATAGTCCACAGATTACAGAATGCCTCCAGCTGTGCATCGGAAACTACCACTGGTCTTCCAGGGAACGATCAAAGCGTAGACTGTTTGAGACATTACTAACATGTAGGCAAGTGCGCATGGTGACTGTTGTATTCAATCCCGATGCAATTTCTCTGTTCCATCAACACTCTGATAGTAGACAGATTACAGAATGCCTCCAGATGTGCATCGGAAACTACTACTGGTCTTCCAGGGAGGAATCAAAGCTTATACTGTTTGAGACATTACTCCCATGGAGGAATGTGCGCATGTTGACTGTTGTATTCAATCCCGATGTAATTTCTGTGTTTCACCAACACTCTGATAGTCCACAGATTGCAGAATGCTTCCAGATGCGCATCAGAAACTACTACTGGTCTTCCAAGGAACATTCAAAGCGTAGGCTGTTTGAGACATTACTCCCATGGAGGAAAGTGCTCATGCTGACTGTTGTATTCATTCCCGATGCAATTTCTGAGTTTCATCAACACTCTGATAGTCCTCAGATTCAGGAATGACACCAGATGTGCATCGGAAACTACTACTGGTCTTCCACGGAACTATCAAATCGTAGACTGTTTGAGACTTCACTCCTGTGGAGGAAACTGCGCATGGTGACTGTTGTATTCAATCCCGATGCAATTTCTGTGTTTCATCAACACTCTGATAGTCCACAGATTACAGAATGCCACCAGATGTGCATCGGAAACTACTTCTGATCTTCCAGGGAACGATCAAAGCGTAGACTGTTTGAGACATTACTCCCGTGGAGGAAAGTGTGCATGGTGACTATTGTATTCAATCCCGATGCAATTTCTGTGTTTCATCAACACTCTGATACTCCACAGATTACAGAATGCCACAAGACGTACATCGGAAACTACTACTGGTCTTCCAGGGAACGATCAAAGTGTAAACTGTTTGAGACATTACTCCCGTGGAGGAAAGTGCGACTGGGGACTGTTGTATTCGTTCCCGATGCAATTTCTGTGTTTCATCAACACTCTGATAGTCCACAGATTACAGAATGCCACCAGATGTGCTTCGGAAACTACTACTGGTCTTCCAGGGAACGTTCAAAAAGTAGACTGTTTGAGACACTACTCCCATGGAGGAAAGCGCGCATGGTGACTATTGTATTCAATCCCGATGCAATTTCTGTGTTTCATCAACACTCTGATACTCCACAGATTACAGAATGCCTCCAGATGTGCATCGAAAGCTACTACTGGTCTTCCTGGGAACGATCAAATCGTAGACTGTTAGAGACATTACTCCCATTTAGGCAAGTGCGCATGCTGACTGTTGTATTCAATCCCGATGCAATTTCAGTGTTTCATCAACACTCTGATAATCCACAGATAACAGAATGCCACCAGATGTGCATCGGAAACTACTACTGGTCTTCCAGGGAACGATCAAAGCGCCGACTATTTGAGACATTACTCCCATGGAGGAAAGTGCGCATAATGACTGTGGTATTCAATCCCGATGCAATCTCTGAATTTCATCAACACTCTGATAGTCCAAAGGTTACAGAATGATTCCAGATGTGCATCGGAAACTAGTACTGGTCTTCCAGGGAACGATCAAAGCGTAGACTGTTTCAGACACTACTCCCGTGGAGGAAAGTGCGCATGGTGACTGTTGTATTCAATCCCGATCCAATTACTGTGCTTCATCAACACTCCGATACTCCACAGAGTACAGAATGCCTCCAGATGTGCATCGGAAACTACTACTGGTCTTCCAGGTAACGATCAAAGCGTAGACTGTTAGAGACATTACTCCCATGGAGGAAAGTGCGCATGGTGACTGTTGTATTCAATCCCGATGCAATTTCTGTGTATCATCAACACTCTGATAGTCCACAGATTACAGAATGCCTCCAGATGTGCATCGGAAACTACCACTGGTCTTCCAGGGAACGATCAAAGCATACACTGTTTGAGACATTACTAGCAAGTAGGCAATTGCGGATGGTGACTGTTGTATTCAATTCCGATGCAATTTCTCTGTTTCATCAACACTCTGAAGGTCCACAGATTACAGAATGCCTCCAGATGTGCATCGGAAACTACTACTGGTCTTCCAGGGAAGGACCAAGCGTAGACTGTTTGTGACTTTACTCCAATGGAGAAAAGTGCGTATGGTGACTGTTGTATTCAATCCCGATGCAATATCTGTGTCTCATCAACGCTCTGATAGTCCACAGATTGCAGAATGCTTCAAGATTTGCATCGTAAACTACTACTGGTCATCCAGGGAACGATCAAAGCGTAGACTGTTTGAGACACTACTCCCACGGAGGAAAGTGCGCATGGTGACTGTTGTATTCAATCCCGATCCAATTACTGTGCTTCATCAACACTCCGATACTCCACAGAGTACAGAATGCCTCCAGATGTGCATCGGAAACTACTACTGGTCTTCCAGGGATCTCAAAGCGTAGAGTGTTTGAGACATTACTCCCATGTAGGGAGGTGCCCATGGTGACTGTTGTATTCAATCCCGATGCAATTTCTTTGTTTCATCAACACTTTGAAGGTCCACAGATTACTAAATGCATCCAGATGTGCATCGGAAACTACTACTGGTCTTCCAGGGAACGATCAAAGCGTAGACTGTTTGAGACACTACTCCCATGGAGGAAAGTGCGCATGGTGACTGTTGTATTCAATCCCGATGCAATTTCTGTGTTTCATTAACACTCTTATAGTCCACAGATTAAGGAATGCCACCAGATGTGCATCGGAAACTACTACTGGTGTTCCAGGGAACGATCAAAGCGTAGACTGTTTGAGACATTAGTCCAGTGGAGGAAAGTGCGCATGGTGACTGTTGTATTCAATCCCGATACAATTTCTGTGCTTCATCAACACTCAGTTAGTCCACAGATTTCAGAATGCCTCCAGATGTGCATCGGAAACTACTCCTGATCTTCCAGGGAACGATCAAGGCGTAGACTGTTTGAGACATTACTCCCATGGAGGAAAGTGCGCATGCTGATTGTTGTATTCAATCCCGATGCAATTTCTGAGTTTCATCAACACTCTGATAGTCCACAGATTAGGGAATGCCACCAGACGTGCATCGGAAACTACTACTGGTCTTCCAGAGTATGATCTAAGCGTAGACTGTTTGAGACATTACTCACGTGGAGGAAAGTGCGCATGGTGACTGTTGTATTCAATCCCGATGCAATATCTGTGTTTCATCAACACTCTGATAGTCCACAGATTAAGGAATGACAACAGATGTGCATCGGAAACTACTACTTGTCTTCCAGGGAAAGATCAAAGCGCAGACTGTTAGAGACTTTACACCTGTGGAGGAAAGTGCGCATGGTGACTGTTGTATTCAATCCCGATGCAATTTCATTGTTTCATCAACACTCTGATAATCCACAGACAACAGAATGCCACCAGATGTGCATCGGAAACTACTACTGGTCTTCCAGGGAACGAACAAAGAGTAGACTGTTTGAGACATTACTCCCGTGGAGGAAAGTGCGCATGGTGACTGTTGTATTCAATCCTAATGCAATTTCTGTGTTTCATCAACATTCTGATAGTCCACAGATTACAGAATGCCTCCAGATGAGCATCGGAATCTACCACTGGTCTCCCAGGGAACGATAAAAGCGTAGACTGTTTGAGACATTACTAATATGATGGCAAGTGCGCATGGTGACTGTTGTATTCAATCCCAATGCAATATCTGGGTTTCATCAACACTTTCAAGGTCCTCAGATAATAGAATGCATCCAAATATGCATCGGAAACTACTACTGGTCTTCCAGGGAACGATCAAAGCGCCGACTATTTGAGACATTACTCCCATGGAGGAAAGTGCGCATGGTGACTGTGGTATTCAATCCCGATGCAATCTCTGTATTTCATCAACACTCTGATAGTCCAAAGGTTACAGAATGATTCCAGATGTGCATCGGAAACTAGAACTGGTCTTCCAGGGAACGATCAAAGCGTAGACTGTTTCAGACACTACTCCCATGGAGGAAAGTGCGCATGGTGACTGTTGTATTCAATCCCGATCCAATTACTGTGCTTCATCAACACTCCGATACTCCACAGAGTACAGAATGCCTCCAGATGTGCATCGGAAACTACTACAGGTCTTCCAGGTAACGATCAAAGCGTAGACTGTTAGAGACATTACTCCCATGGAGGAAAGTGCGCATGGTGACTGTTGTATTCAATCCCGATGCAATTTCTGTGTTTCATCAACACTCTGATAGTCCACAGATTACAGAATGCCTCCAGATGTGCATCGGAAACTACCACTGGTCTTCCAGGGAACGATCAAAGCATACACTGTTTGAGACATTACTAACAAGTAGGCAATTGCGCATGGTGACTGTTGTATTCAATCCCGATGCAATATCTGTGTCTCATCAACGCTCTGATAGTCCACAGATTGCAGAATGTTTCAAGATTTGCATCGGAAACTACTACTGGTCATCCAGGGAACGATCAAAGCGTAGACTGTTTGAGACACTACTCCCATGGAGGAAAGTGCGCATGGTGACTGTTGTATTCAATCCCGATCCAATTACTGTGCTTCATCAACACTCCGATACTCCACAGAGTAGAGAATGCCTCCAGATGTGCATCGGAAACTACTACTGGTCTTCCAGGTAACGATCAAAGCGTAGACTGTTTGAGACACTACTCCCATGGAGGAAAGTGCGCATGGTGACGGTTGTATTCAATCCCGATGCAATATCTGTGTTTCATCAACACTCTGATAGTCCACAGATTACAGAATGCCTCCAGATGTGCATCGGAAACTACTACTGGTCTTCCAGGGAACTCAAAGCGTAGACTCTTTGAGACATTACTCCCATGGAGGAAAGTGCGCATGGTGACTGTTGTATTCAATCCCGATGCAATTTCTGTGTTTCATCAACACTCTGATAGTCCACAGATTACAGAATGCCTCCAGATGTGCATCGGAAACTACCACTGGTCTTCCAGGGAACGATCAAAGCATACACTGTTTGAGACATTACTAACAAGTAGGCAATTGCGCATGGTGACTGTTGTATTCAATTCCGATGCAATTTCTCTGTTTCAGCAACACTCTGAAGGTCCACAGATTACAGAATGCCTCCAGATGTGCATCGGAAGCTACTACTGGTCTTCCTGGGAACGATCAAATCGTAGACTGTTAGAGACATTACTCCCATTTAGGCAAGTGCGCATGGTGACTGTTGTATTCAATCCCGATGCAATTTCTGTGTTTCATCAACACTTTGAAGGTCCACAGATTACCGAATGCATCCAGATGTGCATTGTAAACTACCACTGGTCTTCCAGTGAACGATCAAAGCGTAGGCTGTTTGAGACATTACTCCCATTTAGGCAAGTGCGCATGGTAACTATTGTATTCAATCCCGATGCAATTTCTGTGTTTCATCAACACTCTGATAGTCCTCAGATTCAGGAATGACACCAGATGTGCATCGGAAACTACCACTGGTCTTCACGGAACTATCAAAGCGTAGACTGTTTGAGACTTTACTCCTGTGGAGGAAACTGCGCATGGTGACTGTTGTATTCAATCCCGATGCAATTTCTGTGTTTCATCAACACTCTGATAGTCCACAGATTACAGAATGCCACCAGATGTGCATCGGAAACTACTTCTGATCTTCCAGGGAACGATCAAAGCGAAGACTCTTTGAGACATTACTCCCGTGGAGAAAAGTGTGCATGGTGACTGTTGTATTCAATTCCGATACGATTTCTGTGTTTCATCAACACTCTGATACTCCACAGATTACAGAATGCCACCAGACGTGCATCGGAAACTACTACTGGTCTTCCAGGGAACGATCAAAGTGTAAACTGTTTGAGACATTACTCCCGTGGAGGAAAGTGCGACTGGGGACTGTTGTATTCAATCCCGATGCAATTTCTGTGTTTCATCAACACTCTGATAGTCCACAGATTACAGAATGCCACCAGATGTGCTTCGGAAACTACTACTGGTCTTCCATGGAACGATCAAAACGTAGACTGTTTGAGACACTACTGCCATGGAGGAAAGCGCGCATGGTGACTATTGTATTCAATCCGATGCAATTTCCGTGTTTCATCAACACTCTGATACTCTACAGATTACAGAATGCCTCCAGATGTGCATCGGAAGCTACTACTGGTCTTCCTGGGAACGATCAAATCATAGACTGTTAGAGACATTACTCCCATTTAGGCAAGTGCGCATGGTGACTGTTGTATTCAATCCCGATGCAATTTCTGTGTTTCATCAACACTTTGAAGGTCCACAGATTACCGAATGCATCCAGATGTGCATTGGAAACTACCACTGGTCTTCCATTGAACGATCAAAGCGTAGGCTGTTTGAGACATTACTCCGTGGAGGAATGTGCGCATGGTGACTGTTGTATTCAATCCCGATGCAATTTCTGTGTTTCATCAACACTTTGAAGGTCCACAGATTACCGAATGCATCCAGATGTGCATCGGAAACTACTACTGGTCTTCCAGGGAACGATCAAAGCGTAGACTGTTTGAGACATTACTCCGTGGAGGAATGTGTGCATGGTGATTGTTGTATTCAATCCCGATGCTATTTCTGTGTTTCATCAACACTCTGATAGTCCACAGATTACAGAATGCCACCAGATGTGCTTCGGAAACTACTACTCGTCTTCCAGGGAACGATCAAAGCAAAGACTGTTTGAGACATTACTCCTGTGGAGGAAAGTGCGCATGGTGACTGTTGTATTCAATCCCCATGCAAATTCAGTGTTTCATCAGCACTCTGATAGTAGACAGATTACAGAATGCCTCCAGATGTGCATCGGAAACTACTACTGGTCTTCCAGGGATCTCAAAGCGTAGACTGTTAGAGACATTACTCCCATGGAGGAAAGTGCGCATGGTGACTGTTGTATTCAATCCCGATGCAATTTCTGTGTTTCATCAACACTCTGATAGTCCACAGATTACAGAATGCCTCCAGATGTGCATCAGAAACTACCACTGGTCTTCCAGGGAACGATCAAAGCATACACTGTTTGAGACATTACTAACAAGTAGGCAATTGCGCATGGTGACTGTTGTATTCAATTCCGATGCAATTTCTCTGTTTCATCAACACTCTGAAGGTCCACAGATTACAGAATGCCTCCAGATGTGCATCGGAAACTACTACTGGTCTTCCAGGGAAGGATCAAAGCGTAGACTGTTTGTGACTTTACTCCAATGGAGGAAAATGCGTATGGTGACTGTTGTATTCAATCCCGATGCAATATCTGTGTCTCATCAACGCTCTGATAGTCCACAGATTGCAGAATGATTCAAGATTTGCATCGGAAACTAGTACTGGTCATCCAGGGAACGATCAAAGCGTAGACTGTTTGAGACACTACTCCCATGGAGGAAAGTGCGCATGGTGACTGTTGTATTCAATCCCGATCCGATTACTGTGCTTCATCAACACTCCGATACTCCACAGAGTACAGAATGCCTCCAGATGTGCATCGGAAACTACTACTGGTCTTCCAGGGATCTCAAAGCGTAGAGTGTTTGAGACATTACTCCCATGTAGGGAGGTGCCCATGGTGACTGTTGTATTCAATCCCGATGCAATTTCTTTGTTTCATCAACACTTTGAAGGTCCACAGATTACTAAATGCATCCAGATGTGCATCGGAAACTACTACTGGTCTTCCAGGGAACGATCAAAGCGTAGACTGTTTGAGACACTACTCCCATGGAGGAAAGTGCGCATGGTGACTGTTGTATTCAATCCCGATGCAATTTCTGTGTTTCATTAACACTCTTATAGTCCACAGATTAAGGAATGCCACCAGATGTGCATCGGAAACTACTACTGGTGTTCCAGGGAACGATCAAAGCGTAGACTGTTTGAGACATTAGTCCTGTGGAGGAAAGTGCGCATGGTGACTGTTGTATTCAATCCCGATACAATTTCTGTGCTTCATCAACACTCAGTTAGTCCACAGATTTCAGAATGCCTCCAGATGTGCATCGGAAACTACTCCTGATCTTCCAGGGAACGATCAAGGCGTAGACTGTTTGAGACATTACTCCCATGGAGGAAAGTGCGCATGCTGATTGTTGTATTCAATCCCGATGCAATTTCTGAGTTTCATCAACACTCTGATAGTCCACAGATTAGGGAATGCCACCAGACGTGCATCGGAAACTACTACTGGTCTTCCAGAGTATGATCTAAGCGTAGACTGTTTGAGACATTACTCACGTGGAGGAAAGTGCGCATGGTGACTGTTGTATTCAATCCCGATGCAATATCTGTGTTTCATCAACACTCTGATAGTCCACAGATTAAGGAATGACAACAGATGTGCATCGGAAACTACTACTTGTCTTCCAGGGAACGATCAAAGCGCAGACTGTTAGAGACTTTACACCTGTGGAGGAAAGTGCGCATGGTGACTGTTGTATTCAATCCCGATGCAATTTCATTGTTTCATCAACACTCTGATAATCCACAGACAACAGAATGCCACCAGATGTGCATCGGAAACTACTACTGGTCTTCCAGGGAACGAACAAAGAGTAGACTGTTTGAGACATTACTCCCGTGGAGGAAAGTGCGCATGGTGACTGTTGTATTCAATCCTAATGCAATTTCTGTGTTTCATCAACATTCTGATAGTCCACAGATTACAGAATGCCTCCAGATGAGCATCGGAATCTACCACTGGTCTCCCAGGGAACGATAAAAGCGTAGACTGTTTGAGACATTACTAATATGATGGCAAGTGCGCATGGTGACTGTTGTATTCAATCCCAATGCAATATCTGGGTTTCATCAACACTTTGAAGGTCCTCAGATAATAGAATGCATCCAAATATGCATCGGAAACTACTACTGGTCTTCCAGGGAACGATCAAAGCGCAGACTATTTGAGACATTACTCCCATGGAGGAAAGTGCGCATGGTGACTGTGGTATTCAATCCCGATGCAATCTCTGAATTTCATCAACACTCTGATAGTCCAAAGGTTACAGAATGATTCCAGATGTGCATCGGAAACTAGAACTGGTCTTCCAGGGAACGATCAAAGCGTAGACTGTTTCAGACACTACTCCCATGGAGGAAAGTGCGCATGGTGACTGTTGTATTCAATCCCGATCCAATTACTGTGCTTCATCAACACTCCGATACTCCACAGAGTACAGAATGCCTCCAGATGTGCATCGGAAACTACTACAGGTCTTCCAGGTAACGATCAAAGCGTAGACTGTTAGAGACATTACTCCCATGGAGGAAAGTGCGCATGGTGACTGTTGTATTCAATCCCGATGCAATTTCTGTGTTTCATCAACACTCTGATAGTCCACAGATTACAGAATGCCTCCAGATGTGCATCGGAAACTACCACTGGTCTTCCAGGGAACGATCAAAGCATACACTGTTTGAGACATTACTAACAAGTAGGCAATTGCGCATGGTGACTGTTGTATTCAATCCCGATGCAATATCTGTGTCTCATCAACGCTCTGATAGTCCACAGATTGCAGAATGTTTCAAGATTTGCATCGGAAACTACTACTGGTCATTCAGGGAACGATCAAAGCGTAGACTGTTTGAGACACTACTCCCATGGAGGAAAGTGCGCATGGTGACTGTTGTATTCAATCCCGATCCAATTACTGTGCTTCATCAACACTCCGATACTCCACAGAGTAGAGAATGCCTCCAGATGTGCATCGGAAACTACTACTGGTCTTCCAGGTAACGATCAAAGCGTAAACTGTTAGAGACACTACTCCCATGGAGGAAAGTGCGCATGGTGACGGTTGTATTCAATCCCGATGCAATTTCTGTGTTTCATCAACACTCTGATAGTCCACAGATTACAGAATGCCTCCAGATGTGCATCGGAAACTACTACTGGTCTTCCAGGGAACTCAAAGCGTAGACTCTTTGAGACATTACTCCCATGGAGGAAAGTGCGCATGGTGACTGTTGTATTCAATCCCGATGCAATTTCTGTGTTTCATCAACACTCTGATAGTCCACAGATTACAGAATGCCTCCAGATGTGCATCGGAAACTACCACTGGTCTTCCAGGGAACGATCAAAGCATACACTGTTTGAGACATTACTAACAAGTAGGCAATTGCGCATGGTGACTGTTGTATTCAATTCCGATGCAATTTCTCTGTTTCAGCAACACTCTGAAGGTCCACAGATTACAGAATACCTCCAGATGTGCATCGGAAGCTACTACTGGTCTTCCTGGGAACGATCAAATCGTAGACTGTTAGAGACATTACTCCCATTTAGGCAAGTGCGCATGGTGACTGTTGTATTCAATCCCGATGCAATTTCTGTGTTTTATCAACACTTTGAAGGTCCACAGATTACCGAATGCATCCAGATGTGCATTGTAAACTACCACTGGTCTTCCAGTGAACGATCAAAGCGTAGGCTGTTTGAGACATTACTCCCATTTAGGCAAGTGCGCATGGTAACTATTGTATTCAATCCCGATGCAATTTCTGTGTTTCATCAACACTCTGATAGTCCTCAGATTCAGGAATGACACCAGATGTGCATCGGAAACTACCACTGGTCTTCACGGAACTATCAAAGCGTAGACTGTTTGAGACTTTACTCCTGTGGAGGAAACTGCGCATGGTGACTGTTGTATTCAATCCCGATGCAATTTCTGTGTTTCATCAACACTCTGATAGTCCACAGATTACAGAATGCCACCAGATGTGCATCGGAAACTACTTCTGATCTTCCAGGGAACGATCAAAGCGAAGACTCTTTGAGACATTACTCCCGTGGAGAAAAGTGTGCATGGTGACTGTTGTATTCAATCCCGATACGATTTCTGTGTTTCATCAACACTCTGATACTCCACAGATTACAGAATGCCACCAGACGTGCATCGGAAACTACTACTGGTCTTCCAGGGAACGATCAAAGTGTAAACTGTTTGAGACATTACTCCCGTGGAGGAAAGTGCGACTGGGGACTGTTGTATTCAATCCCGATGCAATTTCTGTGTTTCATCAACACTCTGATAGTCCACAGATTACAGAATGCCACCAGATGTGCTTCGGAAACTACTACTGGTCTTCCATGGAACGATCAAAACGTAGACTGTTTGAGACACTACTGCCATGGAGGAAAGCGCGCATGGTGACTATTGTATTCAACCCGATGCAATTTCCGTGTTTCATCAACACTCTGATACTCCACAGATTACAGAATGCCTCCAGATGTGCATCGGAAGCTACTACTGGTCTTCCTGGGAACGATCAAATCATAGACTGTTAGAGACATTACTCCCATTTAGGCAAGTGCGCATGGTGACTGTTGTATTCAATCCCGATGCAATTTCTGTGTTTCATCAACACTTTGAAGGTCCACAGATTACCGAATGCATCCAGATGTGCATTGGAAACTACCACTGGTCTTCCATTGAACGATCAAAGCGTAGGCTGTTTGAGACATTACTCCGTGGAGGAATGTGCGCATGGTGACTGTTGTATTCAATCCCGATGCAATTTCTGTGTTTCATCAACACTTTGAAGGTCCACAGATTACCGAATGCATCCAGATGTGCATCGGAAACTACTACTGGTCTTCCAGGGAACGATCAAAGCGTAGACTGTTTGAGACATTACTCCGTGGAGGAATGTGTGCATGGTGATTGTTGTATTCAATCCCGATGCTATTTCTGTGTTTCATCAACACTCTGATAGTCCACAGATTACAGAATGCCACCAGATGTGCTTCGGAAACTACTACTCGTCTTCCAGGGAACGATCAAAGCAAAGACTGTTTGAGACATTACTCCTGTGGAGGAAAGTGCGCATGGTGACTGTTGTATTCAATCCCCATGCAAATTCTGTGTTTCATCAGCACTCTGATAGTAGACAGATTACAGAATGCCTCCAGATGTGCATCGGAAACTACTACTGGTCTTCCAGGGATCTCAAAGCGTAGACTGTTAGAGACATTACTCCCATGGAGGAAAGTGCGCATGGTGACTGTTGTATTCAATCCCGATGCAATTTCTGTGTTTCATCAACACTCTGATAGTCCACAGATTACAGAATGCCTCCAGATGTGCATCAGAAACTACCACTGGTCTTCCAGGGAACGATCAAAGCATACACTGTTTGAGACATTACTAACAAGTAGGCAATTGCGCATGGTGACTGTTGTATTCAATTCCGATGCAATTTCTCTGCTTCATCAACACTCTGAAGGTCCACAGATTACAGAATGCCTCCAGATGTGCATCGGAAACTACTACTGGTCTTCCAGGGAAGGATCAAAGCGTAGACTGTTTGTGACTTTACTCCAATGGAGGAAAATGCGTATGGTGACTGTTGTATTCAATCCCGATGCAATATCTGTGTCTCATCAACGCTCTGATAGTCCACAGATTGCAGAATGATTCAAGATTTGCATCGGAAACTAGTACTGGTCATCCAGGGAACGATCAAAGCGTAGACTGTTTGAGACACTACTCCCATGGAGGAAAGTGCGCATGGTGACTGTTGTATTCAATCCCGATCCGATTACTGTGCTTCATCAACACTCCGATACTCCACAGAGTACAGAATGCCTCCAGATGTGCATCGGAAACTACTACTGGTCTTCCAGGTAACGATCAAAGCGTAGACTGTTAGAGACATTACTCCCATGGAGGAAAGTGCGCATGGTGACTGTTGTATTCAATCCCGATGCAATTTCTGTGTTTCATCAACACTCTGATAGTCCACAGATTACAGAATGCCTCCAGATGTGCATCGGAAACTACCACTGGTCTTCCAGGGAACGTTCAAAGCATACACTGTTTGAGACATTACTAACAAGTAGGCAATTGCGCATGGTGACTGTTGTATTCAATTCCGATGCAATTTCTCTGTTTCATCAACACTCTGAAGGTCCACAGATTACAGAATGCCTCCAGATGTGCATCATAAGCTACTACTGGTCTTCGTGGGAACGATCAAATCGTAGACTGTTAGAGACATTACTCCCATTTAGGCAAGTGCGCATGGTGACTGTTGTATTCAATCCCGATGCAATTTCTGTGTTTCATCAACACTTTGAAGGTCCACAGATTACCGAATGCATCCAGATGTGCATTGTAAACTACCACTGGTCTTCCAGTGAACGATCAAAGCGTAGGCTGTTTGAGACATTACTCCGTGGAGGAATGTGCGCATGGTGATTGTTGTATTCAATCCCGATGCTATTTCTGTGTTTCATCAACACTCTGATAGTCCACAGATTGCAGAATGCCTCCGGATGTGCATCGGAAACTACCACTGGTCTTCCAGGGAACGATCAAAGCGTAGACTGTTTGAGACATTACTAACATGTAGGCAAGTGCGCATGGTGACTGTTGTATTGAATCCCGTTGCAATTTCTCTCTTCCATCAACACTCTGATAGTAGACAGATTACAGAATGCCTCCAGATGTGCATCGGAAACTACTACTGGTCTTCCAGAGAACGATCAAAGCTTATACTGTTTGAGACATTACTCCCATTGCGGAAAGTGCGCATGTTGACTGTTGTATTCAATCCCGATGTAATTTCTGTGTTTCATCAACTCCCTGATAGTCCACAGATTGCAGAATGCTTCCGTATGCGCATCGGAAACTACTACTGGTATTCCAGGGAACATTCAAAGCGTAGGCTGTTTGAGACATTACTCCCATGGAGGGAAGTGCTCATGCTGACTGTTGTATTCATTCCCGATGCAATTTCTGAGTTTCATCAACACTCTGATAGTCCACAGATTACAGAATAAAACCAGACGTGCATCGGAAACTACTACTGGTCTTCCAAAGAATGATCAAAGCGTAGACTGTGTGAGACATTACTCCCGATGAGGAAAGCGCGCATGGTGACTATTGTATTCAATCCCGATGCAATGTCTGTGTTTCATCAACAGTCTGATACTGCACAGATTACAGAATGCCTCCAGATGTGCATCGGAAGCTACTACAGGTCTTCCTGGGAACGATCAAAGCGTAGACTGTTAGAGACATTACTCCCATGGAGGAAAGTGCGCATGGTGACTGTTGTATTCAATCCCGATGCAATTTCTGTGTTTCATCAACACTCTGATAGTCCACAGATTACAGAATGCCTCCAGATGTGCATCGGAAACTACCACTGGTCTTCCAGGGAACGATCAAAGCATACACTGTTTGAGACATTACTAACAAGTAGGCAATTGCGCATGGTGACTGTTGTATTCAATCCCGATGCAATATCTGTGTCTCATCAACGCTCTGATAGTCCACAGATTGCAGAATGTTTCAAGATTTGCATCGGAAACTACTACTGGTCATTCAGGGAACGATCAAAGCGTAGACTGTTTGAGACACTACTCCCATGGAGGAAAGTGCGCATGGTGACTGTTGTATTCAATCCCGATCCAATTACTGTGCTTCATCAACACTCCGATACTCCACAGAGTAGAGAATGCCTCCAGATGTGCATCGGAAACTATTACTGGTCTTCCAGGTAACGATCAAAGCGTAAACTGTTAGAGACACTACTCCCATGGAGGAAAGTGCGCATGGTGACGGTTGTATTCAATCCCGATGCAATTTCTGTGTTTCATCAACACTCTGATAGTCCACAGATTACAGAATGCCTCCAGATGTGCATCGGAAACTACTACTGGTCTTCCAGGGAACTCAAAGCGTAGACTCTTTGAGACATTACTCCCATGGAGGAAAGTGCGCATGGTGACTGTTGTATTCAATCCCGATGCAATTTCTGTGTTTCATCAACACTCTGATAGTCCACAGATTACAGAATGCCTCCAGATGTGCATCGGAAACTACCACTGGTCTTCCAGGGAACGATCAAAGCATACACTGTTTGAGACATTACTAACAAGTAGGCAATTGCGCATGGTGACTGTTGTATTCAATCCCGATGCAATTTCTCTGTTTCAGCAACACTCTGAAGGTCCACAGATTACAGAATACCTCCAGATGTGCATCGGAAGCTACTACTGGTCTTCCTGGGAACGATCAAATCGTAGACTGTTAGAGACATTACTCCCATTTAGGCAAGTGCGCATGGTGACTGTTGTATTCAATCCCGATGCAATTTCTGTGTTTCATCAACACTTTGAAGGTCCACAGATTACCGAATGCATCCAGATGTGCATTGTAAACTACCACTGGTCTTCCAGTGAACGATCAAAGCGTAGGCTGTTTGAGACATTACTCCCATTTAGGCAAGTGCGCATGGTAACTATTGTATTCAATCCCGATGCAATTTCTGTGTTTCATCAACACTCTGATAGTCCTCAGATTCAGGAATGACACCAGATGTGCATCGGAAACTACCACTGGTCTTCACGGAACTATCAAAGCGTAGACTGTTTGAGACTTTACTCCTGTGGAGGAAACTGCGCATGGTGACTGTTGTATTCAATCCCGATGCAATTTCTGTGTTTCATCAACACTCTGATAGTCCACAGATTACAGAATGCCACCAGATGTGCAGCGGAAACTACTTCTGATCTTCCAGGGAACGATCAAAGCGAAGACTCTTTGAGACATTACTCCCGTGGAGAAAAGTGTGCATGGTGACTGTTGTATTCAATCCCGATACGATTTCTGTGTTTCATCAACACTCTGATACTCCACAGATTACAGAATGCCACCAGACGTGCATCGGAAACTACTACTGGTCTTCCAGGGAACGATCAAAGTGTAAACTGTTTGAGACATTACTCCCGTGGAGGAAAGTGCGACTGGGGACTGTTGTATTCAATCCCGATGCAATTTCTGTGTTTCATCAACACTCTGATAGTCCACAGATTACAGAATGCCACCAGATGTGCTTCGGAAACTACTACTGGTCTTCCATGGAACGATCAAAACGTAGACTGTTTGAGACACTACTGCCATGGAGGAAAGCGCGCATGGTGACTATTGTATTCAACCCGATGCAATTTCCGTGTTTCATCAACACTCTGATACTCCACAGATTACAGAATGCCTCCAGATGTGCATCGGAAGCTACTACTGGTCTTCCTGGGAACGATCAAATCATAGACTGTTAGAGACATTACTCCCATTTAGGCAAGTGCGCATGGTGACTGTTGTATTCAATCCCGATGCAATTTCTGTGTTTCATCAACACTTTGAAGGTCCACAGATTACCGAATGCATCCAGATGTGCATTGGAAACTACCACTGGTCTTCCATTGAACGATCAAAGCGTAGGCTGTTTGAGACATTACTCCGTGGAGGAATGTGCGCATGGTGACTGTTGTATTCAATCCCGATGCAATTTCTGTGTTTCATCAACACTTTGAAGGTCCACAGATTACCGAATGCATCCAGATGTGCATCGGAAACTACTACTGGTCTTCCAGGGAACGATCAAAGCGTAGACTGTTTGAGACATTACTCCGTGGAGGAATGTGTGCATGGTGATTGTTGTATTCAATCCCGATGCTATTTCTGTGTTTCATCAACACTCTGATAGTCCACAGATTACAGAATGCCACCAGATGTGCTTCGGAAACTACTACTCGTCTTCCAGGGAACGATCAAAGCAAAGACTGTTTGAGACATTACTCCTGTGGAGGAAAGTGCGCATGGTGACTGTTGTATTCAATCCCCATGCAAATTCTGTGTTTCATCAGCACTCTGATAGTAGACAGATTACAGAATGCCTCCAGATGTGCATCGGAAACTACTACTGGTCTTCCAGGGATCTCAAAGCGTAGACTGTTAGAGACATTACTCCCATGGAGGAAAGTGCGCATGGTGACTGTTGTATTCAATCCCGATGCAATTTCTGTGTTTCATCAACACTCTGATAGTCCACAGATTACAGAATGCCTCCAGATGTGCATCAGAAACTACCACTGGTCTTCCAGGGAACGATCAAAGCATACACTGTTTGAGACATTACTAACAAGTAGGCAATTGCGCATGGTGACTGTTGTATTCAATTCCGATGCAATTTCTCTGCTTCATCAAAACTCTGAAGGTCCACAGATTACAGAATGCCTCCAGATGTGCATCGGAAACTACTACTGGTCTTCCAGGGAAGGATCAAAGCGTAGACTGTTTGTGACTTTACTCCAATGGAGGAAAATGCGTATGGTGACTGTTGTATTCAATCCCGATGCAATATCTGTGTCTCATCAACGCTCTGATAGTCCACAGATTGCAGAATGATTCAAGATTTGCATCGGAAACTAGTACTGGTCATCCAGGGAACGATCAAAGCGTAGACTGTTTGAGACACTACTCCCATGGAGGAAAGTGCGCATGGTGACTGTTGTATTCAATCCCGATCCGATTACTGTGCTTCATCAACACTCCGATACTCCACAGAGTACAGAATGCCTCCAGATGTGCATCGGAAACTACTACTGGTCTTCCAGGTAACGATCAAAGCGTAGACTGTTAGAGACATTACTCCCATGGAGGAAAGTGCGCATGGTGACTGTTGTATTCAATCCCGATGCAATTTCTGTGTTTCATCAACACTCTGATAGTCCACAGATTACAGAATGCCTCCAGATGTGCATCGGAAACTACCACTGGTCTTCCAGGGAACGTTCAAAGCATACACTGTTTGAGACATTACTAACAAGTAGGCAATTGCGCATGGTGACTGTTGTATTCAATTCCGATGCAATTTCTCTGTTTCATCAACACTCTGAAGGTCCACAGATTACAGAATGCCTCCAGATGTGCATCATAAGCTACTACTGGTCTTCGTGGGAACGATCAAATCGTAGACTGTTAGAGACATTACTCCCATTTAGGCAAGTGCGCATGGTGACTGTTGTATTCAATCCCGATGCAATTTCTGTGTTTCATCAACACTTTGAAGGTCCACAGATTACCGAATGCATCCAGATGTGCATTGTAAACTACCACTGGTCTTCCAGTGAACGATCAAAGCGTAGGCTGTTTGAGACATTACTCCGTGGAGGAATGTGCGCATGGTGATTGTTGTATTCAATCCCGATGCTATTTCTGTGTTTCATCAACACTCTGATAGTCCACAGATTGCAGAATGCCTCCGGATGTGCATCGGAAACTACCACTGGTCTTCCAGGGAACGATCAAAGCGTAGACTGTTTGAGACATTACTAACATGTAGGCAAGTGCGCATGGTGACTGTTGTATTGAATCCCGTTGCAATTTCTCTCTTCCATCAACACTCTGATAGTAGACAGATTACAGAATGCCTCCAGATGTGCATCGGAAACTACTACTGGTCTTCCAGAGAACGATCAAAGCTTATACTGTTTGAGACATTACTCCCATTGCGGAAAGTGCGCATGTTGACTGTTGTATTCAATCCCGATGTCATTTCTGTGTTTCATCAACTCCCTGATAGTCCACAGATTGCAGAATGCTTCCGTATGCGCATCGGAAACTACTACTGGTATTCCAGGGAACATTCAAAGCGTAGGCTGTTTGAGACATTACTCCCATGGAGGAAAGTGCTCATGCTGACTGTTGTATTCATTCCCGATGCAATTTCTGAGTTTCATCAACACTCTGATAGTCCACAGATTACAGAATAAAACCAGACGTGCATCGGAAACTACTACTGGTCTTCCAAAGAATGATCAAAGCGTAGACTGTGTGAGACATTACTCCCGATGAGGAAAGCGCGCATGGTGACTATTGTATTCAATCCCGATGCAATGTCTGTGTTTCATCAACAGTCTGATACTGCACAGATTACAGAATGCCTCCAGATGTGCATCGGAAGCTACTACAGGTCTTCCTGGGAACGATCAAAGCGTAGACTGTTAGAGACATTACTCCCATTTAGGCAAGTGCGCATGGTAACTATTGTATTCAATCCCGATGCAATTTCTGTGTTTCATCAACACTCTGATAGTCCTCAGATTCAGGAATGACACCAGATGTGCATCGGAAACTACTACTGGTCTTCACGGAACTATCAAAGCGTAGACTGTTTGAGACTTTACTCCTGTGGAATAAACTGCGCATGGTGACTGTTGTATTCAATCCCGATGCAATTTCTGTGTTTCATCAACACTCTGATAGTCCACAGATTACAGAATGCCACCAGATGTGCATCGGAAACTACTTCTGATCTTCCAGAGAACGATCAAAGCGTAGACTCTTTGAGACATTACTCCCGTGGAGAAAAGTGTGCATGGTGACTGTTGTATTCAATCCCGATGCGATTTCTGTGTTTCTTCAACACTCTGATACTCCACAGATTACAGAATGCCACCAGACGTGCATCGGAAACTACTACTGTTCTTCCAGGGAACGATCAAAGTGTAAACTGTTTGAGACATTACTCCCGTGGAGGAAAGTGCGACTGATGACTGTTGTATTCAATCCCGATGCAATTTCTGTGTTTCATCAACACTCTGATAGTCCACAGATTACAGAATGCCACCAGATGTGCTTCGGAAACTACTACTGGTTTTCCAGGGAACGATCAAAACGTAGACTGTTTGAGACACTACTGACATGGAGGAAAGCGCGCATGGTGACTATTGTATTCAATCCGATGCAATTTCTGTGTTTCATCAACACTCTGATACTCCACAGATTACAGAATGCCTCCAGATGTGCATCGGAAGCTACTACTGGTCTTCCTGGGAACTATCAAATCGTAGACTGTTAGAGACATTACTCCCATTTAGGCAAGTGCGCATGGTGACTGTTGTATTCAATCCCGATGCTATTTCTGTGTTTCATTAACACTTTGAAGGTCCACAGATTACCGAATGCATCCAGATGTGCATTGGAAACTACCACTGGTCTTCCATTGAACGATCAAAGCGTAGGCTGTTTGAGACATTACTCCGTGGAGGAATGTGCGCATGGTGACTGTTGTATTCAATCCCGATGCAATTTCTGTGTTTCATCAACACTTTGAAGGTCCACAGATTAACGAATGCATCCAGATGTGCATCGGAAACTACTACTGGTCTTCCAGGGAACGATCAAAGCGTAGACTGTTTGAGACATTACTCCGTGGAGGAATGTGCGCATGGTGATTGTTGTATTCAATCCCGATGCTATTTCTGTGTTTCATCAACACTCTGATAGTCCACAGATTACAGAATGCCACCAGATGTGCTTCGGAAACTACTACTCGTCTTCCAGGGAACGATCAAAGCAAAGACTGTTTGAGACATTACTCCTGTGGAGGAAAGTGCGCATGGTGACTGTTGTATTCAATCCCCATGCAAATTCTGTGTTTCATCAACACTCTGATAGTAGACAGATTACAGAATGCCTCCAGATGTGCATCGGAAACTACTACTGGTCTTCCAGGGATCTCAAAGCGTAGAGTGTTTGAGACATTACTCCCATGTAGGGAGGTGCGCATGGTGACTGTTGTATTCAATCCCGATGCAATTTCTGTGTTTCATCAACACTTTGAAGGTCCACAGATTACAAAATGCATCCAGATGTGCATCGGAAACTACTACTGGTCTTCCAGGGAACGATCAAAGCGTAGACTGTTTGAGACACTACTCCCATGGAGGAAAGTGCGCATGGTGACTGTTGTATTCAATCCCGATGCAATTTCTGTGTTTCATTAACACTCTTATAGTCCACAGATTAAGGAATGCCACCAGATGTGCATCGGAAACTACTACTGGTCTTCCAGGGAACGATCAAAGCGTAGACTGTTTGAGACATTACTCCTGTGGAGGAAAGTGCGCATGGTGACTGTTGTATTCAATCCCGATACAATTTGTGTGCTTCATCAACACTCAGTTAGTCCACATATTTCAGAATGCCTCCAGATGTGCATCGGAAACTACTCCTGATCTTCCAGGGAACGATCAAGGCGTAGACTGTTTGAGACATTACTCCCATGGAGGAAAGTGCGCATGCTGACTGTTGTATTCAACCCGATGCAATTTCTGAGTTTCATCAACACTCTGATAGTCCACAGGTTACAGAATGCCACCAGACGTGCATCGGAAACTACTACTGGTCTTCCAGAGTATGATCTAAGCGCAGACTGTTTGAGACATTACTCCCGTGGAGGAAAGTGCGCATGGTGACTGTTGTATTCAATCCCGATGCAATATCTGTGTTTCATCAACACTCTGATAGTCCACAGATTAAGGAATGACACCAGATGTGCATCGGAAACTACTACTTGTCTTCCAGGGAACGATCAAAGCGCAGACTGTTAGAGACTTTACACCTGTGGAGGAAAGTGCGCATGGTGACTGCTGTATTCAATCCCGATGCAATTTCAGTGTTTCATCAACACTCTGATAATCCACAGACAACAGAATGCCACCAGATGTGCATCGGAAACTACTACTGGTCTTCCAGGGAACGAACAAAGAGTAGACTGTTTGAGACATTACTCCCGTGGAGGAAAAGTGCACTAGGTGACTGTTGTATTCAATCCTAGTGCAATTTCTGTGTTTCATCAACACTCTGATAGTCCACAGATTACAGAATGCCTCAAGATGAGCATCGGAATCTACCACTGGTCTCCCAGGGAACGATAAAAGCGTAGACTGTTTGAGACATTACTAATATGAAGGCAAGTGCGCATGGTGACTGTTGTATTCAATCCCAAAGCAATATCTGGGTTTCATCAACACTTTGAAGGTCCTCAGATAACAGAATGCATCCAAATATGCATCGGAAACTACTACTGGTCTTCCAGGGAACGATCAAAGCGCCGACATTTTAGACATTACTCCCATGGAGGAAAGTGCGCATGGTGACTGTGGTATTCAATCCCGATGCAATCTCTGAATTTCATCAACACTCTGATAGTCCAAAGGTTACAGAATGATTCCAGATTTGCATCGGAAACTAGTACTGGTCTTCCAGGGAACGATCAAAGCGTAGACTGTTTCAGACACTACTCCCATGGAGGAAAGTGTGCATGGTGACTGTTGTATTCAATCCCGATGCAATATCTCTGTTTCATCAACACTCTGATAGTCCACAGATTACAGAATGCCTCCAGATGTGCATCTGAAACTACCACTGGTCTTCCAGGGAACGATCAAAGCATACACTGTTTGAGACATTACTAACAAGTAGGCAATTGCGCATGGTGACTGTTGTATTCAATTCCGATGCAATTTCTCTGTTTCATCAACACTCTGAAGGTCCACAGATTACAGAATGCCTTCAGATGTGCATCGGAAACTACTACTGGTCTTCCAGGGAAGGATCAAAGCGTAGACTGTTTGTGACTTTACTCCAATGGAGGAAAGTGCGTATGGTGACTGTTGTATTCAATCCCGATGCAATATCTGTGTCTCATCAACGCTCTGATAGTCCACAGATTGCAGAATGCTTCAAGATTTGCATCGGAAACTACTACTGGTCATCCAGGGAACGATCAAAGCGTAGACTGTTTGAGACATTACTCCCGATGGGGAAAGTGCGCATGGTGGCTGTTGTTCTCAATCCCAATGCAATAACTGTGTTTCTTCAACACTCTGATAGTCCACAGATTACAGAATGCCTCCAGATGTGCATCGGAAACTACCACTGGTCTTCCAGGGAACGATCAAAGCGTAGACAGTTTGAGACATTACTAACATGTAGGCAAGTGCGCATGGTGACTGTTGTATTCAATCCCGATGCAATTTCTCTGTTCCATCAACACTCTGATAGTAGACAGATTACAGAATGCCTCCAGATGTGCATCGGAAACTACTACTGGTCTTCCAGGGAACGATCAAAGCTTGTACTGTTTGAGACATTACTCCCATGGTGGAAAGTGCGCATGTTGACTGTTGTATTCAATCCCGATGTAATTTCTGTGTTTCATCAACTCTCTGATAGTCCACAGATTGCAGAATGCTTCCAGATGCGCATCGGAAACTACTACTGGTCTTCCAGGGAACATTAAAAGCGTAGGCTGTTTGAGACATTACTCCCATGGAGGAAAGTGCTCATGCTGACTGTTGTATTCATTCCCGATGCAATTTCTGAGTTTCATCAACACTCTGATAGTCCACAGATTACAGAATGCCACCAGACGTGCATCGGAAACTATTACTGGTCTTCCAAAGAATGATCAAAGCGTAGACAGTGTGCGACATTACCCCCGATGAGGAAAGCGGGCATGGTGACTATTGTATTCAATCCCGATGCAATTTCTGTGTTTCATCAACAGTCTGATACTGCACAGATTACAGAATGCCTCCAGATGTGCATCGCAAGCTACTACAGGTCTTCCTGTTAACGATCAAAGCGTAGACTGTTAGAGACATTACTCCCATTTAGGCAAGTGCGCATTGTAACTGTTGTATTCAATCCCGATGCAATTTCTGTGTTTCATCAACACTCTGATAGTCCTCAGATTCAGGAATGACACCAGATGTGCATCGGAAACTACTACTGGTCTTCACGGAACTATCAAAGCATAGACTGTTTGAGACTTTACTCCTGTGGAGGAAACTGCGCATGGTGACTGTTGTATTCAATCCCGATGCAATTTCTGTGTTTCATCAACACTCTGATAGTCCACAGATTACAGAATGCCCCCAGATGTGCATCGGAAACTACTTCTGATCTTCCAGGGAACGATCAAAGCGTAGACTGTTTGAGACATTACTCCCGTGGAGAAAAGTGTGCATGGTGACTGTTGTATTCAATCCCGATGCGATTTCTGTGTTTCATCAACACTCTGATATTCCACAGATTACAGAATGCCACCAGACGTGCATCGGAAACTACTACTGGTCTTCCAGGGAACGATCAAAGTGTAAACTGTTTGAGACATTACTCCCGTGGAGGAAAGTGCGACTGGGGACTGTTGTATTCAATCCCGATGCAATTTCTGTGTTTCATCAACACTCTGACAGTCCACAGATTACAGAATGCCACCAGATGTGCTTCGGAAACTACTACTGGTCTTCCAGGGAACGATCAAAACGTAGACTGTTTGAGACACTACTGCCATGGAGGAAAGCGCGCATGGTGACTATTGTATTCAATCCCGATGCAATTTCTGTGTTTCATCAACACTCTGATACTCCACAGATTACAGAATGCCACCAGACGTGCATCGGAAACTACTACTGGTCTTCCAGGGAACGATCAAAGTGTAAACTGTTTGAGACATTACTCCCGTGGAGGAAAGTGCGACTGGGGACTGTTGTATTCAATCCCGATGCAATTTCTGTGTTTCATCAACACTCTGACAGTCCACAGATTACAGAATGCCACCAGATGTGCTTCGGAAACTACTACTGGTCTTCCAGGGAACGATCAAAACGTAGACTGTTTGAGACACTACTGCCATGGAGGAAAGCGCGCATGGTGACTATTGTATTCAATCCCGATGCAATTTCTGTGTTTCATCAACACTCTGATACACCACAGATTACAGAATGCCTACAGATGTGCATCGGAAGCTACTACTGGTCTTCCTGGGAACGATCAAATCGTAGACTGTTAGAGACATTACTCCCATTTAGGCAAGTGCGCATGGTGACTGTTGTATTCAATCCCGATGCAATTTCTGTGTTTCATCAACACTTTGAAGGTCCACAGATTACCGAATGCATCCAGATGTGCATTGGAAACTACCTCTGGTCTTCCAGTGAACGATCAAAGCGTAGGCTGTTTGAGACATTACTCCGTGGAGGAATGTGCGCATGGTGATTGTTGTATTCAATCCCGATGCTATTTCTGTGTTTCATCAACACTCTGATAGTCCACAGATTACAGAATGCCACCAGATGTGCTTCGGAATCTACTACTCGTCTTCCAGGGAACGATCAAGGCGTAGACTGTTTGAGACATTACTCCTGTGGAGGAAAGTGCGCATGGTGACTGTTGTATTCAATCCCGATGCTATTTCTGTGTTTCATCAACACTCTGATAGTAGACAGATTACAGAATGCCTCCAGATGTGCATCGGAAACTACTACTGGTCTTCCAGGGATCTCAAAGCGTAGAGTGTTTGAGACATTACTCCCATGTAGGGAGGTGCGCATGGTGACTGTTGTATTCAATCCCATTGCAATTTCTGAGTTTAATCAACACTCAGTTAGTCCACAGATTTCCGAATGCCTCCAGATGTGCATCGGAAACTACTACTGGTTTTCCAGTGAATGATCAAAGCGTAGATTGTTTGAGACATTACTCCCGTGGAGGGAAGTGCGCATGGTGACTGTTGTATTCAATCCCGATGCAACTTCAGTGTTCCATCAACACTCTGATAGTCCACAGATTACAGAATGCCTCCAGATATGCATCGGAAACTACTACTGGTCTTCCAGGGAACTCAAAGCGTAGACAGTTTGAGTCATTACTCCCATGGAGGAAAGTGCGCATTGTGACTGTTGTATTCAATCCTATTGCAATTTCTGTGTTTAATCAACACTCAGTTAGTCCACAGATTTCTGAATGCCTCCAGATGTGTATCGGAAAATACTACTTGTTTTCCTGGGAACGATCAAAGCGCAGACTGTTTGAGACGTTACTCCCGTGGAGAAAAGTGTACATGGTGACTGTTGTATTCAATCCCGATGCGATTTCTGTGTTTCATCAACACTCTGATACTCCACAGATTACAGAATGCCACCAGACGTGCATCGGAAACTACTACTGGTCTTCCAGAGTATGATCAAAGCGTAGACTGTTTGAGACATTACACCCGTGGAGGAAAGTGCGCATGGTGACTGTTGTATTCAATCCCGATGCAATTCTGTGTTTCATCAACACTCTGACAGTCCACAGATTAAGGAATGACACCAGATGTGCCTCGGAAACTACTACTGGTCTTCGAGGGAACTCAAAGCGTAGACTGTTTGAGACATTACTCCCAATGAGGAAAGTGCGCATGGTGACTGTGGTATTCTATCCCGATGCAATCTCTGA
Source organism: Schistocerca gregaria (assembly GCF_023897955.1). Taxonomy (NCBI): domain Eukaryota; kingdom Metazoa; phylum Arthropoda; class Insecta; order Orthoptera; family Acrididae; genus Schistocerca; species Schistocerca gregaria. The sequence goes on along the minus strand of NC_064926.1, from coordinate 10,695,460 downwards.
ATTTCATCACCACTCTGATAGTCCAAATGTTACAGAATGATTCCAGATGTGCATCGGAAACTACTACTGGTCTTCCAGGGAACGATCAAAGCGTAGACTGTTTGAGACACTACTCCCATGGAGGAACGTGCGCATGGTGACTGTTGTATTCAATCCCGATGCAATTTCTGTGTTTCATTAACACTCTGATAGTCCACAGATTAAGGAATGCCACCAGATGTGCATCGGAAACTACTACTGGTCTTCCAGGTAACGATCAAAGCGTAGACAGTTTGAGCCATTACTCCTGTGGAGGAAAGTGCGCATGGTGACTGTTGTATTCAATCCCGATACAATTTCTGTGTTTCATCAACACTCAGTTAGTCCACAGATTTCTGAATGCCTCCAGATGTGCATCGGAAACTACTCCTGATCTTCCAGTGAACGATCAAGGCGTAGACCATTTGAGACATTACTACCATGGAGGAAAGTGCGCATGCTGACTGTTGTATTCAATCCCGATGCAATTTCTGAGTTTCATCAACACTCTGATAGTCCACAGATTACAGAATGCCACCAGACGTGCATCGGAAACTACTACTGGTCTTCCAGAGTATGATCAAAGCGTAGACTGTTTGAGACATTACACCCGTGGAGGAAAGTGCGCATGGTGACTGTTGTATTCAATCCCGATGCAATTCTGTGTTTCATCAACACTCTGACAGTCCACAGATTAAGGAATGACACCAGATGTGCCTCGGAAACTACTACTGGTCTTCGAGGGAACTCAAAGCGTAGACTGTTTGAGACATTACTCCCAATGAGGAAAGTGCGCATGGTGACTGTGGTATTCTATCCCGATGCAATCTCTGAATTTCATCACCACTCTGATAGTCCAAATGTTACAGAATGATTCCAGATGTGCATCGGAAACTACTACTGGTCTTCCAGGGAACGATCAAAGCGTAGACTGTTTGAGACACTACTCCCATGGAGGAAAATGCGCATGGTGACTATTGTATACAATCACGATCCAATTACTGTGCTTCATCAACACTCCGATACTCCACAGAGTACAGAATGCCTCCAGATGTGCATCGGAAACTACCACTGGTCTTCCTGGGTACGATCAAAGCATAGACTGTTTGAGACATTACTAACAAGTAGGCAATTGCGCATGGTGACTGTTGTATTCAATTCCGATGCAATTTCTCTGTTTCATCAACACTCTGAAGGTCCACAGATTACAGAATGCCTAACGATATGCATCGGAATCTACTACTGGTCTTCCAGGGAACTCAAAGCGTAGACAGTTTGAGACATTACTCCAATGGAGGAAAGTGCGCATGGTGACTGTTGTATTCAATCCCATTGCAATTTCTGAGTTTAATCAACACTCAGTTAGTCCACAGATTTCCGAATGCCTCCAGATGTGCATCGGAAACTACTACTGGTTTTCCAGTGAATGATCAAAGCGTAGATTGTTTGAGACATTACTCCCGTGGAGGGAAGTGCGCATGGTGACTGTTGTATCCAATCCCGATGCAACTTCAGTGTTCCATCAACACTCTGATAGTCCACAGATTACAGAATGCCTCCAGATATGCATCGGAAACTACTACTGGTCTTCCAGGGAACTCAAAGCGTAGACAGTTTGAGTCATTACTCCCATGGAGGAAAGTGCGCATTGTGACTGTTGTATTCAATCCTATTGCAATTTCTGTGTTTAATCAACACTCAGTTAGTCCACAGATTTCTGAATGCCTCCAGATGTGTATCGGAAAATACTACTTGTTTTCCTGGGAACGATCAAAGCGCAGACTGTTTGAGACGTTACTCCCGTGGAGAAAAGTGTACATGGTGACTGTTGTATTCAATCCCGATGCGATTTCTGTGTTTCATCAACACTCTGATACTCCACAGATTACAGAATGCCACCAGACGTGCATCGGAAACTATTACTGGTCTTCCAGGGAACGATCAAAACGTAGACTGTTTGAGACACTACTGCCATGGAGGAAAGCGCGCATGGTGACTATTGTATTCAATCCCGATGCAAATTCTGTGTTTCAACAACACTCTGATACTCCACAGATTACAGAATGCCTCCAGATGTGCATCGGAAGCTACTACTGGTCTTCCTGGGAACGATCAAATCGTAGACTGTTAGAGACATTACTCCCATTTAGGCAAGTGCGCATGGTGACTGTTGTATTCAATCCCGATGCAATTTCTGTGTTTCATCAACACTTTGAAGGTCCACAGATTACCGAATGCATCCAGATGTGCATTGGAAACTACCACTGGTCTTCCAGTGAACGATCAAAGCGTAGGCTGTTTGAGACATTACTCCGTGGAGGAATGTGCGCATGGTGATTGTTGTATTCAATCCCGATGCTATTTCTGTGTTTCATCATCACTCTGATAGTCCACAGATTACAGAATGCCACCAGATGTGCTTCGGAAACTACTACTCGTCTTCCAGGGAACGATCAAGGCGTAGACTGTTTGAGACATTACTCCTGTGGAGGAAAGTGCGCATGGTGACTGTTGTATTCAATCCCGATGCAATTTCTGAGTTTCATCAACACTCTGATAGTCCACAGATTACAGAATGCCACCAGACGTGCATCGGAAACTACTACTGGTCTTCCAGAGTATGATCAAAGCGTAGACTGTTTGAGACATTACACCCGTGGAGGAAAGTGCGCATGGTGACTGTTGTATTCAATCCCGATGCAATTCTGTGTTTCATCAACACTCTGACAGTCCACAGATTAAGGAATGACACCAGATGTGCCTCGGAAACTACTACTGGTCTTCGAGGGAACTCAAAGCGTAGACTGTTTGAGACATTACTCCCAATGAGGAAAGTGCGCATGGTGACTGTGGTATTCAATCCCGATGCAATCTCTGAATTTCATCAACACTCTGATAGTCCAAATGTTACAGAATTATTCCAGATGTGCATCGGAAACTACTACTGGTCTTCCAGGGAACGATCAAAGCGTAGACTGTTTGAGACACTACTCCCATGGAGGAAAATGCGCATGGTGACTATTGTATACAATCCGGATCCAATTACTGTGCTTCATCAACACTCCGATACTCCACGGAGTACAGAATGCCTCCAGATGTGCATCGGAAACTACCACTGGTCTTCCTGGGTACGATCAAAGCATAGACTGTTTGAGACATTACTAACAAGTAGGCAATTGCGCATGGTGACTGTTGTATTCAATTCCGATGCAATTTCTCTGTTTCATCAACACTCTGAAGGTCCACAGATTACAGAATGCCTAACGATATGCATCGGAATCTACTACTGGTCTTCCAGGGAACTCAAAGCGTAGACAGTTTGAGACATTACTCCCATGGAGGAGAGTGCGCATGGTGACTGTTGTATTCAATCCCATTGCAATTTCTGAGTTTAATCAACACTCAGTTAGTCCACAGATTTCTGAATGCCTCCAGATGTGCATCGGAAACTACTACTGGTTTTCCAGTGAATGATCAAAGCGTAGATTGTTTGAGACATTACTCCCGTGGAGGGAAGTGCGCATGGTGACTGTTGTATTCAATCCCGATGCAACTTCAGTGTTCCATCAACACTCTGATAGTCCACAGATTACAGAATGCCTCCAGATATGCATCGGAAACTACTACTGGTCTTCCAGGGAACTCAAAGCGTAGACAGTTTGAGTCATTACTCCCATGGAGGAAAGTGCGCATTGTGACTGTTGTATTCAATCCCATTGCAATTTCTGTGTTTCATCAACACTCAGTTAGTCCACAGATTTCTGAATGCCTCCAGATGTGTATCGGAAAATACTACTTGTTTTCCAGGGAACGATCAAAGCGCAGACCGTATGAGACTTTACTCCCGTGGAGAAAAGTGTACATGGTGACTGTTGTATTCAATCCCGATGCGATTTCTGTGTTTCATCAACACTCTGATACTCCACAGATTACAGAATGCCACCAGACGTGCATCGGAAACTACTACTGGTCTTCCAGGGAACGATCAAAACGTAGACTGTTTGAGACACTACTGCCATGGAGGAAAGCGCGCATGGTGACTATTGTATTCAATCCCGATGCAATTTCTGTGTTTCAACAACACTCTGATACTCCACAGATTACAGAATGCCTCCAGATGTGCATCGGAAGCTACTACTGGTCTTCCTGGGAACGATCAAATCGTAGACTGTTAGAGACATTACTCCCATTTAGGCAAGTGCGCATGGTGACTGTTGTATTCAATCCCGATGCAATTTCTGTGTTTCATCAACACTTTGAAGGTCCACAGATTACCGAATGCATCCAGATGTGCGTTGGAAACTACCACTGGTCTTCCAGTGAACGATCAAAGCGTAGGCTGTTTGAGACATTACTACGTGGAGGAATGTGCGCATGGTGATTGTTGTATTCAATCCCGATGCTATTTCTGTGTTTCATCAACACTCTGATAGTCCACAGATTACAGAATGCCACCAGATGTGCTTCGGAAACTACTACTCGTCTTCCAGGGAACGATCAAGGCGTAGACTGTTTGAGACATTACTCCTGTGGAGGAAAGTGCGCATGGTAACTGTTGTATTCAATCCCGATGCTATTTCTGTGTTTCATCAACACTCTGATAGTAGACAGATTACAGAATGCCTCCAGATGTGCATCGGAAACTACTTCTGATACTCCAGGGAACGATCAAAGCGTAGACTGTTTGAGACATTACTCCCGTGGAGAAAAGTGTGCATGGTGACTGTTGTATTCAATCCCGATGCGATTTCTGTGTTTCATCAACACTCTGATACTCCACAGATTACAGAATGCCACCAGAGGTGCATCGGAAACTACTACTGGTCTTGCAGGGAACGATCAAAGTGTAAACTGTTTGAGACATTACTCCCGTGGAGGAAAGTGCGACTGGGGACTGTTGTATTCAATCCCTATGCAATTTCTGTGTTTCATCAACACTCTGATAGTCCACACATTACAGAATGCCACCAGATGTGCTTCGGAAACTACTACTGGTCTTCCAGGGAACGATCAAAACGTAGACTGTTTGAGACACTACTGCCATGGAGGAAAGCGCGCATGGTGACTATTGTATTCAATCCCGATGCAATTTCTGTGTTTCATCAACACTCTGATACTCCACAGATTACAGAATGCCTCCAGATGTGCATCGGAAGCTACTACTGGTCTTCCTGGGAACGATCAAATCGTAGACCGTTAGAGACATTACTCCCATTTAGGCAAGTGCGCATGGTGACTGTTGTATTCAATCCCGATGCAATTTCTGTGTTTCATCAACATTTTGAAGGTCCACAGATTACCGAATGCATCCAGATGTGCATTGGAAACTACCACTGGTCTTCCAGTATACGATCAAAGCGTAGGCTGTTTGAGACATTACTCCGTGGAGGAATGTGCGCATGGTGATTGTTGTATTCAATCCCGATGCTATTTCTGTGTTTCATCAACACTCTGATAGTCCACAGATTACAGAATGCCACCAGATGTGCTTCGGAAACTACTACTCGTCTTCCAGGGAACGATCAAGGCGTAGACTCTTTGAGACATTATACCTGTGGAGGAAAGTGCGCATGGTGACTATTGTATTCAATCCCGATGCTATTTCTGTGTTTCATCAACACTCTGATAGTAGACAGAATACAGAATGCCTCCAGATGTGCATCGGAAACTACTACTGGTCTTCCAGGGATCTCAAAGCGTAGAGTGTTTGAGACATTACTCCCATGTAGGGAGGTGCGCATGGTGACTGTTATATTCAATCCCGATGCAATTTCTGTGTTTCATCAACACTTTGAAGGTCCACAGATTACAAAATGCATCCAGATGTGCATCGGAAACTACTACTGGTCTTCCAGGGAACGATCAAAGCGTAGACTGTTTGAGACACTACTCCCATGGAGAAAAGTGCGCATGGTGACTGTTGTACTCAATCCCGATGCAATTTCTGAGTTTCATTAACACTCTGATAGTCCATAGATTAAGGAATGCCACCAGATGTGCATCGGAAACTACTACTGGTCTTCCAGGTAACGATCAAAGCGTAGACTGTTTGAGACATTACTCCTGTGGAGGAAAGTGCGCATGGTGACTGTTGTATTCAATCCCGATACAATTTCTGTGTTTCATCAACACTCAGTTAGTCCACAGATTTCAGAATGCCTCCAGATGTGCATCGGAAACTACTCCTGATCTTCCAGTGAACGATCAAGGCGTAGACCGTTTGAGACATTACTACCATGGAGGAAAGTGCGCATGCTGACTGTTGTATTCAATCCCGATGCAATTTCTGAGTTTCATCAACACTCTGATAGTCCACAGATTACAGAATGCCACCAGACGTGCATCGGAAACTACTACTGGTCTTCCAGAGTATGATCAAAGCGTAGACTGTTTGAGACATTACACCCGTGGAGGAAAGTGCGCATGGTGACTGTTGTATTCAATCCCGATGCAATTTCTGTGTTTCATCAACACTCTGATAGTCCACAGATTAAGGAATGACACCAGATGTGCCTCGGAAACTACTACTGGACTTCCAGGGAACGATCAAAGCGTACACTGTTTGAGACACTACTCCCATGGAGGAAAGCGCGCATGGTGACTCTTGTATTCAATCCCGATCCAATTACTGTGCTTCATCAACACTCCGATACTCCACAGAGTACAGAATGCCTCCAGATGTGCATCGGAAACTACCACTGTTCTTCCTGGGTACGATCAAAGCATAGACTGTTTGAGACATTACTAACAAGTAGGCAATTGCGCATGGTGACTGTTGTATTCAATTCCGATGCAATTTCTCTGTTTCATCAACACTCTGAAGGTCCACAGATTACAGAATGCCTAACGATATGCATCGGAATCTACTACTGGTCTTCCAGGGAACTCAAAGCGTAGACAGTTTGAGTCATTACTCCCATGGAGGAAAGTGCGCATTGTGACTGTTGTATTCAATCCCATTGCAATTTCTGTGTTTAATCAACACTCAGTTAGTCCACAGATTTCTGAATGCCTCCAGATGTGTATCGGAAAATACTACTTGTTTTCCAGGGAACGATCAAAGCGTAGACTGTTTGAGACGTTACTCCCATGGAGGAAAGTGCGCATGGTGACTATTGTATTCAATCCCGATGCAATTTCTGTATTTCATCAACATTCTGATAGTCCACAGATTACAGAATGCCTCCAGATGTGCATCGGGAACTACCAATTGTCTTCCAGGGAACGATCAAAGCGTAGACTGTTTGAGACATTACTAACATGTAGGCAAGTGCGCATGGTGACTATTGTATTCAATCCCTTTGCAATTTCTGTGTTTCATCAACATTTTGAAGGTCCACAGATTGCAGAATGCATCCAGATGTGCGTCGGAAACTACTACTGGTCTTCCAGGGAACGATCAAATCTTAGACAATTTGAGACATTACTCCCATGGAGGAAAGTGCGCATGGTGACTGTTGTATTCAATCCCGATGCAATTTCTGTGTTTCATCAACACTCTGATAGTCCGCAGACTAAGGAATGCCACCAGATGTGCATCGGAAACTACTACTGGTCTTCCAGGGAACGATGAAAGAGTAGACTGTTTGAGACATTACTCCTGTGGAGGAAAGTGCGCATAATGACTGTTGTATTCAATCCCGATGTTATTTCTGTGTTTTATCAACACTCTGAGAGTCCACAGATTACAGAATTACACCAGATGTGCATCGGAAACTACTACTGGTCTTCCAGGGAACGATCAAAGCGTAGACTGTTTGAGACATTACTCCCGTGGAGGAAAGTGCGCATGGTGTCTGTTGTATTCAATCCCGATGCAATTTCTGTGTTTCATCAACACTCTGATAGTCCACAGATTAAGGAATGCCTTCAGATGTGCATCGAAAAGTACTAATGCTCTTCCAGGTAACGATCAAAGCGTAGACTGTTTGAGACATTACTCCTGTGGAGGAAAGTGCGCATGGTGACTGTTGTATCCAATCCCGATGCAATTCCTGTGTTTCATCAACACTCTGATTGACCACAGATTACAGAATGCCTCCAGATGTGCATCGGAAACTACCACTGGTCTTCCAGGGAACGATCAAAGCGTAGACTGTTTGAGACATTACTAACATGTAGGCAAGTGCGCATGGTGACTGTTGTATTCAATCCCGATGCAATTTCTCTGTTAAATCAACACTGTGATAGTAGACAGATTACAGAATGCCTCCAGTTGTGCATCGGAAACTACTACTGGTCTTCCAGGGAACGATCAAAGCTTATACTGTTTGAGACACTACTCCCATGGAGGAAAGTGCGTATGGTGACTGTTGTATTCAATCCCGATGCAAATTCTCTGTTCCATCAACACTCTGATAGTAGACAGATCACAGAATGCCTCCAGATGTGCACCGGAAACTACTACTGGTCTTCCAGGGAACGATCAAAGCTTATACTGTTTGAGACATTACTCCCATGGTGGAAAGTGCGCATGTTGACTTTTGTATTCAATCCCGATGTAATTTCTGTGTTTCATCAACACTCTGATAGTCCACAGATTACAGAATGCTTCCAGATGCGCATCGGAAACTACTACTGGTCTTCCAGGGAATATTCAAAGCGTAGGCTGTTTGAGACATTACTCCCATGGAGGAAAGTGCTCATGCTGACTGTTGTATTCATTCCCGATGCAATTTCTGAGTTTCATCAACACTCTGATAGTCCACAGATTACATAATGCCACCAGACGTGCATCGGAAGCTACTACTGGTCTTCCTGGGAACGATCAAAGCGTAGACTGTTAGAGACATTACTCCCATTTAGGCAAGTGCGCATGGTGACTGTTGTATTCAATCCCGATGAAATTTCTGTGTTTCATCAACATTCTGATACTCCACAGATTACAGAATGCCTCCAGATGTGCATCGGAAGCTACTACTGGTCTTCCTGGGAACGAACAAATCGTAGACTGTTAGAGACATTACTCCCATTTAGGCAAGTGCACATAGTGACTGTTGTATTCAATCCCGATGCAATTTCTGTGTTTCATCAACACTTTGAAGGTCCACAGATTACCGAATGCATCCAGATGTGCATTGGAAACTACCACTGGTCTTCCAGTGAACGATCAAAGCGTAACCTGTTTGAGACATTACTCCGTGGAGGAATGTGCGCATGGTGATTGTTGTATTCAATCCCGATGCTATTTCTGTGTTTCATCAACACTCTGATAGTCCACAGATTACAGAATGCCACCAGACGTGCTTCGGAAACTACTACTGGTCTTCCAAGGAACGATCAAAGCGTAGACTGTTTGAGACATTACTCCCATTTAGGCAAGTGCGCATGGTGACTGTTGTATTCAATCCCGATGCAAATTCTGTGTTTCATCAACACTCTGACAGTAGACGGATTACAGAATGCCTCCAGATGTGCATCGGAAACTACTACTGGTCTTCCAGGGATCTCAAAGCGTAGAGTGTTTGAGACACTACACCCATGTAGGGAGGTGCGCATGGTGACTGTTGTATTCAATCCCGATGCAGTTTCTGTGTTTCATCAACACTTTGAAGGTCCACAGATTACAAAATGCATCCAGATGTGCATCGGAAACTACTGCTTGTCTTCCAGGGAACGATCAAAGCGTAGACTGTTTGAGACACTACTCCCATGGAGGAAAGTGCGCATGGTGACTGTTGTATTCAATCCCGATGCAATTTCTGTGTTTCATTAACACTCTGATAGTCCACAGATTAAGGAATGCCACCAGATGTGCACCGGAAACTACTACTGGTCTTCCAGGTAACGATCAAAGCGTAGACTGTTTGAGACATTACTCCTGTGGAGGAAAGTGCGCATGGTGACTTTTGTATTCAATCCCGATACAATTTCTGTGTTTCATGAACACTCAGTTAGTCCACAGATTTCAGAATGCCTCCAGATGTGCATGGGAAACTACCACTGGTCTTCCAGGGAACGATCAAAGCATAGACTGTTTGAGACATTACTAACAAGTAGGCAATTGCGCATGGTGACTGTTGTATTCAATTCCGATGCAATTTCTCTGTTTCATCAACACTCTGAAGGTCCACAGATTACAGAATGCCTCCAGATGTGCATCGGAAACTACTACTGGTCTTCCAGGGAACTCAAAGCGTAGACAGTTTGAGACATTACTCCCATGGAGGAAAGTGCGCATGGTGACTGTTGTATTCAATTCCATTGCAATTTCTGTGTTTAATCAACACTCAGTTAGTCCACAGATTTCTGAATCCCTATAGATGTGTATCGGAAAATACTACTTGTTTTCCAGGGAACGATCAAAGCGTAGACTGTTTGAGACGTTACTCCCATTTAGAAAAGTGCGCATGGTGACTATTGTATTCAATCCCGATGCAATTTCTGTGTTTCATCAACATTCTGATAGTCCACAGATTACAGAATGCCTCCAGATGTGCATCGGGAACTACCACTGGTCTTCCAGGGAACGATCAATGCATAGACTGTTTAAGACATTACTAACATGTAGGCAAGTGCGCATGGTGACTATTGTATTCAATCCCGATGCAATTTCTGTGTTTCATCAACATTTTGAAGGTCCACAGATTGCAGAATGCATCCAGATGTGCGTCGGAAACTACTACTGGTCTTCCAGGTTACGATCAAAGCGTAGACTGTTTGAGACATTACTCCTGTGGAGGAAAGTGCGGATGGTGATTGTTGTATTGAATCCCGATGCAATTCCTGTGTTTCATCAACACTCTGAGAGTCCACAGATTACAGAATTACACCAGATGTCCATCGGAAACTACTACTGGTCTTCCAGGGAACGATCAAAGCGTAGACTGTTTGAGACATTACTCCTGTGGAAGAAAGTGCGCATGGTGAAAGTTGTATCCAATCCCGATGCTATTTATGTGTTTCATCAACACTCTGATTGTCCACAGATTACAGAATGCCTCCAGATGTGCATCGGAAACTAACACTGGTCTTCCAGGGAACGATCAAAGCGTAGACTGTTTGAGACGTTACTAACATGCAGGCAAGTGTGCATGGTGACTGTTGTATTCAATCCCGATGCAATTTCTCTGTTCCATCAACTCTCTGATAGTAGACAGATTACAGAATGCCTCCAGATGTGCATCGGAAACTACTACTCGTCTTCCAGGGAACGATCAAAGCTTATACTGTTTGAGACATTACTCCCATGGTGGAAAGTGCGCATGTTGACTGTTGTATTCAATCCCGATGTAATTTCTGTGTTTCATCAACACTCTGATAGTCCACAGATTGCAAAATGCTTCCAGGTGCGCATCGGAAACTACTACTGGTCTTCCAGGAAACATTCAAAGCGTAGGCTGTTTGAGACATTACTCCCATGGAGGAAAGTGCTCATGCTGACTGTTGTATTCATTCCCGATGCAATTTCTGAGTTTCATCAACACTCTGATAGTCCACAGATTACAGAATGCCACCAGACGTGCATCGGAAACTACTACTGGTCTTCCAGGAAACATTCAAAGCGTAGGCTGTTTGAGACATTACTCCCATGGAGGAAAGTGCTCATACTGACTGTTGTATTCATTCCCGATGCAATTTCTGAGTTTCATCAACACTCTGATAGTCCACAGATTACAGAATGCCACCAGACGTGCATCGGAAACTACTACTGGTCTTCCAAAGAATGATCAAAGCGTAGACTGTTTGAGACATTACTCCCGTGGAGGAAAGTGTGCATGGTGACTGTTGTATTCAATCCCGATGCAATTTCTGTGTTTCATCAACACTCTGATACTCCACAGATTACAGAATGCCACCAGACGTGCATCGGAAACTACTACAGGTCTTCCAGGGAACGATCAAAGTGTAAACTGTTTGAGACATTACTCCCGTGGAGGAAAGTGCGACTGGGGATTGTTGTATTCAATCCCGATGCGATTTCTGTGTTTCATCAACACTCTGATAGTCCACAGATTACAGAATGCCACCAGATGTGCTTCGGAAACTACTACTGGTCTTCCAGGGAACGATCAAAACGTAGACTGTTTGAGACACTACTCAGATGGAGGAAAGCGCGCATGGTGACTATTGTATTCAATCCCGATGCAATTTCTGTGTTTCATCAACACTCTGACACTCCACAGATTACAGAATGCCTCCAGATGTGCATCGGAAGCTACCATTGGTCTTCCTGGGAACGATCAAATCTTATACTGTTAGAGACATTACTCCCATTTAGGCAAGTGTGCATGGTGACTGTTGTATTCAATCCCGATGCAATTTCTGTGTTTCATCAACACTTTGAAGGTCCACAGATTACCGAATGCATCCAGATGTGCATTGGAAACTACCACTGGTCTTCCAGTGAACGATCAAAGCGTAGGATGTTTGAGACATTACTCCGTGGAGGAATGTGCGCATGGTGATTGTTGTATTCAATCGCGATGCTATTTCTGTGTTTCATCAACACTCTGATAGTCCACAGATTACAGAATGCCACCAGATGTGCTTCGGAACCTACTACTCGTCTTCCAGGGAACGATCAAAGCGTAGACTGTTTGAGACATTACTCCTGTGGAGGAAAGTGCGCATGGTGACTGTTGTATTCAATCCCGATGCAAATTCTGTGTATAATCACACTCTGATAGTAGACAGATTACAGAATGCCTCCAGATGTGCATCGGTAACTATTACTGGTCTTCCAGGGATCTCAAAGCGTAGAGTGTTTGAGACATTACTCCCATGGAGGAAAGTGCGGCATGGTGACTGTTGTATTCATTCCCATTGCAATTCTGTGTTTCATTAACACTCTGATAGGCCACAGATTAAGGAATTTCACCAGGCGTGCATCGGAAACTACTACTGGTCTTCCAGGGAACGAACAAAGAGTAGACTGTTTGAGACATTACTCCCGTGGAGGAAAGTGCGCATGGTGACAGTTGTATTCAATCCTAATGCAATTTCTGTGTTTCATCAACAATCTGATAGTCCTCAGATTACAGAATGCATCCAAATATGCATCGGAAACTACTACTGGTCTACCAGGGAACGATCAAAGCGCCGACTATTTGAGACATTACTCCCATGGAGGAAAGTGCGCATGGTGAGAGTTGTATTCAACCCCGATGCAATTTCCGTGTTTCATCAACACTCTGATAGTCCACAGATTAAGGAGTGCCACCAGATGTACATCGGAAACTACTGCTGGTCTTCCAGGGAACGAATAAAACGTAGACTGTTTGAGACATTACTCCCATGGAGGAAAGTTCGCATGGTGACTGTTGTATTCAATCCCAATACAATTTCTGTGTTTCATCAACACTCTGATAGTCCTCCGATTACAGAATGCCACCAGATGTGCATCGGAAACTACTACTCGTCTTCCAGGGAACGATCAAAGCGTAGACTGTTTGAGACATTACTCCCGTGGAGGAAAGTGCGCATGGTGACTGTTGTATTCAATCCCGATGCAATTTCTGTGTTCCATCAACACTCTGATAGTCCACTGATTACAGAATGCCTCCAGATGTGCATCGGAAACTACTTCTGGTGTCCCAGGGATCGATCAAAGCGTAGCCTGTTTGAGACACTACTCCCATGGAGGAAAGTGCGCATGGTGACTGTTGTATTCAATCCCGATGCAATTTCTGTGTTTCATCAACACTATGATAGTCCACAGATTACAGAATGCCTCCAGATGTGCATCGGAATCTACTACTGGTCTTCCAGGTAACGATCAAATCGTAGAGTCTATGAGACATTACTCCCATGGAGGAAAGTGCGCATGGTGACTGTTGTATTCAATCCCGATGCAATTTCTGTGTTTCATCAACACTCTGATAGTCCACAGATTACAGAATTCCAAAAGATGTGCATCGGAAACTACTACTGGTCTTCCAGGGATCTCAAAGCGTTGAGTGTTCGAGACTATACTCCCATGGAGGAAAGTGCGCATGGTGACTGTTGTATTCAATCCCAATACAATTTCTGTGTTTCATCAACACTCTGATAGTCCACCGATTACAGAATGCCACCAGATGTGCTTCGGAAACTACTACTCGTCTTCCAGGGAACGATCAAAGCGTAGACTGTTTGAGACATTACTCCCATGGAGGAAAGTGCGCATGGTGACTGTTGTATTCAATCCCGATGCAATTTCTTTGTTTCATCAACACTCTGATAGTCCACAGATTACAGTATGCCACCAGATGTGCTTCGGAAACTACTACAGGTCTTCCAGGGAACGATCAAGCGTAGACTGTTTGAGACATTACTCCTCTGGGGGAAAGTGCCCATGGAGAATGTTGTATTCAATCCCGATCCAAATTCTGTGTTCCATCAACACTCTGATAGTAGACAGATTACAGAATGCCTCCAGATGTGCATCGGAAACTACTACTGGTCTTCCAGGGATCTCAAAGCGTAGAGTGTTTGAGACAATACTCCCATGGAGGAAAGTGCGCATGGTGACTGTTGTATTCAGTCCCATTGCAATTTCTGTGTTTCATCAGCACTCAGTTAATTCACAGATTTCAGAATGCCTCCAGATGTGCATCGGAAACTACTACTGGTAATCAAGGGAACGATCAAAGCGTAGACTGTTTCAGACATTACTCCCATGGAGGCAAGTGCGTATGGTGACTGTTGTATTCAATCCCGATGCAATTTCTGTGTTTCATTAAATCTGATAGTCCACAGATTACAGAATGCCTCCAGATGTGCACTGGAAACTACTACTGGTCTTCCAGGGAACGATCAAAGCGTAGACTGTTTGAAACATTACTCCCATGGAGGAAAGTGCGCATGGTGACTGTTGTATTCAATCCCGATGCTATTTCTGTGTTTCATCAACACTCTGATAGTCCGGAGATTGCAGAATGCCACCAGATGTGCTTCGGAAACTACTACAGGTCTTCCAGGGAACGATCGAAGCGTAGACTGTTTGAGACATTACTCCTGTGGGGGAAAGTACGCGTGGTGAGTGTTGTATTCAATCCCGATGCAATTTCTGTGTTTCATCAACACTCTGATAGTCCACTGATTAAGGAGTGCCACCAGATGTACATCGGATACTACTACTGGTCTTCCAGGGAACGAATAAAACGTAGACAGTTTGAGACATTACTCACGTGGAGGAAAGTGCGCATTGTGACTGTTGTATTCAATCCCAATACAATTTCTGTGTTTCACCAACACTCTGATAGTCCACCGATTACAGAATGCCACCAGATGTGCGTCGGAAACTACTACTCGTCTTCCAGGGAACGATCAAAGCGTAGACTGTTTGAGACATTACTCCAGTGGAGGAAAGTGCGCATGGTGACTGTTGTATTCAATCCCGATTCAATTTCTGTGTTCCATCAACACTCTGATAGCCCACTGATTACAGAATGCCTCCAGACGTGCATCGGAAACTACTTCTGGTCTCCCAGGGATCGATCAAAGCGTAGCCTGTTTGAGACACTACTCCCATGGAGGAAAGTGCGCATGGTGACTGTTGTATTCAATCCCGATGCAATTTTTGTGTTTCATCAACACTATGATAGTCCACAGATTACAGAATGCCTAGAGATGTGCATCGGAATCTACTACTGGTATTCCAGGGAACTCAAAGCGTAGACTGTTTGAGACATTACTCCCATGGAGGAAAGTGCGCATGGTGACTGTTGTATTAAATCCCGATGAAATTTCTGTGTTTCATTAACACTCTGATAGTCCACTGATTACAGAATGCTTCCAGAAGTGCATCGGAAACTACTACTGGTCTTCCAGGAAACGATCAAAGCGTACACTGTTTGAGACACTACTCCCATGGGGGAAAGTGCGCATGGTGACTGTTGTATTCAATCCCGATGCAATTTCTGTGTTTCATCAACACTCTGATACTCCACAGATTACAGAATACCAAAAGATGTGCATCGGAAACTACTACTGGTCTTCCAGTGAACGATCAAAGCGTAGACTATTTGAGACATTACTCCCGTTGAGGAAAGTGCGCATGGTGACTGTTGAATTCAATCCCAATGCAATTTCTGTGTTTCATCAACACTCTGATAGTCCACAGATTAAGGAATGACACCAGATGTGCTTCGGAAACTACTACTGGTCTTCCAGGGAACGATCAAAGCGTAGACTGTTTGAGAAATTACTCCCGTGGAGAAAGTGCGCATGGTGACTGTTGTATTCAATCCCGATTAAATATCTGTGTTCCATCAACACTCTGATAGTCCACAGATTACAGAATGCCTCCAGATGTGCATCGGAAACTACTTCTGGTCTTCCAGGGAACGATCAATGCGTAGACTGTTTGAGTCATTACTCCTGTGGAGGAATGTGCGCATGGTGATTGTTGTGTTCAATCCCGATACAATTTCTGTGTTTCATCAACACCCTGATAATCCACAGATTACAGAATGCCACCAGACGTGCATCGGAAACTACTACTGGTCTTCCAGGGAACGATCAGAGCGTAGACTGTTTGAGACATTACTCCCGTGGAGTAAAGTGCGCATGGTGACTGTTGTATTCATTCCCGATGCAATTTCTGTGTTCCATCAGCACTCTGATAGTCCACAGATTACAGAATGCCTCCAGATGTTCATCGGAAACTACTTCTGGTCTTCTAGGGAACGATCAAAGCGTAGACTGTTTGAGACACTACTCCCATGGAGGAAAGTGCGCATGGCGACTGTTGTATTCAATCCCGATGCAATTTCTGTGTTTCATCAACACTCTGATAGTCCACAGATTACAGAATGCCTCCAGATGTGCTTCGGAAACTACTACAGGTCTTCCAGGGAACGATCAAAGCGTAGACTCTTTGAGACATTACTCCTGTGGGGGAAAGTGCGCATGGTGACTGTTGTATTCAATCCCGATGCAAATTCTGTGTTCCATCAACACTCTGATAGTCCACAGATAACAGAATGCCTCCAGATCTGCATCGGAAATTACTACTGGTCTTCCAGGGAACGATCAAAGCGTAGACTGTTTGAGACATTACTCCCATGGAGGAAAGTGCGCATGGTGACTGTTGTATTCAATCCCGATGCTATTTCTGTGTTTCATCCACACTCTGATTGTCCACAGATTACAAAATACCACCAGATGTGCATCGGAAACTGCTACTGTTATTCCAGGGAACGATCAAAGCGTAGACTGTTTGAGAAATTACTCCCATGGAGGAGAGTGGTCATGGTGACTGTTGTATTCAATCCCGATACAATTTCTGTGTTTCAACAACACCCTGATAGTCCACAGATTGCAGAATGCCTCCAGATGTGCATCGATACTACTACTGGTCTTCCAGGGAACGATCAAAGCGTAGACTCTTTGAGACAGTACTCCCTTGGAGGAAAGTGCGCATGGTGACTGTTGTATTCAATCCCGATGCAATTTCTGTGTTTCATCAACACTCTGATAGTCCACCGATTACAGAATGCCACCAGATGTGCATCGGAAACTACTACTCGTCTTCCAGGGAACGATCAAAGCGTAGACTGCTTGAGACATTACTCCAGTGGAGGAAAGTGCGCATGGTGACTGTTGTATTCAATCCCGATGCAATTTCTGTGTTCCATCAACACTCTGATAGTCCACTGATTACAGAATGCCTCCAGATGTGCATCGGAAACTACTTCTGGTCTCCCAGGGATCGATCAAAGCGTAGCCTGTTTGAGACACTACTCCAATGGAGGAAAGTGCGCATGGTGACTGTTGTATTCAATCCCGATGCAATTTCTGTGTTTCATCAACACTATGATAGTCCACAGATTACAGAATGCCTAGAGATGTGCATCGGAATCTACTACTGGTCTTCCAGGGAACTCAAAGCGTAGACTGTTAGAGACATTACTCCCATGGAGGAAAGGGCGCATGGTGACTGTTGTATTCAATCCCGATGC
The DNA here is from genome assembly GCF_023897955.1 of Schistocerca gregaria. NCBI lineage: Eukaryota > Metazoa > Arthropoda > Insecta > Orthoptera > Acrididae > Schistocerca > Schistocerca gregaria. The sequence continues at coordinate 10,677,557 of NC_064926.1, read as the reverse complement.
AATTTCTGTGTTTCATTAACACTCTGATAGTCCACAGATTACAGAATGCTTCCAGAAGTGCATCGGAAACTACTACTGGTCTTCCAGGAAACGATCAAAGCGTACACTGTTTGAGACACTACTCCCATGGGGGAAAGTGCGCATGGTGACTGTTGTATTCAATCCCGATGCAATTTCTGTGTTTCGTCAACACTCTGATACTCCACAGATTACAGAATGCCTCCAGATGTGCATCGGAAACTACTACTGGTCTTCCTGGGAACGATCAAAGCGTAGACTGTTAGAGACATTACTCCCATGGAGGAAAGTGCGCATGGTGTCTGTTGTATTCATCCCCAATGCAATTTCTGTGTTTCATCAACAATCTGATAGTCCACAGATTACAGAATGCCTCCAGATGTGCATTGGAATCTACTACTGGTCTTCCAGGGAACGATCAAAGCGTAGACTGTTTGAGACATTACTAACATGTAGGCAAGTGCGCATGGTGACTGTTGTATTCAATCCCGATACAATTTCTCTGTTTCATCCACACTTTGAAGGTCCCCAGATTACAGAATGCATCCAAATGTGCATCGGAAACTTCTACTGGTCTTACAGGGAACGATCAAATCGTAGACTCTATGAGACATTACCCCCATGGAGGAAAGTGCGCATGGTGACTGTTGTATTCAATCCCGATGCAATTTCTGTGTTTCATCAACACTCTGATAGTCCACAGATTACAGAATACCAAAAGATGTGCATCGGAAACTACTACTGGTCTTCCAGTGAACGATCAAGGCGTAGACTTTTTGAGACATTACTCCCGTGGAGGAAAGTGCGCATGGTGACTATTGAATTCAATCCCAATGCAATTTCTGTGTTTCATCAACACTCTGATAGTCCACAGATTAAGGAATGACACCAGATGTGCATCGGAAACTACTACTGGTCTTCCAGGGAACGCTCAAAGCGTAGACTGTTTGAGAAACTACTCCCCTGGAGGATAGTGCGCATGGTGACTGTTGTATTCAATCCCGATGAAATATCTGAGTTCCATCAACACTCTGATAGTCCACAGATTACAGAATGCCTCCAGATGTGCATCGGAAACTACTTCTGGTCTTCCAGGGAACGATCAAAGCGTAGACTGTTTAAGACATTACTCCTGTGGAGGAATGTGCGCATGGTGATTGTTGTATTCAATCCCGATGCAATTTCTGTGTTTCATCAACACTCTGATAATCCACAGATTACAGAATGCCACCAGACGTGCATCGGAAACTACTACTGGTCTTCCAGGGAACGATCAAAGCGTAGACTGTTTGAGACATTACTCCCGTGGAGTAAAGTGCGCATGGCGACTGTTGTATTCAATCCCGATGCAATTTCTGTGTTCCATCAACACTCTAATAGTCCACAGAGCACAGAATGCCAACAGATGTTCATCGGAAACTACTTCTGGTCTTCTAGTGAACGATCAAAGCGTAGACTGTTTGAGACACTACTCCCATGGAGGAAAGTGCGCATGGCGACTGTTGTATTCAATCCCGATGCAATTTCTGTGTTTCATCAACACTCTGATAGTCCACAGATTACAGAATGATTCCAGATGCGCATCGGAAACTACTACTGGTCCTCCAGGGAACTATCAAAACGTAGACTGTTTGAGACATTACTCCCATGGAGGAAAGTGCGCATGGTGACTGTTGTATTCAATCCCGATGCTATTTCTGTGTTTCATCAACACTCTGATAGTCCACAGATTACAGAATGCCTCCAGATGTGCTTCGGAAACTACTACAGGTCTTCCAGGGAACGATCAAAGCGTAGACTGTTTGAGACATTACTCCTGTGGGGGAAAGTGAGCATGGTGACTGTTGTATTCAATCCCGATGCAAATTCTGTGTTCCATCAACACTCTGATAGTAGACAGATTACAGAATGCCTCCAGATGTGCATCGGAAACTACTACTGGTCTTCCAGGGATCTCAAAGCGAAGAGTGTTTGAGACATTACTCTCATGGAGGAAAGTGCGCATGGTGACTGTTGTATTCATTCCCAATGCAATGTCTGTGTTTCATCAACACTCAGTTAGTCCACAGATTTCAGAATGCCTACCAGATGTGCATCGGAAACTACCACTGGTATTCCAGGGAACGATCAAAGCGTAGACTGTTTGAGACATTTGTCCCAAGGAGGCAAGTGCGCATGGTAACCTTTGTATTCAATCCCGATGCAATATCTGTGTTTCATCAACACTTTGAAGGTCCACAGATTACAAAATGCATCCAGATGTGCATCGGAAACTACTACTGGTCTTCCAGGGAACGATCAAAGCGTAGACTGTTTGAGACATTACTCCCATGGAGGAGAGTGGTCATGGTGACTGTTGTATTCAATCCCGATGCAATTTCTGTGTTTCATCAACACTCTGATAGTCCACAGATTGCACAATGCCTCCAGATTTGCATCGATACTACTACTGGTCTTCCAGGGAACGATCAAAGCGTAGACTGTTTGAGACACTACTCCCTTGGAGGAAAGTGCGCATGGTGACTGTTGTATTCAATCCCGATGCAATTTTTGTGTTTCATCAACACTCTGATAGTCCACAGATTAAGGAATCCCACCAGATGTGCATCGGAAACTACTACTGGTCTTCCAAGGAACGATCAAAGCGTAGACTGTTTGAGACATTACTCCTGTGGAGGAAAGTGCGCATGGTGACTGTTGTATTCAATCGCGATGCAATTTCTGTGTTTCATCAACACTCAGTTAGTCCACAGATTTCAGAATGCCTCCAGATGTGCATCGGAAACTACTACTGGCCTTCCAGGGAACGATCAAAGTGTAGACTGTTTGAGACATTGCTCCCGTGGAGGAAACTGCGCATGGTGACTGTTGTATTCAATCCCGATGCAATTTCTGTGTTTCATCAACACTCTGATAGTCCACAGATTAAGGAATGCCACCAGATGTGCATCGGAAGCTACTACTGGTCTTCCAAGGAACGATCAAAGCGTAGACTGTTTGAGACATTACTCCTGTGGAGGAAAGTGCGCATGGCGACTGTTGTATTCAATCGCGATGCAATTTCTGTGTTTCATCAACACTCAGTTAGTCCACAGATTTCAGAATGCCTCCAGATGTGCATCGGAAACTACTACTGGTCTTCCTGGGAACGATCAAAACGTAGACTGTTAGAGACATTACTCCCATGGAGGAAAGTGCGCATGGTGACTGTGGTATTCAACCCCAATGCGATTTCTGCGTTTCATCAACAATCTGACAGTCCACAGATTACAGAATGCCTCCAGATGTGCATTGGAATCTACTACTGGTCTTCCAGGGAACGATCAAAGCGTAGTCTGTTTGAGACATTACTAACATGTAGGCAAGAGCGAATGGTGACTGTTGTATTCAATCCCGATGCAACTTCTCTGTTTCATCAACACTTTGAAGGTCCACAGATTACAAAATGCATCCACATGTGCATCGGAAACTACTACTGATCTTCCAGGGAACGATCAAAGCGTCGACTGTTTGAGACATTACTTCCATGGAGGAGAGTGGTCATGGCGACTGTTGTATTCAATCCCGATGCAATTTCTGTGTTTCATCAACACTCTAAAGGTCCACAGATTGTAGAATACCTCCAGATGTGCATCGATACTACTACTGGTCTTCCAGGGAACGATCGAAGCGTAGACTGTTTGCGACACTACTCCCTTGGAGGAAAGTGCGCATGGTGACTGTTGTATTTAATCCCGATGCAATTTCTGTGTTTCTTCAACACTACGATAGTCCACAGATTACACAATGCCTCCAGATGTGCATCGGAATCTACTACTGGTCTTGCTGGGAACTCAAAGCGTAGACTGTTTGAGACATTACTCCAATGGAGGAAAGTGCGCATGGTGACTGTTGTATTCATTCCCGATGCAATTTCTGTGTTTCATTAACACTCTGACAGTCCACAGATTACAGAATGCTTCCAGAAGTGCATCGGAAACTACTACTGGTCTTCCAGGTAACGATCAAAGCGTAGACTGTTAGGGACACTACTCCCACGAGGGAAAGTGCGCATGGTGACTGTTCTATTCAATCCCGATGCAATTTCTGTGTTACATCAACACTCTGATACTCCACAGATTACAGAATGCCTCCAGATGTGCATCGGAAACTACTACTGGTCTTCCTGGGAACGATCAAAGCGTAGACTGTTAGAGACATTACTCCCATGGAGGAAAGTGCGCATGGTGACTGTTGTATTCAACCCCAGCGCAATTTCTGTGTTTAATCAACAATCTGATAGTCCACAGATTACAGAATGCCTCCAGATGTGCATTGGAATCTACTACTGGTCTTCCAGGGAACGTTCAAAGCGTAGACTGTTTGAGACATTACTAACATGTATTCAAGTGCGCATAGTGACTGTTGTATTCAATCCCGATGCAATTTCTCTGTTTCATCAACAATTTGAAGGTCCACAGATTACAGAATGCATCCAAATGTGCATCGGAAACTACTACTGGTGTTCCAGGGAACGATCAAATCGTAGAATCTATGAGACATTACTCCCATGGAGGAAAGTGCGCATGGTGACTGTTGTATTCAATCCCGATGCAATTTCTGTGTTTCAGCAACACTCTGATAGTCCACAGATTACAGAATGCCAAAAGATGTGCATCGGAAACTACTACTGGTCTTCCAGTGAACGATCAAAGCGTAGACTGTTGAGACATTACTCCCGTGGAGGAAACTGCACGTGGTGACTGTTCAATTCAATCCCATTGCAATTTCTGTGTTTCATCAACACTCTGATAGTCCACAGATTACAGAATACCACCAGACGTACATCGCTAACTACTACTGGTCTTCCAGGGAACGATTAAAGCGTAGACTGTTTGAGACATTACTCCCGTGGAGGAAAGTGCGCATGGTGACTGTTGTATTCAATCCCGATGCAATTTCTGTGTTCCTTCAACACTCCGATAGACCACAGACTACAGAATGCCTCCAGATGTGCATCGGAAACTACTTCTGGTCTTCCAGGGAACGATCAAAGCGTAGACTGTTTGAGACATTACTCCTGTGGAGGAAAGTGAGCATGGTGACTGTTGTATTCAATCCCAATGCAATTTCTGTGTTTCATCAACACTCTGATAGTCCACAGATTACAGAATGCCACCAGACGTGCATCGGAAACTACTACTGATCTTCCAGGCAACGATCAAAGCGTAGACTGTTAGAGACATTACTCTCGTGGAGTAAAGTGCGCATGGTGACTGTTGTATTCAATCCCGATGCAATTTCTGTGTTTCATCAACACTAAGATAGTCCAAAGATTACACAATGCCTCCAGATGTGCATCGGAATCTACTACTGGTCTTGCAGGGAACTCAAAGCGTAGACTGTTTGAGACATTACTCCCATGGAGGAATGTGGGCATGGTGACTGTTGTATTCAATCCCGATGCAATTTCAGTGTTTCATCAACACTGATAATCCACAGACAACAGAATGCCACCAGATGTGCATCGGAAACTACTACTGGTCTTCCAGGAAACGAACAAAGAGGACTCTGTTTGAGACTTTACTCCCGTGGAGGAAAGTGCGCATTGTGCCTCTTGTATTTAATCCTAATGCAATTTCTGTGTTTCATCAACACTCTGATAGTCCACAGATTACAGAATGCCTGCAGATGTGCATCGGAATCTACCACTGGTCTCCCACTGAACGATAAAAGCGCAGACTGTTTGAGACATTACTAACATGTAGGCAAGAGCGCATGGTGAATCTTGTATTCAATCCCGATGCAATATCTGGGTTTCATCAACACTTTGAAGGTCCACAGATAACAGAATGCATCCAAATATGCATCGGAAACTACTACTGGTCTTCCAGGGAACGATCAAAGCTTCGACTATTTGAGACATTACTCCCATGGAGCAAAGTGCGCATGCTGAGTGTTGTATTCAATCCCGATGCAATTTCTGTGTTTCATCAACACTCTCATAGTCCACAGATTAAGGAGTGCCACCAGATGTGCATCGGAAACTACTACTGGTCTTCCAGGGAACGAATAAAACGTAGACTGCTTGAGACATTACTCCCGTGGAATAAAGTGCGCATGGTGACTGTTGTATTCACTCCCAATACAATTTCTGTCTTTCATCAACACTCTGATAGTCCACAGATTACAGAATGCCACCAGATGTACATCGGAAACTACTACTCGTTTTCCATGGAACGATCAAAGCGTAGACTGTTTGAGACATTACTCCCGTGGAGGAAATTGCGCATGGTGACTGTTGTGTTCAATCCCGATGCAATTTCTGTGTACCATCAACACTCTGATAGTCCACTGATTACAGAATGCTTCCAGAAGTGCATCGGAAACTACTACTGGTCTTCCAGGAACCGATCAAAGCGTAGACTGTTAGAGACACTAGTCCCACGAGGGAAAGTGCGCATGGTGACTGTTGTATTCAATCCCGATGCAATTTATCTGTTTCATCAACACTCTGATAGTCCACAGATTACAGAATGCCTCCAGATGTTCATCGGAAACTACTTCTGGTCTTCCAGGGAACGATCAAATCGTAGAATCTATGAGACATTACTCCCATGGAGGAAAGTGCGCATGGTGACTGTTGTATTCAATCCCGATGCAATTTCTGTGTTTCAGCAACACTCTGATAGTCCACAGATTACAGAATGCCAAAAGATGTGCATCGGAAACTACAACTGGTCTTCCAGTGAACGATCAAATCGTAAACTGTTTGAGACATTAGTCCCGTGGAGGAAAGTGCACGTGGTGACTGTTGAATTCAATCCCAATGCAATTTCTGTGTTTCATCAACACTCTGATAGTCCACAGATTACAGAATGCCACCAGACGTACATCGCTAACTACTACTGGTCTTCCAGGGAACGATTAAAGCGTAGACTGTTTGAGACATTACTCCCGTGGAGGAAAGTGCGCATGGTGACTGTTGTATTCAATCCCGATGCAATTTCTGTGTTCCTTCAACACTCCGATAGACCACAGATTACAGAATGCCTCCAGATGTGCATCGGAAACTACTTCTGGTCTTCCAGGGAACGATCAAAGCGTAGACTGTTTGAGACATTACTCCCGTGGAGGAAAGTGAGCATGGTGACTGTTGTATTCAATCCCAATGCAATTTCTGTGTTTCATCAACACTCTGATAGTCCACAGATTACAGAATGCCACCAGATGTACATCGGAAACTACTACTCGTTTTCCAGGGAACGATCAAAGCGTAGACTGTTTGAGACATTACTCCCGTGGAGGAAAGTGCGCATGGTGACTGTTGTATTCAATCCCGATGCAATTTCAGTGTTTCATCAATACTCTGATAATCCACAGACAACAGAATGCCACCAGATGTGCATCGGAAACTACTACTGGTCTTCCAGTGAACGATCAAATCGTAGACTGTTTGAGACATTACTCCCGTGGAGGAAAGTGCGCATTGTGCCTCTCGTATTTAATCCTAATGCAATTTCTGTGTTTCATCAACACTCTGATAGTCCACAGATTACAGAATGCCTGCAGATGTGCATCGGAATCTACCACTGGTCTCCCAGGGATCGATAAAAGGGTAGACTGTTTGAGACATTACTAACATGTAGGCAAGAGCGCATGGTGACTCTTGTATTCAATCCCGATGCAATATCTGGTTTTCATCAACACTTTGAAGGTCCACAGATAACAGAATGCATCCAAATATGCATCAGAAACTACTACTGGTCTTCCAGGGAACGATCAAAGCGTCGACTATTTGAGACATTACTCCCTTGGAGGAAAGTGAGCATGGTGACTGTTGTATTCAATCCCAATGCAATTTCTGTGTTTCATCAACACTCTGATAGTCCACAGATTACAGAATGCCACCAGAAGTACATCGGAAACTACTACTCGTTTTCCAGGGAACGATCAAAGCGTAGACTGTTTGAGACATTACTCCCGTGGAGGAAAGTGCGCATGGTGACTGTTGTATTCAATCCCGAAGCAATTTCTGTGTTCCATCAACACTCTGATAGTCCACTGATTACAGAATGCCTATAGATGTGCATCGGAAACTACTTCTGGTCTCCCAGGGAACGATCAAAGCGTAGCCTGTTTGAGACATTACTCCCATGGAGGAAAGTGCGCATGGTGACTGTTGTATTCAATCCCGATGCAATTTCTGTGTTTCAGCAACACTACGATAGTCCACAGATTACACAATGCCTCCAGATGTGCATCGGAATCTACTACTGGCCTTGCAGGGAACTCAAAGCGTAGACTGTTTGAGACATTACTCCCGTGGAGGAATGTGCGCATGGTGACTGTTGTATTCAATCCCGATGCAATTTCAGTGTTTCATCAACACTCTGATAATCCACAGACAACAGAATGCCACCAGATGTGCATCGGAAACTACTACTGGTCTTCCAGGGAACAAACAAAGAGGACACTGTTTGAGACATTACTCCCGTGGAGGAAAGTGCGCATTGTGCCTCTTGTATTTAATCCTAATGCAATTTCTGTGTTTCATCAACACTCTGATTGTCCACAGATTACAGAATGCCTGCAGATGTGCATCGGAATCTACCACTGGTCTCCCAGGGAACAATAAAAACGTAGACTGTTTGAGACATTACTAACATGTAGGCAAGAGCGCATGGTGACTCTTGTATTCAATCCCGATGCAATATCTGGGTTTCATCAACACTTTGAAGGTCCACAGATAACGGAATGCATCCAAATATGCATCGGAAACTACTACTGGTCTTCCAGGGAACGATCAAAGCGTCGACTATTTGAGACATTTCTCCCATGGAGCAAAGTGCGCATGCTGAGTGTTGTATTCAATCCCGATGCAATTTCTGTGTTTCATCAACACTCTGATAGACCACAGATTAAGGAGTGCCACCAGATGTGCATCAGAAACTACTACTGGTCTTCCAGGGAACGAATAAAACGTAGGCTGTTTGAGACATTACTCCTGTGGAATGAAGTGCGCATGGTGACTGTTGTATTCAATCCCAATACAATTTCTGTGTTTCATCAACACACTGATAGTCCACAGATTACAGAATGCCACCAGATGTACATTCGGAAACTACTACTCGTTTTCCAGGGAACGATCAAAGCGTAGACTGTTTGAGACATTACTCCCGTGGAGGAAAGTGCTTATGGTGACTGTTGTATTCAATCCCGATGCAATTTCTGTGTTCCATCAACACTCTGATAGTCCACTGATTACAGAATGCCTCCAGATGTGCATCGGAAACTACTTCTGGTCTCCCAGGGAACGATCAAAGCGTAGCCTCTTTGAGACATTACTCCCATGGAGGAAAGTGCGCTTGGTGACTGTTGTATTCAATCCCGATGCAATTTCTGTGTTTCATCAACACTACGATAGTCCACAGATTACACAATGCCTCCAGATGTGCATCGGAATCTACTACTGGTCTTGCAGGGAACTCAAAGCGTAGACTGTTTGAGACATTACTCCCATGGAGGAAAGTGCGCATGGTGACTGTTGTATTCATTCCCGATGCAATTTCTGTGTTTCATTAACACTCTGATGCTCCACAGATTACAGAATGCCTCCAGATGTGCATCGGAAACTACTACTGGTCTTCCAGGGAACGATCAAAGCGTAGACTGTTTGAGACATTACTAACATGTAGGCAAGTGCGCATAGTGACTGTTGATTTCAATCCCGATGCAATTTCTCTGTTTCATCAACACTTTGAAGGTCCACAGATTACAGAATGCATCCAAATGTGCATCGGAAAATACTACTGGTCTTCCAGGGAACGATCAAATCGTAGAATCTATGAGACATTACTCCCATGGAGGAAAGTGCACATGGTGACTGTTGTATACAATCCCGATGCAATTTCTGTGTTTCAGCAACACTCTGATAGTCCACAGATTACAGAATGCCAAAAGATGTGCATGGGAAACTACTACTGGTCTTCCAGTGAACGATCAAAGCGTAGACTGTTTGAGACATTACTCCCGTGGAGGAAAGTGCACGTGGTGACTGTTGAATTCAATCCCAATGCAATTTCCGTGTTTCATCAACACTCTGATAGTCCACAGTTTACAGAATGCCACCAGACGTGCATCGGAAACTACTACTGGTCTTCAAGGGAACGATCAAAGCGTAGACTGTTAGAGACATTACTCCTGTGGAGTAAAGTGCGCATGGTGACTGTTGTATTCAATCCCGATGCAGTTTCTGTGTTCCATCAACACTCTGATAGTCCACAGATTACAGAATGCTTCAAGATGTGCATCGGAAACTACTTCTGGTCTTCCAGGGAACGATGAAAGCGTAGACTGTTTGAGACACTACTCCCATGGAGGAAAGTGCGCATGGTGACTGTTGTATTCAATCCCGATGCAATTTTTGTGTTTCATCAACACTCTGATAGTCCACAGATTACAGAATGCCTCCAGATGTGCATCGGAAACTACTACTGGTTTTCCAGGGAACGATCAAAGCGTAGACTGTTTGAGACATTACTCCCATGGAGGAAAGTGCGCATGGTGACTGTTGTATTCAATCCCGATATAATTTCTGTGTTCCATCAACACCCTGATAGTCCACAGATTAAGGAATGACACCAGATGTGCATCGGAAACTACTAGTGGTCTTCCAGGGAACGATCAAAGCGCAGAATGTTTGAGACTTTACTCTTGTGGAGGAAAGTGCGCTTGGTGACTCTTGTATTCAATCCAAATGCAATTTCAGTGTTTCATCAACACTCTGATAATCCACAGACAACAGAATGCCACCAGATGTGCATCGGAAACTACTACTGGTCTTCCAGGTAACGAACAAAGAGTGGACTGTTTGAGACATTACTCCCGTGGAGGAAAGTGCGCATGGTGACTGTTGTATTCAATCCCGATGCATTTTCTGTGTTTCATCAACACTCTGATATTCCACAGATTGCAGAATGCTTCCAGATGTGCATCGGAAACTACTACTGGTCTTCCAGGGAACGATCAAAGCGTAGACTGTTTGAGACACTACTCCCATGGAGGAAAGTGAGCATGGTGACTGTTGTATTCAATCCCGATATAATTTCTGTGTTTCATCAACACTCCGATACTCCACAGATTACAGAATGCCTCCAGATATGCATCAGAAACTACTACTGGTCTTCCTGGGAACGATCAAAGAGTAGACTGTTAGAGACATTACTCCCATGTAGGGAAGTGCGCATGGTGACTGTTGTATTCAATCCCGATGCAAGTTCTGTGTTTCATCAACACTTTGAAGGTCCACAGTTTACAAAATGCATCCAGATGTGCATCGGAAACTACTACTGGTCTTCCAGGGAACGATCAAAGCGTAGACTGTTTGAGAAATTACTCCCATGGCGGAGAGTGGTCATGGTGACTGTTGTATTCAATTCCGATGCAATTACTGTTTTTCACCAACACTCTGATAGTCCACAGATTGCAGAATGCCTCCAGATGTGCATCGAAACTACTACTGGTCTTCCAGGGAACGATCAAAGCGTAGACTGTTTGAGACACTACTCCCATGGAGGAAAGTGCGCATGGTGACTCTTCTATTCAATCCCGATGCAATTTCTGTGCTTCATCAACACTCTGATAGTCCACAGATTAAGGAATGCCACCAGATGTGCATCGGAAACTACTACTGGTCTTCCAGGTAACGAACAAAGCGTAGACTGTTTGAGACAATACTCCTGTCGAGGAAAGTGCGCAAGGTAACTGTTGTATTCAATCCCTATGCAATTTCTGTGTTTCATCAACACTCAGTTAGTCCACAGATTTCAGAATGCCTCCAGATGTGCATCGGAAACTGCTACTGGTCTTCCAGGGAACGATCAAAGCGTAGACTGTTTGAGACATTACTCCCATGGAGGAAAGTGCGCATGCTGATTGTTGTATTCAAAGCCGATGCAATTTCTGAGTTTCATCAACCCTCTGATAGTCCACAGATTACAGAATGCCACGAGACGTACATCGGAAACTACTACTGGTCTTCCAGAGAATGATCAAAGCGTAGACTGTTTGAGACATTACTCCCGTGGAGGAAAGTGCGCATGGTGACTGTTGTATTCAATCCTAATGCAATTTCTGTGTTTCATCAACACTCTGATAGTCCACAGATTACAGAATGATTCCAGATGTGCATCGGAACCTACCACTGGTCTCCCAGGGAACGATAAAGCGTAGACTGTTTGAGACATTACTACCATGTAGGCAAGTGCGCATGGTGACTGTTGTATTTAATCCCGATGCAATGTCTGGGTTTCATCAACACTTTGAAGGTCCACAGATAACAGAATGCACCCAAATATGCATCGGAAACTACTACTGGTCTTCCAGGAAACGATCAAAGCGTAGACTGTTTGAGACACTACTCCCACGGGGGAAAGTGCGCAAGGTGACTGTTGTATTCAATCCCGATGCAATTTCTGTGTTTCATCAACACTCTGATAGTCCACAGATTACAGAATGCCAAAAGATGTGCATCGGAAACTACTACTGGTCTTCCAGTGAACGATCAAAGCGTAAAATGTTTGAGACATTACTCCCGTGGAGGAAAGTGCGCATGGTGACTGTTGAATTCAATCCCAACGAAATTTCTGTGTTTCATCAACACTCTGATAGTCCACAGATTACAGAATGCCACCAGACGTACATCGGGAACTACTACTGGTCTTCCAGGGAACGATCAAAGCGTAGACTGTTTGAGACATTACTCCCGTGGAGGAAAGTGCGCATGGTGACTGTTGTATTCAATCCCGATGCAATTTCTGTGTTCCATCAACACTCTGATAGTCCACAGATTACAGAATGCCTCCAGATGTGCATCGGAAACTACTTCTGGTCTTCCAGGGAACGATGAAAGCGTAGACTGTTTGAGACACTACTCCCATGGAGGAAAGTGCGCATGGTGACTGTTGTACTCAATCCCGATGCAATTTTTGTGTTTCATCAACACTCTGATAGTCCACAGATTACAGAATGCCTCCAGATGTGCATCGGAAACTACTACTGGTTTTCCAGGGAACGATCAAAGCGTAGACTGTTTGAGACATTACTCCCATGGAGGAAAGTGCGCATGGTGACTGTTGTATTCAATCCCGATATAATTTCTGTGTTCCATCAACACCCTGATAGTCCACAGATTAAGGAATGACACCAGATGTGCATCGGAAACTACTAGTGGTCTTCCAGGGAACGATCAAAGCGCAGAATGTTTGAGACTTTACTCTTGTGGAGGAAAGTGCGCTTGGTGACTCTTGTATTCAATCCAAATGCAATTTCAGTGTTTCATCAACACTCTGATAATCCACAGACAACAGAATGCCACCAGATGTGCATCGGAAACTACTACTGGTCTTCCAGGTAACGAACAAAGAGTGGACTGTTTGAGACATTACTCCCGTGGAGGAAAGTGCGCATGGTGACTGTTGTATTCAATCCCGATGCATTTTCTGTGTTTCATCAACACTCTGATATTCCACAGATTGCAGAATGCTTCCAGATGTGCATCGGAAACTACTACTTGTCTTCCAGGGAACGATCAAAGCGTAGACTGTTTGAGACACTACTCCCATGGAGGAAAGTGAGCATGGTGACTGTTGTATTCAATCCCGATATAATTTCTGTGTTTCATCAACACTCCGATACTCCACAGATTACAGAATGCCTCCAGATATGCATCAGAAACTACTACTGGTCTTCCTGGGAACGATCAAAGAGTAGACTGTTAGAGACATTACTCCCAAGTAGGGAAGTGCGCACGGTGACTGTTGTATTCAATCCCGATGCAAGTTCTGTGTTTCATCAACACTTTGAAGGTCCACAGTTTACAAAATGCATCCAGATGTGCATCGGAAACTACTACTGGTCTTCCAGGGAACGATCAAAGCGTAGACTGTTTGAGAAATTACTCCCATGGCGGAGAGTGGTCATGGTGACTGTTGTATTCAATTCCGATGCAATTACTGTTTTTCACCAACACTCTGATAGTCCACAGATTGCAGAATGCCTCCAGATGTGCATCGAAACTACTACTGGTCTTCCAGGGAACGATCAAAGCGTAGACTGTTTGAGACACTACTCCCATGGAGGAAAGTGCGCATGGTGACTCTTCTATTCAATCCCGATGCAATTTCTGTGCTTCATCAACACTCTGATAGTCGACAGATTAAGGAATGCCACCAGATGTGCATCGGAAACTACTACTGGTCTTCCAGGTAACGAACAAAGCGTAGACTGTTTGAGACAATACTCCTGTCGAGGAAAGTGCGCAAGGTAACTGTTGTATTCAATCCCTATGCAATTTCTGTGTTTCATCAACACTCAGTTAGTCCACAGATTTCAGAATGCCTCCGGATGTGCATCGGAAACTGCTACTGGTCTTCCAGGGAACGATCAAAGCGTAGACTGTTTGAGACATTACTCCCATGGAGGAAAGTGCGCATGCTGTTTGTTGTATTCAAAGCCGATGCAATTTCTGAGTTTCATCAACCCTCTGATAGTCCACAGTTTACAGAATGCCACGAGACGTACATCGGAAACTACTACTGGTCTTCCAGGGAATGATCAAAGCGTAGACTGTTTGAGACATTACTCCCGTGGAGGAAAGTGCGCATGGTGACTGTTGTATTCAATCCTAATGCAATTTCTGTGTTTCATCAACACTCTGATAGTCCACAGATTACAGAATGATTCCAGATGTGCATCGGAACCTACCACTGGTCTCCCAGGGAACGATAAAGCGTAGACTGTTTGAGACATTACTACCATGTAGGCAAGTGCGCATGGTGACTGTTGTATTCAATCCCGATGCAATTTCTGTGTTCCATCAACACTCTGATAGTCCACAGATTACAGAATGCCTCCAGATGTGCATCGGAAACTACTTCTGGTCTTCCAGGGAACGATCAAAGCGTAGACTGTTTGAGATATTACTCATGTGGAGGAATGTGCGCATGGTGACTGTTGTATTCAATCCCGATGCAGATTCTGTGTTTCATCAACACTCTGATAATCCACAGATTACAGAATGCCAACAGATGTGCATCGGAAACTACTACTGATCTTCCAGGGAACGATCAAAGCGTAGACTGTTTGAGACATTACTCCCGTGGAGGAAAGTGAGCATGGGACTGTTGTATTCAATCCCGATGACATTTCTGTGTTTCATCAACACTGTGATAGTCCACAGATTGCAGAATGCTACCAGATGTGCATCGGAAACTACTACTGGTCTTCCAGGGAACAATCAAAGCGTAGAGTGTTTGAGACACTACTCCCATGGAGGAATGTACAAATGGTGACTGTTGTATTCAATCCCGATGCAATTTCTGTGTTTGATCAACACTCTGATACTCCACAGATTACAGAATGCCTCCAGATGTGCATCGGAAACTACTACTGGTCTTCCAGGGAACGAACAAAGAGTGGACTGTTTGAGACATTACTCCCGTGGAGGAAAGTGCGCATGGTGACTGTTGTATTTAATCCCGATGCATTTTCTGTGTTTCATCAGCACTCTGATATTCCACAGATTGCAGAATGCTTCCAGATGTGCATCGGAAACTACTACTGGTCTTCCAGGGAACGATCAAAGCGTAGACTGTTTGAGACACTACTCCCATGGAGGAAAGTGAGCATGGTGACTGTTGTATTCAATCCCGATATAATTTCTGTGTTTCATCAACACTCCTATACTCCACAGATTACAGAATGCCCCAAGATGTGCATCAGAAACTACTACTGGTCTTCCTGGGAACGATCAAAGAGTAGACTGTTAGAGACATTACTCCCATGGAGGAAAGTGCGCATGGTGACTCTTGTATTCAATCCCAATGCAATTTCTGTGCTTCATCAACACTCAGTTAGTCCACAGATTTCAGAATGCCTCCAGATGTGCATCGGAAATTACTACTGGCCTTCCAGGGAACGATGAAAGCGTAGACTGTTTGAGATATTACTCCCGTGGAGGAAAGTGCGCATGGTGACTGTTGTATTCAATCCCGATGCAATATCTGTGTTCCAACAACACTCTGATAGTCCACAATTACAGAATGCCTCCAGATGTGCATCGGAAACTACTTCTGGTCTTCCAGGGAACGATCAAAGCGTAGACTCTTTGAGATATTACTCCTGTGGAGGAATGTGCGCATGGTGACTGTTGTATTCAATCCCGATGCAATTTCTGTGTTTCATCAACACTCTGATAATCCACAGATTACAGAATGCCAAAAGATGTGCATCGGAAACTACTACTGATCATCCAGGGAACGATCAAAGCGTAGACTGTTTGAGACATTACTAACATATAGGCAAGTGCGCATGGTGACTGTTGTATTCAATCCCGATGCAATTTCTATGTTTCATCAACACTTTGAAAGTCCACAGATTACAGAATGCATCCAGATGTGCATCGGAAACTACTACTGGTCTTCCAGGGAACGATCAAAGCGTAGACTATTTGAGACATTACTCCCATGGAGGGAAGTGCGCATGGTGACTGTTGTATTCAATCCCGATGCAATTTCTGTGTTTCATCAACACTCTGATAGTCCACAGATTACAGAATGTCTCCAGATGTTCATCGGAAACTACTTCTGGTCTTCCAGGGAACGATCAAAGCGTAGACTGTTTGAGACACTACTCCCATGGAGGAAAGTGCGCATGGTGAATGTTGTATTCAATCCCGATGCAATTTCTGTGTTTCATCAACACTCTGATAGTCCACAGATAACCGAATGCCTCCAGATGTGCATCGGAAACTACTACTGGTCTTCCAGGGAACGATCAAAGCGTAGACTGTTTGAGACATTACTAATATGTGGCAAGTGTGCGTGGTGATTGTTGTATTCAATCCCGATGCAATTTCTATGTTTCATCAACACTTTGAAAGTCAACAGATTACAGAATGCATCCAGATGTGCATCGGAAACTACTACTGGTCTTCCAGGGAACGATCAAAGCGTAGACTATTTGAGACATTTCTCCCATGGAGGAAAGTGCGCATGGTGGCTGTTGTATTCAATCCCGATGCAATTTCTGTGTTTCATCAACACTCTGATAGTCCACAGATTACAGAATGCCTCCAGATGTTCATCGGAAACTACTTCTGGTCTTCCAGGGAACGATCAAATCGTAGACTGTTTGAGACATTACTCCCATGGAGGAAAGTGCGCATGGTGACTATTGTATTCAATCCCGATGCTATTTCTGTGTTTCATTAACACTCTGATATTCCACAGATTACAGAATGCCTAGACATGTGCATCGGAAACTACCACTGGTCTTCCGGGGAACGATCAAAGCGTAGACTGTTTGAGACATTACTAACATATAGGAGAGTGCGCACGGTGACTGTTGTATTCAATCCCGATGCAATATCTGGGTTTGATCAACACTCTGTAACTCCACAGATCACTGAATGCCTCCAGATGTGCATCGGAAACTACTACTGGTCTTCCTGGGAACGATCAAAGCGTAGACTGTTTGAGACACTACTCCCACGAGGGAAAGTGCGCATGGTGACTGTTGTATTCAATCCCGATGCAATTATTGTGTTTCATCAACACTCTGATAGTCCACAGATTACAGAATGCCTCCAGATGTGCATCGGAAACTACTACTGGTCTTCCAGGGATTTCAAAGCGTAGACTGTTTGAGACATTACTCCCATGGAGGAAAGTGCGCATGGTGACTGTTGTTTTCAAACCCATTGCAATTTCTGTGTTTTATCAACACTCAGTTAGTCCACAGATTTCAGAATGCCTACAGATGTGCATCGGAAACTACTACTGGTCTTCCAGGGAACGATCAAATCGTAGACTGTTTGAGACATTACTCCCATGGAGGAAAGTGCGCATGGTGACTATTGTATTCAATCCCGATGCTATTTCTGTGTTTCATTAACACTCTGATAGTCCACAGATTACAGAATGCCTAGACATGTGCATCGGAAACTACCACTGGTCTTCCGGGGAACGATCAAAGCGTACACTGTTTGAGACATTACTAACATATAGGCAAGTGCGCATGGTGACTGATGTATTCAATCCCGATGCAATTTCTATGTTTCATCAACGCTTTGAAAGTCCACAGATTAATTAGTGCCACCAGATGTGCATCGGAAACTACTACTGGTCTTCCAGGGAACGATCAAAGCGTAGACTACTTGAGACATTACTATCATGGAGGAAAGTGAGCATGGTGACTGTTGTATTCAATCCCGATGCAATTTCTGTGTTTCATCAACACTCTGATAGTCCACAGATTACAGAATGCCTCCAGATGTGCATCGGAAACTACTTCTGGTCTTCCAGGGAACGATCAAAGCGTAGACTGTTTGAGACATTACTCCCATGGAGGAAAGTGCGAATGGTGACTGTTGTATGCAATCCCGATGAAATTTCTGTGTTTCATCAACACTGTGATAGTCCACAGATTGCAGAATGCTTCCAGATGTGCATCGGAGACTACTACTGGTCTTCCAGGGAACAATCAAATCGTAGACTGTTTGAGACAATACTCCCATGGAGGAAAGTACGCATGGTGACTGTTGAATTCAATCCCGATGCAATATCTGTGTTTGATCAACACTCTGATACTCCCCAGATTACAGAATGCCTCCAGATGTGCATCGGAAACTACCACTGGTCTTCCAGGGAACGATCAAAGCGTAGACTGTTTGAGACATTACTAACATGTGGCAAGTGCGCATGGTGATTGTTGTATTCAATCCTGATGCAATTTCTAAGTTTCATCAACACTTTGATGGTCCACAGATTACAGAATGCCAAAAGATGTGCATCGGAAACTACTACTGGTCTTCCAGGGAACGATCCAAACGTAGACTATTTGAGACATTACTCCCATGGAGGAAAGTGCGCATGGTGACTGTTGTATTCAATCCCGATGCAATTTCTGTGTTTCATCAACACTCAGTTAGTCCACAGATTTCAGAATGCCTCCAGATGTGCATCGGAAACTACTACTGGTCTTCCAGGGAACGATCAAAGCGTAGACAGTTTGAGTCATTACTCCCATGGAGGAAAGTGCGCATAGTGACTGTTATATTCAATCCCGATGCAATTTCTGTGTTTCATCAACACTCTGATACTCAACAGATTACAAAATGCCTCCAGATGTGCATCGGAAACTACTACTGGTCTTCCTGGGAACGATCAAAACGTAGACTATTTGAGACACTACTCCCACGGAGGAAAGTGCGCATGGTGACTGTTGTATTCAATCCCGATGCAATTTCTGTGTTTCATCAACACTCTGATAGTCCACAGATTGCAGAATGCTACCAGATGTGCATCGGAAACTACTACTGGTCTTCCAGGGAACAATCAAAGCGTAGAGTGTTTGAGACACTACTCCCATGGAGGAATGTACGCATGGTGACTGTTGTATTCAATCCTGATGCAATTTCTGTGTTTGATCAACACTCTGATACTCCACAGATTACAGAATGCCATCAGACGTGCATCGGAAACTACTACTGGTCTTCCAGGGAACGATCAAAGCGTAGACAATTTGAGACATTACTCCCATGGAGGAAAGTGCGCATGGTGACTGTTGTATTCAATCCCGATGACATTTCTGTGTTTCATCAACACTGTGATAGTCCACAGATTGCAGAATGCTACCAGATGTGCATCGGAAACTACTACTGGTCTTCCAGGGAACAATCAAAGCGTAGAGTGTTTGAGACACTACTCCCATGGAGGAATGTACGCATGGTGACTGTTGTATTCAATCCCGATGCAATTTCTGTGTTTGATCAACACTCTGATACTCCACAGATTACAGAATGCCTCTAGATGTGCATCGGAAACTACTACTGGACTTCAAGGGAACGATCAAAGCGTAGACTGTTTGAGACCCTACTCCCACGGGGGAAAGTGCGCATGGTGACTGTTGTATTCAATCCCGATGCAATTTCGTTGTTTCATCAACACTCTGATAGTCCACAGATTACAGAATGCCTCCAGATGTGCATCGGAAACTACTACTGGTCTTCCAGGGAACTCAAAGCGTAGACTGTTTGAGACATTACTCCCATGGAGGAAAGTGCGCAAGGTGACAGTTGTTTTCAATCCCATTGCAGTTTCTGTGTTTTATCAACACTCAGTTAGTCCACAGATATCAGAATGCCTACAGATGTGCATCGGAAACTACTCCTGGTCTTCCAGGGAACGACCAAATCGTAGACTGTTTGAGACATTACTCCCATGGAGGAAAGTGCGCATGGTGACTATTGTATTCATTCCCGATGCAATTTCTGTGTTTCATCAACACTCTGATAGTCCACAGATTACAGAATGCCTCCAGATGTGCATCGGAAACTACCACTGGTCTTCCAGGGAACGATCAAAGCGTAGACTGTTTGAGACATTACTAACATATAGGAGAGTACGCATGGTGACTGTTGTATTCAATCCCGATGCAATATCTGGGTTTGATCAACACTCTGAAACTCCACAGATCACTGAATGCCTCCAGATGTGCATCGGAAACTACTACTGGTCTTCCAGGGAACGATCAAATCGTAAACTGTTTGAGACATTACTCCCATGGAGGAAAGTGCGCATGGTGACTATTGTATTCAATCCCGATGCTATTTCTGTGTTTCATCAACACTCTGATAGTCCACATATTACAGAATGCCTCCAGATGTGCATCGGAAACTACCACTGGTCTTCCAGGGAACGATCAAAGCGTAGACTGTTTGAGACATTACTAACATATAGGCAAGTGCGCATGGTGACTGTTGTATTCAATCCCGATGCAATTTCTATGTTTCATCAACACTTTGAAAGTCCACAGATTACAGAATGCATCCAGATGTGCATCGGAAACTACTACTGGTCTTCCAGGGAACGATCAAAGCGTAGACTATTTGAGACATTACTCCCATGGAGGAAAGTGTGCATGGTGACTGTTGTATTCAATCCCGATGCAATTTCTGTGTTTCATCAACACTCTGATAATCCACAGATTACAGAATGCATCCAGATGTGCATCGGAAACTACTACTGGTCTTCCAGGGAACGATCAAAGCGTAGACTGTTTGAGACACTACTCCCATGGAGGAAAGTGCGCATGGTGACTGTTGTATTCAATCCCGATGCAATTATTGTGTTTCATCAACACTCTGATAGTCCACAGATTACAGAATGCCTCCAGATGTGCATCGGAAACTACTACTGGTCTTCCAGGGAACTCAAAGCGTAGACTGTTTGAGACATTAATCCCATGGAGGAAAGTGCGCATGGTGACTGTTGTTTTCAATCCCATTGCAATTTCTGTGTTTTATCAACACTCAGTTAGTCCACAGATTTCAGAATGCCTACAGATGTGCATCGGAAACTACCACTGGTCTTCCAGGGAACGATCAAAGCGTAGACTGTTTGAGACATTACTAACATGTGGCAAGTGCGCATGGTGATTGTTGTATTCAATCCCGATGCAATTTCTATGTTTCATCAACACTTTGATGGTCCACAGATTACAGAATGCATGCAGATGTGCATCGGAAACTACTACTGGTCTTCCAGGGAACGATCCAAACGTAAACTATTTGAGACATTACTCCCATGGAGGAAAGTGCGCATGGTGACTGTTGTATTCAATCCCGATGCAATTTCTGTGTTTCATCAACACTCAGTTAGTCCACAGATTTCAGAATGCCTCCAGATGTGCATCGGAAACTACTACTGGTCTTCCAGGGAACGATCAAAGCGTAGACTGTTTGAGTCATTACTCCCATGGAGGAAAGTGCGCATAGTGACTGTTATATTCAATCCCGATGCAATTTCTGTGTTTCATTAACACTCTGATACTCAACAGATTACAGAATGCCTCCAGATGTGCATCGGAAACTACTACTGGTCACCCTGGGAACGATCAAAACGTAGACTATTTGAGACACTACTCCCATGGAGGAAAGTGCGCATGGTGACGGTTGTATTCAATCCCGATGCAATTTCTGTGTTTCATCAACACTCTGATAGTCCACAGATTACAGAATGCCTCCAGATGTGCATCGGAAACTACTACTGGTCTTCCAGGGAACTCAAAGCGTAGACTCTTTGAGACATTACTCCCATGGAGGAAAGTGCGCATGGTGACTGTTGTATTCAATCCCGATGCAATTTCTGCGTTTCATCAACACTCTGATAGTCCGCAGTTTACAGAATGCCTCTAGATGTGCATCGGAAGCTACTACTGGTGTTCCTGGGAACGATCAAAGCGTAGACTGTTAGAGACATTACTCCCATGAAGGAAAGTGCCCATGGTGACTGTTGTATTCAATCCCGATGCAATTTCTATGTTTCATCAACACTTTGAAAGTCAACAGATTACAGAATGCATCCAGATGTGCATCGGAAACTACTACTGGTCTTCCAGGGAACGATCAAAGCGTAGACTATTTGAGACATTACTCCCATGGAGGAAAGTGCGCATGGTGACTGTTGTATTCAATCCCGATGCAATTTCTGTGTTTCATCAACACTCTGATAGTCCACAGATTACAGAATGCCTCCAGATGTTCATCGGAAACTACTTCTGGTCTTCCAGGGAACGATCAAAGCGTAGACTGTTTGAGACACTACTCCCATGGAGGAAAGTGCGCATGGTGAATGTTGTATTCAATCCCGATGCAATTTCTGTGTTTCATCAACACTCTGATAGTCCACAGATTACAGAATGCCAAAAGATGTGCATCGGAAACTACTACTGGTCTTCCAGGGAACGATCAAAGCGTAGACTGTTTGAGACAATACTCCCATTTAGGAAAGTGCGCATAGTGACTGTTGTATTCAATTCCAAAGCAATTTCTGTGTTTCATCAACACTTAGTTAGTCCACAGATTTCAGAATGGCTCCAGATGTGCATCGGAAACTACTACTGGTCTTCCAGGGAACGATCAAAGCGTAGACTGTTTGAGACATTACTCCCATGGAGGAAAGTGCGCATGGTGACTGTTGTATTCAATCCCGATGAAATTTCTGTGTTCCATCAACACTGTGATAGTCCACAGATTACAGAATGCATCCAGATGTGCATCGGAAACGACTACTGCTCTTCCAGGGAACGATCAAATCGTAAACTGTTTGAGACATTACTCCCATGGAGGAAAGTGCGCATGGTGACTATTGTATTCAATCCCGATGCTATTTCTGTATTTCATCAACACTCTGATAGTCCACAGATTACAGAATGCCTCCAGATGTGCATCGGAAACTACCACTGGTCTTCCAGGGAACGATCAAAGCGTAGACTGTTTGAGACATTACTAACATATAGGCAAGTGCGCATGGTGACTGTTGTATTCAATCCCGATGCAATATCTATGTTTCATCAACACTTTGAAAGTCCACAGATTACAGAATGCATCCAGATGTGCATCGGAAACTACTACTGGTCTTCCAGGGAACGATCAAAGCGTAGACTATTTGAGACATTACTCCCATGGAGGAAAGTGTGCATGGTGACTGTTGTATTCAATCCCGATGCAATTTCTGTGTTTCATCAACACTCTGATAATCCACAGATTACAGAATGCATCCAGATGTGCATCGGAAACTACTACTGGTCTTCCAGGGAACGATCAAAGCGTAGACTGTTTGAGACACTACTCCCATGGAGGAAAGTGCGCATGGTGACTGTTGTATTCAATCCCGATGCAATTATTGTGTTTCATCAACACTCTGATAGTCCACAGATTACAGAATGCCTCCAGATGTGCATCGGAAACTACTACTGGTCTTCCAGGGAACTCAAAGCGTAGACTGTTTGAGACATTACTCCCATGGAGGAAAGTGCGCATGGTGACTGTTGTTTTCAATCCCATTGCAATTTCTGTGTTTTATCAACACTCAGTTAGTCCACAGATTTCAGAATGCCTACAGATGTGCATCGAAAACTACCACTGGTCTTCCAGGGAACGATCAAAGCGTAGACTGTTTGAGACATTACTAACATGTGGCAAGTGCGCATGGTGATTGTTGTATTCAATCCCGATGCAATTTCTATGTTTCATCAACACTTTGATGGTCCACAGATTACAGAATGCATGCAGATGTGCATCGGAAACTACTACTGGTCTTCCAAGGAACGATCCAATCGTAGACTATTTGAGACATTACTCCCATGGAGGAAAGTGCGCATGGTGACTGTTGTATTCAATCCCGATGCAATTTCTGTGTTTCATCAACACTCAGTTAGTCCACAGATTTCAGAATGCCTCCAGATGTGCATCGGAAACTACTACTGGTCTTCCAGGGAACGATCAAAGCGTAGACTGTTTGAGTCATTACTCCCATGGAGGAAAGTGCGCATAGTGTCTGTTATATTCAATCCCGATGCAATTTCTGTGTTTCATCAACACTCTGATACTCAACAGATTACAGAATGCCTCCAGATGTGCATCGGAAACTACTACTGGTCACCCTGGGAACGATCAAAACGTAGACTATTTGAGACACTACTCCCATGGAGGAAAGTGCGCATGGTGACTGTTGTATTCAATCCCGATGCAATTTCTGTGTTTCATCAACACTCTGATAGTCCACAGATTACAGAATGCCTCCAGATGTGCATCGGAAACTACTACTGGTCTTCCAGGGAACTCAAAGCGTAGACTCTTTGAGACATTACTCCCATGGAGGAAAGTGCGCATGGTGACTGTTGTATTCAATCCCGATGCAATTTCTGCGTTTCATCAACACTCTGATAGTCCGCAGTTTACAGAATGCCTCTAGATGTGCATCGGAAGCTACTACTGGTCTTCCAGGGAACGATCAAAGCGTAGACTATTTGAGACATTACTCCCATGGAGGAAAGTGAGCATGGTGACTGTTGTATTCAATCCCGATGCAATTTCTGTGTTTCATCAACACTCTGATAGTCCACAGATTACAGAATGCCTCCAGATGTGCATCGGAAACTACTTCTGGTCTTCCAGGGAACGATCAAAGCGTAGACTGTTTGAGACATTACTCCCATGGAGGAAAGTGCGCATGGTGACTGTTGTATGCAATCCCGATGAAATTTCTGTGTTTCATCAACACTGTGATAGTCCACAGATTGCAGAATGCTTCCAGATGTGCATCGGAAACTACTACTGGTCTTCCAGGGAACAATCAAAGCGTAGACAGTTTGAGACAATACTCCCATGGAGGAAAGTACGCATGGTGACTGTTGAATTCAATCCCGATGCAATTTCTGTGTTTGATCAACACTCTGATACTCCCCAGATTACAGAATGCCTCCAGATGTGCATCGGAAACTACCACTGGTCTTCCAGGGAACGATCAAAGCGTAGACTGTTTGAGACATTACTAACATGTGGCAAGTGCGCATGGTGATTGTTGTACTCAATCCTGATGCAATTTCTAAGTTTCATCTACACTTTGATGGTCCACAGATTACAGAATGCATCCAGATGTGCATCGGAAACTACTACTGGTCTTCCAGGGAACGATCCAAACGTAGACTATTTGAGACATTACTCCCATGGAGGAAAGTGCGCATGGTGACTGTTGTATTCAATCCCGATGCAATTTCTGTGTTTCATCAACACTCAGTTAGTCCACAGATTTCAGAATGCCTCCAGATGTGCATCGGAAACTACTACTGGTCTTCCAGGGAACGATCAAAGCGTAGACTGTTTGAGTCATTACTCCCATGGAGGAAAGTGCGCATAGTGACTGTTATATTCAATCCCGATGCAATTTCTGTGTTTCATCAACACTCTGATACTCAACAGATTACAGAATGCCTCCAGATGTGCATCGGAAACTACTACTGGTCTTCCTGGGAACGATCAAAACGTAGACTATTTGAGACACTACTCCCATGGAGGAAAGTGCGCATGGTGACTGTTGTATTCAATCCCGATGCAGTATCTGTGTTTCATCAACACTCTGATAGTCCACAGATTACGGAATGCCTCCAGATGTGCATCGGAAACTACTACTGGTCTTCCAGGGAACTCAAAGCGTAGACTCTTTGAGACATTACTCCCATGGAGGAAGGTGCGCATGGTGACTGTTGTATTCAATCCCGATGCAATTTCTGCGTTTCATCAACACTCTGATAGTCCGCAGTTTACAGAATGCCTCTAGATGTGCATCGGAAGCTACTACTGGTGTTCCTGGGAACGATCAAAGCGTAAATGTTAGAGACATTACTCCCATGAAGGAAAGTGCCCATGGTGACTGTTGTATTCAATCCCGATGCAATTTCTATGTTTCGTCAACACTTTGAAAGTCAACAGATTACAGAATGCATCCAGATGTGCATCGGAAACTACTACTGGTCTTCCAGGGAACGATCAAAGCGTAGACTATTTGAGACATTACTCCCATGGAGGGAAGTGCGCATGGTGACTGTTGTATTCAATCCCGATGCAATTTCTGTGTTTCATCAACACTCTGATAGTCCACAGATTACAGAATGCCTCCAGATGTTCATCGGAAACTACTTCTGGTCTTCCAGGGAACGATCAAAGCGTAGACTGTTTGAGACACTACTCCCATGGAGGAAAGTGCGCATGGTGATTGTTGTATTCAATCCCGATGCAATTTCTGTGTTTCATCAACACTCTGATAGTCCACAGATAACCGAATGCCTCCAGATGTGCATCGGAAACTACTACTGGTCTTCCAGGGTACGATCAAAGCGTAGACTGTTTGAGACAATACTCCCATTTAGGAAAGTGCGCATAGTGACTGTTGTATTCAATTCCATTGCAATTTCTGGGTTTCATCAACACTTACTTAGCCCACAGATTTCAGAATGGCTCCAGATGTGCATCGGAAACTACTACTGGTCTTCCAGGGAACGATCAAAGCGTTGGCGGTTTGAGACATTACTCCCGTGGAGGAAAGTGCGCATGGTGACTGTTGTATTCAATCCCGATGCTATTTCTGTGTTTCATCAACACTCTGATAGTCCACAGATTACAGAATGCCTCCAGATGTGCATCGGAAACTACGACTGGTCTTCCTGGGAACGATCCAAACGTAGACTATTTGAGACACTACTCCCATGGAGGAAAGTGCGCATGGTGACTGTTATATTCAATCCCGATGCATTTTCTGTGTTTCATCAAAACTCTGATAGTCGACAGATTACAGAATGCCACCAGATGTGCATCGGAAACTACCACTGGTCTTCCAGGGAACGATCAAAACGTAGAGTGTTTGAGACATTACTAACATGTAGGCAAGTGCGCATGGTGACTGTTGTATTCAATCCCGACCCAATTACTGTGTTTCATCAACACTTTGAAGGTCCACAGATTACAGAATGCATCCAGGTGTGCATCGGAAACTACTACTGGACTTCTAGGGAACGATCAAAGCATAGACTATTTGAGACATTACTCCAATGGAAGAAAGTGCGCATGGTGACTGTTATATTCAATCCTGATTCATTTTCTGTGTTTCATCAACACTCTGTTAGTTCACAGATTACAGAATGCCACCAGATGTGCATCGGAAACTACTACGGATCTTCCAGGGAACGATCAAAGCGTAGACTGTTTGAGACATTACTCCCGTGGAGGAAAGTGTGCATGGTGACTGTTGTATTCAATCCCGATGCAATTTCTGTGTTTCATCAACAATCTGATAGTCCACAGAATACAGAATGCCACCAGATGTGCTTCGGAAACTACTACTGGTCTTCCAGGGAACGATCAAAGCGTGGACTCTTTGAGACTCTACTCCCATGGAGGAAAGAGCGCATGGTGACTATTGTATTCAATCCCGATGCAATTTCTGTGTTTCATCAACACTCTGATACTCCACACATTACAGAATGCCTCCAGATGTGCATCAGAAACTACTACTGGTCTTCCAGGGATCTCAAAGCGTAGAGTGTTTGAGACATTACTCACATGGAGGAAAATGAGCATGGTGACTGTTGTATTCAATCCCATTGCAATTTCTGTGTTTCATCAACACTCTGAAAGTCCACAGATTAAGGAATGCCACCAGATGTGCATCGTAAAGTACTACTGATCTTCCAGTGAACGATCAAAGCGTAGACTATTTCAGACATTACTCCCATGGATCAAAGTGCGCATGGTGACTGTTATATTCAATCCTGATGCAATTTTTGTGTTTCATCAACACTCTGATACTCCACAGATTACAGAATGCCTCCAGATGTGCATCGGAAACTACTACTGCCTTTCCTGGGAACGATCAAAACGTAGACTATTTGAGACATTACTCCTATGGAGGAAAGTGGGCATGGTGACTGTTATATTCAATCCTGATGCATTTTCTGTGTTTCATCAACACTCTGATAGTCAAAGGATTAAGCAATGCCACCAGATGTGCATCGGAAACTACTACTGATCTTCCAGGGAACGATCAAAGCGTAGACTGTTTGAGACATTGCACCTCTGGAGGAAAGAGCGCATGGTGACGGTTGTATTCAATCCCGATGCAAATTCTGTGTTCCATCAACACTCTGATAGTAGACAGATTACAGAATGCCACCAGATGTGCATCGGAAACTGCTACTGGCTTCCAGGGAACTCAAAGCTTAGACTGTTTGAGACATTACTCCCATGGAGGAAAGTGCGCATGGTGACTGTTGTATTCAATCCCGATGCAATTTCTGTGTTTCATCAACACTTTGAAGGTCCACAGATTACAGAATGCATCCAGATGTGCATCGGAAACTACCACTGTTCTTCCAGTGAACGATCAAAGCGTAGACCATTTGTGACATTACTCCCATTTAGGAAAGAGCGCATGGTGACTGTTGTATTCAATCCCGATGCAATTTCTGTGTTTCATCAACACTCTGATAGTCCACAGATTAAGGAATGCCACCATATGTGTATCGGAAACTACTACTGGTCTCCAGGTAACGATCAAAGCATAGACTGTTTGAGACATTTATCCTGTGTAGGAAAGTGCGCATGGTGACTGTTGAATTCATTCGCGATGCAATTTCTGTGTTTCATCAACACTCTGATAGTCCACAGATTACAGAATGCCACCAGATGTGCATCGGAAACTAATACTGGTCTTCCAGGAAACGATCAAAGCGTAGACTGTTTGAGACATTACTCCTGTGGAGGAAAGTGCGCATGGTGACTGTTGTATTGAATCCCATAGCAATTTCTGTGTTTCATCAACACCCAGTTAGTCCACAGATTTTAGAATGCCTCCAGATGTGCATCGGAAACTACTACTGGTCTTCCAGGGAACGATCAAAGCGTTGGCGGTTTGAGACATTACTCCCGTGGAGGAAAGTGCGCATGGTGACGGTTGTATTCAATCCCGATGCAAATTCTGTGTTCCATCAACACTCTGATCGTAGGCAGATTACAGAATGCCTCCAGATGTGCATCGGAAACTACTACTGGTCTTCCAGGGATCTCAAAGCGTAGAGTGTTTGAGACATTACTCCCATGGAGGAAAGTGAGCATGGTGACTGTTGTATTGAATCCCATAGCAATTTCTGTGTTTCATCAACACTCAGTTAGTCCACAGATTTTAGAATGCCTCCAGATGTGCATCGGAAACTACTACTGGTCTTCCAGGGAACGATCAAAGCGTACACTGTTTGAGACATTCCTCCCATGGAGGAAAGTGCACATGGTGACTGTTGTATTCAATCCCGATGCAATTTCTGTGTTTCATCAACACTCTGATAGTCCACAGATTGCAGAATGCTTCCAGACGTGCATCGGAAACTACTACTGGTCTTCCAGGGAACGATCAAAGCGTAGACTGTTTGAGACACTACTCCCATGGAGGAAAGTGCTCATGGTGACTGTTGTATTCAATACCGATGCAATTTCTGTGTTTCATCAACACTCTGATACTCCACAGATTACAGAATGCCTCCAGATGTGCATCAGAAACTACTACTGGTCTTCCAGGGAACGATCAAAGCGTAGACTGTTTGAGACATTACTCCCATGGAGGAGAGTGGTCATGGTGACTGTTGTATTCAATCCCGATGCAATTTCTGTGTTTCATCAACACTCTGATAGTCCACAGATTGCAGAATGCCTCCAGATGTGCATCGGAAACTACTATTGGTCTTCCAGGGGACGATCAAAGCGTAGACTGTTTGAGACACTACTCCCATGGAGGAAAGTGCGCATGGTGACTGTTGTGTTCAATCCCGATGCAATTTCTGTTTTTCATCAACACTCTGAAAGTCCACAGATTAAGGAATGCCACCAGATGTGCATCGTAAACTACTACTGATCTTCCAGGGAACGATCAAAGCGTAGACTGTTTGAGACATTACTCCCATGGAGGAAAGTGCGCATGCTGAATGTTGTATTCAATCCCGATGCAATTTCTGTGTTCTATCAACACTCTGATAGTCCACAGATTGCAGAATGCTTCCAGATGTACATCGGAAACTATTACTGGTCTTCCAGTCAACAATCAAAGAGTAGACTGTTTGAGACACTTCTCCCATGGAGGAAAGTACGCATGGTGACTGTTGTAATCAATCCCGATGAAATTTCTGTGTTTGATCAACACTCTGATACTCCACGGATTATAGAATGCCTCCAGATGTGCATCGGAAACTACCACTGGTCTTCCAGTGAACGATCAACGCGTAGACCGTTTGAGACACTACTCCCATGGAGGAAAGTGCGCACGGTGACTGTTGTATTCAATCCCGATGCAATATCTGTATTTCATCAACAGTCTGATACTCCACAGATTACAGAATGCCTCCAGATGTGCATCGGAAACTACTACTGGTCTTCCTGGGAACGATCAAAGCGTAGACTATTTGAGACACTACTCCCATGGAGGAAAGTGCGCATGGTGACTGTTGTATTCAATCGCGATGCAATTTCTGTGATTCATCAACAATCTGATAGTCCACAGATTACAGAATGCCTCCAGATGTGCATCGGAAACTACCACTGGTCTTCCAGGGAACGATCAAAGCGTAGACTATTTGAGACATTACTCCCATGGATGGAAGTGCGCATGGTGACTGTTGTATTCAATCCCGATGCAATTTCTGTGTTTCATCAACACTCTGATAGTCCACAGATTACAGAATGCCTCCAGATGTTCATCGGAAACTACTTCTGGTCTTCCAGGGAACGATCAAAGCGTAGACTGTTTGAGACACTACTCCCATGGAGGAAAGTGCGCATGGTGATTGTTGTATTCAATCCCGATGCAATTTCTGTGTTTCATCAACACTCTGATAGTCCACAGATAACCGAATGCCTCCAGATGTGCATCGGAAACTACTACTGGTCTTCCAGGGAACGATCAAAGCGTAGACTGTTTGAGACAATACTCCCATTTAGGAAAGTGCGCATAGTGACTGTTGTATTCAATTCCATTGCAATTTCTGGGTTTCATCAACACTTACTTAGCCCACAGATTTCAGAATGGCTCCAGATGTGCATCGGAAACTACTACTGGTCTTCCAGGGAACGATCAAAGCGTTGGCGGTTTGAGACATTACTCCCGTGGAGGAAAGTGCGCATGGTGACTGTTATATTCAATCCCGATGCATTTTCTGTGTTTCATCAAAACTCTGATAGTCGACAGATTACAGAATGCCACCAGATGTGCATCGGAAACTACCACTGGTCTTCCAGGGAACGATCAAAACGTAGAGTGTTTGAGACATTACTAACATGTAGGCAAGTGCGCATGGTGACTGTTGTATTCAATCCCGACCCAATTACTGTGTTTCATCAACACTTTGAAGGTCCACAGATTACAGAATGCATCCAGGTGTGCATCGGAAACTACTACTGGACTTCTAGGGAACGATCAAAGCATAGACTATTTGAGACATTACTCCTATGGAGGAAAGTGCGCATGGTGACTGTTATATTCAATCCTGATGCATTTTCTGTGTTTCATCAACACTCTGTTAGTTCACAGATTACAGAATGCCACCAGATGTGCATCGGAAACTACTACTGATCTTCCAGGGAACGATCAAAGCGTAGACTGTTTGAGACATTACTCCCGTGGAGGAAAGTGTGCATGGTGACTGTTGTATTCAATCCCGATGCAATTTCTGTGTTTCATCAACAATCTGATAGTCCACAGAATACAGAATGCCACCAGATGTGCTTCGGAAACTACTACTGGTCTTCCAGGGAACGATCAAAGCGTGGACTCTTTGAGACACTACTCCCATGGAGGAAAGCGCGCATGGTGACTATTGTATTCAATCCCGATGCAATTTCTGTGTTTCATCAACACTCTGATACTCCACAGATTACAGAATGCCTCCAGATGTGCATCAGAAACTACTACTGGTCTTCCAGGGATCTCAAAGCGTAGAGTGTTTGAGACATTACTCACATGGAGGAAAATGAGCATGGTGACTGTTGTATTCAATCCCATTGCAATTTCTGTGTTTCATCAACACTCTGAAAGTCCACAGATTAAGGAATGCCACCAGATGTGCATCGTAAAGTACTACTGATCTTCCAGTGAACGATCAAAGCGTAGACTATTTCAGACATTACTCCCATGGATCAAAGTGCGCATGGTGACTGTTATATTCAATCCTGATGCAATTTTTGTGTTTCATCAACACTCTGATACTCCACAGATTACAGAATGCCTCCAGATGTGCATCGGAAACCACTACTGCTCTTCCTGGGAACGATCAAAACGTAGACTATTTGAGACATTACTCCTATGGAGGAAAGTGGGCATGGTGACTGTTATATTCAATCCTGATGCATTTTCTGTGTTTCATCAACACTCTGATAGTCAAAGGATTAAGCAATGCCACCAGATGTGCATCGGAAACTACTACTGATCTTCCAGGGAACGATCAAAGCGTAGACTGTTTGAGACATTGCACCCGTGGAGGAAAGAGCGCATGGTGACGGTTGTATTCAATCCCGATGCAAATTCTGTGTTCCATCAACACTCTGATAGTAGACAGATTACAGAATGCCACCAGATGTGCATCGGAAACAGCTACTGGTCTTCCAGGGAACTCAAAGCTTAGACTGTTTGAGACATTACTCCCATGGAGGAAAGTGCGCATGGTGACTGTTGTATTCAATCCCGATGCAATTTCTGTGTTTCATCAACACTTTGAAGGTCCACAGATTACAGAATGCATCCAGATGTGCATCGGAAACTACCACTGTTCTTCCAGTGAACGATCAAAGCGTAGACCATTTGTGACATTACTCCCATTTAGGAATGAGCGCATGGTGACTGTTGTATTCAATCCCGATGCAATTTCTGTGTTTCATCAACACTCTGATAGTCCACAGATTATGGAATGCCACCATATGTGTATCGGAAACTACTACTGGTCTCCAGGTAACGATCAAAGCATAGACTGTTTGAGACATTTATCCTGTGTAGGAAAGTGCGCATGGTGACTGTTGAATTCATTCCCGATGCAATTTCTGTGTTTCATCAACACTCTGATAGTCCACAGATTACAGAATGCCACCAGATGTGCATCGGAAACTAATACTGGTCTTCCAGGAAACGATCAAAGCGTAGACTGTTTGAGACATTACTCCTGTGGAGGAAAGTGCGCATGGTGACTGTTGTATTCAATCCTGATGCAAATTCTGTGTTCCATCAACACTCTGATCGTAGGCAGATTACAGAATGCCTCCAGATGTGCATCGGAAACTACTACTGGTCTTCCAGGGATCTCAAAGCGTAGAGTGTTTGAGACAATACTCCCATGGAGGAAAGTGAGCATGGTGACTGTTGTATTGAATCCCATAGCAATTTCTGTGTTTCATCAACACTCAGTTAGTCCACAGATTTTAGAATGCCTCCAGATGTGCATCGGAAACTACTACTGGTCTTCCAGGGAACGATCAAAGCGTACACTGTTTGAGTCATTCCTCCCATGGAGGAAAGTGCGCATGGTGACTGTTGTATTCAATCCCGATGCAATTTCTGTGTTTCATCAACACTCTGATAGTCCACAGATTGCAGAATGCTTCCAGACGTGCATCGGAAACTACTACTGGTCTTCCAGGGAACGATCAAAGCGTAGACTGTTTGAGACACTACTCCCATGGAGGAAAGTGCTCATGGTGACTGTTGTATTCAATACCGATGCAATTTCTGTGTTTCATCAACACTCTGATACTCCACAGATTACAGAATGCCTCCAGATGTGCATCAGAAACTACTACTGGTCTTCCATGGAACGATCAAAGCATAGACTGTTTGAGACATTACTCCCATGGAGGAGAGTGGTCATGGTGACTGTTGTATTCAATCCCGATGCAATTTCTGTGTTTCATCAACACTCTGATAGTCCACAGATTGCAGAATGCCTCCAGATGTGCATCGGAAACTACTATTGGTCTTCCAGGGGACGATCAAAGCGTAGACTGTTTGAGACACTACTCCCATGGAGGAAAGTGCGCATGGTGACTGTTGTGTTCAATCCCGATGCAATTTCTGTTTTTCATCAACACTCTGAAAGTCCACAGATTAAGGAATGCCACCAGATGTGCATCGTAAACTACTACTGATCTTCCAGGGAACGATCAAAGCGTAGACTGTTTGAGACATTACTCCCATGGAGGAAAGTGCGCATGCTGAATGTTGTATTCAATCCCGATGCAATTTCTGTGTTCTATCAACACTCTGATAGTCCACAGATTGCAGAATGCTTCCAGATGTACATCGGAAACTATTACTGGTCTTCCAGTCAACAATCAAAGAGTAGACTGTTTGAGACACTTTTCCCATGGAGGAAAGTACGCATGGTGACTGTTGTATTCAATCGCGATGCAATTTCTGTGATTCATCAACAATCTGATAGTCCACAGATTACAGAATGCCTCCAGATGTGCATCGGAAACTACCACTGGTCTTCCAGGGAACGATCAAAACGTAGTGTGTTTGAGACATTACTAACATGTGGGCAAGTGCGCATGGTGACTGTTGTATTCAATCCCGATGCAATTTCTGTGATTCATCAACACTTTGAAGGTCCATAGATTACAGAATGCATCCAGATGTGCATCAGAAACTACTACTGGTCTTGCAGGGAACTCAAAGCGTAGACTGTTTGAGACATTGCTCCCGTGGGGAAAAGTGCGAATAGTGACTGATGTATTCAATCCCGATGCAATTTCTGTGTTTCATCAACACTCTGATAGTCCACAGATTACAGAATGCCTCCAGATGTGCATCGGAAACTACTACTGGTCTTCCAGGGAACGATTCAAGCGTAGACTATTTGAGACATTACTCCCATGGAGGAGAGTGGTCATGGTGACTGTTGTATTTCATCCCGATGCAATTTCTGTGTTTCATCAACACTCTGATAGTCCACAGATTGCAGAATGCCTCCAGATGTGCATCGGAAACTACTATTGGTCTTCCAGGGGACGATCAAAGCGTAGACTGTTTGAGACACTACTCCCATGGAGGAAAGTGCGCATGGTGACTGTTGTGTTCAATCCCGATACAATTTCTGTTTTTCATCAACACTCTGAAAGTCCACAGATTAAGGAATGCCACCAGATGTGCATCGTAAACTACTACTGATCTTCCAGGGAACGATCAAAGCGTAGACTGTTTGAGACATTACTCCTATGGAGGAAAGTGCGCATGGTGACTGTTATAATCAATCCCGATGCATTTTCTGTGTTTCATCAATACTCTGATAGTCGACAGGTTACAGAATGCCTCCAGATGTGCATCGGAAACTACCAATGGTCTTCCAGGGAACGATCAAAACGTAGAGTGTTTGAGACATTACTAACATGTAGGCAAGTGCGCAAATGACTGTTGTATTCAATCCCGACCCAATTACTGTGTTTCATCAACACTTTGAAGGTCCACAGATTACAGAATTCATCCAGGTGTGCATCGGAAAATACTACTGGACTTCTAGGGAACGATCAAAGCATAGACTATTTGAGACATTACTCCCATGGAGGAAAGTGCGCATGGTGACTGTTATATTCAATCCTGATGCATTTTCTGTGTTTCATCAACACTCTGATCGTAGGCAGATTACAGAATGCCTCCAGATGTGCATCGGAAACTACTACTGGTCTTCCAGGGATCTCAAAGCGTAGAGTGTTTGAGACAATACTCCCATGGAGGAAAGTGAGCATGGTGACTGTTGTATTGAATCCCATAGCAATTTCTGTGTTTCATCAACACTCAGTTAGTCCACAGATTTTAGAATGCCTCCAGATGTGCATCGGAAACTACTACTGGTCTTCCAGGGAACGATCAAAGCGTACACTGTTTGAGTCATTCCTCCCATGGAGGAAAGTGCGCATGGTGACTGTTGTATTCAATCCCGATGCAATTTCTGTGTTTCATCAACACTCTGATAGTCCACAGATTGCAGAATGCTTCCAGACGTGCATCGGAAACTACTACTGGTCTTCCAGGGAACGATCAAAGCGTAGACTGTTTGAGACACTACTCCCATGGAGGAAAGTGCTCATGGTGACTGTTGTATTCAATACCGATGCAATTTCTGTGTTTCATCAACACTCTGATACTCCACAGATTACAGAATGCCTCCAGATGTGCATCAGAAACTACTACTGGTCTTCCATGGAACGATCAAAGCGTAGACTGTTTGAGACATTACTCCCATGGAGGAGAGTGGTCATGGTGACTGTTGTATTCAATCCCGATGCAATTTCTGTGTTTCATCAACACTCTGATAGTCCACAGATTGCAGAATGCCTCCAGATGTGCATCGGAAACTACTATTGGTCTTCCAGGGGACGATCAAAGCGTAGACTGTTTGAGACACTACTCCCATGGAGGAAAGTGCGCATGGTGACTGTTGTGTTCAATCCCGATGCAATTTCTGTTTTTCATCAACACTCTGAAAGTCCACAGATTAAGGAATGCCACCAGATGTGCATCGTAAACTACTACTGATCTTCCAGGGAACGATCAAAGCGTAGACTGTTTGAGACATTACTCCCATGGAGGAAAGTGCGCATGCTGAATGTTGTATTCAATCCCGATGCAATTTCTGTGTTCTATCAACACTCTGATAGTCCACAGATTGCAGAATGCTTCCAGATGTACATCGGAAACTATTACTGGTCTTCCAGTCAACAATCAAAGAGTAGACTGTTTGAGACACTTTTCCCATGGAGGAAAGTACGCATGGTGACTGTTGTAATCAATCCCGATGAAATTTCTGTGTTTGATCAACACTCTGATACTCCACGGATTATAGAATGCCTCCAGATGTGCATCGGAAACTACTACTGGTCTTCCTGGGAACGGTCAAAGCGTAGAGTGTTTGAGACACTACTCCCATGGAGGAAAGTTCGCATGGTGACTGTTGTATTCAATCCCGATGCAGTTATTGTGTCTAATCAACACTCTGATAGTCCACAGATTACAGGATGCCTCCAGATGTGCATCGGACACTACTACTGGTCTTCCAGGGAACTCAAAGCGTAGACTGTTTGAGACATTACTCCCATGGAGGAAAGTGCGCATTGTGACTGTTGTTTTCAAACCCATTGCAATTTCTGTGTTTTATCAACACTCAGTTAGTCCACAGATTGCAGAATGCTTCCAGATATGCATCGGAAACTACCACTGGTCTTCCAGTGAACGATCAACGCGTAGACCGTTTGAGACACTACTCCCATGGAGGAAAGTGCGCATGGTGACTGTTGTATTCAATCCCGATGCAATATCTGTATTTCATCAACACTCTGATACTCCACAGATTACAGAATGCCTCCAGATGTGCATCGGAAACTACTACTGGTCTTCCTGGGAACGATCAAAGCGTAGACTATTTGAGACACTACTCCCATGGAGGAAAGTGCGCATGGTGACTGTTGTATTCAATCGCGATGCAATTTCTGTGATTCATCAACAATCTGATAGTCCACAGATTACAGAATGCCTCCAGATGTGCATCGGAAACTACCACTGGTCTTGCAGGGAACTCAAAGCGTAGACTGTTTGAGACATTGCTCCCGTGGGGAAAAGTGCGAATAGTGACTGATGTACTCAATCCCGATGCAATTTCTGTGTTTCATCAACACTCTGATAGTCCACAGATTACAGAATGCCTCCAGATGTGCATCGGAAACTACTACTGGTCTTCCAGGGAACGATTCAAGCGTAGACTATTTGAGACATTACTCCCATGGAGGAGAGTGGTCATGGTGACTGTTGTATTCCATCCCGATGCAATTTCTGTGTTTCATCAACACTCTGATAGTCCACAGATTGCAGAATGCCTCCAGATGTGCATCGGAAACTACTATTGGTCTTCCAGGGGACGATCAAAGCGTAGACTGTTTGAGACACTACTCCCATGGAGGAAAGTGCGCATGGTGACTGTTGTGTTCAATCCCGATACAATTTCTGTTTTTCATCAACACTCTGAAAGTCCACAGATTAAGGAATGCCACCAGATGTGCATCGTAAACTACTACTGATCTTCCAGGGAACGATCAAAGCGTAGATTGTTTGAGACATTACTCCTATGGAGGAAAGTGCGCATGGTGACTGTTATAATCAATCCCGATGCATTTTCTGTGTTTCATCAATACTCTGATAGTCGACAGGTTACAGAATGCCTCCAGATGTGCATCGGAAACTACCAATGGTCTTCCAGGGAACGATCAAAACGTAGAGTGTTTGAGACATTACTAACATGTAGGCAAGTGCGCAAATGACTGTTGTATTCAATCCCGACCCAATTACTGTGTTTCATCAACACTTTGAAGGTCCACAGATTACAGAATGCATCCAGGTGTGCATCGGAAAATACTACTGGACTTCTAGGGAACGATCAAAGCATAGACTATTTGAGACATTACTCCTATGGAGGAAAGTGCGCATGGTGACTGTTATATTCAATCCTGATGCATTTTCTGTGTTTCATCAACACTCTGTTAGTTCACAGATTACAGAATGCCACCAGATGTGCATCGGAAACTACTACTGATCTTCCAGGGAACGATCAAAGCGTAGACTGTTTGAGACATTACTCCCGTGGAGGAAAGTGTGCATGGTGACTGCTGTATTCAATCCCTATGCAATTCCTGTGTTTCATCAACACTCTGATAGTCCACTGATTACAGAATACCACCAGATGTGCTTCTTAAACTACTACTGGTCTTCCAGGGAACGATCAAAGCGTAGACTGTTTGAGACAATGCACCCGTGGAGGAAAGTGCGCATGGTTACTGTTGTATTCAATCCCGAAGCATATTCTGTGTTCCATCTACGCTCTGATAGTAGACAGATTACAGAATGCCTCCAGATGTGCATCGGAAACTGCTACTGGACTTTCAGGGAACTCAAAGCGTAGACTGTTTGAGACATTACTCCCATGGAGGAAAGTGCGCATGGTGACTGTTGTATTCAATCCCGATGCAATTTCTGTGTTTCATCAACACTCTGATAGTCCACAGATTACAGAATGCCTCCAGATGTGCATCAGAAACTACTACTGGTCTTCCAGGGATCTCAAAGCGTAGAGTGTTTGAGACATTACTCACATGGAGGAAAATGAGCATGGTGACTGTTGTATTCAATCCCATTGCAATTTCTGTGTTTCATCAACACTCTGAAAGTCCACAGATTAAGGAATGCCACCAGATGTGCATCGTAAACTACTACTGATCTTCCAGTGAACGATCAAAGCGTAGACTATTTCAGACATTACTCCCATGGATCAAAGTGCGCATGGTGACTGTTATATTCAATCCTGATGCAATTTCTGTGTTTCATCAACACTCTGATACTCCACAGATTACAGAATGCCTCCAGATGTGCATCGGAAACTACTACTGCTCTTCCTGGGAACGATCAAAACGTAGACTATTTGAGACATTACTCCTATGGAGGAAAGTGGGCATGGTGACTGTTATATGCAATCCTGATGCATTTTCTGTGTTTCATCAACACTCTGATAGTCAAAGGATTAAGCAATGCCACCAGATGTGCATCGGAAACTACTACTGATCTTCCAGGGAACGATCAAAGCGTAGACTGTTTGAGACATTGCACCCGTGGAGGAAAGTGCGCATGGTGACGGTTGTATTCAATCCCGATGCAAATTCTGTGTTCCATCAACACTCTGATAGTAGACAGATTACAGAATGCCTCCAGATGTGCATCGGAAACTACTACTGGTCTTCCAGGGATCTCAAAGGGTAGAGTGTTTGAGACATTACTCCCATGGAGGAAAGTGCGCATGGTGACTGTTGTATTCAATCCCGATGCAATTTCTGTGTTTCATCAACACTTTGAAGGTCCACAGATTACAGAATGCATCCAGATGTGCATCGGAAACTACCACTGTTCTTCCAGTAAACGATCAAAGCGTAGACCATTTGTGACATTACTCCCATTTAGGAAAGAGCGCATGGTGACTGTTGTATTCAATCCCGATGCAATTTCTGTGTTTCATCAACACTCTGATAGTCCACAGATTAAGGAATGCCACCATATGTGTATCGGAAACTACTACTGGTCTCCAGGTAACGATCAAAGCATAGACTGTTTGAGACATTTATCCTGTGTAGGAAAGTGCGCATGGTGACTGTTGAATTCATTCCCGATGCAATTTCTGTGTTTCATCAACACTCTGATAGTCCACAGATTACAGAATGCCACCAGATGTGCATCGGAAACTTATACTGGTCTTCCAGGAAACGATCAAAGCGTAGACTGTTTGAGACATTACTCCTGTGGAGGAAAGTGCGCATGGTGACTGTTGTATTCAATCCCGATGCAAATTCTGTGTTCCATCAACACTCTGATCGTAGGCAGATTACAGAATGCCTCCAGATGTGCATCGGAAACTACTACTGGTCTTCCAGGGATCTCAATGGGTAGAGTGTTTGAGACATTACTCTCATGGAGGAAAGTGAGCATGATGACTGTTGTATTGAATCCCATAGCAATTTCTGTGTTTCATCAACACTCAGTTAGTCCACAGATTTTAGAATGCCTCCAGATGTGCATCGGAAACTACTACTGGTCTTCCAGGGAACGATCAAAGCGTACACTGTTTGAGACATTCCTCCCATGGAGGAAAGTGCGCATGGTGACTGTTGTATTCAATCCCGATGCAATTTCTGTGTTTCATCAACACTCTGATAGTCCACAGATTGCAGAATGCTTCCAGACGTGCATCGGAAACTACTACTGGTCTTCCAGGGAACGATCAAAGCGTAGACTGTTTGAGACACTACTCCCATGGAGGAAAGTGCTCATGGTGACTGTTGTATTCAATACCGATGCAATTTCTGTGTTTCATCAACACTCTGATACTCCACAGATTACAGAATGCCTCCAGATGTGCATCGGAAACTACTACTGGTCTTCCAGGGAACGATCAAAGCGTAGACTGTTTGAGACATTACTCCCATGGAGGAGAGTGGTCATGGTGACTGTTGTATTCAATCCCGATGCAATTTCTGTGTTTCATCAACACTCTGATAGTCCACAGATTGCAGAATGCCTCCAGATGTGCATCGGAAACTACTATTGGTCTTCCAGGGGACGATCAAAGCGTAGACTGTTTGAGACACTACTCCCATGGAGGAAAGTGCGCATGGTGACTGTTGTGTTCAATCCCGATGCAATTTCTGTTTTTCATCAACACTCTGAAAGTCCACAGATTAAGGAATGCCACCAGATGTGCATCGTAAACTACTACTGATCTTCCAGGGAACGATCAAAGCGTAGACTGTTTGAGACATTACTCCCATGGAGGAAAGTGCGCATGCTGAATGTTGTATTCAATCCCGATGCAATTTCTGTGTTCTATCAACACTCTGATAGTCCACAGATTGCAGAATGCTTCCAGATGTACATCGGAAACTATTACTGGTCTTCCAGTCAACAATCAAAGAGTAGACTGTTTGAGACACTTCTCCCATGGAGGAAAGTACGCATGGTGACTGTTGTAATCAATCCCGATGAAATTTCTGTGTTTGATCAACACTCTGATATTCCACGGATTATAGAATGCCTCCAGATGTGCATCGGAAACTACTACTGGTCTTCCTGGGAACGGTCAAAGCGTAGAGTGTTTGAGACACTACTCCCATGGAGGAAAGTTCGCATGGTGACTGTTGTATTCAATCCCGATGCAATTATTGTCTCTAATCAACACTCTGATAGTCCACAGATTACAGGATGCCTCCAGATGTGCATCGGACACTACTACTGGTCTTCCAGGGAACTCAAAGCGTAGACTGTTTGAGACATTACTCCCATGGAGGAAAGTGCGCATTGTGACTGTTGTTTTCAAACCCATTGCAATTTCTGTGTTTTATCAACACTCAGTTAGTCCACAGATTGCAGAATGCTTCCAGATATGCATCGGAAACTACCACTGGTCTTCCAGTGAACGATCAACGCGTAGACCGTTTGAGACACTACTCCCATGGAGGAAAGTGCGCATGGTGACTGTTGTATTCAATCCCGATGCAATATCTGTATTTCATCAACACTCTGATACTCCACAGATTACAGAATGCCTCCAGATGTGCATCGGAAACTACTACTGGTCTTCCTGGGAACGATCAAAGCGTAGACTATTTGAGACACTACTCCCATGGAGGAAAGTGCGCATGGTGACTGTTGTATTCAATCGCGATGCAATTTCTGTGATTCATCAACAATCTGATAGTCCACAGATTACAGAATGCCTCCAGATGTGCATCGGAAACTACCA
The DNA here is from genome assembly GCF_023897955.1 of Schistocerca gregaria. NCBI lineage: Eukaryota > Metazoa > Arthropoda > Insecta > Orthoptera > Acrididae > Schistocerca > Schistocerca gregaria. The sequence goes on along the minus strand of NC_064926.1, from coordinate 10,634,807 downwards.
CTGGTCTTCCAGGGAACGATCAAAACGTAGTGTGTTTGAGACATTACTAACATGTGGGCAAGTGCGCATGGTGACTGTTGTATTCAATCCCGATGCAATTTCTGTGATTCATCAACACTTTGAAGGTCCATAGATTACAGAATGCATCCAGATGTGCATCAGAAACTACTACTGGTCTTGCAGGGAACTCAAAGCGTAGACTGTTTGAGACATTGCTCCCGTGGGGAAAAGTGCGAATAGTGACTGATGTATTCAATCCCGATGCAATTTCTGTGTTTCATCAACAATCTGATAGTCCACAGATTACAGAATGCCTCCAGATGTGCATCGGAAACTACTACTGGTCTTCCAGGGAACGATTCAAGCGTAGACTATTTGAGACATTACTCCCATGGAGGAGAGTGGTCATGGTGACTGTTGTATTCCATCCCGATGCAATTTCTGTGTTTCATCAACACTCTGATAGTCCACAGATTGCAGAATGCCTCCAGATGTGCATCGGAAACTACTATTGGTCTTCCAGGGGACGATCAAAGCGTAGACTGTTTGAGACACTACTCCCATGGAGGAAAGTGCGCATGGTGACTGTTATAATCAATCCCGATGCATTTTCTGTGTTTCATCAATACTCTGATAGTCGACAGGTTACAGAATGCCTCCAGATGTGCATCGGAAACTACCAATGGTCTTCCAGGGAACGATCAAAACGTAGAGTGTTTGAGACATTACTAACATGTAGGCAAGTGCGCAAATGACTGTTGTATTCAATCCCGACCCAATTACTGTGTTTCATCAACACTTTGAAGGTCCACAGATTACAGAATGCATCCAGGTGTGCATCGGAAAATACTACTGGACTTCTAGGGAACGATCAAAGCATAGACTATTTGAGACATTACTCCTATGGAGGAAAGTGCGCATGGTGACTGTTATATTCAATCCTGATGCATTTTCTGTGTTTCATCAACACTCTGTTAGTTCACAGATTACAGAATGCCACCAGATGTGCATCGGAAACTACTACTGATCTTCCAGGGAACGATCAAAGCGTAGACTGTTTGAGACATTACTCCCGTGGAGGAAAGTGTGCATGGTGACTGCTGTATTCAATCCCTATGCAATTCCTGTGTTTCATCAACACTCTGATAGTCCACTGATTACAGAATACCACCAGATGTGCTTCTTAAACTACTACTGGTCTTCCAGGGAACGATCAAAGCGTAGACTGTTTGAGACAATGCACCCGTGGAGGAAAGTGCGCATGGTTACTGTTGTATTCAATCCCGAAGCATATTCTGTGTTCCATCTACGCTCTGATAGTAGACAGATTACAGAATGCCTCCAGATGTGCATCGGAAACTGCTACTGGTCTTTCAGGGAACTCAAAGCGTAGACTGTTTGAGACATTACTCCCATGGAGGAAAGTGCGCATGGTGACTGTTGTATTCAATCCCGATGCAATTTCTGTGTTTCATCAACACTCTGATAGTCCACAGATTACAGAATGCCTCCAGATGTGCATCAGAAACTACTACTGGTCTTCCAGGGATCTCAAAGCGTAGAGTGTTTGAGACATTACTCACATGGAGGAAAATGAGCATGGTGACTGTTGTATTCAATCCCATTGCAATTTCTGTGTTTCATCAACACTCTGAAAGTCCACAGATTAAGGAATGCCACCAGATGTGCATCGTAAACTACTACTGATCTTCCAGTGAACGATCAAAGCGTAGACTATTTCAGACATTACTCCCATGGATCAAAGTGCGCATGGTGACTGTTATATTCAATCCTGATGCAATTTCTGTGTTTCATCAACACTCTGATACTCCACAGATTACAGAATGCCTCCAGATGTGCATCGGAAACTACTACTGCTCTTCCTGGGAACGATCAAAACGTAGACTATTTGAGACATTACTCCTATGGAGGAAAGTGGGCATGGTGACTGTTATATGCAATCCTGATGCATTTTCTGTGTTTCATCAACACTCTGATAGTCAAAGGATTAAGCAATGCCACCAGATGTGCATCGGAAACTACTACTGATCTTCCAGGGAACGATCAAAGCGTAGACTGTTTGAGACATTGCACCCGTGGAGGAAAGTGCGCATGGTGACGGTTGTATTCAATCCCGATGCAAATTCTGTGTTCCATCAACACTCTGATAGTAGACAGATTACAGAATGCCTCCAGATGTGCATCGGAAACTACTACTGGTCTTCCAGGGATCTCAAAGGGTAGAGTGTTTGAGACATTACTCCCATGGAGGAAAGTGCGCATGGTGACTGTTGTATTCAATCCCGATGCAATTTCTATGTTTCATCAACACTTTGAAGGTCCACAAATTACAGAATGCATCCAGATGTGCATCGGAAACTACCACTGTTCTTCCAGTAAACGATCAAAGCGTAGACCATTTGTGACATTACTCCCATTTAGGAAAGAGCGCATGGTGACTGTTGTATTCAATCCCGATGCAATTTCTGTGTTTCATCAACACTCTGATAGTCCACAGATTAAGGAATGCCACCATATGTGTATCGGAAACTACTACTGGTCTCCAGGTAACGATCAAAGCATAGACTGTTTGAGACATTTATCCTGTGTAGGAAAGTGCGCATGGTGACTGTTGAATTCATTCCCGATGCAATTTCTGTGTTTCATCAACACTCTGATAGTCCACAGATTACAGAATGCCACCAGATGTGCATCGGAAACTAATACTGGTCTTCCAGGAAACGATCAAAGCGTAGACTGTTTGAGACATTACTCCTGTGGAGGAAAGTGCGCATGGTGACTGTTGTATTCAATCCCGATGCAAATTCTGTGTTCCATCAACACTCTGATCGTAGGCAGATTACAGAATGCCTCCAGATGTGCATCGGAAACTACTACTGGTCTTCCAGGGATCTCAAAGGGTAGAGTGTTTGAGACATTACTCTCATGGAGGAAAGTGAGCATGATGACTGTTGTATTGAATCCCATAGCAATTTCTGTGTTTCATCAACACTCAGTTAGTCCACAGATTTTAGAATGCCTCCAGATGTGCATCGGAAACTACTACTGGTCTTCCAGGGAACGATCAAAGCGTACACTGTTTGAGACATTCCTCCCATGGAGGAAAGTGCGCATGGTGACTGTTGTATTCAATCCCGATGCAATTTCTGTGTTTCATCAACACTCTGATAGTCCACAGATTGCAGAATGCTTCCAGACGTGCATCGGAAACTACTACTGGTCTTCCAGGGAACGATCAAAGCGTAGACTGTTTGAGACACTACTCCCATGGAGGAAAGTGCTCATGGTGACTGTTGTATTCAATACCGATGCAATTTCTGTGTTTCATCAACACTCTGATACTCCACAGATTACAGAATGCCTCCAGATGTGCATCGGAAACTACTACTGGTCTTCCAGGGAACGATCAAAGCGTAGACTGTTTGAGACATTACTCCCATGGAGGAGAGTGGTCATGGTGACTGTTGTATTCAATCCCGATGCAATTTCTGTGTTTCATCAACACTCTGATAGTCCACAGATTGCAGAATGCCTCCAGATGTGCATCGGAAACTACTATTGGTCTTCCAGGGGACGATCAAAGCGTAGACTGTTTGAGACACTACTCCCATGGAGGAAAGTGCGCATGGTGACTGTTGTGTTCAATCCCGATGCAATTTCTGTTTTTCATCATCACTCTGAAAGTCCATAGATTAAGGAATGCCACCAGATGTGCATCGTAAACTACTACTGACCTTCCAGGGAACGATCAAAGCGTAGACTGTTTGAGACATTACTCTCATGGAGGAAAGTGCGCATGCTGACTGTTGTATTCAATCCCGATGCAATTTCTGTGTTCTATCAACACTCTGATAGTCCACAGATTGCAGAATGCTTCCAGATGTACATCGGAAACTATTACTGGTCTTCCAGTCAACAATCAAAGAGTAGACCGTTTGAGACACTTCTCCCTTGGAGGAAAGTACGCATGGTGACTGTTGTATTCAATCCCGATGAAATTTCTGTGTTTGATCAACACTCTGATAATCCACGGATTATAGAATGCCTCCAGATGTGCATCGGAAACTACTACTGGTCTTCCTGGGAACAGTCAAAGCGTAGAGTGTTTGAGACACTACTCCCATGGAGGAAAGTGCGCATGGTGACTGTTGTATTCAATCCCGATGCAATTATTGTGTCTCATCAACACTCTGATAGTCCACAGATTACAGAATGCCTCCAGATGTGCATCGGAAACTACTACTGGTCTTCCAGGGAACGATTCAAGCGTAGACTATTTGAGACATTACTCCCATGGAGGAGAGTGGTCATGGTGACTCTTGTATTCAATCCCGATGCAATTTCTGTGTTTCTTCAACACTCTGATAGTCCACAGATTGCAGAATGCCTCCAGATGTGCATCGGAAACTACTATTGGTCTTCCAGGGGACGATCAAAGCGTAGACTGTTTGAGACACTACTCCCATGGAGGAAAGTGCGCATGGGGACTGTTGTGTTCAATCCCGATGCAATTTCTGTTTTTCATCAACACTCTGAAAGTCCACAGATTAAGGAATGCCACCAGATGTGCATCGTAAACTACTAATGATCTTCCAGGGAACGATCAAAGCGTAGACTGTTTGAGACATTACTCCCATGGAGGAAAGTGCGCATGCTGAATGTTGTATTCAATCCCGATGCAATTTCTGTGTTCTATCAACACTCTGATAGTCCACAGATTGCAGAATGCTTCCAGATGTGCATCGGAAACTATTACTGGTCTTCCAGTCAACAATCAAAGAGTAGACTGTTTGAGACACTTCTCCCATGGAGGAAAGTACGCATGGTGACTGTTGTATTCAGTCCCGATGAAATTTCTGTGTTTGATGAACACTCTGATACTCCACGGATTATAGAATGCCTCCAGATGTGCATCGGAAACTACTACTGGTCTTCCTGGGAACGGTCAAAGCGTAGAGTGTTTGAGACACTACTCCCATGGAGGAAAGTGCGCATGGTGACTGTTGTATTCAATCCCGATGCAATTATTGCGTCTCATCAACACTCTGATAGTCCACAGATTACAGGATGCCTCCAGATGTGCATCGGAAACTACTACTGGTCTTCCAGGGAACTCAAAGCGTAGACTGTTTGAGACATTACTCCCATGGAGGAAAGTGCGCATGGTGACTGTTGTTTTCAATCCCATTGCAATTTCTGTGTTTTATCAACACTCAGTTAGTCCACAGATTGCAGAATGCTTCCAGATATGCATCGGAAACTACCACTGGTCTTCCAGTGAACGATCAACGCGTAGACTGTTTGAGACACTACACCCATGGAGGAAAGTGCGCATGGTGACTGTTGTATTCAATCCCGATGCAATATCTGTATTTCATCAACACTCTGATACTCCACAGATTACAGAATGCCTCCAGATGTGCATCGGAAACTACTACTGGTCTTCCTGGGAACGATCAAAGCGTAGACTATTTGAGACACTACTCCCATGGAGGAAAGTGCGCATGGTGACTGTTGTATTCAATCGCGATGCAATTTCTGTGTTTCATCAACAATCTGATAGTCCACAGATTACAGAATGCCTCCAGATGTGCATCGGAAACTACCACTGGTCTTCCAGGGAACGATCAAAACGTAGAGTGTTTGAGACATTACTAACATGTAGGCAAGTGCGCATGGTGACTGTTGTATTCAATCCCGATGCAATTTCTGTGATTCATCAACACTTTAAAGGTCCATAGATTACAGAATGCATCCAGATGTGCAACAGAAACTACTACTGGTCTTGCAGGTAACTCAAAGCGTAGACTGTTTGAGACATTGCTCCCGTGGGGAAAAGTGCGCATAGTGACTGTTGTATTCAATCCCGATGGAATTTCTGTGTTTCATCAACACTCTGATAGTCCACAGATTACAGAATGCAACCAGATGTGCATCGGAAACTACTACTGGTCTTCCAGGGAACGATTCAAGCGTAGACTATTTGAGACATTACACAAATGGAGGAAAGTGCGCATGGTGACTGTTGTATTCAATCCCGATGCAATTTCTGTGTTTCATCAACACTCTGATAGTCTACAGATTAAGAAATGCCACCAGATGTGTATCGGAAACTACTACTGGTCTCCAGGTAACGATCAAAGCGTAGACTGTTTGAGACATTAATCCTATGTAGGAAAGTGCGCATGGTGACTGTTGTATTCAATCCCGGTGCAATTTCTGTGTTTCATCAACAATCTGATAGTCCACAGATTACAGAATGCCTCCAGATGTGCATCTGAAACTACCACTGGTCTTCCAGGGAACGATCAAAGCGTAGACTGTTAGAGACATTTCTCCGATGTAGGCAAGTGCGAATGGTGACTGTTGTAATCAATCCCGATGCAATTTATGTTTTTCATCAACACTCTGATACTCCACAGATTACAGAATGCCTCCAGATGTGCATCGGAAACTACTACTGGTCTTCCAGGGAACGATCAAAACGTAGACTGTTAGAGACATTACTCCCATGTAGGCAAGTGCGCATGGTAACTGTTATATTCAATCCCGATGCAATTTATGTTTTTCATCAACACTCTGATACTCCACAGATTACAGAATGCCTCCAGATGTGCATCGGAAACTACTACTGGTCTTCCTGGGAACGATCAAAGCGTAGACTGTTAGAGACATTTCTCCCATGTAGGCAAGTGCGAATGGTGACTGTTGTAATCAATCCCGATGCAATTTCTGTATTTCATCAATACTTTGAAGGTCCACAGATTACAGAATGCATCCAGATGTGCATCGGAAACTACTACTGGTCATCTAGGGAACGATCAAATCATAGACTATTTGAGACATTACTCCCATGGAGAAAAGTGCGCATGGTAACTGTTATATTCAATCCCGATGAAATTTATGTGTTTCATCAACACTCTGATAGTCAAAGGATTAAGGAATGACACCAGATGTGCATCGGAAACTACTACTGGTCTTCCAGGTAATGACCAAAGCGGAGACTGTTTGAGACACTACTCCTGTGGAGGAAAGTGCGCTTGGTGACTGATGTATTCAATCCCGATGCGAATTCTGTGTTCCATCAACACTCTGATAGTAGACAGATTACAGAATGCCTCCAGATGTGCGTCGGAAACTACAACTGGTCATCCAGGGAACTCAAAGCGTAGACTGTTTGAGACATTACTCCCATGGAGAAAGTGCGCATGGTGACTGTTGTATTCTATCCCGATGCAATTTCTGTGTTTCATCAACACTCTGATACTCCACAGATTACAGAATGCCACCAGACGTGCATCGGAAACTACTATTGGTCTTCCAGGGAACGATCAAAGCATAGACTGTTTGAGACATTACTCACGTGGAGGAAAGTGCGCATAGTGACTGTTGTATACAATCCCGATGCAATTTCTGTGTTTCATCAACACTCTGATACTCCACAGATTACAGAATACCTCCAGATTTGCATCGGAAACTACTACTGGTCTTCCTGGGAACGATCAAAGCGTAGACTATTTGAGACACTACTCCCATGGAGGAAAGTGCGCATGGTGACTGTTGTATTCAATCCCGATGCAATTTCTATGTTTCATCAACCATCGGATAGTCCACACATTACAAAATGCCCCCAGATGTGCATCGGAAACTACTACTGGTCTTCCAGGGAACGATCAAAACGTAGACTGTTAGAGACATTACTCCCATGTAGGCAAGTGCGCATGGTGAATGTTGTATTCAATCCCGATGCAATTTCTGTGTTTCATCAACACTTTGAAGGTCCACAGATTACAGAATGCATCCAGATGTGCATCGGAAACTACCACTGGTCTTCCAGTGAACGATCAAAGCGTAGACTAATTGTGACATTACTCCCATGGAGGAAAGTGCGCATGGTGACTGTTGTATTCAATCCCGATGCGATTTCTGTGTTTCATCAACACTCTGATAGTCCACAGATTACAGAATGCCACCAGATGTGCTTCGGAAACTACTACTGGTCTTCCAGGGAACGATCAAAGCGTAGACTCTTTGAGACATTACTCCTGTGGAGGAAAGTGCGCATGGTGACTGTTGTATTCAATCCCGATGCTATTTCTGAGTTTCATCAACACTCTGATAGTCCACAGATTACAGAATGCCACCAGATGTGCTTCGGAAACTACTACTGGACTTCCAGGGAACGATCAAAGTGTAGACTGTTTGAGACATTACTCATGTGGAGGAAAGTGCGCATGGTGACTGTTGTATTCAATCCCGATGCAAATTCTGTGTTCCATCAACACTCTGATAGTCCGCAGTTTACAGAATGCCTCCAGATGTGCATCGGAAACTACTACTGGTCTTCCAGGGAACGATCAAAACATAGACTGTTTGAGACATTACTCACATGGAGGAAAGTGCGCTTGGTGACTGTTGTATTCAATCCCGATGCAATTTCTGTGTTTCATCACCACTCTGATAGTCTGCAGTTTAAAGAATGCCTCCAGATGTGCATCGGAAGCTACTACTGGTCTTCCTGGGAACGATCAAAGCGTAGACTGTTAGAGACATTTCTCCCATGTAGGCAAGTGCGAATGGTGACTGTTGTAATCAATCCCGATGCAATTTCTGTGTTTCATCAACACTCTGATAGTCAAAGGATTAAGGAATGACACCAGATGTGCATCGGAAACTACTACTGGTCTTCCAGGTAATGATCAAAGCGGAGACTGTTTGAGACATTACTCCTGTGGAGGAAAGTGCGCTTGGTGACTGATGTATTCAATCCCGATGCGAATTCTGTGTTCCATCAACACTCTGATAGTAGACAGATTACAGAATGCCTCCAGATGTGCATCGGAAACTACTACTGGTCAACCAGGGAACTCAAAGCGTAGACTGTTTGAGACATTACTCCCATGGAGAAAGTGCGCATGGTGACTGTTGTATTCTATCCCGATGCAATTTCTGTGTTTCATCAACACTCTGATAGTCCACAGATTACAGAATGCCACCAGACGTGCATGGGAAACTACTACTGGACTTCCAGGGAACGATCAAAGAGTAGACTGTTTGAGACATTACTCCTGTGGAGGAAAGTGCGCATGGTGACTGTTGTATTCAATCCCGATGCAATTTCTGTGTTAAATCAACACTCTGATAGTCCGCAGTTTACAGAATGCCTCCAGATGTGCATCGGAAGCTACTACTGGTCTTCCTGGGAACGATCAAAGCGTAGACTGTTAGAGACATTTCTCCCATGTAGGCAAGTCCGCATGGTGACTGTTGTAATCAATCCCGATGCAATTTCTGTGTTTCACCAACACTTTGAAGGTCCACAGATTACAGAATGCATCCATATGTGCATCGGAAACTACTACTGGTCTTCCAGGGTACGATCAAAGCGTAGACTATTTGAGACTTTACCCCCATTTAGGAAAATGCGCATGGTGACTGTTGTATTCAATCCCGATGCAACTTCTGTGTTTCATCAACACTCTGATAGTCCACAGATTACAGAATGCCTCCAGATGAGCATCGGAAACTACTACTGGTCTTCCAGGGAACGATCAAAGCGTTGGCTGTTGGAGACATTACTCCCGTGGAGGAAAGTGCGCATGGTGACTGTTGTATTCAATCCCGATGCTATTTCTGTGTTTCATCAACACTCTGATAGTCCACAGATTACAGAATGCCACCAGATGTGCTTCGGAAACTACTACTGGACTTCCAGGGAACGATCAAAGTGTAGACTGTTTGAGACATTACTCCTGTGGAGGAAAGTGCGCATGGTGACTGTTGTATTCAATCCCGATGCAAATTCTGTGTTCCATCAACACTCTGATAGTCCGCAGTTTACAGAATGCCTCCAGATGTGCATCGGAAACTACTACTGGTCTTCCAGGGAACGATCAAAGCGTAGACTATTTGAGACATTACTCCCATGGATCAAAGTGCGCATGGTGACTGTTGTATTCAATCCCGATGCAATTTCTGTGTTTCATCAACACCCTGATAGTCCGCAGTTTAAAGAATGCCTCCAGATGTGCATCGGAAGCTACTACTGGTCTTCCTGGGAACGATCAATGCGTAGACTGTTTGAGACATTTCTCCCATGTAGGCAAGTGCGAATGGTGACTGTTGTAATCAATCCCGATGCAATTTCTGTGTTTCATCAACACTTTGAAGGTCCACAGATAACAGAATGCATCCAGATGTGCATCGGACACTACTACTGGTCTTCCAGGGAACGGTCAAAACGTAGACTATTTGAGACATTACTCCTATGGAGGAAAATGCGCATGGTGACTGTTATATTCAATCCCGATGCAATTTCTGTGTTTCATCAACACTCTGATACTCCACAGATTACAGAATGCCTCCAGATGTGCATCTCAAACTATTACTGGTCTTCCTGGGAACGATCAAAGCGAAGACTGTTAGACACATTACTCCCATGTAGGGAAGTGCGCATGGTGACTGTTGTATTCAATCCCGATGCAATTTCTGTGTTTCATCAACGCTTTGAATGTCCACAGATTACAAAATGCATCCAGATGTGCATCGGAAACTACTACTGGTCTTCCAGGGAACGATCAAAGCGTAGACTATTTGAGACATTACTCCTATGGATCAAAGTGCGCATGGTGACTGTTGTATTCAATCCCGATGCAATTTCTGTGTTTCATCAACACTCTGATAGTCCAGAGATGAAGGATTGCCACCAGATGTGCATCGGAAACTACCACTGGTCATCCAGGGAGCGATCAAAGCGTAGACTGTTTGAGACACTACTCCCATGGACGAGAGTGGTCATGGTGACTGTTGTATTCAATCCCGATGCAATTTCTGTGTTTCATCAACACTTTGAAGGTCCACAGATTACAGAATGCATCCAGATGTGCATCGGAAACTACCACTGGTCTTCCAGTGAACGATCAAAGCGTAGACTATTTGTGACATTACTCCCATGTAGGAAAGTGCGCATGGTAACCGTTGTATTCAATCTCGATGCCATTTCTGTGTTTCATCAACACTCTGATAGTCCACAGATTACAGAATGCCACCAGATGTGCATCGGAAACTACTACTGGTCTTCCAGAGAACGATCAAAGCGTTGGCTGTTTGAGACATTACTCCCGTGGAGGAAAGTGCGCATGGTGACTGTTGTATTCAATCCCGATGTTATTTCTGTGTTTCATCAACACACTGATAGTCCACAGATTACAGAATGCCACCAGATGTGCTTCGGAAACTACTACTGGTCTTCCAGCGAACGATCAAAGCGTAGACTGTTTGAGACATTACTCCTGTGGAGGAAAGTGCGCATGGTGACTGTTGTATTCAATCCCGATGCAAATTCTGTGTTCCATCAACACTCTGATAGTCTGCAGTTTACAGAATGCCTCCAGATGTGCATCGGAAGCTACTACTGGTCTTCCTGGGAACGATCAAAGCGTAGACTGTTAGAGACATTATTCCCATGTAGGCAAGTGCGTATGGTGACTGTTGTAATCAATCCCGATGCAATTTCTTTGTTTCATCAACACTTTGAAGGTCCACAGATTACAGAATGCCTCCAGATGTGCATCGGAAACTACTACTGGTCTTCCAGGGAACGATCAAAGCGTAGACTGTTTAATACATTACTCCCATGGAGGAAAGTGCGCATGGTGACTGTTGTATTCTATCCAGATGCAATTTCTGTGTTTCATCAACACTCTGATAGTCCACAGATTACAGAATGCTACCAGACGTGCATCGGAAACTACTACAGGTCTTCCAGGGAACGATCAAAAACATTGACTGTTTGAGACATTACTCCCGTGGAGGAAAGTGCGCATAGTGACGGTTGTATTCAATCCCGATGCAATATCCGTGTTTCATCAACACTCTGATAGTCCACAGATTACAGAATGCCAGCAGATGTGCTTCGGAAACAACTACTGGTCTTCCAGGGAACGATCAAAGCGAAGACTCTTTGAGACACTACTCCCATGGAGTAAAACGCGCATGGTGACTTATGTATTCAATCCCGATGCAATTTCTGTGTTTCATCAACACTCTGATACTCCACAGATTACAGAATGCCTCCAGATGTGCATCGGAAACTACTACTTGTCTTCCTGGGAACGATCAAAGCGTAGACTATTTGAGACACTACTCCCATTGAGGAAAGTGCGCATGGTGACTGTTGTATTCAATCCCGATGCAATTTCTGTGTTTCATCAACCATCGGATAGTCCACAGATTACAAAATGCCCCCAGATGTGCATCGGAAACTACTACTGGTCTTCCAGGGAAAGATCAAAACGTAGACTGTTAGAGACATTACTCCCATGTAGGCAAGAGCGCATGGTGACTGTTGTATTCAATACCGATGCAATTTCTGTGTTTCATCAACACTCTGATAGTCCACAGATTACAGAATGCCACCAGAGGTGCATCGGAAACTACTACTGGTCTTCCAGGGAACGATCAAAGCGTAGACTATTTGAGACATTACTCCCATGGAGGAAAGTGCGCATGGTGACTGTTGTATTCTATCCCGATGCAATTTCTTTGTTTCATCAACACTTTGAAGGTCCACAGATTACAGAATGCATTCAGATGTGCATCGGAAACTACTACTGGTCTTCCAGGGAACGGTCAAAGCGTAAACTGTTTGAGACATTACTCCCATGGAGGAAAATGCGCATGGTGACTGTTGTATTCAATCCCGATGCAATTTCTGTGTTTCATCAACACTCTGATAGTCCACAGATTACAGAATGCAACCAGATGTGCATCGGAAACTACTACTGGTCTTCCAGGGAACGATCAAATCGTTGGCTGTTTGAGACATTACTCCCGTGGAGGAAAGTGCGCATGGTGACTGTTGTATTCCATCCCGATGCTATTTCTGTGTTTCATCAACACTCTGATAGTCCACAGATTACAGAATGCCACCAGATGTGCTTCGGAAACAACTACTGGTCTTCCAGGGAACGATCAAATCGTAGACTGTTTGAGACATTACTCCTGCGGAGGAAAGTGCGCATGGTGACAGTTGTATTCAATCCCGATGCAAATTCTGTGTTTCATCAACACTCTGATAGTCTGCAGTTTACAGAATGCCTCCAGATGTGCATCGGAAACTACTACTGGTCTTCCAGGGAACGATCAAAGCGTAGACTGTTTAAGACATTACTCCCATGGAGGAAAGTGCGCATGGTGACTGTTGTATTCTATCCAGATGCAATTTCTGTGTTTCATCAACACTCTGATAGTCCACAGATTACAGAATGCCACCAGACGTGCATCGGAAACTACTACTGGTCTTCCAGGGAACGATCAAAAACATTGACTGTTTGAGACATTACTCCCGTGGAGGAAAGTGCGCAGAGTGACGGTTGTATTCAATCCCGATGCAATTTCCGTGTTTCATCAACACTCTGATAGTCCACAGATTACAGAATGCCAGCAGATGTGCTTCGGAAACAACTACTGGTCTTCCAGGGAACGATCAAAGCGAAGACTGTTTGAGACACTACTCCCATGGCGGAAAACGCGCATGGTGACTTATGTATTCAATCCCGATGCAATTTCTGTGTTTCATCAACACTCTGATACTCCACAGATTACAGAATGCCTCCAGATGTGCATCGGAAACTACTACTGGTCTTCCTGGGAACGATCAAAGCGTAGACTATTTGAGACACTACTCCCATTGAGGAAAGTGCGCATGGTGACTGTTGTATTCAATCCCGATGCAATTTCTGTGTTTCATCAACCATCGGATAGTCCACAGATTACAAAATGCCCCCAGATGTGCATCGGAAACTACTACTGGTCTTCCAGGGAAAGATCAAAACGTAGACTGTTAGAGACATTACTCCCATGTAGGCAAGTGCGCATGGTGACTGTTGTATTCAATACCGATGCAATTTCTGTGTTTCATCAACACTTTGAAGGTCCACAGATTACAGAATGCATCCAGATGTGCATCGGAAACTACTACTGGTCTTCCAGTGAACGATCAAAGCGTAGACTATTTGTGACATTACTCCCATGGAGGAAAGTGCGCATGGTAACCGTTGTATTCAATCCCGATGTAATTTCTGTGTTTCATCAACACTCTGATAGTCCACAGATTACAGAATGCCACCAGATGTGCATCGGAGACTACTACTGGTCTTCCAGGGAACGATCAAAGCGTTGGCTGTTTGAGACATTACTCCCGTGGAGGAAAGTGCGCATGGTGACTGTTGTATTCAATCCCGATGCTATTTCTGTGTTTCATCAACACTCTGATAGTCCACAGATTACAGAATGCCACCAGATGTGTTTCGGAAACTACTACTGGTCTTCCAGGGAACGATCAAAGCGTAGACTGTTTGAGACATTACTCCTGTGGAGGAAAGTGCGCATGGTGACTGTTGTATTCAATCCCGATGCAAATTCTGTGTTCCAATAACACTCTGATAGTCCGCAGTTTACAGAATGCCTCCAGATGTGCATCGGAAGCTACTACTGGTCTTCCTGGGAACGATCAAAGCGTAGACTGTTAGAGACATTTCTCCCATGTAGGCAAGTGCGCATGGCGACTGTTGTAATCAATCCCGATGCAATTTCTGTGTTTCATCAACACTTTGAAGGTCCACAGATTACAGAATGCATCCAGATGTGCATCGGAAACTACTACTGGTCTTCCAGGGAGCGATCAAAGCGTAGACTATTTGAGACATTACTGATATGGAGGAAAGTGCGCATGGTGACTGTTGTATTCTATCCCGATGCAATTCCTGTGTTTCATCAACACTCTGATAGTCCGCAGTTTACAGAATGCCTCCAGATGTGCATCGGAAGCTACTACTGGTCTTCCTGAGAACGATCAAAGCGTTGGCTGTTTGAGTCATTACTCCCGTGGAGGAAAGTGCGCATGGTGACTGTTGTATTCCATCCCGATGCTATATCTGTGTTTCATCAACACTCTGATAGTCCACAGATTACAGAATGCCACCAGATGTGCTTCGGAAACTACTACTGGTCTTCCAGGGAACGATCAAAGCGTAGACTGTTTGAGACATTTCTCCTGCGGAGGAAAGTGCGCATGGTGACTGTTGTATTCAATCCCGATGCAAATTCTGTGTTCCATCAACACTCTGATAGTCCGCAGTTTACAGAATGCCTCCAGATGTGCATCGGAAACTGCTACTGGTCTTCCAGGGAACGATCAAAGCGTAGACTGTTTAAGACATTACTCCCATGGAGGAAAGTGCGCATGGTGACTATTGTATTCTATCCAGATGCAATTTCTGTGTTTCATCAACACTCTGATAGTCCACAGATATCAGAATGCCACCAGACGTGCATCGGAAACTGCTACTGGTCTTCCAGGGAACGATCAAAAACATTGACTGTTTGAGACATTACTCCCGTGGAGGAAAGTGCGCATAGTGACGGTTGTATTTAATCCCGATGCAATTTCCGTGTTTCATCAACACTCTGATAGTCCACAGATTACAGAATGCCACCAGATGTGCTTCGGAAACAACTACTGGTCTTCCAGGGAACGATCAAAGCGAAGACTGTTTGAGACACTACTCCCATGGAGGAAACGCGCATGGTGACTTATGTATTCAATCCCGATGAAATTTCTGTGTTTCATCAACACCCTGATACTCCACAGATTACAGAATGCCTCCAGATGTGCATCGGAAACTACTACTGGTCTTCCTGGGAACGATCAAAGCGTAGACTATTTGAGACACTACTCCCATTGAGGAAAGTGCGCATGGTGACTGTTGTATTCAATCCCGATGCAATTTCTGTGTTTCATGAACCATCGGATAGTCCACAGATTACAAAATGCCCCCAGATGTGCATCGGAAACTACTACTGGTCTTCCAGGGAAAGATCAAAACGTAGACTGTTAGAGACATTACTCCCATGTAGGCAAGTGCGCATGGTGACTGTTGTATTCAATCCCGATGCAATTTCTGTGTTTCATCAACACTTTGAAGGTCCACAGATTACAGAATGCCTCCAGATGTGCATCGGAAACTACCACTGGTCTTCCAGTGAACGATCAAAGCGTAGACTATTTGTGAGATTACTCCCATGGAGGAAAGTGCGCATGGTAACCGTTGTATTCAATCCCGATGCAATTTCTGTGTTTCATCAACACTCTGATAGTCCACAGATTACAGAATGCCACCAGATGTGCATCGGAAACTACTACTGGTCTTCCAGGGAACGATCAAAGCGTTGGCTGTTTGAGACATTACTCCCGTGGAGGAAAGTGCGCATGGTGACTGTTGTATTCAATCCCGATGCTATTTCTGTGTTTCATCAACACTCTGATAGTCCACAGATTACAGAATGCCACCAGATGTGCTTCGGAAACTACTACTGGTCTTCCAGGGAACGATCAAAGCGTAGACTGTTTGAGACATTACCCCTGTGGAGGAAAGTGCGCATGGTGACTGTTGTATTCAATCCCGATGCAAATTCTGTGTTCCATCAACACTCTGATAGTCCGCAGTTTACAGAATGCCTCCAGATGTGCATCGGAAGCTACTACTGGTCTTCCTGGGAACGATCAAAGCGTAGACTGTTAGAGACATTTCTCCCATGTAGGCAAGTGCGCATGGCGACTGTTGTAATCAATCCCGATGCAATTTCTGTGTTTCATCAACACTTTGAAGGTCCACAGATTACAGAATGCCTCCAGATGTGCATCGGAAACTACCACTGGTCTTCCAGTGAACGATCAAAGCGTAGACTATTTGTGAGATTACTCCCATGGAGGAAAGTGCGCATGGTAACCGTTGTATTCAATCCCGATGCAATTTCTGTGTTTCATCAACACTCTGATAGTCCACAGATTACAGAATGCCACCAGATGTGCATCGGAAACTACTACTGGTCTTCCAGGGAACGATCAAAGCATAGACTGTTTGAGACATTACTCCCGTTGAGGAAAGTGCGCATAGTGACTGTTGTATTCAATCCCGATGCAATTTCCGTGTTTCATCAACGCTCTGATAGTCCACAGATTACAGAATGCCACCAGATGTGCTTCGGAAACTACTACTGGTCTTCCAGGGAACGATCAAAGCGAAGACTGTTTGAGACACTACTCCCATGGAGGAAAACGCGCATGGTGACTTATGTATTCAATCCCGATGCAATTTCTGTGTTTCATCAACACTCTGATACTCCACAGATTACAGAATGCCCCCAGATGTGCATCGGAAACTACTACTGGTCTTCCTGGGAACGATCAAAGCGTAGACTTTTTGAGACACTACTCCCATGGAGGAAAGTGCGCATGGTGACTGTTGTATTCAATCCCGATGCAATTTCTGTGTTTCATCAACCATCGGTTAGTCCACAGATTACAAAATGACCCCAGATGTGCATCGGAAACTGCTACTGGTCTTCCAGGGAACGATCAAAGCGTAGACTGTTTGAGACATTACTCCTGTGGAGGAAAGTGCGCATGGTGACTGTTGTATTCAATCCCGATGCAAATTCTGTGTTCCATCAACACTCTGATAGTCCGCAGATTACAGAGTGCCTCCAGATGTGCATCGGAAACTACTACTGGTCTTCCAGGGAACGATCAAAGCGTAGACTATTTGAGACATTACTCCCATGGAGGAAAGTGCGCATGGTGACTGTTGTATTCAATCCCGATGCAATTTCTGTGTTTCATCAACACTCTGATAGTCCGCAGTTTACAGAATGCCTCCAGATGTGCATCGGAAGCTACTCCTGGTCTTCCTGGGAACGATCAAAGCGTAGACTGTTAGAGACATTTCTCCCATATGGGCAAGTGCGCATGGTGACTGTTGTATTCCATCCCGATGCTATTTCTGTGTTTCATCAACACTCTGAATGTCCACAGATTACAGAATGCCACCAGATGTGCTTCGGAAACTACTACTGGTCTTCCAGGGAACGATCAAAGCGAAGACTGTTTGAGACACTACTCCCATGGAGGAAAACGCGCATGGTGACTTATGTATTCAATCCCGATGCAATTTCTGTGTTTCATCAACACTCTGATACTCCACAGATTACAGAATGCCTCCAGATGTGCATCGGAAACTACTACTAGTCTTCCTGGGAACGATCAAAGCGTAGACTATTTGAGACACTACTCCCATGGAGGAAAGTGCGCATGGTGACTGTTGTATTTAATCCCGATGCAATTTCTGTGTTTCATCAACCATCGGATAGTCCACAGATTACAAAATGCCCCCAGATGTGCATCGGAAACTACTACTGGTCTTCCAGGGAACGATCAAAACGTAGACTGTTAGAGACATTACTCCCATGTAGGCAAGTGCGCATGGTGACTGTTGTATTCAATCCCGTAGCAATTTCTGTGTTTCATCAACACTTTGAAGGTCCACAGATTACAGAATGCATCCAGATGTGCATCGGAAACTACCACTGGTCTTCCAGTGAACGATCAAAGCGTACACTATTTGTGACATTACTCCCATGGAGGAAAGTGCGCATGGTAACTGTTGTATTCAATCCTGATGCAATTTCTGTGTTTCATCAACACTCTGATAGTCCACAGATTACATAATGCCACCAGATGTGCATCGGAAACTACTACTGGTCTTCCAGGGAACGATCAAAGCGTTGGCTGTTTGAGACATTACTCCCGTGGAGGAAAGTGCGTATGGTGACTGTTGTATTCAATCCCGATGTTATTTCTGTGTTTCATCAACACTCTGATAGTCCACAGATTACAGAAGGCCACCAGATGTGCTTCGGAAACTACTACTGGTCTTCCAGGGAACGATCAAAGCGTAGACTGTTTGAGACATTACTCCTGTGGAGGAAAGTGCGCATGGTGACTGTTGTATTCAATCCCGATGCAAATTCTGTGTTCCATCAACACTCTGATAGTCCGCAGTTTACAGAGTGCCTCCAGATGTGCATCGGAAGCTACTACTGGTCTTCCTGGGAACGATCAAAGCGTAGACTGTTAGAGACATTTCTCAGATGTAGGCAAGTGCGTATGGTGACTGTTGTAATCAATCCCGATGCAATTTCTTTGTTTCATCAACACTTTGAAGGTCCACAGATTACAGAATGCATCCAGATGTGCATCGGAAACTACTACTGGTCTTCCAGGGTACGATCAAAGCGTAGACTATTTGAGACATTACTCCCATGGAGGAAAATGCGCATGGTGACTGTTGTATTCAATCCCGATGCAATTTCTGTGTTTCATCAACAATCTGATAGTCCACAGATTACAGAATGCAACCAGATGTGCATCGGAAACTACTACTGGTCTTCCAGGGAACGATCAAAGCATTGGCTGTTTGAGACATTACTCCCGTGGAGGAAAATGCGCATGGAGACTGTTGTATTCCATCCCGATGCTATTTCTGTGTTTCATCAACACTCTGATAGTCCACAGATTACAGAATGCCACCAGATGTGCTTCGGAAACTACTACTGGTCTTCCAGGGAACGATCAAAGCGTAGACTGTTTGAGACATTACTCCTGCGTAGGAAAGTGCGCATGGTGACTGTTGTATTCAATCCCGATGCAAATTCTGTGTTAGATCAACACTCTGATAGTCCGCAGTTTACAGAATGCCTCCAGATGTGCATCGGAAACTACTACTGGTCTTCCAGGGAACGATCAAAGCGTAGACTATTTGAGACATTACTCCCATGGAGGAAAGTGCGCATGGTGACTGTTGTATTCAATCCCGATGCAATTTCTGTGTTTCATCAACACTCTGATAGTCCGCAGTTTACAGAATGCCTCCAGATGTGCATCGGAAGCTACTCCTGGTCTTCCTGGGAAGGATCAAAGCGTAGACTGTTAGAGACATTTCTCCCATATAGGCAAGTGCGCATGGTGACTGTTGTATTCCATCCCGATGCTATTTCTGTGTTTCATCAACACTCTGAATGTCCACAGATTACAGAATGCCACCAGATGTGCTTCGGAAACTACTACTGGTCTTCCAGGGAACGATCAAAGCGAAGACTGTTGGAGACACTACTCCCATGGAGGAAAACGCGCATGGTGACTTATGTATTCAATCCCGATGCAATTTCTGTGTTTCATCAACAATCTGATAGTCCACAGATAACAGAATGCCTCCAGATGTGCATCGGAAACTACTACTGGTCTTCCTGGGAACGATCAAAGCGTAGACTATTTGAGACACTACTCCCATGGAGGAAAGTGCGCATGGTGACTGTTGTATTCAATCCCGATGCAATTTCTGTGTTTCTTCAACCATCGGATAGTCCACAGATTACAAAATGCCCCCAGATGTGCATCGGAAAGTACTACTGGTCTTCTAGGGAACGATCAAAACGTAGACTGTTAGAGACATTACTCCCATGTAGGCAAGTGCGCATGGTGACTGTTGTATTCAATCCCGATGCAATTTCTGTGTTTCATCAACACTTTGAAGGTCCACAGATTACAGAATGCATCCAGATGTGCATCGGAAACTACCACTGGTCTTCCAGTGAACCATCAAAGCGTACACTATTTGTGACATTACTCCCATGGAGGAAAGTGCGCATGGTAACTGTTGTATTCAATCCCGATGCAATTTCTGTGTTTCATCAACACTCTGATAGTCCACAGATTACAGAATGCCACCAGATGTGCATCGGAAACTACTACTGGTCTTCCAGGGAACGATCAAAACGTAGACTGTTAGAGACATTACTCCCATGTAGGCAAGTGCGCATGGTGACTGTTGTATTCAATACCGATGCAATTTCTGTGTTTCATCAACACTTTGAAGGTCCACAGGTTACAGAATGCATCCAGATGTGCATCGGAAACTACTACTGGTCTTCCAGTGAACGATCAAAGCGTAGACTATTTGTGACATTACTCCCATGGAGGAAAGTGCGCATGGTAACCGTTGTATTCAATCCCGATGTAATTTCTGTGTTTCATCAACACTCTGATAGTCCACAGATTACAGAATGCCACCAGATGTGCATCGGAGACTACTACTGGTCTTCCAGGGAACGATCAAAGCGTTGGCTGTTTGAGACATTACTCCCGTGGAGGAAAGTGCGCATGGTGACTGTTGTATTCAATCCCGATGCTATTTCTGTGTTTCATCAACACTCTGATAGTCCACAGATTACAGAATGCCACCAGATGTGTTTCGGAAACTACTACTGGTCTTCCAGGGAACGATCAAAGCGTAGACTGTTTGAGACATTACTCCTGTGGAGGAAAGTGCGCATGGTGACTGTTGTATTCAATCCCGATGCAAATTCTGTGTTCCATCAACACTCTGATAGTCCGCAGTTTACAGAATGCCTCCAGATGTGCATCGGAAGCTACTACTGGTCTTCCTGGGAACGATCAAAGCGTAGACTGTTAGAGACATTTCTCCCATGTAGGCAAGTGCGCATGGCGACTGTTGTAATCAATCCCGATGCAATTTCTGTGTTTCATCAACACTTTGAAGGTCCACAGATTACAGAATGCATCCAGATGTGCATCGGAAACTACTACTGGTCTTCCAGGGAGCGATCAAAGCGTAGACTATTTGAGACATTACTGCCATGGAGGAAAGTGCGCATGGTGACTGTTGTATTCTATCCCGATGCAATTTCTGTGTTTCATCAACACTCTGATAGTCCGCAGTTTACAGAATGCCTCCAGATGTGCATCGGAAGCTACTACTGGTCTTCCTGAGAACGATCAAAGCGTTGGCTGTTTGAGTCATTACTCCCGTGGAGGAAAGTGCGCATGGTGACTGTTGTATTCCATCCCGATGCTATATCTGTGTTTCATCAACACTCTGATAGTCCACAGATTACAGAATGCCACCAGATGTGCTTCGGAAACTACTACTGGTCTTCCAGGGAACGATCAAAGCGTAGACTGTTTGAGACATTTCTCCTGCGGAGGAAAGTGCGCATGGTGACTGTTGTATTCAATCCCGATGCAAATTCTGTGTTCCATCAACACTCTGATAGTCCGCAGTTTACAGAATGCCTCCAGATGTGCATCGGAAACTGCTACTGGTCTTCCAGGGAACGATCAAAGCGTAGACTGTTTAAGACATTACTCCCATGGAGGAAAGTGCGCATGGTGACTATTGTATTCTATCCAGATGCAATTTCTGTGTTTCATCAACACTCTGATAGTCCACAGATTACAGAATGCCACCAGACGTGCATCGGAAACTGCTACTGGTCTTCCAGGGAACGATCAAAAACATTGACTGTTTGAGACATTACTCCCGTGGAGGAAAGTGCGCATAGTGACGGTTGTATTTAATCCCGATGCAATTTCCGTGTTTCATCAACACTCTGATAGTCCACAGATTACAGAATGCCACCAGATGTGCTTCGGAAACAACTACTGGTCTTCCAGGGAACGATCAAAGCGAAGACTGTTTGAGACACTACTCCCATGGAGGAAACGCGCATGGTGACTTATGTATTCAATCCCGATGAAATTTCTGTGTTTCATCAACACTCTGATACTCCACAGATTACAGAATGCCTCCAGATGTGCATCGGAAACTACTACTGGTCTTCCTGGGAACGATCAAAGCGTAGACTATTTGAGACACTACTCCCATTGAGGAAAGTGCGCATGGTGACTGTTGTATTCAATCCCGATGCAATTTCTGTGTTTCATGAACCATCGGATAGTCCACAGATTACAAAATGCCCCCAGATGTGCATCGGAAACTACTACTGGTCTTCCAGGGAAAGATCAAAACGTAGACTGTTAGAGACATTACTCCCATGTAGGCAAGTGCGCATGGTGACTGTTGTATTCAATCCCGATGCAATTTCTGTGTTTCATCAACACTTTGAAGGTCCACAGATTACAGAATGCCTCCAGATGTGCATCGGAAACTACCACTGGTCTTCCAGTGAACGATCAAAGCGTAGACTATTTGTGAGATTACTCCCATGGAGGAAAGTGCGCATGGTAACCGTTGTATTCAATCCCGATGCAATTTCTGTGTTTCATCAACACTCTGATAGTCCACAGATTACAGAATGCCACCAGATGTGCATCGGAAACTACTACTGGTCTTCCAGGGAACGATCAAAGCGTTGGCTGTTTGAGACATTACTCCCGTGGAGGAAAGTGCGCATGGTGACTGTTGTATTCAATCCCGATGCTATTTCTGTGTTTCATCAACACTCTGATAGTCCACAGATTACAGAATGCCACCAGATGTGCTTCGGAAACTACTACTGGTCTTCCAGGGAACGATCAAAGCGTAGACTGTTTGAGACATTACCCCTGTGGAGGAAAGTGCGCATGGTGACTGTTGTATTCAATCCCGATGCAAATTCTGTGTTCCATCAACACTCTGATAGTCCGCAGTTTACAGAATGCCTCCAGATGTGCATCGGAAGCTACTACTGGTCTTCCTGGGAACGATCAAAGCGTAGACTGTTAGAGACATTTCTCCCATGTAGGCAAGTGCGCATGGCGACTGTTGTAATCAATCCCGATGCAATTTCTGTGTTTCATCAACACTTTGAAGGTCCACAGATTACAGAATGCCTCCAGATGTGCATCGGAAACTACCACTGGTCTCCCAGTGAACGATCAAAGCGTAGACTATTTGTGAGATTACTCCCATGGAGGAAAGTGCGCATGGTAACCGTTGTATTCAATCCCGATGCAATTTCTGTGTTTCATCAACACTCTGATAGTCCACAGATTACAGAATGCCACCAGATGTGCATCGGAAACTACTACTGGTCTTCCAGGGAACGATCAAAGCATAGACTGTTAGAGACATTACTCCCGTTGAGGAAAGTGCGCATAGTGACTGTTGTATTCAATCCCGATGCAATTTCCGTGTTTCATCAACGCTCTGATAGTCCACAGGTTACAGAATGCCACCAGATGTGCTTCGGAAACTACTACTGGTCTTCCAGGGAACGATCAAAGCGAAGACTGTTTGAGACACTACTCCCATGGAGGAAAACGCGCATGGTGACTTATGTATTCAATCCCGATGCAATTTCTGTGTTTCATCAACACTCTGATACTCCACAGATTACAGAATGCCTCCAGATGTGCATCGGAAACTACTACTGGTCTTCCTGGGAACGATCAAAGCGTAGACTTTTTGAGACACTACTCCCATGGAGGAAAGTGCGCATGGTGACTGTTGTATTCAATCCCGATGCAATTTCTGTGTTTCATCAACCATCGGTTAGTCCACAGATTACAAAATGACCCAAGATGTGCATCGGAAACTACTACTGGTCTTCCAGGGAACGATCAAAGCGTAGACTGTTTGAGACATTACTCCTGTTGAGGAAAGTGCGCATGGTGACTGTTGTATTCAATCCCGATGCAAATGCTGTGTTCCATCAACACTCTGATAGTCCGCAGATTACAGAGTGCCTCCAGATGTGCATCGGAAACTACTACTGGTCTTCCAGGGAACGAGCAAAGCGTAGACTATTTGAGACATTACTCCCATGGAGGAAAGTGCGCATGGTGACTGTTGTATTCAATCCCGATGCAATTTCTGTGTTTCATCAACACTCTGATAGTCCGCTGTTTACAGAATGCCTCCAGATGTGCATCGGAAGCTACTCCTGGTCTTCCTGGGAACGATCAAAGCGTAGACTGTTAGAGACATTTCTCCCATATGGGCAAGTGCGCATGGTGACTGTTGTATTCCATCCCGATGCTATTTCTGTGTTTCATCAACACTCTGAATGTCCACAGATTACAGAATGCCACCAGATGTGCTTCGGAAACTACTACTGGTCTTCCAGGGAACGATCAAAGCGAAGACTGTTTGAGACACTACTCCCATGGAGGAAAACGCGCATGGTGACTTATGTATTCAATCCCGATGCAATTTCTGTGTTTCATCAACACTCTGATACTCCACAGATTACAGAATGCCTCCAGATGTGCATCGGAAACTACTACTGGTCTTCCTGGGAACGATCAAAGCGTAGACTATTTGAGACACTACTCCCATGGAGGAAAGTGCTCATGGTGACTGTTGTATTTAATCCCGATGCAATTTCTGTGTTTCATCAACCATCGGATAGTCCACAGATTACAAAATGCCCCCAGATGTGCATCGGAAACTACTACTGGTCTTCCAGGTAACGATCAAAACGTAGACTGTTAGAGACATTACTCCCATGTAGGCAAGTGCGCATGGTGACTGTTGTATTCAATCCCGTAGCAATTTCTGTGTTTCATCAACACTTTGAAGGTCCACAGATTACAGAATGCATCCAGATGTGCATCGAAAACTACCACTGGTCTTCCAGTGAACGATCAAAGCGTACACTATTTGTGACATTACTCCCATGGAGGAAAGTGCGCATGGTAACTGTTGTATTCAATCCTGATGCAATTTCTGTGTTTCATCAACACTCTGATAGTCCACAGATTACATAATGCCACCAGATGTGCATCGGAAACTACTACTGGTCTTCCAGGGAACGATCAAAGCGTTGGCTGTTTGAGACATTACTCCCGTGGAGGAAAGTGCGTATGGTGACTGTTGTATTCAATCCCGATGTTATTTCTGTGTTTCATCAACACTCTGATAGTCCACAGATTACAGAAAGCCACCAGATGTGCTTTGGAAACTACTACTGGTCTTCCAGGGAACGATCAAAGCGTAGACTGTTTGAGACATTACTCCTGTGGAGGAAAGTGCGCATGGTGACTGTTGTATTCAATCCCGATGCAAATTCTGTGTTCCATCAACACTCTGATAGTCCGCAGTTTACAGAGTGCCTCCAGATGTGCATCGGAAGCTACTACTGGTCTTCCTGGGAACGATCAAAGCGTAGACTGTTAGAGACATTTCTCAGATGTAGGCAAGTGCGTATGGTGACTGTTGTAATCAATCCCGATGCAATTTCTTTGTTTCATCAACACTTTGAAGGTCCACAGATTACAGAATGCATCCAGATGTGCATCGGAAACTACTACTGGTCTTCCAGGGTACGATCAAAGCGTAGACTATTTGAGACATTACTCCCATGGAGGAAAATGCGCATGGTGACTGTTGTATTCAATCCCGATGCAATTTCTGTGTTTCATCAACAATCTGATAGTCCACAGATTACAGAATGCAACCAGATGTGCATCGGAAACTACTACTGGTCTTCCAGGGAACGATCAAAGCGTTGGCTGTTTGAGACATTACTCCCGTGGAGGAAAATGCGCATGGAGACTGTTGTATTCCATCCCGATGCTATTTCTGTGTTTCATCAACACTCTGATAGTCCACAGATTACAGAATGCCACCAGATGTGCTTCGGAAACTACTACTGGTCTTCCAGGGAACGATCAAAGCGTAGACTGTTTGAGACATTACTCCTGCGTAGGAAAGTGCGCATGGTGACTGTTGTATTCAATCCCGATGCAAATTCTGTGTTAGATCAACACTCTGATAGTCCGCAGTTTACAGAATGCCTCCAGATGTGCATCGGAAACTACTACTGGTCTTCCAGGGAACGATCAAAGCGTAGACTGTTAGAGACATTTCTCCCATGTAGGCAAGTGCGCATGGTGACTGTTGTATTCAATCCCGATGCAATTTCTGTGTTTCATCAACACTCTGATAGTCCGCAGTTTACAGAATGCCTCCAGATGTGCATCGGAAGCTACTCCTGGTCTTCCTGGGAAGGATCAAAGCGTAGACTGTTAGAGACATTTCTCCCATATAGGCAAGTGCGCATGGTGACTGTTGTATTCCATCCCGATGCTATTTCTGTGTTTCATCAACACTCTGAATGTCCACAGATTACAGAATGCCACCAGATGTGCTTCGGAAACTACTACTGGTCTTCCAGGGAACGATCAAAGCGAAGACTGTTTGAGACACTACTCCCATGGAGGAAAACGCGCATGGTGACTTATGTATTCAATCCCGATGCAATTTCTGTGTTTCATCAACACTCTGATACTCCACAGATTACAGAATGCCTCCAGATGTGCATCGGAAACTACTACTGGTCTTCCTGGGAACGATCAAAGCGTAGACTATTTGAGACACTACTCCCATGGAGGAAAGTGCGCATGGTGACTGTTGTATTCAATCCCGATGCAATTTCTGTGTTTCTTCAACCATCGGATAGTCCACAGATTACAAAATGCCCCCAGATGTGCATCGGAAAGTACTACTGGTCTTCTAGGGAACGATCAAAACGATAGACTGTTAGAGACATTACTCCCATGTAGGCAAGTGCGCATGGTGACTGTTGTATTCAATCCCGATGCAATTTCTGTGTTTCATCAACACTTTGAAGGTCCACAGATTACAGAATGCATCCAGATGTGCATCGGAAACTACCACCGGTCTTCCAGTGAACCATCAAAGCGTACACTATTTGTGACATTACTCCCATGGAGGAAAGTGCGCATGGTAACTGTTGTATTCAATCCCGATGCAATTTCTGCGTTTCATCAACACTCTGATAGTCCACAGATTACAGAATGCCACCAGATGTGCATCGGAAACTACTACTGGTCTTCCAGGGAACGATCAAAGCGTTGGCTGTTTGAGACATTACTCCCGTGGAGGAAAGTGCGTATGGTGACTGTTGTATTCAATCCCGATGCTATTTCTGTGTTTCATCAACACTCTGATAGTCCACAGATTACAGAATGCCTCCAGATGTGCATCGGAAACTACTACTGGTCTTCCTGGGAACGATCAAAGCGTACACAATTTGAGACACTACTTCCATTTAGGAAAGTGCGCATGGTGACTGTTGTATTCAATCCCGATGCAATTTCTGTGTTTCATCAACCATCGGATAGTCCACAGATTCCAAAATGCCCCCAGATGTGCATCGGAAACTACTACTGGTCTTCCAGGGAACGATCAAAACGTAGACTGTTAGAGACATTACTCCCACGTAGGCAAGTGCGCATGGAGACTGTTGTATTCAATCCCGATGCAATTTCTGTGTTTCATCAACACTTTGAAGGTCCACAGATTACAGAATGCATCCAGATGTGCATCGGAAACTACTACTGGTCTTCCAGGGTACGATCAAAGCGTAGACTATTTGAGACATTACTCACATGGAGGAAAATGCGCATGGTGACTGTTGTATTCAATCCCGATGCAATTTCTGTGTTTCATCAACACTCTGATAGTCCACAGATTACAGAATGCAACCAGATGTGCATCTGAAACTACTACTGGTCTTCCAGGGAACGATCAAAGCGTAGACTGTTTGAGACATTACTCCAGTGGAGGAAAGTGCGCATGGTGACTGTTGTACTCAATCCCGATGCTATTTCTGTGTATCATCAACACTCTGATAGTCCACAGATTACAGAATGCCACCAGATGTGCTTCGGAAACTACTACTGGACTTCCAGGGAACGATCAAAGCGTAGACTGTTTGAGACATTACTCCCATGGAGGAAAGTGCGCATGGTGACTGTTGTATTCAATCCCGATGCAATTTCTGTGTTTCATCAACACTCTGATAGTCCGCAGTTTACAGTTTGATTCCAGATGTGCATCGGAAGCTACTACTGGTCTTCCTGGGAACGATCAAAGCGTAGACTGTTAGAGACATTTCTCACATGTAGGCAAGTGCACATGGTGACTGTTGTAATCAATCGCGATGCAATTTCTGTGTTTCATCAACACTTTGAAGGTCCACAGATTACAGAATGCATCCAGATGTGCAACGGAAACTACTACTGGTCTTCCTGGGAACGATCAAAGCGTAGACTGTTAGAGACATTACTCCCATGTAGGGAAGTGCGCATGGTGACTGTTGTATTCAATCCCGATGCAATTTCTGTGTTTCATCAACGCTTTGAAGGTCCACAGAATACAGAATGCCTCCAGATGTGCATCGGAAACTACTTCTGGTCTTCCAGGGAACGATCAAAGCATAGACTGTTTGAGACATTACTCCTGTGGAGGAAAGTGCGCATAGTGACTGTTGTATTCAATCCCGATGCAATTTCCGTGTTTCATCAACACTGTGATAGTCCACAGATTACAGAATGCCACCAGATGTGCTTAGGAAACTACTACTGGTCTTCCTGGGAACGATCAAAGCGAAGACTGTTTGAGACACTACTCCCATGGAGGAAAACGCGCATGGTGACTTATGTATTCAATCCCGATGCTATTTCTGTGTTTCATCAAAACTCTGATACTCCACAGATTACAGAATGCCTCCAGATGTGCATCGGAAACTACTACTGGTCTTCCTGGGAATGATCAAAGCGTAGACTATTTGAGACACTACTCCCATGGAGGAAAGTGAGCATGGTGACTGTTGTATTCAATCCCGATGCAATTTCAGTGTTGCATCAACCATCGGATAGTCCACAGGTTACAAAATGCCCCCATATGTGCATCGGAAACTACTACTGGTTTTCCAGGGAATGATCAAAACGTAGACTGTTAGAGACTTTACTCCCATGTAGGCAAGTGCGCATGGTGACTGTTGTATTCAATCCCGATGCAATTTCTGTGTTTCATCAACACTTTGAAGGTCCACAGATTACAGAATGCATCCAGATGTGCATCGGAAACTACCACTGGTCTTCCAGTGAACGATCAAAGCGTACACTATTTGTGACATTACTCCCATGGCGGAAAGTGCGCATGGTAACTGTTGTATTCGATCCCGATGCAATTTCTGTATTTCATCAACACTCTGATAGTCCACAGATTACAGAACGCCACCAGATGTGCATCGGAAACGACTACTGGTCTTCCAGGGAACGATCAAAGCGTTGGCTGTTTGAGACATTACTCCCGTGGAGGAAAGTGCGCATGGTGACTGTTGTATTCAATCCCGATGCAAATTCTGTGTTCCATCAACACTCTGATAGTAGACAGATTACAGAATGCCTTCAGATGTGCATCGGAAACTACTACTGGTCTACCAGGGAACGATCAAAGCGTAGACTACTTGCGACATTACTCCCATGGAGGAAAGTGCGCATGGTGACTGTTGTATTCAATCCCGATGCAATTTCTGTGTTTCATCAACACTCTGATAGTCCGCAGTTTACAGTTTGCTTTCAGATGTGCATCGGAAGCTTCTACTGGTCTTCCTGGGAACGATCAAAGCGTAGACTGTTAGAGACATTTCTCCCATGTAGGCAAGTGCACATGGTGACTGTTGTAATCAATCGCGATGCAATTTCTGTGTTTCATCAACACTTTGAAGGTCCACAGATTACAGAAAGCATCCAGATGTGCAACGGAAACTACTACTGGTCTTCCAGGGAACGATCAAAGCGTAGACTATTTGAGACATTACTCCCATGGAGGAAAATGCGCATGGTGACTGTTGTATTCAATCCCGTTGCAATTTCTGTGTTTCATCAACACTCTGATACTCCACAGATTACAGAATGCCTCCAGATGTGCATCGGAAACTACTACTGGTCTTCCTGGGAACGATCAACGCGTAGACTGTTAGAGACATTACTCCCATGTAGGGAAGTGCGCATGGTGACTGTTGTATTCAATCCCGATGCAATTTCTGTGTTTCATCAACGCTTTGAAGGTCCACAGATTAAAAAATGCATCCAGATGTGCATCGGAAACTACTACTGGTCCTCCAGGGAACAATCAAAGCGTAGACAATTTGAGACATTACTCCCATGGATCAAAGTGCGCATGGTGACTGTTGTATTCAATCGCGATGCAATTTCTGTGTTTCATCAACACTCTGATAGTCCAGAGATGAAGGATTGCCACCAGATGTGCATCGGAAACTACTACTGGTCTTCCAGGGAACGATCAAAGCGTAGACTGTTTGAGACATTACTCCCATGGAGGAGAGTGGTCATGGTGACAGTTGTATTCACTCCCGATGCAATTTCTGTGTTTCATCAACACTCTGATACTCCACAGATTACAGAATGCCTCCAGATGTGCATCGGAAACTACTACTGGTCTCCCTGGGAACGATCAAAGCGTAGACTATTTGAGACACTACTCCCATGGAGGAAAGTGCGCATGGTGACTGTTGTATTCAATCGTGATGCAATTTCTGTGTTTCATCAACAATCTGATAGTCCACAGATTACAGAATGCATCCAGATGTGCATCGGAAACTACCACTTGTCTTCCAGGGAACGATCAAAACGTAGAGTGTTTGAGACATTACTAACATGTAGGCAAGTGCGCATGGTGACTGTTGTATTCAATCCCGATGCAATTTCTGTGTTTCATCAACACTTTGAAGGTCCACAGATTACAGAATGCATCCAGATGTGCATCAGAAACTACAACTGGTCTTCCAGGGAACTCAAAGCGTAGACTGTTTGAGACATTACTCCCGTGGAGGAAAATGCGCATAGTGACTGCTGTATTCAATCCCGATGCAATTTCTGTGTTTCATCAACACTCAGATAGTCCACAGATTACAGAATTCCACCAGATGTGGTTCGGAAACAACTACTGGTCTTCCAGAGAACGATCAAAGCGTAGACTGTTTGAGACACTACTCCCATGGAGGAAAGTGCGCATGGTGACTTTTGTATTCAATCCCGATGCAATTTCTGTGTTTCATCAACAATCTGATAGTCCACAGATAACAGAATGCCTCCAGATGTGCATCGGAAACTACCACTGGTCTTCCAGGGAACGATCAAAACGTAGACTGTTAGAGACATTACTCCCATGTAGGCAAGTGCGCATGGTGACTGTTGTATTCAATCCCGATGCAATTTCTGTGTTTCATCAACGCTTTGAAGGTCCACAGATTACAAAATGCATCCAGATGTGCATCGGAAACTACTACTGGTCTTCCAGGGAACGATCAAATCGTAGACTATTTGAGACATTACTCCCATGGATCAAAGTGCGTATGGTGACTGTTGTATTCAATCGCGATGCAATTTCTGTGTTTCATCAACACTCTGATAGTCCAGAGATGAAGGATTGCCACCAGATGTGCATCGGAAACTGCTACTGGTCTTCCAGGGAACGATCAAAGCGTAGACTGTTTGAGACATTACTCCCATGGAGGAGAGTGGTCATGGTGACAGTTGTATTCAATCCCGATGCAATTTCTGTGTTTCATCAACACTCTGATACTCCACAGATTACAGAATGCCTCCAGATGTGCATCGGAATCTACTACTGGTCTTCCAGGGAACGATCAAAGCGTAGACTGTTTGAGACATTACTCCCATGGAGGAAAGTGCGCATGGTGACTGCTGTATACAATCCCAATGCAATTTCTGTGTTTCATCAACACTCTGATAGTCGACAGATTACAGAACGCCACCAGACGTGCATCGGAAACTACTACTGGTCTTCCAGGGAACGATCAAAGCGTAGACTGTTTGAGACATTACTCCCGTGGAGGAAAGTGCGCATGGTGACTGTTGTATTCAATCCCGATGCAATTTCTGTGTTCTATCAACACTCTGATAGTCCACAGAATACAGAATGCCTCCAGATGTGCATCGGAAACTACTTCTGGTCTTCCAGGGAACGATCAAAGCATAGACTGTTTGAGACATTACTCCTGTGGAGGAAAGTGCGCATAGTGCCTGTTGTATTCAATCCCGATGCAATTTCCGTGTTTCATCAACACTGTGATAGTCCACAGATTACAGAATGCCACCAGATGTGCTTCGGAAACTACTACTGGTCTTCCAGGGAACGATCAAAGCGTAGACTGTTTGAGACATTACTCCAGTGGAGGAAAGTGCGCATAGTGACTGCTGTATTCAATCCCGATGCAATTTCTGTGTTTCATCAACACTCAGATAGTCCACAGATTACAGAATTCCACCAGATGTGGTTCGGAAACTACTACTGGTCTTCCAGAGAACGATCAAAGCGTAGACTGTTTGAGACACTACTCCCATGGAGGAAAACGCGCATGGTGACTATTGTATTCAATCCCGATGCAATTTCTGTGTTTCATCAACACTCTGATACTCCACAGATTACAGAATGCCTCCAGATGTGCATCGGAAACTATTACTGGTCTTCCTGGGAACGATCAAAGCGTAGACTATTTGCGACACTACTCCCATGGAGGAAAGTGCGCATGGTGACTTTTGTATTCAATCCCGATGCAATTTCTGTGTTTCATCAACACTCTGATAGTCCAGAGATGAAGGATTGCCACCAGATGTGCATCGGAAACTACTACTGGTCATCCAGGGAACGATCAAAGCGTAGACTGTTTGAGACATTACTCCCATGGAGGAGAGTGGTCATGGTGACAGTTGTATTCAATCCCGATGCAATTTCTGTGTTTCATCAACACTCTGATACTCCACAGATTACAGAATGCCTCCAGATGTGCATCAGAAACTACTACTGGTCTCCCTGGGAACGATCAAAGCGTAGACTATTTGAGACACTACTCCCATGGAGGAAAGTGCGCATGGTTACTGTTGTATTCAATCGTGATGCAATTTCTGTGTTTCATCAACAATCTGATAGTCCACAGATTACAGAATGCATCCAGATGTGCATCGGAAACTACCACTGGTCTTCCAGGGAACGATCAAAACGTAGAGTGTTTGAGACATTACTAACTTGTAGGCAAGTGCGCATGGTGACTGTTGTATTCAATCCCGATGCAATTTCTGTGTTTCATCAACACTTTGAAGGTCCACAGATTACAGAACGCATCCAGATGTGCATCAGAAACTACAACTGGTCTTCCAGGGAACTCAAAGCGTAGACTGTTTGAGACATTACTCCCGTGGAGGAAAGTGCGCATAGTGACTGCTGTATTCAATCCCGATGCAATTTCTGTGTTTCATCAACACTCAGATAGTCCACAGATTACAGAATTCCACCAGATGTGGTTCGGAAACTACTACTGGTCTTCCAGAGAACGATCAAAGCGTAGACTGTTTGAGACACTACTCCCATGGAGGAAAGTGCGCATGGTGACTTTTGTATTCAATCCCGATGCAATTTCTGTGTTTCATCAACAATCTGATAGTCCACAGATAACAGAATGCCTCCAGATGTGCATCGGAAACTACCACTGGTCTTCCAGGGAACGATCAAAACGTAGACTGTTAGAGACATTACTCCCATGTAGGCAAGTGCGCATGGTGACTGTTGTATTCAATCCCGATGCAATTTCTGTGTTTCATCAACGCTTTGAAGGTCCACAGATTACAAAATGCATCCAGATGTGCATCGGAAACTACTACTGGTCTTCCAGGGAACGATCAAATCGTAGACTATTTGAGACATTACTCCCATGGATCAAAGTGCGTATGGTGACTGTTGTATTCAATCGCGATGCAATTTCTGTGTTTCATCAACACTCTGATAGTCCAGAGATGAAGGATTGCCACCAGATGTGCATCGGAAACTGCTACTGGTCTTCCAGGGAACGATCAAAGCGTAGACTGTTTGAGACATTACTCCCATGGAGGAGAGTGGTCATGGTGACAGTTGTATTCAATCCCGATGCAATTTCTGTGTTTCATCAACACTCTGATAGTCGACAGATTACAGAACGCCACCAGACGTGCATCGGAAACTACTACTGGTCTTCCAGGGAACGATCAAAGCGTAGACTGTTTGAGACATTACTCCCGTGGAGGAAAGTGCGCATGGTGACTGTTGTATTCAATCCCGATGCAATTTCTGTGTTCTATCAACACTCTGAGAGTCCACAGAATACAGAATGCCTCCAGATGTGCATCGGAAACTACTTCTGGTCTTCCAGGGAACGATCAAAGCATAGACTGTTTGAGACATTACTCCTGTGGAGGAAAGTGCGCATAGTGACTGTTGTATTCAATCCCGATGCAATTTCCGTGTTTCATCAACACTGTGATAGTCCACAGATTACAGAATGCCACCAGATGTGCTTAGGAAACTACTACTGGTCTTCCTGGGAACGATCAAAGCGAAGACTGTTTGAGACACTACTCCCATGGAGGAAAACGCGCATGGTGACTTATGTATTCAATCCCGATGCTATTTCTGTGTTTCATCAACACTCTGATACTCCACAGATTACAGAATGCCTCCAGATGTGCATCGGAAACTACTACTGGTCTTCCAGGGATCGATCAAAGCATAGACTATTTGGGACATTACTCCCATGGAGGAAAGTGCGCATGGTGACTGTTGTATTCAATCCCGATGCAATTTCTGTGTTTCATCAACACTCTGATAGTCCGCAGTTTACAGTTTGCCTCCAGATGTGCATCGGAAGCTACTACTGGTCTTCCTGGGAACGATCAAAGCATAGACTGTTAGAGACATTTCTCCCATGTAGGCAAGTGCACATGGTGACTGTTGTAATCAATCGCGATGCAATTTCTGTGTTTCATCAACACTTTGAAGGTCCACAGATTACAGAAAGCATCCAGATGTGCATCGGAAACTACCACTGGTCTTCCAGTGAACGATCAAAGCGTAGACTATTTGAGACATTACTCCCATGGAGGAAAATGCGCATGGTGACTGTTGTATTCAATCCCGTTGCAATTTCTGTGTTTCATCAACACTCTGATACTCCACAGATTACAGAATGCCTCCAGATGTGCATCGGAAACTACTACTGGTCTTCCTGGGAACGATCAACGCGTAGACTGTTAGAGACATTACTCCCATGTAGGGAAGTGCGCATGGTGACGGTTGTATTCAATCCCGATGCAATTTCTGTGTTTCATCAACGCTTTGAAGGTCCACAGATTACAAAATGGATCCAGATGTGCATCGGAAACTACTACTGGTCTTCCAGGGAACGATCAAAGCGTAGACAATTTGAGACATTACTCCCATGGATCAAAGTGCGCATGGTGACTGTTGTATTCAATCGCGATGCAATTTCTGTGTTTCATCAACACTCTGATAGTCCAGAGATGAAGGATTGCCACCAGATGTGCATCGAAAACTACTACTGGTCTTCCAGGGAACGATCAAAGCGTAGACTGTTTGAGACATTACTCCCATGGAGGAGAGTGGTCATGGTGACTGTTGTATTCAATCCCGATGCAATTTCTGTGTTTCATCAACACTCTGATACTCCACAGATTACAGAATGCCTCCAGATGTGCATCGGAAACTACTACTGGTCTCCCTGGGAACGATCAAAGCGTAGACTATTTGAGACGCTACTCCCATGGAGGAAAGTGCGCATGGTGACTGTTGTATTCAATCGCGATGCAATTTCTGTGTTTCATCAACAATCTGATAGTCCACAGATTACAGAATGCATCCAGATGTGCATCGGAAACTACCACTGGTCTCCAGGGAACGATCAAAACGTAGAGTGTTTGAGACATTACTAACATGTAGGCAAGTGCGCATGGTGACTGTTGTATTCAATCCCGATGCAATTTCTGTGTTTCATCAACACTTTGAAGGTCCACAGATTACAGAATGCATCCAGATGTGCATCGGAAACTACCACTGGTCTTCCAGTGAACGATCAAAGCATAGACTATTTGTGACATTACTCCCATGGAGGAAAGTACGCATGGTGACTGTTGTATTCAAACCCGATGCAATTTCTGTGTTTCATCAACAATCTGATAGTCCACAGATTACAGAATGCCTCCACATGTGCTTCGGAAACTACCACTGGTCTTCCAGGGAACGATCAAAACGTTGAGTGTTTGAGACATTACTAACATGTAGGCAAGTGCGAATGGTGACTGTTGTATTCAATCCCGATGCAATTACTGTGTTTGATCAACACTTTGAAGGTCCACAGATTACAGAATGCATCCCGATGTGCATCGGAAACTACTACTGGTCGTCTAGGGAACGATCAAAACATAGACTATTTGAGACATTACTAGCATGGAGGAAAGTGCGCATGGTGACTGTTGTATTCTATCCCGATGCAATTTCTGTGTTTCATCAACACTCTGATAGTCCACAGATTACAGAATGCCACCAGACGTGCATCGGAAACTACTACTGGTCTTCCAGGGAACGATCAAAGCATAGACTGTTTGAGACATTACTCCCATGGAGGAAAGTGCGCATAGTGACTGTTGTATTCAATCCCGATGCAATTTCCGTGTTTCATCAACACTCTGATAGTCCACAGATTACAGAATGCCACCAGATGTGCTTCGGAAACTACTACTGGTCTTCCAGGGAACGATCAAAGCGTAGACTGTTTGAGACACTACTCCCATGGAGGAAAACGCGCATGGTGACTATTGTATTCAATCCCGATGCAATTTCTGTGTTTCATCAACACTCTGATACTCCACTGATTACAGAATGCCTCCAGATGTGCATCGGAAACTACTACTGGTCTTCCTGGGAACGATCAAAGCGTAGACTATTTGAGACACTACTCCCATGGAGGAAAGTGCGCATGGTGACTGTTGTATTCAATCACGATGCAATTTCTGTGTTTCATCAACACTTTGAAGGTCCACAGATTACAGAATGCCTCCAGACGTGCATCGGAAACTACTACTGGTTTCGGGGGAACGATCAAATTATTGACTGTTTGAGACATTACACCCGTGGGGGAAAGTGCGCATGGTGACTGTTGTATTCAATCCCGATGCAATTTCTGGTTTTCATCAACACTCTGATAGTCCACAGATTACAGAATGCCACCAGATGTGCTTCGGAAGCTACTACTGGTCATCCAGGGAACGATCAAGGCGTAGACTGTTTGAGACATTACTCCTGTGGAGGAAAGAGCGCATGGTGATTGTTGTATTCAATCGCGATGCAAATTCTGTGTTCCATCAACACTCTGATAGTAGACAGATTACAGAATGCCTCCAGATGTGCTTCGGAAACTACTACTGGTCCTCCTGGGAACGATCAACGCGTAGACTGTTAGAGACATTACTCCCATGTAGGGAAGTGCGCATGGTGACGGTTGTATTCAATCCCGATGCAATTTCTGTGTTTCATCAACGCTTTGAAGGTCCACAGATTACAAAATGGATCCAGATGTGCATCGGAAACTACTACTGGTCGTCTAGGGAACGATCAAAACATAGACTATTTGAGACATTACTCCCATGGAGGAAAGTGCGCATGGTGACTGTTGTATTCTATCCCGATGCAATTTCTGTGTTTCATCAACACTCTGATAGTCCACAGATTACAGAATGCCACCAGACGTGCATCGGAAACTACTACTGGTCTTCCAGGGAACGATCAAAGCATAGACTGTTTGAGACATTACTCCCATGGAGGAAAGTGCGCATAGTGACTGTTGTATTCAATCCCGATGCAATTTCCGTGTTTCATCAACACTCTGATAGTCCACAGATTACAGAATGCCACCAGATGTGCTTCGGAAACTACTACTGGTCTTCCAGGGAACGATCAAAGCGTAGACTGTTTGAGACACTACTCCCATGGAGGAAAACGCGCATGGTGACTATTGTATTCAATCCCGATGCAATTTCTGTGTTTCATCAACACTCTGATACTCCACTGATTACAGAATGCCTCCAGATGTGCATCGGAAACTACTACTGGTCTTCCTGGGAACGATCAAAGCGTAGACTATTTGAGACACTACTCCCATGGAGGAAAGTGCGCATGGTGACTGTTGTATTCAATCCCGATGCAATTTCTGGTTTTCATCAACACTCTGATAGTCCACAGATTACAGAATGCCACCAGATGTGCTTCGGAAGCTACTACTGGTCATCCAGGGAACGATCAAGTCGTAGACTGTTTGAGACATTACTCCTGTGGAGGAAAGAGCGCATGGTGATTGTTGTATTCAATCGCGATGCAAATTCTGTGTTCCATCAACACTCTGATAGTAGACAGATTACAGAATGCCTCCAGATGTGCTTCGGAAACTACCACTGGTCTTCCAGGGAACGATCAAAGCGTAGACTGTTTGAGACACTACTATCTTGGATGAAAATGACCATGATGACTGTTGTATTCAAACCCGATGCAATTTCTGTGTTTCATCAACAATCTGATAGTCCACAGATTACAGAATGCCTCCAGATGTGCTTCGGAAACTACCACTGGTCTTCCAGGGAACGATCAAAACGTTGAGTGTTTGAGACATTACTAACATGTAGGCAAGTGCGAATGGTGACTGTTGTATTCAATCCCGATGCAATTTCTGTGTTTCATCAACAATCTGATAGTCCACAGATAACAGAATGCTTCCAGATGTGCATCGGAAACTACCACTGGTCTTCCAGGGAACGATCAAAACGTTGAGTGTTTGAGACATTACTAACATGTAGGCAAGTGCGAATGGTGACTGTTGTATTCAATCCCGATGCAATTACTGTGTTTCATCAACACTTTGAAGGTCCACAGATTACAGAATGCATCCCGATGTGCATCGGAAACTACTACTGGTCGTCTAGGGAACGATCAAAACATAGACTATTTGACACATTACTCCCATGGAGGAAAGTGCGCATGGTGACTGTTGTATTCTATCCCGATGCATTTTCTGTGTTTCATCAACACTCTGATAGTCCACAGATTACAGAATGCCACCAGACGTGCATCGGAAACTACTACTGGTCTTCCAGGGAACGATCAAAGCATAGACTGTTTGAGACATTACTCCCGTGGAGGAAAGTGCGCATAGTGAGTGTTGTATTCAATCCCGATGCAATTTCCGTGTTTCATCAACACTCTGATAGTCCACAGATTACAGAATGCCACCAGATGTGCTTCGGAAACTACTACTGGTCTTCCAGGGAACGATCAAAGCGTAGACTGTTTAAGACACTACTCCCATGGAGGAAAACGCGCATGGTGACTATTGTATTCAATCCCGAGGCAATTTCTGTGTTTCATCAACACTCTGATACTCCACTGATTACAGAATGCCTCCAGATGTGCATCGGAAACTACTACTGGTCTTCCTGGGAACGATGAAAGCGTAGACTATTTGAGACACTACTCCCATGGAGGAAAGTGCGCATGGTGACTGTTGTATTGAATCACGATGCAATATCTGTGTTTCATCAAAACTTTGAAGGTCCACAGATTACAGAATGCCTCCAGACGTGCATCGGAGACTACTACTGGTTTCGGGGGAACGATCAAATTATTGACTGTTTGAGACATTACTCCCGTGGGGGAAAGTGCGCATGGTGACTGTTGTATTCAATCCCGATGCAATTTCTGGTTTTCATCAACACTCTGATAGTCCACAGATTACAGAATGCCACCAGATGTGCTTCGGAAGCTACTACTGGTCATCCAGGGAACGATCAAGGCGTAGACTGTTTGAGACATTACTCCTGTGGAGGAAAGAGCGCATGGTGATTGTTGTATTCAATCCCGATGCAAATTCTGTGTTCCATCAACACTCTGATAGTAGACAGATTACAGAATGCCTCCAGATGTGCATCGGTAACTACTACTGGTCTTCCAGGGAAAGATCAAAGCGTAGACTGTTAGAGACATTACTCCCAAGTAGGGAAGTGCGCATGGTGACTGTTGTATTCAAACCCGATGCAATTTCTGTGTTTCATCAACACTCTGATAGTCCACAGATTGCAGAATGCCTCCAGATGTGCATCGGAAACTACTACTGGTCTTCCAGGGAACGATCAAAGCGTAGACTGTTTGAGACACTACTATCTTGGATGAAAAAGACCATGATGATTGTTGTATTCAATCCCGATGCAATTTCTGTGTTTCATTAACACTCAGATACTCCACAGATTACAGAATGCCTCCAGATGTGCATCGGAAACTACTACTGGTCTTCCAGGGAAATCAAAACGTAGACTGTTTGAGACATTACTCCCATGGAGGATAGTGCGCATGGTGACTGCTGTATTCAATCCCATTGCAGTCTCTGTGTTCTATCAACACTCTGATAGTCCACAGATTGCAGAATGCCACCAGATGTGCATCGGAAACTACTACTGGTCTTCCAGGTAACGATCAAAGCGTAGACTGTTTGAGACATTACTACTGTGCAGGAAAGTGCGCATGGTGACTGTTGTATTCAATCCCGTTGCAATTTCTGTGTTTCATCAACACTCTGATTGTCCACAGATTACAGAATGCCTCCAGATGTGCATCGGAAACTACCACTGGTCTTCCAGGGATCGATCAAAGCGTAGACTGTTTGAGACATTACTAACATGTAGGCAAGTGGGCATAGTGACTGTTGTATTCAATATCGATGCAATATCCGTGTTTCATCAACACTTTGAAGGTCAACCGATTACAGAATGCATCCAGATGTGCATCGGAAACTACTACTGGTCTTCCAGGGAACGATCAAAGCGTAGATTGTTTGAGACATTACTCCTGTGGAGGAAACTGCGCATGGTGGCTGTTGTATTCAATCGCGATGCAAATGCTGTGTTCCATCAACACTCTGATAGTAGACAGATTACAGAATGCCTCCAGATGTGCATCGGAAACTACTACTGGTCTTCCAGGGAACGATCAAAGGGTAGACTATTTGAGACATTACTCCGATTTAGGAAAGTGGCATGGTGACTGTTTTATTCAATCCCGATGCAATATCTGTGTTTCATCAACAATCTGATAGCCAACAGAATAAGGAATGCCACCAGATGTGCATCGGAAGCTACTACTGGTCTTCCTGGGAACGATCAAAGCGTAGACTGTTAGAGACATTTCTCCCATGTAGGGAAGTGCGCATGGTGACTGTTGTATTTAGTCCCGATGCAATTTCTGTGTTTCATTAACACGATGAAGGTCCACAGATTAAAAAATGCATCCAGATGTGCATCGGAAACTACTACTGGTCTTCCATAGGAACGATCAAAGCGTAGTTTATTTGAGACATTACTCCCATGATTCAAAGTGCGCAAGGTGACTGTTGTATTCAATCCCGATTCATTTTCTGTGTTTCATGAACACTCTGATAGTCCACAGATTAAGGAATGCCACCAGATGTGTATCGGAAACTACTATTGGTCTCCAGGTAACGATCAAAGCGTAGAGTGTTTGAGACATTAATCCTGTGTAGGAAAGTGCGCATGGTGACTGTTGTATTCAATCCCGATGCAATTTCTGTGTTTCATCAACACTCTGATAGTCCACAGATTTCAGAATGCCACCAGATGTGCATCGGAAACTACTACTGGTCTTCCAGAGAACGATCAAAGCGTAGGCAGTTTGATACATTACTCCCGTGGAGGAAAGTGCGCATGGTGACTGTTGTATTCAATCCCGATGCTATTTCTGTGTTTAATCAACACTCTGATAGTCCACAGATTACAGAATGCCACAAGATGTGCTTCGGAAACTACTACTGGTCTTCCAGGGAACGATCAAAGCGTAGACTGTTTGAGACATTACTCCAGTGGAGGAAAGTGCCCATGGTGACTGTTGTATTCAATCCCGATGCAAATTCTGTGTTCCATCAACTCTCTGATAGTCCACAGATTACAGGATGCCTCCAGATGTGCATCGGAAACTACTACTGGTCTTCCAGGGAACTCAAAGCGTAGACTGTTTGAGACATTACTCCCATGGAGGAAAGTGCGCATGGTGACTATTGTATTCAATCCCGATGCAATTTCTGTGTTTCATCAACACTCTGATAGTCCACAGATTACAGAATGCATCCAGATGTGCATCGGAAACTACCACTGGTCTTCCAGTGAACGATCAAAGCGTACACTATTTGTGACATTACTCCCATGGAGGAAAGTGCGCATGGTAACTGTTGTATTCGATCCCGATGCAATTTCTGTATTTCATCAACACTCTGATAGTCCACAGATTACAGAATGCCACCAAATGTGCATCGGAAACGACTACTGGTCTTCCAGGGAACGATCAAAGCGTTGGCTGTTTGAGACATTACTCCCATGGAGGAAAGTGCGCATGGTGACTGTTGTATTCAATCCCAATGCTATTTCTGTGTTTCATCAACACTCTGATAGTCCACAGATTACAGAATGCCACCAGATGTGCTTCGGAAACTACTACTGGTCTTCCAGGGAACGATCAAAGGGTAGACTGTTTGAGACATTACTCCAGTGGAGGAAAGTGCGCATGGTGACAGTTGTATTCAATCCCGATGCATATTCTGTGTTCCATCAACACTCTGATAGTAGACAGATTACAGAATGCCTCCAGATGTGTATCGGAAACTACTACTAGTCTTCCTGGGAACGATCAACGCGTAGACTGTTAGAGACATTACTCCCATGTAGGGAAGTGCGCATGGTGACTGTTGTATTCAATCCCGATGCAATTTCTGTGTTTCATCAACGCTTTGAAGGTCCACAGATTACAAAATGCATCCAGATGTGCATCGGAAACTACTACTGGTCTTCCAGGGAACGATCAAAGCGTAGACAATTTGAGACATTACTCCCATGGATCAAAGTGCGCATGGTGACTGTTGTATTCAATCGCGATGCAATTTCTGTGTTTCATCAACACTCTGAAAGTCCAGAGATGAAGGATTGCCACCAGATGTGCATCGGAAACTACTACTGGTCTTCCAGGGAACGATCAAAGCGTAGACTGTTTGAGACATTACTCCCATGGAGGAGAGTGGTCATGGTGACAGTTGTATTCAATCCCGATGCAATTTCTGTGTTTCATCAACACTCTGATACTCCACAGATTACAGAATGCCTCCAGATGTGCATCGGAAACTACTACTGGTCTCCCTGGGAACGATCAAAGCGTAGACTGTTTGAGACACTACTCCCATGGAGGAAAGTGCGCATGGTGACTGTTGTATTCAATCGCGATGCAATTTCTGTGTTTCATCAACAATCTGATAGTCCACAGATTACAGAATGCATCCAGATGTGCATCGGAAACTACCACTGGTCTTCCAGGGAACGATCAAAACGTAGAGTGTTTGAGACATTACTAACATGTAGGCAAGTGCGCATGGTGACTGTTGTATTCAATCCCGATGCAATTTCTGTGTTTCATCAACACTTTGAAGGTCCACAGATTACAGAATGCATCCAGATGTGCATCAGAAACTACTACTGGTCTTCCAGGGAACTCAAAGCGTAGACTGTTTGAGACATTACTCCCGTGGAGGAAAGTGCGCATAGTGACTGCTGTATTCAATCCCGATGCAATTTCTGTGTTTCATCAACACTCAGATAGTCCACAGATTACAGAATTCCACCAGATGTGCTTCGGAAACTACTACTGGTCTTCCAGAGAACGATCAAAGCGTAGACTGTTTGAGACACTACTCCCATGGAGGAAAACGCGCATGGTGACTATTGTATTCAATCCCGATGCAATTTCTGTGTTTCATCAACACTCTGATACTCCACAGATTACAGAATGCCTCCCGATGTGCATCGGAAACTACTACTGGTCTTCCTGGGAACGATCAAAGCGTAGACTATTTGCGACACTACTCCCATGGAGGAAAGTGCGCATGGTGACTTTTGTATTCTATCCCGATGCAATTTCTGTGTTTCATCAACAATCTGATAGTCCACAGATAACAGAATGCCTCCAGATGTGCATCGGAAACTACCACTGGTCTTCCAGGGAACGATCAAAACGTAGATTGTTAGAGACATTACTCCCATGTAGGCAAGTGCGCATGGTGACTGTTGTATTCAATCCCGATGCAACGTCTGTGTTTCATCAACACTTTGAAGGTCCACAGATTACAGAATGCATCCAGATGTGCATCGGAAACTACCACTGGTCTTCCAGTGAACGATCAAAGCATAGACTATTTGTGACATTACTCCCATGGAGGAAAGTGCGCATGGTGACTGTTGTATTCAAACCCGATGCAATTTCTGTGTTTCATCAACAATCTGATAGTCCACAGATTACAGAATGCCTCCAGATGTGCTTCGGAAACTACCACTGGTCTTCCAGGGAACGATCAAAGCGTAGACTGTTTGAGACATTACTCCAGTGGAGGAAAGTGCGCATGGTGACTGTTGTATTCAATCCCGATGCAAATTCTGTGTTCCATCAACTC
The DNA here is from genome assembly GCF_023897955.1 of Schistocerca gregaria. Classification (NCBI taxonomy): domain Eukaryota; kingdom Metazoa; phylum Arthropoda; class Insecta; order Orthoptera; family Acrididae; genus Schistocerca; species Schistocerca gregaria. The sequence continues at coordinate 10,589,921 of NC_064926.1, read as the reverse complement.
TCTGATAGTCCACAGATTACAGGATGCCTCCAGATGTGCATCGGAAACTACTACTGGTCTTCCAGGGAACTCAAAGCGTAGACTGTTTGAGACATTACTCCCATGGAGGAAAGTGCGCATGGTGACTATTGTATTCAATCCCGATGCAATTTCTGTGTTTCATCAACACTCTGATAGTCCACAGATTACAGAATGCCTCCAGATGTGCATCGGAAACTACCACTGGTCTTCCAGGAAACGATCAAAGCGTCGACTGTTTGAGTCATTACTCCCATGGTGGAAAGTGCGCGTGGTGACTGTTGTATTCAATACCGATGCAATTTCTGTGTTTCATCAACACTCTGATAGTCCAAAGATTGCAGAATGATTCCAGATATGCATTGGAAACTACCACTGGTCTTCCTGGGAACGATCAAAGCGTAGACTATTTGAGACACTACTCCCATGGAGGAAAGTGCGCATGGTGACTGTTGTATTCAATCGCGATGCAATTTCTGTGTTTCATCAACACTCTCATAGTCCACAGATTAAGGAATGCCACCAGATGTGCATCGGAAACTACTACTGGTCTTCCTGGGAACGATCAAAGCGTAGACTATTTGAGACACTACTCCCATGGAGGAAAGTGCGCATGGTGACTGTTGTATTCAATCCCGATGCAATTTCTGTGTTTCATCAACACTCTGATAGTCCACAGATTACAGAATGCCTCCAGATGTGCATCGGAAACTACCACTGGTCTTCCAGGAAACGATCAAAGCGTAGACTATTTGAGACATTACTCCCATAATTCAAAGTGCGCAAGGTGACTGTTGTATTCAATCCCGATGCAATTTCTGTGTTTCATCAACACTCTGATAGTCCAGAGATGAAGGAATGCCACCAGATGTGCATCGGAAACTACTACTGGTCTTCCAGGGAACGATCAAAGCGTAGACTGTTTGAGACATTACTCCCATGGAGGAGAGTGGTCATGGTGACTGTTGTATTCAATCCCGATGCATTTTCTGTGTTTCATCAACACTCTGATAGTCCACAGATTACAGAATGCCTCCAGATGTGCTTCGGAAACTACTACTGGTCTTCCAGGGAACGATCAAAGCGTAGACTGTTTGAGACACTACTCCCATGGAGGAAAACGCGCATGGTGACTATTGTAATGAATCCCGATGCAATTTCTGTGTTTCATCAACACTCTGATACTCCAAAGATACAAAATGCCTCCAGATGTGCATCGGAAACTACTACTGGTCTTCCTGGGATCGATCAAAGCGTAGACTATTTGAGACACTACTCCCATGGAGGAAAGTGCGCATGGTGACTGTTGTATTCAATACCGATGCAATGTCTGTGTTTCATCAACCATCTGATAGTCCACAGATTACAGAATGCCTCCAGATGTCCATCGGAAACTACTACTGGTCTTCCAGGGAAATCAAAGCGTAGACTGTTTGAGACATTACTCCCATGGAGGATAGTGCGCATGGTGACTGTTGTATTCAATCCCATTGCAATCTCTGTGTTCTATCAACACTCACTTAGTCCACAATTTTCAGAATGCCTCCAGATGTGCATCGGAAACTACTACTGGTCTTCCAGGGAACGATCAAAGCGTAGACTGTTTGAGACACTACTCCCATGGAGGAAAGTGCGCATGGTGACTGTTGTATTCAATCCCGATGCAATTTCTGTGTTTCATCAACACTCTCATAGTCCACAGATTAAGGAATGCCACCAGATGTGCATCGGAAACTACTACTGGTCTTCCAGGTAATGATCAAAGCGTAGACTGTTTGAGACATTACTCCTGTGGAGGAAAGTGCGCATGGTGACTATTGTATTCAATCCCGTTGCAATTTCTGTGCTTCATCAACACTCTGATTGTCCACAGATTACAGAATGCCTCCAGATGTGCATCGGAAACTACCACTGGTCTTCCAGGGAACGATCGAAGCGTAGACTGTTTGAGACATTACTAACATGTAGGCAAGTGCGCATGGTGACTGTTGTATTCAATCTCGATGCAATATCCGTGTTTCATCAACACTTTGAAGGTCAACCGATTACAGAATGCATCCAGATGTGCATCGGAAACTACTACTGGTCTTCCAGGGAACGATCAAAGCGTAGACTATTTGAGACATTACTCCCATGATTCAAAGTGCGCAAGGTGACTGTTGTATTCAATCCCGATGCAATTTCTGTGTTTCATCAACACTCTGATAGTCCAGAGATGAAGGAATGCCACCAGATGTACATCGGAAACTACTACTGGTCTTCCAGGGAACGATCAAAGCGTAGACTGTTTGAGACACTACTCCCATGGAGGAAAGTACGCATGGTGACTGTTGTATTCAATCCCGATGCAATATCTGTGTTTCATCAACACTCTGATAGTCCACAGCTTGCAGAATGCCTCCAGATGTGCATCGGAAACTACTACTGGTCTTCCAGGGAACGAACAAGGCGTAGACTATTTGTGACATTACTCCCATGGAGGAAAGTGCGCATGGTGACTGTTGTATTCAATCCCGATGGAATTTCTGTGTTTCATGAACACTCTGATAGTCCACAGATTAAGGAATGCCACCAGATGTGTATCGGAAACTACTATTGGTCTCCAGGTAACGATCAAAGCGTAGACTCTTTGAGACATTACTCCCATGTAGGAAAGTGCGCATGGTGACTGTTGTATTCAATCCCGATGCAATTCCGGTGTTTCATCAACACTCCGAAAGTCCACAGATTTCAGAATGCCACCAGATGTGCATCGGAAACTACTACTGGTCTTCCAGGGAACGATCAAAGCGTAGGCTGTTTGAGAGATTACTCCCGTGGAGGAAAGTGCGCATGGTGACTGTTGTATTCAATTCCGATGCTCTTTCTGTGTTTCATCAACACTCTGATACTCCACAGATTACAGAATGCCTCCAGATGTGCATCGGAAACTACTACTGGTCTTCCTGGGAACGATAAAATCGTAGACTGTTAGAGACATTACTCCCATGTAGGGAAGTGCGCATGGTGACTGTTGTATTCAATCCCGATGCAATTTCTGTGTTTCATCAACACGTTGAAGGTCCACAGATTACAAAATGCATCCAGATGTGCATCGGAAACTACTACTGGTCTTCCAGGGAACGATCAAAACGTAGACTATTTGAGACATTTCTCCCATGGATCAAAGTGCGCATGGTGACTGTTGTATTTAATCCCGATGCAATTTCTGTGTTTCATCAACACTCTGATATTCCGGAGATGAAGGAATGCCACCAGATGTGCATCGGAAACTACTTCTGGTCTTCCAGGGAACGATCAAAGCGTAGACTGTTTGAGACATTACTCCCGTGGAGGAAAGTTTGCATCTTGACTGTTGTATACAATCCCAATGCAATTTCGGCGTTTCATCAACACTCTGATAGTCCACAGATTACAGAATGCCACCAGACATGCATCGGAAACTACTACTGGTCTTCCAGGGAACGATAAAAGCGTAGACTGTTTGAGACATTACTCCCGTGGAGGAAAGTGCGCATGGTGACTGTTGTATTCAATCCCGATGCAATTTCTGTGTTTCATCAACACTCTGATAGTCCACAGATTGCAGAATGCTTCGAGATGTGCATCGGAAACTACTACAGGTCTTCCAGGGAACGATCAAAGCGTAGACTGTTTGAGACACTATTCCCATGGAGGAAAGTGCGCATGGTGACTGTTGTATTCAATCCCGATGCATTTTCTGTGTTTCATCAACACTCTGATAATCCACAGATTACAGAATGCATCCAGATGTGCATCGGAAGCTACTACTGTTCGTCCTAGAACGGTCAAAGCGTAGACTGTTAGAGACATTTCTCCCATGTAGGCAAGTGCGCATGGTGACTGTTGTACTCAATCCCGATGCAATATCTGTGTTTCATCAACAATCTGAAGGGCAACAGATTAAGGAATGCCACCAGATGTGCATCGGAAGCTACTACTGTTCTTCCTGGGAACGATCAAAGCGTAGACTGTTAGAGACATTTCTCCCATGTAGGCAAGTGCGCATTGTGACTGGTGTATTCAATCCCGATGCAATATCTGTGTTTCATCAACACTCTGATAGTAGACAGATTACATAATGCCTCGAAATGCGCATCGGAAACCACTAGTGGTCTTCCAGGGATCACAAAGCTTTGAGTGTTTGAGACATTACTCCCATGGAGGAAAGTGGGCATGGTGACTGTTGTATTCAATCCCGATGCAATTTCTGTGTTTCATCAACACTCTGATACTCCACAGATTACAGAATGCATCCAGATGTGCATCGGAAACTACTACTGGTCTTCCAGGGAACGATCAAAGCGTAGACTATTTGAGACATTACTCCCAAGGAGGAAAGCGCGCATGGTGACTGTTGTATTCAATCCCCATGCAATTTCTGTGTTTCATCAACAATCTGATAGTCAACAGATTTCAGAATGCCTCCAGATGTGCATCGGAAACTACTACTGGTCTTCCAGGGAACGATCAAAGCGTAGAATGTTTGAGACATTACTCATATGGAGGAAAGTGCGCATGGTGACTGTTGTATTCAATCCCGATGCAATTTCTGTGTTTCATCAAAACTCTGATAGTCCACAGATTGCAGAATGCTTCGAGATGTGCATCGGAAACTACTACTGGTCTTCCTGGGAACGATCAAAGCGTAGACTGTTAGAGACATTTCTCCCATGTAGGCAAGTGCGCATGGTGACTGTTGTATTCAATCCCAATGCAATATCTGTGTTTCATCAACAATCTGATAGTCCACAGATTACAAAATGCCACCAGACGTGCATCGGAAACTACTACTGGTCTTCCAGGGAACGATCAAAGCGTAGGCTGTTTGAGACATTACTCCCGTGGAGGAAAGTGCGCATGGTGGCTGTTATTTCAATCCCGATGCTATTTCTGTGATTCATCAACACTCTGATAGTCCACAGTTTACAGAATGCCACCAGATGTGCTTCGGAAACTACTACTGGTCTTCCAGGGAACGATCAAAGCGTAGACTGTGTGAGACGTTACTCCTGTGGAGGAAAGTGCGCATGGTGACTGTTGTATTCAATCCCGATGCAAATTCTGTGTTCCATCAACACTCTGATAGAAGACAGATTACAGAATGCCTCCAGATGTGCATCGGAAACTACTACTGGTCTTCCAGGGAACGATCAAAGCGTAGACTATTTGAGACATTACTCCCATGGAGGAAAGTGCGCATGGTGACTGTTGTATTCAATCCCGATGCAATTTCTGTGTTTCATCAACAATCTGATAGTCAACAGATTTCAGAATGCCTCCAGATGTGCATCGGAAACTACTACTGGTCTTCCAGGGAACGATCAAAGCGTAGACTGTTTGAGACATTACTCATATGGAGGAAAGTGCGCATGGTGACTGTCGTATTCAATCCCGATGCAATTTCTGTGTTTCATCAAAACTCTGATAGTCCACAGATTGCAGAATGCTTCGAGATGTGCATCGGAAACTACTACTGGTCTTCCTGGGAACGATCAAAGCATAGACTGTTTGAGACATTACTCCCGTGGAGGAAAGTGCGCATAGTGACTGTTGTATTCAATCCCGATGCAATTTCCGTGTTTCATCAACACTCTGATAGTCCACAGATTACAGAATGCCACCAGATGTGCTTCGGAAACTACTACTGGTCTTCCAGGGAACGATCAAAGCGTAGACTGTTTGAGACACTACTCCCATGGAGGAAGACGCGCATGGTGCCAATTGTATTCAATCCCGATGCAATTTCTGTGTTTCATCAACACTCTGATACTCCACTGATTACAGAATGCCTCCAGATGTGCATCGGAAACTACTACTGGTCTTCCTGGGAACGGTGAAAGCGTAGACTATTTGAGACACTACTCCCATGGAGGAAAGTGCGCATGGTGACTGTTGTATTGAATCACGATGCAATTTCTGTGTTTCATCAACACTTTGAAGGTCCACAGATTACAGAATGCCTCCAGACGTGCATCGGAAACTACTACTGGTTTCGGGGGAACGATCAAATTATTGACTGTTTGAGACATTACTCCCGTGAGGGAAAGTGCGCATGGTGACTGTTGTATTCAATCCCGATGCAATTTCTGGTTTTCATCAACACTCTGATAGTCCACAGATTACAGAATGCCACCAGATGTGCTTCGGAAGCTACTACTGGTCATCCAGGGAACGATCAAGGCGTAGACTGTTTGAGACATTACTCCTGTGGAGGAAAGAGCGCATGGTGACTGTTGTATTCAATCCCGATGCAAATTCTGTGTTCAATCAACACTCTGATAGTAGACAGATTACAGAATGCCTCCAGATGTGCATCGGTAACTACTACTGGTCTTCCAGGGAAAGATCAAAGCGTAGACTGTTAGAGACATTACTCCCAAGTAGGGAAGTGCGCATGGTGACTGTTGTATTCAAACCCGATGCAATTTTTGTGTTTCATCAACACTCTGATAGTCCACAGATTGCAGAATGCCTCCAGATGTGCATCGGAAACTACTACTGGTCTTCCAGAGAACGATCAAAGCGTAGACTGTTTGAGACACTACTATCTTGGATGAAAATGACCATGATGACTGTTGTATTCAATCCCGTTTCAATTTCTGTGTTTCATTAACACTCAGATACTCCACAGATTACAGAATGCCTCCAGATGTGCATCGGAAACTACTACTGGTCTTCCAGGGAAATCAAAACGTGGACTGTTTGAGACATTACTCCCATGGAGGATAGTGCGCATGGTGACTGCTGTATTCAATCCCATTGCAGTCTCTGTGTTCTATCAACACTCATTTAGTCCACAATTTTCAGAATGCCTCCAGATGTGCATCGGAAACTACTACTGGTCTTCCAGGGAACGATCAAAGCGTACACTGTTTGAGACACTACTCCCATGGAGGAAAGTGCGCATGGTGACTGTTGTATTCAATCCCGATGCAATTTCTGTGTTTCATCAACACTCTCATAGTCCACAGATTAAGGAATGCCACCAGATGTGCATCGGAAACTACTACTGGTCTTCCAGGTAATGATCAAAGCGTACACTGTTTGAGACATTACCACTGTGCAGGAAAGTGCGCATGGTGACTGTTGTATTCAATCTTGTTGCAATTTCTGTGTTTCATCAACACTCTGATTGTCCACAGATTACAGAATGCCTCCAGATGTGCATCGGAAACTACCACTGGTCTTCCAGGGATCGATCAAAGCGTAGACTGTTTGAGACATTACTAACATGTAGGCAAGTGGGCATAGTGACTGTTGTATTCAATCTCGATGCAATATCCGTGTTTCATCAACACTTTGAAGGTCAACCGATTACAGAATGCATCCAGATGTGCATCGGAAACTACTACTGGTCTTCCAGGGAACGATCAAAGCGTAGACTGTTTGAGATATTACTCCTGTGGAGGAAATTGGGCATGGTGGCTGTTGTATTCAATCGCGATGCAAATGCTGTGTTCCATCAACACTCTGATAGTAGACAGATTACAGAATGCCTCCAGATGTGCATCGGAAACTACTACTGGTCTTCCAGGGAACGATCAAAGGGTAGACTATTTGAGACATTACTCCGATTTAGGAAAGTGCGCATGGTGACTGTTTTATTCAATCCCGATGCAATATCTGTGTTTCATCAACAATCTGATAGCCAACAGAATAAGGAATGCCACCAGATGTGCATCGGAAGCTACTACTGGTCTTCCTGGGAACGATCAAAGCGTAGACTGTTAGAGACATTTCTCCCATGTAGGGAAGTGCGCATGGTGACTGTTGTATTTAGTCCCGATGCAATTTCTGTGTTTCATTAACACGTTGAAGGTCCACAGATTAAAAAATGCATCCAGATGTGCATCGGAAACTACTACTGGTCTTCCATAGGATCGATCAAAGCGTAGTTTATTTGAGACATTACTCCCATGATTCAAAGTGCGCAAGGTGACTGTTGTATTCAATCCCGATTCATTTTCTGTGTTTCATGAACACTCTGATAGTCCACAGATTAAGGAATGCCACCAGATGTGTATCGGAAACTACTATTGGTCTCCAGGTAACGATCAAAGCGTAGAGTGTTTGAGACATTAATCCTGTGTAGGAAAGTGCGCATGGTGACTGTTGTATTCAATCCCGATGCAATTTCTGTGTTTCATCAACACTCTGATAGTCCACAGATTTCAGAATGCCACCAGATGTGCATCGGAAACTACTACTGGTCTTCCAGAGAACGATCAAAGCGTAGGCTGTTTGATACATTACTCCCGTGGAGGAAAGTGCGCATGGTGACTGTTGTATTCAATCCCGATGCTATTTCTGTGTTTAATCAACACTCTGATAGTCCACAGATTACAGAATGCCACAAGATGTGCTTCGGAAACTACTACTGGTCTTCCAGGGAACGATCAAAGCGTAGACTGTTTGAAACATTACTCCAGTGGAGGAAAGTGCGCATGGTGACTGTTGTATGCAATCCCGATGCAAATTCTGTGTTCCATCAACTCTCTGATAGTCCACAGATTACAGGATGCCTCCAGATGTGCATCGGAAACTACTACTGGTCTTCCAGGGAACTCAAAGCGTAGACTGTTTGAGACATTACTCCCATGGAGGAAAGTGCGCATGGTGACTATTGTATTCAATCCCGATGCAATTTCTGTGTTTCATCAACACTCTGATAGTCCACAGATTACAGAATGCCTCCAGATGTGCATCGGAAACTACCACTGGTCTTCCAGGAAACGATCAAAGCGTCGACTGTTTGAGTCATTACTCCCATGGAGGAAAGTGCGCGTGGTGACTGTTGTATTCAATACCGATGCAATTTCTGTGTTTCATCAACACTCTGATAGTCCAAAGATTGCAGAATGATTCCAGATATGCATTGGAAACTACCACTGGTCTTCCTGGGAACGATCAAAGCGTAGACTATTTGAGACACTACTCCCATGGAGGAAACTGCGCATGGTGACTGTTGTATTCAATCGCGATGCAATTTCTGTGTTTCATCAACACTCTCATAGTCCACAGATTAAGGAATGCCACCAGATGTGCATCGGAAACTACTACTGGTCTTCCAGGTAACGATCAAAGCGTAGACTATTTGAGACACTACTCCCATGGAGGAAAGTTCGCATGGTGACTGTTGTATTCAATCCCGATGCAATTTCTGTGTTTCATCCACCATCGGATAGTCCACAGGTTACAAAATGCCCCCATATGTGCATCGGAAACTACTACTGGTCTTCCAGGGAATGATCAAAACGTAGACTGTTAGAGACATTACTCCCATGTAGGCAAGTGCGCATGGTGACTGTTGTATTCAATCCCGATGCAATTTCTGTGTTTCATCAACACTTTGAAGGTCCACAGATTACAGAATGCATCCAGATGTGCATCGGAAACTACCACTGGTCTTCCAGTGAACGATCAAAGCGTACACTATTTGTGACATTACTCCCATGGAGGAAAGTGCGCATGGTAACTGTTGTATTCGATCCCGATGCAATTCCTGTATTTCATCAACACTCTGCTAGTCCACAGATTACAGAATGCCACCAAATGTGCATCGGAAACGACTACTGGTCTTCCAGGGAACGATCAAAGCGTTGGCTGTTTGAGACATTACTCACATGGAGGAAAGTGCGCATGGTGACTGTTGTATTCAATCCCAATGCTCTTTCTGTGTTTCATCAACACTCTGATAGTCCACAGATTACAGAATGCCACCAGATGTGCTTCGGAAACTACTACTGGTCTTCCAGGGAACGATCAAAGCGTAGACTGTTTGAGACATTACTCCAGTGGAGGAAAGTGCGCATGGTGACAGTTGTATTCGATCCCGATGCAAATTCTGTGTTCCATCAACACTCTGATAGTAGACAGATTACAGAATGCCTCCAGATGTGCATCGGAAACTACTACTAGTCTTCCTGGGAACGATCAACGCGTAGACTCTTAGAGACATTACTCCCATGTAGGGAAGTGCGCATGGTGACTGTTGTATTCAATCCCGATGCAATTTCTGTGTTTCATCAACGCTTTGAAGGTCCACAGATTACAAAATGCATCCAGATGTGCATCGGTAACTACTACTGGTCTTCCAGGGAACGATCAAAGCGTAGACAATTTGAGACATTACTCCCATGGATCAAAGTGCGCATGGTGACTGTTGTATTCAATCGCGATGCAATTTCTGTGTTTCATCAACACTCTGATACTCCACAGATTACAGAATGCCTCCAGATGTGCATCGGAAACTACTACTGGTCTCCCTGGGAACGATCAAAGCGTAGACTATTTGAGACACTACTCCCATGGAGGAAAGTGCGCATGGTGACTGTTGTATTCAGTCGCGATGCAATTTCTGTGTTTCATCAACAATCTGATAGTCCACAGATTACAGAATGCATCCAGATGTGCATCGGAAACTACTACTGGTCTTCCAGAGAACGATCAAAGCGTAGACTGTTTGAGACACTACTCCCATGGAGGAAAACGCGCATGGTGACTATTGTATTCAATCCCGATGCAATTTCTGTGTTTCATCAACACTCTGATACTCCACAGATTACAGAATGCCTCCAGATGTGCATCGGAAACTACTACTGGTCTTCCTGGGAACGATCAAAGCGTAGACTATTTGCGACACTACTCCCATGGAGGAAAGTGCGCATGGTGACTTTTGTATTCAATCCCGATGCAATTTCTGTGTTTCATCAACAATCTGATAGTCCACAGATAACAGAATGCCTCCAGATGTGCATCGGAAACTACCACTGGTCTTCCAGGGAACGATCAAAACGTAGACTGTTAGAGACATTACTCCCATGTAGGCAAATGCGCATGGTGACTGTTGTATTCAATCCCGATGCAACTTCTGTGTTTCATCAACACTTTGAAGGTCCACAGATTACAGAATGCATCCAGATGTGCATCGGAAACTACCACTGGTCTTCCAGTGAACGATCAAAGCATAGACTATTTGTGACATTACTCCCATGGAGGAAAGTGCGCATGGTGACTGTTGTATTCAAACCCGATGCAATTTCTGTGTTTCATCAACAATCTGATAGTCCACAGATTACAGAATGCCTCCAGATGTGCTTCGGAAACTACCACTGGTCTTCCAGGGAACGATCAAAACGTTGAGTGTTTGAGACATTACTAACATGTAGGCTAGTGCGAATGGTGACTGTTGTATTCACTCCCGATGCAATTACTGTGATTCATCAACACTTTGAAGGTCCACAGATTACAGAATGCATCCCGATGTGCATCGGAAACTACTACTGGTCGTCTAGGGAACGATCAAAACATAGACTATTTGAGACATTACTCCCATGGAGGAAAGTGCGCATGGTGACTGTTGTATTCTATCCCGATGCAATTTCTGTGTTTCATTAACACTCTGATAGTACACAGATTACAGAATGCCACCAGACGTGCATCGGAAACTACTACTGGTCTTCCAGAGAACGATCAAAGCATAGACTGTTTGAGACATTACTCCCGTGGAGGAAAGTGCGCATAGTGACTGTTGTATTCAATCCCGATGCAATTTCCGTGTTTCATCAAAACTCTGATAGTCCACAGATTACAGAATGCCACCAGATGTGCATCGGAAACTACTACTGGTCTTCCAGGGAACTCAAAGCGTAGACTGTTTGAGACATTACTCCCATGGAGGAAAGTGCGCATGGTGACTATTGTATTCAATCCCGATGCAATTTCTGTGTTTCATCAACACTCTGATAGTCCACAGATTACAGAATGCCTCCAGATGTGCATCGGAAACTACCACTGGTCTTCCAGGAAACGATCAAAGCGTCGACTGTTTGAGTCATTACTCCCATGGAGGAAAGTGCGCGTGGTGACTGTTGTATTCAATACCGATGCAATTTCTGTGTTTCATCAACACTCTGATAGTCCAAAGATTGCAGAATGATTCCAGATATGCATTGGAAACTACCACTGGTCTTCCTGGGAACGATCAAAGCGTAGACTATTTGAGACACTACTCCCATGGAGGAAAGTGCGCATGGTGACTGTTGTATTCAATCGCGATGCAATTTCTGTGTTTCATCAACACTCTCATAGTCCACAGATTAAGGAATGCCACCAGATGTGCATCGTTAACTACTACTGGTCTTCCAGGTAACGATCAAAGCGTAGACTATTTGAGACACTACTCCCATGGAGGAAAGTTCGCATGGTGACTGTTGTATTCAATCCCGATGCAATTTCTGTGTTTCATCCACCATCGGATAGTCCACAGGTTACAAAATGCCCCCATATGTGCATCGGAAACTACTACTGGTCTTCCAGGGAATGATCAAAACGTAGACTGTTAGAGACATTACTCCCATGTAGGCAAGTGCGCATGGTGACTGTTGTATTCAATCCCGATGCAATTTCTGTGTTTCATCAACACTTTGAAGGTCCACAGATTACAGAATGCATCCAGATGTGCATCGGAAACTACCACTGGTCTTCCAGTGAACGATCAAAGCGTACACTATTTGTGACATTACTCCCATGGAGGAAAGTGCGCATGGTAACTGTTGTATTCGATCCCGATGCAATTTCTGTATTTCATCAACACTCTGCTAGTCCACAGATTACAGAATGCCACCAAATGTGCATCGGAAACGACTACTGGTCTTCCAGGGAACGATCAAAGCGTTGGCTGTTTGAGACATTACTCACATGGAGGAAAGTGCGCATGGTGACTGTTGTATTCAATCCCAATGCTCTTTCTGTGTTTCATCAACACTCTGATAGTCCACAGATTACAGAATGCCACCAGATGTGCTTCGGAAACTACTACTGGTCTTCCAGGGAACGATCAAAGCGTAGACTGTTTGAGACATTACTCCAGTGGAGGAAAGTGCGCATGGTGACAGTTGTATTCGATCCCGATGCAAATTCTGTGTTCCATCAACACTCTGATAGTAGACAGATTACAGAATGCCTCCAGATGTGCATCGGAAACTACTACTAGTCTTCCTGGGAACGATCAACGCGTAGACTCTTAGAGACATTACTCCCATGTAGGGAAGTGCGCATGGTGACTGTTGTATTCAATCCCGATGCAATTTCTGTGTTTCATCAACGCTTTGAAGGTCCACAGATTACAAAATGCATCCAGATGTGCATCGGTAACTACTACTGGTCTTCCAGGGAACGATCAAAGCGTAGACAATTTGAGACATTACTCCCATGGATCAAAGTGCGCATGGTGACTGTTGTATTCAATCGCGATGCAATTTCTGTGTTTCATCAACACTCTGATACTCCACAGATTACAGAATGCCTCCAGATGTGCATCGGAAACTACTACTGGTCTCCCTGGGAACGATCAAAGCGTAGACTATTTGAGACACTACTCCCATGGAGGAAAGTGCGCATGGTGACTGTTGTATTCAGTCGCGATGCAATTTCTGTGTTTCATCAACAATCTGATAGTCCACAGATTACAGAATGTATCCAGATGTGCATCGGAAACTACTACTGGTCTTCCAGAGAACGATCAAAGCGTAGACTGTTTGAGACACTACTCCCATGGAGGAAAACGCGCATGGTGACTATTGTATTCAATCCCGATGCAATTTCTGTGTTTCATCAACACTCTGATACTCCACAGATTACAGAATGCCTCCAGATGTGCATCGGAAACTACTACTGGTCTTCCTGGGAACGATCAAAGCGTAGACTATTTGCGACACTACTCCCATGGAGGAAAGTGCGCATGGTGACTTTTGTATTCAATCCCGATGCAATTTCTGTGTTTCATCAACAATCTGATAGTCCACAGATAACAGAATGCCTCCAGATGTGCATCGGAAACTACCACTGGTCTTCCAGGGAACGATCAAAACGTAGACTGTTAGAGACATTACTCCCATGTAGGCAAATGCGCATGGTGACTGTTGTATTCAATCCCGATGCAACTTCTGTGTTTCATCAACACTTTGAAGGTCCACAGATTACAGAATGCATCCAGATGTGCATCGGAAACTACCACTGGTCTTCCAGTGAACGATCAAAGCATAGACTATTTGTGACATTACTCCCATGGAGGAAAGTGCGCATGGTGACTGTTGTATTCAAACCCGATGCAATTTCTGTGTTTCATCAACAATCTGATAGTCCACAGATTACAGAATGCCTCCAGATGTGCTTCGGAAACTACCACTGGTCTTCCAGGGAACGATCAAAACGTTGAGTGTTTGAGACATTACTAACATGTAGGCTAGTGCGAATGGTGACTGTTGTATTCACTCCCGATGCAATTACTGTGATTCATCAACACTTTGAAGGTCCACAGATTACAGAATGCATCCCGATGTGCATCGGAAACTACTACTGGTCGTCTAGGGAACGATCAAAACATAGACTATTTGAGACATTACTCCCATGGAGGAAAGTGCGCATGGTGACTGTTGTATTCTATCCCGATGCAATTTCTGTGTTTCATCAACACTCTGATAGTACACAGATTACAGAATGCCACCAGACGTGCATCGGAAACTACTACTGGTCTTCCAGAGAACGATCAAAGCATAGACTGTTTGAGACATTACTCCCGTGGAGGAAAGTGCGCATAGTGACTGTTGTATTCAATCCCGATGCAATTTCCGTGTTTCATCAAAACTCTGATAGTCCACAGATTACAGAATGCCACCAGATGTGCTTCGGAAACTACTACTGGTCTTCCAGGGAACGATCAAAGCGTAGACTGTTTGAGACACTACTCCCATGGAGGAAAACGCGCATGGTGACTATATTATTCAATCCCGATGCAATTTCTGTGTTTCATCAACACTCTGATACTCCACTGATTACAGAATGCCTCCAGATGTGCATCGGAAACTACTACTGGTCTTCCTGGGAACGATGAAAGCCTAGACTATTTGAGACACTACTCCCATGGAGGAAAGTGCGCATGGTGAATGTTGTATTCAATCACGATGCAATTTCTGTGTTTCATCAACACTTTGAAGGTCCACAGATTACAGAATGCCTCCAGACGTGCATCGGAAACTACTACTGGTTTCGGGGGAACGATCAAATTATTGACTGTTTGAGACATTACTCCCGTGGGGTAAAGTGCGCATGGTGACTGTTGTATTCATTCCCGATGCAATTTCTGGTTTTCATCAACACTCTGATAGTCCACAGATTACAGAATGCCACCAGATGTGCTTCGGAAGCTACTACTGGTCATCCAGGGAACGATCAAGGCGTAGACTGTTTGAGACATTACTCCTGTGGAGGAAAGAGCGCATGGTGATTGTTGTATTCAATCCCGATGCAAATTCTGTGTTCCATCAACACTCTGATAGTAGACAGATTACAGAATGCCTCCAGATGTGCATCGGTAACTACTACTGGTCTTCCAGGGAAAGATCAAAGCGTAGACTGTTAGAGACATTACTCCCAAGTAGGAAAGTGCGCATGGTGACTGTTGTATTCAAACCCGATGCAATTTCTGTGTTTCATCAACACTCTGATAGTCCACAGATTGCAGAATGCCTCCAGATGTGCATCGGAAACTACTACTGGTCTTCCAGGGAACGATCAAAGCGTAGACTGTTTGAGACACTACTATCTTGGATGAAAATGACCATGATGACTGTGGTATTCAATCCCGATGCAATTTCTGTGTTTCATTAACACTCAGATACTCCACAGATTACAGAATGCCTCCAGATGTGCATCGGAAACTACTACTGGTCTTCCAGGGAAATCAAAACGTAGACTGTTTGAGACATTACTCCCATGGGGGATAGTGCGCATGGTGACTGTTGTATTCAATCCCGATGGAATATCTGTGTTTCATGAACACTCTGATAGTCCACAGATTAAGGAATGCCACCAGATGTGTATCGGAAACTACTATTGGTCTCCAGGTAACGATCAAAGCGTAGACTCTTTGAGACATTAATCCTGTGTAGGAAAGTGCGCATGGTGACTGTTGTATTCAATCCCGATGCAATTTCTGTGTTTCATCAACACTCTGATAGTCCACAGATTTCAGAATGCCACCAGATGTGCATCGGAAACTACTACTGGTCTTCCAGGGAACGATCAAAGCGTAGACTGTTTGAGACATTACTCCAGTGGAGGAAAGTGCGCATGGTGACTGTTGTATTCAATCCCGATGCAAATTCTGTGTTCCATCAACTCTCTGATAGTCCACAGATTACAGGATGCCTCCAGATGTGCATCGGAAACTACTACTGGTCTTCCAGGGAACTCAAAGCGTAGACTGTTTGAGACATTACTCCCATGGAGGAAAGTGCGCATGGTGACTATTGTATTCAATCCCGATGCAATTTCTGTGTTTCATCAACACTCTGATAGTCCACAGATTACAGAATGCCTCCAGATGTGCATCGGAAACTACCACTGGTCTTCCAGGAAGCGATCAAAGCGTCGACTGTTTGAGTCATTACTCCCATGGTGGAAAGTGCGCGTGGTGACTGTTGTATTCAATACCGATGCAATTTCTGTGTTTCATCAACACTCTGATAGTCCAAAGATTGCAGAATGATTCCAGATATGCATTGGAAACTACCACTGGTCTTCCTGGGAACGATCAAAGCGTAGACTATTTGAGACACTACTCCCATGGAGGAAAGTGCGCATGGTGACTGTTGTATTCAATCGCGATGCAATTTCTGTGTTTCATCAACACTCTCATAGTCCACAGATTAAGGAATGCCACCAGATGTGCATCGGAAACTACTACTGGTCTTCCTGGGAACGATCAAAGCGTAGACTATTTGAGACACTACTCCCATGGAGGAAAGTGCGCATGGTGACTGTTGTATTCAATCCCGATGCAATTTCTGTGTTTCATCAACACTCTGATAGTCCACAGATTACAGAATGCCTCCAGATGTGCATCGGAAACTACCACTGGTCTTCCAGGAAATGATCAAAGCGTAGACTATTTGAGACATTACTCCCATGATTCAAAGTGCGCAAGGTGACTGTTGTATTCAATCCCGATGCAATTTCTGTGTTTCATCAACACTCTGATAGTCCAGAGATGAAGGAATGCCACCAGATGTGCATCGGACACTACTACTGGTCTTCCAGGGAACGATCAAAGCGTAGACTGTTTGAGACATTACTCCCATGGAGGAGAGTGGTCATGGTGACTGTTGTATTCAATCCCGATGCATTTTCTGTGTTTCATCAACACTCTGATAGTCCACAGATTACAGAATGCCTCCAGATGTGCTTCGGAAACTACTACTGGTCTTCCAGGGAACGATCAAAGCGTAGACTGTTTGAGACACTACTCCCATGGAGGAAAACGCGCATGGTGACTATTGTAATCAATCCCGATGCAATTTCTGTGTTTCATCAACACTCTGAAACTCCAAAGATACAAAATGCCTCCAGATGTGCATCGGAAACTACTACTGGTCTTCCTGGGATCGATCAAAGCGTAGACTATTTGAGACACTACTCCCATGGAGGAAAGTGCGCATGGTGACTGTTGTACTCAATACCGATGCAATGTCTGTGTTTCATCAACCATCTGATAGTCCACAGATTACAGAATGCCTCCAGATGTCCATCGGAAACTACTACTGGTCTTCCAGGGAAATCAAAGCGTAGACTGTTTGAGACATTACTCCTGTGGAGGAAAGTGCGCATGGTGACTATTGTATTCAATCCTGTTGCAATTTCTGTGCTTCATCAACACTCTGATTGTCCACAGATTACAGAATGCCTCCAGATGTGCATCGGAAACTACCACTGGTCTTCCAGGGAACGATCAAAGCGTAGACTGTTTGAGACATTACTAACATGTAGGCAAGTGCGCATGGTGACTGTTGTACTCAATCTCGATGCAATATCCGTGTTTCATCAACACTTTGAAGGTCAACCGATTACAGAATGCATCCAGATGTGCATCGGAAACTACTACTGGTCTTCCAGGGAACGATCAAAGCGTAGACTATTTGAGACATTAGTCCCATGATTCAAAGTGCGCAAGGTGACTGTTGTATTCAATCCCGATGCAATTTCTGTGTTTCATCAACACTCTGATAGTCCAGAGATGAAGAAATGTCACCAGATGTACATCGGAAACTACTACTGGTCTTCCAGGGAACGATCAAAGCGTAGACTGTTTGAGACATTTTTCCCATGGAGGAGAGTGGTCATGGTGACTGTTGTATTCAATCCCGATGCAATTTCTGTGTTTCATCAACACTCTGATAGTCCACAGATTGCAGAATGCCTCCAGATGTGCATCGGAAACTACTACTGGTCTTCCAGGGAACGAACAAGGCGTAGACTATTTGTGACATTACTCCCATGGAGGAAAGTGCGCATGGTGACTGTTGTATTCAATCCCGATGGAATTTCTGTGTTTCATGAACACTCTGATAGTCCACAGATTAAGGAATGCCACCAGATGTGTTTCGGAAACTACTACTGGTCTTCCAGGTAACGATCAAAGCGTAGACTCTTTGAGACATTAATCCTGTGTAGGAAAGTGCGCATGGTGACTGTTGTATTCGATCCCGATGCAATTCCGGTGTTTCATCAACACTCTGAAAGTCCACAGATTTCAGAATGCCACCAGATGTGCATCGGAAACTACTACTGGTCTTCCAGGGAACGATCAAAGCGTAGGCTGTTTGAGAGATTACTCCCGTGGAGGAAAGTGCGCATGGTGACTGTTGTATTCAATTCCGATGCTCTTTCTGTGTTTCATCAACACTCTGATACTCCACAGATTACAGAATGCCTCCAGATGTGCATCGGAAACTACTACTGGTCTTCCTGGGAACGATAAAATCGTAGACTGTTAGAGACATTACTCCCATGGAGGAAAGTGCGCATGGTGACTGTTGTATTCAATCCCGATGCAATTTCTGTGTTTCATCAACACTCTGATAGTCCACAGATTGCAGAATGCTTCAAGATGTGCATCGGAAACTACTACTGGTCTTCCAGGGAACGATCAAAGCGTAGACTGTTTGAGACACTATTCCCATGGAGGAAAGTGCGCATGGTGACTGTTGTATTCAATCCCGATGCATTTTCTGTGTTTCATCAACACTCTGATAATCCACAGATTACAGAATGCATCCAGATGTGCATCGGAAGCTACTACTGTTCGTCCTGGGAACGGTCAAAGCGTAGACTGTTAGAGACATTTCTCCCATGTAGGCAAGTGCGCATGGTGACTGTTGTACTCAATCCCGATGCAATATCTGTGTTTCATCAACAATCTGAAGGGCAACAGATTAAGGAATGCCACCAGATGTGCATCGGAAGCTACTACTGTTCTTCCTGGGAACGATCAAAGCGTAGACTGTTAGAGACATTTCTCCCATGTAGGCAAGTGCGCATGGTGACTGGTGTATTCAATCCCGATGCAATATCTGTGTTTCATCAACACTCTGATAGTAGACAGATTACAGAATGCCTCGAAATGCGCATCGGAAACCACTAGTGGTCTTCCAGGGATCACAAAGCTTTGAGTGTTTGAGACATTACTCCCATGGAGGAAAGTGCGCATAGTGAATGTTGTATTCAATCCCATTGCAATTTCTGTGTTTCATTAACACTCAGTTAGTCCACAGATTTCAGAATGCCTCCAGATGTGCATCGGAAACTACTACTGGTCTTCCAGGGAACGATCAAAGCGTAGACTGTTTGAGACATTATTCCTATGGAGGAAAGTGCGCATGGTGACTGTTGTATTCAATCCCGATGCAATTTCTGTGTTTCATCAACACTCTGATAGACCACAGATTGCAGAATGCTTCGAGATGTGCATCGGAAACTACTACTGGTCTTCTAGGGAACGATCAAAGCGTAGACTGTTTGAGACATTACTCCCATGGAGGAAAGTGGGCATGGTGACTGTTGTATTCAATCCCGATGCAATTTCTGTGTTTCATCAACACTCTGATACTCCACAGATTACAGAATGCATCCAGATGTGCATCGGAAACTACTACTGGTCTTCCAGGGAACGATCAAAGCGTAGACTATTTGAGACATTACTCCCAAGGAGGAAAGCGCGCATGGTGACTGTTGTATTCAATCCCGATGCAATTTCTGTGTTTCATCAACAATCTGATAGTCAACAGATTTCAGAATGCCTCCAGATGTGCATCGGAAACTACTACTGGTCTTCCAGGGAACGATCAAAGCGTAGACTGTTTGAGACATTACTCATATGGAGGAAAGTGCGCATGGTGACTGTTGTATTCAATCCCGATGCAATTTCTGTGTTTCATCAAAACTCTGATAGTCCACAGATTGCAGAATGCTTCGAGATGTGCATCGGAAACTACTACTGGTCTTCCTGGGAACGATCAAAGCGTAGACTGTTAGAGACATTTCTCCCATGTAGGCAAGTGCGCATGGTGACTGTTGTATTCGATCCCGATGCAATATCTGTGTTTCATCAACAATCTGATAGTCCACAGATTACAAAATGCCACCAGACGTGCATCGGAAACTACTACTAGTCTTCCAGGGAACGATCAAAGCGTAGGCTGTTTGAGACATTATTCCCGTGGAGGAAAGTGCGCATGGTGGCTGTTATATCAATCCCGATGCTATTTCTGTGTTTCATCAACACTCTGATAGTCCACAGATTACAGAATGCCACCAGATGTGCTTCGGAAACTACTACTGGTCTTCCAGGGAACAATCAAAGCGTAGACTGTGTGAGACGTTACTCCTGTGGAGGAAAGTGCGCATGGTGACTGTTGTATTCAATCCCGATGCAAATTCTGTGTTCCATCAACACTCTGATAGAAGACAGATTACAGAATGCCTCCAGATGTGCATCGGAAACTACTACTGGTCTTCCAGGGAACGATCAAAGCGTAGACTATTTGAGACATTACTCCCATGGAGGAAAGTGCGCATGGTGACTGTTGTATTCAATCCCGATGCAATTTCTGTGTTTCATCAACACTTGGATATTCAACAGATTAAGGAATGCCACCAGATGTGTATCAGAAGCTACTACTGGTCTTCCTGGGAACGATCAAAGCGTAGACTCTTAGAGACATTTCTAACATGTTGGCAAGTGCGCATGGTGACTGCTGTATTCAATCCCGATGCCATTTCTTTGTTTCATCAACACTTTGAAGGTCCACAGATTACAGAATGCATCCAGATGTGCATCGGAAACTACTACTGGTCTTCCAGGGAACGATCAAAGCGTAGACTCTTTGAGACATTACTCCCATGGAGGAAAGTGCGCATGGTGACTGTTGTATTCAATCCCGATGCAATTTCTGTGTTTCATCAACACTCTGATACTCCACAGATTACAGAATGCCTCCAGATGTGCATCGGAAACTACTACTGGTCTTCCTGGGAACGATAAAAGCGTAGACTGTTAGAGACATTACTCCCATGTAGGGAAGTGCGCATGGTGACTGTTGTATTCAATCCCGATGCAATTTCTGTGTTTCATCAACACGTTGAAGATCCACAGATAACAAAATGCATCCAGATGTGCATCGGAAACTACTACTGGTCTTCCAGGGAACGATCCTAACGTAGACTATTTGAGACATTACTCCCATGGATCAAAGTGCGCATGGTGACTGTTGTATTCAATCCCGATGCAATTTCTGTGTTTCATCAACACTCTGATATTCCGGAGATGAAGGAATGCCACCAGATGTGCATCGGAATCTACTTCTGGTTTTCCAGGGAACGATCAAAGCGTAGACTGTTTGAGACATTACTCCCGTGGAGGAAAGTTTGCATCTTGACTGTTGTATTCAATCCCGATGCAATTTCGGCGTTTCATCAACACTCTGATAGTCCACAGATTACAGAATGCCACCAGACATGCATCGGAAACTACTACTGGTCGTCCAGGGAACGATAAAAGCGTAGACTGTTTGAGACATTACTCCCATGGAGGAAAGTGCGCATGGTGACTGTTGTATTCAATCCCGATGCAATTTTTTGTGTTTCATCAACACTCTGATAGTCCACAGATTATAGAATGCTTCGAGATGTGCATCGGAAACTACTACTGGTCTTCCTGGGAACGATCAAAGCGTAGTCTGTTAGAGACATTTCTCCCATGTAGGCAAGTGCGCATGGTGACTGTTGTATTCAATCCCGATGCAATATCTGTGTTTCATCAACAATCTGAAGGGCAACAGATTAAGGAATGCCACCAGATGTGCATCGGAAGCTACTACTGTTCTTCCTGGGAACGATCAAAGCGTAGACTGTTAGAGACATTTCTCCCATGTAGGCAAGTGCGCATGGTGACTGTTGTATTCAATCCCGATGCAATATCTGTGTTTCACCAACACTCTGATAGTCCACAGATTACAAAATGCCACCAGACGTGCATCGGAAACTACTACTGGTCTTCCAGGGAACGATCAAAGCGTAGACTCTTTGAGACACTACTCCCATTTAGGAAAGTGCGCATGGTGACTGTTGTATTCAATCCCGATGCAATTTCTGTGTTTCATCAACACTCTGATACTCCACAGATTACAGAATGCCTCCAGATGTGCATCGGAAACTACTACTGGTCTTCCTGGGAACGATCAAAGCGTAGACTGTTAGAGATATTACTCCCATATAGGGAAGTGCGCATGGTGACTGTTGCATTCAATAGCGATGCAAATTCTGTGTTCCATCAACACTCTGATAGTAGACAGATTACAGAATGCCTCCAGATGTGCATCGGAAACTACTACTGGTCTTCCAGGGATCTCAAAGCGTAGAGTGTTTGAGACATTATCCCCTAGAGGAAAGTGCGCATGGTGACTATTGTATTCAATCCCATTGAAATTTCTGTGTTTCATCAACACTCAGTTAGTCCACAGATTTCAGAATGCCTCCAGATGTGCATCGGAAACTACTACTGGTCTTCCAGGGAACGATCAAAGCGTAGACTGTTCGAGACATTACTCCCATGGAGGAAAGTGCGCATGGTGACTGTTGTATTCAATCCCGATGCATTTTCTGTGTTTCATCAACACTCTGATAGTCCACAGATTGCAGAATGCTTCGAGATGTGCATCGGAAACTACTACTGGTCTTCCAGGGAACGATCAAAGCGTAGACTGTGTGAGACACTTTTCCCATGGAGGAAAGTGCGCATGGTGACTGTTGTATTCAATCCCGATGCATTTTCTGTGTTTCATCAACACTCTGATAATCCACAGATTACAGAATGCATCCAGATGTGCATCGGAAGCTACTACTGTTCTTCCTGGGAACGGTCAAAGCGTAGACTGTTAGAGACATTTCTCCCATGTAGGCAAGTGCGCATGGTGACTGTTGTACTCAATCCCGATGCAATATCTGTGTTTCATCAACAATCTGAAGGGCAACAGATTAAGGAATGCCACCAGATGTGCATCGGAAGCTACTACTGTTCTTCCTGGGAACGATCAAAGCGTAGACTGTTAGAGATATTTCTCCCATGTAGGCAAGTGCGCATGGTGACTGGTGTATTCAATCCCGATGCAATATCTGTGTTTCATCAACACTCTGATAGTAGACAGATTACAGAATGCCTCGAAATGCGCATCGGAAACCACTAGTGGTCTTCCAGGGATCACAAAGCTTTGAGTGTTTGAGACATTACTCCCATGGAGGAAAGTGTGCATGGTGAATGTTGTATTCAATCCCATTGCAATTTCTGTGTTTCATTAACACTCAGTTAGTCCACAGATTTCAGAATGCCTCCAGATGTGCATCGGAAACTACTACTGGTCTTCCAGGGAACGATCAAAGCGTAGACTGTTTGAGACATTATTCCTATGGAGGAAAGTGCGCATGGTGACTGTTGTATTCAATCCCGATGCAATTTCTGTGTTTCATCAACACTCTGATAGTCCTCAGATTGCAGAATGCTTCGAGATGTGCATCGGAAACTACTACTGGTCTTCCAGGGAACGATCAAAGCGTAGACTGTTTGAGACATTACTCCCATGGAGGAAAGTGGGCATGGTGACTGTTGTATTCAATCCCGATGCAATTTCTGTGTTTCATCAACACTCTGATACTCCACAGATTACAGAATGCATCCAGATGTGCATCGGAAACTACTACTGGTCTTCCAGGGAACGATCAAAGCGTAGACTATTTGAGACATTACTCCCAAGGAGGAAAGCGCGCATGGTGACTGTTGTATTCAATCCCGATGCAATTTCGGCGTTTCATCAACACTCTGATAGTCCACAGATTACAGAATGCCACCAGACATGCATCGGAAACTACTACTGGTTTTCCAGGGAACGATAAAAGCGTAGACTGTTTGAGACATTACTCCCATGGAGGAAAGTGCGCATGGTGACTGTTGTATTCAATCCCGATGCAATTTTTTGTGTTTCATCAACACTCTGATAGTCCACAGATTATAGAATGCTTCGAGATGTGCATCGGAAACTACTACTGGTCTTCCTGGGAACGATCAAAGCGTAGACTGTTAGAGACATTTCTCCCATGTAGGCAAGTGCGCATGGTGACTGTTGTATTCAATCCCGATGCAATATCTGTGTTTCATCAACACTCTGATAGTCCACAGATTACAAAATGCCACCAGACGTGCATCGGAAACTACTACTGGTCTTCCAGCGAACGATCAAAGCGTAGAGTCTTTGAGACACTACTCCCATGGAGGAAAGTGCGCATGGTGACTGTTGTATTTAATCCCGATGCAATTTCTGTGTTTCATCAACACTCTGATAATCCACAGATTACAGAATGCATCCAGATGTGCATCGGAAGCTACTACTGTTCTTCCTGGGAACGGTCAAAGCGTAGACTGTTAGATACATTTCTCCCATGTAGGCAAGTGCGCATGGTGACTGTTGTACTCAATCCCGATGCAATATCTGTGTTTCATCAACAATCTGAAGGGCAACAGATTAAGGAATGCCACCAGATGTGCATCGGAAGCTACTACTGTTCTTCCTGGGAACGGTCAAAGCGTAGACTGTTAGAGACATATCTCCCATGTAGGCAAGTGCGCATGGTGACTGTTGTATTCAAGCCCGATGCAATATCTGTGTTCCATCAACACTCTGATAGTCCACAGATTACAAAATGCCACCAGATGTGCATCGGAAGCTACTACTGGTCTTCCTGGGAACGATCAAAGCGTAGACTGTTAGAGACATTTCTCCAATGTAGGCGAGTGCGCATGGTGACTGTTGTATTCAATCCCGATGCAATTTCTGTGTTTCATCAACACTTTGAAGGTCCACAGATTACAGAATGCCTCCAGATGTGCATCGGAAACTACCACTGGTCTTCCAGGGAATGATCAAAGCGTAGACTGTTTGAGACATTACTAACATGAAGGCAAGTGCGCATGGTGACTGTTGTATTCAATCTCGATGCAATATCCGTGTTTCATCAACACTTTGAAGGTCCACCGATTACAGAATGCATCCAGATGTGAATCGGAAACTACTACTGGTCTTCCAGGGAACGATCAAAGCGTAGACTATTTGAGACATTACTCCCATGGAGGAAAGTGCGCATGGTGACTGTTGTATTCAATCCCGATGCAATTTCTGTGTTTCATGAACACTCTGATAGTCAACAGATTAAGGAATGCCACCAGATGTGCATCGGAAGCTAGTACTGGACTTCCTGGGAACGATCAAAGCGTAGACTCTTTGAGACACTACTATCTTGGAGGAAAGTGCGCATGGTGACTGTTGTATTCAATCCCGATGCAATTTCTGTGTTTCATCAACACTCTGATTGTCCACAGATTACAGAATGCCTCCAGGTGTGCATCGGAAACTACCACTGGACTTCCAGGGAACGATCAAAGCGTAGACTGTTTGAGACATTACTAACATGTAGGCAAGTGCGCATGGTGACTGTTGTATTCAATCTCGATGCAATATCCGTGTTTCATCAACATTTTGAAGGTCCACCGATTACAGAATGCATCCAGATGTGAATCGGAAACTACTACTGGTCTTCCAGGGAACTATCAAAGCGTAGACTATTTGAGACATTACTCCCATGGAGGAAAGTGCGCATGGTGACTGTTGTATTCAATCCCGATGCAATTTCGGCGTTTCATCAACACTCTGATAGTCCACAGATTACAGAATGCCACCAGATGTGCTTCGGAATCTACTACTGGTCTTCCAGGGAACGATCAAAGCGTAGACTGTTAGAGACATTTCTCCCATGTAGGCAAGTGCCATGGTGACTGTTGTATTCAATCCCGATGCAATTTCTGTGTTTCATAGACACTCAGTTAGTCCACAGATTTCAGAATGCCTCCAGATGTGCATCGGGAACTACTTCTGGTATTCCAGGGAACGATCAAAGCGTAGACTGTTTGAGACAATACTCCCGTGGAGGAAAGTATGCATGGTGGCTGTTGTATTCAATCCCGATGCAATTTCTGTGTTTCATCAACACTGTGATAGTCCACAGATTAAGGAATGCCACCAGGTGTGCATCGGAAACTACTACTGGCCTTCCAGGTAACGATCAAAGCGTACACTGTTTGAGACATTACTCCTGTGGAGGAAAGTGCGCATGGTGACTGTTGTATTCAATCCCGTTGCAATTTCTGTGTTTCATCAACACTCTGATTGTCCACAGATTACAGAATGCCTCCAGGTGTGCATCGGAAACTACCACTGGACTTCCAGGGAACGATCAAAGCGTAGACTGTTTGAGACATTACTCCCGTGGAGGAAAGTTGCATGGTGACTGTTGTATTCAATCCCGATGCAATTTCTGTGTTTCATCAACACTGTGATAGTCCACAGATTAAGGAATGCCACCAGGTATGCATCGGAAACTACTACTGGCCTTCCAGGTAACGATCAAAGCGTACACTGTTTGAGACATTACTCCTGTGGAGGAAAGTGCGCATGGTGACTGTTGTATTCAATCCCGTTGCAATTTCTGTGTTTCATCAACACTCTGATTGTCCACAGATTACAGAATGCCTCCAGGTGTGCATCGGAAGCTACCACTGGACTTCCAGGGAACGATCAAAGCGTAGACTATTTGAGACATTACTCCCATGGAGGAAAGTGCGCATGGTGACTGTTGTATTCCATCCCGATGCAATTTCTGTGTTTCATAGACACTCAGTTAGTCCACAGATTTCAGAATGCCTCCAGATGTGCATCGGAAACTACTACTGGTCTTCCAGGGAACGATCGAAGCGTAGAGTGTTTGAGACATTACTCCTATGGAGGAAAGTGCGCATGGTGACTGTTGTATCCAATCCCGATGCAATTTCTGTGTTTCATCAACACTCTGATAGTCCACAGATTGCAGAATGCTTCGAGATGTGCATCGGAAACTACTACTGATCTTCCAGGGAACGATCAAAGCGTAGACTGTTTGAGACATTACTCCCATGGAGGAAAGTGGGCATGGTGACTGTTGTATTCAATCCCGATGCAGTATCTGTGTTTCATCAACAATCTGATAGTCCACAGATTACAAAATGCCACCAGACGTTCATCGGAAACTACTACTGGTCTTCCAGGGAACGATCAAAGCGTAGGCTGTTGGAGAAATTACTCCCGTGGAGGAAAGTGCGCATGGTGACTGTTGTATAAATTCCCGATGCTATTTCTGTGTTTCATCAACAATCTGATAGTCCACAGATAACAGAATGCCACCAGATGTGCTTCGGAATCTACTACTGGTCTTCCAGGGAACGATCAAAGCGTAGACTGTTTGAGGCATTACTCCTGTGGAGGAAAGTGCACATGGTGAATGTTGTATTCAATCCCGATGCAAATTCTGTGTTCCATCGAAACTCTGATAGTAGACAGATTACAGAATACCTCCAAATGCGCATCGGAAACTACTAGTGGTCTTCCAGGGATCTCAAAACTTTGAGTGTTTGAGACATTACTCCCATGGAGGAAAGTGCTCATGGTGACTGTTGTATTCAATCCCGATGCAATTTCTGTGATTCATCAACACTTGGATATTCAACAGATTAAGGAATGCCACCAGACGTGCATCGGAAACTACTACTGGTCTTCCAGCGAACGATCAAAGCGTAGACTCTTTGAGACACTACTCCCATGGACGAAAGTGCGCATGGTGACTGTTGTATTTAATCCCGATGCAATTTCTGTGTTTCATCAACACTCTGATAATCCACAGATTACAGAATGCATCCAGATGTGCATCGGAAGCTACTACTGTTCTTATTGGGAACGGTCAAAGCGTAGACTGTTAGAGACATTTCTCCCATGTAGGCAAGTGCGCATGGTGACTGTTGTACTCAATCCCGATGCAATATCTGTGTTTCATCAACAATCTGAAGGGCAACAGATTAAGGAATGCCACCAGATGTGCATCGGAAGCTACTACTGTTCTTCCTGGGAACGATCAAAGCGTAGACTGTTAGAGACATTTCTCCCATGTAGGCAAGTGCGCATGGTGACTGTTGTATTCAATCCCGATGCAATATCTGTGTTTCATCAACACTCTGATAGTCCACAGATTACAAAATGCCACCAGACGTGCATCGGAAACTACTACTGGTCTTCCAGGGAACGATCAAAGCGTAGACTCTTTGAGACACTACTCCCATTTAGGAAAGTGCGCATGGTGACTGTTGTATTCAATCCCGATGCAATTTCTGTGTTTCATCAACACTCTGATACTCCACAGATTACAGAATGCCTCCAGATGTGCATCGGAAACTACTACTGGTCTTCCTGGGAACGATCAAAGCGTAGACTGTTAGAGACATTACTCCCATATAGGGAAGTGCGCATGGTGACTGTTGCATTCAATCGCGATGCAAATTCTGTGTTCCATCAACACTCTGATAGTACGAGGGTCAGTCAAAAAGTAATGCCTCCTATTTTTTTTCTACGTTTAATTGTCAGGAAATTTAAATGCAATTACATAGGTTGAAAACCACAACATTGAGGATCATTTTGTCATTTTTCAATGTAATCTCCGCCCATCTCTACAGTTTTGGTCCATCTTTGAACAAGGGCATGTATCCCAGCACGGTAAAAATCACAGCTCTGCTTCCTAAGCCATTGACGCACGGATGTTTTGACGGCCTCCTCATCTTCAAAATGAATCCCACGATGAGCTTCTTTTAGTGGCCCGAACAGATGGAAGTCTGATGGTGCCAGGTCAGGGCTGTATGGGGGATGAGGCAAAACTTCCCATCCAATTTTGACAATCTCGTCAGAGGTGTGACGACTGGTGTGTGGTCTTGCATTGTCATGCAAAAGAAGAACATCTGCCATTGATTTTGTTGGGCGAACTCGCTGAAGACGTGCTTTAAGTTTTTTGAGGGTTGTGACGTATTGAACAGAATTTATTGTGCATCCCTGCTCCAAAAAAACAACCAGAATCACACCCTCTGTATCCCAGAAAACTGTTGCCATAACTTTCCCTGCCGATCGCACAGTTTTGAATTTTTTCTTCCTCGGCGAGCTTGTGTGACGCCACTCCATTGACTGCCTCTTTGATTCGGGTTCAAAAAAATGCACCCATGTTTCGTCCCCGGTCACAATTTTTTTCAGAAACTCATCTCCCTCCAAACGGAAGCGCTGCAAGTGTTGGGAGGCTATTGTTTTCCTTGCCTCTTTATTCTGATCGGTTAACATTCTTGGAACCCACCGTGCACAAACTTTTGAGTACCCCAATTGTTTAATAATCGTGATCACACTGCCTTTACTAAGAGAAATAATGCGACACACTTCATCTGCAG
The DNA here is from genome assembly GCF_023897955.1 of Schistocerca gregaria. NCBI lineage: Eukaryota > Metazoa > Arthropoda > Insecta > Orthoptera > Acrididae > Schistocerca > Schistocerca gregaria. Next base: position 10,560,151 of record NC_064926.1, on the reverse strand, counting down.
TCACCCGACGGTCACCACGAATGATGTCATCAACTTGCTGAATGTTGTGTGGAGTCACTGCACTCACCGGCCTGCCGCTCCGCTTTTCGTCAGTCAACGGTGTTTGCCCTTCAGCTTCCTTACAACGACGAACCCATCGTCTAACAGTGCTGACATCCACTGTCACAACACCATACACCTTCCTCAGTCTTTCATGAATGCGTATGGGCGTTTCACCTTCTGCATTCAAGAATGCAATCACACAACGCTGTCTCAAACGAACATCGATGTCGGCCATCTTACAAACTTCTGCTGTGCTGCCACCTGTTGACACAGCAAGTTACTACTGCAGTGGATTGCAGAAGAAGGTTTGAGGAATGGCGCCAAATTCAAATTTTTCACTTAACTTAATTTTTTTAAGTAGAAAAAAAATGGGAGGCATTACTTTTTGACCGACCCTCGTAGACAGATTACAGAATGCCTCCAGATGTGCATCGGAAACTACTAATGGTCTTCCAGGGATCTCAAAGCGTAGAGTGTTTGAGACATTACCCCCTAGAGGAAAGTGCGCACGGTGACTGTTGTATTCAATCCCATTGAAATTTCTGTGTTTCATCAACACTCAGTTAGTCCACAGATTTCAGAATGCCTCCAGATGTGGATCGGAAACTACTACTGGTCTTCCAGGGAACGATCAAAGCGTAGACTGTTCGAGACATTACTCCCATGGAGGAAAGTGCGCATGGTGACTGTTGTATTCAATCCCGATGCATTTTCTGTGTTTCATCAACACTCTGATAGTCCACAGATTGCAGAATGCTTCGAGATGTGCATCGGAAACTACTACTGGTCTTCCAGGGAACGATCAAAGCGTAGACTGTTTGAGACACTATTCCCATGGAGGAAAGTGCGCATGGTGACTGTTGTATTCAATCCCGATGCATTTTCTGTGTTTCATCAACACTCTGATAATCCACAGATTACAGAATGCATCCAGATGTGCATCGGAAGCTACTACTGTTCTTCCTGGGAGCGGTCAAAGCGTAGACTGTTAGAGACATTTCTCCCATGTAGGCAAGTGCGCATGGTGACTGTTGTACTCAATCCCGATGCAATATCTGTGTTTCATCAACAATCTGAAGGGCAACAGATTAAGGAATGCCACCAGATGTGCATCGGAAGCTACTACTGTTCTTCCTGGGAACGATCAAAGAGTAGACTGTTAGAGACATTTCTCCCATGTAGGCAAGTGCGCATGGTGACTGGTGTATTCAATCCCGATGCAATATTTGTGTTTCATCAACACTCTGATAGTAGACAGATTACAGAATGCCTCGAAATGCGCATCGGAAACCACTAGTGGTCTTCCAGGGATCACAAAGCTTTGAGTGTTTGAGACATTACTCCCATGGAGGAAAGTGCGCATGGTGAATGTTGTATTCAATCCCATTGCAATTTCTGTGTTTCATTAACACTCAGTTAGTCCACAGATTTCAGAATGCCTCCAGATGTGCATCGGAAACTACTACTGGTCTTCCAGGGAACGATTAAAGCGTAGACTGTTTGAGACATTATTCCTATGGAGGAAAGTGCGCATGGTGACTGTTGTATTCAATCCCGATGCAATTTCTGTGTTTCATCAACACTCTGATAGTCCACAGATTGCAGAATGCTTCGAGATGTGCATCGGAAACTACTACTGGTCTTCCAGGGAACGATCAAAGCATAGACTGTTTGAGACATTACTCCCATGGAGGAAAGTGGGCATGGTGACTGTTGTATTCAATCCCGATGCAATTTCTGTGTTTCATCAACACTCTGATACTCCACAGATTACAGAATGCATCCAGATGTGCATCGGAAACTACTACTGGTCTTCCAGGGAACGATCAAAGCGTAGACTATTTGAGACATTACTCCCAAGGGGGAAAGCGCGCATGGTGACTGTTGTATTCAATCCCGATGCAATTTCTGTGTTTCATCAACAATCTGATAGTCAACAGATTTCAGAATGCATCCAGATGTGCATCGGAAACTACTACTGGTCTTCCAGGGAACGATCAAAGCGTAGACTGTTTGAGACATTACTCATATGGAGGAAAGTGCGCATGGTGACTGTTGTATTCAATCCCGATGCAATTTCTGTGTTTCATCAAAACTCTGCTAGTCCACAGATTGCAGAATGTTTCGAGATGTGCATCGGAAACTACTACTGGTCTTCCTGGGAACGATCAAAGCGTAGACTGTTAGAGACATTTCTCCCATGTAGGCAAGTGCGCATGGTGACTGTTGTATTCAATCCCGATGCAATATCTGTGTTTCATCAACAATCTGATAGTCCACAGATTACAAAATGCCACCAGACGTGCATCGGAAACTACTACTGGTCTTCCAGGGAACGATCAAAGCGTAGGCTGTTTGAGACATTACTCCCGTGGAGGAAAGTGCGCATGGTGGCTGTTATTTCAATCCCGATGCTATATCTGTGTTTCATCAACACTCTGATAGTCCACAGATTACAGAATGCCACCGGATGTGCTTCGGAAACTACTACTGGTCTTCCAGGGAACGATCAAAGCGTAGACTGTGTGAGACGTTACTCCTGTGGAGGAAAGTGCGCATGGTGACTGTTGTATTCAATCCCGATGCAAATTCTGTGTTCCATCAACACTCTGATAGAAGACAGATTACAGAATGCCTCCAGATGTGCATCGGAAACTACTACTGGTCTTCCAGGGAACGATCAAAGCGTAGACTATTTGAGACATTACTCCCATGGAGGAAAGTGCGCATGGTGACTGTTGTATTCAATCCCGATGCAATTTCTGTGTTTCATCAACACTTGGATATTCAACAGATTAAGGAATGCCACCAGATGTGTATCGGAAGCTACTACTGGTCTTCCTGGGAACGATCAAAGCGTAGACTGTTAGAGACATTTCTAACATGTTGGCATGTGCGCATGGTGACTGCTGTATTCAATCCCGATGCCATTTCTTTGTTTCATCAACACTTTGAAGGTCCACAGATTACAGAATGCATCCAGATGTGCATCGGAAACTACTACTGGTCTTCCAGGGAACGATCAAAGCGTAGACTCTTAGAGACATTACTCCCATGGAGGAAAGCGCGCATGGTGACTGTTGTATTCAATCCCGATGCAATTTCTGTGTTTCATCAACACTCTGATACTCCACAGATTACAGAATGCCTCCAGATGTGCATCGGAAACTACTACTGGTCTTCCTGGGAACGATAAAAGCGTAGGCTGTTAGAGACATTACTCCCATGTAGGGAAGTGCGCATGGTGACTGTTGTATTCAATCCCGATGCAATTTCTGTGTTTCATCAACACGTTGAAGGTCCACAGATAACAAATTGCATCCAGATGTGCATCGGAAACTACTACTGGTCTTCCAGGGAACGATCAAAACGTAGACTATTTGAGACATTACTCCCATGGATCAAAGTGCGCATGGTGACTGTTGTATTCAATCCCGATGCAATTTCTGTGTTTCATCAACACTCTGATATTCCGGAGATGAAGGAATGCCACCAGATGTGCATCGGAAACTACTTCTGGTCTTCCAGGGAACGATCAAAGCGTAGACTGTTTGAGACATTACTCCCGTGGAGGAAAGTTTGCTTCTTGACTGTTGTATTCAATCCCGATGCAATTTCGGCGTTTCATCAACACTCTGATAGTCCACAGATTACAGAATGCCACCAGACATGCATCGGAAACTACTACTGGTCTTCCAGGGAACGATAAAAGCGTAGACTGTTTGAGACATTACTCCCATGGAGGAAAGTGCGCATGGTGACTGTTGTATTCAATCCCGATGCAATTTTTTGTGTTTCATCAACACTCTGATAGTCCACAGATTATAGAATGCTTCGAGATGTGCATCGGAAACTACTACTGGTCTTCCAGCGAACGATCAAAGCGTAGAATCTTTGAGACACTACTCCCATGGAGGAAAGTGCGCATGGTGACTGTTGTATTTAATCCCGATGCAATTTCTGTGTTTCATCAACACTCTGATAATCCACAGATTACAGAATGCATCCAGATGTGCATCGGAAGCTACTACTGTTCTTCCTGGGAACGATCAAAGCGTAGACTGTTAGAGACATTTCTCCCATGTAGGCAAGTGCGCATGGTGACTGTTGTACTCAATCCCGATGCAATATCTGTGTTTCATCAACAATCTGAAGGGCAACAGATTAAGGAATGCCACCAGATGTGCATCGGAAGCTACTACTGTTCTTCCTGGGAACGATCAAAGCGTAGACTGTTAGAGACATTTCTCCCATGTAGGCAAGTGCGCATGGTGACTGTTGTATTCAATCCCGATGCAATATCTGTGTTTCATCAACACTCTGATAGTCCACAGATTACAAAATGCCACCAGACGTGCATCGGAAACTACTACTGGTCTTCCAGGGAACGATCAATGCGTAGACTCTTTGAGACATTACTCCCATTGAGGAAAGTGCGCATGGTTACTGTTGTATTCAATCCCGATGCAATTTCTGTGTTTCATCAACACTCTGATACTCCACAGATTACAGAATGCCTCCAGATGTGCATCGGAAACTACTACTGGTCTTCCTGGGAACGATCAAAGCGTAGACTGTTAGAGACATTACTCCCATATAGGGAAGTGCGCATGGTGACTGTTGCATTCAATCGCGATGCAAATTCTGTGTTCCATCAACACTCTGATAGTAGACAGATTACAGAATGCCTCCAGATGTGCATCGGAAACTACTACTGGTCTTCCAGGCATCTCAAAGCGTAGAGTGTTTGAGACATTACCCCCTAGAGGAAAGTGCGCATGGTGACTGTTGTATTCAATCCCATTAGAATTTCTGTGTTTCATCAACACTCAGTTAGTCCACAGATTTCAGAATGCCTCCAGATGTGCATCGGAAACTACTACTGGTCTTCCAGGGAACGATCAAAGCGTAGACTGTTCGAGACATTACTCCCATGGAGGAAAGTGCGCATGGTGACTGTTGTATTCAATCCCGATGCATTTTCTGTGTTTCATCAACACTCTGATAGTCCACAGATTGCAGAATGCTTCGAGATGTGCATCGGAAACTACTACTGGTCTTCCAGGGAACGATCAAAGCGTAGACTGTTTGAGACACTACTCCCATGGACGAAAGTGCGCATGGTGACTGTTGTATTCAATCCCGATGCAATTTCTGTGTTTCATCAACACTCGGATACTCCACAGATTACCGAATGCATCCAGATGTGAATCGGAAACTACTACTGGTCTTCCAGGGAACGATTAAAGCGTAGACTATTTGAGACATTACTCCCATGGAGGAAAGTGCGCATGGTGACTCTTGTATTCAATCCCGATGCAATTTCTGTGTTTCATCAACAGTCTGATAGTCAACAGATTAAGGAATGCCACCAGATGTGCATCGGAAGCTACTACTGTTCTTCCTGGGAACGGTCAAAGCGTAGACTGTTAGAGACATATCTCCCATGTAGGCAAGTGCGCATGGTGACTGTTGTATTCAAGCCCGATGCAATATCTGTGTTTCATCAACACTCTGATTGTCCACAGATTACAAAATGCCACCAGATGTGCATCGGAAGCTACTACTGGTCTTCCTGGGAACGATCAAAGCGTAGACTGTTAGAGACATTTCTCCCATGTAGGCGAGTGCGCATGGTGACTGTTGTATTCAATCCCGATGCAATTTCTGTGTTTCATCAACACTTTGAAGGTCCACAGATTACAGAATGCCTCCAGATGTGCATCGGAAACTACCACTGGTCTTCCAGGGAATGATCAAAGCGTAGACTGTTTGAGACATTACTAACATGAAGGCAAGTGCGCATGGTGACTGTTGTATTCAATCTCGATGCAATATCCGTGTTTCATCAACACTTTGAAGGTCCACCGATTACAGAATGCATCCAGATGTGAATCGGAAACTACTACTGGTCTTCCAGGGAACGATCAAAGCGTAGACTATTTGAGACATTACTCCCATGGAGGAAAGTGCGCATGGTGACTGTTGTATTCAATCCCGATGCAATTTCTGTGTTTCATCAACACTCTGATAGTCAACAGATTAAGGAATGCCACCAGATGTGCATCGGAAGCTAGTACTGGACTTCCTGGGAACGATCAAAGCGTAGACTCTTTGAGACACTACTATCTTGGAGGAAAGTGCGCATGGTGACTGTTGTATTCAATCCCGATGCAATTCCTGTGTTTCATCAACACTCTGATTGTCCACAGATTACAGAATGCCTCCAGGTGTGCATCGGAAACTACCACTGGACTTCCAGGGAACGATCAAAGCGTAGACTGTTTGAGACATTACTAACATGTAGGCAAGTGCGCATGGTGACTGTTGTATTCAATCTCTGTGCAATATCCGTGTTTCATCAACATTTTGAAGGTCCACCGATTACAGAATGCATCCAGATGTGAATCGGAAACTACTACTGGTCTTCCAGGGAACTATCAAAGCGTAGACTATTTGAGACATTACTCCCATGGAGGAAAGTGCACATGGTGACTGTTGTATTCAATCTCGATGCAATTTCTGTGTTTCATCAACACTCTGATAGTCAACAGATTAAGGAATGCCACCAGATGTGCATCGGAAGCTACTACTGGACTTCCTGGGAACGATCAAAGCGTAGACTGTTAGAGACATTTCTCCCATGTAGGCAAGTGCCATGGTGACTGTTGTATTCAATCCCGATGCAATATCTGTGTTTCATAGACACTCAGTTAGTCCACAGATATCAGAATGCCTCCAGATGTGCATCGGGAACTACTTCTGGTATTCCAGGGAACGATCAAAGTGTAGACTGTTTGAGACAATACTCCCGTGGAGGAAAGTATGCATGGTGACTGTTGTATTCAATCCCGATGCAATTTCGGCGTTTCATCAACACTCTGATAGTCCACAGATAAAGGAATGCCACCAGGTGTGCATCGGAAACTACTACTGGCCTTCCAGGTAACGATCAAAGCGTACACTGTTTGAGACATTACTCCTGTGGAGGAAAGTGCTGCATGGTGACTGTTGTATTCAATCCCGTTGCAATTTCTGTGTTTCATCAACACTCCGATTGTCCACAGATTACAGAATGCCTCCAGGTGTGCATCGGAAACTACCACTGGACTTCCAGGGAACGATCAAAGCGTAGACTGTTTGAGACATTACTCCCGTGGAGGAAAGTTGCATGGTGACTGTTGTATTCAATCCCGATGCAATTTCTGTGTTTCATCAACACTGTGATAGACCACAGATTAAGGAATGCCACCAGGTGTGCATCGGAAACTACTACTGGCCTTCCAGGTAACGATCAAAGCGTACACTGTTTGAGACATTACTCCTGTGGAGGAAAGTGCGCATGGTGACTGTTGTATTCAATCCCGTTGCAATTTCTGTGTTTCATCAACACTCTGATTGTCCACAGATTACAGAATGCCTCCAGGTGTGCATCGGAAGCTACCACTGGACTTCCAGGGAACGATCAAATCGTAGACTATTTGAGACATTACTCCCATGGAGGAAAGTGCGCATGGTGACTGTTGTATTCAATCCCGATGCAATTTCTGTGTTTCATAGACACTCAGTTAGTCCACAGATTTCAGAATGCCTCCAGATGTGCATCGGGAACTACTTCTGGTATTCCAGGGAACGATCAAAGCGTAGACTGTTTGAGACATTACTCCCGTGGAGGAAAGTATGCATGGTGACTGTTGTATTCAATCCCGATGTAATTTCGGCGTTTCATCAACACTCTGATAGTCCACAGATTGCAGAATGCCACCAGACATGCATCGGAAACTACTACTGGTCTTCCAGGGAACGATAAAAGCGTAGACTGTTTGAGACATTACTCCCGTGGAGGAAAGTGCGCATGGTGACTGTTGTATAAAATCCCGATGCTATTTCTGTGTTTCATCAACAATCTGATAGTCCACAGATTACAGAATGCCACCAGATGTGCATCGGAATCTACTACTGGTCTTCCAGGGAACGATCAAAGCGTAGACTGTTTGAGGCATTACTCCTGTGGAGGAAAGTGCACATGGTGAATGTTGTATTCAATCCCGATGCAAATTCTGTGTTCCATCGAAACTCTGATAGTAGACAGATTACAGAATACCTCCAAATGCGCATCGGAAACTACTAGTGGTCTTCCAGGGATCTCAAAACTTTGAGTGTTTGAGACATTACTCCCATGGAGGAAAGTGCGCATGGTGAATGTTGTATTCAATCCCATTGCAATTTCTGTGTTTCATTAACACTCAGTTAGTCCACAGATTTCCGAATGCCTCCAGATGTGCATCGGAAACTACTACTGGTCTTCCAGGGAACGATCAAAGCGTACACTGTTTGAGACATTACTCCTATGGAGGAAAGTGCGCATGGTGACTGTTGTATTCAATCCCGATGCAATTTCTGTGTTTCATCAACACTCTGATAGTCCACAGATTGCAGAATGCTTCGAGATGTGCATCGGAAACTACTACTGGTCTTCCAGGGAACGATCAAAGCGTAGACTGTTTGAGACATTACTCCCATGGAGGAAAGTGGGCATGGTGACTGTTGTATTCAATCCCGATGCAATATCTGTGTTTCATCAACAATCTGATAGTCCACAGATTACAAAATGCCACCAGACGTGCATCGGAAACTACTACTGGTCTTCCAGGGAACGATCAAAGCGTAGGCTGTTTGAGACATTACTCCCGTGGAGGAAAGTGCGCATGGTGGCTGTTATTTCAATCGCGATGCTATTTCTGTGTTTCATCAACACTCTGATAGTCCACAGATTACAGAATGCCTCCAGGTGTGCATCGGAAGCTACCACTGGACTTCCAGGGAACGATCAAAGCGTAGGCTATTTGAGACATTACTCCCATGGAGGAATGTGCGGATGGTGACTGTTGTATTCAATCCCGATGTAATTTCGGCGTTTCATCAACACTCTGATAGTCCACAGATTACAGAATGCCACCAGACATGCATCGGAAACTACTACTGGTCTTCCAGGGAACGATAAAAGCGTAGCCTGTTTGAGACATTACTCCCGTGGAGGAAAGTGCGCATGGTGACTGTTGTATAAAATCCCGATGCTATTTCTGTGTTTCATCAACAATCTGATAGTCCACAGATTACAGAATGCCACCAGATGTGCTTCGGAATCTACTACTGCTCTTCCAGGGAACGATCAAAGCGTAGACTGTCTGAGGCATTACTCCTGTGGAGGAAAGTGCACATGGTGAATGTTGTATTCAATCCCGATGCAAATTCTGTGTTCCATCGAAACTCTGATAGTAGACAGATTACAGAATACCTCCAAATGCGCATCGGAAACTACTAGTGGTCTTCCAGGGATCTCAAAACTTTGAGTGTTTGAGACATTACTCCCATGGAGGAAAGTGCGCATGCTGAATGTTGTATTCAATCCCATTGCAATTTCTGTGTTTCATTAACACTCAGTTAGTCCACAGATTTCCGAATGCCTCCAGATGTGCATCGGAAACTAATACTGGTCTTCCAGGGAACGATCAAAGCGTAGAGTGTTTGAGACATTACTCCTATGGAGGAAAGTGCGCATGGTGACTGTTGTATTCAATCCCGATGCAATTTCTGTGTTTCATCAACACTCTGATAGTCCACAGATTGCAGAATGCTTCGAGATGTGCATCGGAAACTACTACTGGTCTTCCAGGGAACGATCAAAGCGTAGACTGTTTGAGACATTACTCCCATGGAGGAAAGTGGGCATGGTGACTGTTGTATTCAATCCCGATGCAATATCTGTGTTTCATCAACAATCTGATAGTCCACAGATTACAAAATGCCACCAGACGTGCATCGGAAACTACTACTAGTCTTCCAGGGAACGATCAAAGCGTAGGCTGTTTGAGACATTACTCCCGTGGAGGAAAGTGCGCATGGTGGCTGTTATTTCAATCGCGATGCTATTTCTGTGTTTCATCAACACTCTGATAGTCCACAGATTACAGAATGCCACCAGATGTGCTTCGGAAACTACTACTGGTCTTCCAGGGAACGATCAAAGCGTAGACTGTGTGAGACGTTACTCCTGTGGAGGAAAGTGCGCATGGTGACTGTTGTATTCAATCCCGATGCAATTTCTGTGTTTCTTCAACACTCTGATATTCAACAGATTAAGGAATGCCACCAGATGTGCATCGGAAGCTACTACTGGACTTCCTGGGAACGATCAAAGCGTAGACTGTTAGAGACATTTCTCCCATGTAGGCAAGTGCCATGGTGACTGTTGTATTCAATCCCGATGCAATTTCTGTGTTTCATAGACACTCAGTCAGTCCACAGATTTCAGAATGCCTCCAGATGAGCATCGGGAACTACTTCTGGTATTCCAGGGAACGATCAAAGCGTAGACTGTTTGAGACATTACTCCCGTGGAGGAAAGTATGCATGGTGACTGTTGTATTCAATCCCGATGCAATTTCGGCGTTTCATCAACACTCTGATAGTCCACAGATTAAGGAATGCCACCAGGTGTGCATCGGAAACTACTACTGGCCTTCCAGGTAACGATCAAAGCGTACACTGTTTGAGACATTACTCCTGTGGAAGAAAGTGCGCATGGTGACTGTTGTATTCAATCCCGTTGCAATTTCTGTGTTTCATCAACACTCTGATTGTCCACAGATTACAGAATGCCTCCAGGTGTGCATCGGAAACTACCACTGGACTTCCAGGGAACGATCAAAGCGTAGACTGTTTGAGACATTACTCCCGTGGAGGAAAGTTGCATGGTGACTGTTGTATTCAATCCCGATGCAATTTCTGTGTTTCATCAACACTGTGATAGTCCACAGATTAAGGAATGCCACCAGGTGTGCATCGGAAACTACTACTGGCCTTCCAGGTAACGATCAAAGCGTACACTGTTTGAGACATTACTCCTGTGGAGGAAAGTGCGCATGGTGACTGTTGTATTCAATCCCGTTGCAATTTCTGTGTTTCATCAACACTCTGATTGTCCACAGATTACAGAATGCCTCCAGGTGTGCATCGGAAGCTACCACTGGACTTCCAGGGAACGATCAAAGCGTAGACTATTTGAGACATTACTCCCATGGAGGAAAGTGCGCATGGTGACTGTTGTATTCAATCCCGATGCAATTTCTGTGTTTCATAGACACTCAGTTAGTCCACAGATTTCAGAATGCCTCCAGATGTGCATCGGGAACTACTTCTGGTATTCCAGGGAACGATCAAAGCGTAGACTGTTTGAGACATTACTCCCGTGGAGGAAAGTATGCATGGTGACTGTTGTATTCAATCCCGATGTAATTTCGGCGTTTCATCAACACTCTGATAGTCCACAGATTACAGAATGCCACCAGACATGCATCGGAAACTACTACTGGTCTTCCAGGGAACGATAAAATCGTAGACTGTTTGAGACATTACTTCCGTGGAGGAAAGTGCGCATGGTGACTGTTGTATAAAATCCCGATGCTATTTCTGTGTTTCATCAACAATCTGATAGTCCACAGATTACAGAATGCCACCAGATGTGCTTCGGAATCTACTACTGGTCTTCCAGGGAACGATCAAAGCGTAGACTGTTTGAGGCATTACTCCTGTGGAGGAAAGTGCGCATGGTGAATGTTGTATTCAATCCCGATGCAAATTCTGTGTTCCATCGAAACTCTGATAGTAGACAGATTACAGAATACCTCCAAATGCGCATCGGAAACTACTAGTGGTCTTCCAGGGATCTCAAAACTTTGAGTGTTTGAGACATTACTCCCATGGAGGAAAGTGCGCATGCTGAATGTTGTATTCAATCCCATTGCAATTTCTGTGTTTCATTAACACTCAGTTAGTCCACAGATTTCCGAATGCCTCCAGATGTGCATCGGAAACTAATACTGGTCTTCCAGGGAACGATCAAAGCGTAGAGTGTTTGAGACATTACTCCTATGGAGGAAAGTGCGCATGGTGACTGTTGTATTCAATCCCGATGCAATTTCTGTGTTTCATCAACACTCTGATAGTCCACAGATTGCAGAATGCTTCGAGATGTGCATCGGAAACTACTACTGGTCTTCCAGGGAACGATCAAAGCGTAGACTGTTTGAGACATTACTCCCATGGAGGAAAGTGGGCATGGTGACTGTTGTATTCAATCCCGATGCAATATCTGTGTTTCATCAACAATCTGATAGTCCACAGATTACAAAATGCCACCAGACGTGCATCGGAAACTACTACTAGTCTTCCAGGGAACGATCAAAGCGTAGGCTGTTTGAGACATTACTCCCGTGGAGGAAAGTGCGCATGGTGGCTGTTATTTCAATCGCGATGCTATTTCTGTGTTTCATCAACACTCTGATAGTCCACAGATTACAGAATGCCACCAGATGTGCTTCGGAAACTACTACTGGTCTTCCAGGGAACGATCAAAGCGTAGACTGTGTGAGACGTTACTCCTGTGGAGGAAAGTGCGCATGGTGACTGTTGTATTCAATCCCGATGCAATTTCTGTGTTTCTTCAACACTCTGATATTCAACAGATTAAGGAATGCCACCAGATGTGCATCGGAAGCTACTACTGGACTTCCTGGGAACGATCAAAGCGTAGACTGTTAGAGACATTTCTCCCATGTAGGCAAGTGCCATGGTGACTGTTGTATTCAATCCCGATGCAATTTCTGTGTTTCATAGACACTCAGTCAGTCCACAGATTTCAGAATGCCTCCAGATGAGCATCGGGAACTACTTCTGGTATTCCAGGGAACGATCAAAGCGTAGACTGTTTGAGACATTACTCCCGTGGAGGAAAGTATGCATGGTGACTGTTGTATTCAATCCCGATGCAATTTCGGCGTTTCATCAACACTCTGATAGTCCACAGATTAAGGAATGCCACCAGGTGTGCATCGGAAACTACTACTGGCCTTCCAGGTAACGATCAAAGCGTACACTGTTTGAGACATTACTCCTGTGGAGGAAAGTGCGCATGGTGACTGTTGTATTCAATCCCGTTGCAATTTCTGTGTTTCATCAACACTCTGATTGTCCACAGATTACAGAATGCCTCCAGGTGTGCATCGGAAACTACCACTGGACTTCCAGGGAACGATCAAAGCGTAGACTGTTTGAGACATTACTCCCGTGGAGGAAAGTTGCATGGTGACTGTTGTATTCAATCCCGATGCAATTTCTGTGTTTCATCAACACTGTGATAGTCCACAGATTAAGGAATGCCACCAGGTGTGCATCGGAAACTACTACTGGCCTTCCAGGTAACGATCAAAGCGTACACTGTTTGAGACATTACTCCTGTGGAGGAAAGTGCGCATGGTGACTGTTGTATTCAATCCCGTTGCAATTTCTGTGTTTCATCAACACTCTGATTGTCCACAGATTACAGAATGCCTCCAGGTGTGCATCGGAAGCTACCACTGGACTTCCAGGGAACGATCAAAGCGTAGACTATTTGAGACATTACTCCCATGGAGGAAAGTGCGCATGGTGACTGTTGTATTCAATCCCGATGCAATTTCTGTGTTTCATAGACACTCAGTTAGTCCACAGATTTCAGAATGCCTCCAGATGTGCATCGGGAACTACTTCTGGTATTCCAGGGAACGATCAAAGCGTAGACTGTTTGAGACATTACTCCCGTGGAGGAAAGTATGCATGGTGACTGTTGTATTCAATCCCGATGTAATTTCGGCGTTTCATCAACACTCTGATAGTCCACAGATTACAGAATGCCACCAGACATGCATCGGAAACTACTACTGGTCTTCCAGGGAACGATAAAATCGTAGACTGTTTGAGACATTACTTCCGTGGAGGAAAGTGCGCATGGTGACTGTTGTATAAAATCCCGATGCTATTTCTGTGTTTCATCAACAATCTGATAGTCCACAGATTACAGAATGCCACCAGATGTGCTTCGGAATCTACTACTGGTCTTCCAGAGAACGATCAAAGCGTAGACTGTTTGAGGCATTACTCCTGTGGAGGAAAGTGCGCATGGTGAATGTTGTATTCAATCCCGATGCAAATTCTGTGTTCCATCGAAACTCTGATAGTAGACAGATTACAGAATACCTCCAAATGCGCATCGGAAACTACTAGTGGTCTTCCAGGGATCTCAAAACTTTGAGTGTTTGAGACATTACTCCCATGGAGGAAAGTGCGCATGGTGAATGTTGTATTCAATCCCTTTGCAATTTCTGTGTTTCATTAACACTCAGTTAGTCCACAGATTTCAGAATGCCTCCAGATGTGCATCGGAAACTACTACTGGTCTTCCAGGGAACGATCAAAGCGTAGAGTGTTTGAGACATTACTCCTATGGAGGAAAGTGCGCATGGTGACTGTTGTATTCAATCCCGATGCAATATCTGTGTTTCATCAACAATCTGATAGTCCACAGATTACAAAATGCCACCAGACGTGCATCGGAAACTACTACTGGTCTTCCAGGGAACGATCAAAGCGTAGGCTGTTTGAGACATTACTCCCGTGGAGGAAAGTGCGCATGGTGGCAGTTATTTCAATCGCGATGCTATTTCTGTGTTTCATCAACACTCTGATAGTCCACAGATTACAGAATGCCACCAGATGTGCTTCGGAAACTACTACTGGTCTTCCAGGGAACGATCAAAGCGTACACTGTGTGAGACGTTACTCCTGTGGAGGAAAGTGCGCATGGTGAGTGTTGTATTCAATCCCGATGCAATTCCTGTGTTTCTTCAACACTCTGATATTCAACAGATTAAGGAATGCCACCAGATGTGTATCGGAAGCTACAACTGGTCCTCCTGGGAACGATCGAAGCGTAGACTGTTAGAGACATTTCTAACATGTAGGCAAGTGCGCATGGTGACTGCTGTATTCAATCCCGATGCAATTTCTTTGTTTCATCAACACTTTGAAGGTCCACAGATTACAGAATGCATCCAGATGTGCATCGGAAACTACTACTGGTCTTCCAGGGAACGATCAAAGCGTAGACTCTTTGAGACATTACTCCCATGGAGGAAAGTGCGCATGGTGACTGTTGTATTCAATCCCGATGCAATTTCTGTGTTTCATCAACACTCTGATACTCCACAGATTACAGAATGCCTCCAGATGTGCATCGGAAACTACTACTTATCTTCCTGGGAACGATAAAAGCGTAGACTGTTAGAGACATTACTCCCATGTAGGGAAGTGCGCATGGTGACTGTTGTATTCAATCCCGATGCAATTTCTGTGTTTCATCAACACTCTGATAGTCCACAGATTGCAGAATGCTTCGAGATGTGCATCGGAAACTACTACTGGTCTTCCAGGGAACGATCAAAGCGTAGACTGTTTGAGACATTACTCCCATGGAGGAAAGTGGGCATGGTGACTGTTGTATTCAATCCCGATGCAATATCTGTGTTTCATCAACAATCTGATAGTCCACAGATTACAAAATGCCACCAGACGTGCATCGGAAACTACTACTAGTCTTCCAGGGAACGATCAAAGCGTAGGCTGTTTGAGACATTACTCCCGTGGAGGAAAGTGCGCATGGTGGCTGTTATTTCAATCGCGATGCTATTTCTGTGTTTCATCAACACTCTGATAGTCCACAGATTACAGAATGCCACCAGATGTGCTTCGGAAACTACTACTGGTCTTCCAGGGAACGATCAAAGCGTAGACTGTGTGAGACGTTACTCCTGTGGAGGAAAGTGCGCATGGTGACTGTTGTATTCAATCCCGATGCAATTTCTGTGTTTCTTCAACACTCTGATATTCAACAGATTAAGGAATGCCACCAGATGTGCATCGGAAGCTACTACTGGACTTCCTGGGAACGATCAAAGCGTAGACTGTTAGAGACATTTCTCCCATGTAGGCAAGTGCCATGGTGACTGTTGTATTCAATCCCGATGCAATTTCTGTGTTTCATAGACACTCAGTCAGTCCACAGATTTCAGAATGCCTCCAGATGAGCATCGGGAACTACTTCTGGTATTCCAGGGAACGATCAAAGCGTAGACTGTTTGAGACATTACTCCCGTGGAGGAAAGTATGCATGGTGACTGTTGTATTCAATCCCGATGCAATTTCGGCGTTTCATCAACACTCTGATAGTCCACAGATTAAGGAATGCCACCAGGTGTGCATCGGAAACTACTACTGGCCTTCCAGGTAACGATCAAAGCGTACACTGTTTGAGACATTACTCCTGTGGAGGAAAGTGCGCATGGTGACTGTTGTATTCAATCCCGTTGCAATTTCTGTGTTTCATCAACACTCTGATTGTCCACAGATTACAGAATGCCTCCAGGTGTGCATCGGAAACTACCACTGGACTTCCAGGGAACGATCAAAGCGTAGACTGTTTGAGACATTACTCCCGTGGAGGAAAGTTGCATGGTGACTGTTGTATTCAATCCCGATGCAATTTCTGTGTTTCATCAACACTGTGATAGTCCACAGATTAAGGAATGCCACCAGGTGTGCATCGGAAACTACTACTGGCCTTCCAGGTAACGATCAAAGCGTACACTGTTTGAGACATTACTCCTGTGGAGGAAAGTGCGCATGGTGACTGTTGTATTCAATCCCGTTGCAATTTCTGTGTTTCATCAACACTCTGATTGTCCACAGATTACAGAATGCCTCCAGGTGTGCATCGGAAGCTACCACTGGACTTCCAGGGAACGATCAAAGCGTAGACTATTTGAGACATTACTCCCATGGAGGAAAGTGCGCATGGTGACTGTTGTATTCAATCCCGATGCAATTTCTGTGTTTCATAGACACTCAGTTAGTCCACAGATTTCAGAATGCCTCCAGATGTGCATCGGGAACTACTTCTGGTATTCCAGGGAACGATCAAAGCGTAGACTGTTTGAGACATTACTCCCGTGGATGAAAGTATGCATGGTGACTGTTGTATTCAATCCCGATGTAATTTCGGCGTTTCATCAACACTCTGATAGTCCACAGATTACAGAATGCCACCAGACATGCATCGGAAACTACTACTGGTCTTCCAGGGAACGATAAAATCGTAGACTGTTTGAGACATTACTTCCGTGGAGGAAAGTGCGCATGGTGACTGTTGTATAAAATCCCGATGCTATTTCTGTGTTTCATCAACAATCTGATAGTCCACAGATTACAGAATGCCACCAGATGTGCTTCGGAATCTACTACTGGTCTTCCAGAGAACGATCAAAGCGTAGACTGTTTGAGGCATTACTCCTGTGGAGGAAAGTGCGCATGGTGAATGTTGTATTCAATCCCGATGCAAATTCTGTGTTCCATCGAAACTCTGATAGTAGACAGATTACAGAATACCTCCAAATGCGCATCGGAAACTACTAGTGGTCTTCCAGGGATCTCAAAACTTTGAGTGTTTGAGACATTACTCCCATGGAGGAAAGTGCGCATGGTGAATGTTGTATTCAATCCCTTTGCAATTTCTGTGTTTCATTAACACTCAGTTAGTCCACAGATTTCAGAATGCCTCCAGATGTGCATCGGAAACTACTACTGGTCTTCCAGGGAACGATCAAAGCGTAGAGTGTTTGAGACATTACTCCTATGGAGGAAAGTGCGCATGGTGACTGTTGTATTCAATCCCGATGCAATATCTGTGTTTCATCAACAATCTGATAGTCCACAGATTACAAAATGCCACCAGACGTGCATCGGAAACTACTACTGGTCTTCCAGGGAACGATCAAAGCGTAGGCTGTTTGAGACATTACTCCCGTGGAGGAAAGTGCGCATGGTGGCAGTTATTTCAATCGCGATGCTATTTCTGTGTTTCATCAACACTCTGATAGTCCACAGATTACAGAATGCCACCAGATGTGCTTCGGAAACTACTACTGGTCTTCCAGGGAACGATCAAAGCGTACACTGTGTGAGACGTTACTCCTGTGGAGGAAAGTGCGCATGGTGAGTGTTGTATTCAATCCCGATGCAATTCCTGTGTTTCTTCAACACTCTGATATTCAACAGATTAAGGAATGCCACCAGATGTGTATCGGAAGCTACAACTGGTCCTCCTGGGAACGATCGAAGCGTAGACTGTTAGAGACATTTCTAACATGTAGGCAAGTGCGCATGGTGACTGCTGTATTCAATCCCGATGCAATTTCTTTGTTTCATCAACACTTTGAAGGTCCACAGATTACAGAATGCATCCAGATGTGCATCGGAAACTACTACTGGTCTTCCAGGGAACGATCAAAGCGTAGACTCTTTGAGACATTACTCCCATGGAGGAAAGTGCGCATGGTGACTGTTGTATTCAATCCCGATGCAATTTCTGTGTTTCATCAACACTCTGATACTCCACAGATTACAGAATGCCTCCAGATGTGCATCGGAAACTACTACTTATCTTCCTGGGAACGATAAAAGCGTAGACTGTTAGAGACATTACTCCCATGTAGGGAAGTGCGCATGGTGACTGTTGTATTCAATCCCGATGCAATTTCTGTGTTTCATCAACACTCTGATAGTCCACAGATTGCAGAATGCTTCGAGATGTGCATCGGAAACTACTACTGGTCTTCCAGGGAACGATCAAAGCGTAGACTGTTTGAGACATTACTCCCATGGAGGAAAGTGGGCATGGTGACTGTTGTATTCAATCCCGATGCAATATCTGTGTTTCATCAACAATCTGATAGTCCACAGATTACAAAATGCCACCAGACGTGCATCGGAAACTACTACTAGTCTTCCAGGGAACGATCAAAGCGTAGGCTGTTTGAGACATTACTCCCGTGGAGGAAAGTGCGCATGGTGGCTGTTATTTCAATCGCGATGCTATTTCTGTGTTTCATCAACACTCTGATAGTCCACAGATTACAGAATGCCACCAGATGTGCTTCGGAAACTACTACTGGTCTTCCAGGGAACGATCAAAGCGTAGACTGTGTGAGACGTTACTCCTGTGGAGGAAAGTGCGCATGGTGACTGTTGTATTCAATCCCGATGCAATTTCTGTGTTTCTTCAACACTCTGATATTCAACAGATTAAGGAATGCCACCAGATGTGCATCGGAAGCTACTACTGGACTTCCTGGGAACGATCAAAGCGTAGACTGTTAGAGACATTTCTCCCATGTAGGCAAGTGCCATGGTGACTGTTGTATTCAATCCCGATGCAATTTCTGTGTTTCATAGACACTCAGTCAGTCCACAGATTTCAGAATGCCTCCAGATGAGCATCGGGAACTACTTCTGGTATTCCAGGGAACGATCAAAGCGTAGACTGTTTGAGACATTACTCCCGTGGAGGAAAGTATGCATGGTGACTGTTGTATTCAATCCCGATGCAATTTCGGCGTTTCATCAACACTCTGATAGTCCACAGATTAAGGAATGCCACCAGGTGTGCATCGGAAACTACTACTGGCCTTCCAGGTAACGATCAAAGCGTACACTGTTTGAGACATTACTCCTGTGGAGGAAAGTGCGCATGGTGACTGTTGTATTCAATCCCGTTGCAATTTCTGTGTTTCATCAACACTCTGATTGTCCACAGATTACAGAATGCCTCCAGGTGTGCATCGGAAACTACCACTGGACTTCCAGGGAACGATCAAAGCGTAGACTGTTTGAGACATTACTCCCGTGGAGGAAAGTTGCATGGTGACTGTTGTATTCAATCCCGATGCAATTTCTGTGTTTCATCAACACTGTGATAGTCCACAGATTAAGGAATGCCACCAGGTGTGCATCGGAAACTACTACTGGCCTTCCAGGTAACGATCAAAGCGTACACTGTTTGAGACATTACTCCTGTGGAGGAAAGTGCGCATGGTGACTGTTGTATTCAATCCCGTTGCAATTTCTGTGTTTCATCAACACTCTGATTGTCCACAGATTACAGAATGCCTCCAGGTGTGCATCGGAAGCTACCACTGGACTTCCAGGGAACGATCAAAGCGTAGACTATTTGAGACATTACTCCCATGGAGGAAAGTGCGCATGGTGACTGTTGTATTCAATCCCGATGCAATTTCTGTGTTTCATAGACACTCAGTTAGTCCACAGATTTCAGAATGCCTCCAGATGTGCATCGGGAACTACTTCTGGTATTCCAGGGAACGATCAAAGCGTAGACTGTTTGAGACATTACTCCCGTGGAGGAAAGTATGCATGGTGACTGTTGTATTCAATCCCGATGTAATTTCGGCGTTTCATCAACACTCTGATAGTCCACAGATTACAGAATGCCACCAGACATGCATCGGAAACTACTACTGGTCTTCCAGGGAACGATAAAATCGTAGACTGTTTGAGACATTACTTCCGTGGAGGAAAGTGCGCATGGTGACTGTTGTATAAAATCCCGATGCTATTTCTGTGTTTCATCAACAATCTGATAGTCCACAGATTACAGAATGCCACCAGATGTGCTTCGGAATCTACTACTGGTCTTCCAGAGAACGATCAAAGCGTAGACTGTTTGAGGCATTACTCCTGTGGAGGAAAGTGCGCATGGTGAATGTTGTATTCAATCCCGATGCAAATTCTGTGTTCCATCGAAACTCTGATAGTAGACAGATTACAGAATACCTCCAAATGCGCATCGGAAACTACTAGTGGTCTTCCAGGGATCTCAAAACTTTGAGTGTTTGAGACATTACTCCCATGGAGGAAAGTGCGCATGGTGAATGTTGTATTCAATCCCTTTGCAATTTCTGTGTTTCATTAACACTCAGTTAGTCCACAGATTTCAGAATGCCTCCAGATGTGCATCGGAAACTACTACTGGTCTTCCAGGGAACGATCAAAGCGTAGAGTGTTTGAGACATTACTCCTATGGAGGAAAGTGCGCATGGTGACTGTTGTATTCAATCCCGATGCAATATCTGTGTTTCATCAACAATCTGATAGTCCACAGATTACAAAATGCCACCAGACGTGCATCGGAAACTACTACTGGTCTTCCAGGGAACGATCAAAGCGTAGGCTGTTTGAGACATTACTCCCGTGGAGGAAAGTGCGCATGGTGGCAGTTATTTCAATCGCGATGCTATTTCTGTGTTTCATCAACACTCTGATAGTCCACAGATTACAGAATGCCACCAGATGTGCTTCGGAAACTACTACTGGTCTTCCAGGGAACGATCAAAGCGTACACTGTGTGAGACGTTACTCCTGTGGAGGAAAGTGCGCATGGTGAGTGTTGTATTCAATCCCGATGCAATTCCTGTGTTTCTTCAACACTCTGATATTCAACAGATTAAGGAATGCCACCAGATGTGTATCGGAAGCTACAACTGGTCCTCCTGGGAACGATCGAAGCGTAGACTGTTAGAGACATTTCTAACATGTAGGCAAGTGCGCATGGTGACTGCTGTATTCAATCCCGATGCAATTTCTTTGTTTCATCAACACTTTGAAGGTCCACAGATTACAGAATGCATCCAGATGTGCATCGGAAACTACTACTGGTCTTCCAGGGAACGATCAAAGCGTAGACTGTTTGAGACATTACTCATATGGAGGAAAGTGCGCATGGTGACTGTTGTATTCAATCCCGATGCAATTTCTGTGTTTCATCAACATTCTGATAGTCCACAGATTGCAGAATGCTTCGAGATGTGCATCGGAAACTACTACTGGTCTTCCTGGGAACGATCAAAGCGTAGACTGTTAGAGACATTTCTCCCATGTAGGCAAGTGCGCATGGTGAGTGTTGTATTCAATCCCGATGCAATATCTGTGTTTCATCAACAATCTGATAGTCCACAGATTACAAAATGCCACCAGACGTGCATCGGACACTACTACTGGTCTTCCAGTGAACGATCAAAGCGTAGGCTGTTTGAGACATTACTCCCGTGGAGGAAAGTGCGCATGGTGGCTGTTATTTCAATCCCGATGCTATATCTGTGTTTCATCAACACTCTGATAGTCCACAGATTACAGAATGCCACCAGATGTGCTTCGGAAACTACTACTGGTCTTCCAGGGAACGATCAAAGCGTAGACTGTGTGAGACGTTACTCCTGTGGAGGAAAGTGCGCATGGTGACTGTTGTATTCAATCCCGATGCAAATTCTGTGTTCCATCAACACTCTGACATAAGACAGATTACAGAATGCCTCCAGATGTGCATCGGAAACTACTACTGGTCTTCCAGGGAACGATCAAAGCGTAGACTATTTGAGACATTACTCCCATGGAGGAAAGTGCGCATGGTGACTGTTGTATTCAATCCCGATGCAATTTCTGTGTTTCATCAACACTCTGATACTCCACAGATTACAGAATGCCTCCAGATGTGCATCGGGAACTACTCCTGGTCTTCCTGGGAACGATAAAAGCGTAGACTGTTAGAGACATTACTCCCATGTAGATAAGTGCGCATGGTGACTGTTGTATTCAATCTCGATGCAATATCCGTGTTTCATCAACATTTTGAAGGTCCACCGATTACAGAATGCATCCAGATGTGAATCGGAAACTACTACTGGTCTTCCAGGGAACTATCAAAGCGTAGACTATTTGAGACATTACTCAAATGGAGGAAAGTGCGCATGGTGACTGTTGTATTCAATCTCGATGCAATTTCTGTGTTTCATCAACACTCGGATACTCCACAGATTACAGAATGCATCCAGATGTGAATCGGAAACTACTACTGGTTTTCCAGGGAACGATCAAAGCGTAGACTATTTTAGACATTACTCCCATGGAGGAAAGTGCGCATGGTGACTCTTGTATTCAATCCCGATGTAATTTCTGTGTTTCATCAACAATCTGATAGTCAACAGATTAAGGAATGCAACCAGATGTGCATCGGAAGCTACTACTGTTCTTCCTGGGAACGGTCAAAGCGTAGACTGTTAGAGACATATCTCGCATGTAGGCAAGTGCGCATGGTGACTGTTGTATTCAAGCCCGATGCAATATCTGTGTTTCATCAACACTCTGATAGTCCACAGATTACAAAATGCCACCAGATGTGCATCGGAAGCTACTACTGGTCTTCCTGGGAACGATCAAAGCGTAGACTGTTAGAGACATTTCTCCCATGTAGGCGAGTGCACAAGGTGACTGTTGTATTCAATCCCAATGCAATATCTGTGTTTCATCAACACTTTGAAGGTCCACAGATTACAGAATGCCTCCAGATGTGCATCGGAAACTACCACTGGTCTTCCAGGGAATGATCAAAGCGTAGACTGTTTGAGACATTACTAACATGTAGGCAAGTACGCATGGTGACTGTTGTATTCAATCTCGATGCAATATCCGTGTTTCATCAACACTCTGATACTCCACAGATTACAGAATGCCTCCAGATGTGCATCGGAAACTACTACTTATCTTCCTGGGAACGATCAAAGCGTAGACTATTTGAGACATTACTCCCATTGAGGAAAGTGCGCATGGTGACTGTTGTATTCAATCCCGATGCAATTTCTGTGTTTCATCAACACTCTGATAGTCAACAGATTAAGGAATGCCACCAGATGTGCATCGGAAGCTAGTACTGGACTTCCTGGGAACGATCAAAGCGTAGACTCTTTGAGACACTACTATCTTGGAGGAAAGTGCGCATGGTGACTGTTGTATTCAATCCCGATGCAATTTCTGTGTTTCATCAACACTCTGATTGTGAACAGATTACAGAATGCCTCCAGGTGTGCATCGGAAACGACCACTGGACTTCCATGGAACGATCAAAGCGTAGACTGTTTGAGACATTACTAACATGTAGGCAAGTGCGCATGGTGACTGTTGTATTCAATCTCGATGCAATATCCGTGTTTCATCAACATTTTGAAGGTCCACCGATTACAGAATGCATCCAGATGTGAATCGGAAACTACTACTGGTCTTCCAGGGATCTATCAAAGCGTAGACTATTTGAGACATTACTCCCATGGAGGAAAGTGCGCATGGTGACTGTTGTATTCAATCTCGATGCAATTTCTGTGTTTCATCAACACTCTGATAGTCAACACATTAAGGAATGCCACCAGATGTGCATCGGAAGCTACTACTGGACTTCCTGGGAACGATCAAAGCGTAGACTGTTAGAGACATTTCTCCCATGTAGGCAAGTGCCATGGTGACTGTTGTATTCAATCCCGATGCAATTTCTGTGTTTCATAGACACTCAGTTAGTCCACAGATTTCAGAATGCCTCCAGATGTGCATCGGGAACTACTTCTGGTATTCCTGGGAACGATCAAAGCGTAGACTGTTTGAGACATTACTCCCATGGTGGAAAGTGCGCATGGTGAATGTTGTATTCAATCCCATTGCAATTTCTGTGTTTCATTAACACTCAGTTAGTCCACAGATTTCAGAATGCCTCCAGATGTGCATCGGAAACTACTACTGGTCTTCCAGGGAACGATCAAAGCGTAGACTGTTTGAGACATTACTCCTATGGAGGAAAGTGCGCATGGTGACTGTTGTATTCAATCCCGATGCAATTTCTGTGTTTCTTCAACACTCTGATAGTCCACAGATTGCAGAATGCTTCGAGATGTGCATCGGAAACTACTACTGGTCTTCCAGGGAACGATCAAAGCGTAGACTGTTTGAGACATTACTCCCATGGAGGAAAGTGGGCATGGTGACTGTTGTATTCAATCCCGATGCAATATCTGTGTTTCATCAACAATCTGATAGTCCACAGATTACAAAATGCCACCAGACGTGCATCGGAAACTACTACTGGTCTTCCAGGGAACGATCAAGGCGTAGGCTGTTTGAGACATTACTCCCGTGGAGGAAAGTGCGCATGGTGGCTGTTATTTCAATCGCGATGCTATTTCTGTGTTTCATCAACACTGATAGTCCACAGATTACAGAATGCCACCAGATGTGCTTCGGAAACTACTACTGGTCTTCCAGGGAACGATCAAAGCGTAGACTGTGTGAGACGTTACTCCTGTGGAGGAAAGTGCGCATGGTGACTGTTGTATTCAATCCCGATGCAATTTCTGTGTTTCTTCAACACTCTGATATTCAACAGATTAAGGAATGCCACCAGATGTGTATCGGAAGTCGGAAGCTACTACTGGTCTTCCAGGGATCACAAAGCTTTGAGTGTTTGAGACATTACTCCCATGGAGGAAAGTGGGCATGGTGACTGTTGTATTCAATCCCGATGCAATATCTGTGTTTCATCAACAATCTGATAGTCCACAGATTACAAAATGCCACCAGACGTGCATCGGAAGCTACTACTGGTCTTCCTGGGAACGATAAAAGCGTAGACTGTTAGAGACATTACTCCCATGTAGGGAAGTGCGCATGGTGACTGTGGTATTCAATCCCGATGCAATTTCTGTGTTTCATCAACACTCTGATAATCCACAGATTACAGAATGCATCCAGATGTGCATCGGAAGCTACTACTGTTCTTCCTGGGAACGGTCAAAGCGTAGACTGTTAGAGACATTTCTCCCATGTAGGCAAGTGCGCATGGTGACTGCTGTACTCAATCCTGATGCAATATCTGTGTTTCATCAACAATCTAAAGGGCAACAGATTAAGGAATGCCACCAGATGTGCATCGGAAGCTACTACTGTTCTTCCTGGGAACGATCAAAGCGTAGATTGTTAGAGACATTTCTCCCATGAAGGCAAGTGCGCATGGTGACTGTTGTATTCAATCCCGATGCAATATCTGTGTTTCATCAACACTCTGATACTCCACAGATTACAGAATGCCTCCAGATGTGCATCGGAAACTACTACTCGTCTTCCAGGGATCTCAAAGCGTAGAGTGTTTGAGACATAACTCCCATAGAGGAAAGTGCCCATGGTGACTGTTGTATTCAATCACGATGCATTTTCGGCGTTTCATCAACACTCTGATAGTCCACAGATTACAGAATGCCACCAGACATGCATCGGAAACTACTACTGGTCTTCCAGGGAACGATAAAAGCGTAGACTGTTTGAGACATTACTCCCGTGGAGGAAAGTGCGCATGGTGACTGTTGTATAAAATCCCGATGCTATTTCTGTGTTTCATCAACAATCTGATAGTCCACAGATTACAGAATGCCACCAGATGTGCTTCGGAATCTACTACTGGTCTTCCAGGGAACGATCAAAGCGTAGACTGTTTGAGACATTTCTCCTGTGGAGGAAAGTGCGCATGGTGACTGTTGTATTCAATCCCGATGCAAATTCTGTGTTCCATCAACACTCTGATAGTAGACAGATTACAGAATGCCTCCAAATGCGCATCGGAAACTACTAGTGGTCTTCCAGGTATCTCAAAGCTTTGAGTGTTTGAGACATTACTCCCATGGAGGAAAGTGCGCCTGGTGAATGTTGTATTCAATCCCATTGCAATATCTGTGTTTCATTAACACTCAGTTAGTCCACAGATTTCAGAATGCCTCCAGATGTGCATCGGAAACTACTACTGGTCTTCCAGGGAACGATCAAAGCGTAGAGTGTTTGAGACATTACTCCTATGGAGGAAAGTGCGCATGGTGACTGTTGTATTCAATCCCGATGCAATTTCTGTGTTTCATCAACACTCTGATAGTCCACAGATTGCAGAATTCTTCGAGATGTGCATCGGAAACTACTACTGGTCTTCCAGGGAACGATCAAAGCGTAGACTGTTTGAGACATTACTCGCATGGAGGAAAGTGGGCATGGTGACTGTTGTATTCAATCCCGATGCAATTTCTGTGTTTCATCAACACTCTGATACTCCACAGATTACAGAATGCATCCAGATGTGCATCGGAAACTACTACTGGTTTACCAGGGAACGATCAAAGCGTAGACTATTTGAGACATTACTCCCAAGGAGGAAAGCGCGCATGGTGACTGTTGTATTCAATCCCGATGCAATTTCTGTGTTTCATCAACAATCTGATAGTCAACAGATTAAGGAATGCCACCAAATGTGCATCAGAAGCTACTACTGTTCTTCCTGGGAACGATCAAAGCGTAGACTGTTAGAGACATATCTCCCATGTAGGCAAGTGCGCATGGTGACGGTTGTATTCAATCCCGATGCAATATCTGTGTTTCATCAACAATCTGATAGTCCACAGATTACAAAATGCCACCAGACTTGCATCGGAAACTACTACTGGTCTTCCAGGGAACGATCAAAGCGTAGGCTGGTTGAGACATTACTCCCGTGGAGGAAAGTGCCCATGGTGGCTGTTATTTCTATCCCGATGCTATTTCTGTGTTTCATCAACACTCTGATAGTCCACAGATTACAGAATGCATCCAGATGTGCATCGAAAGCTACTACTGTTCTTCCTGGGAACGGTCAAAGCGTAGACTGTTAGAGACATTTCTCCCATGTAGGCAAGTGCGCATGGTGGCTGTTGTACTCAATCCCGATGCAATATCTGTGTTTCATCAACAATCTGAAGGGCAACAGATTAAGGAATGCCACCAGATGTGCATCGGAAGCTACTACTGTTCCTCCTGGGAATGATCAAAGCGTAGACTGTTAGAGACATTTCTATCATGTAGGCAAGTGCGCATGGTGACTGTTGTATTCAATCCCGATGCAATATCTGTGTTCCATCAACACTCTGATAGTCCACAGATTACAAAATGCCACCAGACGTGCATCGGAAACTACTACTGGTCTTCCAGGGAACGATCAAAGCGTAGACTCTTTGAGACACTACTCCCATGGAGGAAAGTGCGCATGGTGACTGTTGTATTCAATCCCGATGCAATTTCTGTGTTTCATCAACACTCTGATACTCCACAGATTACAGAATGCCTCCAGATGTGCATCGGAAACTACTACTGGTCTTCCTGGGAACGATCAAAGCGTAGACTGTTAGAGACATTACTCCCATATAAGGAAGTGCGCATGGTGACTGTTGTATTCAATCCCGATGCAAATTCTGTGTTCCATCAACACTCTGATAGTAGACAGATTACAGAATGCCTCCAGATGTGCATCGGAAACTACTACTGGTCTTCCAGGGATCTCAAAGCGTAGAGTGTTTGAGACATTACTCCCATAGAGGAAAGTGCGCATGGTGACTGTTGTATTCAATCCCATTGAAATTTCTGTGTTTCATCAACACTCAGTTAGTCCACAGATTTCAGAATGCCTCCAGATGTGCATCGGAAACTACTACTGGTCTTCCAGGGAACGATCAAAGCGTAGACTGTTTGAGACATTACTCCCATGGAGGGAAGTGCGCATGGTGACTGTTGTATTCAATCCCGATGCAATTTCTGTGTTTCATCAACACTCTGATAGTCCACAGATTGCAGAACGCTTCGAGATGTGCATCGGAAACTACTACTGGTCTTCCAGGGAACGATCAAAGCGTTGACTATTTGAGACATTACTCCCATGGAGGAAAGTGCGCATGGTGACTCTTGTATTCAATCCCGACGCAATTTCTGTGTTTCATCAGCAATCTGATAGTCAACAGATTAAGGAATGCCACCAGATGTGCATCGGAAGCTACTACTGTTCTTAGTGGGAACGGTCAAAGCGTAGACTGTTAGAGACATTTCTCCCATGTAGGCAAGTGCGCATGGTGACTGTAGTATTCAAGCCCGATGCAATATCTGTGTTTCATCAACACTCTGATAGTCCACAGATTACAAAATGCCACCAGATGTGCATCGGAAGCTACTACTGGTCTTCCTGGGAACGATCAAAGCGTAGACTGTTAGAGACATTTCTCCCATGTAGGCAAGTGCGTATGGTGACTGTTGTATTCAATCCCGATGCAATTTCTGTGTTTCATCAACACTTTGAAGGTCCACAGATTACAGAATGCAATCAGATGTGCATCGGAAACTACTACTGGTCTTCCAGGGAACGATCAAAGCGTAGACTCTTTGAGACACTACTCCCTTGGAGGAAAGTGCGCATGGTGACTGTTGTATTCAATCCCGATGCAATTTCTGTGTTTCTTCAACACTCTGATACTCCACAGATTACAGAATGCCTCCAGATGTGCATCGGAAACCACTACTGGTCTTCCTGGGAACGATCAAAGCGTAGACTGTTAGAGACTTTACTCCCATGTAGGGAAGTGCGCATGGTGACTGTTGTATTCAATCCCAATGCAATTTCTGTGTTTCATCAACACGTTGAAGGTCCACAGATTACAAAATGCATCCAGAATTGCATCGGAAACTACTACTGGTCTTCCAGGGAACGATCAAAGCGTATACTGTTTGAGACTTTACTCCCATGGAGGAGAGTGGTCATGGTGACTGTTGTATTCAATCCCGATGCAATTTCTGTGCTTCATCAACACACTGACAGTCCACAGATTGCAGAATGCCTCCAGATTTGCATCGGAAACTACTACTGGTCTTCCAGGGAACGATCAAAGCGTAGACTGTTTGAGACACTACTATATTGAAGGAAAGTGCGCATGGTGACTGTTGTATTCAATCCCGATGCTATTTCTGTGTTTCCTTAACACTCTGATACTCCACAGATTACAGAATGCCTCCAGATGTACATCGGAAACTACTACTGGTCTTCCAGGGAAATCAAAGCGTAGACTGTTTGAGACATTACTCCCATGGAGGATAGTGCGCATGGTGACTGTTGTTTTCAATCCCATAGCAATCTCTGTCTTCTATCAACACTCAGTTAGTCCACAGATTTCAGAATGCCTCCAGATGTGCATCGGAAACTACTACTGGTCTTCCAGGGAACGATCAAAGCGTATACTGTTTGAGACATTACTCCAATGGAGGAAAGTGCGCATGGTGTCTGTTGTATTAAATCCAGATGCAATTTCTGTGTTTCATCAACACTCTGATACTCCACAGATTACAGAATGCCTCCAGATGTGCATCGGAAACTGCTATTGGTCTTCCAATTAACGATCAAAGCGTAGACTGTTTGAGACACTACTCCCATTGAGGAAAGTGCGCATGGTGACTGTTGTATTCAATCCCGATGCAATTTCTGTGTTTCATCAACACTCTGATAGTCCACAGATTAAGGAATGCCACCAGGTGTGCATCGGAAACTACTACTGGTCTTCCAGGTAACGATCAAAGCGTAGACTGTTAGAGACATTACTCCTGTGGTGGAGAGTGCGCTTGGTGACTGTTGTATTCAATCCCGATGCAATTTCTGTGTTTCATCAACACTCTGATTGTCCACAGATTACAGAATGCCTCCAGATGTGCATCGAAAACTATTACTGGTCTTCCAGGGAACGATCAAAGCGTAGACTGTTTGAGACATTACTAACATGTAGGCAAGTGCGCATGGTGACTGTTGTATTCAATCCCGATGCAATATCTGTGTTTCATCAACACTTTGAAGGTCCACAGATTACACAATGCATCCAGATGTGCATCGGAAACTACTACTGGTCTTCCAGGGAACGATCAAAACGTAGACTATTTGAGACATTACTCCCATGGAGGAGAGTGGTCATGGTGACTGTTGTATTCAATCCGATGCAATTTCTGTGTTTCATCAACACTCTGATAGTCCACAGATTGCAGAATGCCTCCAGATTTGCATCGGAAACTACTACTGGTCTTACAGGGAACGATCAAAGCGTAGACTGTTTGAGACACTACTATCCTGGAGGAAAGTGCGCATGGTGACTGTTGTATTCAATCCCGATGCAATTTCTGTGTTCCATCAACACTCTGATAGTAGACAGATTACAGAATGCCTCCAGATGTGCATCGGAAACTACTACTGGTCTTCCGGGGATCTCAAAGCGTAGAGTGTTTGAGACATTACTCCCTTAGAGGAAAGTGCGCATGGTGACTGTTGTATTCAATCCCATTGCAATTTCTGTGTTTCATCAACACTCAGTTAGTCCACAGATTTCAGAATGCCTCCAGATGTGCATCGGAAACTACTACTGGTCTTCCAGGGAACGATAAAAACGTAGACTGTTTGAGACATTACTCCCATGGAGGAAAGTGCGCATGGTAACTGTTGTATTCAATCCCGATGCTATTTCTGTGTTTCATCAACACTCTGATAGTCCACAGATTGCAGAATGCTTCGAGATGTGCATCGGAAACTACTACTGGCCTTCCAGGGAACGATCAAAGCGTAGACTGTTTGAGACACTACTCCCATGGACGAAAGTGCGCATGGTGACTGTTGTATTCAATCCCGATGCAATTTCTGTGTTTCATCAACACTCTGATACTCCACAGATTACAGAATGCCTCCAGATGTGCATCGGAAACTACTACTGGTCTTCCAGGGAACGATCAAAGCGTAGACTATTTGAGACATTACTCCCATGGAGGAAAGTGCGCATGGTGACTGTTGTATTCAATCCCGATGCAACTTCTGTGTTTCATCAACAATCTGATAGTCAACAGATTAAGGAATGCCACCAGATGTGCATCGGAAGCTACTACTGTTCTTCCTGGGAACGGTCAAAGCGTAGACTGTTAGAGACATTTCTCCCATGTAGGCAAGTGCGCATGGTGACTGTTGTATTCAATCCCGATGCAACTTCTGTGTTTCATCAACACTTTGAAGGTCCACAGATTACAGAATGCATCCAGATGTGCATCGGAAACTACTACTGGTCTTCCAGGGAACGATCAAAGCGTAGACTCTTTGAGACACTACTCCCATGGTGGAAAGTGCGCATGGTGACTGTTGTATTCAATCCCGATGCAATTTCTGTGTTTCATCAACACTCTGATACTCCACAGATTACAGATTGCCTCCAGATGTGCATCGGAAACTACTACTGGTCTTCCTGGGAACGATCAAAGCGTAGACTGTTAGAGACATTACTCCCATGTCGGGAAGTGCGCATGGTGACTGTTGTATTCAATCTCGATGCAATTTCTGTGTCTCATCAACACGTTGAAGGTCCACAGATTACAAAATGCATCCAGATGTGCATCGGAAACTACTACTGGTCTTCCAGGGAACGATCGAAACGTAGACTATTTGAGACATTACTCCCATGGATCAAAGTGCGCATGGTGACTGTTGTATTCAATCCCGACGTAATTTCTGTGCTTCATCAACAATCTGATAGTCCAGAGATGAAGGAATGCCACCAGATGTGCATCGGAAACTACTACTGGTCTTCCAGGGAACGATCAAAGCGTATACTGTTTGAGACATTACTCCCATGGAGGAGAGTGTTCATGGTGACTGTAGTATTCAATTCTGATGCAATTTCTGTGTTTCATCAACACACTGATAGTCCACAGATTGCAGAATGCCTCCAGCTTTGCATCGCAAACTACTACTGGTCTTCCAGGGAACGATCAAAGCGTAGACTTTTTGAGACAATACTATATTGAAGGAAAGTGCGCATGGTGACTGTTGTATTCAATCCCTCATGCTATTTCTGTGTTTCATCAACACTTTGATACTCCACAGATTACAGAATGCCTCCAGATGTACATCGGAAACTACTACTGGTCTTCCAGGGAAATCAAAGCGTAGACTGTTTGAGACATTACTCCCAAGGAGGATAGTGCAAATGGTGACGTATTGAATCCCACTGCAATCTCTGTCTTCTATCAACACTCAGTTAGTCCCCAGATTTCAGAATGCCTACAGATGTGCATCGGAAACTACTACTGGTCTTCCAGGTAACGATCGAAACGTAGACTATTTGAGACATTACTCCCATGGATCAACGTGCGCATGGTGACTGTTGTATTCAATCCCGACGTAATTTCTGTGCTTCATCAACAATCTGATAGTCCAGAGATGAAGGAATGCCACCAGATGTGCATCGCAAACTACTACTGGTCTTCCAGGGAACGATCAAAGCGTAGACTGTTTGAGACATTACTCCCATGGAGGAAAGTGCGCATGGTGACTGTTGTATTAAATCCCGATGCAATTTCTGTGTTTCATCAACACTCTGATACTCCACAGATTACGGAATGCCTCCAGATGTGCATCGGAAACTGCTATTGGTATTCCAATGAACGATCAAAGCGTAGACTGTTTGAGACACTACTCCCATGGAGGAAAGTGCGCATGGTAACTGTTGTATTCAATCCCGATGCAATTTCTGTGTTTCATCAACACTCTGATAGCCCACAGATTAAGGAATGCCACCAGGTGTGCATCGGAAACTACTACTGGTCTACCAGGTAACGACCAAAGCGTAGACTGTTGGAGACATTACTCCTGCGGAGGAAAGTGCGCATGGTGACTGTTGTATTCAATCCCGATGCAATTTCTGTGTTTCATCAACACTCTGATAGTCCACAGATTACAGAATGCCACCAGATGTGCTTCGGAAACTACTACTGGTCTTCCAGGGAACGATCAAAGCGTAGACTGTTTGAGACATTACTCCTGTGGAGGAAAGTGCGCATGGTGACTGTTGTATTCAATCCCGATGCAAATTCTGTGTTCCATCAACACTCTGATAGTAGACAGATTACAGAATGCCTCCAGATGTGCATCGGAAATTACTACTGGTCTTCCAGGGAACGATCAAAGCGTAGATTATTTGAGACATTACTCCCATGGAGGAAAGTGCGCATGGTGACTGTTGTATTCAATCCCGATGTAATTTCTGTGTTTCATCAACACTCTGATATTCAACAGATTAAGGAATGCCACCAATGTGCATCGGAAGCTACTACTGGTCTTCCTGGGAACGATCAAAGCGTAGACTGTTAGAGACATTTCTCCCATGTAGGCAAGTGCGCATGGTGACTGTTGTATTCATTCCCGATGCAATTTCTGTGTTTCATCAACACTTTGAAGGTCCACAGATTACAGAATGCATCCAGATGTGCATCGGCAACTACTACTGGTCTTCCAGGGAACGATCAAAGCGTAGACTATTTGAGACATTACTCCCATGGAGGAAAGTGCGCATGGTGACTGTTGTATTCAATCCCGATGCAATTTCTGTGTTTCATCAACACATTGAAGGTCCACAGATTACAAAATGCATCCAGATGTGCATCGGAAACTACTACTGGTCTTCCAGGGAACGATCAAAACGTAGACTATTTGAGACATTACTCCCATGGATCAAAGTGCGCATGGTGACTGTTGTATTCAATCCCGATGCAATTTCTGTGTTTCATCAACACTCTGATAGTCCGGAGATGAAGGAATGCCACCAGATGTGCATCGGAAACTACTTCTGGTCTTCCAGGGAAAGATCAAAGCGTAGACTGTTTGAGACATTACTCCCGTGGAGGAAAGTTTGCATCCTGACTGCTGTATTCAATCCCGATGCAATTTCGGCGTTTCATCAACACTCTGATACTCCACAGATTACGGAATGCCTCCAGATGTGCATCGGAAACTGCTATTGGTATTCCAATGAACGATCAAAGCGTAGACTGTTTGAGACACTACTCCCATGGAGGAAAGTGCGCATGGTGACTGTTGTATTCAATCCCGATGCAATTTCTGTGTTTCATCAACACTCTGATAGTCCACAGATTACAGAATGCCACCACATGTGCTTCGGAAACTACTACTGGTCTTCCAGGGAACGATCAAAGCGTAGACTGTTTGAGACATTACTCCTGTGGAGGAAAGTGCGCATGGTGACTGTTGTATTCAATCCCGATGCAAATTCTGTGTTCCATCAACACTCTGAAAGTAGACAGATTACAGAATGCCTCCAGATGTGCATCGGAAATTACTACTGGTCTTCCAGGGAACGATCAAAGCGTAGACTATTTGAGACATTACTCCCATGGAGGAAAGTGCGCATGGTGACTGTTGTATTCAATCCCGATGTAATTTCTGTGCTTCATCAACAATCTGATAGTCCAGAGATGAAGGAATGCCACCAGATGTGCATCGCAAACTACTACTGGTCTTCCAGGGAACGATCAAAGCGTAGACTGTTTGAGACATTACTCCCATGGAGGAAAGTGCGCATGGTGACTGTTGTATTAAATCCCGATGCAATTCTGTGTTTCATCAACACTCTGATACTCCACAGATTACGGAATGCCTCCAGATGTGCATCGGAAACTGCTATTGGTATTCCAATGAACGATCAAAGCGTAGACTGTTTGAGACACTACTCCCATGGAGGAAAGTGCGCATGGTGACTGTTGTATTCAATCCCGATGCAATTTCTGTGTTTCATCAACACTCTGATAGTCCACAGATTACAGAATGCCACCAGATGTGCTTCGGAAACTACTACTGGTCTTCCAGGGAACGATCAAAGCGTAGACTGTTTGAGACATTACTCCTGTGGAGGAAAGTGCGCATGGTGACTGTTGTATTCAATCCCGATGCAAATTCTGTGTTCCATCAACACTCTGATAGTAGACAGATTACAGAATGCCTCCAGATGTGCATCGGAAATTACTACTGGTCTTCCAGGGAACGATCAAAGCGTAGACTATTTGAGACATTACTCCCATGGAGGAAAGTGCGCATGGTGACTGTTGTATTCAATCCCGATGTAATTTCTGTGTTTCATCAACACTCTGATATTCAACAGATTAAGGAATGCCACCAATGTGCATCGGAAGCTACTACTGGTCTTCCTGGGAACGATCAAAGCGTAGACTGTTAGAGACATTTCTCCCATGTAGGCAAGTGCGCATGGTGACTGTTGTATTCATTCCCGATGCAATTTCTGTGTTTCATCAACACTTTGAAGGTCCACAGATTACAGAATGCATCCAGATGTGCATCGGCAACTACTACTGGTCTTCCAGGGAACGATCAAAGCGTAGACTATTTGAGACATTACTCCCATGGAGGAAAGTGCGCATGGTGACTGTTGTATTCAATCCCGATGCAATTTCTGTGTTTCATCAACACATTGAAGGTCCACAGATTACAAAATGCATCCAGATGTGCATCGGAAACTACTACTGGTCTTCCAGGGAACGATCAAAACGTAGACTATTTGAGACATTACTCCCATGGATCAAAGTGCGCATGGTGTCTGTTGTATTCAATCCCGATGCAATTTCTGTGTTTCATCAACACTCTGATAGTCCGGAGATGAAGGAATGCCACCAGATGTGCATCGGAAACTACTTCTGGTCTTCCAGGGAAAGATCAAAGCGTAGACTGTTTGAGACATTACTCCCGTGGAGGAAAGTTTGCATCCTGACTGCTGTATTCAATCCCGATGCAATTTCGGCGTTTCATCAACACTCTGATGGTCCACAGATTACAGAATGCCACCAGACATGCATCGGAAACTACTACTGGTCTTCCAGGGAAGGATAAAAGCGTAGACTGTTTGAGACATTACTCCCATGGAGGAAAGTGCGCATGGTGACTGTTGTATTTAATCCTGATGCAATTTCTGTGTTTCATCAACACTCTGAGAGTCCACAGATTGAAGAATGCTTCGAGATGGGCATCGGAAACTACTACTGGTCTTCCAGGGAACGATCAAAGCGTAGACTGTTTGAGACACTACTCCCATGGAGGAAAGTGCGCATGGTGACTGTTCTATTATATCCCGATGCAATTTCTGTGTTTCATCAACACACTGACACTCCACAGATTACAGAATGCATCCAGATGTGCATCGGAAGCTACTACTGTTCTTCCTGGGAACGGTCAAAGCGAAGACTGTTAGAGACATTTCTCCCATGTAGGCAAGTGCGCATGGTGACTGTTGTAATCATCCCGATGCAATTTCTGTGTTTCATCAACAATCTGAAGGGCAACAGATTAAGGAATGCCACCAGATTAGCATCGGAAGCTACTACTGTTCTTCCTGGGAACGATCAAAGCGTAGACTGTTAGAGACATTAATCCCATGTAGGCAAGTGCGCTTGGTGATTGTTGTATTCAATCCCGATGCAATATCTGTGTTTCATCAACACTCTGATAGTCCACAGATTACAAAATGCCACCAGACGTGCATCGGAAACTCCTACTGGTCTTCCAGGGAACGATCAAAGCGTAGGCTGTTTGAGACATTCCTCCCGTGGAGGAAAGTGCGCATGGTGACTGTTATTTCAATCCCGATGATATTTCTGTGTTTCATCAACACTCTGATAGTCCACAGATTACAAAATGCCACCAGATGTGCTTCGGAAACTACTACTGGTCTTCCAGGGAACGATCAAAGCGTAGACTGTTTGAGTCATTACTCCTGTGGAGGAAAGTGCGCATGGTGACTGTTGTATTCAATCCCGATACAATTTCTGTGTTCCATCAACACTCTGATAGTAGACAGATTTCAGAATGACTCCAGATGTGCATCGGAAACTACTACTGGTCTTCCAGGGAAAACAAAGCGTAGAGTGTTTGAGACATTACTCCAAGGAGGATAGTGCGAATGGTGACGTATTCAATCCCATTGCAATCTCTGTCTTCTATCAACACTCAGTTAGTCCACAGATTTCAGAATGCCTCCAGATGTGCATTGGAAACTACTACTGGTCTTCCAGGGAACAATCAAAGCGTAGACTGTTTGAGACATTACTCCCATGGAAGAAAGTGCGCATGGTGACTGTTGTATTAAATCAGCGATGCAATTTCTGTGTTTCATCAACACTCTGATACTCCACAGATTACAGAATGCCTCCAGATGTGCATCGGAAACTGCTATTGGTCTTCCAATGAACGATCAAAGCGTAGACTGTTTGAGACACTACTCCCATGGAGGAAAGTGCGCATGGTGACTGTTGTATTCAATCCCGATGCAATTTCTGTGTTTCATCAACACTCTGATTGTCCACAGATTAAGGAATGCCACCAGGTGTGCATCGGAAACTACTACTGGTCTTCCAGGTAACGATCAAAGCGTAGACTGTTGGAGACATTACTCCTGTGGAGGAAAGTGCGCATGGTGACTGTTGTATTCAATCCCGATGCAGTTTCTGTGTTTTATCAACACTCTGATAGTCCACACATTACAGAATGCATCCAGATGTGCATCGGAAACTACCACTGGTCTTCCAGGGAACGATAAAAGCGTAGAATGTTTGAGACATTACTCCCATGGAGGAAAGTGCGCATCGTGATTGTTGTACTCAATCCCGATGCAATTTCTGTGTTTTATTAACACTCTGATAGTTCGGAGATGAAGGAATGCCACCAAATGTGCATCGGAAACTACTTCTGGTCTTCCAGGGAAATATCAAAGCGTAGACTGTTTGAGACATTACTCCCGTCGAGGAAAGTTTGCATCCTGGCTGTTGTATTCAATCCCGATGCAATTTCGGCGTTTCATCAACACTCTGATAGTCCACAGATTACAGAATGCCACCAGACATGCATCGGAAACTACTACTGGTCTTCCAGGGAACGATAAAAGCGTAGACTGTTTGAGACATTACTCCCGTGGAGGAATGTGCGCATGGTGACTGTTGTATTCAATCCCGATGCAATTTCTGTGTTTCATCAACACTCTGAGAGTCCACAGATTGCAGAATGCTTCGAGATGTGCATCGGAAACTACTACTGGTCTTCCAGGGAACGATCAAAGCGTAGACTGTTTGAGACACTACTCCCATGGAGGAAAGTGCGCTTGGTGACTGTTCTATTCAATCCCGATGCAATTTCTGTGTTTCATCAACACTCTGATACTCCACAGATTACAGAATGCATCCAGACATGCATCGGAAACTACTACTGGTCTTCCAGGGAACGATAAAAGCGTAGACTGTTTGAGACATTACTCCCGTGGAGGAATGTGCGCATGGTGACTGTTGTATTAAATCGCGATGCAATTTCTGTGTTTCATCAACACTCTGATACTCCACAGATTACAGAATCCCTCCAGATGTGCATCGGAAACTGCTATTGGTCTTCCAATGAACGATCAAAGCGTAGACTGTTTAAGACACTACTCCCATGGAGGAATTGCGCATGGTGACTGTTGTATTCAATCCCGATGCAATTTCTGTGTTTCATCAACACTCTGATTGTCCACAGATTAAGGAATGCCACCAGGTGTGCATCGGAAACTACTACTGGTGTTCCAGGTAACGATCAAAGCGTAGACTGTTTGAGACATTACTCCTGTGGAGGAAAGTGCGCATGGTGACTGTTGTATTAAATCCCGGTGCCATTTCTGTGTTTCATCAACACTCTGATACTCCACAGATTACAGAATGCCTCCAGATGTGCATCGGAAACTGCTATTGGTCTTCCAAAGAACGATCAAATCGTAAACTGTTAGAGACACTCCTCCCATGGAGGAAAGTGCGCATGGTGACTGTTGTATTCAATCCCGATTCAATTTCTGTGTTTCATCAACACTCTGATAATCCACAGATTACAGAATGCCACCAGATGTGCTTCGGAAACTACTACTGGTCTTCCAGGGAACGATCAAAGCGTAGACTGTTTGAGACATTACTCCTGTGGAGGAAAGAGCGCATGGTGACTGTTGTATTCAATCCCGATGCAAATTCTGTGTTCCATCAACACTCTGATAGTAGACAGATTACAGAATGCCTCCAGATGTGCATCGGAAACTACTACTGGTCTTCCAGGGAAGGATCAAAGCGTAGACTATTTGAGACATTACTCCCATGGAGGAAAGTGCGCATGGTGACTGTTGTATTCAATCCCGATGCAATTTCTGTGTTTCATCAACACTCTTATATTCAACAGATTAAGGAATGCCACCAGATGTGCATCGGAAGCTACTACTGGTCTTCCTGGGAACGATCAAAGCGTAGACTGTTAGAGACATTTCTCCCATGTAGGCAAGTGCGCATGGTGACTGTTGTATTCAATCCCGATGCAATTTCTGTGTTTCATCAACACTTTGAAGGTCCACAGATTACAGAATGCCTCCAGACGTGCATCGGAAACTACTACTGGTCTTCCAGGGAACGATCAAAGCGTAGACTATTTGAGACATTACTCCCATGGATCAAAGTGCGCATGGTGACTGTTGTATACAATCCCGATGCAATTTCTGTGTTTCATCAACACGTTGAAGGTCCACAGATTACAAAATGCATCCAGATGTGCATCGGAAACTACTACTGGCCTTCCAGGGAACGATGAAAACGTAGACTATTTGAGACATTAATCCCAGGGATCAAAGTGCGCATGGTGACTGTTGTATTCAATCCCGATACATTTTCTGTGTTTCATCAACACTCTGATAGTCCGGAGATGAAAGAATGCCACCAGATGTGCATCGGAAACTAATTCTTGTCTTCCAGGGAACGATCAAAGCGTAGACTGTTTGAGACATTACTCCCGTGGAGGAAAGTTTGCATCCTGACTGTTGTATTCCATCCCGATGCAATTTCGGCGTTTCATCAGCACTCTGATAGTCCACAGATTACAGAATGCCACCACACATGCACCGGAAACTACTACTGGTCTTCCAGGGAACGATAAAAGCGTAGACTGTTTAAGACATTACTCCCGTGGAGGAAAGTGCGCATGGTGACTGTTATATTCAATCCCGATGCAATTTCTGTGTTTCATCAACACTCTGAGAGTCCACAGATTGCAGAATGTTTCGAGATGTGAATCGGAAACTACTACTGGTCTTCCAGGGAACGATCAAAGCGTAGACTGTTTGAGACACTACTCCCATGGAGGAAAGTGCGCATGGTGACTGTTATTTCAATCCCGATGATATTTCTGTGTTTCATCAACACTCTGATAGTCCACAGATTACAGAATGCCACCAGATGTGCTTCGGAAACTACTACTGGTCTTCCAGGGAACGATAAAAGCGTAGACTGTTTAAGACATTACTCCCGTGGAGGAAAGTGCGCATGGTGACTGTTGTATTCAATCCCGAAGCAATTTCTGTGTTTCATCAACACTCTGATACTCCACAGATTACAGAATGCATCCAGATGTGCATCGGAAGCTACTACTGTTCTTCCTGGGAACGGTCAAAGCGTAGACTGTTAGAGATATTTCTCCCATGTAGGCAAGTGCGCATGGTGACTGTTGTATTCAATCCCGATGCAATTTCTGTGTTTCATCAACAATCTGAAGGGCAACAGATTAAGGAATGCCACCAGATTTGCATCGGAAGCTACTACTGTTCTTCCTGGGAACGATCAAGGCGTAGACTGTTAGAGACATTTCTCCCATGTAGGCAAGTGCGCATGGTGACTGTTGTATTCAATCCCGATGCAATATCTGTGTTTCATCAACACTCTGATAGTCCACAGATTACAAAATGCCACCAGACGTGCATCGGAAACTACTACTGGTCTTCCAGGGAACGATCAAAGCGTAGGCTGTTTGAGACATTACTCCCGTGGAGGAAAGTGCGCATGGTGACTGTTATTTCAATCCCGATGATATTTCTGTGTTTCATCAACACTCTGATAGTCCACAGATTACAGAATGCCACCAGATGTGCTTCGGAAACTACTACTGGTCTTCCAGGGAACGATCAAAGCGTAGACTGTATGAGACATTACTCCTGTGGAGGAAAGTGCGCATGGTGACTGTTGTATTCAATCCCGATGCAACTTCTGTGTTTCATCAACACTCTGATACTCCACAGATTACAGAATGCCTCCAGATGTGCATCAGAAACTACTACTGGTTTTCCTGGGAACGATAAAAGTGTAAACTATTAGAGACATTACTCCCATGTAGGGAAGTGCGCATGGTGACTGTTGTATTCAATCCCGATGCAATTTCTGTGTTTCATCAACACGTTGAAGGTCCACAGATTACAGAATGCCACCAGATGTGCATCGGAAACTACTACTGGTCTTCCAGGGAACGATCAAAACGTAGACTATTTGAGACATTACTCACATGGATCAAAGTGCGCATGGTGACTGTTGTATTCAATACCGACGCAATTTCTGTGTTTCATCAATACTCTGATAGTCCAGAGATGAAGGAATGCCACCAGATGTGCATTGGAAACTACTACTGGTCTTCCAGGGATCTCAAAGCGTAGAGTGTTTGAGACATTACTCCCATAGAGGAAAGTGCGCATGGTGACTGTTGTATTCAATCCCGATGCACTTTCTGTGTTTCATAAACACTCTGATAGTCCACACATTGCAGAATGTTTCGAGATGTGCATCGGAAACTACTACTGGTCTTCCAGGGAACGATCAAATCGTAGACTGTTAGAGACATTTCTCCCATGTAGGCAAGTGCGCATGGTGACTGTTGTATTCAATCATGATGCAATATCTGTGTTTCATCAACACTCTGATAGTCCACAGATTACAAAATGCCACCAGATGTGCATCGGAACCTACTACTGGTATTCCTGGGAACGATCAAATCGTAGACTGTTAGAGACATTTCTCCCATGTAGGCAAGTGCGGATGGTGACTGTTGTATTCAATCCCGATGCAATTTCTGTGTTTCATCAACACTTTGAAGGTCCACAGATTACAGAATGCATCCAGATGTGCATCGGAAACTACTACTGGTCTTCCAGGGAACGATCAAAGCGTAGACTATTTGAGACATTACTCCCATGGATCAAAGTGCGCATGGTGACTGTTGTATACAATCCCGATGCAATTTCTGTGTTTCATCAACACGTTGAAGGTCCACAGATTACAAAATGCATCCAGATGTGCATCGGAAACTACTACTGGTCTTCCAGGGAACGATCAAAACGTAGACTATTTGAGACATTACTCCCATGGATCAAAGTGCGCATGGTGA
This sequence comes from Schistocerca gregaria, assembly GCF_023897955.1. Classification (NCBI taxonomy): domain Eukaryota; kingdom Metazoa; phylum Arthropoda; class Insecta; order Orthoptera; family Acrididae; genus Schistocerca; species Schistocerca gregaria. Next base: position 10,517,595 of record NC_064926.1, on the reverse strand, counting down.
CTGTTGTATTCAATCCCGATGCATTTTCTGTGTTTCATCAACACTCTGATAGTCCGGAGATGAAGGAATGCCACCATATGTGCATCGGAAACTAATTCCGGTCTTCCAGGGAACGATCAAAGCGTAGACTGTTTGAGACATTACTCCCGTGGAGGAAAGTTTGCATCCTGACTGTTGTATTCAATCCCGATGCAATTTCGGCGTTTCATCAGCACTCTGATAGTCCACAGATTACAGAATGCCACATGACATGCATCGGAAACTACTACTGGTCTTCCAGGGAACGATAAAAGCGTAGACTGTTTAAGACATTACTCCCGTGGAGGAAAGTGCGCATGGTGACTGTTGTATTCAATCCCGATGCAATTTCTGTGTTTCATCAACACTCTGAGAGTCTACAGATTGCAGAATGCTTCGAGATGTGCATCAGAAACTACTACTGGTCTTCCAGGGAACGATCAAAGCGTAGGCTGTTTGAGACATTACTCCCGTGGAGGAAAGTGCGCATGGTGACTGTTATATCAATCCCGATGATATTTCTGTGTTTCATCAACACTCTGATAGTCCACAGATTACAGAATGCCACCAGATGTGCTTTGGAAACTACTACTGGTCTTCCAGGGAACGATCAAAGCGTAGACTGTATGAGACATTACTCCTGTGGAGGAAAGTGCGCATGGTGACTGTTGTATTCAATCCCGACGCAACTTCTGTGTTTCATCAACACTCTGATACTCCACAGATTACAGAATGCCTCCAGATGTGCATCGGAAACTACTACTGGTCTTCCAGGGATCTCAAAGCGTAGAGTGTTTGAGACATTACTCCCATGGAGGAAAGTGCGCATCGTGATTGTTGTACTCAATCCCGATGCAATTTCTGTGTTTTATTAACACTCTGATAGTTCGGAGATGAAGGAATGCCACCAAATGTGCATCGGAAACTACTTCTGGTCTTCCAGGGAAAGATCAAAGCGTAGACTGTTTGAGACATTACTCCCGTGGAGGAAAGTTTGCATTCTGGCTGTTGTATTCAATCCCGATGTAATTTCGGCGTTTCATCAACACTCTGATAGTCCACAGATTACAGAATGCCACCAGACATGCATCGGAAACTACTACTGGTCTTCCAGGGAACGAGAAAAGCGTAGACTGTTTGAGACATTACTCCCGTGGAGGAATGTGCGCATGGTGACTGTTGTATTCAATCCCGATGCAATTTCTGTGTTTCATCAACACTCTGAGAGTCCACAGATTGCAGAATGCTTCGAGATGTGCATCGGAAACTACTACTGGTCTTCCAGGGAACGATCAAAGCGTAGACTGTTTGAGACACTACTCCCATGGAGGAAAGTGCGCTTGGTGACTGTTCTATTCAATCCCGATGCAATTTCTGTGTTTCATCAACACTCTGATACTCCACAGATTACAGAATGCATCCAGATGTGCATCGGAAGCTACTACTGTTCTTCCTGGGAACGGTCAAAGCGTAGACTGTTAGAGACATTTCTCCCATGTAGGCAAGTGCGCATGGTGACTGTTGTATTCATCCCGATGCAATTTCTGTGTTTCATCAACACTCTGATTGTCCACAGATTAAGGAATGCCACCAGGTGTGCATCGGAAACTACTACTGGTGTTCCAGGTAACGATCAAAGCGTAGACTGTTTGAGACATTACTCCTGTGGAGGAAAGTGCGCATGGTGACTGTTGTATTAAATCCCGATGCAATTTCTGTGTTTCATCAACACTCTGATACTCCACAGATTACAGAATGCCTCCAGATGTGCATCGGAAACTGCTATTGGTCTTCCAAAGAACGATCAAATCGTAAACTGTTAGAGACACTCCTCCCATGGAGGAAAGTGCGCATGGTGACTGTTGTATTCAATCCCGATTCAATTTCTGTGTTTCATCAACACTCTGATAGTCCACAGATTACAGAATGCCACAAGATGTGCTTCGGAAACTACTACTGGTCTTCCAGGGAACGATCAAAGCGTAGACTGTTTGAGACATTACTCCTGTGGAGGAAAGTGCGCATGGTGACTGTTGTATTCAATCCCGATGCAAATTCTGTGTTCCATCAACACTCTGATAGTAGACAGATTACAGAATGCCTCCAGATGTGCATCGGAAACTACTACTGGTCTTCCAGGGAACGATCAAAGCGTAGACTATTTGAGACATTACTCCCATGGATCAAAGTGCGCATGGTGACTGTTGTATACAATCCCGATGCAATTTCTGTGTTTCATCAACACGTTGAAGGTCCACAGATTACAAAATGCATCCAGATGTGCATCGGAAACTACTACTGGCCTTCCAGGGAACGATCAAAACGTAGACTATTTGAGACATTACTCCCATGGATCAAAGTGCGCATGGTGACTGTTGTATTCAATCCCGATACATTTTCTGTGTTTCATCAACACTCTGATAGTCCGGAGATGAAGGAATGCCACCAGATGTGCATCGGAAACTAATTCTTGTCTTCCAGGGAACGATCAAAGCGTAGACTGTTTGAGACATTACTCCCGTGGAGGAAAGTTTGCATCCTGACTGTTGTATTCAATCCCGATGCAATTTCGGCGTTTCATCAGCACTCTGATAGTCCACAGATTACAGAATGCCACCAGACATGCACCGGAAACTACTACTGGTCTTCCAGGGAACGATAAAAGCGTAGACTGTTTAAGACATTACTCCCGTGGAGGAAAGTGCGCATGGTGACTGTTGTATTCAATCCCGATGCAATTTCTGTGTTTCATCAACACTCTGAGAGTCCACAGATTGCAGAATGCTTCGAGATGTGAATCGGAAACTACTACTGGTCTTCCAGGGAACGATCAAAGCGTAGACTCTTTGAGACACTACTCCCATGGAGGAAAGTGCGCATGGTGACTGTTGTATTCAATCCCGATGCAATTTCTGTGTTTCATCAACACTCTGATACTCCACAGATTACAGAATGCATCCAGATGTGCATCGGAAGCTACTACTGTTCTTCCTGGGAACGGTCAAAGCGTAGACTGTTAGAGATATTTCTCCCATGTAGGCAAGTGCGCATGGTGACTGTTGTATTCAATCCCGATGCAATTTCTGTGTTTCATCAACAATCTGAAGGGCAACAGATTAAGGAATACCACCAGATTTGCATCGGAAGCTACTACTGTTCTTCCTGGGAACGATCAAGGCGTAGACTGTTAGAGACATTTCTCCAATGTAGGCAAGTGCGCATGGTGACTGTTGTATTCAATCCCGATGCAATATCTGTGTTTCATCAACACTCTGATAGTCCACAGATTACAAAATGCCACCAGACGTGCATCGGAAACTACTACTGGTCTTCCAGGGAACGATCAAAGCGTAGGCTGTTTGAGACATTACTCCCGTGGAGGAAAGTGCGCATGGTGACTGTTATTTCAATCCCGATGATATTTCTGTGTTTCATCAACACTCTGATAGTCCACAGATTACAGAATGCCACCAGATGTGCTTCGGAAACTACTACTGGTCTTCCAGGGAACGATCAAAGCGTAGACTGTATGAGACATTACTCCTGTGGAGGAAAGTGCGCATGGTGACTGTTGTATTCAATCCCGATGCAACTTCTGTGTTTCATCAACACTCTGATACTCCACAGATTACAGAATGCCTCCAGATGTGCATCGGAAACTACTACTGGTCTTCCAGGGATCTCAAAGCGTAGAGTGTTTGAGACATTACTCCCATAGAGGAAAGTGCGCATGGTGACTGTTGTATTAAATCCCATTGCAATTTCTGTGTTTCATCAACACTCAGTTAGTCCACAGATTTCAGAATGCCGCCAGATGTGCATCGGAAGCTACTACTGGTCCTCCAGGGAACGATCAGAACGTAGACTCTTTGAGACACTACTCCCATGGAGGAAAGTGCGCATGGTGACTGTTGTATTCAATCCCGATGCAATTTCTGTGTTTCATCAACACTCTGATACTCCACAGATTACAGAATGCCTCCAGATGTGCATCAGAAACTACTACTGGTTTTCCTGGGAACGATAAAAGTGTAAACTGTTAGAGACATTACTCCCATGTAGGGAAGTGCGCATGGTGACTGTTGTATTCAATCCCGATGCTATTTCTGTGTTTCATCAACACGTTGAAGGTCCACAGATTACAGAATGCCACCAGATGTGCATCGGAAACTACTACTGGTCTTCCAGGGAACGATCAAAACGTAGACTATTTGAGACATTACTCACATGGATCAAAGTGCGCATGGTGACTGTTGTATTCAATACCGACGCAATTTCTGTGTTTCATCAACACTCTGATAGTCCAGAGATGAAGGAATGCCACCAGATGTGCATCGGAAACTACTACTGGTCTTCCAGGGATCTCAAAGCGTAGAGTGTTTGAGACATTACTCCCATAGAGGAAAGTGCGCATGGTGACTGTTGTATTCAATCCCGATGCACTTTCTGTGTTTCATAAACACTCTGATAGTCCACACATTGCAGAATGTTTCGAGATGTGCATCGGAAACTACTACTGGTCTTCCAGGGAACGATCAAATCGTAGACTGTTAGAGACATTTCTCCCATGTAGGCAAGTGCGCATGGTGACTGTTGTATTCAATCATGATGCAATATCTGTGTTTCATCAACACTCTGATAGTCCACAGATTACAAAATGCCACCAGATGTGCATCGGAACCTACTACTGGTATTCCTGGGAACGATCAAATCGTAGACTGTTAGAGACATTTCTCCCATGTAGGCAAGTGCGGATGGTGACTGTTGTATTCAATCCCGATGCAATTTCTGTGTTTCATCAACACTTTGAAGGTCCACAGATTACAGAATGCATCCAGATGTGCATCGGAAACTACTACTGGTCTTCCAGGGAACGATCAAAGCGTAGACTATTTGAGACATTACTCCCATGGATCAAAGTGCGCATGGTGACTGTTGTATACAATCCCGATGCAATTTCTGTGTTTCATCAACACGTTGAAGGTCCACAGATTACAAAATGCATCCAGATGTGCATCGGAAACTACTACTGGTCTTCCAGGGAACGATCAAAACGTAGACTATTTGAGACATTACTCCCATGGATCAAAGTGCGCATGGTGACTGTTGTATTCAATCCCGATGCATTTTCTGTGTTTCATCAACACTCTGATAGTCCGGAGATGAAGGAATGCCACCATATGTGCATCGGAAACTAATTCCGGTCTTCCAGGGAACGATCAAAGCGTAGACTGTTTGAGACATTACTCCCGTGGAGGAAAGTTTGCATCCTGACTGTTGTATTCAATCCCGATGCAATTTCGGCGTTTCATCAGCACTCTGATAGTCCACAGATTACAGAATGCCACATGACATGCATCGGAAACTACTACTGGTCTTCCAGGGAACGATAAAAGCGTAGACTGTTTAAGACATTACTCCCGTGGAGGAAAGTGCGCATGGTGATTGTTGTATTCAATCCCGATGCAATTTCTGTGTTTCATCAACACTCTGAGAGTCTACAGATTGCAGAATGTTTCGAGTTGTGCATCAGAAACTACTACTGGTCTTCCAGGGAACGATCAAAGCGTAGACTGTTTGAGACACTACTCCCATGAAGGAAAGTGCGCATGGTGACTGTTGTATTCAATCCCGATGCAATTTCTGTGTTTCATTAACATTCTGATACTCCACAGATTACAGAATGCATCCAGATGTGCATCGGAAGCTACTACTGTTCTTCCTGGGAACGGTCAAAGCGTAGACTGTTAGAGATATTTCTCCCATGTAGGCAAGTGCGCATGGTGACTGTTGTATTCAATCCCGATGCAATTTCTGTGTTTCATCAACAATCTGAAGGGCAACAGATTAAGGAATGCAACCAGAATTGCATCGGAAGCTACTACTGTTCTTCCTGGGAACGATCAAAGCGTAGACTGTTAGAGACATTTCTCCCATGTAGGCAAGTGCGCATGGTGACTGTTGTATTCAATCCCGATGCAATATCTGTTTCATCAACACTCTGATAGTCCACAGATTACAAAATGCCACCAGACGTGCATCGGAAACTACTACTGGTCTTCCAGGGAACGATCAAAACGTAGACTATTTGAGACATTACTCACATGGATCAAAGTGCGCATGGTGACTGTTGTATTCAATACCGACGCAATTTCTGTGTTTCATCAACACTCTGATAGTCCAGAGATGAAGGAATGCCACCAGATGTGCATCGGAAACTACTACTGGTCTTCCAGGGATCTCAAAGCGTAGAGTGTTTGAGACATTACTCCCATAGAGGAAAGTGCGCATGGTGACTGTTGTATTCAATCCCGATGCACTTTCTGTGTTTCATAAACACTCTGATAGTCCACACATTGCAGAATGTTTCGAGATGTGCATCGGAAACTACTACTGGTCTTCCAGGGAACGATCAAATCGTAGACTGTTAGAGACATTTCTCCCATGTAGGCAAGTGCGCATGGTGACTGTTGTATTCAATCATGATGCAATATCTGTGTTTCATCAACACTCTGATAGTCCACAGATTACAAAATGCCACCAGATGTGCATCGGAACCTACTACTGGTATTCCTGGGAACGATCAAATCGTAGACTGTTAGAGACATTTCTCCCATGTAGGCAAGTGCGGATGGTGACTGTTGTATTCAATCCCGATGCAATTTCTGTGTTTCATCAACACTTTGAAGGTCCACAGATTACAGAATGCATCCAGATGTGCATCGGAAACTACTACTGGTCTTCCAGGGAACGATCAAAGCGTAGACTATTTGAGACATTACTCCCATGGATCAAAGTGCGCATGGTGACTGTTGTATACAATCCCGATGCAATTTCTGTGTTTCATCAACACGTTGAAGGTCCACAGATTACAAAATGCATCCAGATGTGCATCGGAAACTACTACTGGTCTTCCAGGGAACGATCAAAACGTAGACTATTTGAGACATTACTCCCATGGATCAAAGTGCGCATGGTGACTGTTGTATTCAATCCCGATGCATTTTCTGTGTTTCATCAACACTCTGATAGTCCGGAGATGAAGGAATGCCACCATATGTGCATCGGAAACTAATTCCGGTCTTCCAGGGAACGATCAAAGCGTAGACTGTTTGAGACATTACTCCCGTGGAGGAAAGTTTGCATCCTGACTGTTGTATTCAATCCCGATGCAATTTCGGCGTTTCATCAGCACTCTGATAGTCCACAGATTACAGAATGCCACATGACATGCATCGGAAACTACTACTGGTCTTCCAGGGAACGATAAAAGCGTAGACTGTTTAAGACATTACTCCCGTGGAGGAAAGTGCGCATGGTGATTGTTGTATTCAATCCCGATGCAATTTCTGTGTTTCATCAACACTCTGAGAGTCTACAGATTGCAGAATGTTTCGAGTTGTGCATCAGAAACTACTACTGGTCTTCCAGGGAACGATCAAAGCGTAGACTGTTTGAGACACTACTCCCATGAAGGAAAGTGCGCATGGTGACTGTTGTATTCAATCCCGATGCAATTTCTGTGTTTCATTAACATTCTGATACTCCACAGATTACAGAATGCATCCAGATGTGCATCGGAAGCTACTACTGTTCTTCCTGGGAACGGTCAAAGCGTAGACTGTTAGAGATATTTCTCCCATGTAGGCAAGTGCGCATGGTGACTGTTGTATTCAATCCCGATGCAATTTCTGTGTTTCATCAACAATCTGAAGGGCAACAGATTAAGGAATGCAACCAGAATTGCATCGGAAGCTACTACTGTTCTTCCTGGGAACGATCAAAGCGTAGACTGTTAGAGACATTTCTCCCATGTAGGCAAGTGCGCATGGTGACTGTTGTATTCAATCCCGATGCAATATCTGTTTCATCAACACTCTGATAGTCCACAGATTACAAAATGCCACCAGACGTGCATCGGAAACTACTACTGGTCTTCCAGGGAACGATCAAAGCGTAGGCTGTTTGAGACATTACTCCCGTGGAGGAAAGTGCGCATGGTGACTGTTATTTCAATCCCGATGATATTTCTGTGTTTCATCAACACTCTGATAGTCCACAGATTACAGAATGCCACCAGATGTGCTTCGGAAACTACTACTGGTCTTCCAGGGAACGATCAAAGCGTAGACTGTTTGAGACATTACTCCTGTGGAGGAAAGTGCGCATGGTGACTGTTGTATTTAATCCCGATGCAATTTCTGTGTTTCATCAACACTCTGATACTCCACAGATTACAGAATGCCTCCAGATGTGCATCGGATACTACTACTGGTTTTCCTGGGAACGATAAAAGCGTAAACTGTTAGAGACATTACTCCCATGTAGGGAAGTGCGCATGGTGACTGTTGTATTCAATCCCGATGCAATTTCTGTGTTTCATCTACACGTTGAAGGTCCACAGATTACAGAATGCCACCAGATGTGCATCGGAAACTACTACTGGTCTTCCAGGGAACGATCGAAACGTAGACTATATGAGACATTACCCCCATGGATCAAAGTGCGCATGGTGACTGTTGTATTCAATCCCGACGCAATTTCTGTGTTTAATCAACACTCTGATAGTCCAGAGATGAAGGAATGCCACCAGATGTGCATCGGAAACTACTACTGATCTTCCAGGGATCTCAAAGCGTAGAGTGTTTGAGACATTACTCCCATAGAGGAAAGTGCGCATGGTGACTGTTGTATTCAATCCCGATGAAATTTCTGTATTTCATAAACACTCTGATAGTCCACACATTGCAGAATGCTTCGAGATGTGCATCGGAAACTACTACTGGTCTTCCAGGGAACGATCAAAGCGTAGACTGTTTGAGACACTACTCCCATGGACGAAAGTGCGCATGGTGACTGTTGTATTCAATCCCGATGCAATTACTGTGTTTCATCAACAATCTGATAGTCAACAGATTACAGAATGCCTCCAGATGTGCATCGGAAGCTACTACTGTTCCTCCTGGGAACGGTCAAAGCGTAGACTGTTAGAGACATTTCTCCCATGTAGGCAAGTGCGCATGGCGACTGTTGTATTCAATCATGGTGCAATATCTGTGTTTCATCAACACTCTGATAGTCCACAGATTACAAAATGCCACCAGATGTGCATCGGAACCTACTACTGGTATTCCTGGGAACGATCAAATCGTAGACTGTTAGAGACATTTCTCCCATGTAGGCAAGTGCGCATGGTGACTGTTGTATTCAATCCCGATGCAATTTCTGTGTTCCATCAACACTCTGATAGTAGAAAGATTACAGAATGCCTCCAGATGTGCATCGGAAACTACTACTGGTCTTCCAGGGATCTCAAAGCGTAGAGTGTTTGAGACATTACTCCCATAGAGGAAAGTGCGCATGGTGACTGTTGTATTCAATCCCACTGCAATTTCTGTGTTTCATCAACACTCAGTTAGTCCACATATTTCAGAATGCCTCCAGATGTGCATCGGAAACCACTACTGGTCTTCCAGGGAACGATCAAAGCGTAGACTATTTGAGACATTACTCCCATGGAGGAAAGTGGGCATGGTGACTGTTGTATTCAATCCCGATGCAATTTCTGTGTTTCATCAACACTCTGATAGTCCACAGATTGCAGAATGCTTCGAGATGTGCATCGGAAACTACTACTGGTCTTCCAGTTAACGATCAAAGCGTAGACTGTTTGAGACACTACTCCCATTGACGAAAGTGCGCACGGTGACTGTTGTATTCAATCCCGATGCTATTTCTGTGTTTCAACAACACTCAGTTTGTCCACAGATTACAGATTGTCTCCAGATGTGCAACGGAAACTACTACTGGTCTTCCTGGGAACGATCAAGACGTAGACTGATCCAGACAACACTCCCTTGGAGTAAAGTGCGGATGGTGACTGTTGTATTCACTCCCGATGGATTTTCTGTGTTTCATCAACACTTTGAAGGTCCACAGGTTACAGAATGCCTCCAGATGTGCATTTTAAACTACTACTCGTCTTCCAGGGAACGATCAAAGCGTATACTGATTCAGACATTACTCCCATGTAGGAAAGTGCGGATGGTCACTGTTGTATTCAATCCCGATGCAATTTCTGTGTTTCATCAACACTCTGATAGTTCACAGATTACAGATTGTCTCCAGATGTGCTTCGGAAACTACTACCCGTCTTCCAGGGAACGACCAAAGCGTAGACTGTTTGAGACATTACTCCCCTCGAGGAATGTTTGCATGGTGACTGTTGTTATCAATCCCCTTTGCCATTTTGTGTTTCATCAACACTCTGATAGTCCACAGATTACAGAATGCCAGCAGATGTGCATCGCAAACTACTACTCGTCTTCCTGGGAACGATCAAAGCGTAGACTGTTTGAGACAGTACTCCCATGGAGGAAAGTGCGCATGGTGACTGTTGTATTCAATCCTGATGCAATTTCTGTGTTTCACCAACACTCTGATAGTCCACAGATTACAGATTGCCTCCAGATGTGCATCGGAAACTACTACTGGTCTTCCGGGGAATGATCAAACCGTAGACTGTTTGAGACTTTACTCCCATGGAGGAAAGTGCGGATGGTGACTGTTGTATTCAATCCCGATGCAATTTCTGTGTTTCATCAACACTTTGATAGTTCACAGAATTACAGATTGTCTCCAGATGTGCTTCGGAAACAACTACTCGTCATCCAGGAAACGATCGAAGCGTAGACTGTTTGAGACATTACTCCCCTGGAGGTATGTTTGCATGGTGACTGTTGTTATCAATCCCCTTTGCCATTTTGTGTTTCATCAACACTCTGATATTCTACAGATTACAGAATGCCACCAGATGTGCATCGGAAACTACTACTGGTCTTCCACGGAACGATCAAAGCGTAGACTGTTTGAGACATTACTCCCATGGAGGAAGGTGCGAATGTTGACAGTTGTATTCAATCCCGATGCAATTTCTGTGTTTCATCAACACTCTGATAGTCCACAAATTACAGATTGCCTCCAGATGTGCATCGGAAACTATTACTGGTCATCAGGGAACGATCAAACATAGTCTGTTTGAGACATTACATACGTGGAGGAAAGTGCGCATGGTGACTGTTGTATTCAATCCCGATGCAATTTCTTTGTTTCATCAACACTCAGTTAGTCCACAGATTACAGATTGTCTCCAGATGTGCATCGGAAACTACTACTGGTCTTCCTGGCAACAATGAAAACGTAGACTGATCCAGACATTACTCCCATGGAGTAAAGTGCGGATGGTGACTGTTGTATTCACTCTCGATGCAATTTCTGTGTTTCATCAACACTTTGAAGGTCCACAGGTTACAGAATGCCTCAAGATGTGCATTGGAAACTAATACTGGTCTTCCAGGGAACGGTCAAAGCGTAGACTGATTCAGACATTATTCCCAAGAAGGAAAGTGCGCATGGTGACTGTTGTATTCAATCCCGATGCAATTTCTGTGTTTCATCAACACTCAGTTAGTTCACAGATTACAGAATGCCTCCACATGTGCATCGGAAACTACTACTGGCCTTCCAGGGAACGATCAAAGCGTAGACTGTTTGAGACATTACTCCCATGAAGGAAAGTGCGCATGGTGATTGTTGTATTCAATCCCGATGCCATTTCTGTGTTTCATCAACACTCTGATAATCCAGAGATTACAGAATGCCACCAGATGTGCATCGGAAAATATTACTGGTCTTCCAGGGAACGATGAAAGCGTGGACTGTTTGAGACATTACTCCCATGGAGGAAAGTGCGCATGGTGACTGTTCTATTCAATCCCGATGCAATTTCTGTGTTTCATGAACACTCTGATAGTCCACAGATTACAGAATGCCTCCAGATGTGCATCGGAAACTACTACTGGTCTTCCTGGGAACGATCAAAGCGTAGACTGTTTGAGACATAACTCCCATGGAGGAAATTGCGGATGGTGACTGTTGTATTCAATCCTGATGCAGTTTCATTGTTTCATCAACACTCTGATAGTCCACAGATTACAGATTGTCACCAGATGTGCCTCGGAAACTACTACTGGCCTTCCAGGGAAAGATCAAATCGTAGACTGTTGGAGACATTACTCCCTTGGAGGAAAGTGCGCATGGTGACTGTTGTATTCAATCCCCATGCCATCTCTGTGTTTCATCAACACGCTGATAGTCCACAGATTACAGAATGCCACCAGATGAGCATCGGAAACTACTACTGGTCTTTCAGGGAACGGTCAAAGCGTACATTGTTTGACACGTTAACCCCATGGAGGAAAGTGCGCATGGTGACTGTTGTATTCAAACACGATGCAATTTCTTTGTTTCATCACCACTCTGATAGTCCACAGATTACAGAATGCCTCCAGATGTGCATCGGATACTACTACTGTTCTTCCAGGGAACGATCAAAGCGTATTCTGTTTGAGACATGTCTCCCATGGAGGAAAGTGCGAATATTGACTGTTGTATTCAATCCCGATGCAATTTCTGTGTTTCAACAACAGTCTGATAGTCCACAGATTACAGAATGAGTCCAGATGTGCATCGGAAACTACTACTGGTCTTATAGGGGACGATCAAAGCGTAGAATGTTGAGACATTACTCCCATGGAGTAGAGTGCGCATGGTGACTGTTGTATTCAATCCCGATGCAAATTCTGTGTTTCATCAACACTTTGAAGGTCCACAGATTACAGAATGCCTATAGATGTGCATTGGAAACTACTACTGGTCTTCCATGGAACGATCAAAGCGTAGACAGTTTGAGACATTACTCCCATGAAGGAATCTGCGCATGGTGATTGTTGTATTCAATCCCGATGCCATTTCTGTGTTTCATCAACACTCTGATAGTCCACAGATTACAGAATGCCACCAGATGTGCATCGGAAAATATTACTGGTCTTCCAGGGAACGATGAAAGCGTGGACTGTTTGAGACATTACTCCCATTGAGGAAAGTGCGCATGGTTACTGTTGTATTCAATCCCGATGCAATTTCTGTGTTTCATGAAACCCTGATAGTCCACAGATTACAGAATGCCTCCAGATGTGCATCGGAAACTACTACTGGTCTTCCTGGGAACGATCAAAGCGTAGACTGTTTGAGACATAACTCCCATGGAGGAAATTGCGGATGGTGACTGTTGTATTCAATACTGATGCAGTTTCATTGTTTCATCAACACTCTGATAGTCCACAGATTACAGATTGCCTCCAGATGTGCATCGGAAAATACTACAGGTCTTCAGGGAAGGATCAAAGCATAGACTGTTTGAGACATTATTCACGTGGAGGAAAGTGCACATGTTGACTGTTGTATTCGAACCCGATGCTATTTCTGCGTTTCAACAATACTCAGTTTGTCCACAGATTACAGATTGTCTCCAGATGTGCATCGAAAACTACTACTGGTCTTCCTGGGAACGATCAAAACGTAGACTGATCCAGACATTACTCCCATGGAGTAAAGTGCGGATGGTGACTGTTGTATTCACTCCCGATGCAATTTCTGTGTTTCATTACACTTTGAAGGTCCACAGGTTACAGAATGCCTCACGATGTGCATTGGAAACTACTACTGGTCTTCCAGGGAACGGTCAAAGCGTAGACTGATTCAGACATTACTCCCAAGAAGGAAAGTGCGCATGGTGACTGTTGTATTCAATCCCGATGCAATTTCTGTGTTTCATCAACAGTCTGATAGTCCACAGATTACAGAATGCCTCCACATGTGCATCGGAAACTACTACTGGCCTTCCAGGGAACGATCAAAGCGTAGACTGTTTGAGACATTACTCCCATGAAGGAAAGTGCGCATGGTGATTGTTGTATTCAATCCCGATGCCATTTCTGTGTTTCATCAACACTCTGATAATCCAGAGATTACAGAATGCCACCAGATGTGCATCGGAAAATATTACTGGTCTTCCAGGGAACGATGAAAGCGTGGACTGTTTGAGACATTACTCCCATGGAGGAAAGTGCGCATGGTGACTGTTCTATTCAATCCCGATGCAATTTCTGTGTTTCATGAACACTCTGATAGTCCACAGATTACAGAATGCCTCCAGATGTGCATCGGAAACTACTACTGGTCTTCCTGGGAACGATCAAAGCGTAGACTGTTTGAGACATAACTCCCATGGAGGAAATTGCGGATGGTGACTGTTGTATTCAATCCTGATGCAGTTTCATTGTTTCATCAACACTCTGATAGTCCACAGATTACAGATTGTCACCAGATGTGCCTCGGAAACTACTACTGGCCTTCCAGGGAAAGATCAAATCGTAGACTGTTGGAGACATTACTCCCATGGAGGAAAGTGCGCATGGTGACTGTTGTATTCAATCCCCATGCCATCTCTGTGTTTCATCAACACGCTGATAGTCCACAGATTACAGAATGCCACCAGATGAGCATCGGAAACTACTACTGGTCTTTCAGGGAACGGTCAAAGCGTACATTGTTTGACACGTTAACCCCATGGAGGAAAGTGCGCATGGTGACTGTTGTATTCAAACACGATGCAATTTCTTTGTTTCATCACCACTCTGATAGTCCACAGATTACAGAATGCCTCCAGATGTGCATCGGATACTACTACTGTTCTTCCAGGGAACGATCAAAGCGTATTCTGTTTGAGACATGTCTCCCATGGAGGAAAGTGCGAATATTGACTGTTGTATTCAATCCCGATGCAATTTCTGTGTTTCATCAACAGTCTGATAGTCCACAGATTACAGAATGAGTCCAGATGTGCATCGGAAACTACTACTGGTCTTATAGGGGACGATCAAAGCGTAGAATGTTGAGACATTACTCCCATGGAGTAGAGTGCGCATGGTGACTGTTGTATTCAATCCCGATGCAAATTCTGTGTTTCATCAACACTTTGAAGGTCCACAGATTACAGAATGCCTATAGATGTGCATTGGAAACTACTACTGGTCTTCCATGGAACGATCAAAGCGTAGACAGTTTGAGACATTACTCCCATGAAGGAATCTGCGCATGGTGATTGTTGTATTCAATCCCGATGCCATTTCTGTGTTTCATCAACACTCTGATAGTCCACAGATTACAGAATGCCACCAGATGTGCATCGGAAAATATTACTGGTCTTCCAGGGAACGATGAAAGCGTGGACTGTTTGAGACATTACTCCCATTGAGGAAAGTGCGCATGGTTACTGTTGTATTCAATCCCGATGCAATTTCTGTGTTTCATGAAACCCTGATAGTCCACAGATTACAGAATGCCTCCAGATGTGCATCGGAAACTACTACTGGTCTTCCTGGGAACGATCAAAGCGTAGACTGTTTGAGACATAACTCCCATGGAGGAAATTGCGGATGGTGACTGTTGTATTCAATACTGATGCAGTTTCATTGTTTCATCAACACTCTGATAGTCCACAGATTACAGATTGCCTCCAGATGTGCATCGGAAAATACTACAGGTCTTCAGGGAAGGATCAAAGCATAGACTGTTTGAGACATTATTCACGTGGAGGAAAGTGCACATGTTGACTGTTGTATTCGAACCCGATGCTATTTCTGCGTTTCAACAATACTCAGTTTGTCCACAGATTACAGATTGTCTCCAGATGTGCATCGAAAACTACTACTGGTCTTCCTGGGAACGATCAAAACGTAGACTGATCCAGACATTACTCCCATGGAGTAAAGTGCGGATGGTGACTGTTGTATTCACTCCCGATGCAATTTCTGTGTTTCATTACACTTTGAAGGTCCACAGGTTACAGAATGCCTCACGATGTGCATTGGAAACTACTACTGGTCTTCCAGGGAACGGTCAAAGCGTAGACTGATTCAGACATTACTCCCAAGAAGGAAAGTGCGCATGGTGACTGTTGTATTCAATCCCGATGCAATTTCTGTGTTTCATCAACAGTCTGATAGTCCACAGATTACAGAATGCCTCCACATGTGCATCGGAAACTACTACTGGCCTTCCAGGGAACGATCAAAGCGTAGACTGTTTGAGACATTACTCCCATGAAGGAAAGTGCGCATGGTGATTGTTGTATTCAATCCCGATGCCATTTCTGTGTTTCATCAACACTCTGATAGTCCACAGATTACAGAATGCCTCCAGATGTGCGTCGGATACTACTACTGTTCTTCCAGGGAACGATCAAAGCGTATTCTGTTTGAGACATGTCTCCCATGGAGGAAAGTGCGAATATTGACTGTTGTATTCAATCCCGATGCAATTTCTGTGTTTCATCAACAGTCTGATAGTCCACAGATTACAGAATGAGTCCAGATGTGCATCGGAAACTACTACTGGTCTTATAGGGGACGATCAAAGCGTAGAATGTTTGAGACATTATTCCCATGAAGGAATCTGCGCATGGTGATTGTTGTATTCAATCCCGATGCCATTTCTGTGTTTCATCAACACTCTGATAGTCCACAGATTACAGACTGCCACCAGATGTGCATCGGAAAATAATACTGGTCTTCCAGGGAACGATGAAAGCGTGGACTCTTTGAGACATTACTCCCATTGAGGAAAGTGCGCATGGTTACTGTTGTATTCAATCCCGATGCAATTTCTGTGTTTCATGAAACCCTGATAGTCCACAGATTACAGAATGCCTCCAGATGTGCATCGGAAACTACTACTGGTCTTCCTGGGAACGATCAAAGCGTAGACTGTTTGAGACATAACTCCCATGGAGGAAATTGCGGATGGTGACTGTTGTATTCAATACTGATGCAGTTTCATTGTTTCATCAACACTCTGATAGTCCACAGATTACGGATTGTCACCAGATGTGCATCGGAAACTACTACTGGCCTTCCAGGGAAAGATCAAATCGTAGACTGTTGGAGACATTACTCCCATGGAGGAAAGTGCGCATGGTGACTGTTGTATTCAATCCCCATGCCATCTTTGTGTTTCATCAACACGCTGATAGTCCACAGATTACAGAATGCCACCAGATGTGCATCGGAAACTACTACTGGTCTTTCAGGGAACGGTCAAAGCGTAGATTGTTTGACACGTTAACCCCATGGAGGAAAGTGCGCATGGTGACTGTTGTATTCAAACACGATGCATTTTCTTTGTTTCATCACCACTCTGATAGTCCACAGATTACAGAATGCCTCCAGATGTGCATCGGATACTACTACTGTTCTTCCAGGGAACGATCAAAGCGTATTCTGTTTGAGACATGTCTCCCATGGAGGAAAGTATGAATATTGACTGTTGTATTCAATCCCGATGCAATTTCTGTGTTTCATCAACAGTCTGATAGTCCACAGATTACAGAATGAGTCCAGATGTGCATCGGAAACTACTACTGGTCTTATAGGGGACGATCAAAGCGTAGAATGTTTGAGACATTACTCCCATGGAGGAGAGTGCGCATGGTGACTGTTGTATTCAATCCCGATGCAAATTCTGTGTTTCATCAACACTTTGAAGGTCCACAGATTACAGAATGCCTATAGATGTGCATTGGAAACTACTACTGGTCTTCCATGGAACGATCAAAGCGTAGACAGTTTGAGACATTACTCCCATGAAGGAATCTGCGCATGGTGATTGTTGTATTCAATCCCGATGCCATTTCTGTGTTTCATCAACACTCTGATAGTCCACAGATTACAGATTGCCTCCAGATGTGCATCGGAAAATACTACTGGTCTTCAGGGAAGGATCAAAGCATAGACTGTTTGAGACATTACTCACGTGGAGGAAAGTGCACATGGTGAGTTTTGTATTCGAACCCGATGCTATTTCTGCGTTTCAACAACACTCAGTTTGTCCACAGTTTACAGATTGTCTCCAGATGTGCATCGAAAACTACTACTGGTCTTCCTGGGAACGATCAAAACGTAGACTGATCCAGACATTACTCCCATGGAGTAAAGTGCGGATGGTGACTGTTGTATTCACTCCCGATGCAATTTCTGTGTTTCATCAACACTTTGAAGGTCCACAGGTTACAGAATGCCTCAAGATGTGCATTGGAAACTACTACTGGTCTTCCAGGGAACGGTCAAAGCGTAGACTGATTCAGATATTACTCCCAAGAAGGAAAGTGCGCATGGTGACTGTTGTATTCAATCCCGATGAAATTTCTGTGTTTCATCAACAGTCTGATAGTCCACAGATTACAGAATGCCTCCACATGTGCATCGGAAACTACTACTGGCCTTCCAGTGAACGATCAAAGCGTAGACTGTTTGAGACATTACTCCCATGAAGGAAAGTGCGCATGGTGATTGTTGTATTCAATCTCGATGGCATTTCTGTGTTTCATCAACACTCTGATAATCCAGAGATTACAGAATGCCACCAGATGTGCATCGGAAAATATTACTGGTCTTCCAGGGAACGATGAAAGCGTGGACTGTTTGAGACATTACTCCCATGGAGGAAAGTGTGCATGGTGACTGTTCTATTCAATCCCGATGCAATTTCTGTGTTTCATGAACACTCTGATAGTCCACAGATTACAGAATGCCTCCAGATGTGCATCGGAAACTACTACTGGTCTTCCTGGGAACGATCAAAGCGTAGACTGTTTGAGACATAACTCCCATGGAGGAAATTGCGGATGGTGACTGTTGTATTCAATCCTGATGCAGCTTCATTGTTTCATCAACACTCTGATAGTCCACAGATTACAGATTGTCACCAGATGTGCATCGGAAACTACTACTGGCCTTCCAGGGAAAGATCAAATCTTAGACTGTTGGAGACATTACTCCCATGGAGGAAAGTGCGCATGGTGACTGTTGTATTCATTCCCCATGCCATCTCTGTGTTTCATCAACACGCTAATAGTCCACAGATTACAGAATGCCACCAGATGTGCATCGGAAACTACTACTGGTCTTTCAGGGAACGGTCGAAGCGTAGATTGTTTGACACGTTAACCCCATGGAAGAAAGTGCGCATGGTGACTGTTGTATTCAAACACGATGCAATTTCTTTGTTTCATCACCACTCTGATAGTCCACAGATTACAGAATGCCTCCAGATGTGCGTCGGATACTACTACTGTTCTTCCAGGGAACGATCAAAGCGTATTCTGTTTGAGACATGTCTCCCATGGAGGAAAGTGCGATTATTGACTGTTGTATTCAATCCCGATGCAATTTCTGTGTTTCATCAACAGTCTGATAGTCCACAGATTACAGAATGAGTCCAGATGTGCATCGGAAACTACTACTGGTCTTATAGGGGACGATCAAAGCGTAGAATGTTTGAGACATTACTCCCATGGAGGAAAGTGCGCATGGTGACTGTTGTATTCAATCCCGATGCAAATTCTGTGTTTCATCAACACTTTGAAGGTCCACAGATTACAGAATGCCTATAGATGTGCATTGGAAACTACTACTGGTCTTCCAGGGAACGATCAAAGCGTTGACTGTTTCAGACGTTACTCCCATGGAGGAAAGTGCGGTTGGTGACTGTTGTATTCAATCCCGATGCAATTTCTGTGTTTCATCAACACTCTGATAGTCCACAGATTACAGATTGCCTCCAGATGTGCATCGGAAAATACTATTGGTCTTCAGGGAACGATCAAAGCATAGACTGTTTGAGACATAACTCACGTGGAGGAAAGTGCGCATGGTGACTGTTGTATTCAATCCCGATGCTATTTCTGTGTTTCAACAACACTCAGTTTGTCCACAGATTATAGATTGTCTCCAGATGTGCATCGGAAACTAGTACTGGTCTTCCTGGGAACGATCAAAACGTAGCCTGATCCAGACATTACTCCCATGGAGTAAAGTGCGGAGGGTGACTGTTGTATTCACTCCCGAGGCAATTTCTGTGTTTCATCAACACTTTGAAGGTCCACAGGTTACAGAATGCCTCCAGATGTGCATTGGAAACTACTACTGGTCTTCCAGGGAACGATCAAAGCGTAGACTCATTGAGACATTACTCCCAAGAAGGAAAGTGCGCATGGTGACTGTTGTATTCAATCCCGATGCAATTTCTGTGTTTCATCAAAAGTCTGATAGTCCACAGATTACAGAATGCCTCCAGATGTGCATTGGAAACTACTACTGGTCTTCCAGGGAACGATCAAAGCGTAGACTGATTGAGACATTACTCCCATGAAAGAAAGTGCGCATGGTGATTGTTGTATTCAATCCCGATGCCATTTCTGTGTTTCATCAACACTCTGATAGTCCACAGATTACAGAATGCCACCAGATGAGCATCGGAAAATATTACTGGTCTTCCAGGGAACGATGAAAGCGTGGACTGTTTGAGACATTACTCCCATGGAGGAAAGTGCGCATGGTGACTGTTGTATTCAATCCCGATGCAATTTCTGTGTTTCATGAACACTCTGATAGTCCACAGATTACAGAATGCCTCCAGATGTGCATCGGAAACTACTACTGGTCTTAATGGCAACGATCAAAGCGTAAACTGTTTGAGACATAACTCCCATGGAGGAAATTGCGGATGGTGACTGTTGTATTCAATCCCGATGCAATTTCTGTGTTTCATCAACACTCTGATAGTCCACAGATTACAGATTGTCACCTGATGTGCATGGGAAACTACTACTGGCCTTCCAGGGAAAGATCAAATCGTAGACTGTTGGAGACATTACTCCGTGGAGGAAAGTGCGTATGGTGGCTATTGTATTCAATCCCGATGCAATTTCTGTGTTTCATCAACACTCTGGTAGTCCACAGATTACAGAATGCCTCCAGATGTGCATCGGAAACTACTACTGGTCTTCCAGGGAACGATCAATGTGTAGACTGTTTGAGAAATTACTCCCATGCAGGTAAGTGCGCATGGTGACTGTTGTATTCAATCCCGAAACAATTTCTGTGTTTCATCAACACTTTGAAGGTCCATAGATTACAAAATGCCTATAGATGTGCATCGGGAACTACTACTGGTCTTCAGCTAACGATCAAGGCATAGACTGTTTAAGACAATACTCACTTGGAGGAAAGTGAGCATGGTGACTGTTGTATTCAATCCCGATGCAATTTCTGTGTTTCATCAACACTCGGATAGTCCACATATTACAGAATGATACCAGATGTGCATCGGAAACTACTACTGGTCTTCCAGGGAACGATGAAAGCGTGGACTGTTTGAGACATTACTCCCATGGAGGAAAGTGCGCATGGTGACTGTTGCATTCAATCCTGATGTAATTTCTGTGTTTCATCAACACTCTGATTGTCCACAGATTACAGAATACCAACAGATATGCATAGCAAAGCACTACTGGTCTTCCTGGGAAAGATCAAAGCGAAGACCGTTAGAGTCATAACTCAAATGGAAGAAAGTGCGCATTGTGACTGTTGTATTCAATCCCCATGCCATCTTTGTGTTTCATCAACACGCTGATAGTCCACAGATTACAGAATGCCACCAGATGTGCATCGGAAACTACTACTGGTCTTTCAGGGAACGGTCAAAGCGTAGATTGTTTGACACGTTAACCCCATGGAGGAAAGTGCGCATGGTGACTGTTGTATTCAAACACGATGCATTTTCTTTGTTTCATCACCACTCTGATAGTCCACAGATTACAGAATGCCTCCAGATGTGCATCGGATACTACTACTGTTCTTCCAGGGAACGATCAAAGCGTATTCTGTTTGAGACATGTCTCCCATGGAGGAAAGTATGAATATTGACTGTTGTATTCAATCCCGATGCAATTTCTGTGTTTCATCAACAGTCTGATAGTCCACAGATTACAGAATGAGTCCAGATGTGCATCGGAAACTACTACTGGTCTTATAGGGGACGATCAAAGCGTAGAATGTTTGAGACATTACTCCCATGGAGGAGAGTGCGCATGGTGACTGTTGTATTCAATCCCGATGCAAATTCTGTGTTTCATCAACACTTTGAAGGTCCACAGATTACAGAATGCCTATAGATGTGCATTGGAAACTACTACTGGTCTTCCATGGAACGATCAAAGCGTAGACAGTTTGAGACATTACTCCCATGAAGGAATCTGCGCATGGTGATTGTTGTATTCAATCCCGATGCCATTTCTGTGTTTCATCAACACTCTGATAGTCCACAGATTACAGATTGCCTCCAGATGTGCATCGGAAAATACTACTGGTCTTCAGGGAAGGATCAAAGCATAGACTGTTTGAGACATTACTCACGTGGAGGAAAGTGCACATGGTGAGTTTTGTATTCGAACCCGATGCTATTTCTGCGTTTCAACAACACTCAGTTTGTCCACAGTTTACAGATTGTCTCCAGATGTGCATCGAAAACTACTACTGGTCTTCCTGGGAACGATCAAAACGTAGACTGATCCAGACATTACTCCCATGGAGTAAAGTGCGGATGGTGACTGTTGTATTCACTCCCGATGCAATTTCTGTGTTTCATCAACACTTTGAAGGTCCACAGGTTACAGAATGCCTCAAGATGTGCATTGGAAACTACTACTGGTCTTCCAGGGAACGGTCAAAGCGTAGACTGATTCAGATATTACTCCCAAGAAGGAAAGTGCGCATGGTGACTGTTGTATTCAATCCCGATGAAATTTCTGTGTTTCATCAACAGTCTGATAGTCCACAGATTACAGAATGCCTCCACATGTGCATCGGAAACTACTACTGGCCTTCCAGTGAACGATCAAAGCGTAGACTGTTTGAGACATTACTCCCATGAAGGAAAGTGCGCATGGTGATTGTTGTATTCAATCTCGATGGCATTTCTGTGTTTCATCAACACTCTGATAATCCAGAGATTACAGAATGCCACCAGATGTGCATCGGAAAATATTACTGGTCTTCCAGGGAACGATGAAAGCGTGGACTGTTTGAGACATTACTCCCATGGAGGAAAGTGTGCATGGTGACTGTTCTATTCAATCCCGATGCAATTTCTGTGTTTCATGAACACTCTGATAGTCCACAGATTACAGAATGCCTCCAGATGTGCATCGGAAACTACTACTGGTCTTCCTGGGAACGATCAAAGCGTAGACTGTTTGAGACATAACTCCCATGGAGGAAATTGCGGATGGTGACTGTTGTATTCAATCCTGATGCAGCTTCATTGTTTCATCAACACTCTGATAGTCCACAGATTACAGATTGTCACCAGATGTGCATCGGAAACTACTACTGGCCTTCCAGGGAAAGATCAAATCTTAGACTGTTGGAGACATTACTCCCATGGAGGAAAGTGCGCATGGTGACTGTTGTATTCATTCCCCATGCCATCTCTGTGTTTCATCAACACGCTAATAGTCCACAGATTACAGAATGCCACCAGATGTGCATCGGAAACTACTACTGGTCTTTCAGGGAACGGTCGAAGCGTAGATTGTTTGACACGTTAACCCCATGGAAGAAAGTGCGCATGGTGACTGTTGTATTCAAACACGATGCAATTTCTTTGTTTCATCACCACTCTGATAGTCCACAGATTACAGAATGCCTCCAGATGTGCGTCGGATACTACTACTGTTCTTCCAGGGAACGATCAAAGCGTATTCTGTTTGAGACATGTCTCCCATGGAGGAAAGTGCGATTATTGACTGTTGTATTCAATCCCGATGCAATTTCTGTGTTTCATCAACAGTCTGATAGTCCACAGATTACAGAATGAGTCCAGATGTGCATCGGAAACTACTACTGGTCTTATAGGGGACGATCAAAGCGTAGAATGTTTGAGACATTACTCCCATGGAGGAAAGTGCGCATGGTGACTGTTGTATTCAATCCCGATGCAAATTCTGTGTTTCATCAACACTTTGAAGGTCCACAGATTACAGAATGCCTATAGATGTGCATTGGAAACTACTACTGGTCTTCCAGGGAACGATCAAAGCGCTGACTGTTTCAGACGTTACTCCCATGGAGGAAAGTGCGGTTGGTGACTGTTGTATTCAATCCCGATGCAATTTCTGTGTTTCATCAACACTCTGATAGTCCACAGATTACAGATTGCCTCCAGATGTGCATCGGAAAATACTATTGGTCTTCAGGGAACGATCAAAGCATAGACTGTTTGAGACATAACTCACGTGGAGGAAAGTGCGCATGGTGACTGTTGTATTCAATCCCGATGCTATTTCTGTGTTTCAACAACACTCAGTTTGTCCACAGATTATAGATTGTCTCCAGATGTGCATCGGAAACTAGTACTGGTCTTCCTGGGAACGATCAAAACGTAGCCTGATCCAGACATTACTCCCATGGAGTAAAGTGCGGAGGGTGACTGTTGTATTCACTCCCGAGGCAATTTCTGTGTTTCATCAACACTTTGAAGGTCCACAGGTTACAGAATGCCTCCAGATGTGCATTGGAAACTACTACTGGTCTTCCAGGGAACGATCAAAGCGTAGACTCATTGAGACATTACTCCCAAGAAGGAAAGTGCGCATGGTGACTGTTGTATTCAATCCCGATGCAATTTCTGTGTTTCATCAAAAGTCTGATAGTCCACAGATTACAGAATGCCTCCAGATGTGCATTGGAAACTACTACTGGTCTTCCAGGGAACGATCAAAGCGTAGACTGATTGAGACATTACTCCCATGAAAGAAAGTGCGCATGGTGATTGTTGTATTCAATCCCGATGCCATTTCTGTGTTTCATCAACACTCTGATAGTCCACAGATTACAGAATGCCACCAGATGAGCATCGGAAAATATTACTGGTCTTCCAGGGAACGATGAAAGCGTGGACTGTTTGAGACATTACTCCCATGGAGGAAAGTGCGCATGGTGACTGTTGTATTCAATCCCGATGCAATTTCTGTGTTTCATGAACACTCTGATAGTCCACAGATTACAGAATGCCTCCAGATGTGCATCGGAAACTACTACTGGTCTTAATGGCAACGATCAAAGCGTAAACTGTTTGAGACATAACTCCCATGGAGGAAATTGCGGATGGTGACTGTTGTATTCAATCCCGATGCAATTTCTGTGTTTCATCAACACTCTGATAGTCCACAGATTACAGATTGTCACCTGATGTGCATGGGAAACTACTACTGGCCTTCCAGGGAAAGATCAAATCGTAGACTGTTGGAGACATTACTCCGTGGAGGAAAGTGCGTATGGTGGCTATTGTATTCAATCCCGATGCAATTTCTGTGTTTCATCAACACTCTGGTAGTCCACAGATTACAGAATGCCTCCAGATGTGCATCGGAAACTACTACTGGTCTTCCAGGGAACGATCAATGTGTAGACTGTTTGAGAAATTACTCCCATGCAGGTAAGTGCGCATGGTGACTGTTGTATTCAATCCCGAAACAATTTCTGTGTTTCATCAACACTTTGAAGGTCCATAGATTACAAAATGCCTATAGATGTGCATCGGGAACTACTACTGGTCTTCAGCTAACGATCAAGGCATAGACTGTTTAAGACAATACTCACTTGGAGGAAAGTGAGCATGGTGACTGTTGTATTCAATCCCGATGCAATTTCTGTGTTTCATCAACACTCGGATAGTCCACATATTACAGAATGATACCAGATGTGCATCGGAAACTACTACTGGTCTTCCAGGGAACGATGAAAGCGTGGACTGTTTGAGACATTACTCCCATGGAGGAAAGTGCGCATGGTGACTGTTGCATTCAATCCTGATGTAATTTCTGTGTTTCATCAACACTCTGATTGTCCACAGATTACAGAATACCAACAGATATGCATAGCAAAGCACTACTGGTCTTCCTGGGAAAGATCAAAGCGAAGACCGTTAGAGTCATAACTCAAATGGAAGAAAGTGCGCATTGTGACTGTTGTATTCAATCCCGATGCAATTTCTGTGTTTCATCAACACTTTGAAGGTCCACAGATTACAGAATGCCTATAGATGTGCATCGGAAACTACAACTGCGCTTCCAGGGAAAGATCAAAGCGTAGATAGTTTCAGACGTTACTCCCATGGAGGAAAGTGCGGATGGTGACTGTTGTATTCAATCCAGATGCAATTTCAGTGTTTCATCAACACTCTGTTAGTCCACAGATTACAAATTGCCTCCAGATGTGCATCGGAAACTACTACTGGTCTTCAGGGAAGGATCAATGCATAGACTGTTTGAGACATTACCCCCTTGGAGAAAAGTGCGGATGGTGACTGTTGTATTAAATCCAGATGCAGTTTCTGCGTTTCATCATCACTCTGATAGTCCACAGATTACAGGTTGCCTCCAGATGTGGATCGCAAACTACTACTGGTCTTATAGGGGACGATCAAAGCGTAGACTGTTTGAGACATTACTCCCATGGAGGAGAGTGCGCATGGTGACTGTTGTATTCAATCCCGATGCAAATTCTGTGTTTCATCAACACTTTGAAGGTCCACAGATTACAGAATGCCTATAGATGTGCATTGGAAACTACTACTGGTCTTCCAGGGAACGATCAAAGCGTTGACTGTTTCAGACGTTACTCCCATGGAGGAAAGTGCGGTTGGTGACTGTTGTATTCAATCCCGATGCAATTTCTGTGTTTCATCAACACTCTGATAGTCCACAGATGACAGATTGATTCCAGAGGTGCATGGTAAAATACTACTAGTCTTCAGGGAACGATCAAAGCATAGACTGTTTGAGACATTACTCACGTGGAGGAAAGTGCGCATGGTGACTGTTGTATTCAATCCCGATGCTATTTCTGTGTTTCATCAACACTCAGTTAGTCCACAGATTACAGATTGTCTCCAGATGTGCATCGGAAACAACTACTAGTTTTCCTGAGAAAGATCAAAGCGTAGACTGTTTCACACATTACTCCCATGGAGTAAGGTGCGGATGGTGACTGGTGCATTCAATCCCGATGAAATATCTGTGTTTCATCAACACTCTGATAGTCCACAGATTACAGAATCCCACCAATTGTGCATCGGAAACTCTTACTGGTCTTCCACGGAACGATCAAAGCGTAGACTGTTTGAGACATTACTCCCATGGAGGAAAGTGCGTATGGTGACTATTGTATTCAATCCCGATGCAATTTCTGTGTTTCATCAACACTCTGGTAGTCCACAGATTACAGAATGCCTCCAGATGTGCATCGGTAACTACTACTGGTCTCCCAGGTAACGATCAATGCGTAGACTGTTTGAGAAATTACTCCCATGGAGGTAAGACGCTTGGTGACTGTTGTATTCAATCCCGAAGCAATTTCTGTGTTTCATCAACACTTTGAAGGTCCACAGATTACAAAATGCCTATAGATGTGCATCGGGAACTACTACTGGTCTTCAGCTAACGATCAAGGCATAGACTGTTTAAGACAATACTCACGTGGAGGAAAGTGAACATGGTGACTGTTGTATTCAATCCAGATGCAATTTCTGTGTTTCATCAACACTCTGATAGTCCACAGATTTCAGATTGCCTCCAGATGTGCATCGGAAACTACTACTTGTCTTCAGGGAACGATCAAAGCATAGACTGTTTAAGACATTACTCACGTGGAGGAAAGTGTGCATAGTAACTGTTGTATTCAATCCAGATGCAATTTCTGTGTTTCAACAACACTCAGGTAGTCCACAGATTACAGATTGTCTCCAGATGTGCTTCTAAAACTACTAATCGTCTTCCAGGGAACGATCAAAACGTAGACTGTTTGAGACATTACTCCCCTGAAGGAAAGTGCGCATGGTGACTGTTGTTATGAATCCCCTTGCCATTTCTGTGTTTCATCAACACTCTGATAGTGCACAGATTACAGAATGCCTTCAGATGTGCATCGGAAACTACTACTGGCCCTCCTGGGAACTATCAAAGTGTAGACTGCTTCAGACATTACTCCCATGGAGGAAAGTGTGGATGGTGACTGTCGTATCGGAAGCTGATGCAATTTCTGTGTTTCATCAACACTCTGATTGTCCACAGATTACAGAATACCACCAGATATGCATCGCAAAGCACTACTGGTCTTCCTGGGAACGATCAAAGCGAAGACTGTTAGAGTCATAACTCCCATGGAAGAAAGTGCGCATGGTGACTGTTGTATTCAATCCTGATGCAATTTATGTGTTTCATCAACACTCTGTTAGTCCACAGATTACAGATTGCCTCCAGATGTGCATCGGAAACTACTACTGGTCTTCAGGGAAGTATCAAAGCATAGACTGTTTAAGACATAAATCCCATGGAGGGAAGTGCGGATGGTGACTGTTGTATTCAATCCAGATGCAGTTTCTGCGTTTCATCATCACTCTGATAGTCCACAGATTACAGATTGCCTCCAGATGTGCATCGGAAACTACTATGGGTCTTATAGGGGACGATCAAATCGTAGACTCTTTGAGACATTACTCCCATGGAGGAAAGTGCGTATGGTGACTATTGTATTCAATCCCGATGCAATTTCTGTGTTTCATCAACACTCTGGTAGTCCACAGATTACAGAATGCCTCCAGATGTGCATCGGTAACTACTACTGGTCTCCCAGGTAACGATCAATGCGTAGACTGTTTGAGAAATTACTCCCATGGAGGTAAGACGCTTGGTGACTGTTGTATTCAATCCCGAAGCAATTTCTGTGTTTCATCAACACTTTGAAGGTCCACAGATTACAGAATGCCTATAGATGTGCATTGGAAACTACTACTGGTCTTCCAAGGAACGATGAAAGCGTAGACTGTTTGAGACATTACTCCCATGGAGGAAAGTGCGTATGGTGACTATTGTATTCAATCCCGATGCAATTTCTGTGTTTCATCAACACTCTGGTAGTCCACAGATTACAGAATGCCTCCAGATGTGCGTCGGAAACTACTACTGGTCTTCCAGGGAACGATCAATGCGTAGACTGTTTGAGAAATTACTCCCATGGAGGTAAGTGCGCATGGTGACTCTTGTATTCAATCCCGAAGCAATTTCTGTGTTTCATCAACACTTTGAAGGTCCACAGATTACAAAATGCCTATAGATGTGCATCGGGAACTACTACTGGTCTTCAGCTAACGATCAAGGCATAGACTGTTTAAGAAAATACTCACGTGGAGGAAAGTGAGCATGGTGACTGTTGTATTCAATCCAGATGCAATTTCTGTGTTTCATCAACACTCTAATAGTCCACAGATTACAGAATGCCTTCAGATGTGCATCGGAAACTACTACTGGTCTTCCTGGGAACTATCAAAGTGTAGACTGTTTGAGACGTTACTCCCATGGAGGAAATTGCGGATGGTGACTGTTGTATTCAATCCCGATGCAATTTCTGTGTTTCATCAACACTCTGATAGTCCACAGATTACAGATTGTCATCAGATGTGCATCGGAAACTACTACTGGTCTTCCAGGGAAAGATCAAAGCATAGACTGTTTGAGACATTACTCCCCTGGAGGAAAGTGCGCATGGTGACTGTTGTATTCAATCCCCATGCCATATCTGTGTTTCATCAACACACTGATAGTCCACAGATTACAGAATGCTACCAGATGTGCATCGGAAACTACTACTGGTCTTCCAGGGAACGGTCAAAGCGTTGATTGTTTGACACGTTACCCCCATTGGAGGAAAGTGCGCATGGTGACTGTTGTATTCAAACCCGATGCCATTTCTGTGTTTCATCAACTCTCTGATAGTCCACAGATTACACAATGCCTCCAGATGTGCATCGAAAACTACTACTGGTCTTCCAGGGAACGGTCAATGCGTAGACTGTTTCTGACATTACTCCCATGGAGGAAAGTGCGCATGGTGACTGTTGTATTCAATCCCGATGCAAATTCTGTGTTTCATCAACACAATGATAGTCCACAGATTACAGAATGCCTCCAGATGTGCATCAGATACTACTACTGTTCTTCCAGGGAACCATCAAAGCGTATCCTGCTTGAGACATTACTCCCATGGAGGAAAGTGCTAATTTTGACTGTTGTATTCAATCCCGATGCAATTTCTGTGTTTCATCAACAGTGTGATAGTCCACAGATTACAGAATGCCTCCAGATGTGCATCGGAAACTACTACTGGTCTTCCAGGGAACGATCATAGCGTAGACTGTTTGAGACATTAATCATATGGAGGAAAGAGCGAATGGTGACTGTTGTATTCAATCCCGATGCAATTTCTGTGTTTCATCAACACTCTGATAGTCCACAGATTACAGAATTTCTCCACATGTGCATCGGAAACTACTACTGGTCTAACAGGGAACGATCAAAGAGTTGACTGTTTGAAACATTACTCCCATGGGGGAAAGTGAGCATGGTGACTGTTGTATTCAATCCCGATGAAATATCTGTGTTTCATCAACACTTTGAAGGTCCACAGATTACAGAATGCTTCCAGATGTGAATCGAAACTACTACTGGTCTACCAGATAACGATCAAAGCGTAGACCGTTTAAGATATTACTCCCATGGAGGAAAGTGCGCATGGTGACTGTTGTATTCAATCCCGATGCAATTTCTGTGTTTCAACAACACTCTGACAGTCTACAGATTACAGAATGCCTCCAGATGTGCATCAGATACTACTACTGTTCTTCCAGGGAACCATCAAAGCGTATTCTGTTTGAGACATTACTCCCATGGAGGAAAGTGCTAATATTGACTGTTGTATTCAATCCCGATGCAATTTCTGTGTTTCAACATCACACTGATAGTAAGCAGATTACAGAATGCCTCCAGATGTGCATGGGAAACTACTACTGGTCTTCCAGGGAACGATCAAAGCGTAGACTGTTTGAGACTTTACTTCTATGTAGGAAAATGCGCATGGTGACTGTTGAATTCAATCCCAATGCAATTTCTGTGTTTCATCAAAACTCTGATAGTCCACAGATTACAGATTGCCTGCAGATGTGCATCGAAAACTACCACTGGTCTTCCAGTTAACGATCAAAGCAAAGACTGTTTGAGACATTACTCAAATGGAGGAAAGTGCGCATGGTGACTGTTGTATTCAATCCCGATGGAATTTCTGTGTTTCATCAACACTTTGAAGATCCACAGATTACAGAATTCTTCCAGATGTGCATTGGAAACTACTACTGGTCTTACAGGGAACGATCAAACCGTAGACACTTTCAGACATTACACTCGTGGAGGAAACTGCGCATGGTGACTGTTGTATTCAATCACCATGAAATTTCTGTGTTTCATCAACACAGTGATAGTCCACAGATTACAGAATGCCACCAGATGTGCATCGGAAACTACTACTGGTCTTCCAGGGAACGGTCAAAGCGATGATTGTTTGACACATTACTCCCATGGAGGAAAGTGCGAATAATGATTGTTGTACTCAATCCCGATGCAATTTCTGTGTTTCATCAACAGTGTGATAGTCCACAGATTACAGAACGCCTACAGATGTGCATCGGAAACTACTATTGGTCTTCCAGGGAACGATCAAAGCGTAGACTGTTTGAGACACTACTCCCATGGAGGAAAGTGCGCATGGTAAATGTTGTATTCAATCCCGATGCAATTTCTGAGTTTCATCAACACTCTGATAGTCCACAGACTACAGAATGCCCCCAGATGAGCTTCGGATTCATCTACTGGCCTTCCAGGGAACGATCAAACCGTAGACTGTTTGAGACATTACTCCCATCTAGGAAAGTGCGAATGGTGACTGTTGTATTCAATCGCGATATAATTTCTGTGTTTCAACAACA
Source organism: Schistocerca gregaria (assembly GCF_023897955.1). Lineage (NCBI taxonomy): Eukaryota > Metazoa > Arthropoda > Insecta > Orthoptera > Acrididae > Schistocerca > Schistocerca gregaria. The sequence goes on along the minus strand of NC_064926.1, from coordinate 10,485,963 downwards.
CTCTGATAGTCCACAGATTACAGAATGAATCCAGATGTGCATCGGAAACTACTACCGGTCTTCCAGGGAACGATCAAAGAGTAGACTGTTTGAAACATTACTCCCATGGAGGAAAGTGCGCATGGTGACTGTTGTATTCAATCCCCATGCCATTTCTGTGTTTCATCAACACACTGATAGTCCACAGATTACAGAATGCCACCAGATTTGCATCGGAAACTACTACTGGTCTTCCAGGGAACGGTCAAAACGTTGATTGTTTGACACGTTACCCCCATGGAATAAAGTGCGCATGGTGACTGTTGTATTCAAACCCGATGCAATATCTGTGTTTCATCAACTCTCTGATAGTCCACAGATTACACAATGCCTCCAGATGTGCAACGAAAACTATTAATGGTCTTCCAGGGAACGGTCAATGCGTAAACTGTTTCAGACATTACTCCCATGGAGGAAAGTGCGCATGGTGACTGTTGTATTCAATCCCGATGCAATTTCTGTGTTTCATCAACACTCTGATAGTCCACAGATTACAGAATTTCTCCACATGTGCATCGGAAACTACTACTGGTCTAACAAGAATGATCAAAGAGTAGACTGTTTGAAACATTATTCCCATGGGGGAAGGTGCGCATGGTGACTGTTGTATTCAATCCCGATGAAATATCTGTGTTTCATCAACACTTTGGAGGTCCACAGATTACAGAATGCTTCCAGATGTGAATCGAAACTACTACTGGTCTACCAGTTAACGATCAAAGCGTAGACTGTTTAAGATATTACTCCCATGGAGGAAAGTGCGCATGGTGACTGTTGTATTCAATCCCGATGCAATTTCTGTGTTTCAACAACACTCTGACAGTCCACAGATTACAGAATGCCTCCAGATGTGCATCGGAAACTACTACTTTTTTCCAGGGAACGATCAAAGCGTAGACTGTATGAGACATTACTCCCATGGAGGAAAGTGCGCATGGTGACTGTTGTATTCAATCCCGATGCAATTTCTTTGTTTCAACAACACACTGATAGTAAGCAGTTTACAGAATGCCTCCAGATGTGCATGGGAAACTACTACTGGTCTTCCAGGGAACGATCAAAGCGTAGACTGTTTGAGACTTTACTTCTATGTAGGAAAATGCGCATGGTGACTGTTGAATTCAATCCCGATGCAATTTCTGTGTTTCATCAAAACTCTGATAGTCCGCAGATTACAGATTGCCTGCAGATGTGCATCGGAAACTACCACTGGTGTTATAGTTAACGATCAAAGCAAAGACTGTTTGAGACATTACTCCCATGGAGGAAAGTGCGCATGGTGACTGTTGTATTCAATCCCGATGAAATATCTGTGTTTCATCAACACTTTGAAGGTCCACAGATTACAGAATGCTTCCAGATGTGAATCGAAACTACTACTATTCTACCAGATAACGATCAAAGCGTAGACTGTTTAAGATATTACTCCCATGGAGGAAAGTGCGCATGGTGACTGTTGTATTCAATCCCGATGCAATTTCTGTGTTTCAACAACACTCTGACAGTCCACAGATTACAGAATGCCTCCAGATGTGCATCGGAAACTACTACTTTTTTCCAGGGAACGATCAAAGCGTAGACTGTTTGAGACATTACTCCCATGGAGGAAAGTGCGCATGGTGACTGTTGTATTCAATCCCGATGCAATTTCTGTGTTTCAACAACACACTGATAGTAAGCAGATTACCGAATGCCTCCAGATGTGCATGGGAAACTACTACTGGTCTTCCAGGGAACGATCAAAGCGTAGACTGTTTGAGACTTTACTTCTATGTAGGAAAATGCGCATGGTGACAGTTGTATTCAATCCCGATGCAATATCTGTGTTTCATCAACACCCTGATAGTCCACAGATTACAGAATTTCTCCAGATGTGCATAGGAAACTACTACTGGTCTAACAGGGAACGATCAAAGAGTAGACTGTTTGAAACATCACTCCCATGGAGGAAAGTGCGCATGGTGACTGTTGTATTCAATCCCGATGCAATTTCTGTGTTTCAACAACACTCTGACAGTCCACAGATTACAGATTGCCTCCAGATGTGCTTCGGAAACTACTACTGGTTTCCAGGGAACGATCAAAGCGTAGACTGTTTGAGACATTACTCCCATGGAGGAAAGTGCGCATGGTGACTGTTGTATTCAATCCCGATGCAATTTCTGTGTTTCAACAACACACTGATAGTAAGCAGATTACAGAATGCTTCCAGATGTGCATTGGAAATTACTACTGGTCTTCCAGGGAACGGTCAAAGCGTTGATTGTTTGACACATTACTCCCATGGTGGAAAGTGCGCATGGTGGCTGTTGTATTCAATCCCGATGCAATTTCTGTGTTTCAACAACACTCCGACAGTCCACAGATTACAGAATGCCTCCAGATGTGCATCGGAAACTACTACTGGTTTCCAGGGAACGATCAAAGCGTAGACTGTTTGAGACATTACTCCCATGGAGGAAAGTACGCATGGTGACTGTTGTATTCAATCCCGATGCAATATCTGTGTTTCAACAACACACTGATAGTAAGCAGATTACAGAATGCCTCCAGATGTGCATCGGAAACTACTACTGGTCTTCTAGGGAACGATCAAAGCGTAGACTGTTTGAGACTTTACTCCTATGTAGGAAAATGCGCATGGTGACTGTTGTATTCAATCCCGATGCAATTTCTGTGTTTCATCAAAACTCTGATAGTCCAAAGATTACAGATTGCCTGCAGATGTGCATCGGGAACTACTACTGGTCTTCCAGTTAACGATCAAAGCAAAGACTGTTTGAGACGTTACTCAAATGGAGGAAAGTGCGCATGGTGACTGTTGTATTCAATCCCGATGGAATTTCTGTGTTTCATCAACACTTTGAAGATCCACAGGTTACAGAATGCTTCCAGATGTGCATTGGAAACTACCACTGGTCTTAAAGGGAACGATCAAACCGTAGACACTTTCAGACATTACTCCCGTGGAGGAAACTTCGCATGGTGACTGTTGTATTCAATCACCATGAAATTTCTGTGTTTCATCAACACACTGATAGTCCACAGATTACAGAATGCCACCAGATGCGCATCGGAAACTACTACTGGTCTTCCAGGGAACGGTCAAAGCGTTGATTGTTTGACACATTACTCCCATGGAGGAAAGTGCGAATATTGATTGTTGTATTCAATCCCGATGCAATTTCTGTGTTTCATCAACAGTGTGATAGTCCACAGATTACAGAACGCCTACAGATGTGCATCGGAAACTACTATTGGTCTTCCAGGGAACGATCAAAGCGTAGACTGTTTGAGACACTACTCCCATGGAGGAAAGTGCGCGTGGTGACTGTTGTATTCAATCCCGATGCAATTTCTGAGTTTCATCAACACTCTGATAGTCCACAGACTACAGAATGCCCCCAGATGAGCTTCGGATTCATCTACTGGCTTTCCAGGGGACGATCAAACCGTAGACTGTTTGAGACATTACTCCCATGGAGGAAAGTGCGAATGGTGCCCGTTGTATTCAATCGCGATATAATTTCTGTGTTTCAACAACACTCTGATAGTCCACAGATTACAGAATGAATCCAGATGTGCATCGGAAACTACTACCGGTCTTCCAGGGAACGATCAAAGAGTAGACTGTTTGAGACATTACTCACATGGAGGAAAGTGCGCATGGTGACTGTTGTATTCAATCCCGATGCCATTTCTGTGTTTCATCAACACACTGATAGTCCACAGATTACAGAATGCCACCAGATTTGCATCGGAAACTACTACTGGTCTTCCAGGGAACGGTCAAAACGTTGATTGTTTGACACGTAACCCCCATGGAGGAAAGTGCGCATGGTGACTGTTGTATTCTAACCCGATGCAATATCTGTGTTTCATCAACTCTCTGATAGTCCACAGATTACACAATGCCTCCAGATGTGCAACGAAAACTATTACTGGTCTTCCAGGGAACGGTCAATGCGTAAACTGTTTCAGACATTACTCCCATGGAGGAAAGTGCGCATGGTGACTGTTGTATTCAATCCCGATGCAATTTCTGTGTTTCATCAACACTCTGATAGTCCACAGATTACAGAATTTCTCCACATGTGCATCGGAAACTAATACTGGTCTAACAGGGAATGATCAAAGAGTAGACTGTTTGAAACATTACTCCCATGTGGGAAAGTGCGCATGGTGACTGTTGTATTCAATCCCGATGAAATATCTGTGTTTCATCAACACTTTGAAGGTCCACAGATTACAGAATGCTTCCAGATGTGAATCGAAACTTTTACTGGTCTACCAGATAACGATCAAAGCGTAGACTGTTTGAGCCATTACTCACATGGAGGAAAGTGCGCATGGTGACTGTTGTATTTAATCCCGATGCAATTTCTGTGTTTCAACATCACACTGATAGTAAGCAGATTACAGAATGCCTCCAGATGTGCATGGGAAACTACTACTGGTCTTCCAGGGAACGATCAAAGCGTAGACTGTTTGAGACTTTACTTCTATGTAGGAAAATGCGCATGGTGACTGTTGAATTCAATCCCGATGCAATTTCTGTGTTTCATCAAAACTCTGATAGTCCACAGATTACAGATTGCCTGCAGATGTGCATCGGAAACTATAACTGGTCTTCCAGTTAACGATCAAAGCAAAGACTGTTTGAGACATTACTCCCATGGAGGAAAGTGCGCATGGTGACTGTTGTATTCAATCCCGATGTAATTTCTGTGTTTCATCACCACTTTTAGAGTCCACAGATTACAGAATTTCTCGAGATGTGCATAGGAAACTACTACTGGTCTAACAGGGAACGATCAAATAGTAGACTGTTTGAAACATTACTCCCATGGAGGAAAGTGCGCATCGTGACTGTTGTATTCAATCCCGATGCAATATCTGTGTTTCATCAACACTCTGATAGTCCACAGATTACAGAATTTCTCCAGATGTGCATAGGAAACTACTACTGGTCTAACTGGGAACGATCAAAGAGTAGACTGTTTGAAACATCACTCCCATGGAGGAAAGTGCGCATGGTGACTGTTGTATTCAATCCCGATGCAATTTCTGTGTTTCAACAACACTCTGACAGTCCACAGATTACAGATTGCCTCCAGATGTGCTTCGGAAACTACTACTGGTTTCCAGGGAACGATCAAAGCGTAGATTGTTTGAGACATTACTCCCATGGAGGAAAGTGCGCATGGTGACTGTTGTATTCAATCCCGATGCAATTTCTGTGTTTCAACAACACACTGATAGTAAGCAGATTACAGAATGCTTCCAGATGTGCATTGGAAACTACTACTGGTCTTCCAGGGAACGGTCAAAGCGTTGATTGTTTGACACATTACTCCCATGGTGGAAAGTGCGCATGGTGGCTGTTGTATTCAATCCCGATGCAATTTCTGTGTTTCAACAACACTCCGACAGTCCACAGATTACAGAATGCCTCCAGATGTGCATCGGAAACTACTACTGGTTTCCAGGGAACGATCAAAGCGTAGACTGTTTGAGACATTACTCCCATGGAGGAAAGTACGCATGGTGACTGTTGTATTCAATCCCGATGCAATTTCTGTGTTTCAACAACACACTGATAGTAAGCAGATTACAGAATGCCTCCAGATGTGCATCGGAAACTACTACTGGTCTTCCAGGGAACGATCAAAGCGTAGACTGTTTGAGACTTTACTCCTATGTAGGAAAATGCGCATGGTGCCTGTTGTATTCAATCCCGATGCAATTTCTGTGTTTCATCAAAATTCTGATAGTCCAAAGATTACAGATTGCCTGCAGATGTGCATCGGAAACTACTACTGGTCTTCCAGTTAACGATCAAAGCAAAGACTGTTTGAGACATTACTCAAATGGAGGAAAGTGCGCATGGTGACTGTTGTTTTCAATCCCGATGGAATTTCTGTGTTTCATCAACACTTTGAAGATCCACAGGTTACAGAATGCTTCCAGACGTGCATTGGAAACTACTACTGGTCTTACAGGGAACGATCAAACCGTAGACACTTTCAGACATTACTCCCGTGGAGGAAACTGCGCATGGTGACTGTTGTATTCAATCACCATGAAATTTCTGTGTTTCATCAAAACACTGATAGTCCACAGATTACAGAATGCCACCAGATGTGCATCGCAAACTACTACTGGTCTTCCAGGGAACGGTCAAAGCGTTGATTGTTTGACACATTACTCCCATGGAGGAAAGTGCGAATATTGATTGTTGTATTCAATCCCGATGCAATTTCTGTGTTTCATTAACAGTGTGATAGTCCACAGATTACAGAACGCCTACAGATGTGCATCGGAAACTACTATTGGTCTTCCAGGGAACGATCAAAGCGTAGACTGTTTGAGACACTACTCCCATGGAGGAAAGTGCGCATGGTGACTGTTGTATTCAATCCCGATGCAATTTCTGAGTTTCATCAACACTCTGATAGTCCACAGACTACAGAATGCCCCCAGATGAGCTTCGGAATCATCTACTGGCCTTCCAGGGAACGATCAAACCGTAGACTGTTTGAGACATTACTCCCATGGAGGAAAGTGCGAATGGTGACTGTTGTATTCAATCGCGATATAATTTCTGTGTTTCAACAACACTCTGATAGTCCACAGATTACAGAATGAATCCAGATGTGCATCGGAAACTACTACCGGACTTCCAGGGAACGATCAAAGAGTAGACTGTTTGAAACATTACTCCCATGGAGGAAAGTGCGCATGGTGACTGTTGTATTCAATCCCCATGCCATTTCTGTGTTTCATCAACACACTGATAGTCCACAGATTACAGAATGCCACCAGATTTGCATCGGAAACTACAACTGGTCTTCCAGGGAACGGTCAAAACGTTGATTGTTTGACACGTTACCCCCATGGAGGAAAGTGCGCATGGTGACTGTTGTATTCAAACCCGATGCAATATCTGTGTTTCATCAACTCTCTGATAGTCCACAGATTACAGAATGCCTCCAGATGTGCGTCAGATACTACTACTGTTCTTCCAGGGAACGATCAAAGCGTATTCTGTTTGAGACCTTACTCCCATGGAGGAAAGTGCGCATGGTGACTCTTGTATTCATTCCCGATGCAATTTCTGTGTTTCATGAACACTCTGATAGTCCACAGATTACAGAATGCCACCAGATGTGCATCAGAAACTACTACTGGTCTTCCTGGGAACGATCAAAGCGTAGACTGTTTGAGTCATTACTCCCATGGAGGAAAGTGCGCATGGTGACTGTTGTATTAAATCGCGATGCAATTTCTGTGTTTCATCAACACTTTGAAGGTCCACAGATTACAGAATGCCACCAGATGTGCTTCGGAATCCTCAACTGGCCTTCCAGGGAACGATAAACCGTAGACTGTTTGAGACATTACTAACATGGAGGAAAGTGCGAATGGTGACTGTTGTATTCAATCCCGATGTAATTTTTGTGTTTCAACAAAACTCTGTTAGTCCACAGATTACAGAATGCCTCCAGATGTGCATCGGAAACTACTACCGGTCTTCCAGGGAACGATCAAAGCGTAGACTGTTTGAGTCATTACTCCCATGGAGGAAAGTGCGCATGGTTACTTTTGTATTAAATCGCGATGCAATCTCTGTGTTTCAACAACACTCTGATCGTCCACAGAATACACAATGCCTCCAGTTGTGCATCGGAAACTACTACTTTTCTTCCAGGGAACGATCAAGTCGTAGACTGTTTGAGACATTACTCCCATGGAGGAAACTGCGCATGGTGACTGTTGTATTCAATCCCGATGCAATTTCTGTGTTTCATGAACACTCTGATAGTCCACAGATTACAGAATGCCACCAGATGTGCATCGGAAAATATTACTGGTCTTCCAGGGAACGATGAAAGCGTGGACTGTTTGAGACATTACTCCCATGGAGGTAAGTGCGCATGGTGACTGTTGTATTCAATCCCGATGCAATATCTGTGTTTCATGAACACTCTGATAGTCCACAGATTACAGAATGCCTCCAGATGTGCATCGGAAACTACTACTGGTCTTCCTGGGAACGATCAAAGCGTAGACTGTTTGAGACATAACTCCCATGAAGGAAATTGCGGATGGTGACTGTTGTATTCAATCCTGATGCAATTTCTGTGTTTCATCAACACTCTGATAGTCCACAGAATACAGATTGTCACCAGATGTGCATCGGAAACTACTACTGGCCTTCCAGGGAAAGATCAAATCGTAGACTGTTGGTGACATTACTCCCATGGAGGAAAGTGCGCATGGTGACTGTTGTATTCAATCCCCATGCCATCTCTGTGTTTCATCAACACGCTGATAGTCCACAGATTACAGAATGCCACCAGATGTGTGTCGGAAAGTACTACTGGTCTTTCAGGGAACGGTCAAAGCGTAGATTGTTTGACACGTTACCCCCATGGAGGAAAGTGCTTATGGTGACTGTTGTATTCAAACACGATGCAATTTCTGTGTTTCATCAACACTCTGATAGTCTACAGATTACAGAATGCCTCCAGATGTGCATAGGACACTACTACTGTTCTTCCAGGGAACGATCAAAGCGTATTCTGTTTGAGACATGACACCCATGGAGGAAAGTGCGAATATTGACTGTTGTATTCAATACCGATGCAATTTCTGTGTTCCATAAACAGTGTGATAGTCCACAGATTACAGAATGCCTCCAGATATGCATCGGAAACTACTACTGGTCCTCTAGGGAACGATCAAAGCGTAGACTGTTTGAGACATTACTCCCATAGAGGAAAGTGCGAATATTGACTGTTGTATTCAATCCCGATGCAATTTCTGTGTTTCATCAACATTGTGATAGTCCACAGATTACAGAATGCCTCCAGATGTGCATCGGAAACTACTATTGGTCTTCCAGGGAACGATCAAAGCCTAGACTGTTTGAGACATTACTCCCATGGAGGAAAGTGCGCATGGTGACTCCTATATTCATTCCCGATGCAATTTCTGTGTTTCATGAACACTCTGATAGTCCACAGATTACAGAATGCCACCAGATGTGCATCAGAAACTACTACTGGTCTTCCTGGGAACGATCAAAGCGTAGACTGTTTGAGTCATTACTCCCATGGGGGAAAGTGTGCATGGTTACTTTTGTGTTAAATCGCGATGCAATCTCTGTGTTTCAACAACACTCTGATCGTCCACAGATTACAGAATGCCTCCAGATGTGCATCGGAAACTACTACTTTTCTTCCGGGGAACGATCAAGTCGTAGACTGTTTGAGACATTACCCCCATGGAGGAAAGTGCGCATGGTGACTGTTGTATTAAATCGCGATTCAATTTCTGTGTTTCATCAACACTTTGAAGGTCCACAGATTACAGAATGCCTCCAGATGAGCATCGGAAACTACTACCGGTCTTCCAGGGAACGATCAAAGCGTAGACTGTTTGAGTCATTACTCCCATGGAGGAAAGTGCGCATGGTTACTTTTGATTAAATCGCGATGCAATCTCTGTGTTTCAACAACACTCTGATCGTCCACAAAATACACAATGCCTCCAGTTGTGCATCGGAAACTACTACTTTTCTTCCAGGGAACGATCAAGTCGTAGACTGTTTGAGACATTACTCCCATGGAGGAAAGTGCGCATGGTGACTGTTGTATTAAATCGCGATGCCATTTCTGTGTTTCATCAACACTCTGATAATCCAAAGATTACAGAATGCCACCAGATGTGCATCGGAAAATATTACTGGTCTTCCAGGGAACGATGAAAGCGTGGACTGTTTGAGACATTACTCCCATGGAGGTAAGTGCGCATGGTGACTGTTATATTCAATCCCGATGCAATTTCTGTGTTTCATGAACACTCTGATAGTCCACAGATTACAGAATGCCTCCAGATGTGCATCGGAAACTTTTACTGGTCTTCCTGGGAACGATCAAAGCGTAGACTGTTTGAGACATAACTCCCATGGAGGAAATTGCGGATGGTGACTGTTGTATTCAATCCTGATGCAATTTCTGTGTTTCATCAACAGTGTGATAGTCCACATATTACAGAATGCCTCCACATGTGCATCGGAAACTACTACTGGTCTTATAGGGGACGATCAAACCGTAGACTGTTTGGAACATTACTCCCATGGAGGAGAGTGCGCATGGTGACTGTTGTATTCAATCCCGATGCAAATTCTGTGTTTCATCAACACTTTGAAGGTCCACAGATTACAGAATGCCTATAGATGTGCATTGGAAACTACTACTGGTCTTCCAGGGAACGATCAAAGCGTTGACTGTTTCAGACGTCACTCCCATTGAGGAAAGTGCGGTTGGTGACTGTTGTATTCAATCCCGATGCAATTTCTGTGTTTCATCAACACTCTGATAGTCCACAGTTTACAGATTGCCTCCAGTTGTGCATCGGAAAATACTACTGGTCCTCAGGGAACGATCGAAGCATAGACTCTTTAAGACATTACTCACGTGGAGGAAAGTGCGCATGGTGACTGTTGTATTCAATCCCGATGCTATTTCTGTGTTTCATCAACACTCAGTTAGTCCACAGATTACAGATTGTCTCCAGATGTGCATCGGAAACTAGTACTGGTCTTCCTGGGAACGATCAAAACGTAGCCTGATCCAGACATTACTCCCATGGAGTAAAGTGCGGAGGATGACTGTTGTATTCACTCCCGAGGCATTCTCTGTGTTTCATCAACACTTTGAAGGTCCACAGGTTACAGAATGCCTCCAGATGTGCATTGGAAACTACTACTGGTCTTCCAGGGAACGATCAAAGCGTAGACTGATTCAGACATTACTCCCAAGAAGGAAAGTGCGCATGGTGACTGTTGTATTCAATCCCGATGCAATTTCTGTGTTTCATCAAAAGTCTGATAGTCCACAGATTACGGAATGCCACCAGATGTGCATCGGAAAATATTACTGGCCTTCCAGGGAACGATGAAAGCGTGGACTGTTTGAGACATTACTCCCATGGAGGAAAGTGCGCATGGTGACTGTTGTATTAAATCCCGATGCAATTTCTGTGTTTCATGAACACTCTGATAGTCCACAGATTACAGAATGCCTCCAGATGTGCATCGGAAACTACTACTGGTCTTCCTGGGAACGATCAATGTGTAGACTGTTTCAGACATTACTCCCATGGAGGAAAGTGCGGATGGTGACTGTTGTATTCAATCCAGATGCAATCTCTGTGTTTCATCAACACTCTGTTAGTCCACAGATTACAGATTGCCTCCAGATGTGCATCGGAAACTACTACTGGTGTTCAGGGAAGGATCAAAGCATAGACTGTTTAAGACATTACTCCCATGGAGGAAAGTGCGGATGGTGACTGTTGTATTAAATCCAGATGCAGTTTCTGCGTTTCATCATCACTCTGATAGACCACAGATTACAGATTGCCTCCAGATGTGCATCGGAAACTACTACTGGTCTTATAGGGGCGATCAAAGCGTAGACTGTTTGAGACATTACTCCCATGGAGGAGAGTGCGCATGGTGACTGTTGTATTCAATCCCGATGCAAATTCTGTGTTTCATCAATACTTTGAAGGTCCACAGATTACAGAATGCCTATAGATGTGCCTTGGAAACTACTACTGGTCTTCCAGTGAACGATCAATAGCGTTGACTGTTTCAGACGTTACTCCCATGAAGGAAAGTGGGGTTGGTGACTGTTGTATTCAATCCCGATGCAATTTCTGTGTTTCATCAACACTCTGATAGTCCACAGATTACAGAATGCCTCCAGATGTGTATCGGAAACTACTACTGGTCTTCCTGGGAACGATCAAAGCGTAGACTGTTTAAGACATAACTCCCATGGAGGAAATTGCGGATGGTGACTGTTGTATTCAATCGCGATGCAATTTCTGTGTTTCATCAACACTCTGATAGTCCACAGATTACAGATTGTCACCTGATGTGCATCGGATACTACTACTTGCCTTCCAGGGAAAGATCAAATCGTAGACTGTTGGAGACATTACTCCCGTGGAGGAAAGTGCGATTGGTGACTATTGTATTCAATCCCGATGCAATTTCTGTGTTTCATCAACACTCTGATAGTCCACAGATTACAGATTGTCACCAGATGTCCATCGGAAACTACTACTGGTCTTCCAGGGAAAGATCAAAGCATAGACTGTTTGAGACATTACTCCCGTGGAGGAAAGTGCGCATGGTGACTGTTGTATTCAATCCCCATGCCATTTCTGTGTTTCATCAACACACTGATAGTCCACAGATTACAGAATGATACCAGATGTGCATCGGAAACTACTACTGGTCTTCCAGGGAACGGTCAAAGCGTAGACTCTTTGAGACATTACTCCCATGGAGGAAAGTGCGCATGGTGACTGTTGTATTCAATCCCGATGTAATTTGTGTGTTTCATCAATACTCTGATAATCCACCCGTTACAGAATGCCTCCAGATGTGCATCGGAAACTACTGCTGGTGTTCCAGGGAACGGTAAAAGCCAGGACTGTTTCAGACATTACTTCCATGGAGGAAAGTGTGGATGGTGACTGTTGTATTCAATCCTGATGCAATTTCTGTGTTTCATCAACACTTTGAAGGTCCACAGATTACAGAATGCCTATAGATGTGCATCGGAAACTACTACTGGTCTTCCAGGGAACGATCAGAGCGTAGACTGTTTGAGACATTACTCCCATGGAGGAAAGTGCGCATGGTGACTGTTGTATTCAATCCCGATGCAATTTCTGTGTTTCATCAACACTCGGATAGTCCACATATTACAGAATGATACCAGATGTGCATCGGAAACTACTACTGGTCTTCCAGGGAACGATGACATCCTGGACTGTTTCAGACATTACTCCCATGGAGGAAAGTGTGGACGGTGACTGTTGTATTCAATCCTGATGCAATTTCTGTGTTTCATCAACACTCTGATTGTCCACAGATTACAGAATACCAACAGATATGCATCGCAAAGCACTACTGGTCTTCCTGGGAACGATCAAAGCGAAGACTGTTAGAGTCATAACTCCCATGGAAGAAAGTGTGCATGGTGACTGTTGTTTTCAATCCCGATGCAATTTCTGTGTTTCATCAACACTTTGAAGGTCCACAGATTACAGAATGCCTATAGATGTGCATCGGAAACTACAACTGGGCTTCCAGGGAAAGATCAAAGCGTAGACTGTTTCAGGCGTTACTCCCATGGAGGAAAGTGCGGATGGTGACTGTTGTATTCAATCCAGATGCAATTTCTGTGTTTCATCAACACTCTGTTAGTCCACAGATTACAGATTGAATCCAGATGTGCATCGGAAACTACTACTGGTCTTCAGGGAAGGATCAAAGCATAGACTGTTTAAGACATTACTCCCATGGAGGAAAGTGCGGATGGTGACTTGTATTAAATCCAAATGCAGTTTCTGCGTTTCATCATCACTCTGATAGTCCACAGATTACAGATTGCCTCCAGATGTTCATCGGAAACTACTACTGGTCTTATTGGGGACGATCAAAGCGTAGACTGTTTGAGACATTACTCCCATGGAGGAGAGTCCGCATGGTGACTGTTGTATTCAATCCCGAAGCAATTTCTGTGTTCATCAACACTTTGAAGGTCCACAGATTACAAAATACCTATAGATGTGCATCGGGAACTACTACTGGTCTTCAGCTAACGATCAAGGCATAGACTGTTTAAGACAATACTCACGTGGAGGAAAGTGCGCATGGTGACTGTTGTATTCAATCCCGATGTAATTTGTGTGTTTCATCAACACTCTGATAATCCACCCGTTACAGAATGCCTCCAGATGTGCATCGGAAACTACTGCTGGTCTTCCAGGGCACGATGAAAACCTGCACTGTTTCAGACATTACTCCCATGGAGGAAAGTGTGGATGGAGACTGTTGTATTCAATCCTGATGCAATTTCCGTGTTTCATCAACACTTTGAAGGTCCACAGATTACAGAATGTATTCAGATGAGCATCGGAAACTACTACTGGTCTTCCTGGGAACTATCAAAGTGTAGACTGTTTGAGACATTACCCCCATGGAGGAAATTGCGGATGGTGACTGTTGTATTCAATCCCGATGCAATTTCTGTGTTTCATCAACACTCTGATAGTCCACAGATTACAGATTGTCACCAGATGTCCATCGGAAACTACTACTGGTCTTCCAGGGAAAGATCAAAGCATAGACTGTTTGAGACATTACTCCCGTGGAGGAAAGTGCGCATGGTGAGTGTTGTATTCAATCCCGATGTAATTTGTGTGTTTCATCAACACTCTGATAATCCACCCGTTACAGAATGCCTCCAGATGTGCATCGGAAACTACTGCTGGTCTTCCAGGGAACGATGAAAGCCTGCACTGTTTCAGACATTACTCCCATGGAGGAAAGTGTGGATGGAGACTGTTGTATTCAATCCTGATGCAATTTCTGTGTTTCATCAACACTTTGAAGGTCCACAGATTACAGAATGCCTATAGATGTGCATCGGAAACTACTACTGGTCTTCCAGGGAACGATCAGAGCGTAGACTGTTTGAGACATTAATCCCGTAGAGGAAAGTGCGCATGGTGACTGTTGTTTTCAATCCCGATGCAATTTCTGTGTTTCATCAACACTCGGATAGTCCACATATTACAGAATGATACCAGATGTGCATCGGAAACTACTACTGGTCTTCCAGGGAACGATGAAATCCTGGACTGTTTCAGACATTACTCCCATGGAGGAAAGTGTGGACGGTGACTGTTGTATTCTATCCTGATGCAATTTCTGTGTTTCATCAACACTCTGATTGTCCACAGATTACAGAATACCAACATATATGCATCGCAAATCACTACTGGTCTTCCTGGGAACGATCAAAGCGAAGACTGTTAGAGTCATAACTCCCATGGGAGAAAGTGCGCATGGTGACTGTTGTATTCAATCCCGATGCAATTTCTGTGTTTCATCAACACTTTGAAGGTCCACAGATTACAGAATGCCTATAGATGTGCATCGGAAACTACAACTGGGCTTCCAGGGAAAGATCAAAGCGTAGACTGTTTCAGGCGTTACTCCCATGGAGGAAAGTGCGGATGGTGACTGTTGTATTCAATCCAGATGCAATTTTTGTGTTTCATCAACACTCTGTTAGTCCACAGATTACAGATTGAATCCAGATGTGCATCGGAAACTACTACTGGTCTTCAGGGAAGGATCAAAGCATAGACTGTTTAAGACATTACTCCCATGGAGGAAAGTGCGGATGGTGACTGTTGTATTAAATCCAAATGCAGTTTCTGCGTTTCATCATCACTCTGATAGTCCACAGATTACAGATTGCCTCCAGATGTTCATCGGAAACTACTACTGGTCTTATTGGGGACGATCAAAGCGTAGACTGTTTGAGACATTACTCCCATGGAGGAGAGTCCGCATGGTGACTGTTGTATTCAATCCCGAAGTAATTTCTGTGTTCATCAACACTTTGAAGGTCCACAGATTACAAAATACCTATAGATGTGCATCGGGAACTACTACTGGTCTTCAGCTAACGATCAAGGCATAGACTGTTTAAGACAATACTCACGTGGAGGAAAGTGCGCATGGTGACTGTTGTATTCAATCCCGATGTAATTTGTGTGTTTCATCAACACTCTGATAATCCACCCGTTACAGAATGCCTCCAGATGTGCATCGGAAACTACTGCTGGTCTTCCAGGGCACGATGAAAACCTGCACTGTTTCAGACATTACTCCCATGGAGGAAAGTGTGGATGGAGACTGTTGTATTCAATCCTGATGCAATTTCTGTGTTTCATCAACACTTTGAAGGTCCACAGATTACAGAATGTATTCAGATGAGCATCGGAAACTACTACTGGTCTTCCTGGGAACTATCAAAGTGTAGACTGTTTGAGACATTACCCCCATGGAGGAAATTGCGGATGGTGACTGTTGTATTCAATCCCGATGCAATTTCTGTGTTTCATCAACACTCTGATAGTCCACAGATTACAGATTGTCACCAGATGTCCATCGGAAACTACTACTGGTCTTCCAGGGAAAGATCAAAGCATAGACTGTTTGAGACATTACTCCCGTGGAGGAAAGTGCGCATGGTGACTGTTGTATTCAATCCCGATGTAATTTGTGTGTTTCATCAACACTCTGATAATCCACCCGTTACAGAATGCCTCCAGATGTGCATCGGAAACTACTGCTGGTCTTCCAGGGAACGATGAAAGCCTGCACTGTTTCAGACATTACTCCCATGGAGGAAAGTGTGGATGGAGACTGTTGTATTCAATCCTGATGCAATTTCTGTGTTTCATCAACACTTTGAAGGTCCACAGATTACAGAATGCCTATAGATGTGCATCGGAAACTACTACTGGTCTTCCAGGGAACGATCAGAGCGTAGACTGTTTGAGACATTAATCCCGTAGAGGAACGTGCGCATGGTGACTGTTGTTTTCAATCCCGATGCAATTTCTGTGTTTCATCAACACTCGGATAGTCCACATATTACAGAATGATACCAGATGTGCATCGGAAACTACTACTGGTCTTCCAGGGAACGATGAAATCCTGGACTGTTTCAGACATTACTCCCATGGAGGAAAGTGTGGACGGTGACTGTTGTATTCTATCCTGATGCAATTTCTGTGTTTCATCAACACTCTGATTGTCCACAGATTACAGAATACCAACATATATGCATCGCAAATCACTACTGGTCTTCCTGGGAACGATCAAAGCGAAGACTGTTAGAGTCATAACTCCCATGGAAGAAAGTGCGCATGGTGACTGTTGTATTCAATCCCGATGCAATTTCTGTGTTTCATCAACACTTTGAAGGTCCACAGATTACAGAATGCCTATAGATGTGCATCGGAAACTACAACTGGGCTTCCAGGAAAAGATCAAAGCGTGGACTGTTTCAGGCGTTACTCCCATGGAGGAAAGTGCGGATGGTGACTGTTGTATTCAATCCAGATGCAATTTCTGTGTTTCATCAACACTCTGTTAGTCCCCAGATTACGGATTGCCTCCAGATGTGCATCGGAAACTACTACTGGTCTTCAGGGAAGGAACAAAGCATAGACTGTTTAAGACATTACTCCCATGGAGGAAAGTGCGGATGGTGACTGTTGTATTAAATCCAGATGCAGTTTCTGCGTTTCATCATCACTCTGATAGTCCACAGATTACAGATTGCCTCCAGATGTGCATCGGAAACTACTACTGGTCTTATAGCAGACGATCAAAGCGTAGACTGTTTGAGACATTACTCCCATGGAGGAGAGTGCGCATGGTGACTGTTTTATTCAATCCCGATGAAAATTCTGTGTTTCATCAATACTTTGAAGGTCCACAGATTACAGAATGCCTATAGATGTGCTTTGGAAACTACTACTGGTCTTCCAGGGAACGATCAAAGCGTTGACTGTTTCAGACGTTACTCCCATGGAGGAAAGTGCGGTTGGTGACTGTTGTATTCAATCCCGATGCAATTTCTGTGTTTCATCAACACTCTGATAGTCCACAGATGACAGATTGCCTCCAGAAGTGCATGGGAAAATACTACTGGTCTTCAGGGAACGATCAAAGCATAGACTGTTTGAGACATTACTCACGTGGAGGAAAGTGCGCATGGTGACTGTTGTATTCAATCCCGATGCTATTTCTGTGTTTCATCAACACTCAGTTAGTCTACAGATTACAGATTGTCTCCAGATGTGCACCGGAAACTACTACTAGTCTTCCTGGGAACGTTCAAAGCGTAGCCTGTTTAAGACATTACTCATGTGGAGGAAAGTGCGCATGGTGACTGTTGTATTTAGTCCAGATGCAATTTCTGTGATTCATCAACACTCGGATAGTCCACATATTACAGAATGATACCAGATGTGCATCGGAAACTACTACTGGTCTTCCAGGGAACGATGACATCCTGGACTGTTTCAGACATTACTCCCATGGAGGAAAGTGTGGACGGTGACTGTTGTATTCAATCCCGATGTAATTTGTGTGTTTCATCAACACTCTGATAATCCACCCGTCACAGAATGCCTTCAGATGAGCATCGGAAACTACTACTGGTCTTCCTGGGAACTATCAAAGTGTAGACTGTTTGAGACATTACCCCCATGGAGGAAATTGCGGATGGTGACTGTTGTATTCAATCACGATGCAATTTCTGTGTTTCATCAACACTCTGATAGTCCACAGATTACAGATTGTCACCAGATGTCCATCGGAAACTACTACTGGTCTTCCAGGGAAAGATCAAAGCATAGACTGTTTGTAGACATTACTCCCGTGGAGGAGAGTGCGCATGGTGACTGTTGTATTCAATCCCCATGCCATTTCTGTGTTTCATCAACACACTGATAGTCCACAGATTACAGAATGCTACCAGATGTGCATCGGAAACTACTACTGGTCTTCCAAGGAACGGTCAAAGCGTAAACTCTTTGAGACATTACTCCCATGGAGGAAAGTGCGCATGGTGACTGTTGTATTCAATCCCGATGTAATTTGTGTGTTTCATCAACACTCTGTTAATCCACCCGTTACAGAATGCCTCCAGATGTGCATCGGAAACTACTGCTGGTCTTCCAGGGAACGATGAAAGCCTGGACTGTCTCAGACATTACTCCGATGGAGGAAAGTGTGGATGGTGACTGTTGTATTCAATCCTGACGCAATTTCTATATTTCATCAACACTTTGAAGGTCCACAGATTACAGAATGCCTATAGATGTGCATCGGAAACTACTACTGGTCTTCCAGGGAACGATCAGAGCGTAGACTGTTTGAGACATTACTCCCGTAGAGGAAAGTGCGCATGGTGACTGTTGTATTCAATCCCGATGCAATTTCTGTGATTCATCAACACTCGGATAGTCCACATATTACAGAATGATACCAGATGTGCATCGGAAACTACTACTGGTCTTCCAGGGAACGATGAAATCCTGGACTGTTTCAGACATTACTCCCATGGAGGAAAGTGTGGACGGTGACTGTTGTATTCAATCCTGATGCAATTTCTGTGTTTCATCAACACTCTGATTGTCCACAGATTACAGAATACCAACAGATATCCATCGCATAGCACTACTGGTCTTCCTGGGATCGATCAAAGCGAAGACTGTTAGAGTCATAACTCCCATGGAAGAAAGTGCGCATGGTGACTGTTGTATTCAATCCCGATGCAATTTCTGTGTTTCATCAACACTCTGATAGTCCACAGATTACAGAATGCCAATAGATGTGCATCGATAACTACAACTGGGCTTCCAGGGAAAGATCAAAGCGTAGACTGTTTCAGGCGTTACTCCCATGGAGGAAAGTGCGGATGGTGACTGTTGTATTCAATCCAGATGCAATTTCTGTGTTTCATCAACACTCTGTTAGTCCACAGATTACAGATTGCCTCCAGATGTGCATCGGAAACTACTACTGGTCTTCAGGGAAGGATCAAAGCATAGACTGTTTAAGACATTACTCCCATGGAGGAAAGTGCGGATGGTGACTGTTGTATTAAATCCAGATGCAGTTTCTGCGTTTCATCATCACTCTGATAGTCCACATATTACAGATTGCCTCCAGATGTGCATCGGAAACTACTACTGGTCTTATAGGGGACGATCAAAGCGTAGACTGTTTCAGACATTACTCCCATGGAGGAGAGTGCGCATGGTGACTGTTGTATTCAATCCCGATGCAAATTCTGTGTTTCATCAATACTTTGAAGGTCCACAGATTACAGAATGCCTATAGATGTGCATTGGAAACTACTACTGGTCTTCCAGGGAACGATCAAAGCGTTGACTGTTTCAGACGTTACTCCCATGGAGGAAAGTGCGGTTGGTGACTGTTGTATTCAATCCCGATGCAATTTCTGTGTTTCATCAACACTCTGATAGTCCACATATTACAGAATGATACCAGATGTGCGTCGGAAACTACTACTGGTCTTCCAGGGAACGATCAATGCGTAGACTGTTTGAGAAATTACTCCCATGGAGGTAAGTGCGCATGGTGACTGTTGTATTCAATCCCGAAGCAATTTCTGTGTTTCATCAACACTT
Source organism: Schistocerca gregaria (assembly GCF_023897955.1). Lineage (NCBI taxonomy): Eukaryota > Metazoa > Arthropoda > Insecta > Orthoptera > Acrididae > Schistocerca > Schistocerca gregaria. Next base: position 10,465,806 of record NC_064926.1, on the reverse strand, counting down.
TGAAGGTCCACAGATTACAAAATGCTAATAGATGTGCATCGGGAACTACTACTGGTTTTCAGGGAACGATAAAAGCATAGACTGTTTAAGACATTACTCACGTGGAGGAAAGTGCGCATGGTGACTGTTATATTCAATCCAGATTCAATTTCTGTGTTTCAACAACACTCAGTTAGTCCACAGATTACAGATTGTCTCCAGATGTGCTTCTAAAACTACTACCCGTCATCCAGGGAACGATCAAAACGTAGACAGTTTGAGACATTACTCCCCTGAAGGAAAGTGCGCATGGTGACTGTTGTTATGAATCCCCTTGCCATTTCTGTGTTTCATCAACACTCTGATAGTCCACAGATTACAGAATGCCTTCAGATGTGCATCGGAAACTACTACTGGCCTTCCTGGGAACTATCAAAGTGTAGACTGTTCGAGACATTACTCCCATGGAGGAAATTTCGGATGGTGACTGTATTATTCAATCCCGATGCAATTTCTGTGTTTCATCAACATTCTGATAGTCCACAGATTGCAGATTGTCACCAGATGTGCATCGGAAACTACTACTGGTCTTCCAGGGAAAGATCAAAGCGTAGACTGTTTGAGACATTACTCCCGTGGAGGAAAGTGCGCATGGTGACTGTTGTATTCAATCCCCATGCCATTTCTGTGTTTCATCAACACACTGATAGTCCACAGATTACAGAATGCTACCAGATGTGCATCGGAAACTACTACTGGTCTTCCAGGGAACGGTCAAAGCGTAGACTCTTTGAGACATTACTCCCAGGGAGGAAAGTGCGCATGGTGACTGTTGTATTCAATCACGATGTAATTTGTGTGTTTCATCAACACTCTGATAATCCACCCGTTACAGAATGCCCCCAGATGTGCATCGGAAACTACTGCTGGTCTTCCAGGGAACGATGAAAGCCTGGACTGTTTCAGACATTACTCCCATGGAGGAAAGTGTGGATGGTGACTGTTATATTCAATCCAGATGCAATTTCTGTGTTTCATCAACACTTTGTTAGTCTACAGATTACAGATTGCCTCCAGATGTGCATCGGAAACTACTACTGGTCTTCAGGGAAGAATCGAAGCATAGACTGTTTAAGACATTACTCCCATGGAGGGAAGTGCGGATGGTGACTGTTGTATTCAATCCAGATGCAGTTTCTGCGTTTCATCATCACTCTGATAGTCCACAGATTACAGATTGCCTCCAGATGTGCATCGGAAACTACTACTGGTCTTATAGGGGACGATCAAAGCGTAGACTGTTTGAGACATTACTCCCATGGAGGAGAGTGCGCATGGTGACTGTTGTATTCAATCCCGATGGAAATTATGTGTTTCATCAACACTTTGAAGGTCCACAGATTACAGAATGCCTATAGATGTGCATTGGAAACTACTACTGGTCTTCCAGGGAACGATCAAAGCGTTGACTGTTTCAGACGTTACTCCCATGGAGGAAAGTGCGGTTGGTGACTGTTGTATTCAATCCCGATGCAATTTCTGTGTTTCATCAACACTCTGATAGTCCACAGATTACAGATTGCCTCCAGAAGTGCATCGGAAAATACTACTGGTCTTCAGGGAACGATCAAAGCATAGACTGTTTGAGACATTACTCACGTGGAGGAAAGTGCGCATGGTGACCGTTGTATTCAATCCCGATGCTATTTCTGTGTTTCATCAACACTCAGTTAGTCCACAGATTACAGATTGTCTCCAGATGTCCATCGGAAACTACTACTAGTCTTCCTGGGAACGATCAAAGCGTAGACTGTTTCAGACATTACTCCCATGGAGTGAAGTGCGGATGGTGACTGGTGTATTCAATCCCGATTCAATTTCTTTGTTTCATCAACAATCTGATAGTCCACAGATTACAGAATGCCACCAGATGTGCATCGGAAACTACTACTGGTCTTCCACGGAACGATCAAAGCGTAGACAGTTTGAGACATTGCACCCATGGAGGAAAGTGCGTATGGTGACTATTGTATTCAATCCCGATGCAATTTCTGTGTTTCATCAACACTCTGGTAGTCCACAGATTAGAGAATGCCTCCAGATGTGCATCGGAAACTACTACTGGTCTTCCAGGGAACGATCAATGCGTAGACTGTTTGAGAAATTACTCCCATTGAGGTAAGTGCGCATGGTGACTGTTGTATTCAATCCCGAAGCAATTTCTGTGTTTCATCAACACTTTGAAGGTCCACAGATTACAAAATGCCTATAGATGTGCATCGGGAACTACTACTGGTCTTCAGCTAACGATCAAGGCATAGACTGTTTAAGACAATACTCACGTGGATTAAAGTGAGCATGGTGACTGTTGTATTCAATCCCGATGCAAATTCTGTGTTTCATCAACACAATGATAGTCCACAGATTACAGAATGCCTCCAGATGTGCATCAGATACTACTACTGTTCTTCCAGGGAACGATCAAAGCGTATCCTGTTTGAGACATTACTCCCATGGAGGAAAGTGCTAATATTGACTGTTGTATTCAATCCCGATGAAATTTCTGTGTTTCATCAACAGTGTGATAGTCCACAGATTACTGAATGCCTCCAGATCTGCATCGGAAACTACTACTGGTCTTCCAGGGAACGATCAAAACGTAGACTGTTTGAGAAATTACTCATATGGAGGAAAGAGCGCATGGTGACTGTTGTATTCAATCCCGATGCAATTTCTGTGTTTCATCAACACTTTGAAGGTCCACAGATTACAAAATGCCTATAGATGTGCATCGGGAACTACTACTGGTCGTCAGCTAACGATCAAGGCATAGAATGTTAAAGACAATACTCACGTGGAGGAAAGTGAGCATGGTGACTGTTGTATTCAATCCAGATGCAATTTCTGTGTTTCATCAACACTCTGATAGTCCACAGATTACAGATTGCCTCCAGATGTGCATCGGAAACTACTACTTGTCTTCAGGGAACGATCAAAGCATAGACTGTTTAAGACATTACTCACGTGGAGGAAAGTGCGCATGGTGACTGTTGTATTCAATCCAGATGCAATTTCTGTGTTTCATCAACACTCAGTTACTCCACAGATAACAGATTGTCTCCAGATGTGCTTCTACAACTACTACCCGTCTTCCAGGGAACGATCAAAACGTAGACTGTTTGAGACATTACTCCCATGAAGGAAAGTGCGCATGGTGACTGTTGTTATGAATCCCCTTGCCATTTCTGTGTTTCATCAACACTCTGATAGTCCACAGATTACAGAATGCCTTCAGATGTGCATCGGAAACTACTACCGGCCTTCCTGGGTACTATCAAAGTGTAGACTGTTTGAGACATTACTCCCATGGAGGAAATTGTGGATGGTGAATGTTGTATTGAATCCCGATGCAATTTCTGTGTTTCATCAACATTCTGATAGTCCACATATTGCAGATTGTCACCAGAAGTGCATCGGAAACTACTACTGGCCTTCCAGGGAAAAATCAAAGCATAGACTGTTTGAGACATTACTCCCGTGGAGGAAAGTGCGCATGGTGACTGTTGTATTCAATCCCCATGCAATTTCTGTGTTTCATCATCACACAGATAGTCCACAGATTACAGAATGCTACCAGATGTGCATCGGAAACTACTACTGGTCTTCCTGGGAACGGTCAAAGCGTAGACTCTTTGAGACATTACTCCCAAGGAGGAAAGTGCGCATGGTGACTGTTGTATTCAATCCAAACGCCATTTCTGTGTTTCATCAACGCACTGATAGTCCACAGATTACAGAATGCTACCAGATGTGCATCGGAACCTACTGCTGGTCTTCCAGGGAACGATCAAAGCGTAGACTGTTTGAGACATTACTCCCATGGAGGAGAGTGCGCATGGTTACTGTTGTATTCAATTCCGATGCAAATTCTGTGTTTCATCAACACTTTGAAGGTCCACATATTACAGAATGCCTATAGATGTGCATTGGAAACTACTACTGGTCTTCCAGGGAACGATCAAAGCGTTGACTGTTTCAGACGTTACTCCCATGGAGGAATGTGCGGTTGGTGACTGTTGTATTCAATCCCGATGCAATTTCTGTGTTTCATCAACACTCTGATAGTCCACAGATTACAGATTGCCTAAAGAAGTGCATCGGAAAATACTACTGGTCTTCAGGGAACGATCAAAGCATAGACTGTTTGAGACATACTCACGTGGAGGAAAGTGCGCATGGTGACTGTTGTATTCAATCCAGATGCTATTTCTGTGTTTCATCAACACTCAGTTAGTCCACAGATTACAGATTGTCTCCAGATGTGCATCGGAAACTACTACTAGTCTTCCTGGGAACGATCAAAGCGTAGACTGTTTCAGACATTATTCCCATGGAGTAAAGTGCGGATGGTGACTGGTGTATTCAATCCCGATGCAATTTCTGTGTTTCATCAACAATCTGATAGTCCACAGATTACAGAATGCCACCAGATGTGCATCGGAAACTACTACTGGTCTTCCACGGAACGATCAAAGCGTAGACTGTTTGAGACATTACTCCCATGGAGGAAAGTGCGTTTGGTGACTATTGTATTCAATCCCGCTGCAATTTCTGTGTTTCATTAACACTCTGGTAGTCCACAGATTACAGAATGCCTCCAGATGTGCATCGGAAACTACTACTGGTCTTCCAGGGAACGATCAATGCGTAGACTGTTTGAGAAATTACTCCCATGGAGGTAAGTGCGCATGGTGACTGTTGTATTAATCCCGAAGCAATTTCTGGGTTTCATCAACACTTTGAAGGTCCACAGATTACAAAATACCTATACATGTGCATCGGTAACTACTACTGGTCTTCAGCTAACGATCACGGCATAGACTGTTTAAGACAATACTCACATGGAGGAAAGTGAGCATGGTGACTGTTGTATTCAATCCAGATGCAATTTCTGTGTTTCATCAACACTCTGATAGTCCACAGATTACAGATTGCCTTTAGATGTGCTTCGGAAACTACTACTTGTCTTCAGGGAAAGATCAAAGCATAGACTGTTTAAGACATTACTCACGTGGAGGAAAGTGCGCATGGTGACAGTTGTATTTAATCCAGATGCAATTTCTGTGTTTCATCAACACTCAGTTAGTCCACAGATTACAGATTGTCTCCAGATGTGCTTCTAAAACTACTACCCGTCTTCCAGGGAACGATCAAAGCGTAGACTGTATGAGACATTACTCCCCTGAAGGAAAGTGCGCATGGTGACTGTTGTTATGAATCCCCTTGCCATTTCTGTGTTTCATCAATACTCTGATAGTCCACAGATTACAGAATGCCTTCAGATGTGCATCGGAAACTACTACTGGTCTTCCTGGGAACTATCAAAGTGTAGACTGTTTGAGACATTACTCCCATGGAGGAAATTGCGGATGGTGTCTGTTGTATTCAATCCCGATGCAATTTCTGTGTTTCATCAGCACTCTGCTAGTCCACAGATTACAGACTGTCACCAGATGTGCATCGGAAACTACTACTGGTCTTCCAGGGAAAGATCAAAGCATAGACTGTTTGAGACATTACTCCCGTGGAGGAATGTGCGCATGGTGACTGTTGTATTCAATCCTTATGCCATTTCTGTGTTTCATCAACACACTGATAGTCCACAGATTACAGAATGCTACCAGATGTGCATCGGAAACTACTACTGGTCTTCCAGGGAACGGTCAAAGCGTTGATTGTTTGACACGTTACCCCATTGGAGGAAAATGCGCATGGTGACTGTTGTATTCAAACCCGATGCCATTTCCGTGTTTCATCAACTCTCTGATAGTCCACAGATTACACAATGCCTCCAGATGTGCATCGAAAACTACTACTGGTCTTCCAGGGAATGGTCAATGCGTAGACTGTTTCTGACATTACTCCCATGGAGGAAAGTGCGCATGGTGACTGTTGTATTCAATCCCGATGCAAATTCTGTGTTTCATCAGCACATCGATAGTCCACAGATTACAGAATGCCTCCAGATGTGCATCAGATACTACTACTGTTCTTCCAGGGAACGATCAAAGCGTATCCTGTTTGAGACATTACTCCCATGGAGGAAAGTGCTAATATTGACTGTTGTATTCAATCCCGATGCAATTTCTGTGTTTCATCAACAGTGTGATAGTCCACAGATTACAGAATGCCTCCAGATGTGCATCGGTAACTACTACTGGTCTTCCAGGGAACGATCAATGCGTAGACTGTTTGAGAAATTACTCCCATGGAGGTAAGTGCGCATGGTGACTGTTGTATTCAATCCCGAAGCAATTTCTGTGTTTCATCAACACTTTGAAGGTCCACAGATTACAAAATGCCTATAGATGTGCATCGGGAACTACTACTGGTCTTCAGCTAACGATCAAGGCATAGACTGTTTAAGACAATACTCACGTGGAGGAAAGTGAGCATGGTGACTGTTGTATTCAATCCAGATGCAATTTCTGTGTTTCATCAACACTCTGATAGTCCACAGATTACAGATTGCCTCCAGATGTGCTTCGGAAATTACTACTTGTCTTCAGGGAACGATCAAAGCATAGACTGTTTAAGACATTACTCACGTGGAGGTAAGTGCGCATGGTGACTGTTGTATTCAATCCAGATGCAATTTCTGTGTTTCATCAACACTCAGTTAGTCCACAGATTACAGATTGTCTCCAGATGTGCTTCTAAAACTACTACCCGTCTTCCAGGGAACGATCAAAACGTAGACTGTTTGAGACATTACTCCCCTGAAGGAAAGTGCGCATGGTGACTGTTGTTATGAATCCCCTTGCCATTTCTGTGTTTCATCAACACTCTGATAGTCCACAGATTACAGAATGCCTTCAGATATGCATCGGAAACTACTACTGGTCTTCCTGGGAACTATCAAAGTGTAGACTGTTTGAGACATTACTCCCATGGGGGAAATTGTGGATGGTGTCTGTTGTATTCAATCCCGATGCAATTTCTGTGTTTCATCAGCACTCTGATAGTCCACAGATTACAGATTGTCACCAGATGTGCATCGGAAACTACTACTGTTCTTCCAGGGAACGATCAAAGCGTATCCTGTTTGAGACAATACTCCCATGGAGGAAAGTGCTAATATTAACTGTTGTATTCAATCCCGATGCAATTACTGTGTTTCATCAACACACTGATATTCCACAGATTACAGAATGCCACCAGATGTGCATCGGTAACTACTACTGGTCTTCCAGGGAACGATCAAAGCGTAGACTGTTTGAGACATTACTCATATGGAGGAAAGAGCGCATGGTGACTGTTGTATTCAATCCCGATGCAATTTCTGTGTTTCATCACCACTTTGAGAGTTCACAGATTACAGAATTTCTCCAGATGTGCTTAGGAAACTACTACTGGTCTAACAGGGAACGGTCAAAGAGTAGACTGTTTGAAACATTACTCCCAGGGACTAAAGTGCGCATGGTGACTGTTGTATTCAATCCCGATGCAATTTCTGTGTTTCATCAACACTCTGATAGTCCACAGATTACAGAATTTCTCCAGATGTGCATAGGAAACTACTACTGGTCTAACAGGGAACGATCAAAGAGTAGACTGTTTGAAACATCACTCCCATGGAGGAAAGTGCGCATGGTGACTGTTGTATTCAATCCCGATGCAATTTCTGTGTTTCAACAACACTCTGACAGTCCACAGATTACAGAATGCCTCCAGATGTGCTTCGGTAACTACTACTGGTTTCCAGGGAACGATCAAAGCGTAGACTGTTTGAGACATTACTCCCATGGAGGAAAGTGCGCATGGTGACTGTTGTATTCAATCCCTATGCAATTTCTGTGTTTCAACAACACACTGATAGTAAGCAGATTACACAATGCTTCCAGATGTGCATTGGAAACTACTACTGGTCTTCCAGGGAACGGTAAAAGCGTTGATGGTTTGACAAATTACTCCCATGGTGGAAAGTGCGCATGGTGGCAGTTGTATTCAATCCCGATGCAATTTCTGTGTTTCATCAACACTCTGATAGTCCACAGATTACAGAATTTCTCCAGATGTGCATAGGAAACTACTACTGGTCTAACAGGCAACGATCAAAGAGTAGACTGTTTGAAACATTACTCCCATGGAGGAAAGTGCGCATGGTGACAGTTGTATTCAATCCCGATGCAATTTCTGTGTTTCAACAACACTCTGACAGTCCACAGATTACAGAATGCCTCCAGATATGCATCGGAAACTACTACTGGTTTCCAGGGAACGATCAAAGCGTAGACTGTTTGAGACATTACTCCCATGGAGGAAAGTGGGCATGGTGACTGTTGTATTCAATCCCGATGCAATTTCTGTGTTTCAACAACACACCGATAGTAAGCAGATTACAGAATGCCTCCAGATGTGCATCGGAACCTACTACTGGTCTTCCAGGGAACGATCAAAGCGTAGACTGTTTGAGACTTTACTCCTATGTAGGAAAATGCGCATGGTGACTGTTGTATTCAATCCCGATGCAATTTCTGTGTTTCATCAAAACTCTGATAGTCCAAAGTTTACAGATTGCGTGCAGATGTGCATCGGAAACTACTACTGGTCTTCTAGTTAACGATCAAAGCAAAGACTGTTTGAGACATTACTCCCATGGAGGAAAGTGCGCATGGTGACTGTTGTATTCAATCCCGATGCAATTTCTGTGTTTCATCAACACTTTGAAGATCCACAGGTTACAGAATGCTTCCAGATGTGCATTGGAAACTACTACTGGTCTTCCAGGGAACGATCAAAGCGTAGACTCTTTGAGACATTACTCCCATGGAGGAAAGTACGAATATTGACTGTTGTATTCAATCCCGATGCAAATTCTGTGTTTCATCAACACTCTGATAGTCCACAGATTATAGAATGCCTCCAGATGTGCATCCGATACTACTACTGTTCTTCCAGGGAACGATCAAAGCGGATTCTTTTTGAGACATTACTCCCATGGAGGAAAGTGCGAATATTGACTGTTGTATTCAATCCCGATGCAATTTCTGTGTTTCATCAACAATGTGATAGTCCACAGATTACAGAACGCCTACAGATGTGCATCGGAAACTACTATTGGTCTTCCAGGGAACGATCAAAGCGTAGACTGTTTGAGACACTACTCCCATGGAGGAAAGTGCGCATGGTGACTGTTGTATTCAATCCCGATGCAATTTCTGTGTTTCATCAACACTCTGATAGTCCACAGACTACAGAATGCCCCCAGATGTGCTTCGGAATCATCTACTGGCCTTCCAGGGAACGATCAAACCGTAGACTGTTTGAGACATTACTCCCATGGAGGAAAGTGCGAATGGTGACTGTTGTGTTCAATCCCGATATAATTTCTGTGTTTCAACAACACTCTGATAGTCCACAGTTTACAGAATGAATCCAGATGTGCATCGGAAACTACTACCGGTCTTCCAGGGAACGATCAAAGAGTAGACTGTTTGAAACATTACTCACATGGAGGAAAGTGCGCATGGTGACTGTTGTATTCAATCACGATGCAATTTCTGTGTTTCAACAACACACTGATAGTCCACAGATTACAGAATGCCACCAGATTTGCATCGGAAACTACTACTGGTCTTCCAGAGAACGGTCAAAACGTTGATTGTTTGACACGTTACCCCCATGGAGGAAAGTGCGCTTGGTGACTGTTGTATTCAAACCCGATGCAATATCTGTGTTTCATCAACTCTCTGATAGTCCACAGATGACCTAATGCCTCCAGATGTGCATCGAAAACTACTACTGGTCTTCGAGGGAACGGTCAATGCGTAAACTGTTTCAGAAATTACTCCCATGGAGGAAAGTGCGAATATTGACTGTTGTATTCAATCACGATGCAAATTCTGTGTTTCATCAACACTCTGATAGTCCACAGATTACAGAATGCCTCCAGATGTGCATCAGATACTACTACTGTTCTTCCAGGGAACGATCAAAGCGTATTCTGTTTGAGACATTACTCCCATGGAGGAAAGTGCGAATATTGACTGTTGTATTCAATCCCGAAGCAATTTCTTGGTTTCATCAACAGTGTGATAGTCCACAGATTACAGAATGCCTCCAGATGTGCATCGGAAACTACTACTGGTCTTCCAGGGAACGACCAAAGCGTAGACTGTTTGAGACATTACTCCCATGGAGGAAAGTGCGCATGGTGACTGTTGTATTCAATCCCGATGCAAATTCTGTGTTTCATCAACACTCTGATAGACCACAGATTACAGAATGGCTCCAAATGTGCACCGGAAACTACTACTGTTCTTCCAGGGAACGATCAAAGCGTATTCTGTTTGAGACATTACTCCCATGGAGGAAAGTGCGAATATTGACTGTTGTATTCAATACCGATGTAATTTCTGTGTTTCATAAACAGTGTGATAGTCCACAGATTACAGAATGCCTCCAGATATGCATCGGAAACTACTACAGGTCTTCCTGGGAACGATCAAGGCGTAGACTGTTTGAGTCATTACTCCAATGGGGGGAAGTGTGCATGGTTACTTTTGTGTTAAATCGCGATGCAATCTCTGTGTTTCAACAACACTCTGATCGGCCACAGATTACAGAATGCCTCCAGATGTGCATCGGAAACTACTACTTTTCCTCCAGGGAACGATCAAAGCGTATTCTGTTTGAGACATTACTCCCATGGAGGAAAGTGCTAATATTGACTGTTGTATTCAATCCCGATGTAATTTCTGTGTCTCATCAACAGTGTGACAGTCCACAGATTACAGAATGCCTCCAGATGTGCATCGGAAACTACTACTGGTCTTCCAGGGAACGATCAAAGCGTAGACTGTATGAGACATTAATCCCATGGAGGTTAGTGCGAATATTGACTGTTTCATTCAATACCGCTGCAATTTCTGTGTTTCATCAACATTGTGATAGTCCACTGATTACAGAATGCCTCCAGATGTGCATCAGATACTACTACTGTTCTTCCGGGGAACGATCAAAGCGTATTCTGTTTGAGACATTACTCCCATGGAGGAAAGTGCGAATATTGACTGTTGTATTGAATCCCGATGTAATTTCTGTGTTTCTTCAACAGTGTGATAGTCCACAGATTACAGAATGCCTCCAGATGTGCATCGGAAACTACGACTGGTCTTCTAGTTAACGATCAAAGCAAAGACTGTTTGAGACATTAGTCCCATGGAGGAAAGTACGCATGGTGACTGTTGTATTCAATCCCGATGCAATTTCTGTGTTTCATCAACACTTTGAAGATCCACAGATTACAGAATGCCTCCAGATATGCATCGGAAACTACTATTCCAGGGAACGATCAAAGCGTAGACTGTTTAAGACATTACTCCCATGGAGGAAAGTGCGCATGGTGACTGTTGTATTCAATCCCGATGCAAATTTTGTGTTTCATCAACACTCTGATAGTCCACAGATTACAAAATGCCTCCAGATGTGCATCGGAAACTACTAATGGTCTTCCAGGGAACGATCAAAGCGTAGACTGTTTGAGACATTACTCCCATGGAGGTTACTGCGACTATTGACTGTTTTATTCAATGCCGCTGCAATTTCTGTGTTTCATCAACATTGTGATAGTCCACAGATTACAGAATGCCTCCAGATGTGCATCGGAAACTACTACTGGTCTTCCGGGGAACGATCAAAGAGTAGACTGTTTGAGACATTACTCCCATGGAGGAAAGTTCGAATATTGACTGTTGTATTCAATCCCGATGCAATTTCTGTGTTTCATCAACAGTGTGACAGTCCACAGATTACAGAATGCCTCCAGATGTGCATCGTAAACTACTACTGGTCTTCCAGGGAACGATCAAAGCGTAGACTGTTTGAGACATTACTCCCATGGAGGAATGTGCGCATGGTGAGTGTTGTAGTCAATCCCGATGCAATTTCTGTGTTTCATCAACACTCTGATAGTCCACAGATTACAGAATGCCTACACATGTGCATCGGAAAGTACTACTGGTCTTCCTGGGAACGATCAAGGCGTAGACTGTTTGAGTCATTACTCCCATGGAGGAAAGTGCGCATGGTTACTTTTGTATTAAATCGCGATGCAATCTCTGTGATTCAACAACACTCTGATCGTCCACAGATTACAGAATGCCTCCAGATGTGCATCGGAAACTACTACTTTTCTTCCAGGGAACGATCAAGTCGTAGACTGTTTGAGACATTACTCCCATGGAGGAAAGTGCGCATGGTGACTGTTGTATTAAATCGCGATGCAATTTCTGTGTTTCATCAACACTTTGAAGGTCCACAGATTACAGAATGCCTCCAGATGTGCTTCGGAATCATCTACTGGCCTTCCAGGGAACGATCAAACCGTAGACTGTTTCAGACATTACTCCCATGGAGGAAAGTGCGAATGGTTACTGTTGTATTCCATCGCGATGTAATTTTTGTGTTTCAACAAAACTCTGATAGTCCACAGATTACAGAATGCCGCCAGATGTGCATCGGAGACTACTACCGGTCTTCCAGGGAACGATCAAAGAGTAGACTGTTTGAAACATTACTCCCATGGAGGAAAGTGCGCATGGTGACTGTTGTATTCAATCCCCATGCCATTTCTGTGTTTCATCAACACACAGATAGTATACAAATTACAAATTGCCACCAGATGTGCATCGGAAACTACTATTGGTCTTCCAAGGAACGATCAAAGCGTAGACCGTTTGAGACATTACTCCCATGCAGGAAAGTGCGCATGGTGACTGTTGTATTCAATACCGATGTAATTTCTGTGTTTCATCAACATTTTGATAGTCCACACATTACAGGATGCCCCCAGATGTGCATTGGAAACTACTACTGGTCTTCCAGGGAACGATCACAACGTAGAGTTTTTGAGACATTACTCCCATGGAGCAAAGTTCGCATGGTGACTGTTGTATTCATTCCCGATGCAATTTCTGTGTATCATGAACACTCTGATAGTCCACAGATTACAGAATGCCACCAGATGTGCATCGGAAACTACTACTGGTCTTCCTGGGAACGATCAAAGCCTACACTGTTTGAGTCATTACTCCCATGGAGGAAAGTGCGCATGGTTACTTTTGTATTAAATCGCGATGCAATCTCTGTGTTTCAACAACACTCTGATCATCCACAGATTACAGAATGCCTCCAGATGTGAATCGGAAACTACTACATTTCTTCCAGGGAACGATCAAGTCGTAGACTGTTTGGGACATTACTCCCATGGAGGAAAATGCGCATGGTGACTGTTGTATTAAATCGCGATGCAATTTCTTTGTTTCATCAACACTTAGGGGGTCCACAGATTAGAGAACGCCTCCAGATGTGCTTCGGAATCATCTACTGGCCTTTCAGGGAACGATCAAACCGTAGACTGTTTCAGACATTACTCCCATGGAGGAAAGTGCGCAAGGTGCCTGTTGAATTCAATCCCGATGCAAATTCTGTGTTTCATCAACACTCTGATAGACCACAGATTACACAATGCCTCCAGATGTGCATCAGATACTACTACTGTTCTTCCAGATAGCGATCAAAGCGTATTCTGTTTGAGACATTACTCCCATGGAGGAAAGTGCGAATATTGACTGTTGTATTCAATACCGATGCAATTTCTGTGTTTCATCAACAGTGTGATAGTCCACAGATTACAGAATGCCTCCAGATATGCATCGGAAACTACTACTGGTCTTCCAGGGAACGATCAAAGCGTAGACTGTTTGAGACATTACTCCCATGGAGGAAAGTGCGAATATTGACTGTTGTATTCAATCCCGATGCAATTTCTGTGTTTCATCAACATCGTGATAGTCCACAGATTACAGAATGCCTCCAGATGTGCATCGGAAACTACTATTGGTCTTCCAGGGAACGATCAAAGCGTAGACTGTTGTGACATTACTCCCATGGAGGAAAGTGCGCATGGTGACTCTTGTATTCATTCCCGATGCAATTTCTGTGTTTCATGAACACTCTGATAGTCCACAGATTACAGAATGCCACGGATGTGCATCAGAAACTACTATTGGTCTTCCTGGGATCGATCAAAGCGTAGACTGTTTTAGTCGTTACTCCCATGAGGGAAAGTGTGCATGGTTACTTTTGTGTTAAATCGCGATGCAATCTCTGTGTTTAACAACACTTTGATCGTCCACAGATTACACAATGCCTCCAGATGTGCATCGGAAACTACTACAATTCTTCCAGGGAACGATCAAGTCGTAGACTGTTTGAGACATTACTCCCATGGAAGAAAGTGCGCATGGTGACTGTTGTATTGAATCGCGATGCAATTTCTGTGTTTCATCAACACTTTGAAGGTCCACAGATTACAGAATGCCTCCAGATGTGCTTCGGAATCATCTACTGGCCTTCCAGGGAACGATCAAACCGTAGACTGTTTGAGACATTACTCCCATGGAGGAAAGTGCGAATGGTGACTGTTGTATTCAATCCCGATGTAATTTTTGTGTTTCAACAAAACTCTGATAGTCCACAGATTACAGAATGCCTCCAGATGTGCATCGGAAACTACTACCGGTCTTCCAGGGAACGATCAAAGAGTAGACTGTTTGAAACATTACTCCCATGGAGGGAAGTGCGCATGGTGACTGTTGTATTCAATCCCGATGTAATTTTTGTGTTTCAACAAAACTCTGATAGTCCACACATTACAGGATGCCCACAGATGTGCATCGGAAACTACTACTGGCCTTCCAGGGAACGATCACAACGTAGAGTTTTTGAGACATTACTCCCATGGAGGAAAGTTCGCATGGTGACTGTTGTATTCATTCCCGATGCAATTTCTGTGTATCATGAACACTCCGATAGTCCACAGATTACAGAATGCCACCAGATGTGCATCGGAAACTACTACTGGTCTTCCTGGGAACGATCAAAGCGTAGACTGTTTGAGTCATACTCCCATGGAGGAAAGTGCGCATGGTTACTTTTGTAGTAAATTGCGATGCAATCTCTGTGTTTCAACAACACTCTGATCGTCCACAGATTACAGAGTGCCTCCAGATGTGCATCGGAAACTACTACTTTTCTTCCAGGGAACGATCAAGTCGTAGACTGTTTGAGACATTACTCCCTTGAAGGAAAGTGCGCATGGTGACTGTTGTATTAAATCACGATGCAATTTCTTTGTTTCATCAACACTTAGGAGGTCCACAGATTACAGAATGCCTCCAGTTGTGCTTCGGAATCATCTACTGTCCTTCCAGAGAACGATCAAACCGTAGACTGTTTCAGACATTACTCCCATGGAGGAAAGTGCGCATGGTGACTGTTGAATTCAATCCCGATGCAAATTCTGTGTTTCATCAACACTCTGATAGACCACAGATTACAGAATGCCTCCAGATGTGCATCAGATACTACTACTGTTCTTCCAGGGAACGATCAAAGCGTATTCTGTTTGAGACATTACTCCCATGGAGGAAAGTGCGAATATTGACTGTTGTATTCAATACCGATGCAATTTTTCTGTTTCATCAACAGTGTGATAGTCCACAGATTACAGAATGCCTCCAGATATGCATCGGAAACTACTACTGGTCTTCCAGGGAACGATCAAAGCGTAGACTGTTTTTAGACATTACTCCCATGGAGGAAAGTGCGAATATTGACTGTTGTATTCAATCCCGATGCAATTTCTGTGTTTCATCAACATCGTGATAGTCCACAGATTACAGAATGCCTCCAGATGTGCATCGGAAACTACTATTGGTCTTCCAGGGAACGATCAAAGCGTAGACTGTTTGAGACATTACTCCCATGGAGGAAAGTGCGCATGGTGACTCTTGTATTCATTCCCGATGCAATTTCTGTGTTTCATGAACACTCTGATAGTCCACAGATTACAGAATGCCACAGATGTGCATCAGAAACTACTACTGGTCTTCCTGGGATCGATCAAAGCGTAGACTGTTTGAGTCGTTACTCCCATGGGGGAAAGTGTGCATGGTTACTTTTGTGTTAAATCGCGATGCAATCTCTGTGTTTAACAACACTTTGATCGTCCACAGATTACACAATGCCTCCAGATGTGCATCGGAAACTACTACAATTCTTCCAGGGTACGATCAAGTCGTAGACTGTTTGAGACATTACTCCCATGGAAGAAAGTGCGCATGGTGACTGTTGTATTGAATCGCGATGCAATTTCTGTGTTTCATCAACACTTTGAAGGTCCACAGATTACAGAATGCCTCCAGATGTGCTTCGGAATCATCTACTGGCCTTCCAGGGAACGATCAAACCGTAGACTGTTTGAGACATTACTCCCATGGAGGAAAGTGCGAATGGTGACTGTTGTATTCAATCCCGATGTAATTTTTGTGTTTCAACAAAACTCTGATAGTCCACAGATTACAGAATGCCTCCAGATGTGCATCGGAAACTACTACCGGTCTTCCAGGGAACGATCAAAGAGTAGACTGTTTGAAACATTACTCCCATGGAGGAAAGTGCGCATGGTGACTGTTGTATTCAATCCCGATGTAATTTTTGTGTTTCAACATAACTCTGATAGTCCACACATTACAGGATGCCCACAGATGTGCATCGGAAACTACTACTGGCCTTCCAGGGAACGATCACAACGTAGAGTTTTTGAGACATTACTCCCATGGAGGAAAGTTCGCATGGTGACTGTTGTATTCATTCCCGATGCAATTTCTGTGTATCATGAACACTCCGATAGTCCACAGATTACAGAATGCCACCAGATGTGCATCGGAAACTACTACTTGTCTTCCTGGGAACGATCAAAGAGTAGACTGTTTGAGTCATTACTCCCATGGAGGAAAGTGCGCATGGTTACTTTTGTAGTAAATTGCGATGCAATCTCTGTGTTTCAACAACACTCTGATCGTCCACAGATTACAGAGTGCCTCCAGATGTGCATCGGAAACTACTACTTTTCTTCCAGGGAACGATCAAGTCGTAGACTGTTTGAGACATTACTCCCTTGAAGGAAAGTGCGCATGGTGACTGTTGTATTAAATCACGATGCAATTTCTTTGTTTCATCAACACTTTGGAAGTCCACAGATTACAGAATGCCTCCAGATGTGCTTCGGAATCATCTACTGTCCTTCCAGAGAACGATCAAACCGTAGACTGTTTCAGACATTACTCCCATGGAGGAAAGTGCGCATTGTGACTGTTGAATTCAATCCCGATGCAAATTCTGTGTTTCATCAACACTCTGATAGACCACAGATTACAGAATGCCTCCAGGTGTGCATCAGATACTACAACTGTTCTTCCAGATAGCGATCAAAGCGTATTCTTTTTGAGACATTACTCCCATGGAGGAAAGTGCGAATATTGACTGTTGTATTCAATACCGATGCAATTTCTGTGTTTCATCAACAGTGTGATACTCCACAGATTACAGAATGCCTCCAGATATGCATCGGAAACTACTACTGGTCTTCCAGGGAACGATCAAAGCGTAGACTGTTTGAGACATTACTCCCATGGAGGAAAGTGCGAATATTGACTGTTGTATTCAATCCCGATGCAATTTCTGTGTTTCATCAACATCGTGATAGTCCACAGATTACAGAATGCCTCCAGATGTGCATCGGAAACTACTATTGGCCTTCCAGGGAACGATCAAAGCGTAGACTGTTTGAGACATTACTCCCATGGAGGAAAGTGCGCATGGTGACTCTTGTATTCATTCCCGATGCAATTTATGTGTTTCATGAACAGTCTGATAGTCCACAGATTACAGAATGCCACAGATGTGCATCAGAAACTACTACTGGTCTTCCTGGGATCGATCAAAGCGTAGACTGTTTGAGTCGTTACTCCCATGGGGGAAAGTGTGCATGGTTACTTTTGTGTTAAATCGCGATGCAATCTCTGAGTTTCAACAACACTTTGATCGTCCACAGATTACACAATGCCTCCAGATGTGCATCGGAAACTACTACTTTTCTTCCAGGGAACGATCAAGTCGTAGACTGTTTGAGACATTACTCCCATGGAAGAAAGTGCGCATGGTGACTGTTGTATTAAATCGCGATGCAATTTCTGTGTTTCATCAACACTTTGAAGGTCCACAGATCACAGAATGCCTCCAGATGTGCTTCGGAATCATCTACTGGCCTTCCAGGGAACGATCAAACCGTAGACTGTTTGAGTCATTACTCCCATGGAGGAAAGTGCGAATATTGTCTGTTGTATTCAATCCCGATGCAATTTCTGTGTTTCATCAACATCGTGATAGTCCACAGATTACAGAATGCCTCCAGATGTGCATCGGAAACTACTATTGGTCTTCCAGGGAACGATCAAAGCGTAGACTGTTTGAGACATTACTCCCATGGAGGAAAGTTCGCATGGTGACTGTTGTATTCATTCCCGATGCAATTTCTGTGTATCATGAACACTCCGATAGTCCACAGATTACAGAATGCCACCAGATGTGCATCGGAAACTACTACTGGTCTTCCTGGGAACGATCAAAGCGTAGACTGTTCGAGTCATTACTCCCATGGAGGAAAGTGCGCATGGTTACTTTTGTATTAAATTGCAATGCAATCTCTGTGTTTCAACAACACTCTGATCGTCCACAGATTACAGAATGCCTCCAGATGTGCATCGGAAACTTCTACTTTTCTTCCAGGGAACGATCAAGTCGTAGACTGTTTGAGACGTTACTCCCTTGAAGGAAAGTGCGCATGGTGACTGTTGTATTAAATCACGATGCAATTTCTTTGTTTCATCAACACTTTGGAGGTCCACAGATTACAGAATGCCTCCAGATGTGCTTCGGATACATCTACTGTCCTTCCAGGGAACGATCAAACCGTAGAGTGTTTCAGACATTACTCCCATGGAGGAAAGTGCGCATGGTGACTGTTGAATTCAATCCCGATGCAAATTCTGTGTTTCATCAACACTCTGATAGACCACAGATTACAGAATGCCTCCAGATGTGCATCAGATACTACTACTGTTCTTCCAGGGAACGATCAAAGCGTATTCTGTTTGAGACATTACTCCCATGGAGGAAAGTGCGAATATTGACTGTTGTATTCAATACCGATGCAATTTTTCTGTTTCATCAACAGTGTGATAGTCCACAGATTACAGAATGCCTCCAGATATGCATCGGAAACTACTACTGGTCTTCCAGGGAACGATCAAAGCGTAGACTGTTTTTAGACATTACTCCCATGGAGGAAAGTGCGAATATTGACTGTTGTATTCAATCCCGATGCAATTTCTGTGTTTCATCAACATTGTGATAGTCCACAGATTACAGAATGCCTCTAGATGTGCATCGGAAACTACTATTGGTCTTCCAGGGAACGATCAAAGCGTAGACTGTTTGGGACATTACTCCCATGGAGGAAAGTGCGCATGGTGACTCTTGTATTCATTCCCGATGCAATTTCTGTGTTTCATGAACACTCTGATAGTCCACAGATTACAGAATGCCACCAGATGTGCATCAGAAACTACTACTGGTATTCCTGGGAACGATCAAAGCGTAGACTGTTTGAGTCGTTACTCCCATGGGGGAAAGTGTGCATGGTTACTTTTGTGTTAAATCGCGATGCAATCTCTGTGTTTCAACAACACTCTGATCGGCCACAGATTACAGAATGCATCCAGATGTGTTTCCGAAACATCTACTGGCCTTCTAGGGAACGATCAAACCGTAGACTGTTTGAGACTTTACTCCCATGGAGGAAAGTGCGCATGGTGACTGTTGTACTCAATCCCCATGCCATTTCTGTGTTTCATCAATACACTGATAGTCCACAGATTACAGAATGCCACCAGATGTGAGTCGGAAACAACTACTGGTCTTCCAGGGAACGGTCAAAGCGTTGATTGTTTGACACGTTACACCCATTGAGGAAAGTGCGAATGGTGACTGTTGTATTCAATCCTGATGCAATTTCTGTGTTTCATCAACACTCCCATAGCCCACAGATTACAGAATGCCTTCAGATGTGCATCAGATACTACTACTGTTCTTCTAGTCAACGATCAAAACGTATTCTGTTTGAGACATTACTCCCATGGAGGAAAGTGCGAATATTGACTGTTGTATTCTATCCCGAAGCAATTTCTGTATTTCATCAACAGTGTGATAGTCCACAGATTACAGAATGCCTCCAGATGTGCATCGTAAACTACTACTGGTCTTCCAGGGAACGATCAAAGCGTAGACTGTTTGAGACATTACTCCCATGGAGGAAAGTTCGAATATTGACTGTTGTATTCAATCCCGATGCAATTTCTGTGTTTCATCAACAGTGTGATAGTCCACAGATTACAGAATGCCTCCAGATATGCATCGGAAACTTCTACTGGTCTTCCAGGGAACGATCAAAGCGTAGACTGTTTGAGACATTACTCCCATGGAGGAAAGTGCGAATATTGACTGTTGTATTCAATCCCGATGCAATTTCTGTGTTTCATCAACATCGTGATAGTCCACAGATTACAGAATGCCTCCAGATGTGCATCGGAAACTACTGTTGGTCTTCCAGGGAACGATCAAAGCGTAGACTGTTTGAGACATTACTCCCATGGAGGAAAATGCGCATGGTGACTCTTGTATTCATTCCCGATGCAATTTATGTGTTTCATGAACACTCTGATAGTCCACAGATTACAGAATGCCACAGATGTGCATCAGAAACTACTACTGGTCTTCCTGGGATCGATCAAAGCGTAGACTGTTTGAGTCGTTACTCCCATGGGGGAAAGTGTGCATGGTTACTTTTGTGTTAAATCGCGATGCAATCTCTGTGTTTCAACAACACTTTGATCGTCCACAGATTACACAATGCCTCCAGATGTGCATCGGAAACTACTACTTTTCTTCCAGGGAACGATCAAGTCGTAGACTGTTTGAGACATTACTCCCATGGAAGAAAGTGCGCATGGTGACTGTTGTATTAAATCGCGATGCAATTTCTGTGTTTCATCAAGACTTTGAAGGTCCACAGATTACAGAATGCCTCCAGATGTGCTTCGGAATCATCTACTGGCCTTCCAGGGAACGATCAAACCGTAGACTGTTTGAGTCATTACTCCCATGGAGGAAAGTGTGAATATTGTCTGTTGTATTCAATCTCGATGCAATTTCTGTGTTTCATCAACATCGTGATAGTCCACAGATTACAGAATGCCTCCAGATGTGCATCGGAAACTACTATTGGTCTTCCAGGGAACTAACAAAGCGTAGACTGTTTGAGACATTACTCCCATGGAGGAAAGTTCGCATGGTGACTGTTGTATTCATTCCCGATGCAATTTCTGTGTATCATGAACACTCCGATAGTCCACAGATTACAGAATGCACCAGATGTGCATCGGAAACTACTACTGGTCTTCCTGGGAACGATCAAAGCGTAGACTGTTTGAGTCATTACTCCCATGGAGGAAAGTGCGCATGGTTACTTTTGTATTAAATTGCAATGCAATCTCTGTGTTTCAACAACACTCTGATCGTCCACAGATTACAGAATGCCTCCAGATGTGCGTCGGAAACTACTACTTTTCTTCCAGGGAACGATCAAGTCGTAGACTGTTTGAGACATTACTCCCTTGAAGGAAAGTGCGCATGGTGACTGTTGTATTAAATCACGATGCAATTTCTTTGTTTCATCAACACTTTGGAGGTCCACAGATTACAGAATGCCTCCAGATGTGCTTCGGAATCATCTACTGTTCTTCCAGGGAACGATCATACCGTAGAGTGTTTCAGACATTACTCCCATGGAGGAAAGTGCGCATGGTGACTGTTGAATTCAATCCCGATGCAAATTCTGTGTTTCATCAACACTCTGATAGACCACAGATTACAGAATGCCTCCAGATGTGCATCAGATACTACTACTGTTCTTCCAGGGAACGATCAAAGCGTATTCTGTTTGAGACACTACTCCCATGGAGGAAAGTGCGAATATTGACTGTTGTATTCAATACCGATGCAATTTTTGTGTTTCATCAACAGTGTGATAGTCCACAGATTACAGAATGCCTCCAGATATGCATCGGAAACTACTACTGGTCTTCCAGGGAACGATCAAAGCGTAGACTGTTTTTAGACATTACTCCCATGGAGGAAAGTGCGAATATTGACTGTTGTATTCAATCCCGATGCAATTTCTGTGTTTCATCAACATTGTGATAGTCCACAGATTACAGAATGCCTCCAGATGTGCATCGGAAACTACTATTGGTCTTCCAGGGAACGATGAAAGCGTAGACTGTTTGAGACATTACTCCCATGGAGGAAAGTGCGCATGGTGACTCTTGTATTCATTCCCGATGCAATTTCTGTGTTTCATGAACACTCTGATAGTCCACAGATTACAGAATGCCACCAGATGTGCATCAGAAACTACTACTGGTCTTCCTGGGAACGATCAAAGCGTAGACTGTTTGAGTCGTTACTCCCATGGGGGAAAGTGTGCATGGTTACTTTTGTGTTAAATCGCGATGCAATCTCTGTGTTTCAACAACACTCTGATCGTCCACAGATTACAGAATGCATCCAGATGTGTTTCCGAAACATCTACTGGCCTTCTAGGGAACGATCAAACCGTAGACTGTTTGAGACTTTACTCCCATGGAGGAAAGTGCGCATGGTGACTGTTGTACTCAATCCCCATGCCATTTCTGTGTTTCATCAATACACTGATAGTCCATAGATTACAGAATGCCACCAGATGTGAGTCGGAAACAACTACTGGTCTTCCAGGGAACGGTCAAAGCGTTGATTGTTTGACACGTTACACCCATTGAGGAAAGTGCGAATGGTGACTGTTGTAATCAATCCTGATGCAATTTCTGTGTTTCATCAACACTCCCATAGTCCACAGATTACAGAATGCCTTCAGATGTGCATCAGATACTACTACTGTTCTTCTAGTCAACGATCAAAGCGTATTCTGTTTGAGACATTACTTCCATGGAGGAAAGTGCGAATATTGACTGTTGTATTCAATCCCGATGCAATTTCTGTATTTCATCAACAGTGTGATAGTCCACAGATTACAGAATGCCTCCAGATGTGCATCGTAAACTACTACTGGTCTTCCAGGGAACGATCAAAGCGTAGACTGTTTGAGACATTACTCCCATGGAGGAAAGTTCGAATATTGACTGTTGTATTCAATCCCGATGCAATTTCTCTGTTTCATCAATAGTGTGATAGTCCACAGATTACAGAACGCCTCCAGATGTGCATCGGAAACTACTACTGGTCTTCCTGGGAACGATCAAAGCGTAGACTGTTTGAGACATTACTCCCATGGAGGAAAGTGCGAATATTGACTGTTGTATTCAATCCCGATGCAATTTCTGTGTTTAATCAACATTGTGATAGTCCACAGATTACAGAATGCCTCCAGATGTGCATCGGAAACTACTATTGGTCTTCCAGGGAACGATCAAAGCGTAGACTGTTTGAGATATTACTCCCATGGAGGAAAGTGCGCATGGTGACTGTTGTAGTCAATCCCGATGCAATTTCTGTGTTTCATCAACACTCTGATAGTCCACAGATTACAGAATGCCTACACATGTGCATCGGAAACTACTACTGGTCTTCCTGGGAACGATCAAGGCGTAGACTGTTTGAGTCATTACTCCCATGGAGGAAAGTGCGCATGGTTACATTTGTATTAAATCGCGATGCAATCTCTGTGATTCAACAACACTCTGATCGTCCACAGATTACAGAATGCCACCAGATGTGCATCGGAAACTACTACTTTTCTTCCAGGGAACGATCAAGTCGTAGACTGTTTGAGACATTACTCCCATGGAGGAAAGTGCGCATGGTGACTGCTGTATTAAATCGCGATGCAATTTCTGTGTCTCATCAACACTTTGAAGGTCCACAGATTACAGAATGCCTCCAGATGTGCTTCGGAATCATCTACTGGACTACCAGGGAACGATCAAACCGTAGACTGTTTGAGACATTACTCCCATGGAGGAAAGTGCGAATGGTGACTGTTGTATTCCATCGTGATGTAATTTTTGTGTTTCAACAAAACTCTGATAGTCCACAGATTACAGAATGCCTCCAGATGTGCATCGGAAACTACTACTGGTCTTCCAGGGAACGATCAAAGAGTAGACTGTTTCAGACATTACTCCCATGGAGGAAAGTGCGCATGGTGACTGTTGTATTCAATACCGATGCAAATGCTGTGTTTCATCAACACACTGATAGTCCACAGATTACAGAATGCCACCAGATGTGCATCGGAAACTACTACTGGTCTTCCAAGGAACGATCAAAGCGTAGACCGTTTGAGACATTACTCCCATGGAGGAAATTGCGCGTGGTGATTGTTGTATTCAATACCGATGTAATTTCTGTGTTTCATCAACATTTTGATAGTCCACACATTACAGGATGCCCCCAGATGTGCATCGGAAACTACTACTGGTCTTCCAGGGAACGATCACAACGTAGAGCTTTTGAGACATTACTCCCATGGAGCAAACTTCGCATGGTGACTGTTGTATTCATTCCCGATGCAATTTCTGTGTATCATGAACACTCTGATAGTCCACAGATTACAGAATGCCACCAGATGTGCATCAGAAACTACTACTGGTCTTCCTGGGAACGATCAAAGCGTAGACTGTTTGAGTCATTACTCCCATGGAGGAAAGTGCGCATGGTTACTGTTGTATTAAATCGCGATGCAATTTCTTTGTTTCATCAACACTTTGGAGGTCCACAGATTACAGAATGCCTCCAGATGTGCTTCGGAATCATCTACTGGCCTTCCAGGGAACGATCAAACCGTAGACTGTTTCAGAGATTACTCCCATGGAGGAAAGTGCGCATGGTGACTGTTGAATTCAATCCCGATGCAAATTCTGTGTTTCATCAACACTCTGATAGACCACAGATTACAGAATGCCTCCAGATGTGCATCAGATACTACTACTGTTCTTCCAGGGAGCGATCAAAGCGTATTCTGTTTGAGACACTACTCCCATGGAGGAAAGTGCGAATATTGACTGTTGTATTCAATACCGATGCAATTTCTGTGTTTCATCAAGAGTGTGATAGTCTACAGATTAAAGAATGCCTCCAGATATGCATCGGAAGCTACTACTGGTCTTCCAGGGAACGATCAAAGCGTAGACTGTTTGAGACATTACTCCCATGGAGGAAAGTGCGAATATTGACTGTTGTATTCAATCCCGATGCAATTTCTGTGTTTCATCAACATCGTGATAGTCCACAGATTACAGAATGCCTCCAGATGTGCATCGGAAACTACTACTGGTCTTCCAGGGAACGATCAAAGCGTAGACTGTTTGAGACATTACTCCCATGGAGGAATGTGCGAATATTGACTGTTGTATTCAATCCCGATGCAATTACTGTGTTTCATCAACATTGTGATAGTCCACAGATTACAGAATGCCTCCAGATGTGCATCGGAAACTACTATTGGTCTTCCAGGGAACGATCAAAGCGTAGACTGTTTGAGACATTACTCCCATGGAGGAAAGTGCGCATGGTGACTCTTGTATTCATTCCCGATGCAATTTCTGTGTTTCATGAACACACTGATAGTCCACAGATTACAGAATGCCACCAGATGTGCATCAGAAACTACTACTGGTCTTCCTGGGAACGATCAAAGCGTAGACTGTTTGAGTCGTTACTCCCATGGGGGAAAGTGTGCATGGTTACTTTTGTGTTAAATCGCGATGCAATCTCTGTGTTTCAACAACACTCTGATCGTCCACAGATTACAGAATGCATCCAGATGTGTTTCCGAAACATCTACTGGCCTTCTAGGGAACGATCAAACCGTAGACTGTTTGAGACTTTACTCCCATGGAGGAAAGTGCGCATGGTGACTGTTGTACTCAATCCCCATGCCATTTCTGTGTTTCATCAATACACTGATAGTCCATAGATTACAGAATGCCACCAGATGTGAGTCGGAAACAACTACTGGTCTTCCAGGGAACGGTCAAAGCGTTGATTGTTTGACACGTTACACCCATTGAGGAAAGTGCGAATGGTGACTGTTGTAATCAATCCTGATGCAATTTCTGTGTTTCATCAACACTCCCATAGTCCACAGATTACAGAATGCCTTCAGATGTGCATCAGATACTACTACTGTTCTTCTAGTCAACGATCAAAGCGTATTCTGTTTGAGACATTACTTCCATGGAGGAAAGTGCGAATATTGACTGTTGTATTCAATCCCGATGCAATTTCTGTATTTCATCAACAGTGTGATAGTCCACAGATTACAGAATGCCTCCAGATGTGCATCGTAAACTACTACTGGTCTCCCAGGGAACGATCAAAGCGTAGACTGTTTGAGACATTACTCCCATGGAGGAAAGTTCGAATATTGACTGTTGTATTCAATCCCGATGCAATTTCTGTGTTTCATCAACAGTGTGATAGTCCACAGATTACAGAACGCCTCCAGATGTGCATCGGAAACTACTACTGGTCTTCCTGGGAACGATCAAAGCGTAGACTGTTTGAGACATTACTCCCATGGAGGAAAGTGCGAATATTGACTGTTGTATTCAATCCCGATGCAATTTCTGTGTTTAATCAACATTGTGATAGTCCACAGATTACAGAATGCCTCCAGATGTGCATCGGAAACTACTATTGGTCTTCCAGGGAACGATCAAAGCGTAGACTGTTTGAGATATTACTCCCATGGAGGAAAGTGCGCATGGTGACTGTTGTAGTCAATCCCGATGCAATTTCTGTGTTTCATCAACACTCTGATAGTCCACAGATTACAGAATGCCTACACATGTGCATCGGAAACTACTACTGGTCTTCCTGGGAACGATCAAGGCGTAGACTGTTTGAGTCATTACTCCCATGGAGGAAAGTGCGCATGGTTATTTTTGTATTAAATCGCGATGCAATCTCTGTGATTCAACAACACTCTGATCGTCCACAGATTACAGAATGCCTCCAGATGTGCATCGGAAACTACTACTTTTCTTCCAGGGAACGATCAAGTCGTAGACTGTTTGAGACATTACTCCCATGGAGGAAAGTGCGCATGGTGACTGCTGTATTAAATCGCGATGCAATTTCTGTGTCTCATCAACACTTTGAAGGTCCACAGATTACAGAATGCCTCCAGATGTGCTTCGGAATCATCTACTGGACTACCAGGGAACGATCAAACCGTAGACTGTTTGAGACATTACTCCCATGGAGGAAAGTGCGAATGGTGACTGTTGTATTCAATCGTGATGTAATTTTTGTGTTTCAACAAAACTCTGATAGTCCACAGATTACAGAATGCCTCCAGATGTGCATCGGAAACTACTACTGGTCATCCAGGGAACGATCAAAGAGTAGACTGTTTCAGACATTACTCCCATGGAGGAAAGTGCGCATGGTGACTGTTGTATTCAATACCGATGCAAATGCTGTGTATCATCAACACACTGATAGTCCACAGATTACAGAATGCCACCAGATGTGCATCGGAAACTACTACTGGTCTTCCAAGGAACGATCAAAGCGTAGACCGTTTGAGACATTACTCCCATGGAGGAAATTCCGCGTGGTGATTGTTGTATTCAATACCGATGTAATTTCTGTGTTTCATCAACATTTTGATAGTCCACACATTACAGGATGCCCCCAGATGTGCATCGGAAACTACTACTGGTCTTCCAGGGAACGATCACAACGTAGAGCTTTTGAGACATTACTCCCATGGAGCAAAGTTCGCATGGTGACTGTTGTATTCATTCCCGATGCAATTTCTGTGTATCATGAACACTCTGATAGTCCACAGATTACAGAATGCCACCAGATGTGCATCAGAAACTACTACTGGTCTTCCTGGGAACGATCAAAGCGTAGACTGTTTGAGTCATTACTCCCATGGAGGAAAGTGCGCATGGTTACTGTTGTATTAAATCGCGATGCCATTTCTTTGTTTCATCAACACTTTGGAGGTCCACAGATTACAGAATGCCTCCAGATGTGCTTCGGAATCATCTTCTGGCCTTCCAGGGAACGATCAAACCGTAGACTGTTTCAGAGATTACTCCCATGGTGGAAAGTGCGCATGGTGACTGTTGAATTCAATCCCGATGCAAATTCTGTGTTTCATCAACACTCTGATAGACCACAGATTACAGAATGCCTCCAGATGTGCATCAGATACTACTACTGTTCTTCCAGGGAGCGATCAAAGCGTATTCTGTTTGAGACACTACTCCCATGGAGGAAAGTGCGAATATTGACTGTTGTATTCAATACCGATGCAATTTCTGTGTTTCATCAAGAGTGTGATAGTCCACAGATTAAAGAATGCCTCCAGATATGCATCGGAAGCTACTACTGGTCTTCCAGGGAACGATCAAAGCGTAGACTGTTTGAGACATTACTCCCATGGAGGAAAGTGCGAATATTGACTGTTGTATTCAATCCCGATGCAATTTCTGTGTTTCATCAACATCGTGATAGTCCACAGATTACAGAATGCCTCCAGATGTGCATCGGAAACTACTACTGGTCTTCCAGGGAACGATCAAAGCGTAGACTGTTTGAGACATTACTCCCATGGAGGAATGTGCGAATATTGACTGTTGTATTCAATCCCGATGCAATTTCTGTGTTTAATCAACATTGTGATAGTCCACAGATTACAGAATGCCTCCAGATGTGCATCGGAAACTACTATTGGTCTTCCAGGGAACGATCAAAGCGTAGACTGTTTGAGACATTACTCCCATGGAGGAAAGTGCGCATGGTGACTGTTGTAGTCAATCCCGATGCAATTTCTGTGTTTCATCAACACTCTGATAGTCCACAGATTACAGAATGCCTACACATGTGCATCGGAAACTACTACTGGTCTTCCTGGGAACGATCAAGGCGTAGACTGTTTGAGTCATTACTCCCATGGAGGAAAGTGCGCATGGTTACTTTTGTATTAAATCGCGATGCAATCTCTGTGATTCAACAACACTCTGATCGTCCACAGATTACAGAATGCCTCCAGATGTGCATCGGAAACTACTACTTTCCTTCCAGGGAACGATCAAGTCGTAGACTGTTTGAGACATTACTCCCATGGGGGAAAGTGCGCTTGGTGACTGTTGTATTAAATCGCGATGCAATTTCTGTGTTTCATCAACACTTTGAAGGTCCACAGATTACAGAATGCCTCCAGATGTGCTTCGGAATCATCTACTGGCCTTCCAGGGAACGATCAAACCGTAGACTGTTTGAGACATTACTCCCATGGAGGAAAGTGCGAATGGTGACTGTTGTATTGAATCGCGATGTAATTTTTGTGTTTCAACAAAACTCTGATAGTCCACAGATTATAGAATGCCTCCAGATGTGCTTCGGAATCATCTACTGGCCTTTCAGGGAACGATCAAAGCGTAGACTGTTTGAGACATTACTTCCATGGAGGAAAGTGCGCATGGTGACTATTGTAGTCAATCCCGATGCAATTTCTGTGTTTCATCAACACTCTGATAGTCCACAGATTACAGAATGCCTACACATGTGCATCGGAAACTACTACTGGTCTTCCTGGGAACGATCAAGGCGTAGACTGTTTGAGTCATTACTCCCATGGAGGAAAGTGCGCATGGTTACTTTTGTATTAAATCGCGATGCAATCTCTGTGATTCAACAACACTCTGATCGTCTACAGATTACAGAATGCCTCCAGATGTGCATCGGAAACTACTACTTTTCTTCCAGGGAACGATCAAGTCGTAGACTGTTTGAGACATTACTCCCATGGAGGAAAGTGCGCATGGTGACTGTTGTATTAAATCGCGATGCAATTTCTGTGTTTCATCAACACTTTGAAGGTCCACAGATTACAGAATGCCTCCAGATGTGCTTCGGAATCATCTACTGGCCTTCCAGGGAACGATCAAACCATAGACTGTTTGAGACATTACTCCCATGGAGGAAAGTGCGAATGGTGACTGTTGTATTGAATCGCGATGTAATTTTTGTGTTTCAACAAAACTCTGATAGTCCACAGATTACAGAATGCCTCCAGATGTGCATCGGAAACTACTACCAGTCTTCCAGGGAACGATCAAAGAGTAGACTGTTTGAAACATTACTCCCATGGAGGAAAGTGTTTATGGTGACTGTTGTATTCAATCCCCATGCCATTTCTGTGTTTCATCAACACTCTGATAGTCCACAGATTACAGAATGCCACCAGATGTGCATCGGAAACTACTACTGGTCTTCCTGGGAACGATCAAAGCGTAGACTGTTTGAGTCATTACTCCCATGGAGGAAAGTGCGCATGGTTACTTTTGTATTAAATCGCGATGCAATCTCTGTGTCTCAACAACACTCTGATCGTCCACAGATTACAGAATGCCTCCAGATGTGCATCGGAAACTACTACTTTTCTTCCAGGGAACGATCAAGTCGTAGACTGTTTGAGACATTACTCCCATGGAGGAAAGTGCGCATGGTGACTGTTGTATTAAATCGCGATGCAATTTCTTTGTTTCATCAACACTTTGGAGGTCCACAGATTACAGAAGGCCTCCAGATGTGCTTC
The DNA here is from genome assembly GCF_023897955.1 of Schistocerca gregaria. NCBI lineage: Eukaryota > Metazoa > Arthropoda > Insecta > Orthoptera > Acrididae > Schistocerca > Schistocerca gregaria. Next base: position 10,435,184 of record NC_064926.1, on the reverse strand, counting down.
GGAATCATCTACTGGCCTTCCAGGGAACGATCAAACCGTAGCCTGTTTCAGACATTACTCACACGGAGGAAAGTGCGCATGGTGACTGTTGAATTCAATCCCGATGCAAATTCTGTGTTTCATCAACACTCTGATAGACCACAGATTACAGAATGCCTCCAGATGTGCATCAGATACTACTACTGTTCTTCCAGGGAGCGATCAAATCGTATTCTGTTTGAGACATTACTCCCATGGTGGAAAGTGCGCATTGTGACTGTTGTATTCAATCCCCATGCCATTTCTGTGTTTCATCAACACACTGATAGTCCACAGATTACAGAATGCCACCAGATGTGCATCGGAAACTACTACTTTTCTTCCAGGGAACGATCAAGTCGTAGACTGTTTGAGACATTACTCCCATGGAGGAAAGTGCGCATGGTGACTGTTGTATTCAATCCCGATGCAATTTCTGTGTTTCATCAACACTTTGAAGGTCCACAGATTACAAAATGCCTCCAGATGTGCTTCGGAATCATCTACTGGCCTTCCAGGGGACGATCAAACCGTAGACTGTTTCAGAAATTACTCCCATGGAGGAAAGTGCGCATGGTGACTGTTGTATTCAATCCCGATGCAAATGCTGTGTTTCATCAACACTCTGATAATCCACAGTTTACAGAATGCCTCCAGATGTGCAACAGATACTACTACTGTTCTTCCAGGGAACGATCAGAACGTATTCTGTTTGAGACATTACTCTCATGGAGGAAAGTGCGAATATTGACTGTTGTATTCAATCCCGATGCAATTTCTGTTTTTCATCAACATTGTGATAGTCCACAGATTACAGAATGCCTCCAGATGTGCATCGGAAACTACTATTGGTCTTCCAGGGAACGATCAAAGCGTAGACTGTTTAAGACATTACTCCCATGGAGGAAAGTGCTCATGGTGACTGTTGTATTCAATCCCGAATCAAATTCTGTGTTTCATCAACACTCTGATAGTCCACAGATTACAGAATGCCTCCAGATGTGCATCGGAAACTACTACAGGTCTTCTAGGGAACGATCAAAGCGTAGACTGTTTGAGACATTACTCCCATGGAGGAAAGTGCGCATGGTGACTGTTGTATTCAATCCCGGTGTAATTTCTGTGTTTCATCAACACTCTGATAGTATACAGATTACAGAATGCCTCCAAATGTGCATCAGATACTACTACTGTTCTTCCAGGGAAAGATCAAAGCGTAATCTGTTTGAGACATTACTCCCATGGAGGAAAGTGCGAACATTGACTGTTGTATTCAATCCCGATGTAATTTCTGTGTTTCATCATCCGTGTGATAGTCCACAGATTACAGAATGCCACCAGATGTGCATCGGAAACTACTACTGGTGTTCCTGGGAACGATCAAAGCGTAGACTGTTTGAGTCATTACTACCATAGAGGAAAGTGCGCATGGTTACTTTTGTATTAAATCGCGATGCAATCTCTGTGCTTCAAAAACACTCTGATCGTCCACAGATTACAGAATGCCTCCAGATGTGCTTCGGAATCATCTACTGGCCTTCCAGGGAACGATCAAACCGTAGACTGTTTGTTACATTACTCCCATTGAGGAAAGTGCGAATGGTGACTAATGTATTCAAACCCGATGCAATATCTGTGTTTCATCAACTCTGTGGTAGTCCACAGATTACACAATGCCTCCAGATGTGCATTGAAAACTACTACTGGTCTTCCTCGGAACGGTCAATGCGTAAACTGTTTCAGACATTACTCCCATGGAGGAAAGTGCGCATGGTGACTGTTGTATTCAATGTTGATGCAAATTCTGTGTTTCATCAACACTCTGATAGACCACAGATTACAGAATGCCTCCAGATGTGCATCAGATACTACTACTGTTCTTCTAGGGAGCGATCAAAGCGTATTCTGTTTGAGACATTACTCCCATGGTGGAAAGTGCGCATTGTGACTGTTGTATTCAATCCCCATGCCATTTCTGTGTTTCATCAACACACTGATAGTCCACAGATTACAGAATGCCACCAGATGTGCATCGGAAACTAGTACTTTTCTTCCAGGGAACGATCAAGTCGTAGACTGTTTGAGACATTACTCCCATGGAGGAAAGTGCGCATGGTGACTGTTGTATTCAATCCCGATGCAATTTCTGTGTTTCATCAACACTTTGAAGGTCCACAGATTACAAAATGCCTCCAGATGTGCTTCGGAATCATCTACTGCCCTTCCAGGGGACGATCAAACCGTAGACTGTTTCAGAAATTACTCCCATGGAGGAAAGTGCGCATGGTGACTGTTGTATTCAATCCCGATGCAAATGCTGTGTTTCATCAACACTCTGATAATCCACAGTTTACAGAATGCCTCCAGATGTGCAACAGATACTACTACTGTTCTTCCAGGGAACGATCAGAACGTATTCTGTTTGAGACATTTCTCTCATGGAGGAAAGTGCGAATATTGACTGTTGTATTCAATCCCGATGCAATTTCTGTTTTTCATCAACATTGTGATAGTCCACAGATTACAGAATGCCTCCAGATGTGCATCGGAAACTACTATTGGTCTTCCAGGGAACGATCAAAGCGTAGACTGTTTAAGACATTACTCCCATGGAGGAAAGTGCTCATGGTGACTGTTGTATTCAATCCCGATGCAAATTCTGTGTTTCATCAACACTCTGATAGTCCACAGATTACAGAATGCCTCCAGATGTGCATCGGAAACAACTACAGGTCTCCTAGGGAACGATCAAAGCGTAGACTGTTTGAGACATTACTCCCATGGAGGAAAGTGCGCATGGTGACTGTTGTATTCAATCCCGGTGTAATTTCTGTGTTTCATCAACACTCTGATAGTATACAGATTGCAGAATGCCTCCAAATGTGCATCAGATACTACTACTGTTCTTCCAGGGAAAGATCAAAGCGTATTCTGTTTGAGACATTACTCCCATGGAGGAAAGTGCGAACATTGACTGTTGTATTCAATCCCGATGTAATTTCTGTGTTTCATCATCAGTGTGATAGTCCACAGATTACAGAATGCCACCAGATGTGCATCGGAAACTACTACTGGTCTTCCTGGGAACGATCAAAGCGTAGACTGTTTGAGTCATTACTACCATAGAGGAAAGTGCGCATGGTTACTTTTGTATTAAATCGCGATGCAATCTCTGTGCTTCAAAAACACTCTGATCGTCCACAGATTACAGAATGCCTCCAGATGTGCTTCGGAATCATCTACTGGCCTTCCAGGGAACGATCAAACCGTTGACTGTTTGAGACATTACTCCCATGGAGGAAAGTGCGCATGGTGACTGTTGTATTCAATCTCATGCCATTTCTGTGTTTCATCAATACACTGATAGTCCACAGATTACAGAATGCCACCAGATGTGCATTGAAAACTACTACTGGTCTTCCTCGGAACGGTCAATGCGTAAACTGTTTCAGACATTACTCCCATGGAGGAAAGTGCGCATGGTGACTGTTGTATTCAATGTTGATGCAAATTCTGTGTTTCATCAACACTCCGATAGTCCACAGATTACAGATTGCCTCCAGATGTGCATCAGATACTACTACTGTTCTTCTAGGGAACGATCAAAACGTATTCTGTTCGAGACATTACTCCCATGGAGGAAAGTGCGAATATTGACTGTTGTATTCAATCCCAATGCAATTTCTGTATTTCATCATCAGTGTGATAGTCCACAGATTACAGAATGCCTCCAGATGTGCATCGGAAGCTACTACTGGTCTTCCAGGGAACAATCAAAGCGTAGACTGTTTGAGACATTACTCCCATGGAGGAAAGTTCGAATATTGACGGTTGTATTCAATCCCGATGCAATTTCTGTGTTTCATCAACAGTGTGATAGTCCACAGATTACAGAATGTCTCCAAATGTGCATCGGAAACTACTACTGGTCTTCCAGGGAACGATCAAAGCGTAGACTGTTTGAGACATTACTCCCATGGAGGAAAGTGCGAATATTGACTGTTGTATTCAATTCCGATGCAATTTCTGTGTTTAATCAACATTGTGATAGTCCACAGATTACAGAATGCCTCCAGATGTGCATCGGAAACTACTATTGGTCTTCCGGGGAACGATCAAATCGTAGACTGTTTGAGACATTACTCCCATGGAGGAAAGTGCGCATGGTGAATGTTGTATTCAATCCCGATGCAATTTCTGTGTTTCATCAACAGTGTGATAGTCCACAGATTACAGAATGTCTCCAGATGTGCATCGGAAACTATTACTGGTCTTCCAGGGAACGATCAAAGCGTAGACTGTTTGAGACATAACTGCCATGGAGGAAAGTGCGAATATTAACTGTTGTATTCAATCCCGATGCAATTTCTGTGTTTAATCAACATTGTGATAGTCCACAGATTACAGAATGCCTCCAGATGTGCATCGGAAACTACTATTGGTCTTCCAGGGAACGATCAAAGCGTAGACTGTTTGAGTCATTACTCCCATGGAGGAAAGTGCGCATGGTTACTTTTGTATTAAATCGCGATGCAATCCCTGTGTTTCAACAACACTCTGATCGTCCACAGATTACAGAATGCCTCCAGATGTACATCGGAAACTACTACTTTTCTTCCAGGGAACGATCAAGTCGTAGACTGTTTTAGACATTACTCCCATGGAGGAAAGTGCGCATGTTGACTGTTGTATTAAATCGCGATGCAATTTCTTTGTTTCATCAACACTTTGGAGGTCCACAAATTACAGAATGCCTCCAGATGTGCTTCGGAATCATCTACTGGCCTTCCAGGGAACGATCAAACCGTAGACTGTTTCAGACATTACTCCCATGGAGGAAAGTGCGCATGGTGACTGTTGAATTCAATCCCGATGCAAATTCTGTGTTTCATCAACACTCTGATAGACCACAGATTACAGAATGCCTCCAGATGTGCATCAGATACAACTACTGTTCTTCCAGGGAACGATCAAAGCGTATTCTGTTTGACACATTACTCCAGTGGAGCAAAGTGCGAATATTGACTGTTGTATTCAATACCGATGCAATTTCTGTGTTTCATCAACACTTTGAAGGTCCACAGATTACAGAATGCCTCCAGATGTGCTTCGGAATCATCTACTGGCCTTACAGGGAACGATCAAACCGTACACTGTTTGAGACATTACTCCCATGGAGGAAAGTGCGAATAGTGACTGTTGTATTCAATCCCGATGTAATTTTTTTGTTTCAACAAAACTCTGATAGTCCACAGATTACAGAATGCCTCCAGATGTGCATCGGAAACTACTACCGGTCTTCCAGGGAACGATCAAAGCATAGACTGTTTGAGTCATTACTCCTATGGAGGAAAGTGCGCATGGTTTCTTTTGTATTCAATCCCGATGCAATTTCTGTGTTTCATCAACATTGTGATAGTCCACAGATTACAGAATGCCTCCAGATGTGCATCGGAAACTACTATTGGTCTTCCAGGGAACGATCAAAGCGTAGACTGTTTAAGACATTACTCCCATGGAGGAAAGTGCGCATGGTGACTGTTGTATTCAATCCCGATGCAAATTCTGTGTTTCATCAACACTCTGATAGTCCACAGATTACAGAATGCCTCCATGTGCATCGGAAACTACTACTGGTCTTCCAGGGAACGATCAAAGCGTAGACTGTTTGAGACATTACTGCCATGGAGGAAAGTGCGCATGGTGACTGTTGTATTCAATCCCGATGTAATTTCTGTGTTTCATCAACACTCTGATAGTCCACAGATTATAGAATGCCTCCAGATGTGCATCAGATACTACTACTGTTTTTCCAGGGAACGATCAAAGTGTATTCTGTTTGAGACATTACTCCCATGGAGGAAAGTGCGAACATTGACTGTTGTATTCAATCCCGATGTAATTTCTGTGTTTCATCATCAGTGTGATAGTCCACAGATTACAGAATGCCACCAGATGTGCATCGGAAACTACTACTGGTCTTCCTGGGAACGATCAAAGCGTAGACTGTTTGAGTCATTACTCCCATAGAGGAAAAAGCGCATGGCTACTTTTGTATTAAATCGCGATGCAATCTCTGTGTTTCAACAACACTCTGATCGTCCACAGATTACAGAATGCCTCCAGATGTGCTTCGGAATCATCTACTGGCCTTCCAGGGAATGATCAAACTGTAGACTGTTTGATACATTACTCCCATGGAGGAAAGTGCGCATGGTGACTGTTGTATTCAAACCCCATTCCATTTCTGTGTTTCATCAATACACTGATAGTCCACAGATTACAGAATGCCACCAGATGTGCATCGGAAACTACTACTGGTCTTCCAGGGAACGGTCAAAGCGTTGATTGTTTGACACGTTACCCCCATTGAGGAAAGTGCGAATGGTGACTGTTGTATTCAAACCCGATGCAATATCTGTGTTTCATCAACTCTCTGATAGTCCACAGATTACACAATGCCTCCAGATGTGCATTGAAAACTACTACTGGTCTTCCTCGGAACGGTCAATGCGTAAACTGTTTCAGACATTACTCCCATGGAGGAAAGTGCGCATGGTGACTGTTGTATTCAATGTTGATGCAAATTCTGTGTTTCATCAACACTGCGATAGTCCACAGATTACAGATTGCCTCCAGATGTGCATCAGATACTACTACTGTTCTTCTAGGGAACGATCAAAGCGTATTCTGTTTGAGACATTACTCCCATGGAGGAAAGTGCGAATATTGACTGTTGTATTCAATCCCAATGCAATTTCTGTATTTCATCAACAGTGTGATAGTCCACAGATTACAGAATGCCTCCAGATGTGCATCGGAAGCTACTACTGGTCTTCCAGGGAACGATCAAAGCGTAGACTGTTTGGGACATTACTTCCATGGAGGAAAGTTCGAATATTGACGGTTGTATTCAATCCCCATGCAATTTCTGTGTTTCATCAACAGTGTGATAGTCCACAGATTACAGAATGTCTCCAAATGTGCATCGGAAACTACTACTGGTCTTCCAGGGAACGATCAAAGCGTAGACTGTTTGAGACAGTACTCCCATTGAGGAAAGTGCGAATATTGACTGTTGTATTCAATCCCGATGCAATTTCTGTGTTTAATCAACATTGTGATAGTCCACAGATTACAGAATGCCTCCAGATGTGCATCGGAAACTACTATTGGTCTTCCAGGGAACGATCAAATCGTAGACTGTTTGAGACATTACTCCCATGGAGGAAAGTGAGCATGGTGACTGTTGTATTCAATCCCGATGCAATGTCTGTGTTTCATCAACAGTGTGATAGTCCACAGATTACAAAATGTCTCCAGATGTGCATCGGAAACTACTACTGGTCTTCCAGGGAACGATCAAAGCGTAGACTGTTTGAGACATTACTCCCATGGAGGAAAGTGCGAATATTGACTGTTGTATTCAATCCCGATGCAATTTCTGTGTTTTATCAACATTGTGATAGTCCACAGATTACAGAATGCCTCCAGATGTGCATCGGAAACTACTATTGGTCTTCCAGGGAACGGTCAAAGCGTAGACTGTTTGAGTCATTATTCCCATGGAGGAAAGTGCGCATGGTTACTTTTGTATTAAATCGCGATGCAATCTCTGTGTTTCAACAACACTCTGATCGTCCACAGATTACAGAATGCCTCCAGATGTGCATCGGAAACTACTACTTTTCTTCCAGGGAACGATCAAGTCGTAGACTGTTTGAGACATTACTCCCATGGAGGAAAGTGCGCATGGTGACTGTTGTATTAAGTCGCGATGCAATTTCTGTTTTTCATCAACACTTTGAAGGTCCACAGATTACAGAATGCCTCCAGATGTGCTTCGGAATCATCTACTGGCCTTACAGGGAACGATCAAACCGTAGACTGTTTGAGACATTACTCCCATGGAGGAAAGTGCGAATGGTGACTGTTGTATTCCATCCCGATGTAATTTTTGTGTTTCAACAAAACTCTGATAGTCCACAGATTACAGAATGCATCCAGATGTGCATCGGAAACTACTACCGGTCTTCCAGGGAACGATCAAAGAGTAGACTGTTTGAAACATTACTCCCATGGAGGAAAGTGCGCATGGTGACTGTTGTATTCAATCCCCATGCCATTTCTGTGTTTCATCAACACACTGATAGTCCACAGATTACAGAATGCCACCAGATGTGCATCGGAAACTACTACTGGTCTTCCAAGGAACGATCAAAGCGTAGACTGTTTGAGACATAACTCCCACGGAGGAAAGTGCGCATGGTGACTGTTGTAGTCAATCCCGATGCAATTTCTGTGTTCCATCAACATTTTGATAGTCCACACATTACAGGATGCCCCCAGATGAGCATCGGAAACTACTACTGGTCTTCCAGGGAACGATCACAACGTAGAGTGTCTGAGACATTACTCCCATGGAGGAAAGTTCGCATGGTGACTGTTGTATTCATTCCCGATGCAATTTCTGTGTTTCATGAACACTCTGATAGTCCACAGATTACAGAATGCCACCAGATATGCATCGGAAACTACTACTGGTCTTCCTGGGAACGATCAAGCGTAGACTGTTTGAGTCATTACTCCCATGGAAGAAAGTGCGCATGGTTACTTTTGTATTAAATCGCGATGCAATCTCTGTGTTTCAACAACACTCTCATCGTCCACAGATTACAGAATGCCTCCAGATGTGCATCGGAAACTACTACTTTTCTTCCAGGGAACGATCAAGTCGTAGACTGTTTGAGACATTACTCCCATGGAGGAAAGTGCGCATGGTGACTGTTGTATTAAATCGCGATGCAATTTCTTTGTTTCATCAACACTTTGGAGGTCCACAGATTACAGAATGCCTCCAGTTGTGCTTCGGAATCATCTACTGGCCTTCCAGGGAACGATCAAACCTTAGACTGTTTCAGACATTACTCCCATGGAGGAAAGTGCGCATGGTGACAGTTGTATTCAATCCCGATGTAATTTCTGTGTTTCATCAACACTCTGATAGTCCACAGATTACAGAATGCCTCCAGATGTGCATCAGATACTACTACTGTTCTTCCAGGGAACGATCAAAGCGTATTCTGTATGAGACATTACTCCCATGGAGGAAAGTGCGAACATTGACTGTTGTATTCAATCCCGATGTAATTTCTGTGTTTCATCATCAATGTGATAGTCCACAGATTACAGAATGCCACCAGATGTGCATCGGACACTACTACTGGTCTTCCTGGGAATGATCAAAGCGTAGACTGTTTGAGTCATTACTCCCATAGAGGAAAGTGCGCATGGTTACTTTTGTATTAAATCGCCATGCAATCTCTGTGTTTCAACAACACTCTGATCGTCCACAGATTAAAGAATGCCTCCAGATGTGCTTCGGAATTATCTACTGGCCTTGAAGGGAATGATCAAACAGTAGACTGTTTGAGACACTACTCCCATGGAGGAAAGTGCGCATGGTGACTGTTGTATTCAAACCCGATGCAATATCTGTGTTTCATCAACTCTCTGATAGTCCACAGATTACACAATGCCTCCAGATGTGCACTGAAAACTACTACTGGTCTTCCTCGGAACGGTCAATGCGTAAACTGTTTCAGAAATTACTCCCATGGAGCAAAGTGCACATGGTGACTGTTGTATTCAATGTTGATGCAAATTATGTGTTTCATCAACACTTTGATAGTCCACAGATTACAGATTGCCTCCAGATGTGCATCAGATACTACTACTGTTCTTCTAGGGAAAGATCAATGCGTATTCTGTTTGAGACATTACTCCCATGGAGGAAAGTGCGAATTTTGACTGTTGTATTCAATCCCAATGCAATTTCTGTATTTCATCAACAGTGTGATAGTCCACAGTTTACAGAATGCCTCCAGATGTGCATCGGAAGCTACTACTGGTCTTCCAGGGAACTATCAAAGCGTAGACTGTTTAAGACATTACTCCCATGGAGGAAAGTTCGAATATTGACGGTTGTATTCAATCCCGATGCAATTTCTGTGTTTCATCAACAGTGTGATAGTCCACAGATTACAGAATGGCTCCAAATGTGCATCGGAAACTACTACTGGTCTTCCAGGGAACGATCAAAGCGTAGACTGTTTGAGACAGTACTCCCTTGGAGGAAAGTGCGAATATTGACTGTTGTATTCAATCCCGATGCAATTTCTGTGTTTAATCAACATTCTGATAGTCCACAGATTACAGAATGCCTCCAGATGTGCATCGGAAACTACTATTGGTCTTCCAGGGAACGATCAAATCGTAGACTGTTTGAGACATTACTCCGATGGAGGAAAGTGAGCATGGTGACTGTTGTATTCAATCCAGATGCAATTTCTGTGTTTCATCAACAGTGTGATAGTCCACAGATTACAAAATGTCTCCAGATGTGCATCGGAAACTACTACTGGTCTTACAGGGAACGATCAAAGCGTAGACTGTTTGAGACATTACTCCCATGGAGGAAAGTGCGAATATTGACTGTTGTATTCAATCCCGATGCAATTTCTGTGTTTAATCAACATTCTGATAGTCCACGGATTACAGAATGCCTCCAGATGTGCATCGGAAACTACTAATGGTCTTCCAGGGAACGATCAAAGCGTAGACTGTTTGAGTCATTACTCCCATGGAGGAAAGTGCGCATGGTTACTTTTGTATTAAATCGCGATGCAATCTCTGTGTTTCTACAACACTCTGATCGCCCACAGATTACAGAATGCCTCCAGATGTGCATAGGAAATTACTACTTTTCTTCCAGGGAACGATCAAGTCGTAGACTGTTTGAGACATTACTCCCACGGAGGAAAGTGCGCATGGTGACTGTTGTATTAAATCGCGATGCAATTTCTGTTTTTCATCAACACTTTGAAGGTCCACAGATTACAGAATGCCTCCAGATGTGCTTCGGAATCATCTACTGGCCTTCCAGGGAACGATCAAACCGTAGACTGTTTGTGACATTACTCCCATGGAGGAAAATGCGAATGGTGACTGTTGTATTCCATCCCGATGTAATTTTTGTGTTTCAACAAAACTCTGATAGTCCACTGATTACAGAATGCCTCCAGATGTTCATCGGAAACTACTACCGGTATTCCAGGGAACTATCAAAGAGTAGACTGTTTGAAACATTACTCCAATGGAGGAAAGTGAACATGGTGACTGTTGTATTCAATCCCCATGCCATTTCTGTGTTTCATCAACACACTGATAGTCCACAGATTACAGAATGCCACCAGATGTGCATCGGAAACCACTACTGGTCTTCCAAGGAACGATCAAAGCGTAGACCGTTTGAGACATTACTCCCATGGAGGAAAGAGCGCATGGTGACTGTTGTATTCAATACCGATGTAATTTCTGAGTTTCATCAACATATTGATAGTCCACACAATTCAGGATGCCCCCAGATGTGCATCGGAAACTACTACTGGTCTTCCAGGGAACGATCACAACGTAGAGTGTTTGAGACATTACTCCCATGGAGGAAAGTTCGCATGGTGACTGTTGTATTCATTCCCGATGCAATTTCTGTGTTTCATGAACACTCTGATAGTCCACAGATTACAGAATGCCACCAGATGTGCATCGGAAACTACTACTGGTCTTCCTGGGAACGATCAAGCGTAGACTGTTTGAGTCATTACTCCCATGGAAGAAAGTGCGCATGGTTACTTTTGTATTAAATCGCGATGCAATCTCTGTGTTCAACAACACTCTGGCGTCCACAGATTACAGAATGCCTCCAGATGTGCATCGAAAACAACTACTTTTCTTCCAGGGAACGATCAAGTCGTAGGCTGTTTGAGACATTACTCCCATGGAAGAAAGTGCGCATGGTGACTGTTGTATTAAATCGCGATGCAATTTCTTTGTTTCATCAACACTTTGGAGGTCCACAGATTACAGAATGCCTCCAGATGTGCTTCGGAATCATCTACTGGCCTTAAAGGGAACGATCAAACCTTAGACTGTTTCAGACATTACTCCCATGGAGGAAAGTGCGCATGGTGAATGTTGTATTCAATCGCGATGCAAATGCTGTGTTTCATCAACACTCTGATAGTCCACAGTTTACAGAATGCCTCCAGATGTGCATCAGATACTACTACTGTTCTTCCAGGAAACGATCAGAACGTATTCTGTTTGAGACATTACTCCCATGGAGGAAAGTGCGAATATTGACAGTTGTATTCAATCCCGATGCAATTTCTGTGTTTCATCAACAGTGTGATAGTCCACAGATTACAGAATGCCTCCATATGTGCATCGGAAACTACTACTGGTCTTCCAGGGAACGATCAAAGCGTAGACTGTTTGAGACATTACTCCCATGGAACAAAGTGCAAATATTGACTGTTGTATTCAATGCCGATGCAATTTCTGTGTTTCATCAACATTGTGATAGTCCACAGATTACAGAATGCCTCCAGATGGGCATCGGAAACTACTATTGGTCTTCCAGGGAACGATAAAATCGTAGACTGTTTGAGACATTACTCCCATGGAGGAAAGTGCGCATGGTGACTGTCGTATTCAATCCCGATGCAAATTATGTGTTTCATCAACACTCTGAAAGTCCACAGATTACAGAAGGCCTCCAGATGTGCATCAGATACTACTACTGTTCTTCCAGGGAACGATCAAAGCGTATTCCCTTTGAGACATTACTCCCATGGAGGAAAGTGCGAATATTGACTGTTGTATTCAATCCCGAAGTAATTTCTGTGTTTCATCAACAGTGTGATAGTCCACAGATTACAGAATGCCTCCAGATGTGCATCGGAAACTACTACTGGTCTTCCAGGGAACGATCAAAGCGTAGACTCTTTGAGACATTACTCCCTTGGAGGAAAGTGCGAATATTGACTGTTGTATTCAATCCCGATGCAATTTCTGTGTTTCATCAACATTGTGATAGTCCACAGATTACAGAATGCCTACAGATATGCATGGGAAACTACTATTGGTCTTCCAGGGAACGATCAAAGCGTAGACTCTTTGAGACATTTCTCCCATGGTGGAAAGTGCGCATGGTGTCTGTTGTATTCAATCCCGATGCAATTTCTGTGTTTCATCATCACTCTGATAGTCCACAGATTACAGAATGCCACCAGATGTGCATCGGAAACTACTACTGGTCTTCCTGGGAACGATCAAAGCGTAGACTGTTTGAGTCATTACTCCCATGGAGGAAAGTGCGCATGGATACTTTTGTATTAAATCGCGATGCAATCTCTGTGTTTCAACAACACTCTGATCGTCCACAGATTACAGAATGCCTCCAGATGTGCATCGGCAACTACTACTGGTCTTCCAGGGAACGATCAAAGCGTAGACTGTTTGAGACATTACTCCCATGGAGGAAAGTTCGAATATTGACTGTTGTATTCAATCCCGATGCAATTTCTGTGTTTAATCAACATTGTGATAGTCCACAGATTACAGAATGCCACCAGATGTGCATCGGAAACTACTACTGGTCTTCCAAGGAACGATCAAAGCGTAGACTGTTTGAGACATTACTCCCATGGAGGAATGTGCGCATGGTGACTGTTGTAGTCAATCCCGATGCAATTTCTGTGTTTCATCAACATTTTGATAGTCCACACATTACAGGATGCCCCCAGATGTGCATCGGAAACTACTACTGGTCTTCCAGGGAACGATCACAACGTGGAGTGTTTGAGACATTACTCCCATGGAGGAAAGTTCGCATGGTGACTGTTGTATTCATTCCCGATGCAATTTCTGTGTTTCATGAACACTCTGATAGTCCACAGATTACAGAATGCCACCAGATGTGCATCGGAAACTACTACTGGTCTTCCTGGGAACGATCAAGCGTAGACTGTTTGAGTCATTACTCCCATGGAAGAAAGTGCGCATGGTTACTTTTGTATTAAATCGCGAAGCAATCTCTGTGTTTCAACAACACTCTGATCGTCCACAGATTACAGAATGCCTCCAGATGTGCATCGGAAACTACTACTTTTCTTCCAGGGAACGATCAAGTCGTAGACTGTTTGAGACATTACTCCCATGGAGGAAAGTGCGCATGGTGACTGTTGTATTAAATCGCGATGCAATTTCTTTGTTTCATCAACACTTTGGAGGTCCACAGATTACAGAATGCCTCCAGATGTGCTTCGGAATCATCTACTGGCCTTCCAGGGAACGATCAAACCTTAGACTGTTTCAGACATTACTCCCATGGAGGAAAGTGCGCATGGTGACTGTTGTATTCAATCCAGATGTAATTTCTGTGTTTCATCAACATTCTGATAGTCCACAGATTACAGAATGCCTCCAGATGTGCATCAGATACTACTACTGTTCTTCCAGGGAACGATCAAAGCGTATTCTGTTTGAGACATTACTCCCATGGAGGAAAGTGCGAACATTGACTGTTGTATTCAATCCCGATGTAATTTCTGTGTTTCATCATCAGTGTGATAGTCCACAGATTACAGAATGCCACCAGATGTGCATCGGAAACTACTACTGGTCTACCTGGGAACGATCAAAGCGTAGACTGTTTGAGTCATTACTCCCATAGAGGAAAGTGCGCATGGTTACTTTTGTATTAAGTCGCCATGCAATCTCTGTGTTTCAACAACACTCTGATCGTCCACAGATTAAAGAATGCCTCCAGATGTGCTTCGGAATCATCTACTGGCCTTGAAGGGAATGATCAAACAGTAGACTGTTTGAGACACTACTCCCATGGAGGAAAGTGCGCATGGTGACTGTTGTATTCAAACCCGATGCAATATCTGTGTTTCATCAACTCTCTGATAGTCCACAGATTACACAATGCCTCCAGATATGCATTGAAAACTACTACTGGTCTTCCTCGGAACGGTCAATGCGTAAACTGTTTCAGACATTACTCCCATGGAGGAAAGTGCGCATGGTGACTGTTGTATTCAATGTTGATGCAAATTCTGTGTTTCATCAACACTTTGATAGTCCACAGATTACAGATTGCCTCCAGATGTGCATCAGATACTACTACTGTTCTTCTAGGGAAAGATCAAAGCGTATTCTGTTTGAGACATTACTCCCATGGAGGAAAGTGCGAAGTTTGACTGTTGTATTCAATCCCAATGCAATTTCTGTATTTCATCAACAGTGTGATAGTCCACAGATTACAGAATGCCTCCAGATGTGCATCGGAAGCTACTACTGGTCTTCCAGGGAACTATCAAAGCGTAGACTGTTTAAGACATTACTCCCAATGAGGAAAGTTCGAATATTGACGGTTGTATTCAATCCCGATGCAATTTCTGTGTTTCATCAACAGTGTGATAGTCAACAGATTACAGAATGGCTCCAAATGTGCATCGGAAACTACTACTGGTCTTCCAGGGAACGATCAAAGCGTAGACTGTTTGAGACAGTACTCCCTTGGAGGAAAGTGCGAATATTGACTGTTGTATTCAATCCCGATGCAATTTCTGTGTTTAAACAACATTGTGATAGTCCACAGATTACAGAATGCCTCCAGATGTGCATCGGAAACTACTATTGGTCTTCCAGGGAACGATCAAATCGTAGACTGTTTGAGACATTACTCCCATGGAGGAAAGTGAGCAAGGTGACTGTTGTATTCAATCCCGATGCAATTTCTGTGTTTCATCAACAGTGTGATAGTCCACAGATTACAAAATGTCTCCAGATGTGCATCGGAAACTACTACTGGTC
The DNA here is from genome assembly GCF_023897955.1 of Schistocerca gregaria. NCBI lineage: Eukaryota > Metazoa > Arthropoda > Insecta > Orthoptera > Acrididae > Schistocerca > Schistocerca gregaria. The sequence continues at coordinate 10,419,443 of NC_064926.1, read as the reverse complement.
TTACATTGAACGATCAAAGCGTAGACTGTTTGAGACATTACTCCCATGGAGGAAAGTGCGAATATTGACTGTTGTATTCTATCCCGATGCAATTTCTGTGTTTAATCAACATTCTGATAGTCCACGGATTACAGAATGCCTCCAGATGTGCATCGGAAACTACTAATGGTCTTCCAGGGAACGATCAAAGCGTACACTGTTTGAGTCATTACTCCCATGGAGGAAAGTGCGCATGGTTACTTTTGTATTAAATCGCGATGCAATCTCTGTGTTTCAACAACACTCTGATCGTCCACAGATTACAGAATGCCTCCAGATGTGCATAGGAAACTACTACTTTTCTTCCAGGGAACGATCAAGTCGTAGACTGTTTGAGACATTACTCCCATGGAGGAAAGTGCGCATGGTGACTGTTGTATTAAATCGCGATGCAATTTCTGCTTTTCATCAACACTTTGAAGGTCCACAGATTACAGAATGCCTCCAGATGTGCTTCGGAATCATCTACTGGCCTTCCAGGGAACGATCAAACCGTAGACTGTTTGTGACATTACTCCCATGGAGGAAAGTGCGAATGGTGACTGTTGTATTCCATCCCGATGTAATTTTTGTGTTTCAACAAAACTCTGATAGTCCACAGATTACAGAATGCCTCCAGATGTTCATCGGAAACTACTACCGGTATTCCAGGGAACTATCAAAGAGTAGACTGTTTGAAACATTACTCCCATGGAGGAAAGTGAACATGGTGACTGTTGTATTCAGTCCCCATGCCATTTCTGTGTTTCATCAACACACTGATAGTCCACAGATTACAGAATGCCACCAGATGTGCATCGGAAACCACTACTGGTCTTCCAAGGAACGATCAAAGCGTAGACTGTTTGAGACATTACTCCGATGGAGGAAAGAGCGCATGGTGACTGTTGTATTCAATACCGATGAAATTTCTGTGTTTCATCAACATTTTGATAGGCCACACAATTCAGGATGCCCCCAGATGTGCATCGGAAACTACTACTGGTCTTCCAGGGAACGATCACAACGTAGAGTGTTTGAGACATTACTCCCATGGAGGAAAGTTCGCATGGTGACTGTTGTATTCATTCCCGATGCAATTTCTGTGTTTCAAGAACACTCTGATAGTCCACAGTTTACAGAATGCCTCCAGATGTGCATCAGATACTACTACTGTTCTTCCAGGAAACGATCAGAACGTATTCTGTTTGAGACATTACTCCCATGGAGGAAAGTGCGAATATTGACAGTTGTATTCAATCCCGATGCAATTTCTGTGTTTCATCAACAGTGTGATAGTCCACAGATTACAGAATGCCTCCATATGTGCATCGGAAACTACTACTGGTCTTCCAGGGAACGATCAAAGCGTAGATTGTTTGAGAAATTACACACATGGAACAAAGTGCAAATATTGACTGTTGTATTCAATGCCGATGCAATTTCTGTGTTTCATCAACATTGTGATAGTCCACAGATTACAGAATGCCTCCAGATGTGCATCGGAAACTAGTATTGGTCTTCCAGGGAACGATAAAATCGTAGACTGTTTGAGACATTACTCCCATGGAGGAAAGTGCGCATGGTGACTGTCGTATTCAATCCCGATGCAAATTATGTGTTTCATCAACACTCTGAAAGTCCACAGATTACAGAATGCCTCCAGATGTGCATCGGAAACTACTACTGGTCTTCCAGGGAACGATCAAAGCGTAGACTCTTTGAGACATTACTCCCATGGAGGAAAGTGCGAATATTGACTGTTGTATTCAATCCCGATGCAATTTCTGTGTTTCATCAACATTGTGATAGTCCACAATTTACAGAATGCCTCCAGATATGCATCGGAAACTACTATTGGTCTTCCAGGGAACGATCAAAGCGTTTACTGTTTGAAACATTTCTCCCATGGAGGAAAGTGCGCATGGTGACTGTTGTATTCAATCCCGATGCAGTTTCTGTGTTCCATCAACACTCTGATAGTACACAGATTACAGAATGCCTCCAGATGTGCATCGGAAACTACTACTGGTCTTCCAGGGAACGATCAAAGCGTAGTCTGTTTGAGACATTACTCCCATGGAGGAAAGTGCGAATATTGACTGTTGTATTCAATCCCGATGCAATTTCTGTGTTTCATCAACATTGTGATAGTCCACAGATTACAGAATGCCTCCAGATATGCATGGGAAACTACTATTGGTCTTCCAGGGAACGATCAAAGCGTAGACTCTTTGTGACATTTCTCCCATGGTGGAAAGTGCGCATGGTGTCTGTTGTATTCAATCCCGATGCAATTTCTGTGTTTCTTCAACACTCTGATAGTCCACAGATTACAGAATGCCACCAGATGTGCATCGGAAACTACTACTGGTCTTCCTGGGAACGATCAAAGCGTAGACTGTTTGAGTCATTACTCCCATGGAGGAAAGTGCGCATGGATACTTTTGTATTAAATCGCGATGCAATCTCTGTGTTTCAACAACACTCTGATCGTCCACAGATTACAGAATGCCTCCAGATGTGCATCGGCAACTACTACTGGTCTTCCAGGGAACGATCAAAGCGTAGACTGTTTGAGACATTACTCCCATGGAGGAAAGTTCGAATATTGACTGTTGTATTCAATCCCGATGCAATTTCTGTGTTTAATCAACATTGTGATAGTCCACAGATTACAGAATGCCTCCAGATGTGCATCGGAAACTACTATTGGTCTTCCAGGGAACGATCAAAGCGTAGACTGTTTGAGACATTACTCCCATGGAGGGAAGTGCGCATGGTGACTGTTGTATTCAATCCCGATTCAATTTCTGTGTTTCATCAACAGTGTGATAGTCCACAGATTACAGAATGTCTCCAGATGTGCATCGGAAACTACTACTGGTCTTCCAGGGAACATTCACAACGCAGAGTGTTTGAGACATTACTCCCATGGAGGAAAGTTCGCATGGTGACTGTTGTATTCATTCCCGATGCAATTTCTGTGTTTCATGAACACTCTGATAGTCCACAGATTACAGAATGCCTCCAGATGTGCAATGGAAACTACTATTGGTCTTCCAGGGAACGATCAAAGCGTAGACTGTTTAAGACATTACTCCCATGGAGGAAAGTGCGCATGGTGACTGTTGTAGTCAATCCCGATGCAAATTCTGTGTTTCATCAACACTCTGACAGACCACAGATTACAGAATGCCTCCAGATGTTCATCGGAAACTACTACTGGTCTTCCAGGGAACGATCAAAGCGTAGACTGTTTGAGACATTACTCCCATGGAGGAAAGTGCGCATGGTGACTGTTGTATTCAATCCCGATGTAATTTCTGTGTTTCATCAACACTCTGATAGTCCACAGATTACACAATGCCTCCAGATGTGCATTGAAAACTACTACTGGTCTTCCTCTGAACGGTCAATGCGTAAACTGTTTCAGACATTACTCCCATGGAGGAAAGTGCGCATGGTGACTGTTGTATTCAATGTTGATGCAAATTCTGTGTTTCATCAACACTCCGATAGTCCACAGATTACAGATTGCCTCCAGATGTGCATCAGATACTACTACTGTTCTTCTAGGGAACGATCAAAGCGTATTCTGTTTGAGACATTACTCCCATGGAGGAAAGTGCGAATATTGACTGTTGTATTCAATCCCAATGCAATATCTGTATTTCATCAACAGTGTGATAGTCCACAGATTACAGAATGCCTCCAGATGTGCATCGGAAGCTACTACTGGTCTTCCAGGGAACGATCAAAGCGTAGACTGTTTGAGACATCACTCCCATGGCAGAAAGTTCGAATATTGACTGTTGTATTCAATCCCGATGCAATATCTGTGTTTAATCAACATTGTGATAGTCCACAGATTACAGAATGCCTCCAGATGTGCATCGGAAACTACTATTGGTCTTCCAGGGAACGATCAAAGCGTAGACTGTTTGAGTCATTACTCCCATGGAGGAAAGTGCGCATGGTTACTTTTGTATTAAATCGCGATGCAATCTCTGTGTTTCAACAACACTCTGATCGTCCACAGATTACAGAATGACTCCAAATGTGAATCGAAACTACTCCTGGTCTACCAGCTAACGATCAAAGCGTAGACTGCTTAAGATATTACTTCTATGGAGGAAAGTGCGCATGGTGACTGTTGTATTCAATCCAGATGCAATTTCTGTGTTTCAACAACACTCTGACAGTCCACAGATTACAGAATTCCTCCAGATGTGCATCGGAAACTACTACTGGTCTTCCAGGGAACGACCAAAAGGTAGACTGTTTGAGACATTACTCCCATGGAGGAAAGTGCGCATGGTGACTGTTGTATTCAATCCCGATGCAATTTCTGTGTTTCAACAACACTCTGATAGTAAACAGATTACAGAATGCCTCCAGATGTGCATCGGAATTTACTACCGGTCTTCCAGGGAACGATCAAAGAGTAGACTGTTTGAAACATTACTCCCATGGAGGAAAGTGCGCATGGTGACTGTTGTATTCTAACCCGATGCAATATCTGTGTTTCATCAACTCTCTGATAGTCCACAGATTACACAATGCCTCCAGATATGCATTGAAAACTACTACTGGTCTTCCTCGGAACGGTCAATGCGTAAACTGTTTCAGACATTGCTCCCATGGAGGAAAGTGCGCATGGTGACTGTTGTATTCATTCCCGATGCAATGTCTGTGTTTCATGAACACTCTGATAGTCCACAGATTACAGAATGCCACCAGATGTGCATCGGAAACTACTACTGGTCTTCTTGGGAACGATCAAGCGTAGACTGTTTGAGTCATTACTCCCATGGAAGAAAGTGCGCATGGTTACTTTTGTATTAAATTGCGATGCAATCTCTGTGTTTCAACAACACTCTGATCGTCCACAGATTACAGAATGCCTCCAGATGTGCATCGGAAACTACTACTTTTCTTCCAGGGAACGATCAAGTCGTAGACTGTTTGAGACATTACTCCCATGGAGGAAAGTGCGCATGGTGACTGTTGTATTCAATCCCGATGCAAATACTGTGTTTCATCAACACTCTGATAGTCCACAGTTTACAGAATGCCTCCAGATGTGCATCAGATACTACTACTGTTCTTCCAGGAAACGATCAGAACGTATTCTGTTTGAGACATTACTCCCATGGAGGAAAGTGCGAATATTGACTATTGTATTCAATCCCGATGCAATTTCTGTGTTTCATCAACAGTGTGATAGTCCACAGATTACAGAATAACTCCATATGTGCATCGGAAACTACTACTGGTCTTCCAGGGAACGATCAAAGCGTAGACTGTTTGAGACATTACTCCCATGGAACAAAGTGCAAATATTGACTGTTGTATTCAATGCCGACGCAATTTCTGTGTTTCATAAACATTGTGATAGTCCACAGATTACAGAATGCCTCCAGATGTGCATCGGAAACTACTATTGGTCTTCCAGGGAACGATAAAAGCGTAGACTGTTTGAGACATTACTCCCATGGAGGAAAGTGCGCATGGTGACTGTCGTATTCAATCCCGATGCAAATTATGTGTTTCGTCAACACTCTGATAGTCCACAGATTACAGAAGGCCTCCAGATGTGCATCAGATACTACTACTGTTCTTCCAGGAAACGATCAGAACGTATTCTGTTTGAGACATTACTCCCATGGAGGAAAGTGCGAATATTGACTGTTGTATTCAATCCCGATGCAATTTCTGTGTTTCATCAACAGTGTGATAGTCCACAGATTACAGAATAACTCCATATGTGCATCGGAAACTACTACTGGTCTACCAGGGAACGATCAAAGCGTAGACTGTTTGAGACATTACTCCCATGGAACAAAGTGCAAATATTGACTGTTGTATTCAATGCCGATGGAATTTCTGTGTTTCATAAACATTGTGATAGTCCACAGATTACAGAATGCCTCCAGATGTGCATCGGAAACTACTATTGGTCTTCCAGGGAACGATCAAAGCGTAGACTGTTTGAGTCATTACTCCCATGGAGGAAAGTGCGCATGGTTACTTTTGTATTAAATCGCGATGCAATCTCTGTTTTTCAACAACACTCTGATCGTCCACAGATTACAGAATGCCTCCAGATGTGCATCGGAAACTACTACTTTTCTTCCAGGGAACGATCAAGTCGTAGACTGTTTGAGACATTACTCCCATGGAGGAAAGTGCGCATGGTGACTGTTGTATTAAGTCGCGATGCAATTTCTGTTTTTCATCAACACTTTGAAGGACCACAGATTACAGAATGCCTCCAGATGTGCTTCGGAATCATCTACTGGCCTTCCAGGGAACGATCAAACCGTAGACTGTTTGAGACATTACTCCCATGGAGGAAAGTGCGAATGGTGACTGTTGTATTCCATCCCGATGTAATTTATGTGTTTCAACAAAACTCTGATAGTCCACAGATTACAGAATGCATCCAGATGTGCATCGGAAACTACTGCCGGTCTTCCAGGGAACGATCAAAGAGTAGACTGTTTGAAACATTACTCCCATGGAGGAAAGTGCGCATGGTGACTGTTGTATTCAATCCCCATGCCATTTCTGTGTTTCATCAACACACTGATAGTCCACAGATTACAGAATGCCACCAGATGTGCATCGGAAACTACTACTGGTCTTCCAAGGAACGATCAAAGCGTAGACTGTTTGAGACATTACTCCCATGGAGGAAAGTGCGCATGGTGACTGTTGTAGTCAATCCCGATGCAATTTCTGTGTTTCATCAACATTTTGATAGTCCACACATTACAGGATGCCCCCAGATGTGCATCGGAAACTACTACTGGTCTTCCAGGGAACGATCACAACGTGGAGTGTTTGAGACATTACTCCCATGGAGGAAAGTTCGCATGGTGACTGTTTTATTCATTCCCGATGCAATTTCTGTGTTTCATGAACACTCTGATAGTCCACAGATTACAGAATGCCACCAGATGTGCATCGGAAACTACTACTGGTCTTCCTGGGAACGGTCAAGCGTAGACTGTTTGAGTCATTACTCCCATGGAAGAAAGTGCGCATGGTTACTTTTGTATTAAATCGCGATGCAATCTCTGTGTTTCAACAACACTCTGATAGTCCACAGATTACAGAATGCCTCCAGATGTGCATCGGAAACTACTACTTTTCTTCCAGGGAACGATCAAGTCGTAGACTGTTTGAGACATTACTCCCATGGAGGAAAGTGCGCATGGTGACTGTTGTATTAAATCGCGATGCAATTTCTTTGTTTCATCAACACTTTGGAGGTCCACAGATTACAGAATGCCTCCAGATGTGCTTCGGAATCATCTACTGGCCTTCCAGGGAACGATCAAACCTTAGACTGTTTCAGACATTACTCCCATGGAGGAAAGTGCGCATGGTGACTGTTGTATTCAATCCCGATGTAATTTCTGTGTTTCATCAACACTCTGATAGTCCACAGATTACAGAATGCCTCCAGATGTGCATCAGATACTACTACTGTTCTTCCAGGGAACGATCAAAGCGTATTCTGTTTGAGACATTACTCCCATGGAGGAAAGTGCGAACATTGACTGTTGTATTCAATCCCGATGTAATTTCTGTGTTTCATCATCAGTGTGATAGTCCACAGATTACAGAATGCCACCAGATGTGCATCGGAAACTACTACTGGTCTTCCTGGGAACGATCAAAGCATAGACTGTTTGAGTCATTACTCCCATAGAGGAAAGTGCGCATGGTTACTTTTGTATTAAGTCGCCATGCAATCTCTGTGTTTCAACAACACTCTGATCGTCCACAGATTAAAGAATGCCTCCAGATGTGCTTCGGAATCATCTACTGGCCTTGAAGGGAATGATCAAACAGTAGACTGTTTGAGACACTACTCCCATGGAGGAAAGTGCGCATGGTGACTGTTGTATTCAAACCCGATGCAATATCTGTGTTTCATCAACTCTCTGATAGTCCACAGATTACACAATGCCTCCAGATATGCATTGAAAACTACTACTGGTCTTCCTCGGAACGGTCAATGCGTAAACTGTTTCAGACATTACTCCCATGGAGGAAAGTGCGCATGTTGACTGTTGTATTCAATGTTGATGCAAATTCTGTGTTTCATCAACACTTTGATAGTCCACAGATTACAGATTGCCTCCAGATGTGCATCAGATACTACTACTGTTCTTCTAGGGAAAGATCAAAGCGTATTCTGTTTGAGACATTACTCCCATGGAGGAAAGTGCGAAGTTTGACTGTTGTATTCAATCCCAATGCAATTTCTGTATTTCATCAACAGTGTGATAGTCCACAGATTACAGAATGCCTCCAGATGTGCATCGGAAGCTACTACTGGTCTTCCAGGGAACTATCAAAGCGTAGACTGTTTAAGACATTACTCCCATGGAGGAAAGTTCGAATATTGACGGTTGTATTCAATCCCGATGCAATTTCTGTGTTTCATCAACAGTGTGATAGTCCACAGATTACAGAATGGCTCCAAATGTGCATCGGAAACTACTACTGGTCTTCCAGGGAACGATCAAAGCGTAGACTGTTTGAGACAGTACTCCCTTGGAGGAAAGTGCGAATATTGACTGTTGTATTCAATCCCGATGCAATTTCTGTGTTTAATCAACATTGTGATAGTCCACAGATTACAGAATGCCTCCAGATGTGCATCGGAAACTACTATTGGTCTTCCAGGAAACGATCAAAGTTTAGACTGTTTGAGACATTACTCCCATGGAGGAAAGTGCGCATGGTGACTGTTGTATTCAATCCCGATGCAATTTCTGTGTTTCATCAACACTCTGATAGTCCACAGATTACAGAATGCCTCCAGATGTGCATCGGAAATTACTACTGGTCTTCCAGGATACGATCAAAGCGTAGACTGTTTGAGACATTACTCCCATGGAGGAAATTGCGAATATTGACTGTTGTATTCAATCCCGATGCAATTTCTGTGTTTAATCAACATTGTGATAGTCCACGGATTACAGAATGCCTCCAGATGTGCATCGGAAACTACTAATGGTCTTCCAGGGAACGATCAAAGCGTAGACTGTTTGAGTCATTACTCCCATGGAGGAAAGTGCGCATGGTTACTTTTGTATTAAATTGCGATGCAATCTCTGTGTTTCAACAACACTCTGATCGTCCACAGATTACAGAATGCCTCCAGATGTGCATAGGAAACTACTACTTTTCTTCCAGGGAACGATCAAGTCGTAGACTGTTTGAGACATTACTCCCATGTAGGAAAGTGCGCATGGTGACTGTTGTATTAAATCGCGATGCAATTTCTGCTTTTCATCAACACTTTGGAGGTCCACAGATTACAGAATGCCTCCAGATGTGCTTCGGAATCATCTACTGGCCTTCCAGGGAACGATCAAACCGTAGACTGTTTGTGACATTACTCCCATGGAGGAAAGTGCGAATGGTGACTGTTGTATTCCATCCCGATGTAATTTTTGTGTTTCAACAAAACTCTGATAGTCCACAGATTACAGAATGCCTCCAGATGTTCATCGGAAACTACTACCGGTATTCCAGGGAACTATCAGAGAGTAGACTGTTTGAAACATTACTCCCATGGAGGAAAGTGAACATGGTGACTGTTGTATTCAGTCCCCATGCCATTTCTGTGTTTCATCAACACACTGATAGTCCACAGATTACAGAATGCCACCAGATGTGCATCGGAAACCACTACTGGTCTTCCAAGGAACGATCAAAGCGTAGACTGTTTGAGACATTACTCCCATGGAGGAAAGAGCGCATGGTGACTGTTGTATTCAATACCGATGAAATTTCTGTGTTTCATCAACATTTTGATAGTCCACACAATTCAGGATGCCCCCAGATGTGCATCGGAAACTACTACTGGTCTTCCAGGGAACGATCACAACGTAGAGTGTTTGAGACATTACTCCCATGGAGGAAAGTTCGCATGGTGACTGTTGTATTCATTCCCGATGCAATTTCTGTGTTTCATGAACACTCTGATAGTCCACAGATTACAGAATGCCTCCAGATGTGCATCGGAAACTACTATTGGTCTTCCAGGGAACGATCAAAGCGTAGACTGTTTAAGACATTACTCCCATGGAGGAAAGTGCGCATGGTGACTGTTGTATTCAATCCCGATGCAAATGCTGTGTTTCATCAACACTCTGATAGTCCACAGTTTACAGAATGCCTCCAGATGTGCATCAGATACTACTACTGTTCTTCCAGGAAACGATCAGAACGTGTTCTGTTTGAGACATTACTCCCATGGCGGAAAGTGCGAATATTAACAGTTGTATTCAATCCCGATGCAATTTCTGTGTTTCATCAACAGTGTGATAGTCCACAGATTACAGAATGCCTCCATATGTGCATCGGAAACTACTACTGGTCTTCCAGGGAACGATCAAAGCGTAGACTGTTTGAGACATTACACCCATGGAACAAAGTGCAAATATTGACTGTTGTATTCAATGCCGATGCAATTTCTGTGTTTCATCAACATTGTGATAGTCCACAGATTACAGAATGCCTCCAGATGTGCATCGGAAACTAGTATTGGTCTTCCAGGGAACGATAAAATCGTAGACTGTTTGAGACATTACTCCCATGGAGGAAAGTGCGCATGGTGACTGTCGTATCCAATCCCGATGCAAATTATGTGTTTCATCAACACTCTGAAAGTCCACAGATTACAGAAGGCCTCCAGATGTGCATCAGATACTACTACTGTTCTTCCAGGGAACGATCAAAGCGTATTCCCTTTGAGACATTACTCCCATGGAGGAAAGTGCGAATATTGACTGTTGTATTCAATCCCGATGTAATTTCTGTGTTTCATCAACAGTGTGATAGTCCACAGATTACAGAATGCCTCCAGATGTGCATCGGAAACTACTACTGGTCTTCCAGGGAACGATCAAAGCGTAGACTCTTTGAGACATTACTCCCATGGAGGAAAGTGCGAATATTGACTGTTGTATTCAATCCCGATGCAATTTCTGTGTTTCATCAACATTGTGATAGTCCACAAATTACAGAATGCCTCCAGATATGCATCGGAAACTACTATTGGTCTTCCAGGGAACGATCAAAGCGTTTACTGTTTGAAACATTTCTCCCATGGAGGAAAGTGCGCATGGTGACTGTTGTATTCAATCCCGATGCAGTTTCTGTGTTCCATCAACACTCTGATAGTACACAGATTACAGAATGCCTCCAGATGTGCATCGGAAACTACTACTGGTCTTCCAGGGAACGATCAAAGCGTAGACTGTTTGAGACATTACTCCCATGGAGGAAAGTGCGAATATTGACTGTTGTATTCAATCCCGATGCAATTTCTGTGTTTCATCAACATTGTGATAGTCCACAGATTACAGAATGCCTCCAGATATGCATGGGAAACTACTATTGGTCTTCCAGGGAACGATCAAAGCGTAGACTCTTTGTGACATTTCTCCCATGGTGGAAAGTGCGCATGGTGTCTGTTGTATTCAATCCCGATGCAATTTCTGTGTTTCTTCAACACTCTGATAGTCCACAGATTACAGAATGCCACCAGATGTGCATCGGAAACTACTACTGGTCTTCCTGGGAACGATCAAAGCGTAGACTGTTTGAGTCATTACTCCCATTAAGGAAAGTGCGCATGGATACTTTTGTATTAAATCGCGATGCAATCTCTGTGTTTCAACAACACTCTGATCGTCCACAGATTACAGAATGCCTCCAGATGTGCATCGGCAACTACTACTGGTCTTCCAGGGAACGATCAAAGCGTAGACTGTTTGAGACATTACTCCCATGGAGGGAAGTGCGCATGGTGACTGTTGTATTCAATCCCGATTCAATTTCTGTGTTTCATCAACAGTGTGATAGTCCACAGATTACAGAATGTCTCCAGATGCGCATCGGAAACTACTACTGGTCTTCCAGGGAACGATCACAACGCAGAGTGTTTGAGACATTACTCCCATGGAGGAAAGTTCGCATGGTGACTGTTGTATTCATTCCCGATGCAATTTCTGTGTTTCATGAACACTCTGATAGTCCACAGATTACAGAATGCCTCCAGATGTGCATCGGAAACTACTATTGGTCTTCCAGGGAACGATCAAAGCGTAGACTGTTTAAGACATTACTCCCATGGAGGAAAGTGCGCATGGTGACTGTTGTAGTCAATCCCGATGCAAATTCTGTGTTTCATCAACACTCTGACAGTCCACAGATTACAGAATGCCTCCAGATGTTCATCGGAAACTACTACTGGTCTTCCAGCGAACGATCAAAGCGTAGACTGTTTGAGACATTACTCCCATGGAGGAAAGTGCGCATGGTGACTGTTGTATTCAATCCCGATGTAATTTCTGTGTTTCATCAACACTCTGATAGTCCACAGATTACAGATTGCCTCCAGATGTGCATCAGATACTACTACTGTTCTTCTAGGGAACGATCAAAGCGTATTCTGTTTGAGACATTACTCCCATGGAGGAAAGTGCGAATATTGACTGTTGTATTCAATCCCAATGCAATATCTGTATTTCATCAACAGTGTGATAGTCCACAGATTACAGAATGCCTCCAGATGTGCATCGGAAGCTACTACTGGTCTTCCAAGGAACGATCAAAGCGTAGACTGTTTGAGACATCACTCCCATGGAGGAAAGTTCGAATATTGACTGTTGTATTCAATCCCGATGCAATTTCTGTGTTTAATCAACATTGTGATAGTCCACAGATTACAGAATGCCTCCAGATGTGCATCGGAAACTACTATTGGTCTTCCAGGGAACGATCAAAGCGTAGACTGTTTGAGTCATTACTCCCATGGAGGAAAGTGCGCATGGTTACTTTTGTATTAAATCGCGATGCAATCTCTGTGTTTCAACAACACTCTGATCGTCCACAGATTACAGAATGACTCCAAATGTGAATCGAAACTACTCCTGGTCTACCAGCTAACGATCAAAGCGTAGACTGCTTAAGATATTACTTCTATGGAGGAAAGTGCGCATGGTGACTGTTGTATTCAATCCAGATGCAATTTCTGTGTTTCAACAACACTCTGACAGTCCACATATTACAGAATTCCTCCAGATTTGCATCGGAAACTACTACTGGTCTTCCAGGGAACGACCAAAAGGTAGACTGTTTGAGACATTACTCCCATGGAGGAAAGTGCGCATGGTGACTGTTGTATTCAATCCCGATGCAATTTCTGTGTTTCAACAACACTCTGATAGTAAACAGATTACAGAATGCCTCCAGATGTGCATCGGAATTTACTACCGGTCTTCCAGGGAACGATCAAAGAGTAGACTGTTTGAAAAATTACTCCCATGGAGGAAAGTGCGCATGGTGACTGTTGTATTCAATACCGATGTAATTTCTGTGTTTCATCAACATTTTGATAGTCCACACACTACAGGATGCCCCCAGATGTGCATCGGAAACTACTACTGGTCTTCCAGGGAACGATCACAACGTAGAGTGGTTGAGACATTACTCCCATGGAGGAAAGTTCGAATGGTGACTGTTGTATTCATTCCCGATGCAATTTCTGTGTTTCATGAACACTCTGATAGTCCACAGATTACAGAATGCCACCAGATGTGCATCGGAAACTACCACTGGTCTTGTTGGGAACGATCAAGCGTAGACTGTTTGAGTCATTACTCCCATGGAAGAAAGTGCGCATGGTTACTTTTGTATTAAATTGCGATGCAATCTCTGTGTTTCAACAACACTCTGATCGTCCACAGATTACAGAATGCCTCCAGATGTGCATCGGAAACTACTACTTTTCTTCCAGGGAACGATCAAGTCGTAGACTGTTTGAGACATTACTCCCATGGAGGAAAGTGCGCATGGTGACTGTTGTATTCAATCCCGATGCAAATTCTGTGTTTCATCAACACTCTGATAGTCCACAGTTTACAGAATGCCTCCAGATGTGCATCAGATACTACAACTGTTCTTCCAGGAAACGATCAGAACGTATTCTGTTTGAGACATTACTCCCATGGAGGAAAGTGCGAATATTGACTGTTGTATTCAATCCCGATGCAATTTCTGTGTTTCATCAACAGTGTGATAGTCCACAGATTACAGAATAACTCCATATGTGCATCGGAAACTACTACTGGTCTTCCAGGGAACGATCAAAGCGTAGACTGTTTGAGACATTACTCCCATGGAACAAAGTGCAAATATTGACTGTTGTATTCAATGCCGATGCAATTTCTGTGTTTCATAAACATTGTGATAGTCCACAGATTACAGAATGCCTCCAGATGTGCATCGGAAACTACTATTGGTCTTCCAGGGAACGATAAAAGCGTAGACTGTTTGAGACATTACTCCCATGGAGGAAAGTGCGCATGGTGACTGTCGTATTCAATCCCGATGCAAATTATGTGTTTCATCAACACTCTGATAGTCCACAGATTACAGAAGGCCTCCAGATGTGCATCAGATACTACTACTGTTCTTCCAGGGAACGATCAAAGCGTATTCTGTTTGAGACATTACTCCCATGGAGGAAAGTGCGAATATTGACTGTTGTATTCAATCCCGATGTAATTTCTGTATTTCATCAACAGTGTGATAGTCCACAGATTACAGAATGCCTCCAGATGTGCATCGGAAACTACTACTGGTCTTTCAGGGAACGATCAAAGCGTAGACTCTTTGAGACATTACTCCCATGGAGGAAAGTGCGAACTTTGACTCATGTCTTCAACCCCGATGCAATTTCTGTGTTTCATCAACATTGTGATAGTCCACAAATTACAGAATGCCTCCAGATATGCATCGGAAACTACTATTGGTCTTCCAGGGAACGATCAAAGCGTTGACTGTTTGAGACATTTCTCCCATGGAGGAAAGTGCGCATGGTGACTCTTGTATTCAATCCCGATGCAATTTCTGTGTTTCATCAACACTCTGATAGTACACAGATTACAGAATGCCTCCAGATGTGCATCGGAAACTACTACTGGTCTTCCAGGGAACGATCAAAGCGTAGACTGTTTGAGACATTACTCCCATGGAGGAATGTGCGAATATTGACTGTTGTATTCAATCCCGATGCAATTTCTGTGTTTCATCAACATTGTGATAATCAACAGATTACAGAATGCCTCCAGATATGCATCGGAAACTACTATTGGTCTTCCAGGGAACGATCAAAGCGTTGACTGTTTGAGACATTTCTCCCATGGTGGAAAGTGCGCATGGTGTCTGTTGTATTGAATCCCAATGCAATTTCTGTGTTTTATCAACACTCTGATAGTCCACAGATTACAGAATGCCACCAGATGTGCATCGGAAACTACTACTGGTCTTCCTGGGAACGATCAAATCGTAGACTGTTTGAGTCATTACTCCCATGGAGGAAAGTGAGCATGGTGACTGTTGTATTCAATCCCGATGCAATTTCTGTGTTTCATCAACAGTGTGATAGTCCACAGATAACAAAATGTCTCCAGATGTGCATCGGAAACTACTACTGGTCTTACATTGAACGATCAAAGCGTAGACTGTTTGAGACATTACTCCCATGGAGGAAAGTGCGAATATTGACTGTTGTATTCAATCCCGATGCAATTTCTGTGTTTAATCAACATTGTGATAGTCCACGGATTACAGAATGCCTCCAGATGTGCATCGGAAACTACTAATGGTTTTCCAGGGAACGATCAAAGCGTAGACTGTTTGAGTCATTACTCCCATGGAGGAAAGTGCGCATGGTTACTTTTGTATTAAATCGCGATGCAATCTCTGTGTTTCAACAACACTCTGATCGTCCACAGATTACAGAATGCCTCCAGATGTGCATAGGAAACTACTACTTTTCTTCCAGGGAACGATCAAGTCGTAGACGGTTTGAGACATTACTCCCATGTAGGACAGTGCGCATGGTGACTGTTGTATTAAATCGCGATGCAATTTCTGCTTTTCATCAACACTTTGGAGGTCCACAGATTACAGAATGCCTCCAGATGTGCTTCGGAATCATCTACTGGCCTTCCAGGGAACGATCAAACCGTAGACTGTTTGTGACATTACTCCCATGGAGGAAAGTGCGAATGGTGAATGTTGTATTCCATCCCGATGTAATTTTTGTGTTTCAACAAAACTCTGATAGTCCACAGATTACAGAATGCCTCCAGATGTTCATCGGAAACTACTACCGGTATTCCAGGGAACTATCAAAGAGTAGACTGTTTGAAACATTACTCCCATGGAGGAAAGTGAACATGGTGACTGTTGTATTCAGTCCCCATGCCATTTCTGTGTTTCATCAACACACTGATAGTCCACAGATTACAGAATGCCACCAGATGTGCATCGGAAACCACTACTGGTCTTCCAAGGAACGATCAAAGCGTAGACTGTTTGAGACATTACTCCCATGGAGGAAAGAGCGCATGGTGACTGTTGTATTCAATACCGATGAAATTTCTGTGTTTCATCAACATTTTGATAGTCCACACAATTCAGGATGCCCCCAGATACGCATCGGAAACTACTACTGGTCTTCCAGGGAACGATCACAACGTAGAGTGTTTGAGACATTACTCCCATGGAGGAAAGTTCGCATGGTGACTGTTGTATTCATTCCCGATGCAATTTCTGTGTTTCATGAACACTCTGATAGTCCACAGATTACAGAATGCCACCAGATGTGCATCGGAAACTACTACTGGTCTTCCTGGGAACGATCAAGCGTAGACTGTTTGAGTCATTACTCCCATGGAAGAAAGTGCGCATGGTTACTTTTGTATTAAATCGCGATGCAATCTCTGTGTTCAACAACACTCTGATCGTCCACAGATTACAGAATGCCTCCAGATGTGCATCGAAAACAACTACTTTTCTTCCAGGGAACGATCAAGTCGTAGACTGTTTGAGACATTACTCCCATGGAGGAAAGTGCGCATGGTGACTGTTGTATTAAATCGCGATGCAATTTCTTTGTTTCATCAACACTTTGGAGGTCCACAGATTACAGAATGCCTCCAGATGTGCTTCGGAATCATCTACTGGCCTTAAAGGGAACGATCAAACCTTAGACTGTTTCAGACTTTACTCCCATGGAGGAAAGTGCGCATGGTGACTGTTGTATTCAATCCCGATGCAAATGCTGTGTTTCATCAACACTCTGATAGTCCACAGTTTACAGAATGCCTCCAGATGTGCATCAGATACTACTACTGTTCTTCCAGGAAACGATCAGAACGTGTTCTGTTTGAGACATTACTCCCATGGAGGAAAGTGCGAATATTAACAGTTGTATTCAATCCCGATGCAATTTCTGTGTTTCATCAACAGTGTGATAGTCCACAGATTACAGAATGCCTCCATATGTGCATCGGAAACTACTACTGGTCTTCCAAGGAACGATGAAAGCGTAGACTGTTTGAGACATTACACCCATGGAACAAAGTGCAAATATTGACTGTTGTATTCAATGCCGATGCAATTTCTGTGTTTCATCAACATTGTGATAGTCCACAGATTACAGAATGCCTCCAGATGTGCATCGGAAACTAGTATTGGTCTTCCAGGGAACGATAAAATCGTAGACTGTTTGAGACATTACTCCCATGGAGGAAAGTGCGCATGGTGACTGTCGTATTCAATCCCGATGCAAATTATGTGTTTCATCAACACTCTGAAAGTCCACAGATTACAGAAGGCCTCCAGATGTGCATCAGATACTACTACTGTTCTTCCAGGGAACGATCAAAGCGTATTCCCTTTGAGACATTACTCCCATGGAGGAAAGTGCGAATATTGACTGTTGTATTCAATCCCGATGTAATTTCTGTGTTTCATCAACAGTGTGATAGTCCACAGATTACAGAATGCCTCCAGATGTGCATCGGAAACTACTACTGGTCTTCCAGGGAACGATCAAAGCGTAGACTCTTTGAGACATTACTCCCATGGAGGAAAGTGCGAATATTGACTGTTGTATTCAATCCCGATGCAATTTCTGTGTTTCATCAACATTGTGATAGTCCACAAATTACAGAATGCCTCCAGATATGCATCGGAAACTACTATTGGTCTTCCAGGGAACGATCAAAGCGTTTACTGTTTGAAACATTTCTCCCATGGAGGAAAGTGCGCATGGTGACTGTTGTATTCAATCCCGATGCAGTTTCTGTGTTCCATCAACACTCTGATAGTACACAGATTACAGAATGCCTCCAGATGTGCATCGGAAACTACTACTGGTCTTCCAGGGAACGATCAAAGCGTAGACTGTTTGAGACATTACTCCCATGGAGGAAAGTGCGAATATTGACTGTTGTATTCAATCCCGATGCAATTTCTGTGTTTCATCAACATTGTGATAGTCCACAGATTACAGAATGCCTCCAGATATGCATGGGAAACTACTATTGGTCTTCCAGGGAACGATCAAAGCGTAGACTCTTTGTGACATTTCTCCCATGGTGGAAAGTGCGCATGGTGTCTGTTGTATTCAATCCCGATGCAATTTCTGTGTTTCTTCAACACTCTGATAGTCCACAGATTACAGAATGCCACCAGATGTGCATCGGAAACTACTACTGGTCTTCCTGGGAACGATCAAAGCGTAGACTGTTTGAGTCATTACTCCCATTAAGGAAAGTGCGCATGGATACTTTTGTATTAAATCGCGATGCAATCTCTGTGTTTCAACAACACTCTGATCGTCCACAGATTACAGAATGCCTCCAGATGTGCATCGGCAACTACTACTGGTCTTCCAGGGAACGATCAAAGCGTAGACTGTTTGAGACATTACTCCCATGGAGGGAAGTGCGCATGGTGACTGTTGTATTCAATCCCGATTCAATTTCTGTGTTTCATCAACAGTGTGATAGTCCACAGATTACAGAATGTCTCCAGATGTGCATCGGAAACTACTACTGGTCTTCCAGGGAACGATCACAACGCAGAGTGTTTGAGACATTACTCCCATGGAGGAAAGTTCGCATGGTGACTGTTGTATTCATTCCCGATGCAATTTCTGTGTTTCATGAACACTCTGATAGTCCACAGATTACAGAATGCCTCCAGATGTGCATCGGAAACTACTATTGGTCTTCCAGGGAACGATCAAAGCGTAGACTGTTTAAGACATTACTCCCATGGAGGAAAGTGCGCATGGTGACTGTTGTAGTCAATCCCGATGCAAATTCTGTGTTTCATCAACACTCTGACAGTCCACAGATTACAGAATGCCTCCAGATGTTCATCGGAAACTACTACTGGTCTTCCAGGGAACGATCAAAGCGTAGACTGTTTGAGACATTACTCCCATGGAGGAAAGTGCGCATGCTGACTGTTGCATTCAATCCCGATGTAATTTCTGTGTTTCATCAACACTCTGATAGTCCACAGATTACACAATGCCTCCAGATGTGCATTGAAAACTACTACTGGTCTTCCTCTGAACGGTCAATGCGTAAACTGTTTCAGACATTACTCCCATGGAGGAAAGTGCGCATGGTGACTGTTGTATTCAATGTTGATGCAAATTCTGTGTTTCATCAACACTCCGATAGTCCACAGATTACAGATTGCCTCCAGATGTGCATCAGATACTACTACTGTTCTTCTAGGGAACGATCAAAGCGTATTCTGTTTGAGACATTACTCCCATGGAGGAAAGTGCGAATATTGACTGTTGTATTCAATCCCAATGCAATATCTGTATTTCATCAACAGTGTGATAGTCCACAGATTACAGAATGCCTCCAGATGTGCATCGGAAGCTACTACTGGTCTTCCAAGGAACGATCAAAGCGTAGACTGTTTGAGTCATTTCTCCCATGGAGGAAAGTGCGCATGGTTACTTTTGTATTAAATCGCGATGCAATCTCTGTGTTTCAACAACACTCTGATCGTCCACAGATTACAGAATGACTCCAAATGTGAATCGAAACTACTCCTGGTCTACCAGCTAACGATCAAAGCGTAGACTGCTTAAGATATTACTTCTATGGAGGAAAGTGCGCATGGTGACTGTTGTATTCAATCCAGATGCAATTTCTGTGTTTCAACAACACTCTGACAGTCCACAGATTACAGATTTCCTCCAGATTTGCATCGGAAACTACTACTGGTCTTCCAGGGAACGACCAAAAGGTAGACTGTTTGAGACATTACTCCCATGGAGGAAAGTGCGCATGGTGACTGTTGTATTCAATCCCGATGCAATTTCTGTGTTTCAACAACACTCTGATAGTAAACAGATTACAGAATGCCTCCAGATGTGCATCGGAATTTACTACCGGTCTTCCAGGGAACGATCAAAGAGTAGACTGTTTGAAAAATTACTCCCATGGAGGAAAGTGCGCATGGTGACTGTTGTATTCAATACCGATGTAATTTCTGTGTTTCATCAACATTTTGATAGTCCACACATTACAGGATGCCCCCAGATGTGCATCGGAAACTACTACTGGTCTTCCAGGGAACGATCACAACGTAGAGTGTTTGAGACATTACTCCCATGGAGGAAAGTTCGAATGGTGACTGTTGTATTCATTCCCGATGCAATTGCTGTGTTTCATGAACACTCTGATAGTCCACAGATTACAGAATGCCACCAGATGTGCATCGGAAACTACTACTGGTCTTGTTGGGAACGATCAAGCGTAGACTGTTTGAGTCATTACTCCCATGGAAGAAAGTGCGCATGGTTACTTTTGTATTAAATTGCGATGCTATCTCTGTGTTTCAACAACACTCTGATCGTCCACAGATTACAGAATGCCTCCAGATGTGCATCGGAAACTAGTACTTTTCTTCCAGGGAACGATCAAGTCGTAGACTGTTTGAGACATTACTCCCATGGAGGAAAGTGCGCATGGTGACTGTTGTATTCAATCCCGATGCAAATGCTGTGTTTCATCAACACTCTGATAGTCCACAGTTTACAGAATGCCTCCAGATGTGCATCAGATACTACTACTGTTCTTCCAGGAAACGATCAGAACGCATTCTGTTTGAGACATTACTCCCATGGAGGAAAGTGCGAATATTGACTGTTGTATTCAATCCCGATGCAATTTCTGTGTTTCATCAACAGTGTGATAGTCCACAGATTACAGAATAACTCCATATGTGCATCGGAAACTACTACTGGTCTTCCAGGGAACGATCAAAGCGTAGACTGTTTGAGACATTACTCCCATGGAACAAAGTGCAAATATTGACTGTTGTATTCAATGCCGATGCAATTTCTGTGTTTCATAAACATTGTGATAGTCCACAGATTACAGAATCCCTCCAGATGTGCATCGGAAACTACTATTGGTCTTCCAGGGAACGATAAAAGCGTAGACTGTTTGAGACATTACTCCCATGGAGGAAAGTGCGCATGGTGACTGTCGTATTCAATCCCGATGCAAATTATGTGTTTCATCAACACTCTGATAGTCCACAGATTACAGAAGGCCTCCAGATGTGCATCAGATACTACTACTGTTCTTCCAGGGAACGATCAAAGCGTATTCTGTTTGAGACATTACTCCCATGGAGGAAAGTGCGAATATTGACTGTTGTATTCAATCCCGATGTAATTTCTGTATTTCATCAACAGTGTGATAGTCCACAGATTACAGAATGCCTCCAGATGTGCATCGGAAACTACTACTGGTCTTTCAGGGAACGATCAAAGCGTAGACTCTTTGAAACATTACTCCCATGGAGGAAAGTGCGAACTTTGACTCTTGTCTTCAACCCCGATGCAATTTCTGTGTTTCATCAACATTGTGATAGTCCACAAATTACAGAATGCCTCCAGATATGCATCGGAAACTACTATTGGTCTTCCAGGGAACGATCAAAGCGTTTGACTGTTTGAGACATTTCTCCCATGGAGGAAAGTGCGCATGGTGACTCTTGTATTCAATCCCGATGCAATTTCTGTGTTTCATCAACACTCTGATACTACACAGATTACAGAATGCCTCCAGATATGCATCGGAAACTACTACTGGTCTTCCTGGGAACGATCAAATCGTAGACTGTTTGAGTCATTACTCCCATGGAGGAAAGTGCGCATGGTTACTTTTGTATTAAATCGCGATGCAATCTCTGTGTATCAACAACACTCTGATCGTCCACAGACTACAGAATGCCTCCAGATGTGCATCGGCAACTACTACTGGTCTTCCAGGGAACGATCAAAGCGTAGACTGTTTGAGACATTACTCCCATGGAGGAAAGTTCGAATATTGACTGTTGTATTCAATCCCGATGCAATTTCTGTGTTTAATCAACATTGTGATAGTGCACAGATTACAGAATGCCTCCAGATGTGCATCGGAAACTACTATTGGTCTTCCAGGGAACGATAAAAGCGTAGACTGTTTGAGACATTACTTCCATGGAGGAAAGTGCGCATGGTGACTGTTGTATTCAATCCGGATGCAATTTCTGTGTTTCATCAACAGTGTGATAGTCCACAGATTACAGAATGCCTCCAGATGTGCATCGGAAACTACTACCGGTCTTCCAGGGAACGATCAAAGAGTAGACTGTTTGAAACATTACTTTAATGGAGGAAAGTGCGCATGGTGACTGTTGAATTCAATCCCCATGACATTTCTGTGTTTCATCAACACACTGATAGTCCACAGATTACAGAATGCCACCAGATGTGCATCGGAAACTACTACTGGTCTTCCAAGGAACGATCAAAGCGTAGACTGTTTGAAACATTACTCCCATGGAGGAAAGTGCGCATGGTGACTGTTGTATTCAATACCGATGTAATTTCTGTGTTTCATCAACATTTTGATAGTCTACACATTACAGGATGCCCCCAGATGTGCATCGAATACTACTACTGGTCTTCCAGGTAACGATCACAACGTAGAGTGTTTGAGACATTACTCCCATGGAGGAAAGTTCGCATGGTGACTGTTGTATTCATTCCCGATGCAATTTCTTTGTTTCATGAACACTCTGATAGTCCACAGATTACAGAATGCCACCAGATGTGCATCGGAAACTACTACTGGTCTTCCTGGGGACGATCAAAGCGTAGACTGTTTGAGTCATTACTCCAATGGAGGAAAGTGCGCATGTTTACTTTTGTATTAAATCGCGATGCAATCTCTGTGTTTCAACAACACTCTGATCGTCCACAAATTACAGAATGCCTCCAGATGTGCATCGGAAACTACTACTTTTCATCCAGGGAACGATCAAGTCGTATACTGTTTGAGACATTACTCCCATGGAGGAAAGTGCGCATGGTGACTGTTGTATTAAATCGCGATGCAATTTCTTTGTTTCATCAACACTTTGGAGGTCCACAGATTACAGAATGCCTCCAGATGTGCTTCGGAATCATCTACTGGCCTTCCAAGGAACGATCAAACCTTAGACTGTTTCAGACATTACTTCCATGGAGGAAAGTGCGCATGGTGACTGTTGTATTCAATCCCGATCCAAATGCTGTGTTTCATCAACACTCTGATAGTCAACAGTTTACAAAATGACTCCAGATGTGCATCAGATACTACTAATGTTCTTCCAGGGAACGATCAGAACGTATTCTGTTTGAGACATTACTCCCATGGAGGAAAGTGCGAATATTGACTGTTGTATTCAATCCCGATGCAATTTCTGTGTTTCATGAACAGTGTGATAGTCCACAGATTACAGAATGCCTCCATATGTGCATCGAAAACTACTACTGGTCTTCCAGGGAACGATCAAAGCGTAGACTGTTTGAGACATTACTCCCATGGAGGAAAGTGCGCATGGTGACTGTTGTATTCAATCCCGATGCAATTTCTGTGTTTCATCAACACTCTGATAGTACAAAGATTACAGAATGCCTCCAGATGTGCATCGGAAACTACTACTGGTCTTCCAGGGAACGATCAAAGCGTAGACTGTTTGAGACATTACTCCCATGGAGGAATGTGCGAATATTGACTGTTGTATTCAATCCCGATGCAATTTCTGTGTTTCATCAACATTGTGATAATCAACAGATTACAGAATGCCTCCAGATATGCATGGGAAACTTTTATTGGTCTTCCAGGGAACGATCAAAGCGTAGACTGTTTGAGACATTTCTCCCATGGTGGAAAGTGCGCATGGTGTCTGTTGTATTCAATCCCGATGCAATTTCTGTGTTTCATCAACACTCTGATAGTCCACAGATTACAGAATGCCACCAGATGTGCATCGGAAACTACTACTGGTCTTCCTGGGAACGATCAAATCGTAGACTGTTTGAGTCATTACTCCCATGGAGGAAAGTGCGCATGGTTACTTTTGTATTAAATCGCGATGCAATCTTTGTGTATCAACAACACTCTGATCGTCCACAGACTACAGAATGCCTCCAGATGTTCATCGGCAACTACTACTGGTCTTCCAGGGAACGATCAAAGCTTAGACTAATTGAGACAATACTCCCATGGAGGAAAGTTCGAATATTGACTGTTGCATTCAATCCCGATGCAATTTCTGTGTTTAATCAACATTGTGATAGTGCACAGATTACAGAATGCCTCCAGATGTGCCTCGGAAACTACTATTGGTCTTCCAGGGAACGATCAAATCGTTGACTGTTTGAGACATTACTCCCATGGAGGAAAGTGCGCATGGTGACTGTTGTATTCAATCCGGATGCAATTTCTGTGTTTCATCAACAGTATGATAGTCCACAGATTACAGAATGCCTCCAGATGTGCATCGGAAACTACTACCGGTCTTCCAGGGAACGATCAAAGAGTAGACTGTTTGAAACATTACTTTAATGGAGGAAAGTGCGCATGGTTACTGTTGAATTCAATCCAAATGACATTTCTGTGTTTCATCAACACACTGATAGTCCACAGATTACAGAATGCCACCAGATGTGCATCGGAAACTACTACTGGTCTTCCAAGGAACGATCAAACCTTAGACTGTTTCAGACATTACTTCCATGGAGGAAAGTGCGCATGGTGACTGTTGTATTCAATCCCGATGCAAATGCTGTGTTTCATCAACACTCTGATAGTCAACAGTTTACAAAATGACTCCAGATGTGCATCAGATACTACTAATGTTCTTCCAGGGAACGATCAGAACGTATTCTGTTTGAGACATTACTCCCATGGAGGAAAGTGCGAATATTGACTGTTGTATTCAATCCCGATGCAATTTCTGTGTTTCATGAACAGTGTGATAGTCCACAGATTACAGAATGCCTCCATATGTGCATCGAAAACTACTACTGGTCTTCCAGGGAACGATCAAAGCGTAGACTGTTTGAGACATTACTCCCATGGAGGAAAGTGCGCATGGTGACTGTTGTATTCAATCCCGATGCAATTTCTGTGTTTCATCAACACTCTGATAGTACACAGATTACAGAATGCCTCCAGATGTGCATCGGAAACTACTACTGGTCTTCCAGGGAACGATCAAAGCGTAGACTGTTTGAGACATTACTCCCATGGAGGAATGTGCGAATATTGACTGTTGTATTCAATCCCGATGCAATTTCTGTGTTTCATCAACATTGTGATAATCAACAGATTACAGAATGCCTCCAGATATGCATGGGAAACTTTTATTGGTCTTCCAGGGAACGATCAAAGCGTAGACTGTTTGAGACATTTCTCCCATGGTGGAAAGTGCGCATGGTGTCTGTTGTATTCAATCCCGATGCAATTTCTGTGTTTCATCAACACTCTGATAGTCCACAGATTACAGAATGCCACCAGATGTGCATCGGAAACTACTACTGGTCTTCCTGGGAACGATCAAATCGTAGACTGTTTGAGTCATTACTCCCATGGAGGAAAGTGCGCATGGTTACTTTTGTATTAAATCGCGATGCAATCTTTGTGTATCAACAACACTCTGATCGTCCACAGACTACAGAATGCCTCCAGATGTGCATCGGCAACTACTACTGTTCTTCCAGTGAACGATCAAAGCTTAGACTAATTGAGACAATACTCCCATGGAGGAAAGTTCGAATATTGACTGTTGCATTCAATCCCGATGCAATTTCTGTGTTTAATCAACATTGTGATAGTGCACAGATTACAGAATGCCTCCAGATGTGCCTCGGAAACTACTATTGGTCTTCCAGGGAACGATCAAATCGTAGACTGTTTGAGACATTACTCCCATGGAGGAAAGTGCGCATGGTGACTGTTGTATTCAATCCGGATGCAATTTCTGTGTTTCATCAACAGTATGATAGTCCACAGATTACAGAATGCCTCCAGATGTGCATCGGAAACTACTACCGGTCTTCCAGGGAACGATCAAAGAGTAGACTGTTTGAAACATTACTTTAATGGAGGAAAGTGCGCATGGTTACTGTTGAATTCAATCCAAATGACATTTCTGTGTTTCATCAACACACTGATAGTCCACAGATTACAGAATGCCACCAGATGTGCATCGGAAACTACTACTGGTCTTCCAAGGAACGATCAAAGCGTAGACTGTTTGAGATATTACTCCCATGGAGGAAAGTGCGCATGGTGACTGTTGTATTCATTCCCGATGCAATTTCTGTGTTTCATGAACACTCTGATAGTCCACAGATTACAGAATGCCACCAGATGTGCATCGGAAACTACTACTGGTCTTCCTGGGGACGATCAAAGCGTAGACTGTTTGAGTCATTACTCCGATGGAGGAAAGTGCGCATGTTTACTTTTGTATTAAATCGCGATGCAATCTCTGTGTTTCAACAACACTCTGATCGTCCACAAATTACAGAATGCCTCCAGATGTGCATCGGAAATTACTACTTTTCATCCAGGGAACGATCAAGTCGTATACTGTTTGAGACATTACTCCCATGGAGGAAAGTGCGCATGGTGACTGTTGTATTAAATCGCGATGCAATTTCTTTGTTTCATCAACACTTTGGAGGTCCACAGATTACAGAATGCCTCCAGATGTGCTTCGGAATCATCTACTGGTCTTCCAGGGAACGATCAAACCTTAGACTGTTTCAGACATTACTTCCATGGAGGAAAGTGCGCATGGTGACTGTTGTATTCAATCCCGATGCAAATGCTGTGTTTCATCAACACTCTGATAGTCAACAGTTTACAAAATGCCTCCAGATGTGCATCAGATACTACTATTGTTCTTCCAGGGAACGATCAGAACGTATTCTGTTTGAGACATTACTCCCATGGAGGAAAGTGCGAATATTGACTGTTGTATTCAATCCCGATGCAATTTCTGTGTTTCATGAACAGTGTGATAGTCCACAGATTACAGAATGCCTCCATATGTGCATCGGAAACTACTACTGGTCTTCCAGGGAACGATCAAAGCGTAGACTGTTTGAGACATTACTCCCATGGAGGAAAGTGCGCATGGTGACTGTTGTATTCAATCCCGATGCAATTTCTGTGTTTCATCAACACTCTGATAGTCCACAGATCACAGAATGCCTCCAGATGTGCATCGGAAACTACTACTGGTCTTCCAGGGAACGATCAAAGCGTAGACTGTTTGAGACATTACTCCCATGGAGGAAAGTGCGAATATTGACTGTTGTATTCAATCCCGATGCAATTTCTGTGTTTAATCAACATTGTGATAGTCCACAGATTACAGAATGCCTCCAGATGTGCATCGGAAACTACTATTGGTCTTCCAGGGAACGATCAAAGCGTAGACTGTTTGAGACATTACTCCCATGGAGGAAAGTGTGCATGGTGTCTGTTGTATGCAATCCCGATGCAATTTCTGTGTTTCATCAACAATCTGATCGTCCACAGATTACAGAATGCCTCCAGATGTGCATCGGAATGTACTACTTTTCTTCCAGGGAACGATCAAGTCGTAGACTGTTTGAGACATTACTCCCATGGAGGAAGGTGCGAATGGTGACTGTTGTATTCCATCCCGATGTAATTTTTGTGTTTCAACAAAACTCTGATAGTCCACAGATTACAGAATGCCTCCAGATGTGCATCGGAAACTACTACAGGTCTTCCAGGGAACGATCAAAGAGTAGACTGTTTGAAACATTACTCCCATGGAGGAAAGTGCGCATGGTGACTGTTGTATTCAATCCCCATGAAATTTCTGTGTTTCATCAACACACTGATAGTCCACAGATTACAGAATGCCTCCAGATGTGCATCGGAAACTACTACTGGTCTTCCAGGGAACGATCAAAGCGTAGACTGATTGAGACATTACTCCCGTGGAGGAAAGTGCGAATATTGACTGTTGTATTCAATCCCGATGCAACTTCTGTGTTTAATCAACATTGTGATAGTCCACAGATTACAGAATGCCTCCAGATGTGCATCGGAAACTACTACTGGTCTTCCAGGGAACGATCAAAGCGTAGCCTGTTTGAGACATTACTCCCATGGAGGAAAGTGCGAATGGTGACTTTTGTATTCCATCCCGATGTAAATTTTGTGTTTCAACAAAACTCTGATAGTCCACAGATTACAGAATGCCTCCAGATGTGCATCGGAAACTACTACCGGTCTTCCAGGGAACGATCAAAGAGTAGACTGTTTGAAACATTTCTCCCATGGAGGAAAGTGCGCATGGTGACTGTTGTATTCAGTCCCCATGCCATTTCTGTGTTTCATCAACACACTGATAGTCCACAGATTACAGAATGCCACCAGATGTGCATCGGAAACTACTACTGGTCTTCCAAGGAACGATCAAAGCGTAGACTGTTTGAGACATTCCTCCCATGGAGGAAAGTGCGCATGGTGACTGTTGTATTCAATACCGATGTAATTTCTGTGTTTCATCAACATTTTGATAGTCCACACATTACAGGATGCCCCCAGATGTGCATCGGAAACTACTACTGGTCTTCCAGGGAATGATCACAACGTAGAGTGTTTTAGACATTACTCCCATATAGGAAAGTCGCATGGTGACTGTTGCATTCATTCCCGATGCAATTTCTGTGTTTCATGAACACTCTGATAGTCCACAGATTACAGAATGCCACCAGATGTGCATCGGAAACTACTACTGGTCTTCCTGGGAACGATCAAAGCGTACACTGTTTGAGTCATTACTCCCATGGAGGAAAGTGCGCATGGTTACTTTTGTATTAAATCGAGATGCAATCTCTGTGTTTCAAAAACACTCTGATCGTCCACAAATTACAGAATGCCTCCAGATGTGCATCGGAAACTACTACTTTTCTTCCAGTGAACGATCAAGTCGTATACTGTTTGAGACATTACTCCCATGGAGGAAAGTGCGCATGGTGACTGTTGTATTAAATCGCGATGCAATTTCTTTGTTTCATCAACACTTTGGAGGTCCACAGATTACAGAATGCCTCCAGATGTGCTTCGGAATCATCTACTGGCCTTCCAGGGAACGATCAAACCTTAGACTGTTTCAGACATTACTAACATGGAGGAAAGTGCGCATGGTGACTGTTGTATTCGATCCCGATGCAAATGCTGTGTTTCATCAACACTCTGATAGTCCACAGTTTACAGAATGCCTCCAGATGTGCATCAGATACTACTACTGTTCTTCCAGGGAACGATCAGAACGTATTCTGTTTGAGACATTACTCCCATGGAGGAAAGTGCGAATATTGCCTGTTGTATTCAATCCCGATGCAATTTCTGTGTTTCATCAACAGTGTGATAGTCCACAGATTACAGAATGCCTCCATATGTGCATCGGAAACTACTACTGGTCTTCCAGGGAACGATAAAAGCGTAGACTGTTAGAGACATTACTCCCATGGAGGAAAGTGCGCATGGTGACTGTTGTATTCAATCCCGATGCAATTTCTGTGTTTCATCAACACTCTGATACTCCACAGATTACAGAATGCCTCCAGATGTGCATCGGAAACTACTACTGGTCTTCCAGGGAACGATCAAAGCGTTGACTGTTTGAGACATTACTCCCATGGAGGAAAGTGCGAATATTGACAGTTGTATTCAATCCCGATGCAATTTCTGTGTTTCATCAACATTGTGATAGTCCACAGATTACAGAATGCCTC
Organism: Schistocerca gregaria; assembly: GCF_023897955.1. Lineage (NCBI taxonomy): Eukaryota > Metazoa > Arthropoda > Insecta > Orthoptera > Acrididae > Schistocerca > Schistocerca gregaria. The sequence goes on along the minus strand of NC_064926.1, from coordinate 10,389,385 downwards.
CAGATGTGCATCGGAAACTACTACTGGTCTTCCAGGGAACGATAAAAGCGTAGACTGTTTCAGACATTACTCCCATGGAGGAAAGTGCGCATGGTGACTGTTGTTTTCAATCCCGATGCAATTTCTGTGTTTCATCAACACTCGGATAGTCCACAGATTACAGAATGCCTCCAGATGTGCATCGGAAACTACTACTGGTCTTCCAGGGAACGATCAAAGCGTAGACTGTTTGAGACATTACTCCCATGGAGGAAACTGCGAATATTGACTGTTGTATTCAATCCCGATGCAATTTCTGTGTTTAATCAACATTGTGATAGTCCACAGATTACAGAATGCCTCCAGATGTGCATCGGAAACTACTATTGGTCTTCCAGGGAACGATCAAAGCGTTGACTGTTTGAGACATTACTCCCATGGAGGAAGTTGCGCATGGTGACTGTTGTATTCAATCCCGATGCAATTTCTGTGTTTCATCAACACTCTGATAGTCCACAGATTACAGAATGCCTACAGATGTGCATCGGAAACTACTACTGGTCTTCCAGGGAACGATCAAAGCGTAGACTCTTTGAGACATTACTCCCATGGAGGAAAGTGCGAATATTGACTGTTGTATTCAATCCCGATGCAATTTCTGTGTTTAATCAACATTGTGATAGTCCACAGATTACAGAATGCCTCCAGATGTGCATCGGAAACTACTATTGGTCTTCCAGGGAACGATCAAAGCGTAGACTGTTTGAGACATTACTCCCATGGAGGAAAGTGCGCATGGTGACTGTTGTATTCAATCCCGATGCAATTTCTGAGTTTCATCAACAGTGTGATAGTCCACAGATTACAGAATGTCTCCAGATGTGCATCGGAAACTACTACTGGTCTTCCAGGGACCGATCAAGGCGTAGACTGTTTGAGACATTACTCCCATGGAGGAAAGTGCGTATATTGACTGTTGTATTCAATCCCGATGCAATTTCTGTGTTTAATCAACATTGTGATAGTCCACAGATTACAGAATGCCTCCAGATGTGCATCGGAAACTACTATTGGTCTTCCAGGGAACGATCAAAGCGTAGACTGTTTGAGTCATTACTCCCATGGAGGAAAGTGCGCATGGTTACTTTTGTATTAAATCGCGATGCAATCTCTGTGTTTCAACAACACTCTGATCGTCCACAGATTGCAGAATGCCTCCAGATGTGCATCGGAAACTACTACTTTTCTTCCAGGGAACGATCAAGTCGTAGACTGTTTGAGACATTACTCCCATGGAGGTAAGTGCGCATGGTGACTGTTGTATTAAATCACGATGCAATTTCTGTGTTTCATCAAAACTTTGAAGGTACACAGATTACAGAATGCCTCCAGATGTGCTTCGGAATCATCTACTGGCCTTCCAGGGAACGATAAAACCGTAGACTGTTTGAGACATTACTCCCATGGAGGAAAGTGCGAATGGTGACTGTTGTATTCCATCCCGATGTAATTTTTGTGTTTCAACAAAACTCTGATAGTCCACAGATTACAGAATGCCTCCAGATGTGCATCGGAAACTACTACTGGTCTTCCTGGGAACGATCAAAGCGTACACTGTTTGAGTCATTACTCCCATGGAGGAAAGTGCGCATGGTTACTTTTGTATTAAATCGCGATGCAATCTCTGTGTTTCAACAACACTCTGATCGTCCACAAATTACAGAATGCCTCCAGATGTGCATCGGAAACTACTACTTTTCATCCAGGGAACGATCAAGTCGTATACTGTTTTAGACATTACTCCCATGGAGGAAAGTGCGCATGGTGACTGTTGTATTAAATCGCGATGCAATTTCTTTGTTTCATCAACACTTTGGAGGTCCACAGATTACAGAATGCCTCCAGATGTGCTTCGGAATCATCTACTGGCCTTCCAGGGAACGATCAAACCTTAGACAGTTTCAGACATTACTTCCATGGAGGAAAGTGCGCATGGTGACTGTTGTATTCAATCCCGATGCAAATGCTGTGTTTCATCAACACTCTGATAGTCAACAGTTTACAAAATTCCTCCAGATGTGCATCAGATACTACTACTGTTCTTCCAGGGAACGATCAGAACGTATTCTGTTTGAGACATTGCTCCCATGGAGGAAAGTGCGAATATTGACTGTTGTATTCAATCCCGATGCAATTTCTGTGTTTCATCAACAGTGTGATAGTCCACAGATTACGGAATGCCTCCGTATGTGCATCGGAAACTACTACTGGTCTTCCAGGGAACGATCAAAGCGTAGACTGTTTGAGACATTACTCCCATGGAGGAAAGTGCGCATGGTGACTGTTGTATTCAATCCCGATGCAATTTCTGTGTTTCATCAACACTCTGATAGTCCACAGATCACAGAATGCCTCCAGATGTGCATCGGAAACTACTACTGGGCTTCCAGGGAGCTATCAAAGCGTAGACTGTTTAAGACATTACTCCCATGGAGGAAAGTGCGAATATTGACTGTTGTATTCAATCCCGATGCAATTTCTGTGTTTCATCAACATTGTGATAGTCCACAGATTACAGAATGCCTCCAGATATGCATCGGAAACTACTATTGGTCTTCCAGGGAACGATCAAAGCGTAGACTGTTTGAGACATTTCTCCCATGGAGGAAAGTGCGCATGGTGACCGTTGTATTCAATCCCGATGCAATTTCTGTGTTTCATCAACACTCTGATAGTCCACAGATTACAGAATGCCACCAGATGTGCATCGGGAACTACTATTGGTCTTCGAGGGAACGATCAAAGCGTTGACTGTTTGAGACATTACTCCCATGGAGGAAAGTGCGAATATAGACTGTTGTATTCAATCCCGATGCAATTTCTGTGTTTAATCAACATTGTGATAGTCCACAGATTACAGAATGCCTCCAGATGTGCATCGGAAACTACTACTGGTCTTCCAGGGAACGATCAAAGCGTAGACTGTTTGAGACATTACTCCCATGGAGGAAAGTGCGCATGGTGATTGTTGTATTCAATCCCGATGCAATTTCTGTGTTTCATCAACACTCTGATAGTCCACAGATTACAGAATGCCTACAGATATGCATCGGAAACTACTACTGGTCTTCCAGGGAACGATCAAAGCGTAGACTGTTTGAGACATTACTCCCATGGAGGAAAGTGCGAATATTGACTGTTGTATTCAATCCCGATGCAATTTCTGTGTTTAATCAACATTGTGATAGTCCACAGATTACAGAATGCCTCCAGATGTGCATCGGAAACTACTATTGGTCTTCCAGGGAACGATCAAAACGTAGACTGTTTGAGACATTACTCCCATGGAGGAAAGTGTGCATGGTGGCCGTTGTATTCAATCCCCATGCCATTTCTGTGTTTTATCAACACACTGATAGTCCACAGATTACAGAATACCACCAGATGTGCATCGGAAACTACTACTGGTCTTCCAGGGAACGATCAAAGCGTAGCCTGCTTGAGACATTACTCCCATGGAGGAAAGTGCGAATGGTGACTTTTGTATTCCATCCCGATGTAAATTTTGTGTTTCAACAAAACTCTGATAGTCCACAGATTACAGAATGCCTCCAGATGTGCATCGGAAACTACTACCGGTCTTCCAGGGAACGATCAAAGAGTAGACTGTTTGAAACATTTCTCCCATGGAGGAAAGTGCGCATGGTGACTGTTGTATTCAATCCCCATGCCATTTCTGTGTTTCATCAACACACTGATAGTCCACAGATTACAGAATGCCACCAGATGTGCATCGGAAACTACTACTGGTCTTCCAAGGAACGATCAAAGCGTAGACTGTTTGAGACATTTCTCCCATGGAGGAAAGTGCGCATGGTGACTGTAGTATTCAATACAGATGTAATTTCTGTGTTTCATCAACATTTTGATAGTCCACACATTACAGGATGCCCCCAGATGTGCATCGGAAACTACTACTGGTCTTCCAGGGAATGATCACAACGTAGAGTGTTTGAGACATTACTCCCATATAGGAAAGTCGCATGGTGACTGTTGCATTCATTCCCGATGCAATTTCTGTGTTTCATGAACACTCTGATAGTCCACAGATTACAGAATGCCACCAGATGTGCATCGGAAACTACTACTGGTCTTCCTGGGAACGATCAAAGCGTACACTGTTTGAGTCATTACTCCCATGGAGGAAAGTGCGCATGGTTACTTTTGTATTAAATCGAGATGCAATCTCTGTGTTTCAAAAACACTCTGATCGTCCACAAATTACAGAATGCCTCCAGATGTGCATCGGAAACTACTACTTTTCTTCCAGGGAACGATCAAGTCGTATACTGTTTGAGACATTACTCCCATGGAGGAAAGTGCGCATGGTGACTGTTGTATTAAATCGCGATGCAATTTCTTTGTTTCATCAACACTTTGGAGGTCCACAGATTACAGAATGCCTCCAGATGTGCTTCGGAATCATCTACTGGCCTTCCAGGGAACGATCAAACCTTAGACTGTTTCAGACATTACTAACATGGAGGAAAGTGCGCATGGTGACTGTTGTATTCGATCCCGATGCAAATGCTGTGTTTCGTCAACACTCTGATAGTCCACAGTTTACAGAATGCCTCCAGATGTGCATCAGATACTACTACTGTTCTTCCAGGGAACGATCAGAACGTATTCTGTTTGAGACATTACTCCCATGGAGGAAAGTGCGAATATTGCCTGTTGTATTCAATCCCGATGCAATTTCTGTGTTTCATCAAGAGTGTGATAGTCCACAGATTACAGAATGCCTCCATATGTGCATCGGAAACTACTACTGGTCTTCCAGGGAACGATAAAAGCGTAGACTGTTAGAGACATTACACCCATGGAGGAAAGTGCGCATGGTGTCTGTTGTATTCAATCCCGATGCAATTTCTGTGTTTCATCAACACTCTGATAGTCCACAGATTACAGAATGCCTCCAGATGTGCATCGGAAACTACTACTGGTCTTCCAGGAAACGATCAAAGCGTTGACTGTTTGAGACATTACTCCCATGGAGGAAAGTGCGAATATTGACAGTTGTATTCAATCCCGATGCAATTTCTGTGTTTCATCAACATTGTGATAGTCCACAGATTACAGAATGCCTCCAGATATGCATCGGAAACTACTATTGGTCTTCCAGGGAACGATCAAAGCGTAGACTGTTTGAGACATTTCTCCCATGGAGGAAAGTGCGCAGGGTGACTGTTGTATTCAATCCCGATGCAATTTCTGTGTTTCATCAACACTCTGATAGTCCACAGATTACAGAATGCCTCCAGATGTGCATCGGAAACTACTACTGGTCTTCCAGGGAACGATCAAAGCGTAGACTGTTTGAGACATTACTCCCATGGAGGAAACTGCGAATATTGACTGTTGTATTCAATCCCGATGCAATTTCTGTGTTTAATCAACATTGTGATAGTCCACAGATTACAGAATGCCTCCAGATGTGCATCGGAAACTACTATTGGTCTTCCAGGGAACGATCAAACCGTAGACTGTTTGAGACATTACTCCCATGGAGGAAAGTGCGCATGGTGACTGTTGTATTCAATCCCGATGCAATTTCTGAGTTTCATCAACAGTGTGATAGTCCACAGATTACAGAATGTCTCCAGATGTGCATCGGAAACTACTACTGGTCTTCCAGGGAACGATCAAAGCGTAGACTGTTTGAGACATTACTCCCATGGAGGAAAGTGCGTATATTGACTGTTGTATTCAATCCCGATGCAATTTCTGTGTTTAATCAACATTGTGATAGTCCACAGATTACAGAATGCCTCCAGATGTGCATCGGAAACTACTATTGGTCTTCCAGGGAACGATCAAAGCGTAGACTGTTTGAGTCATTACTCCCATGGAGGAAAGTGCGCATGGTTACTTTTGTATTAAATCGCGATGCAATCTCTGTGTTTCAACAACACTCTGATCGTCCACAGATTACAGAATGCCTCCAGATGTGCATCGGAAACTACTACTTTTCTTCCAGGGAACGATCAAGTCGTAGACTGTTTGAGACATTACTCCCATGGAGGTAAATGCGCATGGTGACTGTTGTATTAAATCACGACGCAATTTCTGTGTTTCATCAAAACTTTGAAGGTACACAGATTACAGAATGCCTCCAGATGTGCTTCGGAATCATCTACTGGCCTTCCAGGGAACGATAAAACCGTAGACTGTTTGAGACATTACTCCCATGGAGGAAAGTGCGAATGGTGACTGTTGTATTCCATCCCGATGTAATTTTTGTGTTTCAACAAAACTCTGATAGTCCACAGATTACAGAATGCCTCCAGATGTGCATCGGAAACTACTACTGGTCTTCCTGGGAACGATCAAAGCGTACACTGTTTGAGTCATTACTCCCATGGAGGAAAGTGCGCATGGTTACTTTTGTATTAAATCGCGATGCAATCTCTGTGTTTCAACAACACTCTGATCGTCCACAAATTACAGAATGCCTCCAGATGTGCATCGGAAATTACTACTTTTCATCCAGGGAACGATCAAGTCGTATACTGTTTGAGACATTACTCCCATGGAGGAAAGTGCGCATGGTGACTGTTGTATTAAATCGCGATGCAATTTCTTTGTTTCATCAACACTTTGGAGGTCCACAGATTACAGAATGCCTCCAGATGTGCTTCGGAATCATCTACTGGCCTTCCAGGGAACGATCAAACCTTAGACTGTTTCAGACATTACTTCCATGGAGGAAAGTGCGAATATTAAACTGTTGTATTCAATCCCGATGCAATTTCTGTGTTTCATCAACAGTGTGATAGTCCACAGATTACGGAATGCCTCCGTATGTGCATCGGAAACTACTACTGGTCTTCCAGGGAACGATCAAAGCGTAGACTGTTTGAGACATTACTCCCATGGAGGAAAGTGCGCATGGTGACTGTTGTATTCAATCCCGATGCAATTTCTGTGTTTCATCAACACTCTGATAGTCCACAGATCACAGAATGCCTCCAGATGTGCATCGGAAACTACTACTGGTCTTCCAGGGAGCGATCAAAGCGTAGACTGTTTAAGACATTACTCCCATGGAGGAAAGTGCGAATATTGACTGTTGTATTCAATCCCGATGCAATTTCTGTGTTTCATCAACATTGTGATAGTCCACAGATTACAGAATGCCTCCAGATATGCATCGGAAACTACTATTGGTCTTCCAGGGAACGATCAAAGCGTAGACTGTTTGAGACATTTCTCCCATGGAGGAAAGTGCGCATGGTGACCGTTGTATTCAATCCCGATGCAATTTCTGTGTTTCATCAACACTCTGATAGTCCACAGATTACAGAATGCCACCAGATGTGCATCGGGAACTACTATTGGTCTTCGAGGGAACGATCAAAGCGTTGACTGTTTGAGACATTACTCCCATGGAGGAAAGTGCGAACATTGACTGTTGTATTCAATCCCGATGCAATTTCTGTGTTTAATCAACATTGTGATAGTCCACAGATTACAGAATGCCTCCAGATGTGCATCGGAAACTACTACTGGTCTTCCAGGGAACGATCAAAGCGTAGACTGTTTGAGACATTACTCCCATGGAGGAAAGTGCGCATGGTGATTGTTGTATTCAATCCCGATGCAATTTCTGTGTTTCATCAACACTCTGATAGTCCACAGATTACAGAATGCCTACAGATATGCATCGGAAACTACTACTGGTCTTCCAGGGAACGATCAAAGCGTAGACTGTTTGAGACATTACTCCCATGGAGGAAAGTGCGAATATTGACTGTTGTATTCAATCCCGATGCAATTTCTGTGTTTAATCAACATTGTGATAGTCCACAGATTACAGAATGCCTCCAGATGTGCATCGGAAACTACTATTGGTCTTCCAGGGAACGATCAAAACGTAGACTGTTTGAGACATTACTCCCATGGAGGAAAGTGTGCATGGTGGCCGTTGTATTCAATCCCCATGCCATTTCTGTGTTTTATCAACACACTGATAGTCCACAGATTACAGAATACCACCAGATGTGCATCGGAAACTACTACTGGTCTTCCAGGGAACGATCAAAGCGTAGACTGTTTGAGACATTACTCCCATGGAGGAAAGTGCGAATATTGACTGTTGTATTCAATCCCGATGCAATTTCTGTGTTTAATCAACATTGTGATAGTCCACAGATTACAGAATGCCTCCAGATGTGCATCGGAAACTACTATTGGTCTTCCAGGGATCGATCAAAGCGTAGACTGTTTGAGTCATTACTCCCATGGAGGAAAGAGCGCATGGTTACTTTTGTATTAAATCGCGATGCAATCTCTGTGTTTCAACAACACTCTGATCGTCCACAGATTACAGAATGCCTCCAGATGTGCATCGGAAAGTACTACTTTTCTTCCAGGGAACGATCAAGTCGTAGACTGTTTGAGACATTACTCCCATGGAGGAAAGTGCGAATGGTGACTGTTGTATTCCATCCCGATGTAATTTTTGTGTTTCAACAAAATTCTGATAGTCCACAGATTACAGAATGCCTCCAGATGTGCATCGGAAACTACTACCGGTCTTCCAGGGAACGATCAAAGAGTAGACTGTTTGAAACATTACTCCCATGGAGGAAAGTGCGCATGGTGACTGTTGTATTCAATCCCCATGCCATTTCTGTGTTTCATCAACACACTGATAGTCCACAGATTACAGAATGCCACCAGATGTGCATCGGAAACTACTACTGGTCTTCCAGGGAACGATCAAAGCGTATACTGATTGAGACATTACTCCCATGGAGGAAAATGCGAATATTGACTGTTGTATTCAATCCCGATGCAATTTCTGTGTTTAATCAACATTGTGATAGTCCACAGATTACAGAATGCCTCCAGATGTGCATCGGAAACTACTATTGGTCTTCCAGGGTACGATCAAAGCGTAGACTGTTTGAGACATTACTCGTATGGAGGAAAGTGCGCATGGTGACTGTTGTATTCAATCCCGATGCAATTTCTGTGTTTCATCAACAGTGTGATAGTCCACAGATTACAGAATGTCTCCAGATGTGCATCGGAAACTACTACTGGTCTTCCAGGGAACGATCAAAGCGTAGACTGTTTGAGACACTACTCCGATGGAGGAAAGTGCGAATGGTGACTTTTGTATTCCATCCCCATGTAATTTTTGTGTTTCAACAAAACTCTGATAGTCCACAGATTACAGAATGCCTCCAGATGTGCATCGGAAACTATTACCGGTCTTCCAGGGAACGATCAAAGCGTAGACTGTTTGAGACATTACTCCCATGGAGGAAAGTGCGCATGGTGACTGTTGTATTCAATCCCGATGCAATTTCTGTGTTTCATCAACACTCTGATAGTCCACAGATCACAGAATGCCTCCAGACGTGCATCGGAAACTACTACTGGTCTTCCAGGGAGCGATCAAAGCGTAGACTGTTTAAGACATTACACCCATGGAGGAAAGTGCGAATATTGACTGTTGTATTCAATCCCGATGCAATTTCTGTGTTTCATCAACATTGTGATAGTCCACAGATTACAGAATGCCTCCAGATATGCATCGGAAACTACTATTGGTCTTCCAGGGAACGATCAAAGCGTAGACTGTTTGAGACATTTCTCCCATGGAGGAAAGTGCGCATGGTGACCGTTGTATTCAATCCCGATGCAATTTCTGTGTTTCATCAACACTCTGATAGTCCACAGATTACAGAATGCCACCAGATGTGCATCGGGAACTACTATTGGTCTTCCAGGGAACGATCAAAGCGTTGACTGTTTGAGACATTACTCCCATGGAGGAAAGTGCGAATATTGACTGTTGTATTCAATCCCGATGCAATTTCTGTGTTTAATCAACATTGTGATAGTCCACAGATTACAGAATGCCTCCAGATGTGCATCGGAAACTACTACTGGTCTTCCAGGGAACGATCAAAGCGTAGACTGTTTGAGACATTACTCCCATGGAGGAAAGTGCGCATGGTGATTGTTGTATTCAATCCCGATGCAATTTCTGTGTTTCATCAACACTCTGATAGTCCACAGATTACAGAATGCCTACAGATGTGCATCGGAAACTACTACTGGTCTTCCAGGGAACGATCAAAGCGTAGACTGTTTGAGACATTACTCCCATGGAGGAAAGTGCGTATATTGACTGTTGTATTCAATCCCGATGCAATTTCTGTGTTTAATCAACATTGTGATAGTCCACAGATTACAGAATGCCTCCAGATGTGCATCGGAAACTACTATTGGTCTTCCAGGGAACGATCAAAGCGTAGACTGTTTGAGTCATTACTCCCATGGAGGAAAGTGCGCATGGTTACTTTTGTATTAAATCGCGATGCAATCTCTGTGTTTCAACAACACTCTGATCGTCCACAGATTACAGAATGCCTCCAGATGTGCATCGGAAACTACTACTTTTCTTCCAGGGAACGATCAAGTCGTAGACTGTTTGAGACATTACTCCCATGGAGGTAAGTGCGCATGGTGACTGTTGTATTAAATCACGAAGCAATTTCTGTGTTTCATCAAAACTTTGAAGGTACACAGATTACAGAATGCCTCCAGATGTGCTTCGGAATCATCTACTGGCCTTCCAGGGAACGATAAAACCGTAGACTGTTTGAGACATTACTCCCATGGAGGAAAGTGCGAATGGTGACTGTTGTATTCCATCCCGATGTAATTTTTGTGTTTCAACAAAACTCTGATAGTCCACAGATTACAGAATGCCTCCAGATGTGCATCGGAAACTACTACTGGTCTTCCTGGGAACGATCAAAGCGTACACTGTTTGAGTCATTACTCCCATGGAGGAAAGTGCGCATGGTTACTTTTGTATTAAATCGCGATGCAATCTCTGTGTTTCAACAACACTCTGATCGTCCACAAATTACAGAATGCCTCCAGATGTGCATCGGAAATTACTACTTTTCATCCAGGGAACGATCAAGTCGTATACTGTTTGAGACATTACTCCCATGGAGGAAAGTGCGCATGGTGACTGTTGTATTAAATCGCGATGCAATTTCTTTGTTTCATCAACACTTTGGAGGTCCACAGATTACAGAATGCCTCCAGATGTGCTTCGGAATCATCTACTGGCCTTCCAGGGAACGATCAAACCTTAGACTGTTTCAGACATTACTTCCATGGAGGAAAGTGCGAATATTAAACTGTTGTATTCAATCCCGATGCAATTTCTGTGTTTCATCAACAGTGTGATAGTCCACAGATTACGGAATGCCTCCGTATGTGCATCGGAAACTACTACTGGTCTTCCAGGGAACGATCAAAGCGTAGACTGTTTGAGACATTACTCCCATGGAGGAAAGTGCGCATGGTGACTGTTGTATTCAATCCCGATGCAATTTCTGTGTTTCATCAACACTCTGATAGTCCACAGATCACAGAATGCCTCCAGATGTGCATCGGAAACTACTACTGGTCTTCCAGGGAGCGATCAAAGCGTAGACTGTTTAAGACATTACTCCCATGGAGGAAAGTGCGAATATTGACTGTTGTATTCAATCCCGATGCAATTTCTGTGTTTCATCAACATTGTGATAGTCCACAGATTACAGAATGCCTCCAGATATGCATCGGAAACTACTATTGGTCTTCCAGGGAACGATCAAAGCGTAGACTGTTTGAGACATTTCTCCCATGGAGGAAAGTGCGCATGGTGACCGTTGTATTCAATCCCGATGCAATTTCTGTGTTTCATCAACACTCTGATAGTCCACAGATTACAGAATGCCACCAGATGTGCATCGGGAACTACTATTGGTCTTCGAGGGAACGATCAAAGCGTTGACTGTTTGAGACATTACTCCCATGGAGGAAAGTGCGAACATTGACTGTTGTATTCAATCCCGATGCAATTTCTGTGTTTAATCAACATTGTGATAGTCCACAGATTACAGAATGCCTCCAGATGTGCATCGGAAACTACTACTGGTCTTCCAGGGAACGATCAAAGCGTAGACTGTTTGAGACATTACTCCCATGGCGGAAAGTGCGCATGGTGATTGTTGTATTCAATCCCGATGCAATTTCTGTGTTTCATCAACACTCTGATAGTCCACAGATTACAGAATGCCTACAGATATGCATCGGAAACTACTACTGGTCTTCCAGGGAACGATCAAAGCGTAGACTGTTTGAGACATTACTCCCATGGAGGAAAGTGCGAATATTGACTGTTGTATTCAATCCCGATGCAATTTCTGTGTTTAATCAACATTGTGATAGTCCACAGATTACAGAATGCCTCCAGATGTGCATCGGAAACTACTATTGGTCTTCCAGGGAACGATCAAAACGTAGACTGTTTGAGACATTACTCCCATGGAGGAAAGTGTGCATGGTGGCCGTTGTATTCAATCCCCATGCCATGTCTGTGTTTTATCAACACACTGATAGTCCACAGATTACAGAATACCACCAGATGTGCATCGGAAACTACTACTGGTCTTCCAGGGAACGATCAAAGCGTAGACTGTTTGAGACATTACTCCCATGGAGGAAAGTGCGAATATTGACTGTTGTATTCAATCCCGATGCAATTTCTGTGTTTAATCAACATTGTGATAGTCCACAGATTACAGAATGCCTCCAGATGTGCATCGGAAACTACTATTGGTCTTCCAGGGATCGATCAAAGCGTAGACTGTTTGAGTCATTACTCCCATGGAGGAAAGTGCGCATGGTTACTTTTGTATTAAATCGCGATGCAATCTCTGTGTTTCAACAACACTCTGATCGTCCACAGATTACAGAATGCCTCCAGATGTGCATCGGAAAGTACTACTTTTCTTCCAGGGAACGATCAAGTCGTAGACTGTTTGAGACATTACTCCCATGGAGGAAAGTGCGAATGGTGACTGTTGTATTCCATCCCGATGTAATTTTTGTGTTTCAACAAAACTCTGATAGTCCACAGATTACAGAATGCCTCCAGATGTGCATCGGAAACTACTACCGGTCTTCCAGGGAACGATCAAAGAGTAGACTGTTTGAAACATTACTCCCATGGAGGAAAGTGCGCATGGTGACTGTTGTATTCAATCCCCATGCCATTTCTGTGTTTCATCAACACACTGATAGTCCACAGATTACAGAATGCCACCAGATGTGCATCGGAAACTACTACTGGTCTTCCAGGGAACGATCAAAGCGTATACTGATTGAGACATTACTCCCATGGAGGAAAATGCGAATATTGACTGTTGTATTCAATCCCGATGCAATTTCTGTGTTTAATCAACATTGTGATAGTCCACAGATTACAGAATGCCTCCAGATGTGCATCGGAAACTACTATTGGTCTTCCAGGGTACGATCAAAGCGTAGACTGTTTGAGACATTACTCGTATGGAGGAAAGTGCGCATGGTGATTGTTGTATTCAATCCCGATGCAATTTCTGTGTTTCATCAACAGTGTGATAGTCCACAGATTACAGAATGTCTCCAGATGTGCATCGGAAACTACTACTGGTCTTCCAGGGAACGATCAAAGCGTAGACTGTTTGAGACACTACTCCGATGGAGGAAAGTGCGAATGGTGACTTTTGTATTCCATCCCCATGTAATTTTTGTGTTTCAACAAAACTCTGATAGTCCACAGATTACAGAATGCCTCCAGATGTGCATCGGAAACTACTACCGGTCTTCCAGGGAACGATCAAAGCGTAGACTGTTTGAGACATTACTCCCATGGAGGAAAGTGCGCATGGTGACTGTTGTATTCAATCCCGATGCAATTTCTGTGTTTCATCAACACTCTGATAGTCCACAGATCATAGAATGCCTCCAGACGTGCATCGGAAACTACTACTGGTCTTCCAGGGAGCGATCAAAGCGTAGACTGTTTAAGACATTACACCCATGGAGGAAAGTGCGAATATTGACTGTTGTATTCAATCCCGATGCAATTTCTGTGTTTCATCAACATTGTGATAGTCCACAGATTACAGAATGCCTCCAGATATGCATCGGAAACTACTATTGGTCTTCCAGGGAACGATCAAAGCGTAGACTGTATGAGACATTTCTCCCATGGAGGAAAGTGCGCATGGTGACCGTTGTATTCAATCCCGATGCAATTTCTGTGTTTCATCAACACTCTGATAGTCCACAGATTACAGAATGCCACCAGATGTGCATCGGGAACTACTATTGGTCTTCCAGGGAACGATCAAAGCGTTGACTGTTTGAGACATTACTCCCATGGAGGAAAGTGCGAATATTGACTGTTGTATTCAATCCCGATGCAATTTCTGTGTTTAATCAACATTGTGATAGTCCACAGATTACAGAATGCCTCCAGATGTGCATCGGAAACTACTACTGGTCTTCCAGGGAACGATCAAAGCGTAGACTGTTTGAGACATTACTCCCATGGAGGAAAGTGCGCATGGTGATTGTTGTATTCAATCCCGATGCAATTTCTGTGTTTCATCAACACTCTGATAGTCCACAGATTACAGAATGCCTACAGATATGCATCGGAAACTACTACTGGTCTTCCAGGGAACGATCAAAGCGTAGACTGTTTGAGACATTACTCCCATGGAGGAAAGTGCGAAAATTGACTGTTGTATTCAATCCCGATGCAATTTCTGTGTTTAATCAACATTGTGATAGTCCACAGATTACAGAATGCCTCCAGATGTGCATCGGAAACTACTATTGGTCTTCCAGGGAACGATCAAAACGTAGACTGTTTGAGACATTACTCCCATGGAGGAAAGTGTGCATGGTGGCCGTTGTATTCAATCCCCATGCCATTTCTGTGTTTTATCAACACACTGATAGTCCACAGATTACAGAATACCACTAGATGTGCATCGGAAACTACTACTGGTCTTCCAGGGAACGATCAAAGCGTAGACTGTTTGAGACATTACTCCCATGGAGGAAAGTGCGAATATTGACTGTTGTATTCAATCCCGATGCAATTTCTGTGTTTAATCAACATTGTGATAGTCCACAGATTACAGAATGCCTCCAGATGTGCATCGGAAACTACTATTGGTCTTCCAGGGAACGATCAAAGCGTAGACTGTTTGAGTCATTACTCCCATGGAGGAAAGTGCGCATGGTTACTTTTGTATTAAATCGCGATGCAATCTCTGTGTTTCAACAACACTCTGATCGTCCACAGATTACAGAATGCCTCCAGATGTGCATCGGAAAGTACTACTTTTCTTCCAGGGAACGATCAAGTCGTAGACTGTTTGAGACATTACTCCCATGGAGGAAAGTGCGAATGGTGACTGTTGTATTCCATCCCGATGTAATTTTTGTGTTTCAACAAAACTCTGATAGTCCACAGATTACAGAATGCCTCCAGATGTGCATCGGAAACTACTACCGGTCTTCCAGGGAACGATCAAAGAGTAGACTGTTTGAAACATTACTCCCATGGAGGAAAGTGCGCATGGTGACTGTTGTATTCAATCCCCATGCCATTTCTGTGTTTCATCAACACACTGATAGTCCACAGATTACAGAATGCCACCAGATGTGCATCGGAAACTACTACTGGTCTTCCAGGGAACGATCAAAGCGTATACTGATTGAGACATTACTCCCATGGAGGAAAATGCGAATATTGACTGTTGTATTCAATCCCGATGCAATTTCTGTGTTTAATCAACATTGTGATAGTCCACAGATTACAGAATGCCTCCAGATGTGCATCGGAAACTACTATTGGTCTTCCAGGGTACGATCAAAGCGTAGACTGTTTGAGACATTACTCGTATGGAGGAAAGTGCGCATGGTGACTGTTGTATTCAATCCCGATGCAATTTCTGTGTTTCATCAACAGTGTGATAGTCCACAGATTACAGAATGTCTCCAGATGTGCATCGGAAACTACTAGTGGTCTTCCAGGGAACGATCAAAGCGTAGACTGTTTGAGACACTACTCCGATGGAGGAAAGTGCGAATGGTGACTTTTGTATTCCATCCCCATGTAATTTTTGTGTTTCAACAAAACTCTGATAGTCCACAGATTACAGAATGCCTCCAGATGTGCATCGGAAACTACTACCGGTCTTCCAGGGAACGATCAAAGAGTAGACTGTTTGAAACATTTCTCCCATGGAGGAAAGTGCGCATGGTGACTGTTGTATTCAATCCCCATGCCATTTCTGTGTTTTATCAACACACTGACAGCCCACAGGTTACAGAATACCACCAGATGTGCATCGGAAACTACTACTGGTCTTCCAAGGAACGATCAAAGCGTAGACTGTTTGAGACATTACTCCCATGGAGGAAAGTGCGCATGGTAACTGTTGTATTCAATACCGATGTAATTTCTGTGTTTCATCAACATTTTGATAGTCCACACATTACAGGATGCACCCAGATGTGCATCGGAAACTACTACTGGTCTTCCAGGGAACGATCACAACGTAGAGTGTTTGAGACATTACTCCCATGGAGGAAAGTCGCATGGTGACTGTTGTATTCATTCCCGATGCAATTTCTGTGTTTCATGAACACTCTGTTAGTCCACAGATTATAGAATGCCACCAGATGTGCATCGGAAACTACTACTGGTCTTCCTGGGCACGATCAAAGCGTACACTGTTTGAGTCATTACTCCCATGGAGGAAAGTGCGCATGGTTACTTTTGTATTAAATCGCGATGCAATCTCTGTGTTTCAACAACACTCTGATCGTCCACAGATTACAGAATGCCTCCAGATGTGCATCGGAAACTACTATTGGTCTTCCAGGGAACGATCAAAGCGTAGACTGTTTGAGACATTACTCCCATGGAGGAGAGTGCGCATGGTGACTGTTGTATTCAATCCCGATGCAATTTCTGTGTTTCATCAACAGTGTGAAAGTCCACAGATTACAGAATGTCTCCAGATGTGCATCGGAAACTACTACTGGTCTTCCAGGGAACGATCAAAGCGTAGACTGTTTGAGACATTACTCCCATGGAGGAAAGTGCGAATATTGACTGTTGTATTTAATCCCGATGCAATTTCTGTGTTTAATCAACATTGTGATAGTCCACAGATTACAGAATGCCTCCAGATGTGCATCGGAAACTACTATTGGTCTTCCAGGGAACGATCAAAGCGTAGACTGTTTGAGTCATTACTCCCATGGAGGAAAGTGCGCATGGTTACTTTTGTATTAAATCGCGATGCAATCTCTGTGTTTCAACAACACTCTGATCGTCCACAGATTACAGAATGCCTCCAGATGTGCATCGGAAACTACTACTTTTCTTCCAGGGAACGATCAGGTCGTAGACTGTTTGAGACATTACTCCCATGGAGGAAAGTGCGCATGGTGACTGTTGTATTAAATCGCGATGCAATTTCTTTATTTCATCAACACTTTGGAGGTCCACAGATTACAGAATGCCTCCAGATGTGCTTCGGAATCATCTACTGGCATTCCAGGGAACGATCAAACCTTAGACTGTTTCAGACATTACTTCCATGGAGGAAAGTGCGCATGGTGAATGTTGTATTCAATCCCGATGCAAATGCTGTGTTTCATCAACACTCTGATAGTCAACAGTTTACAAAATGCCTCCAGATGTGCATCAGATACTACTACTGTTCTTCCAGGGAACGATCAGAACGTATTCTGTTTGAGACATTACTCCCATGGTGGAAAGTGCGAATATTGACTGTTGTATTCAATCCCGATGCAATTTCTGTGTTTCATCGACAGTGTGATAGTCCACAGATTACAGAATGCCTCCATATGTGCATCGGAAACTACTACTGGTCTTCCAGGGAACGATCAAAGCGTAGACTGTTTGAGACATTTCTCCCATGGAGGAAAGTGCGCATGGTGACTGTTGTATTCAATCCCGATGCAATTTCTGTGTTTCATCAACACTCTGATAGTCCACAGATCACAGAATGCCTCCAGATGTGCATCGGAAAAAACTACTGGTCTTCCAGGGAACGATCAAAGCGTAGACTGTTTAAGACATTACTCCCATGGAGGAAAGTGCGAATATTGACTGTTGTATTCAATCCCGATGCAATTTCTGTGTTTAATCAACATTTTGATAGTCCACAGATTACAGAATGCCTCCAGATGTGCATCGGAAACTACTATTGGTCTTCCAGGGAACGATCAAAGCGTAGACTGTTTGAGACATTACTCCCATGGAGGAAAGTGCGCATGGTGACTGTTGTATTCAATCCCGATGCAATTTCTGTGTTTCATCAACACTCTGATAGTCCACAGATTACAGAATGCCTACAGATGTGCATCGGAAACTACTACTGGTCTTCCAGGGAACGATCAATGCGTAGACTGTTTGAGACATTACTCCCATGGAGGAAAGTGCGAATATTGACTGTTGTATTCAATCCCGATGCAATTTCTGTGTTTAATCAACATTGTGATAGTCCACAGATTACGGAATGCCTCCAGATGTGCATCGGAAACTACTATTGGTCTTCCAGGGAACGATCAAAGCGTAGACTGTTTGAGACATTACTCCCATGAAGGAAAGTGTGCATGGTGTCTGTTGTATTCAATCCCGATGCAATTTCTGTGTTTAATCAACATTGTGATAGTCCACAGATTACAGAATGCCTCCAGATGTGCATCGGAAACTACTATTGGTCTTCCAGGGAACGATCAAAGTGTAGACTGTTTGAGTCATTACTCCCATGGAGGAAAGTGCGCATGGTTACTTTTGTATTAAATCGCGATGCAATCTCTGTGTTTCAACAACACTCTGATCGTCCACTGATTACAGAAGCCTCCAGATGTGCATCGGAAAGTAGTACTTTTCTTCCAGGGAACGATCAAGTCGTAGACTGTTTGAGACATTACTCCCATGGAGGAAAGTGCGAATGGTGACTGTTGTATTCTATCCCGATGTAATTTTTGTGTTTCAACAAAACTCTGATAGTCCACAGATTACAGAATGCCTCCAGATGTGCATCGGAAACTACTACCGGTCTTCCAGGGAACGATCAAAGGGTAGACTGTTTGAAACATTACTCCCATGGAGGAAAGTGCGCATGGTGACTGTTGTATTCAATCCCCATGCCATTTCTGTGTTTCATCAACACTCTGATAGTCCACAGATCACAGAATGCCTCCAGATGTGCATCGGAAACTACTACTGGTCTTCCAGGGAGCGATCAAAGCGTAGACTGTTTAAGACATTACTCCCATGGAGGAAAGTGTGAATATTGACTGTTGTATTCAATCCCGATGCAATTTCTGTGTTTCATCAACATTGTGATAGTCCACAGATTACAGAATGCCTCCAGATATGCATCGGAAACTACTATTGGTCTTCCAGGGAACGATCAGAGCGTAGACTGTTTGAGACATTTCTCCCATGGAGGAAAGTGCGCATGGTGACCGTTGTATTCAATCCCGATGCAATTTCTGTGTTTCATCAACACTCTGATAGTCCACAGATTACAGAATGCCACCAGATGTGCATCGGGAACTACTATTGGTCTTCCAGGGAACGATCAAAGCGTTGACTGTTTGAGACATTACTCCCATGGAGGAAAGTGCGAATATTGACTGTTGTATTCAATCCCGATGCAATTTCTGTGTTTAATCAACATTGTGATAGTCCACAGATTACAGAATGCCTCCAGATGTGCATCGGAAACTACTACTGGTCTTCCAGGGAACGATCAAAGCGTAGACTGTTTGAGACATTACTCCCATGGAGGAAAGTGCGCATGGTGATTGTTGTATTCAATCCCGATGCAATTTCTGTGTTTCATCAACACTCTGATAGTCCACAGATTACAGAATGCCTACAGATATGCATCGGAAACTACTACTGGTCTTCCAGGGAACGATCAAAGCGTAGACTGTTTGAGACTTTACTCCCATGGAGGAAAGTGCGAATATTGACTGTTGTATTCAATCCCGATGCAATTTCTGTGTTTAATCAACATTGTGATAGTCCACAGATTACAGAATGCCTCCAGATGTGCATCGGAAACTACTATTGGTCTTCCAGGGAACGATCAAAACGTAGACTGTTTGAGACATTACTCCCATGGAGGAAAGTGTGCATGGTGGCCGTTGTATTCAATCCCCATGCCATTTCTGTGTTTTATCAACACACTGATAGTCCACAGATTACAGAATACCACCAGATGTGCATCGGAAACTACTACTGGTCTTCCAGGGAACGATCAAAGCGTAGACTGTTTGAGACATTACTCCCATGGAGGAAAGTGCGAATATTGACTGTTGTATTCAATCCCGATGCAATTTCTGTGTTTAATCAACATTGTGATAGTCCACAGATTACAGAATGCCTCCAGATGTGCATCGGAAACTACTATTGGTCTTCCAGGGAACGATCAAAGCGTAGACTGTTTGAGTCATTACTCCCATGGAGGAAAGTGCGCATGGTTACTTTTGTATTAAATCGCGATGCAATCTCTGTGTTTCAACAACACTCTGATCGTCCACAGATTACAGAATGCCTCCAGATGTGCTTCGGAAAGTACTACTTTTCATCCAGGGAACGATCAAGTCGTAGACTGTTTGAGACATTACTCCCATGGAGGAAAGTGCGAATGGTGACTGTTGTATTCCATCCCGATGTAATTTTTGTGTTTCAACAAAACTCTGATAGTCCACAGATTACAGAATGCCTCCAGATATGCATCGGAAACTACTACCGGTCTTCCAGGGAACGATCAAAGAGTAGACTGTTTGAAACATTACTCCCATGGAGGAAAGTGCGCATGGTGAATGTTGTATTCAATCCCGATGCAAATGCTGTGTTTCATCAACACTCTGATAGTCAACAGTTTACAAAATGCCTCTAGATGTGCATCAGATACTACTACTGTTCTTCCAGGGAACGATCAGAACGTATTCTGTTTGAGACATTACTCCCATGGTGGAAAGTGCGAATATTGACTGTTGTATTCAATCCCGATGCAATTTCTGTGTTTCATCGACAGTGTGATAGTCCACAGATTACAGAATGCCTCCATATGTGCATCGGAAACTACTACTGGTCTTCCAGGGAACGATCAAAGCGTAGACTGTTTGAGACATTACTCCCATGGAGGAAAGTGCGCATGGTGACTGTTGTATTCAATCCCGATTCAATTTCTGTGTTTCATCAACACTCTGATAGTCCACAGATCACAGAATGCCTCCAGATGTGCATCGGAAAAAACTACTGGTCTTCCAGGGAACGATCAAAGCGTAGACTGTTTAAGACATTACTCCCATGGAGGAAAGTGCGAATATTGACTGTTGTATTCAATCCCGATGCAATTTCTGTGTTTAATCAACATTTTGATAGTCCACAGATTACAGAATGCCTCCAGATGTGCATCGGAAACTACTATTGGTCTTCCAGGGAACGATCAAAGCGTAGACTGTTTGAGACATTACTCCCATGGAGGAAAGTGCGCATGGTGACTGTTGTATTCAATCCCGATGCAATTTCTGTGTTTCATCAACACTCTGATAGTCCACAGATTACAGAATGCCTACAGATGTGCATCGGAAACTACTACTGGTCTTCCAGGGAACGATCAATGCGTAGACTGTTTGAGACATTACTCCCATGGAGGAAAGTGCGAATATTGACTGTTGTATTCAATCCCGATGCAATTTTTGTGTTTAATCAACATTGTGATAGTCCACAGATTACGGAATGCCTCCAGATGTGCATCGGAAACTACTATTGGTCTTCCAGAGAACGATCAAAGCGTAGACTGTTTGAGACATTACTGCCATGGAGGAAAGTGTGCATGGTGTCTGTTGTATTCAATCCCGATGCAATTTCTGTGTTTAATCAACATTGTGATAGTCCACAGATTACAGAATGCCTCCAGATGTGCATCGGAAACTACTATTGGTCTTCCAGGGAACGATCAAAGTGTAGACTGTTTGAGTCATTACTCCCATGGAGGAAAGTGCGCATGGTTACTTTTGTATTAAATCGCGATGCAATCTCTGTGTTTCAACAACACTCTGATCGTCCACAGATTACAGAAAGCCTCCAGATGTGCATCGGAAAGTAGTACTTTTCTTCCAGGGAACGATCAAGTCGTAGACTGTTTGAGACATTACTCCCATGGAGGAAAGTGCGAATGGTGACTGTTGTATTCTATCCCGATGTAATTTTTGTGTCTCAACAAAACTCTGATAGTCCACAGAATACAGAATGCCTCCAGATGTGCATCGGAAACTACTACCGGTCTTCCAGGGAACGATCAAAGGGTAGACTGTTTGAAACATTACTCCCATGGAGGAAAGTGCGCATGGTGACTGTTGTATTCAATCCCCATGCCATTTCTGTGTTTCATCAACACACTGATAGTCCACAGATTACAGAATGCCACCAGATGTGCATCGGAAACTACTACTGGTCTTCCAGGGAACGATCAAAGCGTAGACCGATTGAGACATTACTCCCATGGAGGAAAGTGCGAATATTGACTGTTGTATTCAATCCCGATGCAATTTCTGTGTTTCATCAACAGTGTGATAGTCCACAGATTACAGAATGTCTCCAGATGTGCATCGGAAGCTACTACTGGTCTTCCAGGGAACGATCAAAGCGTAGACTGTTTGAGACATTACTCCCATGGAGGAAAGTGCGAATGGTGACTTTTGTATTCCATCCCGATGTAATATTTGTGTTTCAACAAAACTCTGATAGTCCACAGATTACAGAATGCCTCCAGATGTGCATCGGAAACTACTACCGGTCTTCCAGGGAACGATCAAAGAGTAGACTGTTTGAAACATTTCATCCATGGAGGAAAGTGCGCATGGTGACTGTTGTATTCAATCCCCATGCCATATCTGTGTTTCATCAACACACTGATAGTCCACAGATTACAGAATGCCACCAGATGTGCATCGGAAACTATTACTGGTTTTCCAAGGAACGATCAAAGCCTAGTCTGTTTGAGACATTACTCCCATGGAGGAAAGTGCGCATGGTGACTGTTGTATTCAATACCGATGTAATTTCTGTGTTTCATCAACATTTTGATAGTCCACACATTACAGGATGCCCCCAGATGTGCATCGGAAACTACTACTGGTCTTCCAGGGAACGATCACAACGTAGAGTGTTTGAGACATTACTCCCATGGAGGAAAGTCGCATGGTGACTTGTATTCATTCCCGATGCAATTTCTGTGTTCCATGAACACTCTGATAGTCCACAGATTACAGAATGCCTCCAGATGTGCTTCGGAATCATCTACTGGCCTTCCAGGGAACGATCAAACCTTAGACTGTTTCAGACATTACTCCCATGGAGGAAAGTGCGCATGGTGACTGTTGTATTCAATCCCGATGCAAATGCTGTGTTTCATCAACACTCTGAGAGTCCACAGTTTACAGAATGCCTCCAGATGTGCATCAGATACTACTACTGTTCTTCCAGGGAACGATCAGAACGTATTCTGTTTGAGACATTACTCCCATGGAGGAAAGTGCGAATATTGACTGTTGTATTCAATCCCGATGCAATTTCTGTGTTTCATCAACAGTGTGATAGTCCACAGATTACAGAATGCCTCCATAAGTGCATCGGAAACTACTACTGGTCTTCCAGGGAACGATAAAAGCGTAGACTGTTTGAGACATTACTCCCATGGAGGAAAGTGCGCATGGTGACTGTTGTATTCAATCCCGATGCAATTTCTGTGTTCCATCAACACTCTGATAGTCCACAGATTACAGTATGCCTCCAGATGTGCATCGGAAACTACTACTGGTCTTCCAGGGAACGATCAAAGCGTAGACTGTTTGAGACATTACTCCCATGGAGGAAAGTGCGAATATTGACTGTTGTATTCAATCCCGATGCAATTTCTGTGTTTCATCAACATTGTGATAGTCCACAGATTACAGAATGCCTCCAGATATGCATCGGAAACTACTATTGGTCTTCCAGGGAACGATCAAAGCGTAGACTGTTTGAGACATTTCTCCCATGGAGGAAAGTGCGCATGGTGACTGTTGTATTCAATCCCGATGCAATATCTGTGTTTCATCAACACTCTGATAGTCCACAGATTACAGACTGCCACCAGATGTGCATCGGAAACTACTACTGGTCTTCCTGGGAACGATCAAAGTGTAGACTGTTTGAGACATTACTCCCATGGAGGAAAGTGCGAATATTGACTGTTGTATTCAATCCCGATGCAATTTCTGTGTTTAATCAACATTGTGATAGTCCACAGATTACAGAATGCCTCCAGATGTGCATCGGAAACTACTATTGGCCTTCCAGGGAACGATCAAAGCATAGACTGTTTGAGACATTACTCCCATGGAGGAAATTGCGCATGGTGACTGTTGTATTCAATCCCGATGCAATTTCTGTGTTTCATCAACACTCTGATTGTCCACAGATTACAGAATGCCTACAGATGTGCATCGGAAACTACTATTGGTCTTCCAGGGAACGATCAAAGCGTAGACTGTTTGAGACATTACTCCCATGGAGGAAAGTGCGAATATTGACTGTTGTTTTCAATCCCGATGCAATTTCTGTGTTTAATCAACATTGTGATAGTCCACAGATTACAGAATGCCTCCAGATGTGCATCGGAAAATACTATTGGTCTTCAAGGGAACGATCAAAGCGTAGACTGTTTGAGACATTACTCCCATGGAGGAAAGTGCGCATGGTGACTGTTGTATTCAATCCCGATGCAATTTCTGTGTTTCATCAAAAGTGTGATAGTCCACAGATTACAGAATGTCTCCAGATGTGCATCGGAAACTACTACTGGTCTTCCAGGGAACGATCAAAGCGTAGACTGTTTGAGACATTACTCCCATGGAATAAAGTGCGAATGGTGACTGTTGTATTCCATCTCGATGTAATTTTTGTGTTTCAACAAAACTCTGATAGTCCACAGATTACAGAATGCCTCCAGATGTGCATCGAAAACTACTACCGGTCTTGCAGGGAACGATCAAAGGGTAGACTGTTTGAAACATTACTCCCATGGAGGAAAGTGCGCATGGTGACTGTTGTATTCAATCCCCATGCCATTTCTGTGTTTCATCAACACACTGATAGATCACAGATTACAGAATGCCACCAGATGTGCATCGGAAACTAATACTGGTCTTCCAAGGAACGATCAAAGCGTAGACTGTTTGAGACATTACTCCCATGGAGAAAAGTGCGCATGTTGACTGTTGTATTAAATACCGATGTAATTTCTGCGTTTCATCAACATTTTGATAGTCCACACATTACAGGATGCCCCCAGATGTGCATCAGAAACTACTACCGGTCTTCCAGGGAACGATCAAAGGGTAGACTGTTTGAAACATTACTCCCATGGAGGAAAGTGCGCATGGTGACTGTTGTATTCAATCCCAATGCAATTTCTGTGTTTCATCAACACTCTGATAGTCCAAAGATTGCAGAATGCCTCCAGATGTGCATCGGAAACTACTACTTTTCTTACAGGGAACGATCAAGTCGTAGACTGTTTGAGACATTACTCCCATGGAGGAAAGTGCGCATGGTGACTATTTTATTCAATCCCGATGAAATTTCTGTGTTTCATCAACACTTTGAAGGTCCACAGATTACAGAATGACTCCAAATGTGAATCGAAAGTACTCCTGGTCTACCAGCTAACGATCAAAGCGTAGACTGTTTAAGATATTACTTCTATGGAGGAAAGTGCACATGGTGACTGTTGTATTCAATCCAGATGCAATTTCTGTGTTTCAACAACACTCTGACAGTCCACAGATTACAGAATTCCTCCAGATGTGCATCGGAAACTACTACTGGTCTTCCAGGGAACGACCAAAAGGTAGACTGTTTGAGACATTACTCCCATGGATGAAACTGCGCATGGTGACTGTTGTATTCAATACAGATGCAATTTCTGTGTTTCATCAACACTCTGATAGTCCACGGATTACAGATGGATTCCAGATGTGCATCGGAAACTACTACTGGTCTTCCTGGGAACGATCAATGCGTAGACTGAGACACTACTCCCATGGAGGAAGGTGCGCATGGTGACTGTTGTATTCAATCCCGATGCAATCTCTGTGTTTCATCAACACTTTGAAGGTCCACAGATTACAGAATGCCTCCAGATGTGCATCGGAAACTACTACTGGTCTTCCAGGGAACTTTCAAAGCATAGAATGTTTGAGACATTACTCCCATGGAGGAAAGTGCGCATGGTGACTGTTGTATTCAATCCCGTTGCAATTTCTGTGTTTCAACAACACTCTGACAGTCCACAGATTACAGAATGCCTCCAGATGTGCATCGGAATCTACTACTAGTCTTCCAGGGAACGATCAGAGCGTAGACTGTTTGAGACATTACTCCCATGGAAGAAAGTGCCCACGGTGACTGTTGTATTCAATCCCGATGTAATTTCTGTGTTTCATCAACACTCTGATAGACCACACATTACAGAATGCCCCCAAATGTGCATCGGAAACTACTACTGGTCATCCAGGGAACAATCACAACGTAGACTATTTGAGACATTACTCCCACGGAGGAAAGTGCGCATGGTGACTGTTGTATTAAATCCCGATGAAATTTCTGTGTTTCATCAACACTCTGATAGTCCACAGATTACAGAATGCCTCCAGATGTGCATCGGAAACTACTACTGGTCTTCCAGGGAACGATCAAAGCATATACTGTTTGAGACATTACTCCCATGGAGCAAAGTGCGCATTGTGACTGTTGTATTCATTTCCGATGCAGTTTCTGTGTTTCATCAACACTCTGATAGTCCACAGATTACAGAATGCCACCAAATGTGCATCGGAAACTACTACTGGTCTTCCTGGGACGATCAAAGCGTAGACTGTTTGAGTCATTACTCCCATGGAGGAAAGTGCGCATGGTTACTTTTGTATTAAATCGCGATGCAATCTCTGTGTTTCAACAACACTCTGATCGTCCACAGATTACAGAATGCCTCCAGATGTGAATCGAAACTACTACTGGTCTACCAGCTAACGATCAAAGCGTAGACTGTTTAAGATATTACTCCTATGGAGGAAAGTGCGCATGGTGACTGTTGTATTCAATCCAGATGCAATTTCTGTGTTTCAACAACACTCTGACAGTCCACAGATTACAGAATTCCTCCAGATGTGCATCGGAAACTACTACTGGTCTTCCAGGGAACGATCAAAGCGTAGACTGTTTGAGACATTACTCCCATGGTTGAAAGTGCGCATGGTGACTGTTGTATTCAATCCCGATGCAATTTCTGTGTTTCAACAACACTCTGATAGTAAACAGATTACAGAATGCCTCCAGATGTGCATCGGAAACTACTACTTGTCTTCCAGGGACCGATCAAAGTGTAGACTGTTTGAGACATTACTCCCATGGAGGAAAGTGGTCATGGTGACTGTTGTATTCAATCCCGTTGTAATTTCTGGGTTTCATTAACACTCGGATAGTCCACAGATTACAGAATGCCTCCAGATGTGCATAAGAAACGACTACTGGTCTTGACGGAACGATCAAAGCGATGACATTTTGAGACATTACTCCAATGGAGAAATGTACGCATGGTGCCTGTTGTATTCAATCCCGATGCAATTTCTGTGTTTCATCAACACTTTGAAGGTCCACAGATTACAGAATGCCTCCAGATGTGCAACGGAAACTACGACTGGTCTTCCAGGGAACGATAAAAGCGTAGACTGTTTGAGACATTACTCCTATGTAGGAAAGTGCGCATGGTAACTGTTGCATTCAATCCCGATGCAATTTCTGTGTTTCATCAACACTCTGATAGTCCACAGATTACAGAATGCCTGCAGATGTGCATCGGAAACCACTACTGGTCTTCGAGTTAACGATCAAAGCGTAGACTGTTTGAGACATTACTCCCATGGATGATACTGCGCATGGTGACTGTTGTATTCAATCCAGATGCAATTTCTGTGTTTCATCAACACTCTGATAGACCACAGATTACAGATGGCCTCCAGATGTGCATCGGAAACTACTACTGGTCATCCTGGGAACGATCAATGCGTAGACTGAGACATTACTCCCATGGAGGAAAGTGCGCATGGTGACTGTTGTATTCAATCCCGATGCAATTTCTGTGTTTCATCAACACTTTCAAGGTCCACAGATTACAGAATGAATCCAGATGTGCATCGGAAACTACTACTGGTCGTCCAGGGTACGATCAAAGCGTAGACTGTTTGAGACATTACTCCCATGGAGAAAATAGCGCATGGTGACTGTTGTATTCAATCTCGATGCAATTTCTGTGTTTCATCAACACTCTGATAGTCCACAGATTACAGAATGACCCCAGATGTGTATCGGAAACTACTACTTTTCTTCCAGGGAACGATCAAGTCGTAGACTGTTTGAGACATTACTCCCATGAAGGAAAGTGCGCATGGTGACTGTTGTATTCAATCCCGATGAAATTTCTGTGTTTCATCAACACTCTGATAGTCCACAGATTACAGAATGCCTCCAGATGTGCATCGGAAACTACTAGTGGTCTTCTAGGAAACGATCAAAGCGTAGACTATTTGAGACATTACTCCCATGGAAAAAAGTGCGCATGGTGACTGTTGTATTCAATCCCGATGTAATTTCTGTGTTTCATCAACACTCTGATAGTCCACACATTACACAATGCCCCCACATGTGCATCGGAAACTACTACTGGTCTTCCAGGGAACGATCACAACGTAGACTGTTTGAGACATTACTCCCATGGAGGAAAGTGCGCATGGTGACTGTTGTATTCCATGCCGATGCAAATTCTGTGTTTCATCAACACTCTGATAGTCCACAGATTGCAGAATGCCTCCAGATGTGCATCGGAAACTACTACTGGTCTTCCTGGGAACGATCAAAGCGTAAACTGTTTGAGTCATTACTCCTATGGAGAAAAGTGCCCATGGTCACCTTTGTATTAAATCGCGATGCAATCTCTGTGTTTCAACAACACTCTGATCGCCACAGATTACAGAATGCCTCCAGATGTGCATCGGAAACTACTACTTTTCTTCCAGGGATCGATCAAGTCGTAGACTGTTTGAGACATTACTCCCATGGAGGAAAGTGCGCATGGTGACTGTTGTATTAAATCGCGATGCAATTTCTGTGTTTTATCAACACTTTGAAGGTCCACAGATTACAGAATGCCTCCAGATGTGCTTCGTAATCATCTACTGGCCTTCCAGGGAACGATCAAACCGTAGAATGTTTGAGACATTACTCCCATGGAGGAAAGTGCGAATGGTGACTGTTGTATTCAATCCCGATGTAATTTCTGTGTTTCAACAACACTCTGATAGTCCACAGATTACAGAATGCCTCCAGATGTGCATCGGAAACTACTACCGGTCTTCCAGGGAACGATCAAAGAGTGGACTGTTTGAAACGTTACTCCCATGGAGGAAAGTGCGCATGGTGCCTGTTGTATTCAATCCCGATGCAATTTCTGTGTTTCATCAACACTTTGAAGGTCCACAGATTACAGAATGCCTCCAGATGTGCAACGGAAACTACTACTGGTCTTCCAGGGAACGATCAAAGCGTAGACTGTTTGAGACATTACTCCTATGTAGGAAAGTGCGCATGGTGACTGTTGTATTCAATCCCGATCCAATTTCTGTGTTTCATCAACACTCTGATAGTCCACAGATTACAGAATGCCTGCAGATGTGCATCGGAAAATACTACTGGTCTTCCAGTTAAAGATCAAAGCAAAGACTGTTTGAGACATTACTCCCATGGATGAAACTGCGCATGGTGACTGTTGTATTCAATCCAGATGCAATTTCTGTGTATCATCAACACTCTGATAGTCCACAGATTACAGATGGCCTCCAGATGTGCATCGGAAATTACTACTGGTCTTCCTGGGAACGATCAATGCGTAGACTGAGACACTACTCCCATGGAGGAAAGTGCGCATGGTGACTGTTGTATTCAATCCCGATGCAATTTCTGTGTTTTATCAACACTTTGAAGGTCCACAGATTACAGAATGCCTCCAGATGTGCATCGGAAACTACTACTGGTCTTCCAGGGTACGATCAAAGCGTAGACTGTTTGAGACATTACTCCCATGGAGGAAAGTGCGCATGGTGACTGTTGTATTCAATCCCGATGCAATTTCTGTGTTTCACCAACACTCTGATAGTCCACAGATTACAGAATGCCACCAGATGTGCATCGGAAACTACTACTGGTTCCAGGGAACGATCAAAGCGTAGACTGTTTGCGACATTACTTCCATGGTGAAAAGTGCGGATGGTGTCTGTTGTATTGAATCCCGATGCAATTTCTGTGTTTCATCAACACCCTGATAGTCCATATATTACAGAATGCCACCAGATGTGCATCGGAAACTACTACTGGTCTTCCAGGGAACGATCAAAGCATAGCCTCTTAGAGTCATTACTCCCATGGAGGAAAGTGCGCATGGTTACTGTTGTATTAAATCGCGATGCAATTTCTTTGTTTCAACAACACTCTCATAGTACACTGATTACAGAATGCCTCCAGATGTGCATCGGAAACTACTACTTTTCTTCCAGGGAACGATCAAGTCGTAGACTGTTTGAGACATTAATCCCATGGAGGAAAGTGCGCCTGGTGACTGTTGTATTCAATCCCGATGAAATTTCTGTGTTTCATCAACACTTTGAAGGTCCAAAGATTACAGAATGCCTCCAGATGTGAATCGAAACTACTATTGGTCTACCAGCTAACGATCAAAGCGTAGACTGTTTAAGATATTACTCCAATGGAGGAAAGTGCGCATGGTGACTGTTGTATTCAATCCCGATGCAAATTCTGTGTTTCATCGAAACTCCGATAGTCCACAGCTTACAGAATGCCCCCAGATGTGCATCAGATACTACTACTGTTCTTCTAGGGAACGATCAAGCGTATTCTGTTTGAGACATTACTCCCATGGAGGAAAGTGCGAATATTGACTGTTGTATTCAATCCCGATGCAATTTCTGTATTTCATCAACAGTGTGATAGTCCACAGATTACAGAATGCCTCCAGATGTGCATCGGAAACTACTACTGGTCTTCCAGGGAACGATCAAAGCGTAGACTGTTTGAGACATTACTCCCATGGAGGAGAGTGCGAATATTGACTGTTGTATTCAATCCCGATGCAATTACTGTGTTTCATCAACATTGTGATAGTCCACAGAAAACAGAATGCCTCCAGATGTGCATCGGAAACTATTATTGGTCTTCCAGGGAACGATCAAAGCGTAGACTGTTTGAGACATTACTCCTATGTAGGAAAGTGCGCATGGTAACTGTTGCATTCAATCCCGATGCAATTTCTGTGTTTCATCAACACTCTGATAGTCCACAGATTACAGAATGCCTGCAGATGTGCATCGGAAACCACTACTGGTCTTCGAGTTAACGATCAAAGCGTAGACTGTTTGAGACATTACTCCCATGGATGATACTGCGCATGGTGACTGTTGTATTCAATCCAGATGCAATTTCTGTGTTTCATCAACACTCTGATAGACCACAGATTACAGATGGCCTCCAGATGTGCATCGGAAACTACTACTGGTCATCCTGGGAACGATCAATGCGTAGACTGAGACATTACTCCCATGGAGGAAAGTGCGCATGGTGACTGTTGTATTCAATCCCGATGCAATTTCTGTGTTTCATCAACACTTTCAAGGTCCACAGATTACAGAATGAATCCAGATGTGCATCGGAAACTACTACTGGTCGTCCAGGGTACGATCAAAGCGTAGACTGTTTGAGACATTACTCCCATGGAGGAAATAGCGCATGGTGACTGTTGTATTCAATCTCGATG
Organism: Schistocerca gregaria; assembly: GCF_023897955.1. Lineage (NCBI taxonomy): Eukaryota > Metazoa > Arthropoda > Insecta > Orthoptera > Acrididae > Schistocerca > Schistocerca gregaria. The sequence continues at coordinate 10,357,490 of NC_064926.1, read as the reverse complement.
CAATTTCTGTGTTTCATCAACCCTCTGATAGTCCACAGATTACAGAATGACCCCAGATGTGTATCGGAAACTACTACTTTTCTTCCAGGGAACGATCAAGTCGTAGACTGTTTGAGACATTACTCCCATGAAGGAAAGTGCGCATGGTGACTGTTGTATTCAATCCCGATGAAATTTCTGTGTTTCATCAACACTCTGATAGTCCACAGATTACAGAATGCCTCCAGATGTGCATCGGAAACTTTTAGTGGTCTTCTAGGAAACGATCAAAGCGTAGACTATTTGAGACATTACTCCCATGGAAAAAAGTGCGCATGGTGACTGTTGTATTCAATCCCGATGTAATTTCTGTGTTTCATCAACACTCTGATAGTCCACACATTACACAATGCCCCCACATGTGCATCGGAAACTACTACTGGTCTTCCAGGGAACGATTACAACGTAGACTGTTTGAGACATTACTCCCATGGAGGAAAGTGCGCATGGTGACTGTTGTATTCCATGCCGATGCAAATTCTGTGTTTCATCAACACTCTGATAGTCCACAGATTGCAGAATGCCTCCAGATGTGCATCGGAAACTACTACTGGTCTTCCTGGGAACGATCAAAGCGTAAACTGTTTGAGTCATTACTCCTATGGAGAAAAGTGCCCATGGTCACCTTTGTATTAAATCGCGATGCAATCTCTGTGTTTCAACAACACTCTGATCGCCACAGATTACAGAATGCCTCCAGATATGCATCGGAAACTACTACTTTTCTTCCAGGGAACGATCAAGTCGTAGACTGTTTGAGACATTACTCCCATGGAGGAAAGTGCGCATGGTGACTGTTGTATTAAATAGCGATGCAATTTCTGTGTTTTATCAACACTTTGAAGGTCCACAGATTACAGAATGCCTCCAGATGTGCTTCGTAATCATCTACTGGCCTTCCAGGGAACGATCAAACCGTAGAATGTTTGAGACATTACTCCCATGGAGGAAAGTGCGAATGGTGACTGTTGTATTCAATCCCGATGTAATTTCTGTGTTTCAACAACACTCTGATAGTCCACAGATTACAGAATGCCTCCAGATGTGCATCGGAAACTACTACCGGTCTTCCAGGGAACGATCAAAGAGTGGACTGTTTGAAACATTACTCCCATGGAGGAAAGTGCGCATGGTGCCTGTTGTATTCAATCCCGATGCAATTTCTGTGTTTCATCAACACTTTGAAGGTCCACAGATTACAGAATGCCTCCAGATGTGCAACGGAAACTACTACTGGTCTTCCAGGGAACGATCAAAGCGTAGACTGTTTGAGACATTACTCCTATGTAGGAAAGTGCGCATGGTGACTGTTGTATTCAATCCCGATCCAATTTCTGTGTTTCATCAACACTCTGATAGTCCACAGATTACAGAATGCCTGCAGATGTGCATCGGAAAATACTACTGGTCTTCCAGTTAAAGATCAAAGCAAAGACTGTTTGAGACATTACTCCCATGGATGAAACTGCGCATGGTGACTGTTGTATTCAATCCAGATGCAATTTCTGTGTATCATCAACACTCTGATAGTCCACAGATTACAGATGGCCTCCAGATGTGCATCGGAAATTACTACTGGTCTTCCTGGGAACGATCAATGCGTAGACTGAGACACTACTCCCATGGAGGAAAGTGCGCATGGTGACTGTTGTATTCAATCCCGATGCAATTTCTGTGTTTTATCAACACTTTGAAGGTCCACAGATTACAGAATGCCTCCAGATGTGCATCGGAAACTACTACTGGTCTTCCAGGGTACGATCAAAGCGTAGACTGTTTGAGACATTACTCCCATGGAGGAAAGTGCGCATGGTGACTGTTGTATTCAATCCCGATGCAATTTCTGTGTTTCACCAACACTCTGATAGTCCACAGATTACAGAATGCCACCAGATGTGCATCGGAAACTACTACTGGTTCCAGGGAACGATCAAAGCGTAGACTGTTTGCGACATTACTTCCATGGTGAAAAGTGCGGATGGTGTCTGTTGTATTGAATCCCGATGCAATTTCTGTGTTTCATCAACACCTTGATAGTCCATATATTACAGAATGCCACCAGATGTGCATCGGAAACTACTACTGGTCTTCCAGGGAACGATCAAAGCGTAGCCTCTTAGAGTCATTACTCCCATGGAGGAAAGTGCGCATGGTTACTGTTGTATTAAATCGCGATGCAATTTCTTTGTTTCAACAACACTCTCATAGTACACTGATTACAGAATGCCTCCAGATGTGCATCGGAAACTACTACTTTTCTTCCAGGGAACGATCAAGTCGTAGACTGTTTGAGACATTAATCCCATGGAGGAAAGTGCGCATGGTGACTGTTGTATTCAATCCCGATGCAAATTCTGTGTTTCATCGAAACTCCGATAGTCCACAGCTTACAGAATGCCCCCAGATGTGCATCAGATACTACTACTGTTCTTCTAGGGAACGATCAAGCGTATTCTGTTTGAGACATTACTCCCATGGAGGAAAGTGCGAATATTGACTGTTGTATTCAATCCCGATGCAATTTCTGTATTTCATCAACAGTGTGATAGTCCACAGATTACAGAATGCCTCCAGATGTGCATCGGAAACTACTACTGGTCTTCCAGGGAACGATCAAAGCGTAGACTGTTTGAGACATTACTCCCATGGAGGAGAGTGCGAATATTGACTGTTGTATTCAATCCCGATGCAATTACTGTGTTTCATCAACATTGTGATAGTCCACAGAAAACAGAATGCCTCAAGATGTGCATCGGAAACTATTATTGGTCTTCCAGGGAACGATCAAAGCGTAGACTGTTTGAGACATTACTCCCATGGAGGAAAGTGCGCATGGTGACTGTTGTATTCAATTCAGATGCAATTTCTGTGTTTCATCAACACTCTGATAGTCCACAGATTGCAGAATGCCTCCGGATGTGCATCGGAAACTACTACTGGTCTTCTAGGAAACGATCAAAGCGTAGACTGTTTGAGATATTACTCCCATGGAGGAAAGTGCGCACGGTGACTGTTGTATTCAATCCCGATGTAATTTCTGTGTTTCATCAACAATCTGATAGTCCACAGATTACAGAATGCCTCCAGATGTGCATCGGAAACTACTACTGGTCTTCCAGGGTACGATCAAAGCGTAGACTGTTTGAGACATTACTCCCATGGAGGAAAGTGCGCATGGTTACTGTTGTATTAAATCGCGATGCAATTTCTGTGTTTCAACAACACTCTCATAGTCCACAGATTACAGAATGCCTCCAGATGTGCATCGGAAACTACTACTTTTCTACCAGGGAACGATCAAGGCGTAGACTGTTTGAGACATAACTGCCATGGATGAAAGTGAGCATGGTGACTGTTGTATTCAACCCCGATGCAATTTCTGTGTTTCAACAACACTCTGACAGTCCACAGATTACAGAAAGCCTGCAGATGTGCATCGGAAACTACTACTGGTCTTCCAGGGAACTTTCAAAGCATAGACTGTTTGAGACATTACTCCCATGGAGGAAAGTGCGCATGGTGACTGTTGTATTCAATCCCGTTGCAATTTCTGTGTTTCAACAACACTCTGACAGTCCACAGATTACAGAATGCCTCCAGATGTGCATCGGAAACTACTACTGGTCTTCCAGGGAACGATCAAAGCGTAGACTGTTTGAGACATTACTCCCATGGAGGAAAGTGCGCATGTTGACTGTTGTATTCAATCCCGATGCAATTTCTGTGTTTCAACAACACTCTGATAGTAAACAGATTACAGAATGCCTCCAGATGTGCATCGGAAACTACTACTGGTCTTCCAGGGAACGATCAAAGCATAGACTGTTTGAGACATTACTCCCATGGAGGAAAGTGCGCATGGTGACTGTTGTATTCATTCCCGATGCAGTTTCTGTGTGTCATCAACACTCTGATAGTCCACAGATTACAGAATGCCACCAGATGTGCATCGGAAACTACTACTGGTTCCAGGGAACGATCAAAGCGTAGACTGTTTGCGACATTACTTCCATGGTGAAAAGTGCGGATGGTGTCTGTTGTATTGAATCCCGATGCAATTTCTGTTTTTCATCAACACTCTGATAGTCCATAGATTACAGAATGCCACCAGATGTGCATCGGAAACTACTACTGGTCTTCCAGCCAACGACCAAAGCGTAGACTCTTAGGGTCATTACTCCCATGGAGGAAAGTGCGCATGGTTACTGTTTTATTAAATCGCGATGCAATTTCTTTGTTTCAACAACACTCTCATAGTCCACTGATTACAGAATGCCTCCAGATGTGCATCGGAAACTACTACTTTTCTTCCAGGGAACGATCAAGTCGTAGACTCTTTGAGACATTACTCCCATGGAGGAAAGTGCGCAAAGTGACTGTTGTATTCAATCCCGATGAAATTTCTGTGTTTCATCAACACTTTGAAGGTCCACAGATTACAGAATGCCTCCAGATGTGCATCGGAAACTACTACTGGTCTTCCAGTTAACGATCAAAGCGTAGACATTTTGAGACATTACTCCCATGGAAAAAAGTGCGCATGGTGACTGTTGTATTCAATCCCGATACAATTTCTGTGTTTCAACAACACTCTGATAGTAAACAGATTACAGAATGCCTCCAGATGTGCATCGGAAACTACTACTGGTCTTCCAGGGAACGATCAAACCGTAGACTGTTTGAGATATTACTCCCATGGAGGAAAGTGGTCAGGGTGACTGTTGTATTCAATCCCGTTGCAATTTCTGTGTTTCGTTAACACTTGGATAGTCCACAGATTACAGAATGCCTCCAGATGTGCATCGGAAACTACTACTGGTCTTGAGGGAACGATCAAAGCGATGACTGTTTGAGACATTACTCCAATGGAGAAATGTACGCATGGTGCCCGTTGTATTCAATCCTGATGCAATTTCTGTGTTTCATCAACACTTTGAAGGTTCACAGATTACAGAATGCCTCCAGATGTGCATCACAAACTACTACTGGTCATCCAGGGAAGGATCAAAGCGTAGACTGTTTGAGACTTTACTCCTATGTAGGAAAGTGCGCATGGTGACTGTTGTATTCAATCCCGATGCAATTTCTGAGTTTCATCCACACTCTAATAGTCCACAGAATACAGAATGCCTGCAGATGTGCATCGGAAACTACTACTGGTCTTCCAGTTAACGATCAAAGCAAAGACTGTTTGAGACATTACTCCCATGGATGAAAGTGCGCATGGTGACTGTTGTATTCAATCCAGATGCCATTTCTGTGTTTCATCAACACTCTGATAGTCCACAGATTACAGATTGCCTCCAGATGTGCATTGGAAACTACTACTGGTCTTCCTGGGAACGATCAATGCGTAGACTGTTTGAGACATTACTCCCATGGAGGAAAGTGCGCATGGTGACTGTTATATTCAATCCCGATGCAATTTCTGTGTTTCATCGACACTTTGAAGATCCACAGGTTACAGAATGCTTCCAGATGTGCATTGGAAACTACTACTGGTCTTCCAGGGAACGATCAAAGCGTAGACTGTTTCAGACATTACTCCCATGGAGGAAAGTGCTCATGGTGACTGTTGTATTCAATCCCGATGCAATTTCTGTGTTTTATCAACACTCTGATAGTCCACAGATAACAGATTGCCTCCAGATGTGCATCGGAAACTACTACTGGTCTTCCTGGGAATGATCAAAGCGTACACTGTTTGAGACTTTACTCCTATGGAGGAAAGTGCGGATGGTGACTGTTGTATTCAATCCCGATGCAAATTCTGTGTTTCATCAACACTCTGATAGTCCACAGATTACAGATTGTCCCCAGATGTGCTTCGAAATCTACTACTCGTCTTCCAGGGAACGATCAAAGCGTAGACTGTTTGAGACATTACTCCCCTGGGGGAAAGTGCGCATGGCGGCTGTTGTTAACAATCCCCATGCCATTTCTGTGTTTCATCAACACTCTGATAGTCCACAGATTACAGATTGTCCCCAGATGTGCTTCGAAATCTACTACTTGTCTTCCAGGGAACGATCAAAGCGTAGACTGTTTGAGATATTACTCCCCTGGAGGAAAGTGCGCATGGTGGCTGTTGTTATCAATCCCCATGAAATTTCTGTGTTTCATCTACACTCTGATAGTCCACAGATTACAGAATGCCTCCAGATGTGCACTGGAAAGTACTACTGGTCTTCCTTGGAACTATCAAGGTGTAGACTGTTTGAGACATTACTCCCATTGAGGAAATTGCGGATGGTGACTGTTGTATTCAATCCCGATGCAATTTCAGTGTTTCATCAACAGTCTGATAATTCACAGATTACAGATTGTCACCAGATGTGCATCGGAAACTACTACTGGTCTTCCAGGGAACGGTCAAAGCGTTGATTGTTTTACACGTTACCCCCATGGAGGAAAGTGCGCATCGTGACTGTTGTATTCAATCACGATGCAATTTCTGTGTTTCATCAACACTCTGATAGTCCACAGATTACTGATTGTCTCCAGATGTGCTTCGAAATCTACTACTAGTCTGCCATGGAACGATCAAATCGTAGACTGTTTGAGACATTACTCCCCTGGAGGAAAGTGCGCATGGTGACTGTTGTTCTCAATCCCCATGCCATTTCTGTGTTTCATTAACACTCGGAAAGTCCACAGATTACAGAATGCCTCCAGATGTGCATTGGAAACTACTACTGGTCTTCCTGGGAATGATCAAAGCGTAGACTGATTGAGACTTTACTCCTGTGGAGGAAAGTGAAGATGGTGACTGTTGTATTCAATCCCGATGCAATTTCTGTGTTTCATCAACACTCTGATACTCCACTGATTACTGATTGTCTCCAGGTGTGCTTCGAAATCTACTACTAGTCTTCCATGGAACGATCAAATCGTAGACTGTTTGAGACATTACTCCCCTGGAGGAAAGTGCGCATGGTGACTGTTGTTCTCAATCCCTATGCCATTTCTGTGTTTCATCAACACTCTGAAAGTCCACAGATTACAGAATGCCTCCAGATGTGCATTGGAAACTATTACTGTTCTTCCTTGGAACTATTAAAGTGTAGACTGTTTGAGACATTACTCCCATGGAGGAAAGTGCGCATGGTGACTGTTGTATTCAATCCCGATGCAATTTCTGTGTTTCATCCACACTCTGATAGTCCACAGATTACAGAATGTCTGCAGATGTGCATCGGAAACTACTACTGGTCTTCCAGTTAACGATCAAAGCAAAGACTGTTTGAGACATTACTCCCATGAATGAAAGTGCGCATGGTGACTGTTGTATTCAATCCAGATGCAATTTCTGTGTTTCATCAACACTCTGATAGTCCACAGATTACAGATGGCCTCCAGATGTGCATTGGAAACTACTACTGGTCTTCCTGGGAACGATCAATGCGTAGACTGTTTGAGACGTTACTCCCATGGAGGAAAGTGCGCATGGTGACTGTTGTATTCAATCCCGATGCAATTTCTGTGTTTCATCAACACTTTGAAGATCCACAGGTTACAGAACGCTTCCAGATGTGCATTGGAAACTACTACTGGTCTTCCAGAGAACGATCAAAGCGTAGACTGTTTCAGACATTACTCCCATGGAGGAAATTGCGCATGGTGACTGTTGTATTCAATCCCGATGCAATTTCTGTGTTTCATCAACACTCTGATAGTCCACAGATTACAGATTGCCTCCAGATGTGCATCGGAAACTACTACTGGTCTTCCTGGGAATGATCAAAGCGTACACTGTTTGAGCCTTTACTCCCATTGAGGAAAGTGCGGATGGTGACTGTTGTATTCAATCCCGATGCAATTTCTGTGTTTCAACAACACTCTGACAGTCCACAGATTACAGAATAACTGCAGATGTGCATCGGAAACTACTACTGGTCTTCCAGGGAATTTTCAAAGCATAGACTGTTTGAGACATTACTCCCATGGAGGAAAGTGCGCATGGTGACTGTTGTATTCAATCCCGTTGCAATTGCTGTGTTTCAACAACACTCTGACAGTCCACAGATTACAGAATGCCTCCAGATGTGCATCGGATACTACTACTGGTCTTCCAGGGAACGATCAAAGGGTAGACTGTTTGAGACATTACCCCCATGGAGGAAATTTCTCATGGTGACTGTTGTATTCAGACCCGATGCAATTTCTGTGTTTCATCAACTCTCTGATAGTCCACAGATTACACAATGCCTCCGGATGTGCATCGGAAACTACTACTGGTCTTCCAGGGAACGGTCAATGCGTAGACTGTTTCAGACATTACTCCCATGGAGGAAAGTACGCATGGTGACTGTTGTATGCAATCCCGATGCAAATTTTGTGTTTCATCAACACTCTGATAGTCCACAGATTACTGAATGCCTCCAGATGTGCATCAGATACTACTACTGGTCTTCCAGGGAACGATCAAAGCGTATTCCGTTTGAGACAATACTCCCATGGAGGAAATTGCCAATATTTACTGTTGTATTCAATCCCGATGCAATTTCTGTGTTTCATCAACAGTGTGATAGTCCACAGATTACTGAATGCCTCCAGATGTGCATCGGAATCTACTACTGGTCTTCCAGGGAACGATCAAAGCGTAGACTGTTTGAGACATTACTCCCATGGAGGAAAGTGCGATTATTGACTGTTGTATTCAATCCCGATGCAATTTCTGTGATTCATCAACATTGTGATAGTCCACAGATTACAGAATGCCTCCAGATGCGCATCGGAAACTACTATTGGTCTTCCATGGAACGATCAAAGCGTAGACTGTTTGAGACATTACTCCCATGGAGGAAAGTGCGTATGGTGACTGTTGTATTCAATCCCGATGCAATTTCTGTGTTTCATCAACACTCTGATATTCCACAGTTTACAGAATGCCTCCAGATGTGCATCGGAAACTACTACTTTTCTTCCAAGGAACGATCAAGGCGTAGACTGTTTGAGACATTACTCCCATGGAGGTAAGTGAGCATGGTGACTGTTGTATTCAATCCCGATGCAATTTCTGTGTTTCATCTACACTTTGAAGGTCCACAGATTACAGAATACCTGCAGATGTGCATCGGAAACTACTACTGGTCTTCCAGGGGACTGTCAAAGCATAGACTGTTTTAGACTTTACTCCTATGGAGGAATGTGCGGATGGTGACTGTTGTATTCAATCCCGATGCAATTTCTGTGTTTCATCAACACTCTGATAGTCCACAGATTACAGATTGTCCCCAGATGTGCTTCGAAATCTACTACTCGTCTTCCAGGGAACGATCAAAGCGTAGACTGTTTGAGATATTACTCCCCTGGAGGAAAGTGCGCATGGTGGCTGTTGTTATCAATCCCCATGCCCATTCTGTGTTTCATCAACACTCTGATAGTCCACAGATTACAGAATGCCTCCAGATGTGCACTGGAAAGTACTACTGGTCTTCCTTGGAACTATCAAGGTGTAGACTGTTTGAGACATTACACCCAATTAGGAAATTGCGGATGGTGACTGTTGTATTCAATCCCGATGCAATTTCAGTGTTTCATCAACAGTCTGATAATTCACAGATTACAGATTGTCACCAGATGTGCATCGGAAACTACTACTGGTCTTCCAGGGAACTTTCAAAGCATAGAATGTTTGAGACATTACTCCCATGGAGGAAAGTGCGCATGGTGACTGTTGTATTCAATCCCGTTGCAATTTCTGTGTTTCAACAACACTCTGATAGTCCACAGATTACAGAATGCCTCCAGATGTGCATCGGAATCTACTACTAGTCTTCCAGGGAACGATCAGAGCGTAGACTGTTTGAGACATTACTCCCATGGAAGAAAGTGCCCACGGTGACTGTTGTATTCAATCCCGATGTAATTTCTGTGTTTCATCAACACTCTGATAGACCACACATTACAGAATGCCCCCAAATGTGCATCGGAAACTACTACTGGTCATCCAGGGAACAATCACAACGTAGACTATTTGAGACATTACTCCCACGGAGGAAAGTGCGCATGGTGACTGTTGTATTAAATCCCGATGAAATTTCTGTGTTTCATCAACACTCTGATAGTCCACAGATTACAGAATGCCTCCAGATGTGCATCGGAAACTACTACTGGTCTTCCAGGGAACGATCAAAGCATATACTGTTTGAGACATTACTCCCATGGAGCAAAGTGCGCATTGTGACTGTTGTATTCATTTCCGATGCAGTTTCTGTGTTTCATCGACACTCTGAGAGTCCACAGATTACAGAATGCCTCCAGATGTGCATTGGAAACTACTACTGGTCTTCCAGGGAACGATCAAAGCATAGACTGTTTGAGACATTACTCCCATGGAGCAAAGTGCGCATAGTGACTGTTGTATTCATTTCCGATGCAGTTTCTGTGTTTCATCAACACTCTGATAGTCCACAGATTACAGAATGCCACCAGATGTGCATCGGAAACTACTACTGGTCTTCCTGGGACGATCAAAGCGTAGACTGTTTGAGTCATTACTCCCATGGAGGAAAGTGCGCATGGTTACTTTTGTATTAAATCGCGATGCAATCTCTGTGTTTCAAAAACACTCTGATCGTCCACAGATTACAGAATGCCTCCAGATGTGAATCGAAACTACTACTGGTCTACCAGCTAACGATCAAAGCGTAGACTGTTTAAGATATTACTCCTATGGAGGAAAGTGCGCATGGTGACTGTTGTATTCAATCCAGATGCAATTTCTGTGTTTCAACAACACTCTGACAGTCCACAGATTACAGAATGCCTCCAGATGTGCATCGGAAACTACTACTGGTCTTCCAGGGAACGATCAAAGCGTAGACTGTTTGAGACATTACTCCCATGGTTGAAAGTGTGCATGGTGACTGTTGTATTCAATCCCGATGCAATTTCTGTGTTTCAACAACACTCTGATAGTAAACAGATTACAGAATGCCACCAGATGTGCATCGGAAACTACTACTGGTCTTCCTGGGACGATCAAAGCGTAGACTGTTTGAGTCATTACTCCCATGGAGGAAAGTGCGCATGGTTACTTTTGTATTAAATCGCGATGCAATCTCTGTGTTTCAACAACACTCTGATCGTCCACAGATTACAGAATGCCTCCAGATGTGCATCGGAAACTACTACTGGTCTTCCAGGGAACGATCAAAGCGTAGACTGTTTGAGACATTACTCCCATGGTTGAAAGTGTGCATGGTGACTGTTGTATTCAATCCCGATGCAATTTCTGTGTTTCAACAACACTCTGATAGTAAACAGATTACAGAATGCCTCCAGATGTGCATCGGAAACTACTACTGGTCTTCCAGGGACCGATCAAAGTGTAGACTGTTTGAGACATTACTCCCATGGAGGAAAGTGGTCATGGTGACTGTTGTATTCAATCCCGTTGTAATTTCTGGGTTTCATTAACACTCGGATAGTCCACAGATTACAGAATGCCTCCAGATGTGCATAAGAAACGACTACTGGTCTTGACGGAACGATCAAAGCGATGACATTTTGAGACATTACTCCAATGGAGAAATGTACGCATGGTGCCTGTTGTATTCAATCCCGATGCAATTTCTGTGTTTCATCAACACTTTGAAGGTCCACAGATTACAGAATGCCTCCAGATGTGCAACGGAAACTACGACTGGTCTTCCAGGGAACGATCAAAGCGTAGACTGTTTGAGACATTACTCCTATGTAGGAAAGTGCGCATGGTAACTGTTGCATTCAATCCCGATGCAATTTCTGTGTTTCATCAACACTCTGATAGTCCACAGATTACAGAATGCCTCCAGATGTGCACTGGAAAGTACTACTGGTCTACCTTGGAACTATCAAGGTGTAGACTGTTTGAGACATTACACCCAATTAGGAAATTGCGGATGGTGACTGTTGTATTCAATCCCGATGCAATTTCAGTGTTTCATCAACAGTCTGATAATTCACAGATTACAGATTGTCACCAGATGTGCATCGGAAACTACTACTGGTCTTCCTGGGAACTTTCAAAGCATAGAATGTTTGAGACATTACTCCCATGGAGGAAAGTGCGCATCGTGACTGTTGTATTCAATCACGATGCAATTTCTGTGTTTCAGAAACACTCTGATAGTTCACAGATTACAGATTGCCTCCAGATGTGCATCGGAAACTACTACTGGTCTTCCTGGGAATGATCAAAGCGTAGACGGATTGAGACTTTACTCCTGTGGAGGAAAGTGCGCATGGTGACTGTTGTATTCAATCCCGATGCAATTTCTGTGTTTCATCAACACTCTGATAGTCCACAGATTACTGATTGTCTCCAGATGTGCTTCGAAATCTATTACTAGTCTTCCATGGAACGATCAAATCGTAGACTGTTTGAGACATTACTCCCCTGGAGCAAAGTGCGCATGGTGACTGTTGTTCTCAATCCCCATGCCATTTCTGTGTTTCATCAACACTCGGAAAGTCCACAGATTACAGAATGCCTCCAGATGTGCATTGGAAACTACTACTGGTCTTCCTGGGAATGATCAAATCGTAGACTGATTGAGACTTTACTCCTGTGGAGGAAAGTGAAGATGGTGACTGTTGTATTCAATCCCGATGCAATTTCTGTGTTTCATCAACATTCTGATAGTCCACAGATTACTGATTGACTCCAGATGTGCTTCGAAATCTACTACTAGTCTTCGATGGAACGATCAAATCGTAGACTCTTTGAGACATTACTCCCCTGGAGGAAAGTGCGCATGGTGACTGTTGTTCTCAATCCCCATGCCATTTCTGTGTTTCATCAACACTCTGAAAGTCCACAGATTACAGAATGCCTCCAGATGTGCATTGGAAACTATTACTGTTCTTCCTTGGAACTATCAAAGTGTAGACTGTTTGAGACATTACTCCCATGGAGGAAAGTGCGCATGGTGACTGTTGTATTCAATCCCGATGCAATTTCTGTGTTTCATCCACACTCTGATAGTCCACAGATTACAGAATGCCTGCAGATGTGCATCGGAAACTACTACTGGTCTTCCAGTTAACGATCAAAACAAAGACTCTTTGAGACATTACTCCCATGAATGAAAGTGCGCATGGTGACTGTTGTATTCAATCCAGATGCAATTTCTGTGTTTCATCAACACTCTGATAGTCCACAGATTACAGATGGCCTCCAGATGTGCATTGGAAACTACTACTGGTCTTCCTGGGAACGATCAATGCGTAGACTGTTTGAGACATTACTCCCATGGAGGAAAGTGCGCATGGTGACTGTTGTATTCAATCCCGATGCAATTTCTGTGTTTCATCAACACTTTGAAGATCCACAGGTTTCAGAACGCTTCCAGATGTGCATTGGAAACTACTACTGGTCTTCCAGGGAACGATCAAAGCGTAGACTGTTTCAGACATTACTCCCATGGAGGAAAGTGCGCATGGTGACTGTTGTATTCAATCCCGATGCAATTTCTGTGTTTCATCAACACTCTGATTGTCCACAGATTACAGATTGCCTCCAGATGTGCATCGGAAACTACTACTGGTCTTCCTGGGAATGATCAAAGCGTAGACTGTTTGAGACTTTACTCCTATGGAGGAAAGTGCGGATGGTGACTGTTGTATTCAATCCCGATGCAATTTCTGTGTTTCAACAACACTCTGACAGTCCACAGGTTACAGAATGCCTGCAGATGTGCATCGGAAACTACTACTGGTCTTCCAGGGAACTTTCAAAGCATAGACTGTTTGAGACATTACTCCCATGGAGGAAAGTGCGCATGGTGACTGTTGTATTCAATCCCGTTGCAATTTCTGTGTTTCAACAACACTCTGACAGTCCACTGATTACAGAATGCCTCCAGATGTGCATCGGAAACTACTACTGGTCTTCCAGGGAACGATCAAAGGGTAGACTGTTTGAGACATTACCCCCATGGAGGAAAGTGCTCATGGTGACTGTTGTATTCAGACCCGATGCAATTTCTGTGTTTCATCAACTCTCTGATAGTCCACAGATTACACAATGCCTCCGGATGTGCATCGGAAACTACTACTGGTCTTCCAGGGAACGGTCAATGCGTAGACTGTTTCAGACATTACTCCCATGGAGGAAAGTACGCATGGTGACTGATGTTATCAATCCCCATGCCATTTCTGTGTTTCATAAACTCTCTGATAGTCCACAGATTACACAATGCCTCCAGATGTGCATCAGATACTACTACTGGTCTTCCAGGGAACGATCAAAGCGTATTCCGTTTGAGACAATACTCCCATGGAGGAAATTGCGAATATTGACTGTTGTATTCAATCCCGATGCAATTTCTGTGTTTCATCAACAGTGTGATAGTCCACAGATTACTGAATGCCTCCAGATGTGCATCGGAATCTACTACTGGTCTTCCAGGGAACGATCAAAGCGTAGACTGTTTGAGACATTACTCCCATGGAGGAAAGTGCGAATATTGACTGTTATATTCAATCCCAATGCAATTTCTGTGTTTCATCAACATTGTGATAGTCCACAGATTACAGAATGCCTCCAGATGCGCATCGGAAACTACTACTTTTCTTCCAAGGAACGATCAAGGCGTAGACTGTTTGAGACATTACTCTCATGGAGGTAAGTGAGCATGGTGACTGTTGTATTCAATCCCGATGCAATTTCTGTGTTTCATCTACACTTTGAAGGTCCACAGATTACAGAATACCTGCAGATGTGCATCGGAAACTACTACTGGTCTTCCAGGGAACTGTCAAAGCGTAGACTGTTTGAGACTTTACTCCTATGGAGGAAAGTGCGCATGGTGACTGTTGTATTCAATCCCGATGCAATTTCTGTGTTTCAACAACACTCTGACAGTCCACAGATTACAGAATGCCTCCAGATGTGCATCGGGAACTACTACTGGTATTCCAGGGAACGATCAAAGCGTAGACTGTTTGAGACATTACTCCCGTGGAGGAAAGTGCGCATGGTGACTGTTGTATTCATTCCCGATGTAGTTTCTGTGTTTCATCAACACACTGATAGTCCACAGATTACAGAATGCCCCCAGATGTGCATCGGAAACTACTACTGGTTCCAGGGAACGATCAAAGCCTTGACTGTTTCAGACATAACTCCCATGGAGAAAAGTGCGGATGGTGACTGTTGTATTGAATGCCGATGCAATTTCTGTGTTTCATCAACCCACTGATAGTCCATAGATTACAGAAAGCCACCAGATGGGCATCGGAAACTACTACTGGTCTTCCAGGGAACGATCAAAGGGTAGACTGTTTGCGACATTACTACCATGGAGAAAAGTGCGGATGGTGACTGTTGTATTGAATCCCGATGCAATTTCTGTGTTTCATCAACACTCTGATAGTCCACAGATTACAGAATGCCACCAGATGTGCATCGGAAACTACTACTGGTCTTCCAGGGAACGATGAAGCGTGGACTGTTTGAGACATTACTCCGCTGTAGGGAAGTGCGCATGGTGACCGTTGTATTCTATCCCGATGCAATTTCTGTGTTTCATCAACACTCTGATAGTCCACAGATTACTGATTGACTCCAGATGTGCTTCGAAATCTACTACTCGTCTTCCATGGAACGATCAAATCGTAGACTGTTTGAGACATTACTCCCCTGGAGGAAAGTGCGCATGGTGACTGTTGTTATCAATCCCCATGCCATTTCTGTGTTTCATCAACACTCTGAAAGTCCACAGATTACAGAATGCCTCCAGATGTGCATTGGAAACTATTACTGTTCTTCCTTGGAACTATCAAAGTGTAGACTGTTTCAGACATTACTCCCACTGCGGAAATTGCGGATGGTGACTTTTGCATTCAATCCCGATGCAATTTATGTGTTTCATCATCAGTCTGATAGTCCACAGATTACAGATTGTCACCAGATGTGCATCGGAAACTACTACTGGTCTTCCAGGGAACGGTCAAAGCGTTGATTGTTTGACACGTTACCCCCATGGAGGAAAGTGCTCATATTGACTGTTGTATTCAAACCCGATGGAAATTGTGTGTTTCATCAACACTCTGATAGTCCACAGATTACAGAATGCCTCCAGATGTGCATCAGATACTACTACTGGTCTTCCAGGGAACGATCAAAGCGTATTCCGTTTGAGACAATACTCCCATGGAGGAAATTGCAAATATTGACTGATGTATTCAATCCCGATGCAATTTCTGTGTTTCATCAACAGTGTGATAGTCCACAGATTACTGAATGCCTCCAAATGTGCATCGGAATCTACTACTGGTCTTCCAGGGAACGATCAAAGCGTAGACTGTTTGAGACATTACTCCCATGGAGGAAAGTGCGAATATTGACTGTTGTATTCAATCCCGATGCAATTTCTGTGTTTCATCAACATTTTGATAGTCCACAGATTACAGAATGCCTCCAGATGTGCATCGGAAACTACTACATTTCTTCCAAGGAACGATCAAGGCGTAGACTGTTTGAGACATTACTCCCATGGAGGTAAGTGAGCATGGTGACTGTTGTATTCAATCCCGATGCAATTTCTGTGTTTCATCTACAATTTGAAGGTCCACAGATTACAGAATACCTGCAGATGTGCATCGGAAACTACTACTGGTCTTCCAGGGAACTGTCAAAGCGTAGACTGTTTGAGACTTTACTCCTATGGAGGAAAGTGCGCATGGTGACTGTTGTATTCAATCCCGATGCAATTTCTGTGTTTCAACAACACTCTGACAGTCCACAGATTACAGAATGCCTCCAGATGTGCATCGGGAACTACTACTGGTCTTCCAGGGAACGATCAAAGCGTAGACTGTTTGAGACATTACTCCCATGGAGGAAAGTGCGCATGGTGACTGTTGTATTCAGACCCGATGCAATTTCTGTGTTTCATCAACTCTCTGATAGTCCACAGATTACACAATGCCTCCGGATGTGCATCGGAAACTACTACTGGTCTTCCAGGGAACGGTCAATGCGTAGACTGTTTCAGACATTACTCCCATGGAGGAAAGTACGCATGGTGACTGTTGTATGCAATCCCGATGCAAATCGTGTGTTTCATCAACACTCAGATAGTCCATAGATTACTGAATGCCTCCAGATGTGCAACAGATACTACTACTGGTCTTCCAGGGAACGATCAAAGCGTATTCCGTTTGAGACAATACTCCCATGGAGGAAATTGCGAATATTGACTGTTGTATTCAATCCCGATGCAATTTCTGTGTTTCATCAACAGTGTGATAGTCCACAGATTACTGAATGCCTCCAGATGTGCATCGGAATCTACTACTGGTCTTCCAGGGAACGATCAAAGCGTAGACTGTTTGAGACATTACTCCCATGGAGGAAAGTGCGAATATTGACTGTTGTATTCAATCCCGATGCAATTTCTGTGATTCATCAACATTGTGATAGTCCACAGATTACAGAATGCCTCCAGATGCGCATCGGAAACTACTATTGGACTTCCAGGGAACGATCAAAGCGTAGACTGTTTGAGACATTACTCCCATGGAGGAAAGTGCGTATGGTGACTGTTGTATTCAATCCCGATGCAATTTCTGTGTTTCATCAACACTCTGATATTCCACAGTTTACAGAATGCCTCCAGATGTGCATCGGAAACTACTACTTTTCTTCCAAGGAACGATCAAGGCGTAGACTGTTTGAGACATTAGTCCCATGGAGGTAAGTGAGCATGGTGACTGTTGTATTCAATCCCGATGCAATTTCATTGTTTCATCTACACTTTGAAGGTCCACAGATTACAGAATACCTGCAGATGTGCATCGGAAACTACTACTGGTCTTCCAGGGGACTGTCAAAGCGTAGACTGTTTTAGACTTTACTCCTATGGAGGAATGTGCGCATGGTGACTGTTGTATTCAATCCCGAAGCAATTTCTGTGTTTCAACAGCACTCTGACAGTCCACAGATTACAGAATGCCTCCAGATGTGCATCGGAAACTACTACTGGTCTTCCAGGGAACGGTCAAAGCGTTGATTGTTTGACACGTTACCCCCATGGAGGAAAGTGCTCATATTGACTGTTGTATTCAAACCCGATGGAAATTGTGTGTTTCATCAACACTCTGATAGTCCACAGATTACAGAATGCATCCAGATGTGCATCAGATACTACTACTGGTCTTCCAGGGAACGATCAAAGCGTATTCCGTTTGAGACAATACTCCCATGGAGGAAATTGCAAATATTGACTGTTGTATTCAATCCCGATGCAATTTCTGTGTTTCATCAACAGTGTGATAGTCCACAGATTACTGAATGCCTCCAAATGTGCATCGGAATCTACTACTGGTCTTCCAGGGAACGATCAAAGCGTAGACTGTTTGAGACATTACTCCCATGGAGGAAAGTGCGAATATTGACTGTTGTATTCAATCCCGATGCAATTTCTGTGTTTCATCAACATTTTGATAGTCCACAGATTACAGAATGCCTCCAGATGTGCATCGGAAACTACTACTTTTCTTCCAAGGAACGATCAAGGCGTAGACTGTTTGAGACTTTACTAGTATGGAGGAAAGTGCGCATGGTGACTGTTGTATTCAATCGCGATGCAATTTCTGTGTTTCATCAACACTTTGAAGATCCACAGGTTACAGAACGCTTCCAGATGTGCATTGGAAACTACTACTGGTCTTCCAGGGAACGATCAAAGGGTAGACTGTTTGAGACATTACCCCCATGGAGGAAAGTGCTCATGGTGACTGTTGTATTCAGACCCGATGCAATTTCTGTGTTTCATCAACTCTCTGATAGTCCACAGATTACACAATGCCTCCGGATGTGCATCGGAAACTACTACTGGTCTTCCAGGGAACGGTCAATGCGTAGACTGTTTCAGACATTACTCCCATGGAGGAAAGTACGCATGGTGACTGTTGTATGCAATCCCGATGCAAATCGTGTGTTTCATCAACACTCTGATAGTCCATAGATTACTGAATGCTCCAGATGTGCAACAGATACTACTACTGGTCTTCCAGGGAACGATTAAAGCGTATTCCGTTTGAGACAATACTCCCATGGAGGCAATTGCGAATATTGACTGTTGTATTCAATCCCGATGCAATTTCTGTGTTTCATCAACAGTGTGATAGTCCACAGATTACTGAATGCCTCCAGATGTGCATCGGAATCTACTACTGGTCTTCCAGGGAACGATCAAAGCGTAGACTGTTTGAGACATTACTCCCATGGAGGAAAGTGCGAATATTGACTGTTGTATTCAATCCCGATGCAATTTCTGTGATTCATCAACATTGTGATAGTCCACAGATTACAGAATGCCTCCAGATGCGCATCGGAAACTACTATTGGACTTCCAGGGAACGATCAAAGCGTAGACTGTTTGAGACATTACTCCCATGGAGGAAAGTGCGTATGGTGACTGTTGTATTCAATCCCGATGCAATTTCTGTGTTTCATCAACACTCTGATATTCCACAGTTTACAGAATGCCTCCAGATGTGCATCGGAAACTACTACTTTTCTTCCAAGGAACGATCAAGGCGTAGACTGTTTGAGACATTACTCCCATGGAGGTAAGTGAGCATGGTGACTGTTGTATTCAATCCCGATGCAATTTCATTGTTTCATCTACACTTTGAAGGTCCACAGATTACAGAATACCTGCAGATGTGCATCGGAAACTACTACTGGTCTTCCAGGGGACTGTCAAAGCGTAGACTGTTTTAGACTTTACTCCTATGGAGGAATGTGCGCATGGTGACTGTTGTATTCAATCCCGAAGCAATTTCTGTGTTTCAACAGCACTCTGACAGTCCACAGATTACAGAATGCCTCCAGATGTGCATCGGAAACTACTACTGGTCTTCCTGGGAATGATCAAAGCGTAGACTGTTTGAGACTTTACTCCTATGGAGGAAAGTGCGGATGGTGACTGTTCTATTCAATCCCTATGCAATTTCTGTGTTTCATCAACACTCTGATAGTCCACAGATTACAGATTGTCCCCAGATGTGCTTCGAAATTTACTACTCGTCTTCCAGGGAACGATCAAAGCGTAGACTCTTTGAGACATTACTCCCCTGGAGGAAAGTGCGCATGGTGGCTGTTGTTATCAATCCCCATGCCATTTCTGTGTTTCATAAACTCTCTGATAGTCCACAGATTACACAATGCCTCCAGATGTGCATCGAAAACTACTACTGGTCTTCCAGGGAACGGTCAATGCGTAGACTGTTTCAGACATTACTCCCATGGAGGAAAGTGCGCATGGTGACTGTTGTATTCCATCCCGATGCAATTTCTGTGTTTCATCTACACTTTGAAGGTCCACAGATTACAGAATACCTGCAGATGTGCATCGGAAACTACTACTGGTCTTCCAGGGAACTGTCAAATCGTAGACTGTTTGAGACTTTACTAGTATGGAGGAAAGTGCGCATGGTGACTGTTGTATTCAATCCCGATGCAATTTCTGTGTTTCAACAGCACTCTGATAGTCCACAGATTACAGAATGCCTCCAGATGTGCATCGGAAACTACTACTGGTCTTCCTGGGAATGATCAAAGCGTAGACTGTTTGAGACTTTACTCCTTTGGAGGAAAGTGCGGATGGTGACTGTTGTATTCAATCCCGATGCAATTTCTGTGTTTCATCAACACTCTGATAGTCCACAGATTACAGATTGTCCCCAGATGTGCTTCGAAATCTACTACTCGTCTTCCAGGGAACGATCAAAGCGTAGACTGTTTGAGACATTACTCCCCTGGAGGAAAGTGCGCATGGTGGCTGTTGTTATCAATCCCAATGCCATATCTGTGTTTCATCAACTCTCTGATAGTCCACAGATTACACATTGCCTCCAGATGTGCATCGAAAACTACTACTGGTCTTCCAGGGAACGGTCAATGCGTAGACTGTTTCAGACATTACTCCCTTGGAGGAAAGTGCGCATGGTGACTGTTGTATGCAATACCGATGCAAATTGTGTGTTTCATCATCACTCTGATAGTCCACAGATTACAGATGGCCTCCAGATGAGCATCGGAAACTACTACTGGTCTTCCTGGGAACGATCAATGCGTAGACTGTTTGAGACATTACTCCCATGGAGGAAAGTGCGCATGGTGACTGTTGTATTCAATCCCGATGCAATTTCTGTGTTTCATCAACACTTTGAAGATCCACAGGTTACAGAATGCTTCCAAATGTGCATTGGAAACTACTACTGGTCTTCCAGGGAACGATCAAAGCGTCGACTGTTTCAGACATTACTCCCATGGAGGAAAGTGCGCATGGTGACTGTTGTATTCAATCCCGATGCAATTTCTGTGTTTCATCAACACTCTGATAGTCCACAGATTACAGATTGTCTCCAGATGTGCTTCGAAATCTACTACTCGTCTTCCAGGGAACGATCAAAGCGTAGACTGTTTGAGACATTACTCCCCTGAAGGAAAGTGCGCA
Organism: Schistocerca gregaria; assembly: GCF_023897955.1. Taxonomy (NCBI): domain Eukaryota; kingdom Metazoa; phylum Arthropoda; class Insecta; order Orthoptera; family Acrididae; genus Schistocerca; species Schistocerca gregaria. Next base: position 10,335,990 of record NC_064926.1, on the reverse strand, counting down.
TGATGACTGTTGTTATCAATCCCCATGCAATTTCTGTGATTCATCAACATTGTGATAGTCCACAGATTACAGAATGCCTCCAGATGCGCATCGGAAACTACTATTGGACTTCCAGGGAACGATCAAAGCGTAGACTGTTTGAGACATTACTCCCATGGAGGAAAGTGCGTATGGTGACTGTTGTATTCAATCCCGATGCAATTTCTGTGTTTCATCAACACTCTGATATTCCACAGTTTACAGAATGCCTCCAGATGTGCATCGGAAACTACTACTTTTCTTCCAAGGAACGATCAAGGCGTAGACTGTTTGAGACATTACTCCCATGGAGGTAAGTGAGCATGGTGACTGTTGTATTCAATCCCGATGCAATTTCATTGTTTCATCTACACTTTGAAGGTCCACAGATTACAGAATACCTGCAGATGTGCATCGGAAACTACTACTGGTCTTCATGGGGACTGTCAAAGCGTAGACTGTTTTAGACTTTACTCCTATGGAGGAATGTGCGCATGGTGACTGTTGTATTCAATCCCGAAGCAATTTCTGTGTTTCAACAGCACTCTGACAGTCCACAGATTACAGAATGCCTCCAGATGTGCATCGGAAACTACTACTGGTCTTCCTGGGAATGATCAAAGCGTAGACTGTTTGAGACTTTACTCCTATGGAGGAAAGTGCGGATGGTGACTGTTGTATTCAATCCCGATGCAATTTCTGTGTTTCATCAACACTCTGATAGTCCACAGATTACAGATTGTCCCCAGATGTGCTTCGAAATTTACTACTCGTCTTCCAGGGAACGATCAAAGCGTAGACTCTTTGAGACATTACTCCCCTGGAGGAAAGTGCGCATGGTGGCTGTTGTTATCAATCCCCATGCCATTTCTGTGTTTCATAAACTCTCTGATAGTCCACAGATTACACAATGCCTCCAGATGTGCATCGAAGACTACTACTGGTCTTCCAGGGAACGGTCAATGCGTAGACTGTTTCAGACATTACTCCCATGGAGGAAAGTGCGCATGGTGACTGTTGTATTCCATCCCGATGCAATTTCTGTGTTTCATCTACACTTTGAAGGTCCACAGATTACAGAATACCTGCAGATGTGCATCGGAAACTACTACTGGTCTTCCAGGGAACTGTCAAATCGTAGACTGTTTGAGACTTTACTAGTATGGAGGAAAGTGCGCATGGTGACTGTTGTATTCAATCCCGATGCAATTTCTGTGTTTCAACAGCACTCTGATAGTCCACAGATTACAGAATGCCTCCAGATGTGCATCGGAAACTACTACTGGTCTTCCTGGGAATGATCAAGGCGTAGACTGTTTGAGACTTTACTCCTATGGAGGAAAGTGCGGATGGTGACTGTTGTATTCAATCCCGATGCAATTTCTGTGTTTCATCAACACTCTGATAGTCCACAGATTACAGATTGTCCCCAGATGTGCTTCGAAATCTACTACTCGTCTTCCAGGGAACGATCAAAGCGTAGACTGTTTGAGACATTACACCCCTGGAGGAAAGTGCGCATGGTGGCTGTTGTTATCAATCCCAATGCCATATCTGTGTTTCATCAACTCTCTTATAGTCCACAGATTACACATTGCCTCCAGATGTGCATCGAAAACTACTACTGGTCTTCCAGGGAACGGTCAATGCGTAGACTGCTTCAGACATTACTCCCATGGAGGAAAGTGCGCATGGTGACTGTTGTATGCAATACCGATGCAAATTGTGTGTTTCATCATCACTCTGATAGTCCACAGATTACAGATGGCCTCCTTATGAGCATCGGAAACTACTACTGGTCTTCCTGGGAACGATCAATGCGTAGACTGTTTGAGACATTACTCCCCTGAAGGAAAGTGCGCATGGTGACTGTTGTTATCAATCCCCATGCCATTTCTGTGTTTCATCAACACTCTGATAGTCCACACATTACAGAATGCGCCAGATGTGCATTGGAAACTACTACTGGTCTTCCTTGGAACCATCAAAGTGTAGACTGTTTGAGACATTACTCCCATTGAGGAAATTGCGGATGGTGACTGTTGTATTCAATCCCAATGCAATTTCTTTGATTCATCAACAGTCTGATAATCCACAGATTACAGATTGTCACCAGATGTGCATCGGAAACTACTACTGGTCTTCCAGGGAACGGTCAAAGCGTTGATTGTTTGACACGTTACCCCCATGGAGGAAAGTGCGCATGGTGACTGTTGTATTCAATCCCGATGCAATTTCTGTGTTTTATCTACACTTTGAAGGTCCACAGATTACAGAATGCCTCCAGATGTGCATCGGAATCTTCTACTGGTCTTCCAGGGAACGATCAAACCGTAGACAGTTTGAGACATTACTCTCATGGAGGAAAGTGCGCATAGTAAATGTTGTATTCAATCCCGATGCAATTTCTGTGTTTCAACAACACTCTGACAGTCCACAGATTACAGAATGCCTGCAGATGTGCATCGGAAACTACTACTGGCCTTCCAGTTAACGATCAAAGCAAAGACTCTTTGAGACATTACTCCCATGAATGAAAGTGCGCATGGTGACTGTTGTATTCAATCCAGATGCAATTTCTGTGTTTCATCAACACTCTGATAGTCCTCAGATTACGGATGGCCTCCAGATGTGCATCGGAAACTACTACTGGTCTTCCTGGGAACGATCAATGCGTAGACTGTTTGAGACATTACACCCATGGAGGAAAGTGCGCATGATGACTGTTGTATTCAATCCCGATGCAATTTCTGTGTTTCAACAACACTCTGACAGTCCACAGATTACAGAATGCCTCCAGATGTGCATCGGAAACTACTACCGGTCTTCCAGGGAACGATCAAAGAGTAGACTGTTTGAAACATTACTTCCATGGAGGAAAGTGCGCATGGTGACTGTTGTATTCAGTCCCGATAAAATTTCTGTGTTTCATCAACACTTTGAAGGTCCACAGTTTGCAGAATGCCTCCAGATGTGAATCGAAACTACTACTGGTCTACCAGCTAACTATCAAAGCGTAGACTGTTTAAGATATTACTCCCATGTAGGAAAGTGCGCATGGTGACTGTTGTATTGAATCCCGATGCAATTTCTGTGTTTCATCAACACTCTGATAGTCCACAGATTATAGAATGCCACCAGACGTGCATCGCAAACTACTACTGGACTACCAGTTAACGATCAAAGCAAAGAATGTTTGAGACATTACTCCCATGGTTGAAAGTGCGCATGGTGACTGTTGCATTCAATCCAGATGCAATTTCTGTGTTTCATCAACACTCTGATAGTCCACAGATTACAGATGGCCTCCAGATGTGCATCGGATACTACTACTGGTCTTCCAGGGAACGATCAAAGCGTAGACTGTTTGAGACATTACTCCCATGGAGAAAAGTGCGCATGGTGACTGTTGTATGCAATCCCGATGCAATTTCTGTGTTTCATCAACACTTTGAAGATCCACAGGTTACAGAATGTTTCCAGATGTGCATTGGAAACTACTACTGGTCTTCCAGGGAACGATCAAAGCGTAGACTGTTTCAGACATTACTCCCATGGAGGAAAGTGCGCATGGTGACTGTTGTATTCAATCCCGATGCAATTTCTGTGTTTCATCTACACTTTGAAGGTCCACAGATTACAGAATACCTGCAGATGTGCATCGGAAACTACTACTGGTCTTCTAGGGAACTGTCAAATCGTAGACTGTTTGAGACTTTACTAGTATGGAGGAAAGTGCGCATGGTGACTGTTGTATTCATTCCCGATGCAATTTCTGTATTTCAACAGCACTCTGATAGTCCACAGATTACAGAATGCCTCCAGATGTGCATCGGAAACTACTACTGGTCTTCCTGGGAATGATCAAAGCGTAGACTGTTTGAGACTTTACTCCTATGGAGGAAAGTGCGGATGGTGACTGTTGTATTCAATCCCGATGCAATTTCTGTGTTTCATCAACACTCTGATAGTCCACAGATTAAAGATTGTCCCCAGAAGTGCTTCGAAATCTACTACTCGTCTTCCAGGGAACGATCAAAGCGTAGACTGTTTGAGACATTACTCCCCTGGAGGAAAGTGCGCATGGTGGTTGTTGTTGTCAATCCCAATGCCATTTCTGTGTTTCATCAACACTCTGATAGTCCACACATTACAGAATGCGCCAGATGTGCATTGGAAACTACTACTGGTCTTCCTTGGAACCATCAAAGTGTAGACTGTTTGAGACATTACTCCCACTGAGGAAATTGCGGATGGTGACTGTTGTATTCAATCCCAATGCAATTTCTTTGTTTCATCAACAGTCTGATAATCCACAGATTACAGATTGTCACCAGATGCTCATCGGAAACTACTACTGGTCTTCCAGGGAACGGTCAAAGCGTTGATTGTTTGACACGTTACCCCCATGGAGGAAAGTGCGCATGGTGACTGTTGTATTCAATCCCGATGCAATTTCGGTGTTTTATCTACACTTTGAAGGTCCACAGATTACAGAATGCCTCCAGATGTGCATCGGAATCTTCTACTGGTCTTCCAGGGAACGATCAAACCGTAGACAGTTTGTGACATTACTCTCATGGAGGAAAGTGCGCATAGTGACTGTTGTATTCAATCCCGATGCAATTTCTGTGTTTCAACAACACTCTGACAGACCACAGATTACAGAATGCCTGCAGATGTGCATCGGAAACTACTACTGGCCTTCCAGTTAACGAACAAAGCAAAGACTGTTTGAGACATTACTCCCATGAATGAAAGTGCGCATGGTGACTGTTGTATTCAATCCAGATGCAATTTCTGTGTTTCATCAACACTCTGATAGTCCTCAGATTACAGGTGGCCTCCAGATGTGCATCGGAAACTACTACTGGTCTTCCTGATAACGATCAATGCGTAGACTGTTTGAGACATTACACCCATGGAGGAAAGTGCGCATGGTGACTGTTGTATTCAGTCCCGATAAAATTTCTGTGTTTCGTCAACACTTTGAAGGTCCACAGTTTGCAGAATGCCTCCAGATGTGAATCGAAACTACTACTGGTCTACCAGCTAACTATCAAAGCGTAGACTGTTTAAGATATTACTCCCATGTAGGAAAGTGCGCATGGTGACTGTCGTATTGTATCCCGATGCAATTTCTGTGTTTCATCAACACTCTGATAGTCCACAGATTATAGAATGCCACCAGACGTGCATCGAAAACTACTACTGGTCTTCCAGTTAACGATCAAAGCAAAGACTGTTTGAGACATTACTCCCATGGATGAAAGTGCGCATGGTGACTGTTGCATTCAATCCAGATGCAATTTCTGTGTTTCATCAACACTCTGATAGTCCACAGATTACAGATGGCCTCCAGATGTGCATCGGAAACTACTACTGGTCTTCCAGGGAACGATCAAAGCGTAGACTGTTTGAGACATTACTCCCATGGAGAAAAGTGCGCATGGTGACTGTTGTATGCAATCCCGATGCAATTTCTGTGTTTCATCAACACTTTGAAGATCCACAGGTTACAGAATGTTTCCAGATGTGCATTGGAAACTACTACTGGTCTTCCAGGGAACGATCAAAGCGTAGACTGTTTCAGTCATTACTCCCATGGAGGAAAGTGCGCATGGTGACTGTTGTATTCAATCCCGATGCAATTTCTGTGTTTCATCAACACTCTGATAGTCCACAGATTACAGATTGTCTCCAGATGTGCTTCGAAATCTACTACTCGTCTTCCAGGGAACGATCAAAGCGTAGACTGTTTGAGACATTACTCCCCTGGAGGAAAGTGCGCATGGTGACTGTTGTTATCAATCCCCATGCCATTTCTGTGTTTCATCAACACTCTGATAGTCCACATATTACAGAATGCCTCCAGATGTGCATTGGAAACTACTACTGGTCTTCCTTGGAACTATCAAAGTGTAGACTGTTTGAGACATTACTCCCATTGAGGAAATTGCGGATGGTGACTGTTGTATTAAATCCCGATTCAATTTCTGTGTTTCATCAACACTCTGATAATCCACAGATTACAGATTGCCACCAGATGTGCATCGGAAACTACTACTGGTCTTCCAGGGAACAGTCAAAGCGTTGATTGTTTGACACGTTACCCCCATGGAGGAAAGTGCATATGGTGACTGTTGTATTCAATCCCGATGCAATTTCTGTGTTTCAGCAACACTCTGATAGTCCACAGATTACAGATTGCCTCCAGATGTGCATCGGAAACTACTACTGGTCTTCCTGGGAATGATCAAAGCGTAGACTGTTTGAGACTTTACTCCTATGGAGGAAAGTGCGGATGGTGACTGTTGTATTCAATCCCGATGCAATTTCTGTGTTTCATCAACACTCTGATAGTCCAGAGATTACAGAATGTCTCCAGATGTGCTTCGAAATCTACTACTTGTCTTCCAGGGAACGATCAAAGCGTAGACTGTTTGAGACATTACTCCCCTGGAGTTAAGTGCGCATTGTGACTGTTGTTATTAATCCCCATGCCATTTCTGTGTTTCATCAACACTCTGATAGACCGCAGATTACAGAATGCCTCCAGATGTGTATTGGAAACTACTACTGGTCTTCCAGGGAACGGTCAAAGCGTTGATTGTTTAACACCTTACCCCCATGGATTAAAGTGATCATGGTGACTGTTGTATTCAAGCCCGATGCAATTTCTGTGTTTCATCAACTCTCTGATAGTCCACAAATTACACAATGCCTCCAGATGTCCATCGAAAACTACTACTGGTCTTCCAGGGAACCGTCAATGCGTAGACTGTTTCAGACATTACTCCCATGGAGGAAAGTGCGCATGGTGACTGTTGTATGCAATCCTGATGCAAATTCTGTGTTTCATCAACACTCTGATAGTCCACAGATTACAGAGTGCCTCCAGATGTGCATCAGATACTACTACTGGTCTTCCAGGGAACGATCAAAGCGTATTCTGTTTGAGACAATACTCCCATGGAGGAAATTACGAATATTGACTGTTGTATTCAATCCCGATGTAATTTCTGTGTTTCATCAACACTGTGATAGTCCACAGATTACAGAATGCCTCCAGATGTGTATCGGAAACTACTACTGGTCTTCCAGTGAACGATCAAAGCGTAGACTGTTTGAGACATTACTCCCATGGAGAAAAGTGCGCATGGTGACTGTTGTATTAAATCGCGATGCAATTTCTGTGTTTCAACAACACTCTCATAGTCCACAGATTACAGAATGCCTCCAGATGTGCATCGGAAACTACTACTTTTCTTCAAGGGAACGATCAAGGCGTAGACTGTTTGAGACATTTTTCCTATGGAGGTTAGTGAGCATGGTGACTGTTGTATTCAATCCCGATGCAATTTCTGTGTTTCATCTACACTTTGAAGGTCCACAGATTACAGAATGCCTCCAGATGTGCATCGGAATCTTCTACTGGTCTTCCAGGGAACGATCAAACCGTAGACTGTTTGAGACATTACTCTCATCGAGGAAAGTGCGCATGGTGACTGTTGTATTCAATCCCGATGCATTTTCTGTGTTTCAACAACACTCTGACAGTCCACAGATTACAGAATGCCTCCAGATGTGCATCGGAAACTACTACTGGTCTTCCACGGAACGATCAAAGCGTAGACTATTTGAGACATTACTCCCATGGAGGAAAATGCGCATGGTGACTGTTGTATTCATTCCCGATGCAGTTTCTGTGTTTCATCTACACTCTGAAAGTCTACAGATTACAGAATGCCCACAGATGTGCATCGGAATCTACTACTGGTCTTCCAGGGAACGATCAAAGCGTAGACTGTTTGCGACATTACTCTCATTTAGAAAAGTGCGGATGGTGACTGTTGTATTGAACCCCGATGAAGTTTCTGTGTTTCATCAACCCACTGATAGTCCACAGATTACAGAATGCCTGCAGATGTGCATCCGAAACTACTACTGATCTTCCAGTTAACGATCAAAGCGTAGACTGTTAGAGTCATTACTCCCATGGAGGAAAGTGCGCATGGTTACTGTTGTATTAAATCGCGATGCAACTTCTGTATTTCAACAACACTCTGATAGTCCACAGACTACAGAATTCCTCCAGATGTGCATTGGAAACTACTACTGGTCTTCCAGGGAACGATCAAACCGTAGACTGTTTGCGACATTACTCCCATGGAGAAAAGTGAGGATCGTGACTGTTGTATTGAATCCCGATGCAATTTCTGTGTTTCATCAACACTCTGAGAGTCCACAGATTACAAAATTCCACCAGATGTGCTTCGGAGACGACGACTGGTCTTCCAGGGAACGATCAAAGCGTAGACTCTTTGAGACATTACTCCCATGGAGGAAAGTGCGCATGGTGAGTGTTGTATTCATTCCCGATGCAATTTCTGTGTTTCATCAACACTCTGATAGTCCACAGATTACAGATGGCCTCCAGATGTGCATCGGAAACTACTACTGGTCTTCCAGGGAACGATCAAAGCGTAGACTGTTTGAGACATTACTCCCATGGAGAAAAGTGCGCATGGTGACTGTTGTATGCAATCCCGATGCAATTTCTGTGTTTCATCAACACTTTGAAGATCCACAGGTTACAGAATGTTTCCAGATGTGCATTGGAAATTACTACTGGTCTTCCAGGGAACGATCAAAGCGTAGACTGTTTCAGACATTACTCCCATGGAGGAAAGTGCGCATGGTGACTGTTGTATTCAATCCCGATGCAATTTCTGTGTTTCATCAACACTCTGATAGTCCACAGATTACAGATTGTCTCCAGATGTGCTTCGAAATCTACTACTCGTCTTCCAGGGAACGATCAAAGCGTAGACTGTTTGAGACATTACTCCCCTGGAGGAAAGTGCGCATGGTGACTGTTGTTATCAATCCCCATGCCATTTCTGTGTTTCATCAACACTCTGATAGTCCACATATTACAGAATGCCTCCAGATGTGCATTGGAAACTACTACTGGTCTTCCTTGGAACTATCAAAGTGTAGACTGTTTGAGACATTACTCCCATTGAGGAAATTGCGGATGGTGACTGTTGTATTAAATCCCAATTCAATTTCTGTGTTTCATCAACACTCTGATAATCCACAGATTACAGATTGCCACCAGATGTGCATCGGAAACTACTACTGGTCTTCCAGGGAACAGTCAAAGCGTTGTTGTTTGACACGTTACCCCCATGGAGGAAAGTGCGGATGGTGACTGTTGTATTCAATCCCGATGCAATTTCTGTGTTTCATCAACACTCTGATAGTCCACAGATTACAGAATGTTTCCAGATGTGCTTCGAAATCTACTACTTGTCTTCCAGGGAACGATCAAAGCGTAGACTGTTTGAGACATTACTCCCCTGGAGTTAAGTGCGCATTGTGACTGTTGTTATCAATCCCCATGCCATTTCTGTGTTTCATCAACACTCTGATAGTCCGCAGATTACAGAATGCCTCCAGATGTGCATTGGAAACTACTACTGGTCTTCCAGGGAACGGTCAAAGCGTTGATTGTTTGACACCTTACCCCCATGGATTAAAGTGATCATGGTGACTGTTGTATTCAAGCCCGATGCAATTTCTGTGTTTCATCAACTCTCTGATAGTCCACAAATTACACAATGCCTCCAGATGTGCATCGAAAACTACTACTGGTCTTCCAGGGAACGGTCAATGCGTAGACTGTTTCAGACATTACTCCCATGGAGGAAAGTGCGCATGGTGACTGTTGTATGCAATCCTGATGCAAATTCTGTGTTTCATCAACACTCTGATAGTCCACAGATTACAGAGTGCCTCCAGATGTGCATCAGATACTACTACTGGTCTTCCAGGGAACGATCAAAGCGTATTCTGTTTGAGACAATACTCCCATGGAGGAAATTACGAATATTGACTGTTGTATTCAATCCCGATGCAATTTCGGTGTTTCATCAACAGTGTGATAGTCCACAGATTACAGAATGCCTCCAGATGTGTATCGGAAACTACTACTGGTCTTCCAGTGAACGATCAAAGCGTAGACTGTTTGAGACATTACTCCCATGGAGAAAAGTGCGCATGGTGACTGTTGTATTAAATCGCGATGCAATTTCTGTGTTTCAACAACACTCTCATAGTCCACAGATTACAAAATGCCTCCAGATGTGCATCGGAAACTACTACTTTTCTTCCAGGGAACGATCAAGACGTAGACTGTTTGAGACATTTTTCCTATGGAGGTTAGTGAGCATGGTGACTGTTGTATTCAATCCCGATGCAATTTCTGTGTTTCATCTACACTTTGAAGGTCCACAGATTACAGAATGCCTCCAGATCTGCATCGGAATCTTCTACTGGTCTTCCAGGGAACGATCAAACCGTAGACTGTTTGAGACATTACTCTCATGGAGGAAAGTGCGCATGGTGACTGTTGTATTCAATCCCGATGCAATTTCTGTGTTTCAACAACACTCTGACAGTCCACAGATTACAGAATGCCTCCAGATGTGCATCGGAAACTACTACTGGTCTTCCAGGGAACGATCAAAGCGTAGACTGTTTGAGACATTACTCCCATGGAGGAAAATGCGCATGGTGACTGTTTTATTCATTCCCGATGCAGTTTCTGTGTTTCATCTACACTCTGAAAGTCTACAGATTACAGAATGCCCCCAGATGTGCATCGGAATCTACTACTGGTTCCAGGGAACGATCAAAGCGTAGACTGTTTGCGACATTACTCCCATTTAGAAAAGTGCGGATGGTGACTGTTGTATTGAACCCCGATGAAATTTCTGTGTTTCATCAACCCACTGATAGTCCACAGATTACAGAATGCCTGCAGATGTGCATCCGAAACTACTACTGATCTTCCAGTTAACGATCAAAGCGTAGACTGTTAGAGTCATTACTCCCATGGAGGAAAGTGCGCATGGTTACTGTTGTATTAAATCGCGATGCAACTTCTGTATTTCAACAACACTCTGATAGTCCACAGACTACAGAATGCCTCCAGATGTGCATTGGAAACTACTACTGGTCTTCCAGGGAACGATCAAACCGTAGACTGTTTGCGACATTACTCCCATGGAGAAAAGTGAGGATGGTGACTGTTGTATTGAATCCCGATGCAATTTCTGTGTTTCATCAACACTCTGAGAGACCACAGATTACAAAATGCCACCAGATGTGCTTCGGAAACGACTACTGGTCTTCCAGGGAACGATCAAAGCGTAGACTCTTAGAGACATTACTCCCATGGAGGAAAGTGCGCATGGTGAGTGTTGTATTCATTCCCGATGCAACTTCTGTGTTTCATCAACACTCTGATAGTCCACAGATTACTGAATGCCACCAGCTGTGCATCGGAAACTACTACTGGTCTTCCTGGGAACGATCAAAGCGTAGACTGTTAGAGTCATTACTCCCATGGCGGAAAGTGCGCATGGTGACTGTTGTATTCATTCCCGATGCAGTTTCTGTGTTTCATCTACACTCTGAAAGTCTACAGATTACAGAATGCCCCCAGATGTGCATCGGAATCTACTACTGGTTCCAGGGAACGATCAAAGCGTAGACTGTTTGCGACATTACTCCCATTTAGAAAAGTGCGGATGGTGACTGTTGTATTGAACCCCGATGAAATTTCTGTGTTTCATCAACCCACTGATAGTCCACAGATTACAGAATGCCTGCAGATGTGCATCCGAAACTACTACTGATCTTCCAGTTAACGATCAAAGCGTAGACTGTTAGAGTCATTACTCCCATGGAGGAAAGTGCGCATGGTTACTGTTGTATTAAATCGCGATGCAACTTCTGTATTTCAACAACACTCTGATAGTCCACAGACTACAGAATGCCACCAGCTGTGCATCGGAAACTACTACTGGTCTTCCTGGGAACGATCAAAGCGTAGACTGTTAGAGTCATTACTCCCATGGAGGAAAGTGCGCATGGTTACTGTTGTATTAAATCGCGATGCAATTTCTGTATTTCAACAACACTCTGATAGTCCACAGATTACAGAATGCCTCCAGATGTGCATCGGAAACTACTACTTTTCTTCCAGGGAAGGATCAATTCGTAAACTGTTTGAGACATTACTCCCATGGAAGAAAGAGCGTATGGTGAGTGTTGTATTCATTCCCGATGCAATTTCTGTGTTTCATCAACACTCTGATAGTCCACAGATTACAGAATACCACCAGATGTGCATCGGAAACTCCTACTGGTTCCAGGGAACGATCAAACCGTGGACTGTTTGCGACATTACTCCAATGGAGGAAAGTGCGCATGGTGACTGTTGTATTCAATCCCGATGTAATTTCTGTGTTTCATCAACACTCGGATAGTCCACAGATTACAGATTGATACCAGATGTGCATCGGAATCTTCTACTTGTCTTCCAGGGAACGATCAAAACGTAGACTGTTTGAGACATTACTCCCATGGAGGAAAGTGTGCATGGTGAGTGTTGTATTCGTTCCCGATGCAATTACTGTGTTTCATCAACACTCTGATAGTCCACAGATTACAGAATGCAACCAGATGTGCATCTGAAACTACTACTGGTCTTCCTGGGAACGACCAAAGCGTAGACTGTTTGAGTCATTACTCCCATGGAGGAAAGTGCGCATGGTTACTGTTGTATTAAATCGCGATGCAATTTCTGTATTTCAACAACACTCAGATTGTCCACAGATTACAGAATGCCTCCAGATGTGCATCGGAAACTACTACTTTTCTTCAAGGGAACGATCAAGGCGTAAACTGTTTGAGACATTACTCCCATGGAGGAAAGAGCGCATGGTGACTGTTGTATTCAATCCCGAAGCAATTTCTGTGTTTCAACAACACTCTGACAGTCCACAGATTACAGAATGCCTCCAGATGTGCATCGGAAACTACTACTGGTCTTCCAGGGAACGATCAAAGCGTAGACTGTTTGGGACATTACTCCAATGTAGGAAAGTGCGCATGGTGACTGTTGTATTCAATCCCGATGCAATTTCTGTGTTTCATCAACACTCTGATAGTCCACAGATTACAGAATGCCTGCAGATGTGCATCGGAAACTACAACTGATCTTCCAGTTAACGATCAAAGCAAAGACTGTTTGAGCCATTACTCCCATGGATGAAAGTGCGCATGGTGACTGTTGTATTCAATCCAGATGCAATTTCTGTGTTTCATCAACACTCTGATAGTCCACAGATTACAGATGGCCTCCAGATGTGCATCGGAAACTACTACTGGTCTTCCTGGGAACGATCAATGCGTAGACTGTTTGAGACATTACTCCCATGGAGGAAAGTGCGCATGGTGACTGTTGTATTCAATCCCGATGCAATTTCTGTGTTTCAACAACACTCTGACAGTCCACAGATTACAGAATGCCTCCAGATGTGCATCGGAAACTACTACCGGTCTTCCAGGGAACGATCAAATAGTAGACTGTTTGAAACATTACTCCCATGGAGGAAAGTGCGCATGGTGACTGTTGTATTCAATCCCGATGAAATTTCTGTGTTTCATCAACACTTTGAAGGTCCACAGATTACAGAATGCCTCCAGATGTGAATCGAGACTACTACTGGTCTACCAACTAACGATCAAACCGTAGACTGTTTAAGATATTTCTCCCATGGAGGAAAGTGCGCATGGGGACTGTTGTATTCAATCCCGATGCAATTTCTGTGTTTCAGCAACACTCTGACAGTCCACAGATTACAGAATGCCTCCAGATGTGCATCGGAAACTACTACTGGTCTTCCAGGGAACGATCAAAGCGTAGACTGTTTGAGACATTACTCCCATGAAGTAAAGTGCGCATGGTGACTGTTGTATTCAATCCCGATGCAATTTCTGTGTTTCATCAACACTCTGATAGTCCACAGATTACAGAATGCCTCCAGATGTGCATCGGAAACTACTACTGGTCTTCCAGGGAACGACCAAAGCGTAGACTGTTTCAGACATTACTCCCATGGAGAAAAGTGCGCATGGTGACTGTTCTATTAAATAGCGATGCAATTTCTGTGTTTCAACAACACTCTCATAGTCCACAGATTACAGAATGCCTCCAGATGTGCATCGGAAACTAGTACTTTTCTTCCAGGGAACGATCAAGGCGTAGACTGTTTGAGACATTACTCCCATGGAGGTAAGTGAGCATGGTGACTGTTGTATTCAATCCCGATGCAATTTCTGTGTTTCATCTACACTTTGAACGTCCACAGATTACAGAATGCCTCCAGATGTGCATCGGAAACTACTACTGGTCTTCCAGGGAACGACCAAAGCGTAGACTGTTTCAGACATTACTCCCATGGAGAAAAGTGCGCATGGTGACTATTGTATTAAATCGCGATGCAATTTCTGTGTTTCAACAACACTCTCATAGTCCACAGATTACAGAATACCTCCAGATGTGCATCGGAAACTACTACTGGTCTTCCAGGGAACGATCAAAGCGTAGACTGTTTGAGACATTACTCCCCTGGAGGAAAGTGCGCATGGTGACTGTTGTATTCATTCCCGATGCAGTTTCTGTGTTTCATCAACACTCAGATAGTCCACAGATTACAGAATGCCACCAGATGTGCATCGGAAACTACTACTGGTTCCAGGGAACGATCAAAGGGTAGACTGTTTGCGACATTACTCCCATGGAGAAAAGAGCGGATGGTGACTGTTGTATTGAATCCCGATGCAATTTCTGTGTTTCATCAACACTCTGATAGTCCACAGATTACAGAATGCCACTAGATGTCCATCGGAAACAACTACTGGTCTTCCAGGGAACGATCAAAGCTTAGACTGTTTGAGACAATACTCCCGTGGAGGAAAGTGCGCATGGTGAATGTTGTATTCAATCCCGATGTAATTTCTGTGTTTCATCAACACCTGGATAGTCCACAGATTACAGATTGATACCAGATGTGCATCGGAATCTTCTACTGGTCATCCAGGGAACGATCAAAGCGTGGACTGTTTGAGACATTACTCCCATGGAGGAAAGTGCGCATGGAGTGTGTTGTATTCATTCCCGATGCAATTTCTGTGTTTCATCAACACTCTGATATTCCACAGATTACAGAATGCCACCAGATGTGCATCGGAAACTACTACTGGTCTTCCTGGGAACGATCAAAGCGTAGACTGTTAGAGTCATTACTCCCATGGAGGAAAGTGCGCATGGTTACTGTTGTATTAAATCGCGATGCAATTTCTGTATTTCAACAACACCCTGATAGTCCACAGATTACAGAATGCCTCCAGATGTGCATTGAAAACTACTACATTTCTTAAAGGGAACAATCAAGTCGTAGACTGTTTGAGACATTACTCCCATGGAGGAAAGTGCGTATGGTGACTGTTGTATTCAATCAAGATGCAATTTCTGTGTTTCAACAACACACTGACAGTCCACAGATTACAGAGTGCCTCCAGATGTGCATCAGATACTACTACTGGTCTTCCAGGGAACGATCAAAGCGTATTCTGTTTGAGACAATACTCCCATGGAGGAAATTACGAATATTGACTGTTGTATTCAATCCCGATGCAATTTCTGTGTTTCATCAACAGTGTGATAGTCCACAGATTACAGATTGCCTCCAGATGTGTATCGGAAACTACTACTGGTCTTCCAGTGAACGATCAAAGCGTAGACTGTTTGAGACATTACTACCGTGGAGGAAAGTGCGCATGGTGACTGTTGTATTCAATCCCGATGCAATTTCTGTGTTTCATCAACACTCTGATAGTCCACAGATTACAGAATGCCTGCAGATGTGCATCGGAAACTACAACTGATCTTCCAGTTAACGATCAAAGCAAAGACTGTTTGAGCCATTACTGCCATGGATGAAAGTGCGCATGGTGACTGTTGTATGCAATCCTGATGCAAATTCTGTGTTTCATCAACACTCTGATAGTCCACAGATTACAGAGTGCCTCCAGATGTGCATCAGATACTACTACTGGTCTTCCAGGGAACGATCAAAGCGTATTCTGTTTGAGACAATACTCCCATGGAGGAAATTACGAATATTGACTGTTGTATTCAATCCCGATGCAATTTCGGTGTTTCATCAACAGTGTGATAGTCCACAGATTACAGAATGCCTCCAGATGTGTATCGGAAACTACTACTGGTCTTCCAGTGAACGATCAAAGCGTAGACTGTTTGAGACATTACTCCCATGGAGAAAAGTGCGCATGGTGACTGTTGTATTAAATCGCGATGCAATTTCTGTGTTTCAACAACACTCTCATAGTCCACAGATTACAGAATGCCTCCAGATGTGCATCGGAAACTACTACTTTTCTTCCAGGGAACGATCAAGACGTAGACTGTTTGAGACATTTTTCCTATGGAGGTTACTGAGCATGGTGACTGTTGTATTCAATCCCGATGCAATTTCTGTGTTTCATCTACACTTTGAAGGTCCACAGATTACAGAATGCCTCCAGATCTGCATCGGAATCTTCTACTGGTCTTCCAGGGAACGATCAAACCGTAGACTGTTTGAGACATTACTCTCATGGAGGAAAGTGCGCATGGTGACTGTTGTATTCAATCCCGATGCAATTTCTGTGTTTCAACAACACTCTGACAGTCCACAGATTACTGAATGCCTCCAGATGTGCATCGGAAACTACTACTGGTCTTCCAGGGAACGATCAAAGCGTAGACTGTTTGAGACATTACTCCCATGGAGGAAAATGCGCATGGTGACTGTTTTATTCATTCCCGATGCAGTTTCTGTGTTTCATCTACACTCTGAAAGTCTACAGATTACAGAATGCCCCCAGATGTGCATCGGAATCTACTACTGGTTCCAGGGAACGATCAAAGCGTAGACTGTTTGCGACATTACTCCCATTTAGAAAAGTGCGGATGGTGACTGTTGTATTGAACCCCGATGAAATTTCTGTGTTTCATCAACCCACTGATAGTCCACAGATTACAGAATGCCTGCAGATGTGCATCCGAAACTACTACTGATCTTCCAGTTAACGATCAAAGCGTAGACTGTTAGAGTCATTACTCCCATGGAGGAAAGTGCGCATGGTTACTGTTGTATTAAATCGCGATGCAACTTCTGTATTTCAACAACACTCTGATAGTCCACAGACTACAGAATGCCTCCAGATGTGCATTGGAAACTACTACTGGTCTTCCAGGGAACGATCAAACCGTAGACTGTTTGCGACATTACTCCCATGGAGAAAAGTGAGGATGGTGACTGTTGTATTGAATCCCGAAGCAATTTCTGTGTTTCATCAACACTCTGAGAGTCCACAGATTACAAAATGCCACCAGATGTGCTTCGGAAACGACTACTGGTCTTCCAGGGAACGATCAAAGCGTAGACTCTTAGAGACATTACTCCCATGGAGGAAAGTGCGCATGGTGAGTGTTGTATTCATTCCCGATGCAACTTCTGTGTTTCATCAACACTCTGATAGTCCACAGATTACTGAATGCCACCAGCTGTGCATCGGAAACTACTACTGGTCTTCCTGGGAACGATCAAAGCGTAGACTGTTAGAGTCATTACTCCCATGGCGGAAAGTGCGCATGGTGACTGTTGTATTCATTCCCGATGCAGTTTCTGTGTTTCATCTACACTCTGAAAGTCTACAGATTACAGAATGCCCCCAGATGTGCATCGGAATCTACTACTGGTTCCAGGGAACGATCAAAGCGTAGACTGTTTGCGACATTACTCCCATTTAGAAAAGTGCGGATGGTGACTGTTGTATTGAACCCCGATGAAATTTCTGTGTTTCATCAACCCACTGATAGTCCACAGATTACAGAATGCCTGCAGATGTGCATCCGAAACTACTACTGATCTTCCAGTTAACGATCAAAGCGTAGACTGTTAGAGTCATTACTCCCATGGAGGAAAGTGCGCATGGTTACTGTTGTATTAAATCGCGATGCAACTTCTGTATTTCAACAACACTCTGATAGTCCACAGACTACAGAATGCCACCAGCTGTGCATCGGAAACTACTACTGGTCTTCCTGGGAACGATCAAAGCGTAGACTGTTAGAGTCATTACTCCCATGGAGGAAAGTGCGCATGGTTACTGTTGTATTAAATCGCGATGCAATTTCTGTATTTCAACAACACTCTGATAGTCCACAGATTACAGAATGCCTCCAGATGTGCATCGGAAACTACTACTTTTCTTCCAGGGAAGGATCAATTCGTAAACTGTTTGAGACATTACTCCCATGGAAGAAAGAGCGTATGGTGAGTGTTGTATTCATTCCCGATGCAATTTCTGTGTTTCATCAACACTCTGATAGTCCACAGATTACAGAATACCACCAGATGTGCATCGGAAACTCCTACTGGTTCCAGGGAACGATCAAACCGTGGACTGTTTGCGACATTACTCCAATGGAGGAAAGTGCGCATGGTGACTGTTGTATTCAATCCCGATGTAATTTCTGTGTTTCATCAACACTCGGATAGTCCACAGATTACAGATTGATACCAGATGTGCATCGGAATCTTCTACTTGTCTTCCAGGGAACGATCAAAACGTAGACTGTTTGAGACATTACCCCCATGGAGGAAAGTGTGCATGGTGAGTGTTGTATTCATTCCCGATGCAATTACTGTGTTTCATCAACACTCTGATAGTCCACAGATTACAGAATGCAACCAGATGTGCATCTGAAACTACTACTGGTCTTCCTGGGAACGATCAAAGCGTAGACTGTTTGAGTCATTACTCCCATGGAGGAAAGTGCGCATGGTTACTGTTGTATTAAATCGCGATGCAATTTCTGTATTTCAACAACACTCAGATTGTCCACAGATTACAGAATGCCTCCAGATGTGCATCGGAAACTACTACTTTTCTTCAAGGGAACGATCAAGGCGTAAACTGTTTGAGACATTACTCCCATGGAGGAAAGAGCGCATGGTGACTGTTGTATTCAATCCCGAAGCAATTTCTGTGTTTCAACAACACTCTGACAGTCCACAGATTACAGAATGCCTCCAGATGTGCATCGGAAACTACTACTGGTCTTCCAGGGAACGATCAAAGCGTAGACTGTTTGGGACATTACTCCAATGTAGGAAAGTGCGCATGGTGACTGTTGTATTCAATCCCGATGCAATTTCTGTGTTTCATCAACACTCTGATAGTCCACAGATTACAGAATGCCTGCAGATGTGCATCGGAAACTACAACTGATCTTCCAGTTAACGATCAAAGCAAAGACTGTTTGAGCCATTACTCCCATGGATGAAAGTGCGCATGGTGACTGTTGTATTCAATCCAGATGCAATTTCTGTGTTTCATCAACACTCTGATAGTCCACAGATTACAGATGGCCTCCAGATGTGCATCGGAAACTACTACTGGTCTTCCTGGGAACGATCAATGCGTAGACTGTTTGAGACATTACTCCCATGGAGGAAAGTGCGCATGGTGACTGTTGTATTCAATCCCGATGCAATTTCTGTGTTTCAACAACTCTCTGACAGTCCACAGATTACAGAATGCCTCCAGATGTGCATCGGAAACTACTACCGGTCTTCCAGGGAACGATCAAATAGTAGACTGTTTGAAACATTACTCCCATGGAGGAAAGTGCGCATGGTGACTGTTGTATTCAATCCCGATGAAATTTCTGTGTTTCATCAACACTTTGAAGGTCCACAGATTACAGAATGCCTCCAGATGTGAATCGAGACTACTACTGGTCTACCAACTAACGATCAAACCGTAGACTGTTTAAGATATTACTCCCATGGAGGAAAGTGCGCATGGGGACTGTTGTATTCAATCCCGATGCAATTTCTGTGTTTCAGCAACACTCTGACAGTCCACAGATTACAGAATGCCTCCAGATGTGCATCGGAAACTACTACTGGTCTTCCAGGGAACGATCAAAGCGTAGACTGTTTGAGACATTACTCCCATGAAGTAAAGTGCGCATGGTGACTGTTGTATTCAATCCCGATGCAATTTCTGTGTTTCATCAACACTCTGATAGTCCACAGATTACAGAATGCCTCCAGATGTGCATCGGAAACTACTACTGGTCTTCCAGGGAACGACCAAAGCGTAGACTGTTTCAGACATTACTCCCATGGAGAAAAGTGCGCATGGTGACTGTTGTATTAAATAGCGATGCAATTTCTGTGTTTCAACAACACTCTCATAGTCCACAGATTACAGAATGCCTCCAGATGTGCATCGGAAACTAGTACTTTTCTTCCAGGGAACGATCAAGGCGTAGACTGTTTGAGACATTACTCCCATGGAGGTAAGTGAGCATGGTGACTGTTGTATTCAATCCCGATGCAATTTCTGTGTTTCATCTACACTTTGAAGGTCCACAGATTACAGAATGCCTCCAGATGTGCATCGGAAACTACTACTGGTCTTCCAGGGAACGACCAAAGCGTAGACTGTTTCAGACATTACTCCCATGGAGAAAAGTGCGCATGGTGACTGTTGTATTAAATCGCGATGCAATTTCTGTGTTTCAACAACACTCTCATAGTCCACAGATTACAGAATACCTCCAGATGTGCATCGGAAACTACTACTGGTCTTCCAGGGAACGATCAAAGCGTAGACTGTTTGAGACATTACTCCCCTGGAGGAAAGTGCGCATGGTGACTGTTGTATTCATTCCCGATGCAGTTTCTGTGTTTCATCAACACTCAGATAGTCCACAGATTACAGAATGCCACCAGATGTGCATCGGAAACTACTACTGGTTCCAGGGAACGATCAAAGGGTAGACTGTTTGCGACATTACTCCCATGGAGAAAAGAGCGGATGGTGACTGTTGTATTGAATCCCGATGCAATTTCTGTGTTTCATCAACACTCTGATAGTCCACAGATTACAGAATGCCACTAGATGTCCATCGGAAACAACTACTGGTCTTCCAGGGAACGATCAAAGCTTAGACTGTTTGAGACAATACTCCCGTGGAGGAAAGTGCGCATGGTGAATGTTGTATTCAATCCCGATGTAATTTCTGTGTTTCATCAACACCTGGATAGTCCACAGATTACAGATTGATACCAGATGTGCATCGGAATCTTCTACTGGTCATCCAGGGAACGATCAAAGCGTGGACTGTTTGAGACATTACTCCCATGGAGGAAAGTGCGCATGGAGTGTGTTGTATTCATTCCCGATGCAATTTCTGTGTTTCATCAACACTCTGATATTCCACAGATTACAGAATGCCACCAGATGTGCATCGGAAACTACTACTGGTCTTCCTGGGAACGATCAAAGCGTAGACTGTTAGAGTCATTACTCCCATGGAGGAAAGTGCGCATGGTTACTGTTGTATTAAATCGCGATGCAATTTCTGTATTTCAACAACACCCTGATAGTCCACAGATTACAGAATGCCTCCAGATGTGCATTGAAAACTACTACATTTCTTAAAGGGAACAATCAAGTCGTAGACTGTTTGAGACATTACT
Source organism: Schistocerca gregaria (assembly GCF_023897955.1). Lineage (NCBI taxonomy): Eukaryota > Metazoa > Arthropoda > Insecta > Orthoptera > Acrididae > Schistocerca > Schistocerca gregaria. The sequence continues at coordinate 10,314,487 of NC_064926.1, read as the reverse complement.
CCCATGGAGGAAAGTGCGTATGGTGACTGTTGTATTCAATCAAGATGCAATTTCTGTGTTTCAACAACACACTGACAGTCCACAGATTACAGAGTGCCTCCAGATGTGCATCAGATACTACTACTGGTCTTCCAGGGAACGATCAAAGCGTATTCTGTTTGAGACAATACTCCCATGGAGGAAATTACGAATATTGACTGTTGTATTCAATCCCGATGCAATTTCTGTGTTTCATCAACAGTGTGATAGTCCACAGATTACAGATTGCCTCCAGATGTGTATCGGAAACTACTACTGGTCTTCCAGTGAACGATCAAAGCGTAGACTGTTTGAGACATTACTACCGTGGAGGAAAGTGCGCATGGTGACTGTTGTATTCAATCCCGATGCAATTTCTGTGTTTCATCAACACTCTGATAGTCCACAGATTACAGAATGCCTGCAGATGTGCATCGGAAACTACAACTGATCTTCCAGTTAACGATCAAAGCAAAGACTGTTTGAGCCATTACTGCCATGGATGAAAGTGCGCATGGTGACTGTTGTATTCAATCCAGATGCAATTTCTGTGTTTCATCAACACTCTGATAGTCCACAGATTACAGATGGCCTCCAGATGTGCATCGGAAACTACTACTGGTCTTCCTGGGAACGATCAATGCGTAGACTGTTTGAGACATTACTCCCATGGAGGAAAGTGCGCATGGTGACTGTTGTATTCAATCCCGATGCAATTTCTGTGTTTCAACAACACTCTGACAGTCCACAGATTACAGAATGCCTCCAGATGTGCATCGGAAACTACTACCGGTCTTCCAGGGAACGATCAAATAGCAGACTGTTTGAAACATTACTCCCATGGAGGAAAGTGCGCATGGTGACTGTTGTATTCAATCCCGATGAAATTTCTGCGTTTCATCAACACTTTGAAGGTCCACAGATTACAGAATGCCTCCAGATGTGAATCGAGACTACTACTGGTCTACCAACTAACTATCAAACCGTAGACTGTTTAAGATATTACTCCCATGGAGGAAAGTGCGCATGGTGACTGTTGTATTCAATCCCGATGCAATTTCTGTGTTTCAGCAACACTCTGACAGTCCACAGATTACAGAATGCCTCCAGATGTGCATCGGAAACTACTACTGGTCTTCCAGGGAACGATCAAAGCGTAGACTGTTTGAGACATTACTCCCATGAAGGAAAGTGCGCATGGTGACTGTTGTATTCAATCCCGATGCAATTTCTGTGTTTCATCAACACTCTGATAGTCCACAGATTACAGAATGCCTCCAGATGTGCATCGGAAACTACTACTGGTCTTCCAGGGAACGACCAAAGCGTAGACTGTTTCAGACATTACTCCCATGGAGAAAAGTGCGCATGGTGACTGTTGTATTAAATCGCGATGCAATTTCTGTGTTTCAACAACACTCTCATAGTCCACAGATTACAGAATGCCTCCAGATGTGCATCGGAAACTAGTACTTTTCTTCCAGGGAACGATCAAGGCGTAGACTGTTTGAGACATTACTCCCATGGAGGTAAGTGAGCATGGTGACTGTTGTATTCAATCCCGATGCAATTTCTGTGTTTCATCTACACTTTGAAGGTCCACAGATTACAGAATGCCTCCAGATGTGCATCGGAAACTACTACTGGTCTTCCAGGGAACGACCAAAGCGTAGACTGTTTCAGACATTACTCCCATGGAGAAAAGTGCGCATGGTGACTGTTGTATTAAATCGCGATGCAATTTCTGTGTTTCAACAACACTCTCATAGTCCACAGATTACAGAATGCCTCCAGATGTGCATCGGAAACTACTACTGGTCTTCCAGGGAACGATCAAAGCGTAGACTGTTTGAGACATTACTCCCCTGGAGGAAAGTGCGCATGGTGACTGTTGTATTCATTCCCGATGCAGTTTCTGTGTTTCATCAACACTCAGATAGTCCACAGATTACAGAATGCCACCAGATGTGCATCGGAAACTACTACTGGTTCCAGGGAACGATCAAAGGGTAGACTGTTTGCGACATTACTCCCATGGAGAAAAGAGCGGATGGTGACTGTTGTATTGAATCCCGATGCAATTTCTGTGTTTCATCAACACTCTGATAGTCCACAGATTACAGAATGCCTCCAGATGTGCATAGGAAACTACTACATTTCTTAAAGGGAACAATCAAGTCGTAGACTGTTTGAGACATTACTCCCATGGAGGAATGTGCGTATGGTGACTGTTGTATTCAATCAAGATGCAATTTCTGTGTTTCAACAACACACTGACAGTCCACAGATTACAGAGTGCCTCCAGATGTGCATCAGATACTACTACTGGTCTTCCAGGGAACGATCAAAGCGTATTCTGTTTGAGACAATACTCCCATGGAGGAAATTACGAATATTGACTGTTGTATTCAATCCCGATGCAATTTCTGTGTTTCATCAACAGTGTGATAGTCCACAGATTACAGATTGTCTCCAGATGTGTATCGGAAACTACTACTGGTCTTCCAGTGAACGATCAAAGCGTAGACTGTTTGAGACATTACTACCGTGGAGGAAAGTGCGCATGGTGACTGTTGTATTCAATCCCGATGCAATTTCTGTGTTTCAACAACACTCTGACAGACCACAGGTTACAGAATGCCTCCAGATGTGCATCGGAAACTACTACTGGTCTTCCAGGGAACGATCAAAGCGTAGACTGTTTGAGACATTACTCCCATGGAGGAAAATGCGCATGGTGACTGTTGTATTCATTCCCGATGCAGTTTCTGTGTTCATCAACACACTGATAGTCTACAGATTACAGAATGCCCCCAGATGTGCATCGGAATCTACTACTGGTTCCAGGGAACGATCAAAGCGTAGACTGTTTGCGACATTACTCCCATGGAGAAAAGTGCGGATGGTGACTGTTGTATTGAATCCCGATGAAATTTCTGTGTTTCATCAACCCACTGATAGTCCACAGATTACAGAATGCCTGCAGATGTGCATCGGAAACTACTACTGATCTTCCAGTTAACGATCAAAGCGTAGACTGTTAGAGTCATTACTCCCATGGAGGAAAGTGCGCATGGTAACTGTTGTATTAAATCGCGATACAATTTCTGTATTTCAACAACACTCTGATAGTCCACAGATTACAGAATGCCTCCAGATGTGCATTGGAAACTACTACTGGTCTTCCAGGGAACGATCTAACCGTAGACTGTTTGCGACATTACTCCCATGGAGAAAAGTGAGGATGGTGACTGTTGTATTGAATCCCGATGCAATTCCTGTGTTTCATCAACACTCTGATAGTCCACAGATTACAAAATGCCACCAGATGTGCTTCGGAAACGACTACTGGTCTTCCAGGGAACGATCAAAGCGTAGACTCTTTGAGACATTACTCCCATGGAGGAAAGTGCGCATGGTGAGTGTTGTATTCATTCCCGATGCAATTTCTGTGTTTCATCAACACTCTGATAGTCCACAGATTACAGAATACCACCAGATGTGCATCCGAAACTCCTACTGGTTCCAGGGAACGATCAAATCGTGGACTGTTTGCAACATTACTCCAATGGAGGAAAGTGCACATGGTGACTGTTGTATTCAATCCCGATGTAATTTCTGTGTTTCATCAACACTCGGATAGTCCACAGATTACAGATTGATACCAGATGTGCATCGGAATCTTCTACTTGTCTTCCAGGGAACGATCAAAGCGTAGACTGTTTGAGACATTACTCCCATGGAGGAAAGTGTGCATGGTGAGTGTTGTATTCATTCCCGATGCAATTACTGTGTTTCATCAACACACTGATAGTCCACAGATTACAGAATGCAACCAGATGTGCATCGGAAACTACTACTGGTCTTCCTGGGAACAACCAAAGCGTAGACTGTTTGAGTCATTACTCCCATAAAGGAAAGTGCGCATGGTTACTGTTGTATTAAATCGCGATGCAATTTCTGTATTTCAACAACACTCAGATTGTCCACAGATTACAGAATGCCTCCAGATGGGCATCGGAAACTACTACTTTTCTTCAAGGGAACGATCAAGGCGTAAACTGTTTGAGACATTACTCCCATGGAGGAAAGAGCGCATGGTGACTGTTGTATTCAATCCCGATGCAATTTCTGTGTTTCAACAACACTCTGACAGTCCACAGATTACAGAATGCCTCCAGATGTGCATCGGAAACTACTACTGGTCTTCCAGGGAACGATCAAAGCGTAGACTGTTTGGGACATTACTCCAATGTAGGAAAGTGCGCATGGTGACTGTTGTATTCAATCCCGATGCAATTTCTGTGTTTCATCAACACTCTGATAGTCCACAGATTACAGAATGCCTGCAGATGTGCATCGGAAACTACTACTGATCTTCCAGTTAACGATCAAAGCAAAGACTGTTTGAGACATTACTCCCATGGATGAAAGTGCGCATGGTGACTGTTGTATTCAATCCAGATGCAATTTATGTGTTTCATCAACTCTCTGATAGTCCACAGATTACAGATGGCCTCCAGATGTGCATCGGAAACTACTACTGGTCTTCCTGGGAACGATCAATGCGTAGACTGTTTGAGTCATTACTCCCATGGAGGAAAGTGCGCATGGTGACTGTTGTATTCAATCCCGATGAAATTTCTGTGTTTCATCAACACTTTGAAGGTCCACAGATTACAGAATGCGTCCAGATGTGAATCTAAACTACTACTGGTCTACCAGCGAACGATCAAACCGTAGACTGTTTAAGATATTACTCCCATGGAGGAAAGTGCGCATGGTGACTGTTGTATTCAATCCCGATGCAATTTCTGTGTTTCAGCAACACTCTGACAGTCCACAGATTACAGAATGCCTCCAGATGTGCATCGGAAACTACTACTGGTCTTCCAGGGAACGATCAAAGCGTAGACTCTTTGAGACATTACTCCCATGAAGGAAAGTGCGCATGGTGACTGTTGTATTCAATCCCGATGCAATTTCTGTGTTTCATCAACACTCTGATAGTCCACAGATTACAGAATGCCTCCAGATGTGCATCGGGAACTACTACTGGTCTTCCAGGGAACGACCAAAGCGTAGACTGTTTCAGAAATTACTCCCATGGAGAAAAGTGCGCATGGTGACTGTTGTATTAAATCGCGATGCAATTTCTGTGTTTCAACAACACTCTCATAGTCCACAGATTACAGAATGCCTCCAGATGTGCATCGGAAACTAGTACTTTTCTTCCAGGGAACGATCAAGGCGTAGACTGTTTGAGACATTACTCCCATGGAGGTAAGTGAGCATGGTGACTGTTGTATTCAATCCCGATGCAATTTCTGTGTTTCGTCTACACTTTGAAGGTCCACAGATTACAGAATGCCTCCAGATGTGCATCGGAATCTTCTACTGGTCTACCAGGGAACGATCAAACCGTAGACTGTTTGAGACATTACTCTCATGGAGGAAAGTGCGCATGGTGAGTGTTGTATTCAATCCCGATGCAATATCTGTGTTTCAACAACACTCTGACAGTCCACAGATTACAGAATGCCTCCAGATGTGCATCGGAAACTACTACTGGTCTTCCAGGGAACGATCAAAGCGTAGACTGTTTGAGACATTACTCCCCTGGAGGAAAGTGCGCATGGTGACTGTTGTATTCATTCCCGATGCAGTTTCTGTGTTTCATCAACACTCAGATAGTCCACAGATTACATAATGCCACCAGATGTGCATCGGAAACTACTACTGGTTCCAGGGAACGATCAAAGCGTAGACTGTTTGCGATATTACTCCCATGGAGAAAAGAGCGGATGGTGACTGTTGTATTGAATCCCGATGCAATTTCTGTGTTTCATCATCACTCTGACAGTCCACAGATTACAGAATGCCACCTGATGTCCATCGGAAACAACTACTGGTCTTCCAGGGAACGATCAAAGCGTAGACTGTTTGAGACATTACTCCCGTGGAAGAAAGTGCGCATGGTGACTGTTGTATTCAATCCCGATGTAATTTCTGTGTTTCATCAACACCTGGATAGTCCACAGATTACAGATTGATACCAGATGTGCATCGGAATCTTCTACTGGTCTTCCAGAGAACGATCAAAGCGTGGACTGTTTGAGACATTACTCCCATGGAGGAAAGTGCGCAAGGAGTGTGTTGTATTCATTCCCGATGCAATTTCTGTGTTTCGTCAACACTCTGATAATCCACAGATTACAGAATGCCACCAGATGTGCATCGGAAACTACTACTGGTCTTCCTGGGAAAGATCAAAGCGTAGACTGTTAGAGTCATTACTCCCATGGAGGAAAGTGCGCATGGTTACTGTTGTATTAAATCGCGATGCAATTTCTGTATTTCAACAACACTCTGATAGTCCACAGATTACAGAATGCCTCCAGATGTGCATCGGAAACTACTACTGGTCTTCCAGGGAACGACCAAAGCGTAGACTGTTTCAGACATTACTCCCATGGAGAAAAAAGCGCATGGTGACTGTTGTATTAAATCGCGATGCAATTTCTGTGTTTCAACAACACTCTCATAGTCCACAGATTACAGAATGCCTCCAGATGTGCATCGGAAACTAGTACTTTTCTTCCAGGGAACGATCAAGGCGTAGACTGTTTGAGACATTACTCCCATGGAGGTAAGTGAGCATGGTGACTGTTGTATTCAATCCCGATGCAATTTCTGTGTTTCATCTACACTTTGAAGGTCCACAGATTACAGAATGCCTCCAGATGTGCATCGGAATCTTCTACTGGTCTACCAGGGAACGATCAAACCGTAGACTGTTTGAGACATTACTCTCATGGAGGAAAGTGCGCATGGTGACTGTTGTATTCAATCCCGATGAAATTTCTGTGTTTCATCAACACTTTGAAGGTCCACAGATTACAGAATGCGTCCAGATGTGAATCGAAACTACTACTGGTCTACCAGCGAACGATCAAACCGTAGACTGTTTAAGATATTACTCCCATGGAGGAAAGTGCGCATGGTGACTGTTGTATTCAATCCCGATGCAATTTCTGTGTTTCAGCAACACTCTGACAGTCCACAGATTACAGAATGCCTCCAGATGTGCATCGGAAACTACTACTGGTCTTCCAGGGAACGATCAAAGCGTAGACTGTTTGAGACATTACTCCCCTGGAGGAAAGTGCGCATGGTGACTGTTGTATTCATTCCCGATGCAGTTTCTGTGTTTCATCAACACTCAGATAGTCCACAGATTACATAATGCCACCAGATGTGCATCGGAAACTACTACTGGTTCCAGGGAACGATCAAAGCGTAGACTGTTTGCGACATTACTCCCATGGAGAAAAGAGCGGATGGTGACTGTTGTATTGAATCCCGATGCAACTTCTGTGTTTCATCATCACTCTGACAGTCCACAGATTACAGAATGCCACCTGATGTCCATCGGAAACAACTACTGGTCTTCCAGGGAACGATCAAAGCGTAGACTGTTTGAGACATTACTCCCGTGGAAGAAAGTGCGCATGGTGACTGTTGTATTCAATCCCGATGTAATTTCTGTGTTTCATCAACACCTGGATAGTCCACAGATTACAGATTGATACCAGATGTGCATCGGAATCTTCTACTGGTCTTCCAGAGAACGATCAAAGCGTGGACTGTTTGAGACATTACTCCCATGGAGGAAAGTGCGCAAGGAGTGTGTTGTATTCATTCCCGATGCAATTTCTGTGTTTCGTCAACACTCTGATAATCCACAGATTACAGAATGCACAACCAGATGTGCATCGGAAACTACTACTGGTCTTCCTGGGAAAGATCAAAGCGTAGACTGTTAGAGTCATTACTCCCATGGAGGAAAGTGCGCATGGTTACAGTTGTATTAAAACGCGATGCAATTTCTGTATTTCAACAACACTCTGATAGTCCACAGATTACAGAATGCCTCCAGATGTGCATCGGAAACTACTACTGGTCTTCCAGGGAACGACCAAAGCGTAGACTGTTTCAGACATTACTCACATGGAGAAAAGTGCGCATGGTGACTGTTGTATTAAATCGCGATGCAATTTCTGTGTTTCAACAACACTCTCATAGTCCACAGATTACAGAATGCCTCCAGATGTGCATCGGAAACTAGTACTTTTCTTCCAGGGAACGATCAAGGCTTAGACTGTTTGAGACATTACTCCCATGGAGGTAAGTGAGCATGGTGACTGTTGTATTCAATCCCGATGCAATTTCTGTGTTTCATCTACACTTTGAAGGTCCACAGATTACAGAATGCCTCCAGATGTGCATCGGAATCTTCTACTGGTCTACCAGGGAACGATCAAACCGTAGACTGTTTGAGACATTACTCTCATGGAGGAAAGTGCGCATGGTGACTGTTGTATTCAATCCCGATGCAATTTCTGTGTTTCAACAACACTCTGACAGTCCACAGATTACAGAATGCCTCCAGATGTGCATCGGAAACTACTACTGGTCTTCCAGGGAACGATCAAAGCGTAGACTGTTTGAGACATTACTCCCCTGGAGGAAAGTGCGCATGGTGACTGTTGTATTCATTCCCGATGCAGTTTCTGTGTTTCATCAACACTCAGATAGTCCACAGATTACATAATGCCACCAGATGTGCATCGGAAACTACTACTGGTTCCAGGGAACGATCAAAGCGTAGACTGTTTGCGACATTACTCCCATGGAGAAAAGAGCGGATGGTGACTGTTGTATTGAATCCCGATGCAATTTCTGTGTTTCATCATCACTCTGACAGTCCACAGATTACAGAATGCCACCTGATGTCCATCGGAAACAACTACTGGTCTTCCAGGGAACGATCAAAGCGTAGACTGTTTGAGACATTACTCCCGTGGAAGAAAGTGCGCATGGTGACTGTTGTATTCAATCCCGATGTAATTTCTGTGTTTCATCAACACCTGGATAGTCCACAGATTACAGATTGATACCGGATGTGCATCGGAATCTTCTACTGGTCTTCCAGAGAACGATCAAAGCGTGGACTGTTTGAGACATTACTCCCATGGAGGAAAGTGCGCAAGGAGTGTGTTGTATTCATTCCCGATGCAATTTCTGTGTTTCGTCAACACTCTGATAATCCACAGATTACAGAATGCACAACCAGATGTGCATCGGAAACTACTACTGGTCTTCCTGGGAAAGATCAAAGCGTAGACTGTTAGAGTCATTACTCCCATGGAGGAAAGTGCGCATGGTTACAGTTGTATCAAAACGCGATGCAATTTCTGTATTTCAACAACACTCTGATAGTCCACAGATTACAGAATGCCTCCAGATGTGCATCGGAAACTACTACTGGTCTTCCAGGGAACGACCAAAGCGTAGACTGTTTCAGACATTACTCACATGGAGAAAAGTGCGCATGGTGACTGTTGTATTAAATCGCGATGCAATTTCTGTGTTTCAACAACACTCTCATAGTCCACAGATTACAGAATGCCTCCAGATGTGCATCGGAAACTAGTACTTTTCTTCCAGGGAACGATCAAGGCTTAGACTGTTTGAGACATTACTCCCATGGAGGTAAGTGAGCATGGTGACTGTTGTATTCAATCCCGATGCAATTTCTGTGTTTCATCTACACTTTGAAGGTCCACAGATTACAGAATGCCTCCAGATGTGCATCGGAATCTTCTACTGGTCTACCAGGGAACGGTCAAACCGTAGACTGTTTGAGACATTACTCTCATGGAGGAAAGTGCGCATGGTGAGTGTTGTATTCAATCCCGATGCAATTTCTGTGTTTCAACAACACTCTGACAGTCCACAGATTACAGAATGCCTCCAGATGTGCATCGGAAACTACTACTGGTCTTCCAGGGAACGATCAAAGCGTAGACTGGTTGAGACATTACTCCCCTGGAGGAAAGTGCGCATGGTGACTGTTGTATTCATTCCCGATGCAGTTTCTGTGTTTCATCAACACTCAGATAGTCCACAGATTACAGAATGCCTCCAGATGTGCATCGGAAACTACTACCGGTCTTCCAGGGAACGATCAAATAGTAGACTGTTTGAAACATTACTCCTATGGAGGAAAGTGCGCATGGTGACTGTTGTATTCAATCCCGATGAAATTTCTGTGTTTCATCAACACTTTGAAGGTCCACAGATTACAGAATGCGTCCAGATGTGAATCGAAACTACTACTGGTCTACCAGCGAACGATCAAACCGTAGACTGTTTAAGATATTACTCCCATGGAGGAAAGTGCGCATGGTGACTGTTGTATTCAATCCCGATGCAATTTCTGTGTTTCAGCAACACTCTGACAGTCCACAGATTACAGAATGCCTCCAGATGTGCATCGGAAACTACTACTGGTCTTCCAGGGAACGATCAAAGCGTAGACTGTTTGAGACATTACTCTCATGGAGGAAAGTGCGCATGGTGACTGTTGTATTCAATCCCAAAGCAATTTCTGTGTTTCAACAACACTCTGACAGTCCACAGATTACAGAATGCCTCCAGATGTGCATCGGAAACTACTACTGGTCTTCCAGGGAACGATCAAAGCGTAGACTGTTTGAGACATTACTCCCCTGGAGGAAAGTGTGCATGGTGACTGTTGTATTCATTCCCGATGCAGTTTCTGTGTTTCATCAACACTCAGATAGTCCACAGATTACATAATGCCACCAGATGTGCATCGGAAACTACTACTGGTTCCAGGGAACGATCAAAGCGTAGACTGTTTGCGACATTACTCCCATGGAGAAAAGAGCGGATGGTGACTGTTGTATTGAATCCCGATGCAATTTCTGTGTTTCATCATCACTCTGACAGTCCACAGATTACAGAATGCCCCTGATGTCCATCGGAAACAACTACTGGTCTTCCAGGGAACGATCAAAGCGTAGACTGTTTGAGACATTACTCCCGTGGAAGAAAGTGCGCATGGTGACTGTTGTATTCAATCCCGATGTAATTTCTGTGTTTCATCAACACCTGGATAGTCCACAGATTACAGATTGATACCAGATGTGCATCGGAATCTTCTACTGGTCTTCCAGAGAACGATCAAAGCGTGGACTGTTTGAGACATTACTCCCATGGAGGAAAGTGCGCAAGGAGTGTGTTGTATTCATTCCCGATGCAATTTCTGTGTTTCGTCAACACTCTGATAATCCACAGATTACAGAATGCCACCAGATGTGCATCGGAAACTACTACTGGTCTTCCTGGGAAAGATCAAAGCGTAGACTGTTAGAGTCATTACTCCCATGGAGGAAAGTGCGCATGGTTACTGTTGTATTAAATCGCGATGCAATTTCTGTATTTCAACAACACTCTGATAGTCCACAGATTACAGAATGCCTCCAGATGTGCATCGGAAACTACTACTGGTCTTCCAGGGAACGACCAAAGCGTAGACTGTTTCAGACATTACTCCCATGGAGAAAAGTGCGCATGGTGACTGTTGTATTAAATCGCGATGCAATTTCTGTGTTTCAACAACACTCTCATAGTCCACAGATTACAGAATGCCTCCAGATGTGCATCGGAAACTAGTACTTTTCTTCCAGGGAACGATCAAGGCGTAGACTGTTTGAGACATTACTCCCATGGAGGTAAGTGAGCATGGTGACTGTTGTATTCAATCCCGATGCAATTTCTGTGTTTCATCTACACTTTGAAGGTCCACAGATTACAGAATGCCTCCAGATGTGCATCGGAATCTTCTACTGGTCTACCAGGGAACGGTCAAACCGTAGACTGTTTGAGACATTACTCTCATGGAGGAAAGTGCGCATGGTGAGTGTTGTATTCAATCCCGATGCAATTTCTGTGTTTCAACAACACTCTGACAGTCCACAGATTACAGAATGCCTCCAGATGTGCATCGGAAACTACTACTGGTCTTCCAGGGAACGATCAAAGCGTAGACTGGTTGAGACATTACTCCGCTGGAGGAAAGTGCGCATGGTGACTGTTGTATTCATTCCCGATGCAGTTTCTGTGTTTCATCAACACTCAGATAGTCCACAGATTACAGAATGCCTCCAGATGTGCATCGGAAACTACTACCGGTCTTCCAGGGAACGATCAAATAGTAGACTGTTTGAAACATTACTCCCATGGAGGAAAGTGCGCATGGTGACTGTTGTATTCAATCCCGATGAAATTTCTGTGTTTCATCAACACTTTGAAGGTCCACAGATTACAGAATGCGTCCAGATGTGAATCGAAACTACTACTGGTCTACCAGCGAACGATCAAACCGTAGACTGTTTAAGATATTACTCCCATGGAGGAAAGTGCGCATGGTGACTGTTGTATTCAATCCCGATGCAATTTCTGTGTTTCAGCAACACTCTGACAGTCCACAGATTACAGAATGCCTCCAGATGTGCATCGGAAACTACTACTGGTCTTCCAGGGAACGATCAAAGCGTAGACTGTTTGAGACATTACTCCCATGAAGGAAAGTGCGCATGGTGACTGTTGTATTCAATCCCGATGCAATTTCTGTGTTTCATCAACACTCTGATAGTCCACAGATTACAGAATGCCTCCAGATGTGCATCGGAAACTACTACTGGTCTTCCAGGGAACGACCAAAGCGTAGACTGTTTCAGACATTACTCCCATGGAGAAAAGTGCGCATGGTGACTGTTGTATTAAATCGCGATGCAATTTCTGTGTTTCAACAACACTCTCATAGTCCACAGATTACAGAATGCCTCCAGATGTGCATGGGAAACTAGTACTTTTCTTCCTGGGAACGATCAAGGCGTAGACTCTTTGAGACATTACTCCCATGGAGGTAAGTGAGCATGGTGACTGTTGTATTCAATCCCGATGCAATTTCTGTGTTTCATCTACACTTTGAAGGTCCACAGATTACAGAATGCCTCCAGATGTGCATCGGAAACAACTACTGGTCTTCCAGGAAACGATCAAAGCGTAGACTGTTTGCGACATTACTTCCATGGAGAAAAGAGCGGATGGTGACTGTTGTATTGAATCCCGATGCAATTTCTGTGTTTCATCATCACTCTGATAGTCCACAGATTACAGAATGCCACCTGATGTCCATCGGAAACAACTACTGGTCTTCCAGGAAACGATCAAAGCGTAGACTGTTTGAGACATTACTCCCGTGGAAGAAAGTGCGCATGGTGACTGTTGTATTCAATCCCGATGTAATTTCTGTGTTTCATCAACACCTGGATAGTCCACAGATTACAGATTGATACCAGATGTGCATCGGAATCTTCTACTGGTCTTCCAGGGAACGATCAAAGCGTGGACTGTTTGAGACATTACTCCCATGGAGGAAAGTGCGCAAGGAGTGTGTTGTATTCATTCCCGATGCAATTTCTGTGTTTCATCAACACTCTGATAATCCACAGATTACAGAATGCCACCAGATGTGCATCGGAAACTACTACTGGTCTTCCTGGGAAAGATCAAAGTGTAGACTGTTAGAGTCATTACTCCCATGGAGGAAAGTGCGCATGGTTACTGTTGTATTAAATCGCGATGCAATTTCTGTATTTCAACAACACTCTGATAGTCCACAGATTACAGAATGCCTCCAGATGTGCATAGGAAACTACTACGTTTCTTAAAGGGAACAATCAAGTCGTAGACTGTTTGAGACATTACTCCCATGGAGGAAAGTGTGTATGGTGACTGGTGTATTCAATCAAGATGCAATTTCTGTGTTTCAACAACACACTGACAGTCCACAGATTACAGAATGAATCCAGATGTGCACCGGAAACTACTACCGGTCTTCCAGGGAACGATCAAACAGTAGACTGTTTGAAACATTACTCCCATGGAGGAAAGTGCGCATGGTGACTGTTGTATTCAATCCCGATGAAATTTCTGTGTTTCATCAACACTTTGAAGGTCCACAGATTACAGAATGTCTCCAGATGTGAATCGAAACTACTAATGGTCTACCAGCGAACGATCAAAGCGTAGACTGTTTAAGATATTACTCCCATGGAGGAAAGTGCGCATGGTGACTGTTGTATTCAATCCCGATGTAATTTCTGTGTTTCATCAACACTCTGATAGTCCACAGATTACAGAATGCCACCAGATGTCCATCGGAAACTACTACTGGTCTTAAAGGGAACGATCAAAGCGTAGACTGTTTGAGACATTACTCCCATGGAGGAAAGTGCGCATGGTGACTGTTGTATTCAATCCCGATGTAATTTCTGTGTTTCATCAACACTCGGATAGTCCACTGATTACGGATTGATACCAGATGTGCATCGGAATATTCTACTGGTCTTCCAGGGAACGATCAAAGCGTAGACTGTTAGAGTCATTACTCCCATGGAGGAAAGTGCGCATGGTTACTGTTGTATTAAATCGCGATGCAATTTCTGTATTTCAACAACACCCTGATAGTCCACAGATTACAGAATGCCACCAGATGTGCATCGTAAACTACTACTGGTCTTCCTGGGAACGATCAAAGCGTAGACTGTTAGAGTCATTACTCCCATGGAGGAAAGTGCGCATGGTTACTGTTGTATTAAATCGCGATGCAATTTCTGTATTTCAACAACACTCTGATAGTCCACAGTTTACAGAATGCCTACAGATGTGCATAGGAAACTACTACTTTTCTTCCAGGGAACAATCAAGGCGTAGACTGTTTGAGACATTACTCCCATGGAGGAATGTGCGCATGGTGACTGTTGTATTCAATCGCGATGCAATTTCTGTGTTTCAACAACACTCTGATAGTCCACAGATAACAGAATGCCACCAGATGTGCATCGGAAACTACTACTGGTCTTCCTGGGAACGATCAAAGCGTAGACTGTTAGAGTCATTACTCCCATGGAGGAAAGTGCGCATGGTTACTGTTGTATTAAATAGCGATGCAATTTCTGTATTACAACAACACTCTGATAGTCCACAGATTACAGAATGCCTCCAGATGTGCATAGGAAACTACTACTTTTCTCAAAGGGAACAATCAAGTCGTAGACTGTTTGAGACATTACTCCCATGGAGGAAAGTGCGTATGGTGACTGTTGTATTCAATCAAGATGCAATTTCTGTGTTTCAACAACACACTGACAGTCCACAGATTACAGAATGCCTCCAGATGTGTACCGGAAACTACTACCGGTCTTCCAGGGAACGATAAAACAGTAGACTGTTTGAAACATTACTCCCATGGAGGAAAGTGCGCATGGTGACTGTTGTATTTAATCCCGATGAAATTTCTGTGTTTCATCAACACTTTGAAGGTCCACAGATTACAGAATGACTCCAGATGTGAATCGAAACTACTACTGGTCTACCAGCGAACGATCAAAGCGTAGATTGTTTAAGATATTACTCCCATGGAGGAAAGTGCGCATGGTGACTGTTGTATTCAATCCCGATGTAATTTCTGTGTTTCATCAACACTCGGATAGTCCACAGATTACAGATTGATACCAGATGTGCATCGGAATCTTCTACTGGTCTTCCAGGGAACGATCAAAGCGTGGACTGTTTGAGACATTACTCCCATGGAGGAAAGTGCGCATGGAGAGTTTTGTATTGATTCCCGATGCAATTTCTGTGTTTCATCAACACTCTGATAGTCCACAGATTACAGAATGCCTCCAGATGTGAATCGAAACTACTACTGGTCTACCAGCTAACGATCAAAGCGTAGACTGTTTAAGATATTACTCCCATGGAGGAAAGTGCGCATGGTGACTCTTGTATTCAATCCCGATGCAATTTCTGTGTTTCATCAACACTCTGATGGTCCACAGATTACAGACGGCCACCAGATGTGCATCGGAAATTACTACTGGTTCAAGGGAACGATCAAAGCGTAGACTGTTTGCGACATTACTCCCATGGAGAAAAGTGCGGATGGTGACTGTTGTATTGAATCCCGTTGCAATTTCTGTGTTTCATCAACACTCTGATAGTCCACTGATTACAGAATGCCACCAGATGTCCATCGGAAACTACTACTGGTCTTCCAGGGAACGATCAAAGCGTAGATTGTTTGAGACATTACTCCCGTGGAGGAAAGTGCGCATGGTGACTGTTGTATTCAATCCCGATGTAATTTCTGTGTTTCATCAACACTCGGATAGTCCACAGATTACAGATTGATACCAGATGTGCATCGGAATATTCTACTGGTCTTCCAGGGAACGATCAAAGCGTGGACTGTTTTAGACATTACTCCCATCTAGGAAAGTGCGAATGGTGAGTGTCGTATTCATTCCCGATGCAATTTCTGTGTTTCATCAACACTCTGATAGTCCACAGATTACAGAATGCCACCAGATGTGCATCGGAAACTACTACTGGTCTTCCTGGGAACGATCAAAGCGTAGACTGTTAGAGTCATTACTCCCATGGAGGAAAGTGCGCATGGTTACTGTTGTATTAAATCGCGATGCAATTTCTGTATTTCAACAACACTCTGATAGTCCACAGTTTACGGAATGCCTCCAGATGTGTATCGGAAACTGCTACCGGTCATCCAGGGAACGATCAAACAGTAGACTGTTTGAAACATTACTCCCGTGGAGGAAAGTGCGCATGGTGTCTGTTGTATTCAATCGCGATGAAATTTCTGTGTTTCAACAACACTCTGACAGTCCACAAAATGCAGAATGCCTCCAGATGTGCATCGGAAACTACTACTGCTCTTCCAGGGAACGATCAAAGCGTAGACTGTTTGAGACATTACTCCTATGTAGGAAAGTGCGCATGGTGACTGTTGTATTCAATCCCGATGCAATTTCTGTGATTCAACAACACTCTTATAGTAAACAGATTACAGAATGCCTCCAGATGTGCATCGGAAACTACTACTGGTCTTCCAGGGAACGATCAAAGCGTAGACTGTTTTAGACATTACTCCCATGGAGGAAAGTGCGCATGGTGACTATTGTATTCATTCGGAATGCAATTTGTGTGTTTCATCAACACTCTGATAGTCCACAGATTACAGAATGCCACCAGATGTGCATCGGAAACTACTACTGGTCTTCGAGGGAACGATCAAAGCGTAGACTGTTTGCGACATTACTCCCATGGAGAAAAGTGCGGATGGTGACTGTTGTATTGAATCCCGTTGCAATTTCTGTGTTTCATCAACACTCTGATAGTCCACTGATTACAGAATGCCACCAGATGTGCATCGGAAACTACTACTCGTTCCAGGGAACGATCAAAGCCTAGACTGTTTGCGAAATTACTCCCATGGAGAAAAGTGCGGATGGTGACTGTTGTATTCAATCCCGATGCAATTTCTGTGTTTCCTCAACACTCTGATAGTCCACAGATTATAGAAAGCCACCATATGTGCATCGGAAACTACTACTGGTCTTCCAGGGAACGGTCCAAGCGTAGTCTGTTTGAGACATTACTCCCGTGGAGGAAAGTGGCATGGTGACTGTTGTATTCAATCTCGATGCAATTTCTGTGTTTCATCAACACTCGGATAGTCCACAGATTACAGAATGATACCAGATGTGCATCGGAAACTACTACTGGTCTTCGAGGGAACGATCAAAGAGTAGACTGTTTGAGTCATAACTTCCATGGAGGAAAGTTCCCTTGGTGACTGTTGTATTCAATCACGATGCAATTTCTGTGTTTCAACACACACTCTGATAGTATACAGATTACAGAATGCCTCCAGATGTGCATCGGAAACTACTACTGGTCTTCCAGGGAACGATCAAAGTGTAGACTGTTTGAGACATTACTCCCATGGAGGAAAGTGTGCATGGTGACTGTTGTATTCAATCCCGATGCAATTTCTGTGTTTCAACAACACTCTGATAGTGAACAGATTACAAAATGCCTCCAGATGTGCATCGGAAACTACTACTGGTCTTCCAGGGAACGATCAAAGCGTAGACTGTTTCAGACGTCACTCCAATGGAGGAAAGTGCGGATGGTGACTGTTGTATTCGATCCCGATGCAATTTCTGTGTTTCATCAACACTCTGATAGTCCACAAATTACAGATTGCCTCCAGATGTGCATCGGAAACTACTACTGGTCTTCAGGGAACGATCAAAGCACAGACTGTTCGAGACTTTACTCCCATGGAGGAAAGCTCCGATGGTGACTGTTGTATTCAATCCCGATGCAATTTCTGTGTTTCATCAACACATCAACACTCTGATAGTGCACAGATTACAGATTGCCTCTAGATGTGCATCGGAAACTGCTACTGGTCTTCCTGGGAACGATCAATGCGTATACTGTTTGAGACATTACTCCCATGGAGGAAAGTGCGCATGGTGACTGTTGTATTCATTCCCGATCCAATTTCTGTGTTTCAACAACACTCTGACGGTCCACAGATTACAGAAAGCCTCCAGTTGTGCATCGGAATCTACTACTGTTCTTCCAGGGAACGATCAAAGTGTAGACTGTTTGAGACATTACTCCCATGGAGGAAAGTGCGCATCGTGACTGTTGTATTCAATCCCGATGCAATTTCTGTGTTTCAACAACACTCTGATGGTAAACAGATTACAAAATGCCTCCAGATGTGCATCGCAAACTTCTACTGGTCTTCCTGGGAACGATCAAAGCGTAGACTGTGTGAGTCATACCTTCCATGGAGGAAAGTGCCCTTGGTGACTGTTGTATTAAATCGCGATGCAATTTCTGTGTTTCAGCACACACTCTGATAGATTACAGATTATAGAATGCCTCCAGATGTGCATCGGAAACTACTACTTTTCTTCCAGGGGACGATCAAGGCGTAGACTGTTTGGGAATTACTCCCATGGAGGAAAGTGCGGACGGTGACTGTTGTATTCAATGCCGATGCAATTTCTGTGTTTCATTAACACCCGGATAGACAACAGATTACAGAATGCCTCCAGATGAGTGTCGGAAACTACTACTGGTCTTCAGGGAACGATCAAAGCATAGACTGTTTGAGAAATTACTCATGTGGAGGAAAGTGCTCATGGTGACTGTTGTAATCAATCCCAATGCAATTTCTGTGTTTCATCAACACTCAGTTAGTCCACAGCTTACAGAATGCCTCCAGATGTGCATCGGAAACTACTACTGGTCTTCCAGGGAACGATCAAAGCGTAGAATGTTTGAGACATTACTCCCATGGAGGAGAGTGCGCATGGTGACTGTTGTATTCAATCCCGATGCAATTTCTGTGTTTCATCAACTATTTGAAGGTCCACAGATTACATAATGCCTATAGATGTACATCGGAAACTACTACTGGTCTTCCAGGGAACGATCAAAGCGTAGACTGTTTCAGACGTGACTCCCATGGAGGAAAGTGCGGACGGTGACTGTTGTATTCAATCCCGATGCAATTTCTGTGTTTCATCAACACTCTGATAGTCCACAAATTGCAGATTGCCTCAAGATGTGCATCGGAAGCAACTACTGGTCTTCAGGGAACGATCAAAGCACAGATTGTTTGAGCCTTTACTCCCATGGAGGAAAGTGCGGATAGTGACTTTTGTATTCAATCCCGATGCAATTTCTGTGTTTCATCAACACTCTGATAGTCCACAGATTGCAGATTGTCTCCAGATGTGCTTCGAAACTACTACTGGTCTTCCAGGGAACGATCAAAGCATAGACTGTTTGAGACATTACTCCCCTGGAGAAAAGTTTGCATGGTGACTGTTGTTATCAATCCCCACGCCATTTCTGTGTTTCATCAACACTCTGATAGTCCACAGAATACAGAATGCCACCAGATGTGCATCGGAAACTACTACTGGACTTCCAGGGAACGATCAAAGCGTAGACTGTTTGAGACATTACTCCCATGGGGGAAAGTGCGCATTTTGACTGTTGTATTCAAACCTAATGCAATTTCTGTGTTTCATCAACACTCTGATATTCGGCAGATTACAGAATGCCACCAGATGTGCATCGGAAACTACTACTAGTCTTCCAGGGAACGATCAAAGCGTAGACTGTTTGAGACATTACTCCCATGGAGGAAAGTGCGCATGGTGACTGTTGTATTCAATCCCGATGCAATTTCTGTGTTTCATCCACACATCAACACTCTGATAGTCCACAGATTACAGATTGCCTCCAGAGTTGCATCGGAAACTGCTACTGGTCTTATTGGGAACGATAAATGCGTAGACTGTTTAAAGCATTACTCCCATGGAGGAAAGTGAACATGGTGACTGTTGTATTCAATCCCGATGCTGTTTCTGTGTTTCAACAAAACTTTGAAGCTCCGCAAATTACAGAATGCCTCCAGATGTGCATCGGAATCTACTACTGGTCTTCCAGGGAACGAGCAAAGCGTAGACTGTTTGAGACATTACTCCCATGGAGGAAAGTGAGCATGGTGACTGTTGTATTCAATCCCGATGCAATTTCTCTGTTTCAACAACACTCTGACGGTCCACAGATTACAGAATGCCCCAGATGTGCATCGGAAACTGCTACTTTTCTTCCAGGGAACGATCAAGGCGTAGACTGTTTGAGACATTACACCCATGGAGGGAAGTGCGCATGGTGACTGTTGTATTCAATCCCGATGGTATTTCTGTGTTTCAACAACACACTGATAGTCCACAGATTACAGAATGCCTCTAGATGTGCATCGGAAACTACTACTGGTCTTCCAGGGAACGATCAATGCGTAGACTGTTTGAGACATTACTCCCATGGAGGAAACTGCGCATGGTGACTGTTGTATTCAATCCCGATGCAATTTCTGTGTTTCAACAACACTCTCACGGTCCACAGATTACAGAATGCCTCCTGTTTTGCATCGGAAACAACTAATGGTATTCCAGTCAACGATCAAAGTGTAGACTGTTTGAGACATTACTCTCATGGAGGAAAGAGCGCATGGTGACTGTTGTATTCAATCCAGATGCAATTTCTGTGTTTCAACAACACTCTGATAGTAAACAGATTACAAAATGCCTCCAGATGTGCATCGGAAACTACTACTGGTCTTCCAGGGAACGATCAAAGCGTAGACTGTTTTAGACATTACTCCCATGGAGGAAAGTGCACATGGTGACTGTTGTATTCATTCCCGATGCAATTCCTGTGTTTCATCAACACTCTGATAGTCCACAGATTACAGAATGAAACCAGATGTGCATCGGAAACTACTACTCGTTCCAGAGAACGATCAAAGCGTAGACTGTTTGCGACATTACACCCATGGAGAAAAGTGCGCATGGTGACTGTTGTATTCAATCCCGATGCAATTTTTGTGTCTCACCAAAACTTTGAAGCTCCGCAGATTACAGAATGCCTCCAGATGTGCATCGGAAACTACTACTGGTCTTCCAGGGAACGAGCAAAACGTAGACTGTTTGAGACATTACTCCCATGGAGGAAAGTGCGCATGGTGACTGTTGTACTCAATCCCGATGCAATTTCTGTGTTTCACCAAAACTTTGAAGCTCCGCAGATTACAGAATGCCTCCAGATGTGCATCGGAATCTACTACTGGTCTTCCAGGGAACGAGCAAAGCGTAGACTGTTTGAGACATTACTCCCATGCAGGAAAGTGCGCATGGTGACTCTTTTATTCATTCCCGATGGAATTTCTGTGTTTCAACAACACACTGATAGTCCACAGATTACAGATTGCCTCCAGATGTGCACCGGAAACTACTACTGGTCTTCCAGGGAACGATCAAAGCGTAGAGTGTTAGAGTCATAACTCCCATGGAGGAAAGTGCGCATGGTTACTGTTGTATTAAATCGCGATACAATTTCTGTAATTCAACAACACTCTGATAGTCCACAGATTACACAATGCCTCCAGATGTGCATCGGAAACTACTACTTTTCTTCCAGGGAACGATCATGGCGTAGACTGTTTGAGACATTACTCCCATGGAGGAAAGTGCGCATGGTGACTCTTGTATTCATTCCCGATGGAATTTCTGTGTTTCAACAACACACTGATAGTCCACAGATTACAGAATGCCACCAGATGTGCATCGGAAACTACTACTCGTTCCAGGGAACGATCAAAGCGTAGACTGTTTGCGACATTACTCCCACGGAGAAAAGTGCGGATGGTGACTGTTGTTTTCAATCCCGATGCAATTTCTGTGTTTCCTCAACACTCTGAAAGCCCACAGATTACAGAATGCAACCAGATGTGCATCGGAAACTACTACTGGTCTTCCAGGGAACGATCAAAGCGTAGACTGTTTTAGACATTTCTCCCATGGAGGAAAGTGCGCATGGTGACTGTTGTATTCATTCCCGATGCAATTCCTGTGTTTCATCAACACTCTGATAGTCCACAGATTACAGAATGCCACCAGATGTGCATCGGAAACTACTACTCGTTCCAGGGAACGATCAAAGCATAGACTGTTTGCGACATTACTCCCATGGAGAAAAGTGCGGATGGTGACTGTTGTTTTCAATCCCGATGCAATTTCTGTGTTTCCTCAACACTCTGAAAGTCCACAGATTACAGAATGCCACCAGATGTGCATCGGAAACTACTACTGGTCTTCCAGGGAACGATCAAGGCGTAGACTGTTTGAGACATTACTCCCATGGAGGAAAGTGCGCACGGTGCTGTTGTATTCAATCCCGATGCAATTTCCTTGTTTCATCAACACTTTGAAGGTCCACAGATTACAGAATGCCTCCAGATGTGCATCGGAAACTACTACTGGTCTTCCAGGGAACTATCAAAGCGTAGACTGATTTAGACATTTCTCCTATGGAGGAAAATGCGCATGGTGACTGTTGTATTCATTCCCGATGCAATTCCTGTGTTTCATCAACACTCTGATAGTCCACAGGTTACAGAATTCCACCAGATGTGCATCGGAAACTACTACTCGTTCCGGGGAACGATCAAAGCGTAGACTGTTTGCGACATTACTCCCATGGAGAAAAGTGCGGATGGTGACTGTTGTTTTCAATCCCGATGCAATTTCTGTGTTTCCTCAACACTCTGAAAGTCCACAGATTACAGAATGATACCAGATGTGCATCGCAAACTTCTACTGGTCTTCCTGGGAACGATCAAAGCTTAGACTGTTTGAGTCATATCTTCCATGGAGGAAAGTGCCCTTGGTGACTGTTGTATTAAATCGCGATGCAATTTCTGTGTTTCAGCACACACTCTGATAGGTTACAGATTATAGAATGCCTCCAGATGTGTGTCGGAAACTACTACCGGTCTTCAGGGAACGATCAAAGCATAGACTGTTTGAGAAATTACTCACGTGGAGGAAAGTGCGAATGGTGACTGTTGTATTCAATCCCGATGCAATTTCGGTGTTTCATCAACACTCAGTTAGTCCACAGATTACAGAATGCCTCCAGATGTGCATCGGAAACTACTACTGATCTTCCAGCGAACGATCAAAGCGTAGACTGTTTGAGACATTACTCCCATGGAGGAGAGTGTGCATGGTGACTATTGTATTCAATCCCGATGCAATTTCTGTGTTTCATCAACACTTTGATAGTCCACGGATTACAGATTTTCTCCAGATGTGCTTCGGTAACTACTACTGGTCTTCCAGGGAACGATCAAAGCATAGACTGTTTGAGACATTACTCCCCTGGAGGAAAGTTTGCATGGTGACTATTGTTATCAATCCCCACACCATTTCTGTGTTTCATCAACACTCTGATAGTCCACAGAATACAGAATGCCACCAGATGTGCATCGGAAACTACTACTGGTCTTCCTGGGAACGATCAAAGCGTAGACTGTTAGAGACATTACTCCCATGGAGGAAAGTGCGCATGTTGACTGTTGTATTCATTCCCGATGCAATTCCTGTGTTTCATCAACACTCTGACAGTCCACGGATTACAGAATGCCTCCAGATGTGCATCGGAAACTACTACTGGTCTTCCAGGGAACGATCAAAGCGTAGACGGTTTGAGACATTACTCCCATGGAGGAGAGTGCGCATGGTGACTGTTGTATTCAATCCCGATGCAATTTCTGTGTTTCAGCAAAACTTTGAAGCTCCGCAGATTACAGAATGCCTCCAGATGTGCATCGGAATCTACTACTGGTCTTCCAGGGAACGAGCAAAGCGTAGACTGTTAGAGTCATTACTTCCATGGAGGAAAGTGCGAATGGTTACTGTTGTATTAAATCGCGATGCAAATTCTGTATTTCAACAACACTCTGATAGTCCACAGATTACAGAATGCCTCCAGATGTGCATCGGAAACTACTACTTTTCTTCCAGGGAACGATCAAGGCGTAGACTGTTTGAGACATTACTCCCATGGAGGAAAGTGCGCATGGTGACTGTTGTATTCAATCCCGATGCAATTTCTGTGTTTCATCAACACTTTGAAGGTCCACAGATTACTGAATGCCTCCAGATGTGCATCGGAACCTTCTCCTGGTCTTCCAGGGAACGAGCAAAGAGTAGACTGTTTGAGACATTACTCCCATGGAGGAAAGTGCTCATGGTGACTGTTGTATTCAATCCCGATGCAATTTCTGTGTTTCATCAACACTTTGAAGATCCACAGATTACAGAATTCCTCCAGATGTGCATCGGAATCTTCTACTGGTCTTCCAGGGAACGATCAAACCGTAGACTGTTTGAGACATAACTCCCATGGAGGAAAGTGCGCATGGTGACTCTTGTATTCATTCCTGATGGAATTTCTGTGTTTCAACAACACACTGATAGTCCACAGATTACAGAATGCCCCTAGATGTGCATCGGAAACTACTACTTTTCTTCCAGGGAACGATCAAGGCGTAGACTGTTTGAGACATTACTCCCATGGAGGAAAGTGCGCATGGTGACTGTTGTATTCAATCCCGATGCAATTTCTGTGTTTCATCAACACTTTGAAGGTCCACAGATTACTGAATGCCTCCAGATGTGCATCGGAACCTTCTCCTGGTCTTCCAGGGAACGAGCAAAGAGTAGACTGTTTGAGACATTACTCCCATGGAGGAAAGTGCTCATGGTGACTGTTGTATTCAATCCCGATGCAATTTCTGTGTTTCATCAACACTTTGAAGGTCCACAGATTACTGAATGCCTCCAGATGTGCATCGGAACCTTCTCCTGGTCTTCCAGGGAACGAGCAAAGAGTAGACTGTTTGAGACATTACTCCCATGGAGGAGAGTGTGCATGGTGACTATTGTATTCAATCCCGATGCAATTTCTGTGTTTCATCAACACTTTGATAGTCCACGGATTACAGATTTTCTCCAGATGTGCTTCGGTAACTACTACTGGTCTTCCAGGGAACGATCAAATCATAGACTGTTTGAGACATTACTCCCCTGGAGGAAAGTTTGCATGGTGACTATTGTTATCAATCCCCACACCATTTCTGTGTTTCATCAACACTCTGATAGTCCACAGAATACAGAATGCCACCAGATGTGCATCGGAAACTACTACTGGTCTTCCTGGGAACGATCAAAGCGTAGACTGTTAGAGACATTACTCCCATGGAGGAAAGTGCGCATGTTGACTGTTGTATTCATTCCCGATGCAATTCCTGTGTTTCATCAACACTCTGACAGTCCACGGATTACAGAATGCCTCCAGATGTGCATCGGAAACTACTACTGGTCTTCCAGGGAACGATCAAAGCGTAGACGGTTTGAGACATTACTCCCATGGAGGAGAGTGCGCATGGTGACTGTTGTATTCAATCCCGATGCAATTTCTGTGTTTCATCAACACTTTGAAGGTCCACAGATTACTGAATGCCTCCAGATGTGCATCGGAACCTTCTCCTGGTCTTCCAGGGAACGAGCAAAGAGTAGACTGTTTGAGACATTACTCCCATGGAGGAAAGTGCTCATGGTGACTGTTGTATTCAATCCCGATGCAATTTCTGTGTTTCAACAACACTCTGACGGTCGACAGATTACAGAAAGCCTCCAGTTTTGCATCGGAAACAACTCCTGGTCTTCCAGGGAACGATCAAAGCGTAGACTGTTGGAGACATTACTCCTATGGAGGAAAGTGCGCATGGTGACTGTTGTATTCAATCAAGATGCAATTTCTGTGTTTCAACAACACTCTGATAGTAAACAGATTACAAAATGCCTCCAGATGTGCATCGGAAACTACTACTGGTCTTCCAGGGAACGATCAAAGCGTAGACTGTTTTAGACATTACTCCTATGGAGGAAAATGCGCATGGTGACTGTTGTATTCATTCCCGATGCAATTCCTGAGTTTCATCAACACTCTGATAGTCCACAGATTACAGAATGCCACCAGATGTGCATCGGAAACTACTACTCGTTCCAGAGAACGATCAAAGCGTAGACTGTTTGCGACATTACACCCATGGAAAAAAGTGCGCATGGTGACTGTTGTATTCAATCCCGATGCAATTTCTGAGTTTCATCAACATTCAGTTAGTCCACAGATTACAGAATGCCTCCAGATGTGCATCGGAAACTACTACTGGTCTTCCAGGGAACGATCAAAGCGTAGACGGTTTGAGACATTACTCCCATGGAGGAGAGTGCGCATGGTGACTGTTGTATTCAATCCCGATGCAATTTCTGTGTTTCATCACCAATTTGAAGGTCCACAGATTACAGAATGCCTATAGATGTGCATCGGAAACTACTACAGGTCTTCCAGGGAACGATCGAAGCGTAGACTGTTTCAAACGTTACTCCCATGGAGGGAAGTGCGGATGGTGACTGTTGTATTCAATCCAGATGCAATTTCTGTGTTTCACCAAAACTTTGAAGCTCCGCAGATTACAGAATGCCACCAGATGTGCATCGGAATCTACTACTGGTCTTCCAGGGAACGAGCAAAGCGTAGACTGTTTGATACATTACTCCCATGGAGGAAAGTGCGCATGGTGACTGTTGTATTCAATCCCGATGCAATTTCTGTGTTTCAACAACACTCTGACGGTCCACAGATTACAGAATGCCTCCAGATGTGCATCGGAAACTACCACTGGTCTTCCAGGGAACGATCAAAGCGTAGATTGTTAGAGTCATTAATCCCATGGAGGAAAGTGCGAATGGTTACTGTTGTATTAAATCGCGATTTAATTTCTGTATTTCAACAACACTCTGATAGTCCACAGATTGCAGAATGCCTCCAGATGTGCATCGGAAACTACTACTTTTCTTCCAGGGAACGACAAGGCGTAGACTGTTTGAGACATTACTCCCATGGAGCAAAGTGCGCATGGTGACTGTTGTATTCAATCCCGATGCAATTTCCTTGTTTCATCAACACTTTGAAGGTCCACAGATTACAGAATGCCTCCAGATGTGCATCGGAAACTACTACTGGTCTTCCAGGGAACTATCAAAGCGTAGACTGATTTAGACATTTCTCCCATGGAGGAAAGTGCGCATGGTGACTGTTGTATTCATTCCCGATGCAATTCCTGTGTTTCATCAACACTCTGATAGTCCACAGGTTACAGAATTCCACCAGATGTGCATCGGAAACTACTACTGGTCTTCCAGGGAACGATCAAGGCGTAGACTGTTTGAGACATTACTCCCATGGAGGAAAGTGCGCATGGTGACTGTTGTATTCAATCCCGATGCAATTTCCTTGTTTCATCAACACTTTGAAGGTCCACAGATTACAGAATGCCTCCAGATGTGCATCGGAAACTACTACTGGTCTTCCAGGGAACTATCAAAGCGTAGACTGATTTAGACATTTCTCCCATGGAGGAAAGTGCGCATGGTGACTGTTGTATTCATTCCCGATGCAATTCCTGTGTTTCATCAACACTCTGATAGTCCACAGGTTACAGAATTCCACCAGATGTGCATCGGAAACTACTACTCGTTCCAGGGAACGATCAAAGCGTAGACTGTTTGCGACATTACTCCCATGGAGAAAAGTGCGGATGGTGACTGTTGTTTTCAATCCCGATGCAATTTCTGTGTTTCCTCAACACTCTGAAAGTCCACAGATTACAGAATGCCACCTGACGTGCATCGGAAACTACTACTGGTCTTCCAGGGAACGATCAAAGCGTAGTCTGTTTGAGACATTACTCCTGTGGAGGAATGTGCGCATGGTGACTGTTGTATTCAATCTCGATGCAATTTCTGTGTTTCATCAACTCTCGGATAGTCCACAGATTACAGAATGATACCAGATGTGCATCGCATACTTCTACTGGTCTTCCTGGGAACGATCAAAGCTTAGACTGTTTGAGTCATAACTTCCATGGAGGAAAGTGGCCTTGGTGACTGTTGTATTAAATCGCGATGCAATTTCTGTGTTTCAGCACACACTCTGATAGTTTACAGATTATAGAATGCCTCCAGATGTGTGTCGGAAACTACTACCGGTCTTCAGGGAACGATCAAAGCATAGACTGTTTGAGAAATTACTCACGTGGAGGAAAGTGCGAATGGTGACTGTTGTATTCAATCCCGATGCAATTTCTGTGTTTCATCAACACTCAGTTAGTCCACAGATTACAGAATGCCTCCAGATGTGCATCGGAAACTACTACTGATCTTCCAGCGAACGATCAAAGCGTAGACTGTTTGAGACATTACTCCCATGGAGGAGAGTGTGCATGGTGACTGTTGTATTCAATCCCGATGCAATTTCTGTGTTTCATCAACACTTTGATAGTCCACGGATTACAGATTTTCTCCAGATGTGCTTCGGTAACTACTACTGGTCTTCCAGGGAACGATCAAAGCATAGACTGTTTGAGACATTACTCCCCTGGAGGAAAGTTTGCATGGTGACTATTGTTATCAATCCCCACACCATTTCTGTGTTTCATCAACACTCTGATAGTCCACAGAATACAGAATGCCACCAGATGTGCATCGGAAACTACTACTGGTCTTCCTGGGAACGATCAAAGCGTAGACTGTTTGAGACATTACTCCCATGGAAGAAAGTGCGCATGTTGACTGTTGTATTCATTCCCGATGCAATTCCTGTGTTTCATCAACACTCTGACAGTCCACGGATTACAGAATGCCTCCAGATGTGCATCGGAAACTACTACTGGTCTTCCAGGGAACGATCAAAGCGTAGACGGTTTGAGACATTACTCCCATGGAGGAGAGTGCGCATGGTGACTCTTGTATTCAATCCCGATGCAATTTCTGTGTTTCATCAACACTTTGAAGATCCACAGAATACAGAATGCCTCCAGATGTGCATCGGAAACTACCACTGGTCTTCCAGGGAACGATCAAAGCGTAGACTGTTAGAGTCATTACTTCCATGGAGGAAAGTGCGAATGGTTACTGTTGTATTAAATCGCGATGCAAATTCTGTATTTCAACAACACTCTGATAGTCCACAGATTACAGAATGCCTCCAGATGTGCATCGGAAACTACTACTTTTCTTCCAGGTTACGATCAAGGCGTAGACTGTTTGAGACATTACTCCCATGGAGGAAAGTGCGCATGGTGACTGTTGTATTCAATCCCGATGCAATTTCTGTGTTTCATCAACACTTTGAAGAACCACAGATTACAGAATGCCTCCAGATGTGCATCGGAATCTTCTACTGGTCTTCCAGGGAACGATCAATCCGTAGACTGTTTGTGACATTACTCCCATGGAGGAAAGTGCGCATGGTGACTCTTGTATTCATTCCTGATGGAATTTCTGTGTTTCAACAACACACTGATAGTCCACAGATTACAGAATGCCTCCAGATGTGCACCGGAAACTACTACTGGTCTTCCAGGGAACGATCAAAGCGTAGACGGTTTGAGACATTACTCCCATGGAGGAGAGTGCGCATGGTGACTGTTGTATTCAATCCCGATGCAATTTCTGTGTTTCATCAGCAATTTGAAGGTCCACAGATTACAGAATGCCTATAGATGTGCATCGGAAACTACTACAGGTCTTCCAGGGAACGATCGAAGCGTAGACTGTTTCAAACGTTACTCCCATGGAGGGAAGTGCGGATGGTGACTGTTGTATTCAATCCAGATGCAATTTCTGTGTTTCAACAACACTCTGACGGTCCACAGATTACAGAATGCCTCCAGATGTGCATCGGAAACTACCACTGGTCTTCCAGGGAACGATCAAAGCGTAGATTGTTAGAGTCATTAATCCCATGGAGGAAAGTGCGAATGGTTACTGTTGTATTAAATCGCGATTTAATTTCTGTATTTCAACAACACTCTGATAGTCCACAGATTGCAGAATGCCTCCAGATGTGCACCGGAAACTACTACTGGTCTTCCAGGGAACGATCAAAGCGTAGACGGTTTGAGACATTACTCCCATGGAGGAAAGTGCGCATGGTGACTGTTGTATTCAATCCCGATGCAATTTCTGTGTTTCAACAACACTCTGACGGTCGACAGATTACAGAAAGCCTCCAGTTTTGCATCGGAAACAACTCCTGGTCTTCCAGGGAACGATCAAAGCGTAGACTGTTGGAGACATTACTCCTATGGAGGAAAGTGCGCATGGTGACTGTTGTATTCAATCAAGATGCAATTTCTGTGTTTCAACAACACTCTGATAGTAAACAGATTACAAAATGCCTCCAGATGTGCATCGGAAACTACTACTGGTCTTCCAGGGAACGATCAAAGCGTAGACTGTTTTAGACATTACTCCTATGGAGGAAAATGCACATGGTGACTGTTGTATTCATTCCCGATGCAATTCCTGTGTTTCATCAACACTCTGATAGTCCACAGATTACAGAATGCCACCAGATGTGCATCGGAAACTACTACTCGTTCCAGAGAACGATCAAAGCGTAGACTGTTTGCGACATTACACCCATGGAAAAAAGTGCGCATGGTGACTGTTGTATTCAATCCCGATGCAATTTCTGTGTTTCATCAACATTCAGTTAGTCCACAGATTACAGAATGCCTCCAGATGTGCATCGGAAACTACTACTGGTCTTCCAGGGAACGATCAAAGCGTAGACGGTTTGAGACATTACTCCCATGGAGGAGAGTGCGCATGGTGACTGTTGTATTCAATCCCGATGCAATTTCTGTGTTTCATCAGCAATTTGAAGGTCCACAGATTACAGAATGCCTATAGATGTGCATCGGAAACTACTACAGGTCTTCCAGGGAACGATCGAAGCGTAGACTGTTTCAAACGTTACTCCCATGGAGGGAAGTGCGGATGGTGACTGTTGTATTCAATCCAGATGCAATTTCTGTGTTTCAACAACACTCTGACGGTCCACAGATTACAGAATGCCTCCAGATGTGCATCGGAAACTACCACTGGTCTTCCAGGGAACGATCAAAGCGTAGATTGTTAGAGTCATTAATCCCATGGAGGAAAGTGCGAATGGTTACTGTTGTATTAAATCGCGATTTAATTTCTGTATTTCAACAACACTCTGATAGTCCACAGATTGCAGAATGCCTCCAGATGTGCATCGGAATCTACTACTGGTCTTCCAGGGAACGAGCAAAGCGTAGACTGTTTGAGACATTACTCCCATGGAGGAAAGTGCGCATGGTGACTGTTGTATTCAATCCCGATGCAATTTCTGTGTTTCAACAACACTCTGACGGTCCACAGATTACAGAATGCCTCCAGATGTGCATCGGAAACTACTACTGGTCTTCCAGGGAACTATCAAAGCGTAGACTGATTTAGACATTTCTCCCATGGAGGAAAGTGCGCATGGTGACTGTTGTATTCATTCCCGATGCAATTCCTGTGTTTCATCAACACTCTGATAGTCCACAGGTTACAGAATTCCACCAGATGTGCATCGGAAACTACTACTCGTTCCAGGGAACGATCAAAGCGTAGACTGTTTGCGACATTACTCCCATGGAGAAAAGTGCGGATGGTGACTGTTGTTTTCAATCCCGATGCAATTTCTGTGTTTCCTCAACACTCTGAAAGTCCACAGATTACAGAATGCCACCTGATGTGCATCGGAAACTACTACTGGTCTTCCAGGGAACGAACAAAGCGTAGTCTGTTTGAGACATTACTCCTGTGGAGGAATGTGCGCATGGTGACTGTTGTATTCAATCTCGATGCAATTTCTGTGTTTCATCAACTCTCGGATAGTCCACAGATTACAGAATGATACCAGATGTGCATCGCAAACTTCTACTGGTCTTCCTGGGAACGATCAAAGCTTAGACTGTTTGAGTCATAACTTCCATGGAGGAAAGTGCCCTTGGTGACTGTTGTATTAAATCGCGATGCAATTTCTGTGTTTCAGCACACACTCTGATAGTTTACAGATTATAGAATGCCTCCAGATGTGTGTCGGAAACTACTACCGGTCTTCAGGGAACGATCAAAGCATAGACTGTTTGAGAAATTACTCACGTGGAGGAAAGTGCGAATGGTGACTGTTGTATTCAATCCCGATGCAATTTCTGTGTTTCATCAACACTCAGTTAGTCCACAGATTACAGAATGCCTCCAGATGTGCATCGGAAACTACTACTGGTCTTCCAGGGAACGAGCAAAGCGTAGACTGTTTGAGACATTACTCCCATGGAGGAAAGTGCGCATGGTGACTGTTTTATTCAATCCCGATGCAATTTTTGTGTTTCAACAACACTCTGACGGTCCACAGATTACGGAATGAATCCAGATGTGCATCGGAAACTACCACTGGTCTTCCAGGGAACGATCAAAGCGTAGACTGTTTGAGACATTACTCCCCTGGAGGAAAGTTTGCATGGTGACTATTGTTATCAATCCCCACACCATTTCTGTGTTTCATCAACACTCTGATAGTCCACAGAATACAGAATGCCACCAGATGTGCATCGGAAACTACTACTGGTCTTCCTGGGAACGATCAAAGCGTAGACTGTTTGAGACATTACTCCCATGGAGGAAAGTGCGCATGTTGACTGTTGTATTCATTCCCGATGCAATTCCTGTGTTTCATCAACACTCTGACAGTCCACGGATTACAGAATGCCTCCAGATGTGCATCGGAAACTACTACTGGTCTTCCAGGGAACGATCAAAGCGTAGACGGTTTGAGACATTACTCCCATGGAGGAGAGTGCGCATGGTGACTGTTGTATTCAATCCCGATGCAATTTCTGTGTTTCATCAACACTTTGAAGATCCACAGATTACAGAATGCCTATAGATGTGCATCGGAAACTACTACTGGTCTTCCAGGGAACGATCAAAGCGTAGACTGTTTCAGACGTTACTCCCATGGAGGAAAGTGCGGATGGTGACTGTTGTATTCAATCCCGATGCAATTTCTGTGTTTCAGCAAAACTTTGAAGCTCCGCAGATTACAGAATGCCACCAGATGTGCATCGGAATCTACTACTGGTCTTCCAGGGAACGAGCAAAGCGTAGACTGTTTGAGACATTACTCCCATGGAGGAAAGTGCGCATGGTGACTGTTGTATTCAATCCCGATGCAATTTCTGTGTTTCAACAACACTCTGACGGTCCACAGATTACAGAATGCCTCCAGATGTGCATCGGAAACTACCACTGGTCTTCCAGGGAACGATCAAAGCGTAGATTGTTAGAATCATTAATCCCATGGAGGAAAGTGCGAATGGTTACTGTTGTATTAAATCGCGATTTAATTTCTGTATTTCAACAACACTCTGATTGTCCACAGATTGCAGAATGCCTCCAGATGTGCATCGGAAACTACTACTTTTCTTCCAGGGAACGACAAGGCGTAGACTGTTTGAGACATTACTCCCATGGAGGAAAGTGCGCATGGTGACTGTTGTATTCAATCCCGATGCAATTTCCTTGCTTCATCAACACTTTGAAGGTCCACAGATTACAGAATGCCTCCAGATGTGCATCGGAAACTACTACTGGTCTTCCAGGGAACTATCAAAGCGTAGACTGATTTAGACATTTCTCCCATGGAGGAAAGTGCGCATGGTGACTGTTGTATTCATTCCCGATGCAATTCCTGTGTTTCATCAACACTCTGATAGTCCACAGGTTACAGAATTCCACCAGATGTGCATCGGAAACTACTACTGGTCTTCCAGGGAACGATCAAAGCGTAGTCTGTTTGAGACATTACTCCTGTGGAGGAATGTGCGCATGGTGACTGTTGTATTCAATCTCGATGCAATTTCTGTGTTTCATCAACTCTCGGATAGTCCACAGATTACAGAATGATACCAGATGTGCATCGCAAACTTCTACTGGTCTTCCTGGGAACGATCAAAGCTTAGACTGTTTGAGTCATAACTTCCATGGAGGAAAGTGCCCTTGGTGACTGTTGTATTAAATCGCGATGCAATTTCTGTGTTTCAGCACACACTCTGATAGTTTACAGATTATAGAATGCCTCCAGATGTGTGTCGGAAACTACTACCGGTCTTCAGGGAACGATCAAAGCATAGACTGTTTGAGAAATTACTCACGTGGAGGGAAGTGCGAATGGTGACTGTTGTATTCAATCCCGATGCAATTTCTGTGTTTCATCAACACTCAGTTAGTCCACAGATTACAGAATGCCTCTAGATGTGCATCGGAAACTACTACTGATCTTCCAGCGGACGATCAAAGCGTAGACTGTTAGAGTCATTACTTCCATGGAGGAAAGTGCGAATGGTTACTGTTGTATTAAATCGCGATGCAAATTCTGTATTTCAACAACACTCTGATAGTCCACAGATTACAGAATGCCTATAGATGTGCATCGGAAACTACTACAGGTCTTCCAGGGAACGATCGAAGCGTAGACTGTTTCAAACGTTACTCCCATGGAGGGAAGTGCGGATGGTGACTGTTGTATTCATTCCAGATGCAATTTCTGTGTTTCACCAAAACTTTGAAGCTCCGCAGATTACAGAATGCCACCAGATGTGCATCGGAATCTACTACTGGTCTTCCAGGGAACGAGCAAAGCGTAGACTGTTTGAGACATTACTCCCATGGAGGAAAGTGCGCATGATGACTGTTGTATTCAATCCCGATGCAATTTCTGTGTTTCAACAACACTCTGACGGTCCACAGATTACAGAATGCCTCCAGATGTGCATCGGAAACTACCACTGGTCTTCCAGGGAACGATCAAAGCGTAGATTGTTAGAATCATTAATCCCATGGAGGAAAGTGCGAATGGTTACTGTTGTATTAAATCGCGATTTAATTTCTGTATTTCAACAACACTCTGATAGTCCACAGATTGCAGAATGCCTCCTGATGTGCATCGGAAACTACTACTTTTCTTCCAGGGAACGACAAGGCGTAGACTGTTTGAGACATTACTCCCATGGAGGAAAGTGCGCATGGTGACTGTTGTATTCAATCCCGATGCAATTTCCTTGTTTCATCAACACTTTGAAGGTCCACAGATTACAGAATGCCTCCAGATGTGCATCGGAAACTACTACTGGTCTTCCAGGGAACTATCAAAGCGTAGACTGATTTAGACATTTCTCCCATGGAGGAAAGTGCGCATGGTGACTGTTGTATTCATTCCCGATGCAATTCCTGTGTTTCATCAACACTCTGATAGTCCACAGGTTACAGAATTCCACCAGATGTGCATCGGAAACTACTACTGGTCTTCCAGGGAACGATCAAAGCGTAGTCTGTTTGAGACATTACTCCTGTGGAGGAATGTGCGCATGGTGACTGTTGTATTCAATCTCGATGCAATTTCTGTGTTTCATCAACTCTCGGATAGTCCACAGATTACAGAATGATACCAGATGTGCATCGCAAACTTCTACTGGTCTTCCTGGGAACGATCAAAGCTTAGACTGTTTGAGTCATAACTTCCATGGAGGAAAGTGCCCTTGGTGACTGTTGTATTAAATCGCGATGCAATTTCTGTGTTTCAGCACACACTCTGATAGTTTACAGATTATAGAATGCCTCCAGATGTGTGTCGGAAACTACTACCGGTCTTCAGGGAACGATCAAAGCATAGACTGTTTGAGAAATTACTCACGTGGAGGGAAGTGCGAATGGTGACTGTTGTATTCAATCCCGATGCAATTTCTGTGTTTCATCAACACTCAGTTAGTCCACAGATTACAGAATGCCTCTAGATGTGCATCGGAAACTACTACTGATCTTCCAGCGAACGATCAAAGCGTAGACTGTTTGAGACATTACTCCCATGGAGGAGAGCGTGCATGGTGACTGTTGTATTCAATCCCGATGCAATTTCTGTGTTTCATCAACACTTTGATAGTCCACGGATTACAGATTTTCTCCAGATGTGCTTCGGTAACTACTACTGGCCTTCCAGGGAACGATCAAAGCATAGACTGTTTGAGACATTACTCCCCTGGAGGAAAGTTTGCATGGTGACTATTGTTATCAATCCCCACACCATTTCTGTGTTTCATCAACACTCTGATAGTCCACAGAATACAGAATGCCACCAGATGTGCATCGGAAACTACTACTGGTCTTCCTGGGAACGATCAAAGCGTAGACTGTTTGAGACATTACTCCCATGGAGGAAAGTGCGCATGTTGACTGTTGTATTCATTCCCGATGCAATTCCTGTGTTTCATCAACACTCTGACAGTCCACGGATTAAAGAATGCCTCCAGATGTGCATCGGAAACTACTACTGGTCTTCCAGGGAACGATCAAAGCGTAGACGGTTTGAGACATTACTCCCATGGAGGAGAGTGCGCATGGTGACTGTTGTATTCAATCCCGATGCAATTTCTGTGTTTCATCAACACTTTGAAGATCCACAGATTACAGAATGCCTATAGATGTGCATCTGAAACTACTACTGGTCTTCCAGGGAACGATCAAAGCGTAGACTGTTTCAGACGTTACTCCCATGGAGGAAAGTGCGGATGGTGACTGTTGTATTCAATCCCGATGCAATTTCTGTGTTTCAGCAAAACTTTGAAGCTCCGCAGATTACAGAATGCCTCCAGATGTGCATCGGAATCTACTACTGGTCTTCCAGGGAACGAGCAAAGCGTAGACTGTTTGAGACATTACTCCCATGGAGGAAAGTGCGCATGGTGACTGTTTTATTCAATCCCGATGCAATTTTTGTGTTTCAACAACACTCTGACGGTCCACAGATTACGGAATGAATCCAGATGTGCATCGGAAACTACCACTGGTCTTCCAGGGAACGATCAAAGCGTAGACTGTTAGAGTCATTACTTGCATGGAGGAAAGTGCGAATGGTTACTGTTGTATTAAATCGCGATGCAAATTCTGTATTTCAACAACACTCTGATAGTCCACAGATTACAGAATGCCTCCAGATGTGCATCGGAAACTACTACTTTTCTTCCAGGGAACGATCAAGGCGTAGGCTGTTTGAGACATTACTCCCATGGAGGAAAGTGCGCATGGTGACTGTTGTATTCAATCCCGATGCAATTTCTGTGTTTCATCAACACTTTGAAGGTCCACAGAATTCTGAATGCCTCCAGATGTGCATCGGAACATTCTCCTGGTCTTCCAGGGAACGAGCAAAGAGTAGACTGTTTGAGACATTACTCCCATGGAGGAAAGTGCGCATGGTGACTGTTGTATTCAATCCCAATGCAATTTCTGTGTTTCATCAACACTTTGAAGATCCACAGATTACAGAATGCCTCCAGATGTGCATCGGAATCTTCTACTGGTCTTCCAGGGAACGATCAAACCGTAGACTGTTTGAGACATAACTCCCATGGAGGAAAGTGCGCATGGTGACTCTTGTATTCATTCCTGATGGAATTTCTGTGTTTCAACATCACACTGATAGTCCACAGATTACAGAATGCCTCCAGATGTGCACCGGAAACTACTACTTTTCTTCCAGGGAACGACAAGGCGTAGACTGTTTGAGACATTACTCCCATGGAGGAAAGTGCGCATGGTGACTGTTGTATTCAATCCCGATGCAATTTCCTTGTTTCATCAACACTTTGAAGGTCCACAGATTACAGAATGCCTCCAGATGTGCATCGGAAACTACTACTGGTCTTCCAGGGAACTATCAAAGCGTAGACTGATTTAGACATTTCTCCCATGGAGGAAAGTGCGCATGGTGACTGTTGTATTCATTCCCGATGCAATTCCTGTGTTTCATTAACACTCTGATAGTCCACAGGTTACAGAATTCCACCAGATGTGCATCGGAAACTACTACTGGTCTTCCAGGGAACGATCAAAGCGTAGTCTGTTTGAGACATTACTCCTGTGGAGGAATGTGCGCAAGGTGACTGTTGTATTCAATCTCGATGCAATTTCTGTGTTTCATCAACTCTCGGATAGTCCACAGATTACAGAATGATACCAGATGTGCATCGCAAACTTCTACTGGTCTTCCTGGGAACGATCAAAGCTTAGACTGTTTGAGTCATAACTTCCATGGAGGAAAGTGCCCTTGGTGACTGTTGTATTAAATCGCGATGCAATTTCTGTGTTTCAGGACACACTCTGATAGTTTACAGATTATAGAATGCCTCCAGATGTGTGTCGGAAACTACTACCGGTCTTCAGGGAACGATCAAAGCATAGACTGTTTGAGAAATTACTCACGTGGAGGGAAGTGCGAATGGTGACTGTTGTATTCAATCCCGATGCAATTTCTGTGTTTCATCAACACTCAGTTAGTCCACAGATTACAGAATGCCTCTAGATGTGCATCGGAAACTACTACTGATCTTCCAGCGAACGATCAAAGCGTAGACTGTTTGAGACATTACTCCCATGGAGGAGAGTGTGCATGGTGACTGTTGTATTCAATCCCGATGCAATTTCTGTGTTTCATCAACACTTTGATAGTCCACGGATTACAGATTTCCTCCAGATGTGCTTCGGTAACTACTACTGGTCTTCCAGGGAACGATCAAAGCATAGACTGTTTGAGACATTACTCCCCTGGAGGAAAGTTTGCATGGTGACTATTGTTATCAATCCCCACACCATTTCTGTGTTTCATCAACACTCTGATAGTCCACAGAATACAGAATGCCACCAGATGTGCATCGGAAACTACTACTGGTCTTCCTGGGAACGATCAAAGCGTAGACTGTTTGAGACATTACTCCCATGGAGGAAAGTGCGCATGTTGACTGTTGTATTCATTCCCGATGCAATTCCTGTGTTTCATCAACACTCTGACAGTCCACGGATTAAAGAATGCCTCCAGATGTGCATCGGAAACTACTACTGGTCTTCCAGGGAACGATCAAAGCGTAGACGGTTTGAGACATTACTCCCATGGAGGAGAGTGCGCATGGTGACTGTTGTATTCAATCCCGATGCAATTTCTGTGTTTCATCAACACTTTGAAGATCCACAGATTACAGAATGCCTATAGATGTGCATCTGAAACTACTACTGGTCTTCCAGGGAACGATCAAAGCGTAGACTGTTTCAGACGTTACTCCCATGGAGGAAAGTGCGGATGGTGACTGTTGTATTCAATCCCGATGCAATTTCTGTGTTTCAGCAAAACTTTGAAGCTCCGCAGATTACAGAATGCCTCCAGATGTGCATCGGAATCTACTACTGGTCTTCCAGGGAACGAGCAAAGCGTAGACTGTTTGAGACATTACTCCCATGGAGGAAAGTGCGCATGGTGACTGTTTTATTCAATCCCGATGCAATTTTTGTGTTTCAACAACACTCTGACGGTCCACAGATTACGGAATGAAACCAGATGTGCATCGGAAACTACCACTGGTCTTCCAGGGAACGATCAAAGCGTAGACTGTTAGAGTCATTACTTCCATGGAGGAAAGTGCGAATGGTTACTGTTGTATTAAATCGCGATGCAAATTCTGTATTTTAACAACACTCTGATAGTCCACAGATTACAGAATGCCTCCAGATGTGCATCGGAAACTACTACTTTTCTTCCAGGGAACGATCAAGGCGTAGGCTGTTTGAGACATTACTCCCATGGAGGAAAGTGCGCATGGTGACTGTTGTATTCAATCCCGATGCAATTTCTGTGTTTCATCAACACTTTGAAGGTCCACAGATTACTGAATGCCTCCAGATGTGCATCGGAACATTCTCCTGGTCTTCCAGGGAACGAGCAAAGAGTAGACTGTTTGAGACATTACTCCCATGGAGGAAAGTGCGCATGGTGACTGTTGTATTCAATCCCGATGCAATTTCTGTGTTTCATCAACACTTTGAAGATCCACAGATTACAGAATGCCTCCAGATGTGCATCGGAATCTTCTACTGGTCTTCCAGGGAACGATCAAACCGTAGACTGTTTGAGACATAACTCCCATGGAGGAAAGTGCGCATGGTGACTGTTGTATTCAATCCCGATGCAATTTCCTTGTTTCATCAACACTTTGAAGGTCCACAGATTACAGAATGCCTCCAGATGTGCATCGGAAACTACTACTGGTCTTCCAGGGAACTATCAAATCGTAGACTGATTTAGACATTTCTCCCATGGAGGAAAGTGCGCATGGTGACTGTTGTATTCATTCCCGATGCAATTCCTGTGTTTCATCAACACTCTGATAGTCCACAGGTTACAGAATTCCACCAGATGTGCATCGGAAACTACTACTGGTCTTCCAGGGAACGATCAAAGCGTAGTCTGTTTGAGACATTACTCC
Organism: Schistocerca gregaria; assembly: GCF_023897955.1. NCBI lineage: Eukaryota > Metazoa > Arthropoda > Insecta > Orthoptera > Acrididae > Schistocerca > Schistocerca gregaria. The sequence continues at coordinate 10,273,992 of NC_064926.1, read as the reverse complement.
TGTGGAGGAATGTGCGCATGGTGACTGTTGTATTCAATCTCGATGCAATTTCTGTGTTTCATCAACTCTCGGATAGTCCACAGATTACAGAATGATACCAGATGTGCATCGCAAACTTCTACTGGTCTTCCTGGGAACGATCAAAGCTTAGACTGTTTGAGTCATAACTTCCATGGAGGAAAGTGCCCTTGGTGACTGTTGTATTAAATCGCGATGCAATTTCTGTGTTTCAGCACACACTCTGATAGTTTACAGATTATAGAATGCCTCCAGATGTGTGTCGGAAACTACTACCGGTCTTCAGGGAACGATCAAAGCATAGACTGTTTGAGAAATTACTCACGTGGAGGGAAGTGCGAATGGTGACTGTTGTATTCAATCCCGATGCAATTTCTGTGTTTCATCAACACTCAGTTAGTCCACAGATTACAGAATGCCTCTAGATGTGCATCGGAAACTACTACTGATCTTCCAGCGAACGATCAAAGCGTAGACTGTTTGAGACATTACTCCCATGGAGGAGAGTGTGCATGGTGACTGTTGTATTCAATCCCGATGCAATTTCTGTGTTTCATCAACACTTTGATAGTCCACGGATTACAGATTTTCTCCAGATGTGCTTCGGTAACTACTACTGGTTTTCCAGGGAACGATCAAAGCATAGACTGTTTGAGACATTACTCCCCTGGAGGAAAGTTTGCATGGTGACTATTTTTATCAATCCCCACACCATTTCTGTGTTTCATCAACACTCTGATAGTCCACAGAATACAGAATGCCACCAGATGTGCATCGGAAACTACTACTGGTCTTCCTGGGAACGATCAAAGCGTAGACTGTTTGAGACATTACTCCCATGGAGGAAAGTGCGCATGTTGACTGTTGTATTCATTCCCGATGCAATTCCTGTGTTTCATCAACACTCTGACAGTCCACGGATTAAAGAATGCCTCCAGATGTGCATCGGAAACTACTACTGGTCTTCCAGGGAACGATCAAAGCGTAGACGGTTTGAGACATTACTCCCATGGAGGAGAGTGCGCATGGTGACTGTTGTATTCAATCCCGATGCAATTTCTGTGTTTCATCAACACTTTGAAGATCCACAGATTACAGAATGCCTATAGATGTGCATCTGAAACTACTACTGGTCTTCCAGGGAACGATCAAAGCGTAGACTGTTTCAGACGTTACTCCCATGGAGGAAAGTGCGGATGGTGACTGTTGTATTCAATCCCGATGCAATTTCTGTGTTTCAGCAAAACTTTGAAGCTCCGCAGATTACAGAATGCCTCCAGATGTGCATCGGAATCTACTACTGGTCTTCCAGGGAACGAGCAAAGCGTAGACTGTTTGAGACATTACTCCCATGGAGGAAAGTGCGCATGGTGACTGTTTTATTCAATCCCGATGCAATTTTTGTGTTTCAACAACACTCTGACGGTCCACAGATTACGGAATGAATCCAGATGTGCATCGGAAACTACCACTGGTCTTCCAGGGAACGATCAAAGCGTAGACTGTTAGAGTCATTACTTCCATGGAGGAAAGTGCGAATGGTTACTGTTGTATTAAATCGCGATGCAAATTCTGTATTTCAACAACACTCTGATAGTCCACAGATTACAGAATGCCTCCAGATGTGCATCGGAAACTACTACTTTTCTTCCAGGGAACGATCAAGGCGTAGGCTGTTTGAGACATTACTCCCATGGAGGAAAGTGCGCATGGTGACTGTTGTATTCAATCCCGATGCAATTTCTGTGTTTCATCAACACTTTGAAGGTCCACAGATTACTGAATGCCTCCAGATGTGCATCGGAACATTCTCCTGGTCTTCCAGGGAACGAGCAAAGAGTAGACTGTTTGAGACATTACTCCCATGGAGGAAAGTGCGCATGGTGACTGTTGTATTCAATCCCGATGCAATTTCTGTGTTTCATCAACACTTTGAAGATCCACAGATTACAGAATGCCTCCAGATGTGCATCGGAATCTTCTACTGGTCTTCCAGGGAACGATCAAACCGTAGACTGTTTGAGACATAACTCCCATGGAGGAAAGTGCGCATGGTGACTCTTGTATTCATTCCTGATGGAATTTCTGTGTTTCAACAACACACTGATAGTCCACAGATTACAGAATGCCTCCAGATGTGCACCGGAAACTACTACTTTTCTTCCAGGGAACGACAAGGCGTAGACTGTTTGAGACATTACTCCCATGGAGGAAAGTGCGCATGGTGACTGTTGTATTCAATCCCGATGCAATTTCCTTGTTTCATCAACACTTTGAAGGTCCACAGATTACAGAATGCCTCCAGATGTGCATCGGAAACTACTACTGGTCTTCCAGGGAACTATCAAAGCGTAGACTGATTTAGACATTTCTCCCATGGAGGAAAGTGCGCATGGTGACTGTTGTATTCATTCCCGATGCAATTCCTGTGTTTCATTAACACTCTGATAGTCCACAGGTTACAGAATTCCATCAGATGTGCATCGGAAACTACTACTGGTCTTCCAGGGAACGATCAAAGCGTAGTCTGTTTGAGACATTACTCCTGTGGAGGAATGTGCGCATGGTGACTGTTGTATTCAATCTCGATGCAATTTCTGTGTTTCATCAACTCTCGGATAGTCCACAGATTACAGAATGATACCAGATGTGCATCGCAAACTTCTACTGGTCTTCCTGGGAACGATCAAAGCTTAGACTGTTTGAGTCATAACTTCCATGGAGGAAAGTGCCCTTGGTGACTGTTGTATTAAATCGCGATGCAATTTCTGTGTTTCAGGACACACTCTGATAGTTTACAGATTATAGAATGCCTCCAGATGTGTGTCGGAAACTACTACCGGTCTTCAGGGAACGATCAAAGCATAGACTGTTTGAGAAATTACTCACGTGGAGGGAAGTGCGAATGGTGACTGTTGTATTCAATCCCGATGCAATTTCTGTGTTTCATCAACACTCAGTTAGTCCACAGATTACAGAATGCCTCTAGATGTGCATCGGAAACTACTACTGATCTTCCAGCGAACGATCAAAGCGTAGACTGTTTGAGACATTACTCCCATGGAGGAGAGTGTGCATGGTGACTGTTGTATTCAATCCCGATGCAATTTCTGTGTTTCATCAACACTTTGATAGTCCACGGATTACAGATTTTCTCCAGATGTGCTTCGGTAACTACTACTGGTCTTCCAGGGAACGATCAAAGCATAGACTGTTTGAGACATTACTCCCCTGGAGGAAAGTTTGCATGGTGACTATTGTTATCAATCCCCACACCATTTCTGTGTTTCATCAACACTCTGATAGTCCACAGAATACAGAATGCCACCAGATGTGCATCGGAAACTACTACTGGCCTTCCTGGGAACGATCAAAGCGTAGACTGTTTGAGACATTACTCCCATGGAGGAAAGTGCGCATGTTGACTGTTGTATTCATTCCCGATGCAATTCCTGTGTTTCATCAACACTCTGACAGTCCACGGATTAAAGAATGCCTCCAGATGTGCATCGGAAACTACTACTGGTCTTCCAGGGAACGATCAAAGCGTAGACGGTTTGAGACATTACTCCCATGGAGGAGAGTGCGCATGGTGACTGTTGTATTCAATCCCGATGCAATTTCTGTGTTTCATCAACACTTTGAAGATCCACAGATTACAGAATGCCTATAGATGTGCATCTGAAACTACTACTGGTCTTCCAGGGAACGATCAAAGCGTAGACTGTTTCAGACGTTACTCCCATGGAGGAAAGTGCGGATGGTGACTGTTGTATTCAATCCCGATGCAATTTCTGTGTTTCAGCAAAACTTTGAAGCTCCGCAGATTACAGAATGCCTCCAGATGTGCATCGGAATCTACTACTGGTCTTCCAGGGAACGAGCAAAGCGTAGACTGTTTGAGACATTACTCCCATGGAGGAAAGTGCGCATGGTGACTGTTTTATTCAATCCCGATGCAATTTTTGTGTTTCAACAACACTCTGACGGTCCACAGATTACGGAATGAATCCAGATGTGCATCGGAAACTACCACTGGTCTTCCAGGGAACGATCAAAGCGTAGACTGTTAGAGTCATTACTTCCATGGAGGAAAGTGCGAATGGTTACTGTTGTATTAAATCGCGATGCAAATTCTGTATTTCAACAACACTCTGATAGTCCACAGATTACAGAATGCCTCCAGATGTGCATCGGAAACTACTACTTTTCTTCCAGGGAACGATCAAGGCGTAGGCTGTTTGAGACATTACTCCCATGGAGGAAAGTGCGCATGGTGACTGTTGTATTCAATCCCGATGCAATTTCTGTGTTTCATCAACACTTTGAAGGTCCACAGATTACTGAATGCCTCCAGATGTGCATCGGAACATTCTCCTGGTCTTCCAGGGAACGAGCAAAGAGTAGACTGTTTGAGACATTACTCCCATGGAGGAAAGTGCGCATGGTGACTGTTGTATTCAATCCCGATGCAATTTCTGTGTTTCATCAACACTTTGAAGATCCACAGATTACAGAATGCCTCCAGATGTGCATCGGAATCTTCTACTTGTCTTCCAGGGAACGATCAAACCGTAGACTGTTTGAGACATAACTCCCATGGAGGAAAGTGCGCATGGTGACTCTTGTATTCATTCCTGATGGAATTTCTGTGTTTCAACAACACACTGATAGTCCACAGATTACAGAATGCCTCCAGATGTGCACCGGAAACTACTACTTTTCTTCCAGGGAACGACAAGGCGTAGACTGTTTGAGACATTACTCCCATGGAGGAAAGTGCGCATGGTGACTGTTGTATTCAATCCCGATGCAATTTCCTTGTTTCATCAACACTTTGAAGGTCCACAGATTACAGAATGCCTCCAGATGTGCATCGGAAACTACTACTGGTCTTCCAGGGAACTATCAAAGCGTAGACTGATTTAGACATTTCTCCCATGGAGGAAAGTGCGCATGGTGACTGTTGTATTCATTCCCGATGCAATTCCTGTGTTTCATTAACACTCTGATAGTCCACAGGTTACAGAATTCCACCAGATGTGCATCGGAAACTACTACTGGTCTTCCAGGGAACGATCAAAGCGTAGTCTGTTTGAGACATTACTCCTGTGGAGGAATGTGCGCATGGTGACTGTTGTATTCAATCTCGATGCAATTTCTGTGTTTCATCAACTCTCGGATAGTCCACAGATTACAGAATGATACCAGATGTGCATCGCAAACTTCTACTGGTCTTCCTGGGAACGATCAAAGCTTAGACTGTTTGAGTCATAACTTCCATGGAGGAAAGTGCCCTTGGTGACTGTTGTATTAAATCGCGATGCAATTTCTGTGTTTCAGGACACACTCTGATAGTTTACAGATTATAGAATGCCTCCAGATGTGTGTCGGAAACTACTACCGGTCTTCAGGGAACGATCAAAGCATAGACTGTTTGAGAAATTACTCACGTGGAGGGAAGTGCGAATGGTGACTGTTGTATTCAATCCCGATGCAATTTCTGTGTTTCATCAACACTCAGTTAGTCCACAGATTACAGAATGCCTCTAGATGTGCATCGGAAACTACTACTGATCTTCCAGCGAACGATCAAAGCGTAGACTGTTTGAGACATTACTCCCATGGAGGAGAGTGTGCATGGTGACTGTTGTATTCAATCCCGATGCAATTTCTGTGTTTCATCAACACTTTGATAGTCCACGGATTACAGATTTTCTCCAGATGTGCTTCGGTAACTACTACTGGTCTTCCAGGGAACGATCAAAGCATAGACTGTTTGAGACATTACTCCCCTGGAGGAAAGTTTGCATGGTGACTATTGTTATCAATCCCCACACCATTTCTGTGTTTCATCAACACTCTGATAGTCCACAGAATACAGAATGCCACCAGATGTGCATCGGAAACTACTACTGGTCTTCCTGGGAACGATCAAAGCGTAGACTGTTTGAGACATTACTCCCATGGAGGAAAGTGCGCATGTTGACTGTTGTATTCATTCCCGATGCAATTCCTGTGTTTCATCAACACTCTGACAGTCCACGGATTAAAGAATGCCTCCAGATGTGCATCGGAAACTACTACTGGTCTTCCAGGGAACGATCAAAGCGTAGACGGTTTGAGACATTACTCCCATGGAGGAGAGTGCGCATGGTGACTGTTGTATTCAATCCCGATGCAATTTCTGTGTTTCATCAACACTTTGAAGATCCACAGATTACAGAATGCCTATAGATGTGCATCTGAAACTACTACTGGTCTTCCAGGGAACGATCAAAGCGTAGACTGTTTCAGACGTTACTCCCATGGAGGAAAGTGCGGATGGTGACTGTTGTATTCAATCCCGATGCAATTTCTGTGTTTCAGCAAAACTTTGAAGCTCCGCAGATTACAGAATGCCTCCAGATGTGCATCGGAATCTACTACTGGTCTTCCAGGGAACGAGCAAAGCGTAGACTGTTTGAGACATTACTCCCATGGAGGAAAGTGCGCATGGTGACTGTTTTATTCAATCCCGATGCAATTTTTGTGTTTCAACAACACTCTGACGGTCCACAGATTACGGAATGAATCCAGATGTGCATCGGAAACTACCACTGGTCTTCCAGGGAACGATCAAAGCGTAGACTGTTAGAGTCATTACTTCCATGGAGGAAAGTGCGAATGGTTACTGTTGTATTAAATCGCGATGCAAATTCTGTATTTCAACAACACTCTGATAGTCCACAGATTACAGAATGCCTCCAGATGTGCATCGGAAACTACTACTTTTCTTCCAGGGAACGATCAAGGCGTAGGCTGTTTGAGACATTACTCCCATGGAGGAAAGTGCGCATGGTGACTGTTGTATTCAATCCCGATGCAATTTCTGTGTTTCATCAACACTTTGAAGGTCCACAGATTACTGAATGCCTCCAGATGTGCATCGGAACATTCTCCTGGTCTTCCAGGGAACGAGCAAAGAGTAGACTGTTTGAGACATTACTCCCATGGAGGAAAGTGCGCATGGTGACTGTTGTATTCAATCCCGATGCAATTTCTGTGTTTCATCAACACTTTGAAGATCCACAGATTACAGAATGCCTCCAGATGTGCATCGGAATCTTCTACTTGTCTTCCAGGGAACGATCAAACCGTAGACTGTTTGAGACATAACTCCCATGGAGGAAAGTGCGCATGGTGACTCTTGTATTCATTCCTGATGGAATTTCTGTGTTTCAACAACACACTGATAGTCCACAGATTACAGAATGCCTCCAGATGTGCACCGGAAACTACTACTTTTCTTCCAGGGAACGACAAGGCGTAGACTGTTTGAGACATTACTCCCATGGAGGAAAGTGCGCATGGTGACTGTTGTATTCAATCCCGATGCAATTTCCTTGTTTCATCAACACTTTGAAGGTCCACAGATTACAGAATGCCTCCAGATGTGCATCGGAAACTACTACTGGTCTTCCAGGGAACTATCAAAGCGTAGACTGATTTAGACATTTCTCCCATGGAGGAAAGTGCGCATGGTGACTGTTGTATTCATTCCCGATGCAATTCCTGTGTTTCATTAACACTCTGATAGTCCACAGGTTACAGAATTCCACCAGATGTGCATCGGAAACTACTACTGGTCTTCCAGGGAACGATCAAAGCGTAGTCTGTTTGAGACATTACTCCTGTGGAGGAATGTGCGCATGGTGACTGTTGTATTCAATCTCGATGCAATTTCTGTGTTTCATCAACTCTCGGATAGTCCACAGATTACAGAATGATACCAGATGTGCATCGCAAACTTCTACTGGTCTTCCTGGGAACGATCAAAGCTTAGACTGTTTGAGTCATAACTTCCATGGAGGAAAGTGCCCTTGGTGACTGTTGTATTAAATCGCGATGCAATTTCTGTGTTTCAGGACACACTCTGATAGTTTACAGATTATAGAATGCCTCCAGATGTGTGTCGGAAACTACTACCGGTCTTCAGGGAACGATCAAAGCATAGACTGTTTGAGAAATTACTCACGTGGAGGGAAGTGCGAATGGTGACTGTTGTATTCAATCCCGATGCAATTTCTGTGTTTCATCAACACTCAGTTAGTCCACAGATTACAGAATGCCTCTAGATGTGCATCGGAAACTACTACTGATCTTCCAGCGAACGATCAAAGCGTAGACTGTTTGAGACATTACTCCCATGGAGGAGAGTGTGCATGGTGACTGTTGTATTCAATCCCGATGCAATTTCTGTGTTTCATCAACACTTTGATAGTCCACGGATTACAGATTTTCTCCAGATGTGCTTCGGTAACTACTACTGGTCTTCCAGGGAACGATCAAAGCATAGACTGTTTGAGACATTACTCCCCTGGAGGAAAGTTTGCATGGTGACTATTGTTATCAATCCCCACACCATTTCTGTGTTTCATCAACACTCTGATAGTCCACAGAATACAGAATGCCACCAGATGTGCATCGGAAACTACTACTGGTCTTCCTGGGAACGATCAAAGCGTAGACTGTTTGAGACATTACTCCCATGGAGGAAAGTGCGCATGTTGACTGTTGTATTCATTCCCGATGCATTTCCTGTGTTTCATCAACACTCTGACAGTCCACGGATTAAAGAATGCCTCCAGATGTGCATCGGAAACTACTACTGGTCTTCCAGGGAACGATCAAAGCGTAGACGGTTTGAGACATTACTCCCATGGAGGAGAGTGCGCATGGTGACTGTTGTATTCAATCCCGATGCAATTTCTGTGTTTCATCAACACTTTGAAGATCCACAGATTACAGAATGCCTATAGATGTGCATCTGAAACTACTACTGGTCTTCCAGGGAACGATCAAAGCGTAGACTGTTTCAGACGTTACTCCCATGGAGGAAAGTGCGGATGGTGACTGTTGTATTCAATCCCGATGCAATTTCTGTGTTTCAGCAAAACTTTGAAGCTCCGCAGATTACAGAATGCCTCCAGATGTGCATCGGAATCTACTACTGGTCTTCCAGGGAACGAGCAAAGCGTAGACTGTTTGAGACATTACTCCCATGGAGGAAAGTGCGCATGGTGACTGTTTTATTCAATCCCGATGCAATTTTTGTGTTTCAACAACACTCTGACGGTCCACAGATTACGGAATGAATCCAGATGTGCATCGGAAACTACCACTGGTCTTCCAGGGAACGATCAAAGCGTAGACTGTTAGAGTCATTACTTCCATGGAGGAAAGTGCGAATGGTTACTGTTGTATTAAATCGCGATGCAAATTCTAAATTTTAACAACACTCTGATAGTCCACAGATTACAGAATGCCTCCAGATGTGCATCGGAAACTACTACTTTTCTTCCAGGGAACGATCAAGGCGTAGGCTGTTTGAGACATTACTCCCATGGAGGAAAGTGCGCATGGTGACTGTTGTATTCAATCCCGATGCAATTTCTGTGTTTCATCAACACTTTGAAGGTCCACAGATTACTGAATGCCTCCAGATGTGCATCGGAACATTCTCCTGGTCTTCCAGGGAACGAGCAAAGAGTAGACTGTTTGAGACATTACTCCCATGGAGGAAAGTGCGCATGGTGACTGTTGTATTCAATCCCGATGCAATTTCTGTGTTTCATCAACACTTTGAAGATCCACAGATTACAGAATGCCTCCAGATGTGCATCGGAATCTTCTACTGGTCTTCCAGGGAACGATCAAACCGTAGACTGTTTGAGACATAACTCCCATGGAGGAAAGTGCGCATGGTGACTCTTGTATTCATTCCTGATGGAATTTCTGTGTTTCAACAACACACTGATAGTCCACAGATTACAGAATGCCTCCAGATGTGCACCGGAAACTACTACTGGTCTTCCAGGGAACGATCAAAGCGTAGACTGTTTGAGACATTACTCCCATGGAGGAAAGTGCGCATGGTGACTGTTGTATTCAATCCCGATGCAATTTCTGTGTTTCAACAACACTCTGACGGTCGACAGATTACAGAAAGCCTCCAGTTTTGCATCGGAAACAACTCCTGGTCTTCCAGGGAACGATCAAAGCGTAGACTGTTTGCGACATTACACCCATGGAAAAAAGTGCGCATGGTGACTGTTGTATTCAATCCCGATGCAATTTCTGTGTTTCATCAACATTCAGTTAGTCCACAGATTACAGAATGCCTCCAGATGTGCATCGGAAACTACTACTGGTCTTCCAGGGAACGATCAAAGCGTAGACGGTTTGAGACATTACTCCCATGGAGGAGAGTGCGCATGGTGACTGTTGTATTCAATCCCGATGCAATTTCTGTGTTTCATCAACAATTTGAAGGTCCACAGATTACAGAATGCCTATAGATGTGCATCGGAAACTACTACAGGTCTTCCAGGGAACGATCGAAGCGTAGACTGTTTCAAACGTTACTCCCATGGAGGGAAGTGCGGATGGTGACTGTTGTATTCAATCCAGATGCAATTTCTGTGTTTCACCAAAACTTTGAAGCTCCGCAGATTACAGAATGCCACCAGATGTGCATCGGAATCTACTACTGGTCTTCCAGGGAACGAGCAAAGCGTAGACTGTTTGAGACATTACTCCCATGGAGGAAAGTGCGCATGGTGACTGTTGTATTCAATCCCGATGCAATTTCTGTGTTTCAACAACACTCTGACGGTCCACAGATTACAGAATGCCTCCAGATGTGCATCGGAAACTACCACTGGTCTTCCAGGGAACGATCAAAGCGTAGATTGTTAAAGTCATTAATCCCATGGAGGAAAGTGCGAATGGTTACTGTTGTATTAACTCGCGATTTAATTTCTGTATTTCAACAACACTCTGATAGTCCACAGATTGCAGAATGCCTCCAGATGTGCGTCGGAAACTACTACTTTTCTTCCAGGGAACGACAAGGCGTAGACTGTTTGAGACATTACTCCCATGGAGGAAAGTGCGCATGGTGACTGTTGTATTCAATCCCGATGCAATTTCCTTGTTTCATCAACACTTTGAAGGTCCACAGATTACAGAATGCCTCCAGATGTGCATCGGAAACTACTACTGGTCTTCCAGGGAACTATCAAAGCGTAGACTGATTTAGACATTTCTCCCATGGAGGAAAGTGCGCATGGTGACTGTTGTATTCATTCCCGATGCAATTCCTGTGTTTCATCAACACTCTGATAGTCCACAGGTTACAGAATTCCACCAGATGTGCATCGGAAACTACTACTCGTTCCAGGGAACGATCAAAGCGTAGACTGTTTGCGACATTACTCCCATGGAGAAAAGTGTGGATGGTGACTGTTGTTTTCAATCCCGATGCAATTTCTGTGTTTCCTCAACACTCTGAAAGTCCACAGATTACAGAATGCCACCTGATGTGCATCGGAAACTACTACTGGTCTTCCAGGGAACGATCAAAGCGTAGTCTGTTTGAGACATTACTCCTGTGGAGGAATGTGCGCATGGTGACTGTTGTATTCAATCTCGATGCAATTTCTGTGTTTCATCAACTCTCGGATAGTCCACAGATTACAGAATGATACCAGATGTGCATCGCAAACTTCTACTGGTCTTCCTGGGAACGATCAAAGCTTAGACTGTTTGAGTCATAACTTCCATGGAGGAAAGTGCCCTTGGTGACTGTTGTATTAAATCGCGATGCAATTTCTGTGTTTCAGCACACACTCTGATAGTTTACAGATTATAGAATGCCTCCAGATGTGTGTCGGAAACTACTACCGGTCTTCAGGGAACGATCAAAGCATAGTCTGTTTGAGAAATTACTCACGTGGAGGAAAGTGCGAATGGTGATTGTTGTATTCAATCCCGATGCAATTTCTGTGTTTCATCAGCACTCAGTTAGTCCACAGATTACAGAATGCCTCCAGATGTGCATCGGAAACTACTACTGATCTTCCAGCGAACGATCAAAGCGTAGACTGTTTGAGACATTATTCCCATGGATTAGAGTGTGCATGGTGACTGTTGTATTCAATCCCGATGCAATTTTTGTGTTTCAACAACACTCTGACGGTCCACAGATTACAGAATGAATCCAGATGTGCATCGGAAACTAGCACTGGTCTTCCAGGGAACGATCAAAGCGTAGACTGTTAGAGTCATTACTTCCATGGAGGAAAGTGCGAATGGTTACTGTTGTATTAAATCGCGATGCAAATTCTGTATTTCAACAACACTCTGATAGTCCACAGATTACAGAATGGCTCCAGATGTGCATCGGAAACTACTACTTTTCTTCCAGGGAACGATCAAGGCGTAGACTGTTTGAGACATTACTCCCATGGAGGAAAGTGCGCATGGTGACTGTTGTATTCAATCCCGATGCAATTTCTGTGTTTCATCAACACTTTGATAGTCCACGGATTACAGATTTTCTCCAGATGTGCTTCGGTAACTACTACTGGTCTTCCAGGGAACGATCAAAGCATAGACTGTTTGAGACATTACTCCCCTGGAGGAAAGTTTGCATGGTGACTATTGTTATCAATCCCCACACCACTTCTGTGTTTCATCAACACTCTGATAGTCCACAGAATACAGAATGCCACCAGATGTGCATCGGAAACTACTACTGGTCTTCCTGGGAACGATCAAAGCGTAGACTGTTTGAGACATTACTCCCATGGAGGAAAGTGCGCAATTTGACTGTTGTATTCATTCCCGATGCAATTCCTGTGTTTCACCAACACTCTGACAGTCCACGGATTACAGAATGCCTCCAGATGTGCATCGGAAACTACTACTGGTCTTCCAGGGAACGATCAAAGCGTAGACGGTTTGAGACATTACTCCCATGGAGGAGAGTGCGCATGGTGACTGTTGTATTCAATCCCGATGCAATTTCTGTGTTTCATCAACACTTTGAAGATCCACAGATTACAGAATGCCTATAGATGTGCATCGGAAACTACTACTGGTCTTCCAGGGAACGATCAAAGCGTAGACTGTTTCAGACGTTACTCCCATGGAGGAAAGTGCGGATGGTGACTGTTGTATTCAATCCCGATGCAATTTCTGTGTTTCAGCAAAACTTTGAAGCTCCGCAGATTACAGAATGCCTCCAGATGTGCATCGGAATCTACTACTGGTCTTCCAGGGAACGAGCAAAGCGTAGACTGTTTGAGACATTACTCCCATGGAGGAAAGTGCGCATGGTGACTGTTGTATTCAATCCCGATGCAATTTTTGTGTTTCAACAACACTCTGACGGTCCACAGATTACAGAATGAATCCAGATGTGCATCGGAAACTAGCACTGGTCTTCCAGGGAACGATCAAAGCGTAGACTGTTAGAGTCATTACTTCCATGGAGGAAAGTGCGAATGGTTACTGTTGTATTAAATCGCGATGCAAATTCTGTATTTCAACAACACTCTGATAGTCCACAGATTACAGAATGCCTCCAGATGTGCATCGGAAACTACTACTTTTCTTCCAGGGAACGATCAAGGCGTAGACTGTTTGAGACATTACTCCCATGGAGGAAAGTGCGCATGGTGACTGTTGTATTCAATCCCGATGCAATTTCTGTATTTCAACAACACTCTGATAGTCCACAGATTGCAGAATGCCTCCAGATGTGCATCGGAAACTACTACTTTTCTTCCAGGGAACGACAAGGCGTAGACTGTTTGAGACATTACTCCCATGGAGGAAAGTGCGCATGGTGACTGTTGTATTCAATCCCGATGCAATTTCTGTGTTTCATCAACACTTTGAAAGTCCACAGATTACTGAATGCCTCCAGATGTGCATAGGAATCGTCTCCTGGTCTTCCAGGGAACGTACAAACCGTAGACTGTTTGAGACATTACTCCCATGGAGGAAAGTGAACATGGTGACTGTTGTAATCAATCCCGATGCAATTTTTGTGTTTCACCAAAACTTTGAAGCTCTGCAGATTACAGAATGCCTCCAGATGTTCATCGGAATCTGCTACTGGTCTTCCAGGGAACGAGCAAAGCGTAGACTGTTGGGGACACTACTCCCATGGAGGAAAGTGCGCATGGTGACTGTTGTATTCAATCCCGATGCAATTCCTGTGTTTCATCAACACTCTGACAGTCCACAGATTACAGAATGCCACCAGATGTGCATCGGAAACTAGTACTCGTTCCAGAGAACGATCAAAGCGTAGACCGTTTGCGACATTACACCCATGGAGGAAAGTGCGCATGGTGACTGTTGTATTCAATCCCGATGCAATTTCTGTGTTTCATCAACATTCAGTTAGTCCACAGATTACAGAATGCCTATAGATGTGCATCGGAAACTACTACTGGTCTTCCAGGGAACGATCAAAGCGTAGACTGTTTCAGACGTTACTCCCATGGAGGAAAGTGCGGATGGTGACTGTTGTATACAATCCCGGTGCAATTTCTGTGTTTCACTAAAACTTTGAAGCTCCGCAGATTACAGAATGCCTCCAGATGTGCATCGGAATCTACTACTGGTCTTCCAGGGAACGAGCAAAGCGTAGACTGTTTGAGACATTACTCCCATGGAGGAAAGTGCGCATGGTGACTGTTGTATTCAATCCCGATGAAATTTTTGTGTTTCAACAACACTCTGACGGTCCACAGATTACAGAATGCCTCCAGATGTGCATCGGAAACTACCACTGGTCTTCCAGGGAACGATCAAAGCGTAGACTGTCAGAGTCATTACTCCCATGGAGGAAAGTGCGAATGGTTACTGTTGTATTAAATCGCGATGCAATTTCTGTATTTCAACAACACTCTGATAGTCCACAGATTACAGATTGCCTCCAGATGTGCATCGGAAACTACTACTTTTCTTCCAGGGAATGATCCAGGCGTAGACTGTTTGAGACATTACTCCCATGGAGGAAAGTGCGCATAGTGACTGTTGTATTCAATTCCGATGCAATTTCTGTGTTTCATCAACACTTTGAAGGTCCACAGATTACTGAATGCCTCCAGATGTGCATCGGAATCTTCTCCTGGTCTTCCAGGGAACGATCAAACCGTAGACTGTTTGAGACATTACTCCCATGAAGGAAAGTGCGCATGGTGACTCTTGTATTCATTCCCGATGGAATTTCTGTGTTTCAACAACACACTGATAGTCCACAGATTACAGAATGCCTCCAGATGTGCACCAGAAACTACTACTGTTCTTCCAGGGAACGATCAACGCGTAGACTGTTTGAGACATTACTCCAATGGAGGAAAGTGAACATGGTGACTGTTCTATTCAATCCCGATGAAATTTCTGTGTTTCACCAAAACTTTGAAGCTCCGCAGGTTACAGAATGCCTCCTGATGTGCATCGGAATCTACTACTGGTCTTCCAGGGAACGAGCAAATCGTAGACTGTTTGAGATATTACTCCCATGGAGGAATGTGCGGATGGTGACTGTTGTATTCAATCCCGATGCAATTTCTGTGTTTCAACAACACTCTGACGTTCCACAGATTACAGAATGCCTCCAGATGTGCATCGGAAACTACTACTTTTCTTCCAGGGAACGATCAAAGCGTAGACAGTTTGAGACATTACTCCCATGGAGGAAAGTGCGCATGGTGACTGTTGTATTCAATCCCGATGCAATTTCTATGTTTCATCAAAACTTTGAAGATCCACAGATTACAGAATGCCTCCAGATGTGAATCGGAATCTTCTACTGGTCTTCCAGGGAACGATCAAACCGTAGACTGTTTGAGACATAACTCCCATAGAGGAAAGTGCGCATGGTGACTCTTGCATTCATTCCCGATGGATTTTCTGTGTTTTAACAACATACTGATAGTCCACAGATTACAGAATGCCTACAGATGTGCACCGGAAACTACTACTGGTCTTCCAGGGAACGATCAAGGCGTAGACTGTTTGAGACATTACTCCCATGGAGGAAAGTGCGCATGGTGACTGTTGTATTCAATCCCGATGCAATTTCTGTGTTTCATCAACACTTTGAAAGTCCACAGATTACTGAATGCCTCCAGATGCGCATAGGAATCGTCTCCTGGTCTTCCAGGGAACGATCAAACCGTAGACTGTTTGAGACATTACTCCCATTAAGGAAAGTGCGCATGGTGACTCTTGTATTCATTCCCGTTGGAATTTCTGTGTTTCAACAACACACTGATATTCCACAGATTACAGAATGCCTCCAGATGTGCACCGGAAACTACTACTGGTCTTCCAGGAAACGATGAAAGCGTAGACTGTTTGAGACATTACTCCCATGGAGGAAAGTGAACATGGTGACTGTTGTAATCAATCCCGATGCAATTTTTGTGTTTCACCAAAACTTTGAAGCTCTTCAGATTACAGAATGCCTCCAGATGTTCATCGGAATCTGCTACTGGTCTTCCAGGGAACGAGCAAAGCGTAGACTGTTGGGGACACTACTCCCATGGAGGAAAGTGCGCATGGTGACTGTTGTATTCAATCCCGATGCAATTCCAGTGTTTCATCAACACTCTGACAGTCCACAGATTACAGAATGCCACCAGATGTGCATCGGAAACTAGTAATCGTTCCAGAGAACGATCAAAGCGTAGACCGTTTGCGACATTACGCCCATGGAGAAAAGTGCGCATGGTGACTGTTGTATTCAATCCCGATGCAATTTCTGTGTTTCATCAACATTCAGTTAGTCCACAGATTACAGAATGCCTCCAGATGTGCATCGGAAACTACTACTGGTCTTCCAGGGAACGATCAAAGCGTAGACTGTTTGAGACATTACTCCCATGGAGGAGACTGCGCATGGTGACTGTTGTATTCAATCCCGATGCAATTTCTGTGTTTCATCAACACTTTGAAGGTCCACAGATTACAGAATGCCTATAGATGTGCATCGGAAACTACTACTGGTCTTCCAGGGAACGATCAAAGCGTAGACTGTTTCAGACGTTACTCCCATGGAGGAAAGTGCGGATGGTGACTGTTGTATACAATCCCGATGCAATTTCTGTGTTTCACCAAAACTTTGAAGCTCCGCAGATTACAGAATGCCTCCAGATGTGCATCGGAATCTACTACTGGTCTTCCAGGGAACGAGCAAAGCGTAGACTGTTTGAGACATTACTCCCATGGAGGAAAGTGCGCATGGTGACTGTTGTATTCAATCCCGATGAAATTTTTGTGTTTCAACAACACTCTGACGGTCCACAGATCACAGAATGCCTCCAGATGTGCATCGGAAACTACCACTGGTCTTCCAGGGAACGATCAAAGCGTAGACTGTTAGAGTCATTACTCCCATGGAGGAAAGTGCGAATGGTTACTGTTGTATTAAATCGCGATGCAATTTCTGTATTTCAACAAAAATCTGATAGTCCACAGATTACAGATTGCCTCCAGATGTGCATCGGAAACTACTACTTTTCTTCCAGGGAACGATCAAGGCGTAGA
Organism: Schistocerca gregaria; assembly: GCF_023897955.1. Lineage (NCBI taxonomy): Eukaryota > Metazoa > Arthropoda > Insecta > Orthoptera > Acrididae > Schistocerca > Schistocerca gregaria. Next base: position 10,256,580 of record NC_064926.1, on the reverse strand, counting down.
CTGTTTGCGACATTACTCCCATGGAGGAAAGTGCGCATGGTGACTGTTGTATTCAATTCCGATGCAATTTCTGTGTTTCATCAACACTTTGAAGGTCCACAGATTACTGAATGCCTCCAGATGTGCATCGGAATCTTCTCCTGGTCTTCCAGGGAACGATCAAACCGTAGACTGTTTGAGACATTACTCCCATGAAGGAAAGTGCGCATGGTGACTCTTGTATTCATTCCCGATCGAATATCTGTGTTTCAACAACACACTGATAGTCCACAGATTACAGAATGCCTCCAGATGTGCACCGGAAACTACTACTGGTCTTCCAGGGAACGATCAACGCGTAGACTGTTTGAGACATTACTCCCATTTGGGAAAGTGAACATGGTGACTGTTCTATTCAATCCCGATGAAATTTCTGTGTTTCACCAAAACTTTGAAGCTCCGCAGGTTACAGAATGCCTCCAGATGTGCATCGGAATCTACTACTGGTCTTCCAGGGAACGAGCAAAGCGTAGACTGTTTGAGACATTACTCCCATGGAGGAATGTGCGGATGGTGACTGTTGTATTCAATCCCGATGCAATTTCTGTGTTTCAACAACACTCTGACGTTCCATAGATTACAGAATGCCTCCAGATGTGCATCGGAAACTACTACTTTTCTTCCAGGGAACGATCAAAGCGTAGACAGTTTGAGACATTACTCCCATGGAGGAAAGTGCGCATGGTGACTGTTGTATTCAATCCCGATGCAATTTCTGTGTTTCATCAACACTTTGAAGATCCACAGATTACAGAATGCCTCCAGATGTGCATCGGAATCTTCTACTGGTCTTCCAGGGAACGATCAAACCGTAGACTGTTTGAGACATAACTCCCATAGAGGAAAGTGCGCATGGTGACTCTTGTATTCATTCCCGATGGAATTTCTGTGTTTCAACAACATACTGATAGTCCACAGATTACAGAATGCCTACAGATGTGCACAGGAAACTACTACTGGTCTTCCAGGGAACGATCAAGGCGTAGACTGTTTGAGACATTACTCCCATGGAGGAAAGTGCGCATGGTGACTGGTGTATTCAATCCCGATGCAATTTCTGTGTTTCAACAACACTCTGACGGTCGACAGATTACAGAAAGCCTCCAGTTTTGCATCGGAAACAACTACTGGTCTTCCAGGGAACGATCAAAGTGTAGACAGTTTGAGACATTACTCCCATGGAGGAAAGTGCGCATGGTGACTGTTGTATTCAATCCAGATGCAATTTCTGTGTTTCAACAACCCTCTGACAGTAAACAGATTACAAAATGCCTCCAGATGTGCACCGGAAACTACTACTGGTCTTCCAGGAAACGATGAAAGCTTAGACTGTTTGAGACATTACTCCCATGGAGGAAAGTGAACATCGTGACTGTTGTATTCAATCCCGATGCAATTTTTGTGTTTCACCAAAACTTTGAAGATCTGCAGATTACAGAATGCCTCCAGATGTGCATCGGAATCTGCTACTGGTCTTCCAGGGAACGATCAAAGCGTAGACTGTTTTAGACATTACTCCCATGGAGGAAAGTGCGGATGGTGACTGTTGTATTCAATCCCGATGCAATTTCTGTGTTTCACCAAAACTTTGAAGCTCCGCAGATTACAGAATGCCTCCAGATGTGCATCGGAAACTACTACTTTTCTTCCAGGGAACGACAAGGCGTAGACTGTTTGAGACATTACTCCCATGGAGGAAAGTGCGCATGGTGACTGTTGTATTCAATTCCGATGCAATTTCTGTGTTTCATCAACACTTTGAAGGTCCACAGATTACTGAATGCCTCCAGATGTGCATCGGAATCTTCTCCTGGTCTTCCAGGGAACGATCAAACCGTAGACTGTTTGAGACATTACTCCCATGAAGGAAAGTGCGCATGGTGAATCTTGTATTCATTCCCGATCGAATTTCTGTGTTTCAACAACACACCGATAGTCCACAGATTACAGAATGCCTCCAGATGTGCACCGGAAACTACTACTGGTCTTCCAGGGAACGATCAACCCGTAGACTGTTTGAGACATTACTCCCATGGAGGAAAGTGAACATGGTGACTGTTCTATTCAATCCCGATGAAATTTCTGTGTTTCACCAAAACTTTGAAGCTCCGCAGGTTACAGAATGCCTCCAGATGTGCATCGGAATCTACTACTGGTCTTCCAGGGAACGAGCAAAGCGTAGACTGTTTGAGACATTACTCCCATGGAGGAATGTGCGGATGGTGACTGTTGTATTCAATCCCGATGCAATTTCTGTGTTTCAACAACACTCTGACGTTCCTCAGATTACAGAATGCCTCCAGATGTGCATCGGAAACTACTACTTTTCTTCCAGGGAACGATCAAAGCGTAGACAGTTTGAGACATTACTCCCATGGAGGAAAGTGCGCATGGTGACTGTTGTATTCAATCCCTATGCAATTTCTGTGTTTCATCAACACTTTGAAGATCCACAGATTACAGAATGCCTCCAGATGTGCATCGGAATCTTCTACTGGTCTTCCAGGGAACGATCAAACCGTAGACTGTTTGAGACATAACTCCCATAGAGGAAAGTGCGCATGGTGACTCTTGTATTCATTCCCGATGGAATTTCTGTTTTTCAACAACATACTGATAGTCCACAGTTTACAGAATGCCTACAGATGTGCACCGGAAACTACTACTGGTCTTCCAGGGAACGATCAAGGCGTAGACTGTTTGAGACATTACTCCCATGGAGGAAAGTGCGCATGGTGACTGGTGTATTCAATCCCGATGCAATTTCTGTGTTTCAACAACACTCTGACGGTCGACAGATTACAGAAAGCCTCCAGTTTTGCATCGGAAACAACTACTGGTCTTCCAGGGAACGATCAAAGTGTAGACAGTTTGAGACATTACTCCCATGGAGGAAAGTGCGCATGGTGACTGTTGTATTCAATCCAGATGCAATTTCTGTGTTTCAACAACACTCTGATAGTAAACAGATTACAAAATGCCTCCAGATGTGCACCGGAAACTACTACTGGTCTTCCAGGAAACGATGAAAGCTTAGACTGTTTGAGACATTACTCCCATGGAAGAAAGTGAACATGGTGACTGTTGTATTCAATCCCGATGCAATTTTTGTGTTTCACCAAAACTTTGAAGATCTGCAGATTACAGAATGCCTCCAGATGTGCATCGGAATCTGCTACTGGTCTTCCAGGGAACGATCAAAGCGTAGACTGTTTTAGACATTACTCCCATGGAGGAAAGTGCGGATGGTGACTGTTGTATTCAATCCCGATGCAATTTCTGTGTTTCACCAAAACTTTGAAGCTCCGCAGATTACAGAATGCCTCCAGATGTGCATCGGAATCTACTACTGGTCTTCCAGGGAACGAGCAAAGCGTATACTGTTTGAGACATTACTCCCATGGAGGAAAGTGCGCATGGTGACTGTTGTATTCAATCCCGATGCAATTTCTGTGTTTCAACAACACTCTGACGGTCCACAGATTACAGAATGCCTCCAGATGTGCATCGGAAACTACCACTGGTCTTCCAGGGAACGATAAAAAGCGTAGATTGTTAGAGTCATTAATCCCATGGACGAAAGTGCGAATGGTTACTGTTGTATTAAATCGCGATGCAATTTCTGTATTTCAACAACACTCTGATAGTCCACAGATTACAGAATGCCTCCAGATGTGCATCGGAAACTACTACTTTTCTTCCAGGGAACGACAAGGCGTAGACTGTTTGAGACATTACTCCCATGGAGGAAAGTGCGCATGGTGACTGTTGTATTCAATCCCGATGCAATTTCTGTGTTTCATCAACACTTTGAAAGTCCACAGATTACTGAATGCCTCCAGATGTGCATCGGAATCTGCTACTGGTCTTCCAGGGAACGATCAAAGCGTAGACTGTTTTAGACATTACTCCCATGGAGGAAAGTGCGGATGGTGACTGTTGTATTCAATCCCGATGCAATTTCTGTGTTTCACCAAAACTTTGAAACTCCGCAGATTACAGAATGCCTCCAGATGTGCATCGGAATCTACTACTGGTCTTCCAGGGAACGAGCAAAGCGTATACTGTTTGAGACATTAATCCCATGGAGGAAAGTGCGCATGGTGACTGTTGTATTCAATCCCGATGCAATTTCTGTGTTTCAACAACACTCTGACGGTCCACAGATTACAGAATGCCTCCAGATGTGCATCGGAAACTACCACTGGTCTTCCAGGGAACGATCAAAGCGTAGATTGTTAGAGTCATTTATCCCATGGAGGAAAGTGCGAATGGTTACTGTTGTATTAAATCGCGATGCAATTTCTGTATTTCAACAACACTCTGATAGTCCACAGATTACAGAATGCCTCCAGATGTGCATCGGAAACTACTACTTTTCTTCCAGGGAACGATCAAGGCGTAGACTGTTTGAGAATTTCTCCCATGGAGGAAAGTGCGGACGGTGACTGTTGTATTGAATGCCGATGCAATTTCTGTGTTTCATTAACACACGGATCGACTACAGATTACAGAATGCCTCCAGATGTGTATCGGAAACCACTACTGGTCTTCAGGGAACGATCAAAGCATAGACTGTTTGAGACATTACTCACGTGGAGGAAAGTGCGCATGGTTACTGTTGTATTCAATTCCGATGCAATTTCTGTGTTTCATCAACACTCAGTTAGTCCACAGATTACAGAATGCCTCCAGATGTGCATCGGAAACGACTACTGGTCTTCCAGGGAACGATCAAAGCGTAGACTGTTTGAGACATTACTCCCATGGAGGAGAGTGCGCATGGTGACTGTTGTATTCAATCCCGATGCAATTTCTGTGTTTCATCAACACTTTGAAGGTCCACAGATTACAGAATGCCTATAGATGTGCATCGGAAACTTCTACTGGTGTTCCAGGGAACGACCAAAGCGTAGACTGTTTCAGACGTTACTCCCATGGAGGAAAGTGCGGATGGTTGCTGTTGTATTCAATCGCGATGCAATTTCTGTGTGTCATCAACACTCTGATAGTCCACAAATTACAGATTGCCTCCAGATGTGCATCGGAAACTACTACTGGTCTTCAGGGAGCGATCAAAGCGCAGACCGTTTGAGACTTTACTCCCATGGAGGAATGTGCGGATGGTGACTGTTGTATTCAATCCCGATGCAATTTCTGTGTTTCATCAACACTCTGATAGTCCACAGATTTCAGATTGCCTCCACATGTGCTTCGGAAACTACTACTGGTCTTCCAGGGAACGATCAAAGCATAGACTGTTTGAGACATTACTCCCCTCCAGGAAAGTTTGCATGGTGACTGTTGATATCAATCCCGACGCCATTTCTGTGTTTCATCAAAACTCTGATATTCCGCAGATTACAGAATGCCACCAGATGTGCATCGGAAACTACTACTGGTCTTCCAGGGAACGATCAAAGCGTAGACTGTTTGAGACATTACTCCCGTGGAGGAAAGTGCGCATGGTGACTGTTGTATTCAATCCCGATGTAATTGCTGTGTTTCATCAACACATCATCACTCTGATAGTCCACAAATTACAGATTGCCTCCAGATGTGCATCGGAAACTGCTACTGGTCTTCCTGGGAACGATCAATGCGTAGACTGTTTGAGACATTACTCCCATGGAGGAAATTGCGCATGGTGACTGTTGTATTCAATCCCGATGCAATTTCTGTGTTTCAACAACACTCTGATAGTCCACAGATTACATAACGCCTTTAGATGTGCATCGGAAACTACTACTTTTCTTCCAGGGAACGATCAAGGCGTAGACTGTTTGAGACATTACTCCCATGGAGGAATGTGCGCATGGTGACTGTTGTATGCAAAGCCGATGCTATTTATGTGTTTCATCAACACTCGGATGGACCACAGATTACAGAATGCCTCCAGATGTGCATTGGAAACTACTACTGGTCTTCAGGGAACGATCAAATCGATGACAGTTTGAGACATTACTCCCATGGAGGAAAGTGCGCATGGTGACTGTTGTATTCAATCATGATGTAATTTCTGTGTTTTATCAACACATCAACACTCTGACCGTCCACAGATTACAGAATGCCTCCAGATGTGCATCGGAAACTACCACTGGTCTTCCAGGGAACGATCAAAGCGTAGACTGTTAGAGTCATTACTCCAATGGAGGAAAGTGCGCATGGTTACTGTTGTATTAAATCGCGATGCAATTTCTGTATTTCAACAACACTCTGATAGTCCACAGATTACAGAATGCCTCCAGATGTGCATCGGAAACACCTACTTTTCTTCCAGGGAACGATCAAGGCGTAGACTCTTTGGGACATTACTCCCATGGAGGAAAGTGCGCATGGTAACTGTTGTATTCAATCCCGATGCAATTTCTGTGTTTCAATAACACTCTGACGGTCCCCAGGTTACAGAATGCCTCCAGTTGTGCATCGGAAACTACTACTGGTCTTCCAGGGAACGATCAAAGTGTAGACTGTTTGAGATATTACTCAGATGGAGAAAAGTGCGCATGGTGATTGTTGTATTCAATCCCGATCCAATTTCTGTGTTTCAACAACACTCTGATAGTAAACAGATTACAAAATGCCTCCAGATGTGCATCGGAAACTACTACTGGTCTTCCAGGGAACGATCAAAGCGTAGACTGTTTTAGACATTACTCCCATGGAGGAAAGTGCGCATGGTGACTGTTGTATCCATTTCCGATGCAATTCCTGTGTTTCATCAACACTCTGATAGTCCACAGATTACAGAATGCCACCAGATGTGCATCGGAAACTACTACTCGTTCCAGAGAACTATCAAAGCGTAGACTGTTTGCGACATTACAGCCATGGAGAAAAGTGCGGATGGAGACTGTCGTATTCAATCCCAATGCAATTTCTGTGTTTCCTCAACACTCTGATAGTCCACAGATCACAGAATGCCACCAGATGTTCATCGGAAACTGCTACTGGTCTTCTTGGGAACGATCAAAGCGTAGACTGTTTGAGACATTACTTACATGGAGGAAAGTGCGCATGGTGACTGTTCTATTCAAACCTGAGGCAATATCTGTGTTTCATCAACACTCTGATATTCCGCAGATTACAGAATGCCACCAGATGTGCATCGGAAACTACTACTGGTCTTCCAGGGAACGATCAAACGTAGACTGTTTGAGACATTACTCCCATGGAGGAAAGTGCGGACGGTGACTGTTGTATTCAATGCCGATGCAATTTCTGTGTTTCATTAACACCCGGATCGACTTCAGATTACAGAATGCATCCAGATGTGTATCGGAAACTACTACTGGTCTTCAGGGAACGATCAAAGCATAGACTGTTTGAGACATTACTCACGTGGAGGAAAGTGCGCATGGTTACTGTTGTATTCAATTCCGATGCAATTTCTGTGTTTCATCAACACTCAGTTAGTCCACAGATTACAGAATGCCTCCAGATGTGCATCGGAAACGGCTACTGGTCTTCCAGGGAACGATCAAAGCGTAGACTGTTTGAGACATTACTCCCATGGAGGAAAGTGCGCATTGTGACTGGTGTATTCAATCCCGATGCAATTTCTGTGTTTCAACCACACTCTTACGGTCGACAGATTACAGAAAGCCTCCAGTTTTGCATCGGAAACAACTACTGGTCTTCCAGGGAACGATCAAAGTGTAGACAGTTTGAGACATTACTCCCATGGAGGAAAGTGTGCATGGTGACTGTTGTATTCAATCCAGATGCAATTTCTGTGTTTCAACAACACTCTGATAGTAAACAGATTACAAAATGCCTCCAGATGTGCACCGGAAACTACTACTGGTCTTCCAGGAAACGATGAAAGCTTAGACTGTTTGAGACATTACTCCCATGGAGGAAAGTGAACATGGTGACTGTTGTATTCAATCCCGATGCAATTTTTGTGTTTCACCAAAACTTTGAAGATCTGCAGATTACAGAATGCCTCCAGATGTGCATCGGAATCTGCTACTGGTCTTCCAGGGAACGATCAATGCGTAGACTGTTTTAGACATTACTCCCATGGAGGAAAGTGCGGATGGTGACTGTTGTATTCAATCCCGATGCAATTTCTGTGTTTCACCAAAACTTTGAAACTCCGCAGATTACAGAATGCCTCCAGATGTGCATCGGAATCTACTACTGGTCTTCCAGGGAACGAGCAAAGCGTATACTGTTTGAGACATTACTCCCATGGAGGAAAGTGCGCATGGTGACTGTTGTATTCAATCCCGATGCAATTTCTGTGTTTCAACAACACACTGACGGTCCACAGATTACAGAATGCCTCCAGATGTGCATCGGAAACTACCACTGGTCTTCCAGGGAGCGATCAAAGCGTAGATTGTTAGAGTCATTAATCCCATGGAGGAAAGTGCGAATGGTTACTGTTGTATTCAATCGCGATGCAATTTCTGTATTTCAACAACACTCTGATAGTATACAGATTACAGAATGCCTCCAGATGTGCATCGGAAACTACTACTTTTCTTCCAGGGAACGACAAGGCGTAGACTGTTTGAGACATTACTCCCATGGAGGAAAGTGCGCATGGTGACTGTTGTATTCAATTCCGATGCAATTTCTGTGTTTCATCAACACTTTGAAGGTCCACAGATTACTGAATGCCTCCAGATGTGCATCGGAATCTTCTCCTGGTCTTCCAGGGAACGATCAAACCGTAGACTGTTTGAGACATTACTCCCATGAAGGAAAGTGCGCATGGTGAATCTTGTATTCATTCCCGATGGAATTTCTGTGTTTCAACAACACACTGATAGTCCACAGATTACAGAATGCCTCCAGATGTGCACCGGAAACTACTACTGGTCTTCCAGGGAACGATCAACGCGTAGACTGTTTGAGACATTACTCCCATGGAGGAAAGTGAACATGGTGACTGTTCTATTCAATCCCGATGAAATTTCTGTGTTTCACCAAAACTTTGAAGCTCCGCAGGTTACAGAATGCCTCCAGATGTGCATCGGAATCTACTACTGGTCTTCCAGGGAACGAGCAAAGCGTAGACTGTTTGAGACATTACTCCCATGGAGGAATGTGCGGATGGTGACTGTTGTATTCAATCCCGATGCAATTTCTGTGTTTCAACAACACTCTGACGTTCCTCAGATTACAGAATGCCTCCAGATGTGCATCGGAAACCACTACTTTTCTTCCAGGGAACTATCAAAGCGTAGACAGTTTGAGACATTACTCCCATGGAGGAAAGTGCGCATGGTGAATCTTGTATTCATTCCCGATGGAATTTCTGTGTTTCAACAACATACTGATAGTCCACAGATTACAGAATGCCTACAGATGTGCATCGGAATCTTCTACTGGTCTTCCAGGGAACGATCAAACCGTAGTCTGTTTGAGACATAACTCCCATAGAGGAAAGTGCGCATGGTGAATCTTGTATTCATTCCCGATGGAATTTCTGTGTTTCAACAACATACTGATAGTCCACAGATTACAGAATGCCTACAGATGTGCACCGGAAACTACTACTGGTCTTCCAGGGAACGATCAAGGCGTAGACTGTTTGAGACATTACTCCCATGGAGGAAAGTGCGCATGGTGACTGGTGTATTCAATCCCGATGCAATTTCTGTGTTTCAACAACACTCTGACGGTCGACAGATTACAGAAAGCCTCCAGTTTTGCATCGGAAACAACTACTGGTCTTCCAGGGAACGATCAAAGTGTAGACAGTTTGAGACATTACTCCCATGGAGGAAAGTGCGCATGGTGACTGTTGTATTCAATCCAGATGCAATTTCTGTGTTTCAACAACACTCTGATAGTAAACAGATTACAAAATGCTTCCAGATGTGCACCGGAAACTACTACTGGTCTTCCAGGAAACGATGAAAGCTTAGACTGTTTGAGACATTACTCCCATGGAGGAAAGTGAACATGGTGACTGTTGTATTCAATCCCGATGCAATTTTTGTGTTTCACCAAAACTTTGAAGATCTGCAGATTACAGAATGCCTCCAGATGTGCATCGGAATCTGCTACTGGTCTTCCAGGGAACGATCAAAGCGTAGACTCTTTTAGACATTACTCCCATGGAGGAAAGTGCGGATGGTGACTGTTGTATTCAATCCCGATGCAATTTCTGTGTTTCACCAAAACTTTGAAGCTCCGCAGATTACAGAATGCCTCCAGATGTGCATCGGAATCTACTACTGGTCTTCCAGGGAACGAGCAAAGCGTATACTGTTTGAGACATTACTCCCATGGAGGAAAGTGCGCATGGTGACTGTTGTATTCAATCCCGATGCAATTTCTGTGTTTCAACAACACTCTGACTGTCCACAGATTACAGAATGCCTCCAGATGTGCATCGGAAACTACCAATGGGCTTCCAGGGAACGATAAAAAGCGTAGAATGTTAGAGTCATTAATCCCATGGAGGAAAGTGCGAATGGTTACTGTTGTATTAAATCGCGATGCAATTTCTGTATTTCAACAACACTCTGATAGTCCACAGATTACAGAATGCCTCCAGATGTGCATCGGAAACTACTACTTTTCTTCCAGGGAACGACAAGGCGTAGACTGTTTGAGACATTACTCCCATGGAGGAAAGTGCGCATGGTGACTGTTGTATTCAATCCCGATGCAATTTCTGTGTTTCATCAACACTTTGATAGTCCACAGATTACATAACGCCTTTAGATGTGCATCGGAAACTACTACTTTTCTTCCAGGGAACGATCAAGGCGTAGACTGTTTGAGACATTACTCCCATGGAGGAATCTGCGCATGGTGACTGTTGTATGCAAAGCCGATGCTATTTATGTGTTTCATCAACACTCGGATGGACCACAGATTACAGAATGCCTCCAGATGTGCATTGGAAACTACTACTGGTCTTCAGGGAACGATCAAATCGATGACAGTTTGAGACATTACTCCCATGGAGGAAAGTGCGCATGGTGACTGTTGTATTCAATCATGATGTAATTTCTGTGTTTCATCAACACATCAACACTCTGATAGTCCACAGATTACAGATTGCCTCCAGATGTGCATGGGAAACTGCTACAGGTCGTCCTGGGAACGATCAATGCGTAGACTGTTTGAGACATTACACCCATGGAGGAAAGTGCGCATGGTGACTGTTGTATTCAATCCCCATGCAATTTCTGTGTTTCAACAACACTCTGACCGTCCACAGATTACAGAATGCCTCCAGATGTGCATCGGAAACTACCACTGGTCTTCCAGGGAACGATCAAAGCGTAGACTGTTAGAGTCATTACTCCAATGGAGGAAAGTGCGCATGGTTACTGTTGTATTAAATCGCGATGCAATTTCTGTATTTCAACAACACTCTGATAGTCCACAGATTACAGAATGCCTCCAGATGTGCATCGGAAACTACTACTTTTCTTCCAGGGAACGATCAAGGCGTAGACTCTTTGAGACACTACTCCCATGGAGGAAAGTGCGCATGGTTACTGTTGTATTAAATCGCGATGCAATATCTGTATTTCAACAACACTCTGATAGTCCACAGATTACAAAATGCCTCCAGATGTGCATCGGAAACTACTACTGGTCTTCCAGGGAACGATCAAAGCGTAGACTGTTTTAGACATTACTCCCATGGAGGAAAGTGCGCATGGTGACTGTTGTATTCATTTCCGATGCAATTCCTGTGTTTCATCAACACTCTGATAGTCCACAGATTACAGAATGCCACCAGGTGTGCATCGGAAACTACTACTCGTTCCAGAGAACTATCAAAGCGTAGACTGTTTGCGACATTACAGCCATGGAGAAAAGTGCGGATGGAGACTGTCGTATTCAATCCCAATGCAGTTTCTGTGTTTCCTCAACACTCTGATAGTCCACAGATTACAGAATGCCTACAGATGTGCACCGGAAACTACTACTGGTCTTCCAGGGAACGATCAAGGCGTAGACTGTTTGAGACATTACTCCCATGGAGGAAAGTGCGCATGGTGACTGGTGTATTCAATCCCGATGCAATTTCTGTGTTTCAACAACACTCTGACGGTCGACAGATTACAGAAAGCCTCCAGTTTTGCATCGGAAACAACTACTGGTCTTCCAGGGAACGATCAAAGTGTAGACAGTTTGAGACATTACTCCCATGGGGGAAAGTGCGCATGGTGACTGTTGTATTCAATCCAGATGCAATTTCGGTGTTTCAACAAGACTCTGATAGTAAACAGATTACAAAATGCTTTCAGATGTGCACCGGAAACTACTACTGGTCTTCCAGGAAACGATGAAAGCTTAGACTGTTTGAGACATTACTCCCATGGAGGAAAGTGAACATGGTGACTGTTGTATTCAATCCCGATGCAATTTTTGTGTTTCACCAAAACTTTGAAGATCTGCAGATTACAGAATGCCTCCAGATGTGCATCGGAATCTGCTACTGGTCTTCCAGGGAACGATCAAAGCGTAGACTCTTTTAGACATTACTCCCATGGAGGAAAGTGCGGATGGTGACTGTTGTATTCAATCCCGATGCAATTTCTGTGTTTCACCATAACTTTGAAGCTCCGCAGATTACAGAATGCCTCCAGATGTGCATCGGAATCTACTACTGGTCTTCCAGGGAACGAGCAAAGCGTATACTGTTTGAGACATTACTCCCATGGAGGAAAGTGCGCATGGCGACTGTTGTATTCAATCCCGATGCAATTTCTGTGTTTCAACAACACTCTGACTGTCCACAGATTACAGAATGCCTCCAGATGTGCATCGGAAACTACCAATGGGCTTCCAGGGAACGATAAAAAGCGTAGATTGTTAGAGTCATTAATCCCATGGAGGAAAGTGCGAATGGTTACTGTTGTATTAAATCGCGATGCAATTTCTGTATTTCAACAACACTCTGATAGTCCACAGATTACAGAATGCCTCCAGATGTGCATCGGAAACTACTACTTTTCTTCCAGGGAACGACAAGGCGTAGACTGTTTGAGACATTACTCCCATGGAGGAAAGTGCGCATGGTGACTGTTGTATTCAATCCCGATGCAATTTCTGTGTTTCATCAACACTTTGATACTCCACAGATTACATAACGCCTTTAGATGTGCATCGGAAACTACTACTTTTCTTCCAGGGAACGATCAAGGCGTAGACTGTTTGAGACATTACTCCCATGGAGGAATGTGCGCATGGTGACTGTTGTATGCAAAGCCGATGCTATTTATGTGTTTCATCAACACTCGGATGGACCACAGATTACAGAATGCCTCCAGATGTGAATTGGAAACTACTACTGGTCTTCAGGGAACGATCAAATCGATGACAGTTTGAGACATTACTCCCATGGAGGAAAGTGCGCATGGTGACTGTTGTATTCAATCATGATGTAATTTCTGTGTTTCATCAACACATCAACACTCTGATAGTCCACAGATTACAGATTGCCTCCAGATGTGCATGGGAAACTGCTACAGGTCGTCCTGGGAACGATCAATGCGTAGACTGTTTGAGACATTACACCCATGGAGGAAAGTGGGCATGGTGACTGTTGTATTCAATCCCGATGCAATTTCTGTGTTTCAACAACACTCTGACCGTCCACAGATTACAGAATGCCTCCAGATGTGCATCGGAAACTACCACTGGTCTTCCAGGGAACGATCAAAGCGTAGACTGTTAGAGTCATTACTCCAATGGAGGAAAGTGCGCATGGTTACTGTTGTATTAAATCGCGATGCAATTTCTGTATTTCAACAACACTCTGATAGTCCACAGATTACAGAATGCCTCCAGATGTGCATCGGAAACTACTACTTTTCTTCCAGGGAACGATCAAGGCGTAGACTCTTTGAGACATTACTCCCATGGAGGAAAGTGCGCATGGTTACTGTTGTATTAAATCGCGATGCAATTTCTGTATTTCAACAACACTCTGATAGTCCACAGATTACAAAATGCCTCCAGATGTGCATCGGAAACTACTACTGGTCTTCCAGGGAACGATCAAAGCGTAGACTGTTTTAGACATTACTCCCATGGAGGAAAGTGCGCATGGTGACTGTTGTATTCATTTCCGATGCAATTCCTGTGTTTCATCAACACTCTGATAGTCCACAGATTACAGAATGCCACCAGGTGTGCATCGGAAACTACTACTCGTTCCAGAGAACTATCAAAGCGTAGACTGTTTGCGACATTACAGCCATGGAGAAAAGTGCGGATGGAGACTGTCGTATTCAATCCCAATGCAGTTTCTGTGTTTCCTCAACACTCTGATAGTCCACAGATTACAGAATGCCTACAGATGTGCACCGGAAACTACTACTGGTCTTCCAGGGAACGATCAAGGCGTAGACTGTTTGAGACATTACTCCCATGGAGGAAAGTGCGCATGGTGACTGGTGTATTCAATCCCGATGCAATTTCTGTGTTTCAACAACACTCTGACGGTCGACAGATTACAGAAAGCCTCCAGTTTTGCATCGGAAACAACTACTGGTCTTCCAGGGAACGATCAAAGTGTAGACAGTTTGAGACATTACTCCCATGGGGGAAAGTGCGCATGGTGACTGTTGTATTCAATCCAGATGCAATTTCGGTGTTTCAACAAGACTCTGATAGTAAACAGATTACAAAATGCTTTCAGATGTGCACCGGAAACTACTACTGGTCTTCCAGGAAACGATGAAAGCTTAGACTGTTTGAGACATTACTCCCATGGAGGAAAGTGAACATGGTGACTGTTGTATTCAATCCCGATGCAATTTTTGTGTTTCACCAAAACTTTGAAGATCTGCAGATTACAGAATGCCTCCAGATGTGCATCGGAATCTGCTACTGGTCTTCCAGGGAACGATCAAAGCGTAGACTCTTTTAGACATTACTCCCATGGAGGAAAGTGCGGATGGTGACTGTTGTATTCAATCCCGATGCAATTTCTGTGTTTCACCATAACTTTGAAGCTCCGCAGATTACAGAATGCCTCCAGATGTGCATCGGAATCTACTACTGGTCTTCCAGGGAACGAGCAAAGCGTATACTGTTTGAGACATTACTCCCATGGAGGAAAGTGCGCATGGCGACTGTTGTATTCAATCCCGATGCAATTTCTGTGTTTCAACAACACTCTGACTGTCCACAGATTACAGAATGCCTCCAGATGTGCATCGGAAACTACCAATGGGCTTCCAGGGAACGATAAAAAGCGTAGATTGTTAGAGTCATTAATCCCATGGAGGAAAGTGCGAATGGTTACTGTTGTATTAAATCGCGATGCAATTTCTGTATTTCAACAACACTCTGATAGTCCACAGATTACAGAATGCCTCCAGATGTGCATCGGAAACTACTACTTTTCTTCCAGGGAACGACAAGGCGTAGACTGTTTGAGACATTACTCCCATGGAGGAAAGTGCGCATGGTGACTGTTGTATTCAATCCCGATGCAATTTCTGTGTTTCATCAACACTTTGATAGTCCACAGATTACATAACGCCTTTAGATGTGCATCGGAAACTACTACTTTTCTTCCAGGGAACGATCAAGGCGTAGACTGTTTGAGACATTACTCCCATGGAGGAATGTGCGCATGGTGACTGTTGTATGCAAAGCCGATGCTATTTATGTGTTTCATCAACACTCGGATGGACCACAGATTACAGAATGCCTCCAGATGTGAATTGGAAACTACTACTGGTCTTCAGGGAACGATCAAATCGATGACAGTTTGAGACATTACTCCCATGGAGGAAAGTGCGCATGGTGACTGTTGTATTCAATCATGATGTAATTTCTGTGTTTCATCAACACATCAACACTCTGATAGTCCACAGATTACAGATTGCCTCCAGATGTGCATGGGAAACTGCTACAGGTCGTCCTGGGAACGATCAATGCGTAGACTGTTTGAGACATTACACCCATGGAGGAAAGTGCGCATGGTGACTGTTGTATTCAATCCCGATGCAATTTCTGTGTTTCAACAACACTCTGACCGTCCACAGATTACAGAATGCCTCCAGATGTGCATCGGAAACTACCACTGGTCTTCCAGGGAACGATCAAAGCGTAGACTGTTAGAGTCATTACTCCAATGGAGGAAAGTGCGCATGGTTACTGTTGTATTAAATCGCGATGCAATTTCTGTATTTCAACAACACTCTGATAGTCCACAGATTACAGAATGCCTCCAGATGTGCATCGGAAACTACTACTTTTCTTCCAGGGAACGATCAAGGCGTAGACTCTTTGAGACATTACTCCCATGGAGGAAAGTGCGCATGGTTACTGTTGTTTTAAATCGCGATGCAATTTCTGTATTTCAACAACACTCTGATAGTCCACAGATTACAAAATGCCTCCAGATGTGCATCGGAAACTACTACTGGTCTTCCAGGGAACGATCAAAGCGTAGACTGTTTTAGACATTACTCCCATGGAGGAAAGTGCGCATGGTGACTGTTGTATTCATTTCCGATGCAATTCCTGTGTTTCATCAACACTCTGATAGTCCACAGATTACAGAATGCCACCAGGTGTGCATCGGAAACTACTACTCGTTCCAGAGAACTATCAAAGCGTAGACTGTTTGCGACATTACAGCCATGGAGAAAAGTGCGGATGGAGACTGTCGTATTCAATCCCAATGCAATTTCTGTGTTTCCTCAACACTCTGATAGTCCACAGATTACAGAATGCCTACAGATGTGCACCGGAAACTACTACTGGTCTTCCAGGGAACGATCAAGGCGTAGACTGTTTGAGACATTACTCCCATGGAGGAAAGTGCGCATGGTGACTGGTGTATTCAATCCCGATGCAATTTCTGTGTTTCAACAACACTCTGACGGTCGACAGATTACAGAAAGCCTCCAGTTTTGCATCGGAAACAACTACTGGTCTTCCAGGGAACGATCAAAGTGTAGACAGTTTGAGACATTACTCCCATGGAGGAAAGTGCGCATGGTGACTGTTGTATTCAATCCAGATGCAATTTCGGTGTTTCAACAACACTCTGATAGTAAACAGATTACAAAATGCTTCCAGATGTGCACCGGAAACTACTACTGGTCTTCCAGGAAACGATGAAAGCTTAGACTGTTTGAGACATTACTCCCATGGAGGAAAGTGAACATGGTGACTGTTGTATTCAATCCCGATGCAATTTTTGTGTTTCACCAAAACTTTGAAGATCTGCAGATTACAGAATGCCTCCAGATGTGCATCGGAATCTGCTACTGGTCTTCCAGGGAACGATCAAAGCGTGGACTCTTTTAGACATTACTCCCATGGAGGAAAGTGCGGATGGTGACAGTTGTATTCAATCCCGATGCAATTTCTGTGTTTCACCAAAACTTTGAAGCTCCGCAGATTACAGAATGCCTCCAGATGTGCATCGGAATCTACTACTGGTCTTCTAGGGAACGAGCAAAGCGTATACTGTTTGAGACATTACTCCCATTTAGGAAAGTGCGCATGGTGACTGTTGTATTCAATCCCGATGCAATTTCTGTGTTTCAACAACACTCTGACTGTCCACAGATTACAGAATGCCTCCAGATGTGCATCGGAAACTACCAATGGGCTTCCAGGGAACGATAAAAAGCGTAGATTGTTAGAGTCATTAATCCCATGGAGGAAAGTGCGAATGGTTACTGTTGTATTAAATCGCGATGCAATTTCTGTATTTCAACAACACTCTGATAGTCCACAGATTACAGAATGCCTCCAGATGTGCATCGGAAACTACTACTTTTCTTCCAGGGAACGACAAGGCGTAGACTGTTTGAGACATTACTCCCATGGAGGAAAGTGCGCATGGTGACTGTTGTATTCAATCCCGATGCAATTTCTGTGTTTCATCAACACTTTGAAAGTCCACAGATTACTGAATGCCTCCAGATGTGCATAGGAATCTGCTACTGGTCTTCCAGGGAACGAGCAAAGCGTAGACTGTTTGGGACATTACTCCCTTGGAGGAAAGTGCGTATGGTTACTGTTGTATTAAATCGCGATGCAATTTCTGTATTTCAACAACACTCTGATAGTCCACAGATTACAGAATGCCTCCAGATGTGCATCGGAAACTACTACTTTTCTTCCAGGGAACGATCAAGGCGTAGACTGTTTGAGAATTTCTCCCATGGAGGAAAGTGCGGACGGTGACTGTTGTATTGAATGCCGATGCAATTTCTGTGTTACATTAACACACGGATCGACTACAGATTACAGAATGCTTCCAGATGTGTATCGGAAACTACTACTGGTCTTCAGGGAACGATCAAAGCATAGACTGTTTGAGACATTACTCACGTGGAGGAAAGTGCGCATGGTTACTGTTGTATTCAATTCCGATGCAATTTCTGTGTTTCATCAACACTCAGTTAGTCCACAGATTACAGATTGCCTCCAGATGTGCATCGGGAACTACTACTGGTCTTCAGGGAGCGATCAAAGCGCAGACTGTTTGAGACTTTACTCCCATGGAGGAATGTGCGGATGGTGACTGTTGTATTCAATCCCGATGCAATTTCTGTGTTTTATCAACACTCTGATAGTCCACAGATTTCAGATTGCCTCCACATGTGCTTCGGAAACTACTACTGGTCTTCCAGGGAACGATCAAAGCATAGACTGTTTGAGACATTACTCCCCTCCGGGAAAGTTTGCATGGTGACTGTTGATATCAATCCCGACGCCATTTCTGTGTTTCATCAAAACTCTGATATTCCGCAGATTAGAGAATGCCACCAGATGTGCATCGGAAACTACTACTGGTCTTCCAGGGAACGATCAAAGCGTAGACTGTTTGAGACATTACTCCCGTGGAGGAAAGTGCGCATGGTGACTGTTGTATCCAATCCCGATGTAATTGCTGTGTTTCATCAACACATCATCACTCTGATAGTCCACAGATTACAGATTGCCTCCAGATGTGCATCGGAAACTGCTACTGGTCTTCCTGGGAACGATCAATGCGTAGACTGTTTGAGACATTACTCCCATGGAGGAAATTGCGCATGGTGACTGTTGTATTCAATCCCGATGCAATTTCTGTGTTTCAACAACACTCTGATAGTCCACAGATTACATAACGCCTTTAGATGTGCATCGGAAACTACTACTTTCCTTCCAGGGAACGATCAAGGCGTAGACTGTTTGAGACATTACTCCAATGGAGGAATGTGCGCATGGTGACTGTTGTATGCAAAGCCGATGCTATTTATGTGTTTCATCAACACTCGGATGGACCACAGATTACAGAATGCCTCCAGATGTGCATTGGAAACTACTACTGGTCTTCAGGGAACGATCAAATCGATGACAGTTTGAGACATTACTCCCATGGAGGAAAGTGCGCATGGTGACTGTTGTATTCAATCATGATGTAATTTCTGTGTTTCATCAACACATCAACACTCTGATAGTCCACAGATTACAGATTGCCTCCAGATGTGCATGGGAAACTGCTACAGGTCGTCATGGGAACGATCAATGCGTAGACTGTTTGAGACATTACTCCCATGGAGGAAAGTGCGCATGGTGACTGTTGTATTCAATCCCGATGCAATTTCTGTGTTTCAACAACACTCTGACCGTCCACAGATTACAGAATGCCTCCAGATGTGCATCGGAAACTACCACTGGTCTTCCAGGGAGCGATCAAAGCGTAGACTGTTAGAGTCATTACTCCAATGGAGGAAAGTGCGCATGGTTACTGTTGTATTAAATCGCGATGCAATTTCTGTATTTCAACAACACTCTGATAGTCCACAGATTACAGAATGCCTCCAGATGTGCATCGGAAACTACTACTTTTCTTCCAGGGAACGATCAAGGCGTAGACTCTTTGAGACATTACTCCCATGGAGGAAAGTGCGCATGGTTACTGTTGTATTAAATCGCGATGCAATTTCTGTATTTCAACAACACTCTGATAGTCCACAGATTACAAAATGCCTCCAGATGTGCATCGGAAACTACTACTGGTCTTCCAGGGAACGATCAAAGCGTAGACTGTTTTAGACATTACTCCCATGGAGGAAAGTGCGCATGGTGACTGTTGTATTCATTTCCGATGCAATTCCTGTGTTTCATCAACACTCTGATAGTCCACAGATTACAGAATGCCACCAGATGTGCATCGGAAACTACTACTCGTTCCAGAGAACTATCAAAACGTAGACTGTTTGCGACATTACAGCCATGGAGAAAAGTGCGGATGGAGACTGTCGTATTCACTCCCAATGCAATTTCTGTGTTTCCTCAACACTCTGATAGTCCACAGATTACAGAATGCCACCAGATGTTCATCGGAAACTACTACTGGTCTTCTTGGGAACGATCAAAGCGTAGACTGTTTGAGACATTACTTACATGGAGGAAAGTGCGCATGGTGACTGTTCTATTCAAACCTGAGGCAATATCTGTGTTTCATCAACACTCTGATATTCCGCAGATTACAGAATGCCACCAGATGTGCATCGGAAACTACTACTGGTCTTCCAGGGAACGATCAAACGTAGACTGTTTGAGACATTACTCCCATGGAGGAAAGTGCGGACGGTGACTGTTGTATTCAATGCCGATGCAATTTCTGTGTTTCATTAACACCCGGATCGACTACAGATTACAGAATGCATCCAGATGTGTATCGGAAACTACTACTGGTCTTCAGGGAACGATCAAAGCATAGACTGTTTGAGACATTACTCACGTGGAGGAAAGTGCGCATGGTTACTGTTGTATTCAATTCCGATGCAATTTCTGTGTTTCATCAACACTCAGTTAGTCCACAGATTACAGAATGCCTCCAGATGTGCATCGGAAACGACTACTGGTCTTCCAGGGAACGATCAAAGCGTAGACTGTTTGAGACATTACTCCCATGGAGGAGTTTGCGCATGGTGACTGTTGTATTCAATCCCGATGCAATTTCTGTGTTTCATCAACACTTTGAAGGTCCACAGACTACAGAATGCCTATAGATGTGCTTCGAAACTTCTACTGGTCTTCCAGGGAACGAAAAAAGCGTAGACTGTTTCAGACATTACTCCCATGGAGGAAAGTGCGGATGGTGGCTGTTGTATTCAATCACGATGCAATTTCTGTGTGTCATCAACACTCTGATAGTCCACAAATTACAGATTGCCTCCAGATGTGCATCGGAAACTACTACTGGTTTTCAGGGATCGATCAAAGCGCAGACTGTTTGACACTTTACTCCCATGGAGGAATGTGCGGATGGTGACTGCTGTATTCAATCCCGATGCAATTTCTGTGTTTCATCAACACTCTGATAGTCCACAGATTTCAGATTGTCTCCAGATGTGCTTCGGAAACTACTACTGGTCTTCCAGGGAACGATCAAAGCATGGACTGTTTGAGACATTACTCCCCTCCAGGAAAGTTTGCATGGTGACTGTTGTTATCAATCCCCACGCCATTTCTGTGTTTCATCAAAACTCTGATATTCCGCAGATTACAGAATGCCACCAGATGTGCATCGGAAACTACTACTGGTCTTCCAGGGAACGATCAAAGCGTAGACTGTTTGAGACATTACTCCCGTGGAGGAAAGTGCGCATGGTGACTGTTGTATTCAATCCCGATGTAATTGCTGTGTTTCATCAACACATCATCACTCTGATAGTCCACAGATTACAGATTGCCTCCAGATGTGCATCGGAAACTGCTACTGGTCTTCCAGGGAACGATCAATGCGTAGACTGTTTGAGACATTACTCCCATGGAGGAAAGTGCGCATGGTGACTGTTGTATTCAATCCCGATGCAATTTCTGTGTTTCAACAACACTCTGATAGTCCACAGATTACATAACGCCTTTAGATGTGCATCGGAAACTACTACTTTTCTTCCAGGGAACGATCAAGGCGTAGACTGATTGAGACATTACTCCCATGGAGGAATGTGCGCATGGTGACTGTTGTATTCAAAGCCGATGCTATTTATGTGTTTCATCAACACTCGGATGGACCACAGATTACAGAATGCCTCCAGATGTGCATTGGAAACTACTACTGGTCTTCAGGGAACGATCAAATCGATGACAGTTTGAGACATTACTCCCATGGAGGAAAGTGCGCATCGTGACTGTTGTATTCAATCATGATGTAATTTCTGTGTTTCATCAACACATCAACACTCTGATAGTCCACAGATTACAGATTGCCTCCAGATGTGCATGGGAAACTGCTACAGTTCTTCCTGGCAACGATCAATGCGTAGACTGTTTGAGACATTACTCCCATGGAGGAAAGTGCGCATGGTGACTGTTGTATTCAATCCCGATGCAATTTCTGTGTTTCAACAACACTCTGACCGTCCACAGATTACAGAATGCCTCCAGATGTGCATCGGAAACTACCACTGGTCTTCCAGGGAACGATCAAAGCGTAGACTGTTAGAGTCATTACTCCAATGGAGGAAAGTGCGCATGGTTACTGTTGTATTAAATCGCGATGCAATTTCTGTATTTCAACAACACTCTGATAGTCCACAGATTACAGAATGCCTCCAGATGTGCATCGGAAACTACTACTTTTCTTCCAGGGAACGATCAAGGCGTAGACTCTTTGAGACATTACTCCCATGGAGGAAAGTGCGCATGGTAACTGTTGTATTCAATCCCGATGCAATTTCTGTGTTTCAATAACACTCTGACGGTCCACAGGTTAAAGAATGCCTCCAGTTGTGCATCGGAAACTACTACTGGTCTTCCAGGGAACGATCAAAGTGTAGACTGTTTGAGACATTACTCAGATGGAGGAAAGTGCGCATGGTGATTGTTGTATTCAATCCCGATGCAATTTCTGTGTTTCAACAACACTCTGATAGTAAACAGATTACAAAATGCCTCCAGATGTGCATCGGAAACTACTACTGGTCTTCCAGGGAACGATCAAAGCGTAGACTGTTTTAGACATTACTCCCATGGAGGAAAGAGCGCATGGTGATTGTTGTATTCAATCCCGATGCAATTTCTGTGTTTCATCAACACTCTGATAGTCCACAGATTACAGAATGCCACCAGATGTGCATATGAAACTACTACTCGTTCCAGAGAACTATCAAAGCGACGACTGTTTGCGACATTACAGCCATGGAGAAAAGTGCGGATGGAGACTGTCGTATTCAATCCCAATGCAATTTCTGTGTTTCCTCAACACTCTGATAGTCCACAGATTACAGAATGCCACCAGATGTTCATCGGAAACTACTACTGGTCTTCTTGGGAACGATCAAAGCGTAGACTGTTTGAGACATTACTTACATGGAGGAAAGTGCGCATGGTGACTGTTCTATTCAAACCTGAGGCAATATCTGTGTTTCATCAACACTCTGATATTCCGCAGATTACAGAATGCCACCAGATGTGCATCGGAAACTACTACTGGTCTTCCAGGGAACGATCAAAGGTAGACTGTTTGAGACATTACTCCCATGGAGGAAAGTGCGGACGGTGACTGTTGTATTCAATGCCGATGCAATTTCTGTGTTTCATTAACACCCGGATCGACTACAGATTACAGAATGCATCCAGATGTGTATCGGAAACTACTACTGGTCTTCAGGGAACGATCAAAGCATAGACTGTTTGAGACATTACTCACGTGGAGGAAAGTGCGCATGGTTACTGTTGTATTCAATTCCGATGCAATTTCTGTGTTTCATCAACACTCAGTTAGTCCACAGATTACAGAATGCCTCCAGATGTGCATCGGAAACGACTACTGGTCTTCCAGGGAACGATCAAAGCGTAGACTGTTTGAGACATTACTCCCATGGAGGAGATTGCGCATGGTGACTGTTGTATTCAATCCCGATGCAATTTCTGTGTTTCATCAACACTTTGAAGGTCCACAGATTACAGAATGCCTATAGATGTGCTTCGAAACTTCTACTGGTCTTCCAGGGAACGACCAAAGCGTAGACTGTTTCAGACATTACTCCCATGGAGGAAAGTGCGGATGGTGGCTGTTGTAATCAATCGCGATGCAATTTCTGTGTGTCATCAACACTCTGATAGTCCACAAATTACAGATTGCCTCCAGATGTGCATCGGAATCTTCTACTGGTTTTCAGGGAGCGATCAAAGCGCAGACTGTTTGACACTTTACTCCCATGGAGGAATGTGCGGATGGTGACTGTTGTATTCAATCCCGATGCAATTTCTGTGTTTCATCAACACTCTGATAGTCCACAGATTTCAGATTGTCTCCAGATGTGCTTCGGAAACTACTACTGGTCTTCCAGGGAACGATCAAAGCATGGACTGTTTGAGACATTACTCCCCTCCAGGAAAGTTTGCATGGTGACTGTTGTTATCAATCCCCACGCCATTTCTGTGTTTCATCAAAACTCTGATATTCCGCAGATTACAGAATGCCACCAGATGTGCATCGGAAACTACTACTGGTCTTCCAGGGAACAATCAAAGCGTAGACTGTTTGAGACATTACTCCCGTGGAGGAAAGTGCGCTTGGTGACTGTTGTATTCAATCCCGATGTAATTGCTGTGTTTCATCAACACATCATCACTCTGATAGTCCACAGATTACAGATTGCCTCCAGATGTGCATCGGAAACTGCTACTGGTCTTCCAGGGAACGATCAATGCGTAGGCTGTTTGAGACATTACTCCCATGGAGGAAAGTGCGCATGGTGACTGTTGTATTCAATCCTGATGCAATTTCTGTGTTTCAACAACACTCTGATAGTCCACAGATTACATAACGCCTTTAGATGTGCATCGGAAACTACTACTTTTCTTCCAGGGAACGATCAAGGCGTAGACTGATTGAGACATTACTCCCATGGAGGAATGTGCGCATGGTGACTGTTGTATTCAAAGCCGATGCTATTTATGTGTTTCATCAACACTCGGATGGACCACAGATTACAGAATGCCTCCAGATGTGCATTGGAAACTACTACTGGTCTTCAGGGAACGATCAAATCGATGACAGTTTGAGACATTACTCCCATGGAGGAAAGTGCGCATCGTGACTGTTGTATTCAATCATGATGTAATTTCTGTGTTTCATCAACACATCAACACTTTGATAGTCCACAGATTACAGATTGCCTCCAGATGTGCATGGGAAACTGCTACAGTTCTTCCTGGGAACGATCAATGCATAGACTGTTTGAGACATTACTCCCATGGAGGAAAGTGCGCATTGTGACTGTTGTATTCAAAGCCGATGCTATTTATGTGTTTCATCAACACTCGGATGGACCACAGACTACAGAATGCCTCCAGATGTTTATTGGAAACTACTACTGGTCTTCCAGGGAACGATGAAGGCGTAGACTGTTTGAGACATTATTCCCATATAGGAAAGTGCGGATGGTGACTGTTGTATTCAATCCCGATGCAATTTCTGTGTTTCAACAACACTCTGAATGTCCACAGATTACAGAATGCCTCCAGATGTGCATCGGAAACTACCACTGGTCTTCCAGGGAACGATCAAAGCGTAGACTGTTAGAGTCATTACTCCAATGGAGAAAAGTGCGCATGGTGACTGTTGTATTCAATCATGATGTAATTTCTGTGTTTCATCAACACATCAACACTCTGATAGTCCACAGATTACAGAATGCCACCAGATGTGCATCGGAATCTACTACTCGTTCCAGAGAACTATCAAAGCGTAGACTGTTTGCGACATTACAGCCATGGAGAAAAGTGCGGACGGAGACTGTCGTATCAATCCCAATGCAATTTCTGTGTTTCCTCAACACTCTGATAGTCCACAGATTACAGAATGCCCCCAGATGTTCATCGGAATCTACTACTGGTCTTCTTGGGAACGATCAAAGCGTAGACCGTTTGAGACATTACTTACATGGAGGAAAGTGCGCATGGTGACTGTTGTATTCAAACCTGAGGCAATATCTGTGTTTCATCAACACTCTGATATTCCGCAGATTACAGAATGCCACCAGATGTGCATCGGAAACTACTACTGGTCTTCCAGGGAACGATCAATGCGTAGACTGTTTGAGACATTACTCCCATGGAGGAATGTGCGCATTGTGACTGTTGTATTCAAAGCCGATGCTATTTATGTGTTTCATCAACACTCGGATGGACCACAGACTACAGAATGCCTCCAGATGTTTATTGGAAACTACTACTGGTCTTCCAGGGAACGATGAAGGCGTAGACTGTTTGAGACATTATTCCCATATAGGAAAGTGCGGATGGTGACTGTTGTATTCAATCCCGATGCAATTTCTGTGTTTCAACAACACTCTGATAGTCCACAGATTGCAGAATGCCTCCAGATGTGCATCGGAAACTACTACTGGTCTTGCAGGGACCGATCAAAGCGTAGACTGTTTGTGACATTACTCCCATGGAGGAAAGACCGCATGCTGACTGTTGTATTCAATCCCGATGCAATTTCTGTGTTTCAACAACACTCTGATAGAATACAGATTACAGAATGCCTCCAGATGTGCATCGGAAACTACTACTGGTCTTCCAGGGAACGATCAAACGTAGACTGTTTGAGACATTACTCCCATTGAGGAAAGTGGTCATGCAGACTGTTGTATTCAATCCCGATGCCATTTCTGTGTTTCATTAACACTCGGATAGTCCACAGATTACATAATGCCTCCAGATGTGCATCGGAAACTACTACTGGTCTTGAGGGAACGATCAAAGCGTAGACCGTTTGAGACATTACTCCAATAGAGAAATGTACGCATGATGCCTGTTGTATTCAATCCCGATGCAATTTCTGTGTTTCATCAAAACTTTGAAGGTCCACAGATTACAGAATGCCTCCAGATGTGCATCGGAAACTACTACTGGTCTTCAATGGAACGATTAAAGCATAGACTGTTTGAGACATTACCCCCATGGAGGAAAGTGCGCATGGTGACTGTTGTATTCAATCCCGATGCAATTTCTGTGTTTCAACAACATTCTGATAGTCCACAGATTACAGAATGCCTCCAGATGTGCATCGGAAAGTACTACTGGTCTTCAGGGAACGATCAAACCGTAGACTGTTTGAGACATTACTCCCATGGAGGAAAGTGCGCATGGTGACTGTTGTATTCAATCCCGATGCAATTTCTGTGTTTCAACAACACTCTGATAGTCCACAGATTACAGAATGCCTTCAGATGTGCATCGGAAACTACTACTTTTCTTCCGGGGAACAATCAAGGCGTAGACTGTTTGAGACATTACTCCCATGGAGGAAAGTGCGCATGGTGACTGTTGTATTCAATCCCGATGCAATTTCTGTGTTTCAACAACACTCTGACCGTCCACAGATTACAGAATGCCTCCAGATGTGCATCGGAAACTACCACTGGTCTTCCAGGGAACGATCAAAGCGTAGGCTGTTAGAGTCATTACTCCAATGGAGGAAAGTGCGCATGGTTACTGTTGTATTAAATCGCGATGCAATTTCTGTATTTCAACAACACTCTGATAGTCCACAGTTTACAGATTGCCTCCAGATGTGCATCAGAAACTACTACTTTTCTTCCAGGGAACGATCAAGGCGTAGACTGTTTGAGACATTACTCCCATGGAGGAAAGTGCGCATGGTAACTGTTGTATTCAATCCCGATGCAATTTCTGTGTTTCAACAACACTCTGACGGTCCACAGGTTACAGAATGCCTCCAGTTGTGCATCGGAAACTACTACTGGTCTTCCAGGGAACGATCAAGGAGTAGACTGTTTGAGACATTACTCCCATGGAGGAAAGTGCGCATGGTGACTGTTGTATTCAATCCCGAGGTAATTTCTGTGTTTCAACAACACTCTGATAGTCCACAGATTACATAATGCCTTTAGATGTGCATCGGAAACTACTACTTTTCTTCCAGGGAACGATCAAGGCGTAGATTGTTTGAGACATTACTCCCATGGAGGAATGTGCGCATGGTGACTGTTGTATTCAAAGCCGATGCTATTTATGTGTTTCATCAACACTCGGATGGACCACAGATTACAGAATGCCTCCAGATGTGCATCGGATACTACTACTGGTCTTCAGGGAACGATCAAATCGATGACAGTTTGAGACGTTACTCCCATGGAGGAAAGTGCGCATGGTGACTGTTGTATTAAATCCCGATACAATTTCTGTGTTTCATCAACACTTTAAAGGTCCACAGATTACGGAATGACTCCAGATGTGCATCGGAATCCTCTACTGGTCTTACAGGGAACGATCAAATCTTAGACTGTTTGAGACATTATCCCATGGAGGAAATTGTGCATGGTGACTGTTGTATTCAATCCCGATGCAATTACTGTGTTTCATCAACACTTTGAAGGTCCACAGATAACAGAATGCCTCAGATGTGAATCGAAACTACTATTGGTCTTGCAGGGACCGATCAAAGCGTAGACTGTTTGTGACATTACTCCCATGGAGGAAAGACCGCACGGTGACTGTTGTATTCAATCCCGATGCAATTTCTGTGTTTCAACAACACTCTGATAGAATACAGATTACAGAATGCCTCCAGATGTGCATCGGAAACTACTACTGGTCTTCCAGGGAACGATCAAACGTAGACTGTTTGAAACATTACTCCCATGGAGGAAAGTGGTCATGCTGACTGTTGTATTCAATCCCGATGCCATTTCTGTGTTTCATTAACACTCGGGTAGTCCACAGATTACAGAATGCCTCCAGATGTGCATCGGAAACTACTACAGGTCTTGAGGGAACGATCAAAGCGTAGACCGTTTGAGACATTACTCCAATGGAGAAATGTACGCATGATGCCTGTTGTATTCAATCCCGATGCAATTTCTGTGTTTCATCAACACTTTGAAGGTCCACAGATTACAGAATGCCTCCAGATGTGCATCGGAAGCTACTACCGGTCTTCAGGGAACGATCAAACCGTAGACTGTTTGAGACATTACTCCCATGGAGGAAAGTGCGCATGGTGACTGTTGTATTCAATCCCGATGCAATTTCTGTGTTTCAACAACACTCTGATAGTCCACAGATTACAGAATGCCTTCAGATGTGCATCGGAAACTACTACTTTTCTTCCGGGGAACAATCAAGGCGTAGACTGTTTGAGACATTACTCCCATGGAGGAAAGTGCGCATGGTGACTGATGTATTTAATCCCGATGCAATTTCTGTGTTTCAACAACACTCTGATAGTCCACAGATTACAGAATGCCTTCAGATGAGCATCGGAAACTACTACTTTTCTTCCGGGGAACAATCAAGGAGTAGACTGTTTGAGACATTACTCCCATGGAGGAAAGTGCGCATGGTGACTGTTGTATTCAATCCCGAGGTAATTTCTGTGTTTCATCAACACATCAATACTCTGATAGTCCACAGATTACAGATTGCCTCCAGATGTGCATCGGAAACTGCTACTGGTCTTCCTGGGAACGATCAATGCGTAGACAGTTTAAGACATTACTCCAATGGAGGAATGTGCGCATGGTGACTGTTGTATTCAATCCCGATGCAATTTCTGTGTTTCAACAACATTCTGATAGTCCACAGATTACAGAATGCCTCCAGTTGTGCATCGGAAACTACTACTGGTCTTCCAGGGAACGATCAAAGTGTAGACTGTTTGAGACATTACTCCCATGGAGGAAAGTGCGCATGGTGATTGTTGTATTCAATCCCGATGCAATTTCTGTGTTTCAACAACACTCTGATAGTAAACAGATTACAAAATGCCCCCAGATGTGCATCGGAAACTACTACTGGTCTTCCAGGGAACGATCAAAGTGTAGACTGTTTTAGACATTACTCCCATGGAGGAAAGTGCGCATGGTGACTTTTGTATTCATTCACGATGCAATTCCCGTGTTTCATCAACACTCTGATAGTCCACAGATTACAGAATGCCACCAGATGTGCATCGGAAACTACTACTCGTTCCAGAGAACGATCAAAGCGTAGACTGTTTGCGACATTACAGCCATGGAGAAAAGTGCGGATGGAGACTGTCGTATTCAATCCCAATGCAATTTCTGTGTTTCCTCAATACTCTGATAGTCCACAGATTACAGAATGCCACCAGATGTGCATCGGAAACTACTACTGGTCTTCTTGGAAACGATCAAAGCGTAGACTGTTTGAGACATTACTTACATGGAGGAAAGTGCGCATGGTGACTGTTCTATTCAAACCTGAGGCAATATCTGTGTTTCATCAACACTCTGATATTCCGCAGATTACAGAATGCCACCAGATGTGCATCGGAAACTACTACTGGTCTTCCAGGGAACGATCAAACGTAGACTGATTGAGACATTACTCCCATGGAGGAAAGTGCGGACGGTGACTGTTGTATTCAATGCCGATGCAATTTCTGTGTTTCATTAACACCCGGATCGACTACAGATTACAGAATGCATCCAGATGTGTATCGGAAACTACTACTGGTCTTCAGGGAACGATCAAAGCATAGACTGTTTGAGACATTACTCTCGTGGAGGAAAGTGCGCATGGTTACTGTTGTATTCAATCCCGATGCAATTTCTGTGTTTCATCAACACTTTGAAGGTCCACAGATTACAGAATGCCTATAGATGTGCTTCGAAACTTCTACTGGTCTTCCAGGGAACGACCAAAGCGTAGACTGTTTCCGACATTACTCCCATGGAGGAATGTGCGGATGGTGGCTGTTGTATTCAATCGCGATGCAATTTCTGTGTGTCATCAACACTCTGATAGTCCACAAATTACAGATTGCCTCCAGATGTGCATCGGAAACTACTACTGGTTTTCAGGGAGCGATCAAAGCGCAGACTGTTTGACACTTTACTCCCATGGAGGAATGTGCGGATGGTGACTGTTGTATTCAATCCCGATGCAATTTCTGTGTTTCATCAACACTCTGATAGTCCACAGATTTCAGATTGTCTCCAGATGTGCTTCGGAAACTACTACTGGTCTTCCAGGGAACGATCAAAGCATGGACTGTTTGAGACATTACTCCCCTCCAGGAAAGTTTGCATGGTGACTGTTGTTATCAATCCCCACGCCATTTCTGTGTTTCATCAAAACTCTGATATTCCGCAGATTACAGAATGCCACCAGATGTGCATCGGAAACTACTACTGGTCTTCCAGGGAACGATCAAAGCGTAGACTGTTTGAGACATTACTCCCGTGGAGGAAAGTGCGCATGGTGACTGTTGTATTCAATCCCGATGTAATTGCTGTGTTTCATCAACACATCATCACTCTGATAGTCCACAGATTACAGATTGCCTCCAGATGTGCATCGGAAACTGCTACTGGTCTTCCAGGGAACGATCAATGCGTAGACTGTTTGAGACATTACTCCCATGGAGGAAAGTGCGCATGGTACTGTTGTATTCAATCCCGATGCAATTTCTGTGTTTCAACAACACTCTGATAGTCCACAGATTACATAACGCCTTTAGATGTGCATCGGAAACTACTACTTTTCTTCCAGGGAACGATCAAGGCGTAGACTGATTGAGACATTACTCCCATGGAGGAATGTGCGCATGGTGACTGTTGTATTCAAAGCCGATGCTATTTATGTGTTTCATCAACACTCGGATGGACCACAGATTACAGAATGCCTCCAGATGTGCATTGGAAACTACTACTGGTCTTCAGGGAACGATCAAATCGATGACAGTTTGAGACATTACTCCCATGGAGGAAAGTGCGCATCGTGACTGTTGTATTCAATCATGATGTAATTTCTGTGTTTCATCAACACATCAACACTCTGATAGTCCACAGATTACAGATTGCCTCCAGATGTGCATGGGAAACTGCTACAGTTCTTCCTGGCAACGATCAATGCGTAGACTGTTTGAGACATTACTCCCATGGAGGAAAGAGCGCATGGTGACTGTTGTATTCAATCCCGATGCAATTTCTGTGTTTCAACAACACTCTGACCGTCCACAGATTACAGAATGCCTCCAGATGTGCATCGGAAACTACCACTGGTCTTCCAGGGAACGATCAAAGCGTAGACTGTTAGAGTCATTACTCCAATGGAGGAAAGTGCGCATGGTTACTGTTGTATTAAATCGCGATGCAATTTCTGTATTTCAACAACACTCTGATAGTCCACAGATTACAGAATGCCCCCAGATGTGCATCGGAAACTACTACTTTTCTTCCAGGGAACGATCAAGGCGTAGACTCTTTGAGACATTACTCCCATGGAGGAAAGTGCGCATGGTAACTGTTGTATTCAATCCCGATTCAATTTCTGTGTTTCAATAACACTCTGACGGTCCACAGGTTAAAGAATGCCTCCAGTTGTGCATCGGAAACTACTACTGGTCTTCCAGGGAACGATCAAAGTGTAGACTGTTTGAGACATTACTCAGATGGAGGAAAGTGCGCATGGTGATTCTTGTATTCAATCCCGATGCAATTTCTGTGTTTCAACAACACTCTGATAGTAAACAGGTTACAAAATGCCTCCAGATGTGCATCGGAAACTACTACTGGTCTTCCAGGGAACGATCAAAGCGTAGACTGTTTTAGACATTACTCCCATGGAGGAAAGTGCGCATGGTGACTGTTGTATTCATTTCCGATGCAATTCCTGTGTTTCATCAACACTCTGATAGTCCACAGATTACAGAATGCCACCAGATGTTCATCGGAAACTACTACTGGTCTTCTTGGGAACGATCAAAGCGTAGACTGTTTGAGACATTACTTACATGGAGGAAAGTGCGCATGGTGACTGTTCTATTCAAACCTGAGGCAATATCTGTGTTTCATCAACACTCTGATATTCCGCAGATTACAGAATGCCACCAGATGTGCATCGGAAACTACTACTGGTCTTCCAGGGAACGATCAAACGTAGACTGTTTGAGACATTACTCCCATGGAGGAAAGTGCGGACGGTGACTGCTGTATTCAATGCCGATGCAATTTCTGTGTTTCATTAACACCCGGATCGACTACAGATTACAGAATGCATCCAGATGTGTATCGGAAACTACTACTGGTCTTCAGGGAACGATCAAAGCATAGACTGTTTGAGACATTACTCACGTGGAGGAAAGTGCGCATGGTTACTGTTGTATTCAATTCCGATGCAATTTCTGTGTTTCATCAACACTCAGTTAGTCCACAGATTACAGAATGCCTCCAGATGTGCATCGGAAACGACTACTGGTCTTCCAGGGAACGATCAAAGCGTAGACTGTTTGAGACATTACTCCCATGGAGGAGAGTGCGCATGGTGACTGTTGTATTCAATCCCGATGCAATTTCTGTGTTTCATCAACACTTTGAAGGTCCACAGATTACAGAATGCCTATAGATGTGCTTCGGAAACTTCTACTGGTCTTCCAGGGAACGATCAAGGCGTAGACTGTTTGAGACATTACTCCCATGGAGGAAAGTGCGGATGGTGACTGTTGTATTCAATCCTGATGCAATTTCTGTGTTTCAACAACACTCTGATAGTCCACAGATTACATAACGCCTTTAGATGTGCATCGGAAACTACTACTTTTCTTCCAGGGAACGATCAAGGCGTAGACTGATTGAGACATTACTCCCATGGAGGAATGTGCGCATGGTGACTGTTGTATTCAAAGCCGATGCTATTTATGTGTTTCATCAACACTCGGATGGACCACAGATTACAGAATGCCTCCAGATGTGCATTGGAAACTACTACTGGTCTTCCTGGAACGATCAAATCGATGACAGTTTGAGACATTACTCCCATGGAGGAAAGTGCGCATCGTGACTATTGTATTCAGTCATGATGTAATTTCTGTGTTTCATCAACACATCAACACTCTGATAGTCCACAGATTACAGATTGCCTCCAGATGTGCATGGGAAACTGCTACAGTTCTTCCTGGGAACGATCAATGCGTAGACTGTTTGAGACATTACTCCCATGGAGGAAAGTGCGCATGGTGACTGTTGTATTCAATCCCGATGCAATTTCTGTGTTTCAACAACACTCTGACCGTCCACAGATTACAGAATGCCTCCAGATGTGCATCGGAAACTACCACTGGTCTTCCAGGGAACGATCAAAGCGTAGACTGTTAGAGTCATTACTCCAATGGAGAAAAGTGCGCATGGTGACTGTTGTATTCAATCATGATGTAATTTCTGTGTTTCATCAACACATCAACACTCTGATAGTCCACAGATTACAGAATGCCACCAGATGTGCATCGGAAACTACTACTCGTTCCAGAGAACTATCAAAGCGTAGACTGTTTTTGACATTACAGCCATGGAGAAAAGTGCGGATGGAGACTGTCGTATCAATCCCAATGCAATTTCTGTGTTTCCTCAACACTCTGATAGTCCACAGATTACAGAATGCCACCAGATGTTCATCGGAAACTACTACTGGTCTTCTTGGGAACGATCAAAGCGTAGACTGTTTGAGACATTACTTACATGGAGGAAAGTGCGCATGGTGACTGTTGTATTCAAACCTGAGGCAATATCTGTGTTTCATCAACACTCTGATATTCCGCAGATTACAGAATGCCACCAGATGTGCATCGGAAACTACTACTGGTCTTCCAGGGAACGATCAATGCGTAGACTGTTTGAGACATTACTCCCATGGAGGAATGTGCGCATTGTGACTGTTGTATTCAAAGCCGATGCTATTTATGTGTTTCATCAACACTCGGATGGACCACAGACTACAGAATGCCTCCAGATATTTATTGGAAACTACTACTGGTCTTCCAGGGAACGATGAAAGCGTAGACTGTTTGAGACATTATTCCCATATAGGAAAGTGCGGATGGTGACTGTTGTATTCAATCCCGATGCAATTTCTGTGTTTCAACAACACTCTGATAGTCCACAGATTGCAGAATGCCTCCAGATGTGCATCGGAAACTACTACTGGTCTTGCAGGGACCGATCAAAGCGTAGACTGTTTGTGACATTACTCCCATGGAGGAAAGACCGCATGCTGACTGTTGTATTCAATCCCGATGCAATTTCTGTGTTTCAACAACACTCTGATAGAATACAGATTACAGAATGCCTCCAGATGTGCATCGGAAACTACTACTGGTCTTCCAGGGAACGATCAAACGTAGACTGTTTGAGACATTACTCCCATTGAGGAAAGTGGTCATGCAGACTGTTGTATTCAATCCCGATGCCATTTCTGTGTTTCATTAACACTCGGATAGTCCACAGATTACATAATGCCTCCAGATGTGCATCGGAAACTACTACTGGTCTTGAGGGAACGATCAAAGCGTAGACCGTTTGAGACATTACTCCAATAGAGAAATGTACGCATGATGCCTGTTGTATTCAATCCCGATGCAATTTCTGTGTTTCATCAACACTTTGAAGGTCCACAGATTACAGAATGCCTCCAGATGTGCATCGGAAACTACTACTGGTCTTCCATGGAACGATTAAAGCATAGACTGTTTGAGACATTACCCCCATGGAGGAAAGTGCGCATGGTGACTGTTGTATTCAATCCCGATGCAATTTCTGTGTTTCAACAACATTCTGATAGTCCACAGATTACAGAATGCCTCCAGATGTGCATCGGAAAGTACTACTTTTCTTCAGGGAACGATCAAACCGTAGACTGTTTGAGACATTACTCCCATGGAGGAAAGTGCGCATGGTGACTGTTGTATTCAATCCCGATGCAATTTCTGTGTTTCAACAACACTCTGATAGTCCACAGATTACAGAATGCCTTCAGATGTGCATCGGAAACTACTACTTTTCTTTCGGGGAACAATCAAGGCGTAGACTGTTTCAGACATTACTCCCATGGAGGAAAGTGCGCATGGTGACTGTTGTATTCAATCCCGATGCAATTTCTGTGTTTCAACAACACTCTGACCGTCCACAGATTACAGAATGCCTCCAGATGTGCATCGGAAACTACCACTGGTCTTCCAGGGAACGATCAAAGCGTAGACTGTTAGAGTCATTACTCCAATGGAGGAAAGTGCGCATGGTTACTGTTGTATTAAATCGCGATGCAATTTCTGTATTTCAACAACACTCTGATAGTCCACAGTTTACAGATTGCCTCCAGATGTGCATCAGAAACTACTACTTTTCTTCCAGGGAACGATCAAGGCGTAGACTGTTTGAGACATTACTCCCATGGAGGAAAGTGCGCATGGTAACTGTTGTATTCAATCCCGATGCAATTTCTGTGTTTCAACAACACTCTGACGGTCCACAGGTTACAGAATGCCTCCAGTTGTGCATCGGAAACTACTACTGGTCTTCCAGGGAATGATCAAGGAGTAGACTGTTTGAGACATTACTCCCATGGAGGAAAGTGCGCATGGTGACTGTTGTATTCAATCCCGAGGTAATTTCTGTGTTTCAACAACACTCTGATAGTCCACAGATTACATAATGCCTTTAGATGTGCATCGGAAACTACTACTTTTCTTCCAGGGAACGATCAAGGCGTAGATTGTTTGAGACATTACTCCCTTGGAGGAATGTGCGCATGGTGACTGTTGTATTCAAAGCCGATGCTATTTATGTGTTTAATCAACACTCGGATGGACCACAGATTACAGAATGCCTCCAGATGTGCATCGGATACTACTACTGGTCTTCAGGGAACGATCAAATCGATGACAGTTTGAGACATTACTCCCATGGAGGAAAGTGCGCATGGTGACTGTTGTATTAAATCCCGATCCAATTTCTGTGTTTCATCAACACTTTAAAGGTCCACAGATTACGGAATGACTCCAGATGTGCATCGGAATCCTCTACTGGTCTTCCAGGGAACGATCAAATCTTAGACTGTTTGAGACATTATCCCATGGAGGAAATTGTGCATGGTGACTGTTGTATTCAATCCCGATGCAATTTCTGTGTTTCATCAACACTTTGAAGGTCCACAGATTACAGAATGCCTCCAGATGTGAATCGAAACTACTATTGGTCTTGCAGGGACCGATCAAAGCGTAGACTGTTTGTGACATTACTCTCATGGAGGAAAGACCGCACGGTGACTGTTGTATTCAATCCCGATGCAATTTCTGTGTTTCAACAACACTCTGATAGAATACAGATTACAGAATGCCTCCAGATGTGCATCGGAAACTACTACTGGTCTTCCAGGGAACGATCAAACGTAGACTGTTTGAAACATTACTCCCATGGAGGAAAGTGGTCATGCTGACTGTTGTATTCAATCCCGATGCCATTTCTGAGTATCATTAACACTCGGGTAGTCCACAGATTACAGAATGCCTCCAGATGTGCATCGGAAACTGCTACAGGTCTTGAGGGAACGATCAAAGCGTAGACCGTTTGAGACATTACTCCAATGGAGAAATGTACGCATGATGCCTGTTGTATTCAATCCCGATGCAATTTCTGTGTTTCATCAACACTTTGAAGGTCCACAGATTACAGAATGCCTCCAGATGTGCATCGGAAGCTACTACCGGTCTTCAGGGAACGATCAAACCGTAGACTGTTTGAGACATTACTCCCATGGAGGAATGTGCGCATGGTGACTGTTGTATTCAATCCCGATGCAATTTCTGTGTTTCAACAACATTCTGATTGTCCACAGATTACAGAATGCCTCCAGTTGTGCATCGGAAACTACTACTGGTCTTCCAGGGAACGATCAAAGTGTAGACTGTTTGAGACATTACTCCCATGGAGGAAAGTGCGCATGGTGATTGTTGTATTCAATCCCGATGCAATTTCTGTGTTTCAACAACACTCTGATAGTAAACAGATTACAAAATGCCTCCAGATGTGCATCGGAAACTACTACTGGTCTTCCAGGGAACGATCAAAGTGTAGACTGTTTTAGACATTACTCCCATGGAGGAAAGTGCGCATGGTGACTTTTGTATTCATTCACGATGCAATTCCCGTGTTTCATCAACACTCTGATAGTCCACAGATTACAGAATGCCACCAGATGTGCATCGGAAACTACTACTCGTTCCAGAGAACGATCAAAGCGTAGACTGTTTGCGACATTACAGCCATGGAGAAAAGTGCGGATGGAGACTGTCGTATTCAATCCCAATGCAATTTCTGTGTTTCCTCAATACTCTGATAGTCCACAGATTACAGAATGCCACCAGATGTGCATCGGAAACTACTACTGGTCTTCTTGGAAACGATCAAAGCGTAGACTGTTTGAGACATTACTCCCATGGAGGAAAGTGCGCATGGTGACTGTTGTATTCAAACCTGAGGCAATATCTGTGTTTCATCTACACTCTGATATTCCGCAGATTACAGAATGCCACCAGATGTGCATCGGAAACTGCTACTGGTCTTCCTGGGAACGATCAATGCGTAGACTGTTTGAGACATTACTCCCATGGAGGAAAGTGCGCATGGTGACTGTTGTATTCAATCCCGTTGCAATTTCTGTGTTTCAACAACACTCTGATAGTCCACAGATTACATAATGCCTTTAGATGTGCATCGGAAACTACTACTTTTCTTCCAGGGAACGATCAAGGCGTAGACTGTTTGAGACATTACTCCCATGGAGGAATGAGCGCATGGTGACTGTTGTATTCAAAGCCGATGCTATTTATGTGTTTCATCAACACTCGGATATACCACAGATTACAGAATGCCTCCTGATGTGCATCGGAAACTACTACTGGTCTTCAGGGAACGATCAAATCGATGACAGTTTGAGACATTACTCCCATGGAGGAAAGTGCGCATGGTGACTGTTGTATTAAATCCCGATGCAATTTCTGTGTTTCATCAACACTTTAAAGGTCCACAGATTACGGAATGCCTCCAGATGTGCATCGGAATCTTCTACTGGTCTTCCAGGGAACGATCAAATCTTAGACTGTTTGAGACATTATACCATGGAGGAAAGTGTGCATGGTGACTGTTGTATTCAATCCCGATGCAATTTCTGTGTTTCATCAACACTTTGAAGGTCCACAGATTACAGAATGCTTCCAGATGTGAATCGAAACTACTACTGGTCTTGCAGGGACCGATCAAAGCGTAGACTGTTTGTGACATTACTCCCATGGAGGAAAGACCGCATGGTAACTGTTGTATTCAATCCCGATGCAATTTCTGTGTTTCAACAACACTCTGATAGAATACAGATTACAGAATGCCTCCAGATGTGCATCGGAAACTACTACTGGTCTTCCAGGGAACGATCAAACGTAGACTGTTTGAGACATTATTCCCATGGAGGAAAGTGGTCATGCTGACTGTTGTATTCAATCCCGATGCCATTTCTGTGTTTCATTAACACTCGGATAGTCCACAGATTACAGATTGCCTCCAGATGTGCATCGGAAACTACTACTGGTCTTGAGGGAACGATCAAAGCGTAGACCGTTTGAGACATTACTCCAATGGAGAAATGTACGCATGATGCCTGTTGTATTCAATCCCGATGCAATTTCTCTGTTTCATCAACACTTTAAAGGTCCACAGATTACAGAATGCCTCCAGATATGCATAGGAAGCTACCACTGGTCTTCCAGGGAACGATCAAAGCGGAGACTGTTTGAGACATTACCCCCATGGAGGAAAGTGCGCATGGTGCCTATTGTATTCAATCCCGATGCAATTTCTGTCTTTCATCTACACTCTGATAGTCCATAGATTACAGAATGCCTCCAGATGTGCGTCGGAAACTACTACTGGTCTTCCATGGAACGATCAAAGCATAGACAGTTTGAGACATTACTCCCATGGAGGAAAGTGCGCATGGTGACTGTTGTATTCAATCCCGATGCAATTTCTGTGTTTCATCAACACTTTGAAGGTCCACAGATTACAGAATGCTTGCAGATATGAATCGAAACTACTGGTGGGAACGATCAAAGCGTAGACTGTTTGAGACATTACTCCCATGGAGGAAAGTGCGGATGGTGACTGTTGTATTTAATCCCGATTCAATTTCTGTGTTTCAACAACACTCTGATAGTCCACAGATTACAGAATGCCTCCAGATGTGCATCGGAAACTACTACTGGTATTCAGGGAACGATCAAACCGTAGACTGTTTGAGACATTACTCCCATGGAGGAAAGAGCTCATGGTGACTGTTGTATTCAATCCCGATGCAATTTCTGTGTTTCAACAACACTCTGATAGTCCACAGATTACAGAATGCCTTCAGATGTGCATCGGAAACTACTACTTTTCTTCCGGGGAACAATCAAGGCGTAGACTGTTTGAGACATTACTCCCATGGAGGAAAGT
This sequence comes from Schistocerca gregaria, assembly GCF_023897955.1. NCBI lineage: Eukaryota > Metazoa > Arthropoda > Insecta > Orthoptera > Acrididae > Schistocerca > Schistocerca gregaria. The sequence goes on along the minus strand of NC_064926.1, from coordinate 10,216,318 downwards.
GCGCATGGTGACTGTTGTATTCAATCCCGCTGCAATTTCTGTGTTTCAACAACACTCTGATAGTCCACAGATTACAGAATGCCTTCAGATGTGCATCGGAAACTACTACATTTCTTCAGGGGAACAATCAAGGAGTAGACTGTTTGAGACATTACTCCCATGGAGGAAAGTGCGCATGATGACTGTTGTATTCAATCCCGATGTAATTTCTGTGTTTCATCAACACATCAACACTCTGATAGTCCACAGATTACAGATTGCCTCCAGATGTGCATCGGAAACTGCTACTGGTCTTCCTGGGAACGATCAATGCGTAGACTGTTTGAGACATTACTACCATGGAGGAAAGTGCGCATGGTGACTGTTGTATTCAATCCCGATGCAATTTCAGTGTTTCAACAACACTCTGATAGTCCACAGATTACATAATGCCTTTAGATGTGCATCGGAAACTACTACTTTTCTTCCAGGGAACGATCCAGGCGTAGACTGTTTGAGACATTACTCCCATGGAGGAATGTGCGCATGGTGACTGTTGTATTCAAAGCCGATGCTATTTATGTGTTTCATCAACACTCGGATGGACCACAGATTACAGAATGCCTCCAGAAGTGCATCGGAAACTACTACTGGTCTTCAGGGAACGATCAAATCGATGACAGTTTGAGACATTACTCCCAAGGAGGAAAGTGCGCATGGTGACTGTTGTGTTGAATCCCGGTGCAATTTCTGTCTTTCATCAACACTTTAAAGGTCCACGTATTACGGAATGCCTCCAGATGTGCATCGGAATCTTCTACTGGTCTTCCAGGGAACGATCAAATCTTAGACTGTTTGAGACATTATCCCATGGAGGAAAGTGTGCATGGTGACTTTTGTATTCAATCCCGATGCAATTTCTGTGCCTCATCAACACTTTGAAGGTCCACAGATTACAGAATGCCTCCAGATGTGAATCGAACCTACTACTGGTCTTGCAGGGACCGATCAAAGCGTAGACTGTTTGTGACATTACTCCCATGGAGGAAAGACCGCATGGTGACTGTTGTATTCAATCCCGATGCAATTTCTGTGTTTCAACAACACTCTGATAGAATACAGATTACAGAATGCCTCCAGATGTGCATCGGAAACTACTACTGATCTTCCAGGGAATGATCAAACGTAGACTGTTTGAGACATTATTCCCATGGAGGAAAGTGGTCATGCTGACTGTTGTATTCAATCCCGATGCCATTTCTGTGTTTCATTAACACTCGGATAGTCCACAGATTACAGATTGCCTCCAGATGTGCATCGGAAACTACTACTGGTCTTGAGGGAACGATCAAAGCGTAGACCGTTTGAGACATTACTCCAATGGAGAAATGTACGCATGATGCCTGTTGTATTCAATCCCGATGCAATTTCTCTGTTTCATCAACACTTTAAAGGTCCACAGATTACAGAATGCCTCCAGATATGCATAGGAAGCTACCACTGGTCTTCCAGGGAACGATCAAAGCGGAGACTGTTTGAGACATTACCCCCATGGAGGAAAGTGCGCATGGTGCCTATTGTATTCAATCCCGATGCAATTTCTGTCTTTCATCTACACTCTGATAGTCCATAGATTACAGAATGCCTCCAGATGTGCGTCGGAAACTACTACTGGTCTTCCATGGAACGATCAAAGCATAGACAGTTTGAGACATTACTCCCATGGAGGAAAGTGCGCATGGTGACTGTTGTATTCAATCCCGATGCAATTTCTGTGTTTCATCAACACTTTGAAAGTCCACAGATTACAGAATGCTTGCAGATATGAATCGAAACTACTGGTGGGAACGATCAAAGCGTAGACTGTTTGAGACATTACTCCCATGGAGGAAAGTGCGGATGGTGACTGTTGTATTTAATCCCGATTCAATTTCTGTGTTTCAACAACACTCTGATAGTCCACAGATTACAGAATGCCTCCAGATGTGCATCGGAAACTACTACTGGTAATGAGGGAACGATCAAACCGTAGACTGTTTGAGACATTACTCCCATGGAGGAAAGAGCTCATGGTGACTGTTGTATTCAATCCCGATGCAATTTCTGTGTTTCAACAACACTCTGATAGTCCACAGATTACAGAATGCCTTCAGATGTGCATCGGAAACTACTACTTTTCTTCCGGGGAACAATCAAGGCGTAGACTGTTTGAGACATTACTCCCATGGAGGAAAGTGCGCATGGTGACTGTTGTATTCAATCCCGATGCAATTTCTGTGTTTCAACAACACTCTGATAGTCCACAGATTACAGAATGCCTTCAGATGTGCATCGGAAACTACTACATTTCTTCAGGGGAACAATCAAGGAGTAGACTGTTTGAGACATTACTCCCATGGAGGAAAGTGCGCATGATGACTGTTGTATTCAATCCCGATGTAATTTCTGTGTTTCATCAACACATCAACACTCTGATAGTCCACAGATTACAGATTGCCTCCAGATGTGCATCGGAAACTGCTACTGGTCTTCCTGGGAACGATCAATGCGTAGACTGTTTGAGACATTACTACCATGGAGGAAAGTGCGCATGGTGACTGTTGTATTCAATCCCGATGCAATTTCAGTGTTTCAACAACACTCTGATAGTCCACAGATTACATAATGCCTTTAGATGTGCATCGGAAACTACTACTTTTCTTCCAGGGAACGATCCAGGCGTAGACTGTTTGAGACATTACTCCCATGGAGGAATGTGCGCATGGTGACTGTTGTATTCAAAGCCGATGCTATTTATGTGTTTCATCAACACTCGGATGGACCACAGATTACAGAATGCCTCCAGAAGTGCATCGGAAACTACTACTGGTCCTCAGGGAACGATCAAATGGATGACAGTTTGAGACATTACTCCCAAGGAGGAAAGTGCGCATGGTGACTGTTGTGTTGAATCCCGGTGCAATTTCTGTCTTTCATCAACACTTTAAAGGTCCACGTATTACGGAATGCCTCCAGATGTGCATCGGAATCTTCTACTGGTCTTCCAGGGAACGATCAAATCTTAGACTGTTTGAGACATTATCCCATGGAGGAAAGTGTGCATGGTGACTTTTGTATTCAATCCCGATGCAATTTCTGTGCCTCATCAACACTTTGAAGGTCCACAGATTACAGAATGCCTCCAGATGTGAATCGAACCTACTACTGGTCTTGCAGGGACCGATCAAAGCGTAGACTGTTTGTGACATTACTCCCATGGAGGAAAGACCGCATGGTGACTGTTGTATTCATTCCCGATGCAATTTCTGTGTTTCAACAACACTCTGATAGAATACAGATTACAGAATGCCTCCAGATGTGCATCGGAAACTACTACTGGTCTTCCAGGGAACGATCAAACGTAGACTGTTTGAGACTTTACTCCCATGGAGGAAAGTGGTCATGCTGACTGTTGTATTCAATCCCGATGCCATTTCGGTGTTTCATTAACACTCCGATAGTCCACAGATTACAGATTGCCTCCAGATGTGCATCGGAAACTACTACTGGTCTTGAGGGAACGATCAAAGCGTAGACCGTTTGAGACATTACTCCAATGGAGAAATGTACGCATGATGCCTGTTGTATTCAATCCCGATGCAATTTCTCTGTTTCATCAACACTTTGAAGGTCCACAGATTACAGAATGCCTCCAGATGTGCATAGGAAGCTACCACTGGTCTTCCAGGGAACGATCAAACCGGAGACTGTTTGAGACATTACCCCCATGGAGGAAAGTGCGCATGGTGCCTATTGTATTCAATCCCGACGCAATTTCTGTCTTTCATCTACACTCTGATAGTCCATAGATTACAGAATGCCTCCAGATGTGCGTCGGAAACTACTACTGGTCTTCCATGGAACGATCAAAGCATAGACAGTTTGAGACATTACTCCCATGGAGGAAAGTGCGCATGGTGACTGTTGTATTCAATCCCGATGCAATTTCTGTGTTTCATCAACACTTTGAAGGTCCACAGATTGCAGAATGCTTGCAGATATGAATCGAAACTACTACTGGTCTTCCAGTGAACGATCAAAGCGTAGACTGTTTGAGACATTACTCCCATGGAGGAAAGTGCGGATGGTGACTGTTGTATTCAATCCCGATTCAATTTCTGTGTTTCAACAACACTCTGATAGTCCACAGATTACAGAATGCCTCCAGATGTGCATCGGAAACTACTACTGGTCTTCAGGGAACGATCAAACCGTAGACTGTTTGTGACATAACTCCCATGGAGGATGAGCTCATGGTGACTGTTGTATTCAATCCCGATGCAATTTCTGTGTTTCAACAACACTCTGATAGTCCACAGATTACAGAATGCCTTCAGATGTGCATCGGAAACTACTACATTTCTTCAGGGGAACAATCAAGGAGTAGACTGTTTGAGACATTACTTCCATGGAGGAAAGTGCGCATGATGACTGTTGTATTCAATCCCGATGTAATTTCTGTGTTTCATCAACACATCAACACTCTGATAGTCCACAGATTACAGATTGCCTCCAGATGTGCATCGGAAACTGGTACTGGTCTTCCTGGGAACGTTCAATGCGTAGACTGTTTGAGACATTACTACCGTGGAGGAAAGTGCGCATGGTGACTGTTGTATTCAATCCCGATGCAATTTCTGTGTTTCAACAACACTCTGATAGTCCACAGATTACATAATGCCTTTAGATGTGCATCGGAAACTACTACTTTTTTTCCAGGGAACGATCCAGGCGTAGACTGTTTGAGACATTACTCCCATGGAGGAAAGTGCGCATGATGACTGTTGTATTCAATCCCGATGTAATTTCTGTGTTTCATCAACACATCAACACTCTGATAGTCCACAGATTACAGATTGCCTCCAGATGTGCATCGGAAACTGCTACTGGTCTTCCTGGGAACGATCAATGCGTAGACTGTTTGAGACATTACTACCATGGAGGAAAGTGCGCATGGTGACTGTTGTATTCAATCCCGATGCAATTTCAGTGTTTCAACAACACTCTGATAGTCCACAGATTACATAATGCCTTTAGATGTGCATCGGAAACTACTACTTTTCTTCCAGGGAACGATCCAGGCGTAGACTGTTTGAGACATTACACCCATGGAGGAATGTGCGCATGGTGACTGTTGTATTCAAAGCCGATGCTATTTATGTGTTTCATCAACACTCGGATGGACCACAGATTACAGAATGCCTCCAGAAGTGCATCGGAAACTACTACTGGTCTTCAGGGAACGATCAAATCGATGACAGTTTGAGACATTACTCCCAAGGAGGAAAGTGCGCATGGTGACTGTTGTGTTGAATCCCGGTGCAATTTCTGTCTTTCATCAACACTTTAAAGGTCCACGTATTACGGAATGCCTCCAGATGTGCATCGGAATCTTCTACTGGTCTTCCAGGGAACGATCAAATCTTAGACTGTTTGAGACATTATCCCATGGAGGAAAGTGTGCATGGTGACTTTTGTATTCAATCCCGATGCAATTTCTGTGCCTCATCAACACTTTGAAGGTCCACAGATTACAGAATGCCTCCAGATGTGAATCGAACCTACTACTGGTCTTGCAGGGACCGATCAAAGCGTAGACTGTTTGTGACATTACTCCCATGGAGGAAACACCGCATGGTGACTGTTGTATTCAATCCCGATGCAATTTCTGTGTTTCAACAACACTCTGATAGTCCACAGATTACAGAATGCCTTCAGATGTGCATCGGAAACTACTACATTTCTTCAGGGGAACAATCAAGGAGTAGACTGTTTGAGACATTACTCCCATGGAGGAAAGTGCGCATGATGACTGTTGTATTCAATCCCGATGTAATTTCTGTGTTTCATCAACACATCAACACTCTGATAGTCCACAGATTACAGATTGCCTCCAAATGTGCATCGGAAACTGCTACTGGTCTTCCTGGGAACGATCAATGCGTAGACTGTTTGAGACATTACTACCATGGAGGAAAGTGCGCATGGTGACTGTTGTATTCAATCCCGATGCAATTTCAGTGTTTCAACAACACTCTGATAGTCCACAGATTACATAATGCCTTTAGATGTGCATCGGAAACTACTACTTTTCTTCCAGGGAACGATCAAGGCGTAGACTGTTTGAGACATTACTCCCATGGAGGAATGTGCGCATGGTGACTGTTGTATTCAAAGCCGATGCTATTTATGTGTTTCATCAACACTCGGATGGACCACAGATTACAGAACGCCTCCAGAAGTGCATCGGAAACTACTACTGGTCTTCAGGGAACGATCAAATGGATGACAGTTTGAGACATTACTCCCAAGGAGGAAAGTGCGCATGGTGACTGTTGTGTTGAATCCCGGTGCAATTTCTGTCTTTCATCAACACTTTAAAGGTCCACGTATTACGGAATGCCTCCAGATGTGCATCGGAATCTTCTACTGGTCTTCCAGGGAACGATCAAATCTTAGAATGTTTGAGACATTATCCCATGGAGGAAAGTGTACATGGTGACTTTTGTATTCAATCCCGATGCAATTTCTGTGCCTCATCAACACTTTGAAGGTCCACAGATTACAGAATGCCTCCAGATGTGAATCGAACCTACTACTGGTCTTGCAGGGACCGATCAAAGCGTAGACTGTTTGTGACATTACTCCCATGGAGGAAAGACCGCATGGTGACTGTTGTATTCATTCCCGATGCAATTTCTGTGTTTCAACAACACTCTGATAGAATACAGATTACAGAATGCCTCCAGATGTGCATCGGAAACTACTACTGGTCTTCCAGGGAACGATCAAACGTAGACTGTTTGAGACTTTACTCCCATGGAGGAAAGTGGTCATGCTGACTGTTGTATTCAATCCCGATGCCATTTCGGTGTTTCATTAACACTCCGATAGTCCACAGATTACAGATTGCCTCCAGATGTGCATCGGAAACTACTACTGGTCTTGAGGGAACGATCAAAGCGTAGACCGTTTGAGACATTACTCCAATGGAGAAATGTACGCATGATGCCTGTTGTATTCAATCCCGATGCAATTTCTCTGTTTCATCAACACTTTGAAGGTCCACAGATTACAGAATGCCTCCAGATGTGCATAGGAAGCTACCACTGGTCTTCCAGGGAACGATCAAACCGGAGACTGTTTGAGACATTACCCCCATGGAGGAAAGTGCGCATGGTGCCTATGGTATTCAATCCCGACGCAATTTCTGTCTTTCATCTACACTCTGATAGTCCATAGATTACAGAATGCCTCCAGATGTGCGTCGGAAACTACTACTGGTCTTCCATGGAACGATCAAAGCATAGACAGTTTGAGACATTACTCCCATGGAGGAAAGTGCGCATGGTGACTGTTGTATTCAATCCCGATGCAATTTCTGTGTTTCATCAACACTTTGAAGGTCCACAGATTGCAGAATGCTTGCAGATATGAATCGAAACTACTACTGGTCTTCCAGGGAACGATCAAAGCGTAGACTGTTTGAGACATTACTCCCATGGAGGAAAGTGCGGATGGTGACTGTTGTATTCAATCCCGATGCAATTTCTGTGTTTCAACAACACTCTGATAGTCCACAGATTACATAATGCCTTTAGATGTGCATCGGAAACTACTACTTTTTTTCCAGGGAACGATCCAGGCGTAGACTGTTTGAGACATTACTCCCATGGAGGAATGTGCGCATGGTGACTGTTGTATTCAAAGCCGATGCTATTTATGTGTTTCATCAACACTCGGATGGACCACAGATTACAGAATGCCTCCAGATGTGCATCGGAAACTACTACTGGTCTTCAGGGAACGATCAAATCGATGACAGTTTGAGACATTACTCCCATGGAGGAAAGTGCGCATGGTGACTGTTGTGTTAAATCCCGATGCAATTTCTGTCTTTCATCAACACTTTAAAGGTCCACGTATTACGGAATGCCTCCAGATGTGCATCGGAATCTTCTACTGGTCTTCCAGGGAACAATCAAATCTTAGACTGTTTGAGACATTATCCCATGGAGGAAAGTGTGCATGGTGACTTTTGTATTCAATCCCGATGCAATTTCTGTGCCTCATCAACACTTTGAAGGTCCACAGATTACAGAATGCCTCCAGAAGTGCATCGGAAACAACTACTCGTTCCAGAGAACGATCAAAGCGTAGACTGTTTGAGACATTACAACTATTGAGGAAAGTCCGCATGGTGCCTATTGTATTCAATCCCGATGCAATTTCTGTCTTTCATCTACACTCTGATAGTCCATAGATTACAGAATGCCTCCAGATGTGCGTTGGAAACTACTACTGGTCTTTCATGGAACGATCAAATCATAGACTGTTTGAGACATTACTCCCATGGAGGAAAGTGCGGATGGTGACTGTTGTATTCAATCCCGATGCAATTTCTGTGTTTCATCAACACGTTGAAGGTCCACAGATTACAGAATGCTTGCAGATATGAATCGAAACTACTACTGGTCTTCCAGGGAACGATCAAAGCGTAGACTGTTTGAGACATTACTCCCATGGAGGAAAGTGCGGATGGTGACTGTTGTATTCTATCCCGATGCAATTTCTGTGTTTCAACAACATTCTGATAGTCCACAGATTACAGAATGCCTCCTGATGTGCATCGGAAGCTACTACTGGTCTTCAGGGAACGATCAAACCGTAGACTGTTTGAGACATTATTCCCATGGAGGAAAGTGCGCATGGTGACTGTTGTATTCAATCCCGATGCAATTTCTGTGTTTCAACAACACTCTGATAGTCCACAGATTACAGAATGCCTTCAGATGTGCATCGGAAACTACTACTTTTCTTCCGGGGAACAATCAAGGCGTAGACTGTTTGAGACATTACTCCCATGGAGGAAAGTGCGCATGGTGACTGTTGTATTCAATCCCGATGCAATTTCTGTGTTTCAACAACACTCTGACCGTCCACGGATTACAGAATGCCTCCAGATGTGCATCGGAAACTACCACTGGTCTTCCAGGGAACGATCAAAGCGTAGACTGTTAGAGTCATTACTCCCATGGAGGAAAGTGCGCATGGTTACTGTTGTATTAAATCGCGATGCAATTTCTGTATTTCAACAACACTCTGATAGTCCACAGATTACAGAATGCCTCCAGATGTGCATCGGAAACTACTACTTTTCTTCCAGGGAACGATCAAGGCGTAGACTGTTTGAGACATTACTCCCATGGAGGAATGTGCGCATGGTGACTGTTGTATTCAATCCCGATGCAATTTCTGTGTTTAATCAACACTTTGAAGGTCTACAGATTACAGAATGCCTCCAGATGTGCATCGGAATCTTCTACTGGTCTTCCAGGGAACGATCAAACCGTAGACTGTTTGAGACATTACTCCCATGGAGGAAAGTGCGCATGGTGACTCTTGTATTCATTCCCGATGGAATTTCTGTGTTTCAACAACACACTGATAGTCCACAGATTACAGAATGCCTCCAGATGTGCATCGGAAACTACTACTTTTCTTCCAGGGAACGATCAAGGCGTAGACTGTTTGAGACATTACTCCCATGGAGGAAAGTGCGCATGGTAACTGTTGTATTCAATCCCGATGCAATTTCTGTGTTTCAACAACACTCTGACGGTCCACAGGTTACAGAATGCCTCCAGTTGTGCATCGGAAACTACTACTGGTCTTCCAGGGAACGATCAAAGTGTAGACTGTTTTAGACATTACTCCCATGGAGGAATGTGCGCATGGTGAATGTTGTATTCAAAGCCGATGCTATTTATGTGTTTCATCAAAACTCGGATGGACCACAGATTACAGAATGCCTCCAGATGTGCATCGGAAACTACTACTGGTCTTCAGGGAACGATCAAATCGATCACAGTTTGAGACATTACTCCCATGGAGGAAAGTGCGCATGGTGACTGTTGTATTAAATCCCGATGCAATTTCTGTCTTTCATCAACACTTTAAAGGTCCACAGATTACGGAATGCCTCCAGATGTGCATCGGAATCTTCTACTGGTCTTCCAGGGAACGATCAAATCTTAGACTGTTTGAGACATTATCCCATGGAGGAAAGTGTGCATGGTGACTGTTGTATTCAATCCCGATGCAATTTCTGTGCTTCATCATCACTTTGAAGGTCCACAGATTACAGAATGCCTCCAGATGTGAATCGAAACTACTACTGGTCTTCCAGGGAACGATGAAAGCGTAGACTGTTTGAGACATTATTCCCATGGAGGAAAGTGCGGATGGTGACTGTTGTATTCAATCCCGATGCAATTTCTGTGTTTCAACAACACTCTGATAGTCCACAGATTGCAGAATGCCTCCAGATGTGCATCGGAAACTACTACTGGTCTTGCAGGGACCGATCAAAGCGTAGACTGTTTGTGACATTACTCCCATGGAGGAAAGTCCGCATGGTGACTGTTGTATTCAATCCCGATGCAATTTCTGTGTTTCATCAACACTTTGAAGGTCCACAGATTACGGTATGCTTGCAGATATGAATCGAAACTACTACTGGTCTTCCCGGGAACGATCAAAGCGTAGACTGTTTGAGACATTACTCCCATGGAGGAAAGTGCGGATGGAGACTGTTGTATCCTATCCCGATGCAATTTCTGTGTTTCAACAACATTCTGATAGTCCACAGATTACAGAATGCCTCCAGATGTGCATCGGAAACTACTACTGGTCTTCAGGGAACGATCAAACCGTAGACTGTTTGAGACATTACTCCCATGGAGGAAAGTGCGCATGGTGACTGTTGTATTCAATCCCGATGCAATTTCTGTGTTTCAACAACACTCTGATAGTCCACAGATTACAGAATGCATTCAGATGTGCATCGGAAACTACTACTTTTCTTCCGGGGAACAATCAAGGCGTAGAATGTTTGAGACATTACTCCCATGGAGGAAAGTGCGCATGGTGACTGTTGTATTCAATCCCGATGCAATTTCTGTGTTTCAACAACACTCTGACCGTCCACAGATTACAGAGTGCCTCCAGATGTGCATCGGAAATTACCACTGGTCTTCCAGGGAACGATCAAAGCGTAGACTGTTAGAGTCAGTACTCCCATGGAGGAAAGTGCGCATGGTTACTGTTGTAATAAATTGCGATGCAATATCTGTATTTCAACAACACTCTGATAGTCCACAGATTACAGAATGCCTCCAGATGTGCATCGGAAACTACTACTTTTCTTCCATGGAACGTTCAAGGCGTAGACTGTTTGAGACATTACTCCCATGGAGGAAAGTGCGCATGGTGACTGTTGTATTCAATCCCGATGCAATTTCTGTGTTTAATCAACACTTTGAAGGTCTACAGATTACAGAATGCCTACAGATGTGCATCGGAATGTTTTACTGGTTTTCCAGGGAACGATCAAACCGTAGACTGTTTGAGACATTACTCCCATGGAGGAAAGTGCGCATGGTGACTCTTGTATTCATTCCCGATGGAATTTCTGTGTTTCAACAACACACTGATAGTCCACAGATTACAGAATGCCTCCAGATGTGCACCGGAAACTACTACTGGTCTTCCAGGGAACGATCAAAGCGTAGACTGTTTGAGACATTACTCCCATGGAGGAAAGTGCACATGGTAACTGTTGTATTCAATCCCGATGCAATCTCTGTGTTTCAACAACACTCTGACGGTCCACAGGTTACAGAATGCCTCCAGTTATGCATCAGAAACTACTACTGGTCTTCCAGGGAACGATCAAAGTGTAGACTGTTTGAGACATTACTCCCATGGAGGAAAGTGCGCATGGTGATTGTTGTATTCAATCCCGATGCAATTTCTGTATTTCAACAACACTCTGATAGCAAACAGATTACAAAATGCCTCCAGATGTGCATCGGAAACTACTACTGGTCTTCCAGGGAACGAACAAAGCGTAGACTGTTTTAGACATTACTCCCATGGAGGAAAGTGCGCATGGTGACTGTTGTATTCATTCCCGATGCAGTTCCTGTGTTTCATCAACACTCTGATAGTCCACGGATTACAGAATGCCACCAGATGTGCATCGGAAACTATTACTGTCCTTCCAGGGAACGATCAAAGCGTAGTCTGTTTGAGACATTACTCCCGTGGAGGAAAGTGCGCATGGTGACTGTTGTATTCAATCTAGATGCAATTTCTGTAGTTCATCAACTCTCGGATAGACCACAGATTACAGAATGATACCAGATGTGCATTGCAAACTACTACTGGTCTTCCTGGGAACGATCAAAGCATAGACTGTTTGAGACATTACTCCCATGGAGTAAAGTGCGCAGGTGACTGTTGTATTAAATCGCGATGCAATTTCCGTGTTTCAGCACACACTCTGATAGTTTACAGATTATAGAATGCCTCCATATGTGCATCGGAAACTACTACTTTTCTTCCAGGGAACGATCAAGGCGTAGACTGTTTAAAAATTTCTCCCATGGAGGAAAGTGCGGACGGTGACTGTTGTATTCAATCCTGATGCAATTTCTGTGTTTCATCAACACTCAGATAGTCCGCAGATTACAGACTGCCTCCAGATGTGCATCGGAATCTTCTACTGGTCTTCCAGGGAACGATCAAACCGTAGACTGTTTGAGACATTACTCCCATGGAGGAAAGTGCGCATGGTGACTCTTGTATTCATTCCCGATGGAATTTCTGTGTTTCAACAACACACTGATAGTCCACAGATTACAGAATGCCTCCAGATGTGCACCGGAAACTACTACTGGTCTTCAAAGGAACGATCAAAGCGTAGAATGTTTGAGACATTACTCCCATGGAGGAAAGTGCACATGGTAACTGTTGTATTCAATCCCGATGCAATCTCTGTGTTTCAACAACACTCTGAGGGTCCACAGATTACAGAATGCCTCCAGTTATGCATCAGAAACTACTACTGGTCTTCCTGATAACGATCAAAGTGTAGACTGTTTGAGACATTACTCCCATGGAGGAAAGTGCGCATGGTGATTGTTTTATTCAATCCCGATGCAATTTCTGTGTTTCAACAACACTCTGATAGTAAACAGATTACAAAATGCCTCCAGATGTGCATCGGAAACTACTACTGGTCTTCCAGGGAACGATCAAAGCGTAGACTGTTTTAGACATTACTCCCATGGATGAAAGTGCGCATGGTGACTGTTGTATTCATTCCCGATGCAATTCCTGTGTTTCATCAACACTCTGATAGTCCACAGATTACAGAATGCCACCAGATGTGCATCGGAAACTACTACTCGTTCCAGAGAACGATCAAAGCGTAGACTGTTTGCGACATTTCACCCATGGAGAAAAGTGCGGATGGAGACTGTTGTACTCAATCCCAATGCAATTTATGTGTTTCCTCAACACTCTGATAGTCCACAGATTACAGAATGCCACCAGATGTGCATCGGAAACTATTACTGTCCTTCCAGGGAACGATCAAAGCGTAGTCTGTTTGAGACATTACTCCCGCGGAGGAAAGTGCGCATGGTGACTGTTGTATTCAATCTCGATGCAATTTCTGTAGTTCATCAACTCTCGGATAGTCCACAGATTACAGAATGATACCAGATGTGCATCGGCAACTACTACTGGTCTTCCTGGGAACGATCAAAGCATAGACTGTTTGAGACATTACTCCCATGGAGGAAAGTGCGCAGGTGACTGTTGTATTAAATCGCGATGCAATTTCTGTGTTTCAGCACACACTCTGATAGTTTACAGATTATAGAATGCCTCCATATGTGCATCGGAAACTACTACTTTTCTTCCAGGGAACGATCAAGGCGTAGACTGTTTGAGAATTTCTCAAATGGAGGAAAGTGCGGACGGTGACTGTTGTATTCAATGCCGATGCAATTTCTGTGTTTCATTAACATCCGGATAGACTACAGATTACAGAATGCCTCCAGATATGTATCGGAAACTACTACTGGTCTTCCAGGGAACGATCAAAGCATAGACTGTTTGAGACATTACTCACGTGGAGGAAAGTGCGCATGGTTACTGTTGTATTCAATCCCGATGCAATTTCTGTGTTTCATCAACACTCAGTTAGTCCACAGATTACAGAATGCCTCCAGATGTGCATCGGGAACGACTACTGGTCTTCCAGGGAACGATCAAAGCGTAGACTGTTTGAGACATTACTCCCATGGAGGAGAGTGCGCATGGTGACTGTTGTATTCAATCCCGATGCAATTTCTGTGTTTCATCAACACTTTGAAGGTCCACAGATTACAGAATGACTGTAGATGTGCATCGGAAACTTCTACTGGTCTTCCAGGGAACAATCAAAGCGTAGACTGTTTGAGACATTACTCCCATGGAGGAAAGTGCGGATGGTGACTGTTGTATTCAATCCCGATGCAATTTCTGTGTTTCAACAACACTCTGATAGTCCACAGATTACAGAATGCCTCCAGATGTGCATCGGAAACTACTACTGGTCTTCAGGGAGTGATCAAACCGTAGACTGTTTGAGACATTACTCCCATGGAGGAAAGTGCGCATGTTGACTGTTGTATTCAATCCCGATGCAATTTCTGTGTTTCAACAACACTCTGATAGTCCACAGATTACAGAATTCCTTCAGATGTGCATCGGAATTTTCTACTGGTCTTCCAGGGAACGATCAAATCGTAGACTGTTTGAGACATTATCCCATGGAGGAAAGTGCGCATGGTGACTGTTGTATTCAATCCCCATGCAATTTCTGTGTTTCATCAACACTCTGATAGTCCACAGATTGCAGAATGCCTCCAGATGTGCATCGGAAACTACTACTGGTCTTCCAGGGAACGATCAAAGCGTAAACTGTTTGAGACAATACTCCCATCGATGAAAGTGCGCATGGTGACTGTAGTATTCAATCCCGATGCAATTTCTGAGTTTCAACAACACTCTGACCGTCCACAGATTACAGAATGCCTCAGATGTGCATCGGAAACTACCACTGGTCTTCCAGGGAACGATCAAACCGTAGACTGTTTGAGACATTACTCCCATGGAGGAAAGTGCGCATGGTGAATGTTGTATTCAATCCCGATGCTATTTCTTTGTTTCATCAACACTCTGATAGTCCACAGTTTACAGAATGCCACCAGACGTGCATCGGAAACTACTACTGGTCTTCCAGGTAACGATCAAAGCGTAGACTGTTTCAGACATTACTCCGATGGAGGAAAGTGCGGATGGTGACTGTTGTATTCAATCCCGATGCAATTTCTGTGTTTCAACAACACTCTGATAGTCCACAGATTGCAGAATGCCTCCAGTTGTGCATCGGAAACTACTACAGGTCTTGCAGGGACCGATCAAAGCGTAGACTGTTTGAGACATTACTCCCATGGAGGAAAGGCCGCATGGTGACTGTTGTATTCAATCCCGATGCAATTTCTGTGTTTCAACAACACTCTGATAGAATACATATTACAGAATGCCTCCAGATGTGCATCGGAAACTACTACTGGTCTTCCAGGGAATGATCAAACGTAGACTGTTTGAGACATTACTCCCATGGAGGAAAGTGCGCATGGTGACTGTTGTATTAAATCGCGATGCAATTTCTGTATTTCAACAACACTCTGATAGTCCACAGATTACAGAATGCCTCCAGATGTGCATCGGAAACTACTACCTTTCTTCCAGGGAACGATCAAGGCGTAGACTGTTTGAGACATTACTCCCATGGAGGAAAGTGCGCATGGTGACTGTTGTATTCAATCCCGATGCAATTTCTGTGTTTCAACAACACTCTGATAGCCCACAGATTACAGAATGCCTTCAGATGTGCATCGGAAACTACTACTTTTCTTCCGGGGAACAATCAAGGCGTAGACTGTTTGAGACATTACTCCCATGAAGGAAAGTGCGCATGGTGACTGCTGTATTCAATCCCGATGCAATTTCTGTGTTTCAACAACACTCTGATAGTCCACAGATTACAGAATGCCTTCAGATGTGCATCGGAATCTTCTACTGGTCTTCCAGGGAACGATCAAATCGTAGACTGTTTGAGACATTATCCCATGGAGGAAAGTGCGCATGGTGACTGTTGAATTCAATCCCCATGCAATTTCTGTGTTTCATCAACACTCTGATAGTCCACAGATTACAGAATGCCTCCAGATGTGCATCGGAAACTACTACTGGTCTTCCAGGGAACGATCAAAGCGTAAACTGTTTGAGACAATAATCCCATGGATGAAAGTGCGCATGGTGACTGTAGTATTCACTCCCGATGCAATTTCTGTGTTTCATCAACACTTTGAAGGTCCACGGATAACAGAATGCCTCCAGCTGTGCATCGGAATTATCTACTGGTCTTCCAGGGAACGATCAAACCGTAGACTGTTTGAGACATTACTCCCATGGAGGAAAGTGCGGATGGTGACTGTTGTATTCAATCCCGATGCTATTTCTGTGTTTCGTCAACAATCTGATAGTCCACAGTTTATAGGATGCCACCAGACGTGCATCGGAAACTACTACTGGTCTTCCAGGTAACGATCAAAGCGTAGACTGTTTCAGACATTACTCCCATGGAGGAAAGTGCGAATGGTGACGGTTGTATTCAATCCCGATGCTATTTCTGTGTTTCATCAACACTTTGAAGGTCCACAGATAACAGAATGCCTCCAGATGTGCATCAGAATATTCTACTGGTCTTCCAGGGAACGATCAAACCGCAGACTGTTTGAGACATTACTCCGATGGAGGAAAGTGCATATGGTGACTGTTGTATTCAATCCCGATGCAATTTCTGTGTTTCAACAACACTCTGATAATCCACAGATTACAGAATGCCACCTGATGTGCATCGGAAATTGCTACTGGTCTTCCAGGGAACGATCAAAGCGTAGACTGTTTGAGACATTACTCCCATGGAGGGAAGTGCGCATGGTGACTGTTGTATTCAAAGCCGATGCTATTTATGTGCTTCATCAACACTCGGATGGACCACTGATTACAGAATGCCTCCAGATGTGCATCGGAAACTACTACTGGTCTTCAGGGAACGATCAAATCGATGACAGCTTGAGACACTACTCCCATGGAGGAAAGTGCGCATGGTGACTGTTGTATTCAATCCCGATGCAATTTCTGTGTTTCATCAATACTTTCAAGGTCCACAGATTACAGAATGCCTCCAGATATGTATCGAAAGTACTACTGGTCTTCCAGGGAACGATCAAAGCGTAGACTGTTTGAGACATTACTACCGTGGAGGAAAGTGCGGATGGTGACTGTTGTATTCAATCCCGATGCAATTTCTGTGTTTCAACAACACTCTGATAGTCCACAGATTACAGAATGCCTCCAGATGTGCATCGGAAACTACTACTATTCTTCCAGGGAACGATCAAGGCGTAGACTGTTTGAGACATTACTCCCATGGAGGAAAGTGCGCATGCTGACTGTTGTATTCAATCCCGATGCCATTTCTGTGTTTCATTAACACTCGGATAGTCCACAGATTACAGAATGCCTCCAGATGTGAATCGAAAACTACTACTGGTCTTAAGGGAACGATCAAAGCGTAGACTGTTTGAGACATTACTCCAATGGAGAAATGTACGCATGATGATTGTTGTATTCAATCCCGATGCAATTTGTGTGGTTCATCAACACATTGAAGGTCCACAGATTACAGAATGCCTCCAGATGTGTATCGGAAACTACTACTGGTCTTCCAGGGAACGATCAAAGCCTAGACTGTTTGAGACATTACTCACGTGGAGGAAAGTGCGCATGGTTACTGTTGTATTCAATCCCGATGCAATTTCTGTGTATCATCAACACTCAGTTAGTCCACAGATTACAGAATGCCTCCATATGTGCATCGGGAACGACTACTGGTCTTCCAGGGAACGATCAAAGCGTAGACTGTTTGAGACATTACTCCCATGGAGGAGAGTGCGCATGGTGACTGTTGTATTCAATCCCGATGCAATTTCTGTGTTTCATCAACACTTTGAAGGTCCACAGATTACAGAATGCCTATAGATGTGCATCGCAAACTTCTACTGATCTTCCAGGGAACGACCAAAGCGTAGACTGTTTCAGACGTTACTCCCATGGAGGAAAGTGCGGATGGTGGCTGTTGTATTCAATCCCGATGCAATTTCTGTGTTCATCAACACTTTGAAGGTCCACAGATTACAGAATGAGTGCAGATGTGCATCGGAATCTTCTACTGGTCTTCCAGGGAACGATCAAATCGTAGACTGTTTGAGACATTATACCATGGAGGAAAGTGCGCATGGTGACTGTTGTATTCAATCCCGATGCAATTTCTGTGTTTCAACAACACTCTGATAGTCCACAGATTACATAATGCCTTTAGACGTGCATCATAAACTACTACTGGTCTTCCAGGGAACGATGAAAGCGTAGACTGTTTGAGACATTATTCCCATGGACGAAAGTGCGGATGGTGACTGTTGTATTCAATCCCGATGCAATTTCTGTGTTTCAACAACACTCTGATAGTCCCCAGATTGCAGAATGCCTCCAGATGTGCATCAGAAACTACTACTGGTCTTGCAGGGACCGATCAAAGCGTAGACTGTTTGAGACATTACTCCCATGGAGGAACGACCGCATGGTGACTTTTGTATTCAATACCGATGCAATTTCTGTGTTTCAACAACACTCTGATAGAATACAGATTACAGAATGCCTCCAGAAGTGCATCGGAAACTACTACTGGTCTTCCAGGGAATGATCAAACGTAGACTGTTTGAGACATTACTCCCATGGAGGAATGTGCGCATGCTGACTGTTGTATTCAATCCCGATGCCATTTCTGCGTTTCATTAACACTCGGATAGTCCACAGATTACAGAATGCCTCCAGATGTGCATCGGAAACTACTAGTGGCCTTGAGGGAACGATCAAAGCGTAGACTGTTTGAGACATTACTCCAATATAGAAATGTACGCATGGAAAGTGTGCATGGTGACTGTTGTCTTCAATCCCTAGGCAATTTCTGTGTTTCATCAACACTTTGAAAGTCCACAGCTTACAGAATGCCTCAAGATGTGCATCGGAATCTACTACTGGTCTTCCAGCGAACGAACAAAGCGTAGTCTGTTTGAGATATTACTCCCATGGAAGAAAGTGCGCATGGTTACTGTTGTATTCAATCCCGATGCAATTTCTGTGTTTCGACAACACTCTGATAGTCCACAGACTACAAAATGCCACCAGATGTGCATCGGAAACAACTACTTGTCTTCCAGAGAATGATCAAAACGTAGACTGTTTGAGACATTACTCCGATGGAGGAAAGTGCGCATGGTGACTGTTGTATTCAATCCCGATGCAATTTCTCTGTTTCATCAACACTTTGTAGGTCCACAGATTACAGAATGCCTCCAGATGTGCATCGGAAGCTACCACTGGTCTTCCAGGGAACGATCAAAGCGTAGACTGTTTGAGACATTACCCCCATGGAGGAAAGTCCGCATGGTGCCTATTTTATTCAATCCCGATGCAATTTCTGTCTTTCATCTACACTCTGATAGTCCATAGATTACAGAATGCCTCCAGATGTTCGTCGAAAACTACTACTGGTCTTCCATGGAATGATCAAAGCGTAGACTGTTTGAGACATTACTCCCATGGAGGAAAGTGCGCATGGTGACTGTTGTATTCAATCCCGATGCAATTTCTGTGTTTCAACAACACTCTGATAGTCCACAGATTACAGAATGCCTCCAGATGTGCATCGGAAACTACTAGTGGTCTTCAGGGAATGATCAAACCGTAGACTGTTTGAGACATTACTCCCATGGAGGAAAGTGCGCATGTTGACTGTTGTATTCAATCCCGATGCAATTTCTGTGTTTCAACAACACTCTGATAGTCCACAGATTACAGAATGCCTTCAGATGTGCATCGGAATCTTCTACTGGTCTTCCAGGGAACGATCAAATCGTAGACTGTTTGAGACATTATCCCATGGAGGAAAGTGCGCATGGTGACTGTTGTATTCAATCTCCATGCAATTTCTGAGTTTCATCAACACTCTGATAGTCCACAGATTACAGAATGCCTCCAGATGTGCATCGGAAACTACTACTGGTCTTCCAGGGAACGATCAAAGCGTAAACTGTTTGAGACAATACTCCCATCGATGAAAGTGCGCATGGTGACTGTAGTATTCAATCCCGATGCAATTTCTGAGTTTCAACAACACTCTGACCGTCCACAGATTACAGAATAACTCCAGATGTGCATCGGAAACTACCACTGGTCTTCCAGGGAACGATCAAACCGTAGATTGTTTGAGACATTACTCCCATGGAGGAAAGTGCCCATGGTGAATGTTGTATTCAATCCCGATGCTATTTCTGTGTTTCATCAACACTCTGATAGTCCACAGTTTACAGAATGCCACCAGACGTGCATCGGAAACTACTACTGGTCTTCCAGGTAACGATCAAAGCGTAGACTGTTTCAGACATTACTCCCATGGAGGAAAGTGCGAATGGTGACGGTTGTATTCAATCCCGATGCAATTTCTGTGTTTCATCAACACTTTGAAGGTCCACAGGTAACAGAATGCCTCCAGATGTGCATCGGAATATTCTACTGGTCTTCCAGGGAACGATCAAACCGTAGACTGTTTGAGACATTACTCCGATGGAGGAAAGTGCGGATGGTGACTGTTGTATTCAATCCCGATGCAATTTCTGTGTTTCAACAACACTCTGATAGTCCACAGATTGCAGAATGCCTCCAGTTGTGCATCGGAAACTACTACAGGTCTTGCAGGGACCGATCAAAGCGTAGACTGTTTGAGACATTACTCCCATGGAGGAAAGTGCGCATGGTGACTGTTGTATTCAATCCCGATGCAATTTCTGTGTTTCCACAACACTCTGATAGTCCACAGATTACAGAATGCCTTCAGATGTGCATCGGAAACTACTACTTTTCTTCCGGGGAACAATCAAGGCGTAGACTGTTTGAGACATTACTCCCATGGAGGAAAGTGCGCATGGTGACTGTTGTATTCAATCCCGATGCAATTTCTGTGTTTCAACAACACTCTGATAGTCCACAGATTACAGAATGCCTTCAGATGTGAATCGGAATCTTCTACTGGTCTTCCAGGGAACGATCAAATCGTAGACTTTTTGAGACATTATACCACGGAGGAAAGTGCGCATGGTGACTGTTGTATTCAATCCCGATGCAATTTCTGTGTTTCAACAACACTCTGATAGTCCACAGATTACATAATGCCTTTACACGTGCATCATAAACTACTACTGGTCTTCCAGGGAACGATGAAAGCGTAGACTGTTTGAGACATTATTCCCATGGACGAAAGTGCGGATGGTGACTGTTGTATTCAATCCCGATGCAATTTCTGTGTTTCAACAACACTCTGATAGTCCACAGATTGCAGAATGCCTCCAGATGTGCATCAGAAACTACTACTGGTCTTGCAGGGACCGATCAAAGCGTAGACTGTTTGAGACATTACTCCCATGGAGGAAAGACCGCATGGTGACTTTTGTATTCAATACCGATGCAATTTCTGTGTTTCAACAACACTCTGATAGAATACAGATTACAGAATGCCTCCAGAAGTGCATCGGAAACTACTACTGGTCTTCCAGGGAATGATCAAACGTAGACTGTTTGAGACATTACTCCCATGGAGGAATGTGCGCATGCTGACTGTTGTATTCAATCCCGATGCAATTTCTGCGTTTCATTAACACTCGGATAGTCCACAGATTACAGAATGCCTCCAGATGTGCATCGGAAACTACTAGTGGCCTTGAGGGAACGATCAAAGCGTAGACTGTTTGAGACATTACTCCAACATAGAAATGTACGCATGGAAAGTGCGCATGGTGACTGTTGTCTTCAATCCCTAGGCAATTTCTGTGTTTCATCAACACTTTGAAAGTCCACAGCTTACAGAATGCCTCAAGATGTGCATCGAAATCTACTACTGGTCTTCCAGGGAACGAACAAAGCGTAGTCTGTTTGAGATATTACTCCCATGGAAGAAAGTGCGCATGGTTACTGTTGTATTCAATCCCGATGCAATTTCTGTGTTTCGACAACACTCTGATAGTCCACAGACTACAAAATGCCACCAGATGTGCATCGGAAACAACTACTTGTCTTCCAGAGAATGATCAAAACGTAGACTGTTTGAGACATTACTCCCATGGAGGAAAGTGCGCATGGTGACTGTTGTATTCAATCCCGATGCAATTTCTCTGTTTCATCAACACTTTGAAGGTCCACAGATTACAGAATGCCTCCAGATGTGCATCGGAAGCTACCACTGGTCTTCCAGGGAACGATCAAACGTAGACTGTTTGAGACATTACTCCCATGGAGGAATGTGCGCATGCTGACTGTTGTACTCAATCCCGATGCCATTTCTGCGTTTCATTAACACTCGGATAGTCCACAGATTACACAATGCCTCCAGATGTGCATCGGAAACTACTAGTGGCCTTGAGGGAACGATCAAAGCGTAGACTGTTTGAGACATTACTCCAATATAGAAATGTACGCAAGGAAAGTGCGCATGGTGACTGTTGTCTTCAATCCCTAGGCAATTTCTGTGTTTCATCAACACTTTGAAAGTCCACAGCTTACAGAATGCCTCAAGATGTGCATCGGAATCTACTACTGGTCTTCCAGGGAACGAACAAAGCGTAGTCTGTTTGAGATATTACTCCCATGGAAGAAAGTGCGCATGGTTACTGTTGTATTCAATCCCGATGCAATTTCTGTGTTTCGACAACACTCTGATAGTCCACAGACTACAAAATGCCACCAGATGTGCATCGGAAACAACTACTTGTCTTCCAGAGAATGATCAAAACGTAGACTGTTTGAGACATTACTCCCATGGAGGAAAGTGCGCATGGTGACTGTTGTATTCAATCCCGATGCAATTTCTCTGTTTCATCAACACTTTGAAGGTCCACAGATTACAGAATGCCTCCAGATGTGCATCGGAAGCTACCACTGGTCTTCCAGGGAACGATCAAAGCGTAGACTGTTTGAGACATTACCCCCATGGAGGAAAGTCCGCATGGTGCCTATTTTATTCAATCCCGATGCAATTTCTGTCTTTCATCTACACTCTGATAGTCCATAGATTACAGAATGCCTCCAGATGTGCGTCGAAAACTACTACTGGTCTTCCATGGAATGATCAAAGCGTAGACTGTTTGAGACATTACTCCCATGGAGGAAAGTGCGCATGGTGACTGTTGAATTCAATCCCGATGCAATTTCTGTGTTTCAACAACACTCTGATAGTCCACAGATTACAGAATGCCTCCAGATGTGCATCGGAAACTACTACTGGTCTTCAGGGAATGATCAAACCGTAGACTGTTTGAGACATTACTCCCATGGAGGAAAGTGCGCATGTTGACTGTTGTATTCAATCCCGATGCAATTTCTGTGTTTCAACAACACTCTGATATTCCACAGATTACAGAATGCCTTCAGATGTGCATCGGAATCTTCTACTGGTCTTCCAGGGAACGATCAAATCGTAGACTGTTTGAGACATTATCCCATGGAGGAAAGTGCGCATGGTGACTGTTGTATTCAATCTCCATGCAATTTCTGAGTTTCATCAACACTCTGATAGTCCACAGATTACATAATGCCTTTAGACGTGCATCATAAACTACTACTGGTCTTCCAGGGAACGATGAAAGCGTAGACTGTTTGAGACATTATTCCCATGGACGAAAGTGCGGATGGTGACTGTTGTATTCAATCCCGATGCAATTTCTGTGTTTCAACAACACTCTGATAGTCCACAGATTGCAGAATGCCTCCAGATGTGCATCAGAAACTACTACTGGTCTTGCAGGGACCGATCAAAGCGTAGACTGTTTGAGACATTACTCCCATGGAGGAAAGACCGCATGGTGACTTTTGTATTCAATACCGATGCAATTTCTGTGTTTCAAGAACACTCTGATAGAATACAGATTACAGAATGCCTCCAGAAGTGCATCGGAAACTACTACTGGTCTTCCAGGGAATGATCAAACGTAGACTGTTTGAGACATTACTCCCATGGAGGAATGTGCGCATGCTGACTGTTGTATTCAATCCCGATGCCATTTCTGCGTTTCATTAACACTCGGATAGTCCACAGATTACAGAATGCCTCCAGATGTGCATCGGAAACTACTAGTGGCCTTGAGGGAACGATCAAAGCGTAGACTGTTTGAGACATTACTCCAACATAGAAATGTACGCATGGAAAGTGCGCATGGTGACTGTTGTCTTCAATCCCTAGGCAATTTCTGTGTTTCATCAACACTTTGAAAGTCCACAGCTTACAGAATGCCTCAAGATGTGCATCGAAATCTACTACTTGTCTTCCAGGGAACGAACAAAGCGTAGTCTGTTTGAGATATTACTCCCATGGAAGAAAGTGCGCATGGTTACTGTTGTATTCAATCCCGATGCAATTTCTGTGTTTCGACAACACTCTGATAGTCCACAGACTACAAAATGCCACCAGATGTGCATCGGAAACAACTACTTGTCTTCCAGAGAATGATCAAAACGTAGACTGTTTGAGACATTACTCCCATGGAGGAAAGTGCGCATGGTGACTGTTGTATTCAATCCCGATGCAATTTCTCTGTTTCATCAACACTTTGAAGGTCCACAGATTACAGAATGCCTCCAGATGTGCATCGGAAGCTACCACTGGTCTTCCAGGGAACGATCAAACGTAGACTGTTTGAGACATTACTCCCATGGAGGAATGTGCGCATGCTGACTGTTGTATTCAATCCCGATGCCATTTCTGCGTTTCATTAACACTCGGATAGTCCACAGATTACAGAATGCCTCCAGATGTGCATCGGAAACTACTAGTGGCCTTGAGGGAACGATCAAAGCGTAGACTGTTTGAGACATTACTCCAATATAGAAATGTACGCATGGAAAGTGCGCATGGTGACTGTTGTCTTCAATCCCTAGGCAATTTCTGTGTTTCATCAACACTTTGAAAGTCCACAGCTTACAGAATGCCTCAAGATGTGCATCGAAATCTACTACTGGTCTTCCAGGGAACGAACAAAGCGTAGTCTGTTTGAGATATTACTCCCATGGAAGAAAGTGCGCATGGTTACTGTTGTATTCAATCCCGATGCAATTTCTGTGTTTCGACAACACTCTGATAGTCCACAGACTACAAAATGCCACCAGATGTGCATCGGAAACAACTACTTGTCTTCCA
This sequence comes from Schistocerca gregaria, assembly GCF_023897955.1. NCBI lineage: Eukaryota > Metazoa > Arthropoda > Insecta > Orthoptera > Acrididae > Schistocerca > Schistocerca gregaria. The sequence continues at coordinate 10,191,030 of NC_064926.1, read as the reverse complement.
GAGAATGATCAAACCGTAGACTGTTTGAGACATTACTCCCATGGAGGAAAGTGCGCATGGTGACTGTTGTATTCAATCCCGATGCAATTTCTCTGTTTCATCAACACTTTGAAGGTCCACAGATTACAGAATGCCTCCAGATGTGCATCGGAAGCTACCACTGGTCTTCCAGGGAACGATCAAACGTAGACTGTTTGAGACATTACTCCCATGGAGGAATGTGCGCATGCTGACTGTTGTATTCAATCCCGATGCCATTTCTGCGTTTCATTAACACTCGGATAGTCCACAGATTACAGAATGCCTCCAGATGTGCATCGGAAACTACTAGTGGCCTTGAGGGAACGATCAAAGCGTAGACTGTTTGAGACATTACTCCAATATAGAAATGTACGCATGGAAAGTGCGCATGGTGACTGTTGTCTTCAATCCCTAGGCAATTTCTGTGTTTCATCAACACTTTGAAAGTCCACAGCTTACAGAATGCCTCAAGATGTGCATCGGAATCTACTACTGGTCTTCCAGGGAACGAACAAAGCGTAGTCTGTTTGAGATATTACTCCCATGGAAGAAAGTGCGCATGGTTACTGTTGTATTCAATCCCGATGCAATTTCTGTGTTTCGACAACACTCTGATAGTCCACAGACTACAAAATGCCACCAGATGTGCATCGGAAACAACTACTTGTCTTCCAGAGAATGATCAAAACGTAGACTGTTTGAGACATTACTCCCATGGAGGAAAGTGCGCATGGTGACTGTTGTATTCAATCCCGATGCAATTTCTCTGTTTCATCAACACTTTGAAGGTCCACAGATTACAGAATGCCTCCAGATGTGCATCGGAAGCTACCACTGGTCTTCCAGGGAACGATCAAAGCGTAGACTGTTTGAGACATTACCCCCATGGAGGAAAGTCCGCATGGTGCCTATTTTATTCAATCCCGATGCAATTTCTGTCTTTCATCTACACTCTGATAGTCCATAGATTACAGAATGCCTCCAGATGTGCGTCGAAAACTACTACTGGTCTTCCATGGAATGATCAAAGCGTAGACTGTTTGAGACATTACTGCCATGGAGGAAAGTGCGCATGGTGACTGTTGTATTCAATCCCGATGCAATTTCTGTGTTTCAACAACACTCTGATAGTCCACAGATTACAGAATGCCTCCAGATGTGCATCGGAAAGTACTACTGGTCTTCAGGGAATGATCAAACCGTAGACTGTTTGAGACATTACTCCCATGGAGGAAAGTGCGCATGTTGACTGTTGTATTCAATCCCGATGCAATTTCTGTGTTTCAACAACACTCTGATATTCCACAGATTACAGAATGCCTTCAGATGTGCATCGGAATCTTCTACTGGTCTTCCAGGGAACGATCAAATCGTAGACTGTTTGAGACATTATCCCATGGAGGAAAGTGCGCATGGTGACTGTTGTATTCAATCTCCATGCAATTTCTGAGTTTCATCAACACTCTGATAGTCCACAGATTACATAATGCCTTTAGACGTGCATCATAAACTACTACTGGTCTTCCAGGGAACGATGAAACCGTAGACTGTTTGAGACATTATTCCCATGGACGAAAGTGCGGATGGTGACTGTTGTATTCAATCCCGATGCAATTTCTGTGTTTCAACAACACTCTGATAGTCCACAGATTGCAGAATGCCTCCAGATGTGCATCAGAAACTACTACTGGTCTTGCAGGGACCGATCAAAGCGTAGACTGTTTGAGACATTACTCCCATGGAGGAAAGACCGCATGGTGACTTTTGTATTCAATACCGATGCAATTTCTGTGTTTCAAGAACACTCTGATAGAATACAGATTACAGAATGCCTCCAGAAGTGCATCGGAAACTACTACTGGTCTTCCAGGGAATGATCAAACGTAGACTGTTTGAGACATTACTCCCATGGAGGAATGTGCGCATGCTGACTGTTGTATTCAATCCCGATGCCATTTCTGCGTTTCATTAACACTCGGATAGTCCACAGATTACAGAATGCCTCCAGATGTGCATCGGAAACTACTAGTGGCCTTGAGGGAACGATCAAAGCGTAGACTGTTTGAGACATTACTCCAATATAGAAATGTACGCATGGAAAGTGCGCATGGTGACTGTTGTCTTCAATCCCTAGGCAATTTCTGTGTTTCATCAACACTTTGAAAGTCCACAGCTTACAGAATGCCTCAAGATGTGCATCGGAATCTACTACTGGTCTTCCAGGGAACGAACAAAGCGTAGTCTGTTTGAGATATTACTCCCATGGAAGAAAGTGCGCATGGTTACTGTTGTATTCAATCCCGATGCAATTTCTGTGTTTCGACAACACTCTGATAGTCCACAGACTACAAAATGCCACCAGATGTGCATCGGAAACAACTACTTGTCTTCCAGAGAATGATCAAAACGTAGACTGTTTGAGACATTACTCCCATGAGGAAAGTGCGCATGGTGACTGTTGTATTCAATCCCGATGCAATTTCTCTGTTTCATCAACACTTTGAAGGTCCACAGATTACAGAATGCCTCCAGATGTGCATCGGAAGCTACCACTGGTCTTCCAGGGAACGATCAAAGCGTAGACTGTTTGAGACATTACCCCCATGGAGGAAAGTCCGCATGGTGCCTATTTTATTCAATCCCGATGCAATTTCTGTCTTTCATCTACACTCTGATAGTCCATAGATTACAGAATGCCTCCAGATGTGCGTCGAAAACTACTACTGGTCTTCCATGGAATGATCAAAGCGTAGACTGTTTGAGACATTACTCCCATGGAGGAAAGTGCGCATGGTGACTGTTGTATTCAATCCCGATGCAATTTCTGTGTTTCAACAACACTCTGATAGTCCACAGATTACAGAATGCCTCCAGATGTGCATCGGAAACTACTACTGGTCTTCAGGGAATGATCAAACCATAGACTGTTTGAGACATTACTCCCATGGAGGAAAGTGCGCATGTTGACTGTTGTATTCAATCCCGATGCAATTTCTGTGTTTCAACAACACTCTGATAGTCCACAGATTACAGAATGCCTTCAGATGTGCATCGGAATCTTCTACTGGTCTTCCAGGGAACGATCAAATCGTAGACTGTTTGAGACATTATCCCATGGAGGAAAGTGCGCATGGTGACTGTTGTATTCAATCTCCATGCAATTTCTGAGTTTCATCAACACTCTGATAGTCCACAGATTACAGAATGCCTCCAGATGTGCATCGGAAACTACTACTGGTCTTCCAGGGAACGATCAAAGCGTAAACTGTTTGAGACAATACTCCCATCGATGAAAGTGCGCATGGTGACTGTAGTATTCAATCCCGATGCAATTTCTGAGTTTCAACAACACTCTGACCGTCCACAGATTACAGAATGCCTCCAGATGTGCATCGGAAACTACCACTGGTCTTCCAGGGAACGATCAAACCGTAGACTGTTTGAGACATTACTCCCATGGAGGAAAGTGACCATGGTGAATGTTGTATTCAATCCCGATGCTATTTCTGTGTTTCATCAACACTCTGATAGTCCACAGTTTACAGAATGCCACCAGACGTGCATCGGAAACTACTACTGGTCTTCCAGGTAACGATCAAAGCGTAGACTGTTTCAGACATTACCCCCATGGAGGAAAGTGCGAATGGTGACGGTTGTATTCAATCCCGATGCAATTTCTGTGTTTCATCAACACTTTGAAGGTCCACAGATAACAGAATGCCTCCAGATGTGCATCGGAATATTCTACTGGTCTTCCAGGGAACGATCAAACCGTAGACTGTTTGAGACATTACTCCGATGGAGGAAAGTGCGGATGGTGACTGTTGTATTCAATCCCGATGCAATTTCTGTGTTTCAACAACACTCTGATAGTCCACAGATTGCAGAATGCCTCCAGTTGTGCATCGGAAACTACTACAGGTCTTGCAGGGACCGATCAAAGCGTAGACTGTTTGAGACATTACTCCCATGGAGGAAAGTGCGCATGGTGACTGTTGTATTCAATCCCGATGCAATTTCTGTGTTTCAACAACACTCTGATAGTCCACAGATTACAGAATGCCTTCAGATGCGCATCGGAAACTACTACTTTTCTTCCGGGGAACAATCAAGGCGTAGACTGTTTGAGACATTACTCCCATGGAGGAAAGTGCGCATGGTGACTGTTGTATTCAATCCCGATGCAATTTCTGTGTTTCAACAACACTCTGATAGTCCACAGATTACAGAATGCCTTCAGATGTGCATCGGAATCTTCTACTGGTCTTCCAGGGAACGATCAAATCGTAGACTGTTTGAGACATTATCCCATGGAGGAAAGTGCGCATGGTGACTGTTGAATTCAATCCCCATGCAATTTCTGTGTTTCATCAACACTCTGATAGTCCACAGATTACAGAATGCCTCCAGATGTGCATCGGAAACTACTACTGGTCTTCCAGGGAACGATCAAAGCGTAAACTGTTTGAGACATTACTCCCATGGAGGAAAGTGCGGATGGTGTCTGTAGTATTCAATCCCGATGCAATTTCTGTGTTTCATCAACACTTTGAAGGTCCACGGATAACAGAATGCCTCCAGATGTGCATTGGAATTATCTACTGGTCTCCAAGGAACGATCAAACCGTAGACTGTTTGAGACATTACTCCCATGGAGGAAAGTGCGGATGGTGACTGTTGTATTCAATCCCGATGCAATTTCTGTGTTTCAACAACACTCTGATAGTCCACAGATTGCAGAATGCCTCCAGTTGTGCATCGGAAACTACTACAGGTCTTGCAGGGACCGATCAAAGCGTAGACTGTTTGAGACATTACTCCCATGGAGGAAAGTGCGCATGGTGACTGTTGTATTCAATCCCGATGCAATTTCTGTGTTTCAACAACACTCTGATAGTCCACAGATTACAGAATGCCTTCAGATGCGCATCGGAAACTACTACTTTTCTTCCGGGGAACAATCAAGGCGTAGACTGTTTGAGACATTACTCCCATGGAGGAAAGTGCGCATGGTGACTGTTGTATTCAATCCCGATGCAATTTCTGTGTTTCAACAACACTCTGATAGTCCACAGATTACAGAATGCCTTCAGATGTGCATCGGAATCTTCTACTGGTCTTCCAGGGAACGATCAAATCGTAGACTGTTTGAGACATTATCCCATGGAGGAAAGTGCGCATGGTGACTGTTGAATTCAATCCCCATGCAATTTCTGTGTTTCATCAACACTCTGATAGTCCACAGATTACAGAATGCCTCCAGATGTGCATCGGAAACTACTACTGGTCTTCCAGGGAACGATCAAAGCGTAAACTGTTTGAGACATTACTCCCATGGAGGAAAGTGCGGATGGTGTCTGTAGTATTCAATCCCGATGCAATCTCTGTGTTTCATCAACACTTTGAAGGTCCACGGATAACAGAATGCCTCCAGATGTGCATCGGAATTATCTACTGGTATCCAAGGAACGATCAAACCGTAGACTGTTTGAGACATTACTCCCATGGAGGAAAGTGCGGATGGTGACTGTTGTATTCAATCCCGATGCTATTTCTGTGTTTCGTCAACAATCTGATAGTCCACAGTTTATAGAATGCCACCAGACGTGCATCGGAAACTACTACTGGTCTTCCAGGTAACGATCAAAGCGTAGACTGTTTCAGACATTACTCCCATGGAGGAAAGTGCGAATGGTGACGGTTGTATTCAATCCCGATGCTATTTCTGTGTTTCATCAACACTTTGAAGGTCCACAGATAACAGAATGCCTCCAGATGTGCATCGGAATATTCTACTGGTCTTCCAGGGAACGATCAAACCGTAGACTGTTTGAGACATTACTCCAATGGAGAAATGTACGCATGATGATTGTTGTATTCAATCCCGATGCAATTTGTGTGGTTCATCAACACATTGAAGGTCCACAGATTACAGAATGCCTCCAGATGTGTATCGGAAACTACTACTGGTCTTCCAGGGAACGATCAAAGCCTAGACTGTTTGAGACATTACTCACGTGGAGGAAAGTGCGCATGGTTACTGTTGTATTCAATCCCGATGCAATTTCTGTGTATCATCAACACTCAGTTAGTCCACAGATTACAGAATGCCTCCATATGTGCATCGGGAACGACTACTGGTCTTCCAGGGAACGATCAAAGCGTAGACTGTTTGAGACATTAGTCCCATGGAGGAGAGTGCGCATGGTGACTGTTGTATTCAATCCCGATGCAATTTCTGTGTTTCATCAACACTTTGAAGGTCCACAGATTACAGAATGCCTATAGATGTGCATCGCAAACTTCTACTGATCTTCCAGGGAACGACCAAAGCGTAGACTGTTTCAGACGTTACTCCCATGGAGGAAAGTGCGGATGGTGGCTGTTGTATTCAATCCCGATGCAATTTCTGTGTTCATCAACACTTTGAAGGTCCACAGATTACAGAATGAGTGCAGATGTGCATCGGAATCTTCTACTGGTCTTCCAGGGAACGATCAAATCGTAGACTGTTTGAGACATTATACCATGGAGGAAAGTGCGCATGGTGACTGTTGTATTCAATCCCGATGCAATTTCTGTGTTTCAACAACACTCTGATAGTCCACAGATTACATAATGCCTTTAGACGTGCATCATAAACTACTACTGGTCTTCCAGGGAACGATGAAAGCGTAGACTGTTTGAGACATTATTCCCATGGACGAAAGTGCGGATGGTGACTGTTGTATTCAATCCCGATGCAATTTCTGTGTTTCAACAACACTCTGATAGTCCCCAGATTGCAGAATGCCTCCAGATGTGCATCAGAAACTACTACTGGTCTTGCAGGGACCGATCAAAGCGTAGACTGTTTGAGACATTACTCCCATGGAGGAAAGACCGCATGGTGACTTTTGTATTCAATACCGATGCAATTTCTGTGTTTCAACAACACTCTGATAGAATACAGATTACAGAATGCCTCCAGAAGTGCATCGGAAACTACTACTGGTCTTCCAGGGAATGATCAAACGTAGACTGTTTGAGACATTACTCCCATGGAGGAATGTGCGCATGCTGACTGTTGTATTCAATCCCGATGCCATTTCTGCGTTTCATTAACACTCGGATAGTCCACAGATTACAGAATGCCTCCAGATGTGCATCGGAAACTACTAGTGGCCTTGAGGGAACGATCAAAGCGTAGACTGTTTGAGACATTACTCCAATATAGAAATGTACGCATGGAAAGTGCGCATGGTGACTGTTGTCTTCAATCCCTAGGCAATTTCTGTGTTTCATCAACACTTTGAAAGTCCACAGCTTACAGAATGCCTCAAGATGTGCATCGGAATCTACTACTGGTCTTCCAGCGAACGAACAAATCGTAGTCTGTTTGAGATATTACTCCCATGGAAGAAAGTGCGCATGGTTACTGTTGTATTCAATCCCGATGCAATTTCTGTGTTTCGACAACACTCTGATAGTCCACAGACTACAAAATGCCACCAGATGTGCATCGGAAACAACTACTTGTCTTCCAGAGAATGATCAAAACGTAGACTGTTTGAGACATTACTCCCATGGAGGAAAGTGCGCATGGTGACTGTTGTATTCAATCCCGATGCAATTTCTCTGTTTCATCAACACTTTGTAGGTCCACAGATTACAGAATGCCTCCAGATGTGCATCGGAAGCTACCACTGGTCTTCCAGGGAACGATCAAAGCGTAGACTGTTTGAGACATTACCCCCATGGAGGAAAGTCCGCATGGTGCCTATTTTATTCAATCCCGATGCAATTTCTGTCTTTCATCTACACTCTGATAGTCCATAGATTACAGAATGCCTCCAGATGTGCGTCGAAAACTACTACTGGTCTTCCATGGAATGATCAAAGCGTAGACTGTTTGAGACATTACTCCCATGGAGGAAAGTGCGCATGGTGACTGTTGTATTCAATCCCGATGCAATTTCTGTGTTTCAACAACACTCTGATAGTCCACAGATTACAGAATGCCTCCAGATGTGCATCGGAAACTACTACTGGTCTTCAGGGAATGATCAAACCGTAGACTGTTTGAGACATTACTCCCATGGAGGAAAGTGCGCATGTTGACTGTTGTATTCAATCCCGATGCAATTTCTGTGTTTCAACAACACTCTGATAGTCCACAGATTACAGAATGCCTTCAGATGTGCATCGGAATCTTCTACTGGTCTTCCAGGGAACGATCAAATCGTAGACTGTTTGAGACATTATCCCATGGAGGAAAGTGCGCATGGTGACTGTTGTATTCAATCTCCATGCAATTTCTGAGTTTCATCAACACTCTGATAGTCCACAGATTACAGAATGCCTCCAGATGTGCATCGGAAACTACTACTGGTCTTCCAGGGAACGATCAAAGCGTAAACTGTTTGAGACAATACTCCCATCGATGAAAGTGCGCATGGTGACTGTAGTATTCAATCCCGATGCAATTTCTGAGTTTCAACAACACTCTGACCGTCCACAGATTACAGAATAACTCCAGATGTGCATCGGAAACTACCACTGGTCTTCCAGGGAACGATCAAACCGTAGATTGTTTGAGACATTACTCCCATGGAGGAAAGTGCCCATGGTGAATGTTGTATTCAATCCCGATGCTATTTCTGTGTTTCATCAACACTCTGATAGTCCACAGTTTACAGAATGCCACCAGACGTGCATCGGAAACTACTACTGGTCTTCCAGGTAACGATCAAAGCGTAGACTGTTTCAGACATTACTCCCATGGAGGAAAGTGCGAATGGTGACGGTTGTATTCAATCCCGATGCAATTTCTGTGTTTCATCAACACTTTGAAGGTCCACAGGTAACAGAATGCCTCCAGATGTGCATCGGAATATTCTACTGGTCTTCCAGGGAACGATCAAACCGTAGACTGTTTGAGACATTACTCCAATGGAGGAAAGTGCGGATGGTGACTGTTGTATTCAATCCCGATGCAATTTCTGTGTTTCAACAACACTCTGTTAGTCCACAGATTGCAGAATGCCTCCAGTTGTGCATCGGAAACTACTACAGGTCTTGCAGGGACCGATCAAAGCGTAGACTGTTTGAGACATTACTCCCATGGAGGAAAGTGCGCATGGTGACTGTTGTATTCAATCCCGATGCAATTTCTGTGTTTCAACAACACTCTGATAGTCCACAGATTACAGAATGCCTTCAGATGTGCATCGGAAACTACTACTTTTCTTCTGGGGAACAATCAAGGCGTAGACTGTTTGAGACATTACTCAAATGGAGGAAAGTGCGCATGGTGACTGTTGTATTCAATCCCGATGCAATTTCTGTGTTTCAACAACACTCTGATAGTCCACAGATTACAGAATGCCTTCAGATGTGAATCGGAATCTTCTACTGGTCTTCCAGGGAACGATCAAATCGTAGACTTTTTGAGACATTATACCACGGAGGAAAGTGCGCATGGTGACTGTTGTATTCAATCCCGATGCAATTTCTGTGTTTCAACAACACTCTGATAGTCCACAGATTACATAATGCCTTTAGACGTGCATCATAAACTACTACTGGTCTTCCAGGGAACGATGAAAGCGTAGACTGTTTGAGACATTATTCCCATGGACGAAAGTGCGGATGGTGACTGTTGTATTCAATCCCGATGCAATTTCTGTGTTTCAACAACACTCTGATAGTCCACAGATTGCAGAATGCCTCCAGATGTGCATCAGAAACTACTACTGGTCTTGCAGGGACCGATCAAAGCGTAGACTGTTTGAGACATTACTCCCATGGAGGAAAGACCGCATGGTGACTTTTGTATTCAATACCGATGCAATTTCTGTGTTTCAACAACACTCTGATAGAATACAGATTACAGAATGCCTCCAGAAGTGCATCGGAAACTACTACTGGTCTTCCAGGGAATGATCAAACGTAGACTGTTTGAGACATTACTCCCATGGAGGAATGTGCGCATGCTGACTGTTGTATTCAATCCCGATGCCATTTCTGCGTTTCATTAACACTCGGATAGTCCACAGATTACAGAATGCCTCCAGATGTGCATCGGAAACTACTAGTGGCCTTGAGGGAACGATCAAAGCGTAGACTGTTTGAGACATTACTCCAACATAGAAATGTACGCATTGAAAGTGCGCATGGTGACTGTTGTCTTCAATCCCTAGGCAATTTCTGTGTTTCATCAACACTTTGAAAGTCCACAGCTTACAGAATGCCTCAAGATGTGCATCGAAATCTACTACTGGTCTTCCAGGGAACGAACAAAGCGTAGTCTGTTTGAGATATTACTCCCATGGAAGAAAGTGCGCATGGTTACTGTTGTATTCAATCCCGATGCAATTTCTGTGTTTCGACAACACTCTGATAGTCCACAGACTACAAAATGCCACCAGATGTGCATCGGAAACAACTACTTGTCTTCCAGAGAATGATCAAAACGTAGACTGTTTGAGACATTACTCCCATGGAGGAAAGTGCGCATGGTGACTGTTGTATTCAATCCCGATGCAATTTCTCTGTTTCATCAACACTTTGAAGGTCCACAGGTTACAGAATGCCTCCAGATGTGCATCGGAAGCTACCACTGGTCTTCCAGGGAACGATCAAAGCGTAGACTGTTTGAGACATTACCCCCATGGAGGAAAGTCCGCATGGTGCCTATTTTATTCAATCCCGATGCAATTTCTGTCTTTCATCTACACTCTGATAGTCCATAGATTACAGAATGCCTCCAGATGTGCGTCGAAAACTACTACTGGTCTTCCATGGAATGATCAAAGCGTAGACTGTTTGAGACATTACTCCCATGGAGGAAAGTGCGCATGGTGACTGTTGTATTCAATCCCGATGCAATTTCTGTGTTTCAACAACACTCTGATAGTCCACAGATTACAGAATGCCTCCAGATGTGCATCGGAAACTACTACTGGTCTTCAGGGAATGATCAAACCGTAGACTGTTTGAGACATTACTCCCATGGAGGAAAGTGCGCATGTTGACTGTTGTATTCAATCCCGATGCAATTTCTGTGTTTCAACAACACTCTGATAGTCCACAGATTACAGAATGCCTTCAGATGTGCATCGGAATCTTCTACTGGTCTTCCAGGGAACGATCAAATCGTAGACTGTTTGAGACATTATCCCATGGAGGAAAGTGCGCATGGTGACTGTTGTATTCAATCTCCATGCAATTTCTGAGTTTCATCAACACTCTGATAGTCCACAGATTACATAATGCCTTTAGACGTGCATCATAAACTACTACTGGTCTTCCAGGGAACGATGAAAGCGTAGACTGTTTGAGACATTATTCCCATGGACGAAAGTGCGGATGGTGACTGTTGTATTCAATCCCGATGCAATTTCTGTGTTTCAACAACACTCTGATAGTCCACAGATTGCAGAATGCCTCCAGATGTGCATCAGAAACTACTACTGGTCTTGCAGGGACCGATCAAAGCGTAGACTGTTTGAGACATTACTCCCATGGAGGAAAGACCGCATGGTGACTTTTGTATTCAATACCGATGCAATTTATGTGTTGCAACAAAACTCTGATAGAATACAGATTACAGAATGCCTCCAGAAGTGCATCGGAAACTACTACTGGTCTTCCAGGGAATGATCAAACGTAGACTGTTTGAGACATTACTCCCATGGAGGAATGTGCGCATGCTGACTGTTGTATTCAATCCCGATGCCATTTCTGCGTTTCATTAACACTCGGATAGTCCACAGATTACAGAATGCCTCCAGATGTGCATCGGAAACTACTAGTGGCCTTGAGGGAACGATCAAAGCGTAGACTGTTTGAGACATTACTCCAATATAGAAATGTACGCATGGAAAGTGCGCATGGTGACTGTTGTCTTCAATCCCTAGGCAATTTCTGTGTTTCATCAACACTTTGAAAGTCCACAGCTTACAGAATGCCTCAAGATGTGCATCGGAATCTACTACTGGTCTTCCAGGGAACGAACAAAGCGAAGTCTGTTTGAGATATTACTCCCATGGAAGAAAGTGCTCATGGTTACTGTTGTATTCAATCCCGATGCAATTTCTGTGTTTCGACAACACTCTGATAGTCCACAGACTACAAAATGCCACCAGATGTGCATCGGAAACAACTACTTGTCTTCCAGAGAATGATCAAAACGTAGACTGTTTGAGACATTACTCCCATGGAGGAAAGTGCGCATGGTGACTGTTTTATTCAATCCCGATGCAATTTCTCTGTTTCATCAACACTTTGAAGGTCCACAGATTACAGAATGCCTCCAGATGTGCATCGGAAGCTACCACTGGTCTTCCAGGGAACGATCAAAGCGTAGACTGTTTGAGACATTACCCCCATGGAGGAAAGTCCGCATGGTGCCTATTTTATTCAATCCCGATGCAATTTCTGTCTTTCATCTACACTCTGATAGTCCATAGATTACAGAATGCCTCCAGATGTGCGTCGAAAACTACTACTGGTCTTCCATGGAATGATCAAAGCGTAGACTGTTTGAGACATTACTCCCATGGAGGAAAGTGCGCATGGTGACTGTTGTATTCAATCCCGATGCAATTTCTGTGTTTCAACAACACTCTGATAGTCCACAGATTACAGAATGCCTCCAGATGTGCATCGGAAACTACTACTGGTCTTCAGGGAATGATCAAACCGTAGACTGTTTGAGACATTACTCCCATGGAGGAAAGTGCGCATGTTGACTGTTGTATTCAATCCCGATGCAATTTCTGTGTTTCAACAACACTCTGATATTCCACAGATTACAGAATGCCTTCAGATGTGCATCGGAATCTTCTACTGGTCTTCCAGGGAACGATCAAATCGTAGACTGTTTGAGACATTATCCCATGGAGGAAAGTGCGCATGGTGACTGTTGTATTCAATCTCCATGCAATTTCTGAGTTTCATCAACACTCTGATAGTCCACAGATTACATAATGCCTTTAGACGTGCATCATAAACTACTACTGGTCTTCCAGGGAACGATGAAAGCGTAGACTGTTTGAGACATTATTCCCATGGACGAAAGTGCGGATGGTGACTGTTGTATTCAATCCCGATGCAATTTCTGTGTTTCAACAACACTCTGATAGTCCACAGATTGCAGAATGCCTCCAGATGTGCATCAGAAACTACTACTGGTCTTGCAGGGACCGATCAAAGCGTAGACTGTTTGAGACATTACTCCCATGGAGGAAAGACCGCATGGTGACTTTTGTATTCAATACCGATGCAATTTCTGTGTTTCAAGAACACTCTGATAGAATACAGATTACAGAATGCCTCCAGAAGTGCATCGGAAACTACTACTGGTCTTCCAGGGAATGATCAAACGTAGACTGTTTGAGACATTACTCCCATGGAGGAATGTGCGCATGCTGACTGTTGTATTCAATCCCGATGCCATTTCTGCGATTCATTAACACTCGGATAGTCCACAGATTACAGAATGCCTCCAGATGTGCATCGGAAACTACTAGTGGCCTTGAGGGAACGATCAAAGCGTAGACTGTTTGAGACATTACTCCAATATAGAAATGTACGCATGGAAAGTGCGCATGGTGACTGTTGTCTTCAATCCCTAGGCAATTTCTGTGTTTCATCAACACTTTGAAAGTCCACAGCTTACAGAATGCCTCAAGATGTGCATCGGAATCTACTACTGGTCTTCCAGGGAATGAACAAAGCGTAGTCTGTTTGAGATATTACTCCCATGGAAGAAAGTGCGCATGGTTACTGTTGTATTCAATCCCGATGCAATTTCTGTGTTTCGACAACACTCTGATAGTCCACAGACTACAAAATGCCACCAGATGTGCATCGGAAACAACTACTTGTCTTCCAGAGAATGATCAAAACGTAGACTGTTTGAGACATTACTCCCATGGAGGAAAGTGCGCATGGTGACTGTTGTATTCAATCCCGATGCAATTTCTCTGTTTCATCAACACTTTGAAGGTCCACAGATTACAGAATGCCTCCAGATGTGCATCGGAAGCTACCACTGGTCTTCCAGGGAACGATCAAAGCGTAGACTGTTTGAGACATTACCCCCATGGAGGAAAGTCCGCATGGTGCCTATTTTATTCAATCCCGATGCAATTTCTGTCTTTCATCCACACTCTGATAGTCCATAGATTACAGAATGCCTCCAGATGTGCGTCGAAAACTACTACTGGTCTTCCATGGAATGATCAAAGCGTAGACTGTTTGAGACATTACTCCCATGGAGAAAAGTGCGCATGGTGACTGTTGTATTCAATCCCGATGCAATTTCTGTGTTTCAACAACACTCTGATAGTCCACAGATTACAGAATGCCTCCAGATGTGCATCGGAAACTACTACTGGTCTTCAGGGAATGATCAAACCGTAGACTGTTTGAGACATTACTCCCATGGAGGAAAGTGCGCATGTTGACTGTTGTATTCAATCCCGATGCAATTTCTGTGTTTCAACAACACTCTGATAGTCCACAGATTACAGAATGCCTTCAGATGTGCATCGGAATCTTCTACTGGTCTTCCAGGGAACGATCAAATCGTAGACTGTTTGAGACATTATCCCATGGAGGAAAGTGCGCATGGTGACTGTTGTATTCAATCTCCATGCAATTTCTGAGTTTCATCAACACTCTGATAGTCCACAGATTACAGAATGCCTCCAGATGTGCATCGGAAACTACTACTGGTCTTCCAGGGAACGATCAAAGCGTAAACTGTTTGAGACAATACTCCCATCGATGAAAGTGCGCATGGTGACTGTAGTATTCAATCCCGATGCAATTTCTGAGTTTCAACAACACTCTGACCGTCCACAGATTACAGAATGCCTCCAGATGTGCATCGGAAACTACCACTGGTCTTCCAGGGAACGATCAAACCGTAGACTGTTTGAGACATTACTCCCATGGAGGAAAGTGACCATGGTGAATGTTGTATTCAATCCCGATGCTATTTCTGTGTTTCATCAACACTCTGATAGTCCACAGTTTACAGAATGCCACCAGACGTGCATCGGAAACTACTACTGGTCTTCCAGGTAACGATCAAAGCGTAGACTGTTTCAGACATTACCCCCATGGAGGAAAGTGCGAATGGTGACGGTTGTATTCAATCCCGATGCAATTTCTGTGTTTCATCAACACTTTGAAGGTCCACAGATAACAGAATGCCTCCAGATGTGCATCGGAATATTCTACTGGTCTTCCAGGGAACGATCAAACCGTAGACTGTTTGAGACATTACTCCGATGGAGGAAAGTGCGGATGGTGACTGTTGTATTCAATCCCGATGCAATTTCTGTGTTTCAACAACACTCTGATAGTCCACAGATTGCAGAATGCCTCCAGTTGTGCATCGGAAACTACTACAGGTCTTGCAGGGACCGATCAAAGCGTAGACTGTTTGAGACATTACTCCCATGGAGGAAAGTGCGCATGGTGACTGTTGTATTCAATCCCGATGCAATTTCTGTGTTTCAACAACACTCTGATAGTCCACAGAATACAGAATGCCTTCAGATGCGCATCGGAAGCTACTACTTTTCTTCCGGGGAACAATCAAGGCGTAGACTGTTTGAGACATTACTCCCATGGAGGAAAGTGCGCATGGTGACTGTTGTATTCAATCCCGATGCAATTTCTGTGTTTCAACAACACTCTGATAGTCCACAGATTACAGAATGCCTTCAGATGTGCATCGGAATCTTCTACTGGTCTTCCAGGGAATGATCAAATCGTAGACTGTTTGAGACATTATCCCATGGAGGAAAGTGCGCATGGTGACTGTTGAATTCAATCCCCATGCAATTTCTGTGTTTCATCAACACTCTGATAGTCCACAGATTACAGAATGCCTCCAGATGTGCATCGGAAACTACTACTGGTCTTCCAGGGAACGATCAAAGCGTAAACTGTTTGAGACATTACTCCCATGGAGGAAAGTGCGGATGGTGTCTGTAGTATTCAATCCCGATGCAATTTCTGTGTTTCATCAACACTTTGAAGGTCCACGGATAACAGAATGCCTCCAGATGTGCATCGGAATTATCTACTGGTCTCCAAGGAACGATCAAACCGTAGACTGTTTGAGACATTACTCCCATGGAGGAAAGTGCGGATGGTGACTGTTGTATTCAATCCCGATGCTATTTCTGTGTTTCGTCAACAATCTGATAGTCCACAGTTTATAGAATGCCACCAGACGTGCATCGGAAACTACTACTGGTCTTCCAGGTAACGATCAAAGCGTAGACTGTTTCAGACATTACTCCCATGGAGGAAAGTGCGAATGGTGACGGTTGTATTCAATCCCGATGCTATTTCTGTGTTTCATCAACACTTTGAAGGTCCACAGATAACAGAATGCCTCCAGATGTGCATCGGAATATTCTACTGGTCTTCCAGGGAACGATCAAACCGTAGACTGTTTGAGACATTACTCCGATGGAGGAAAGTGCATATAGTGACTGTTGTATTCAATCCCGATGCAATTTCTGTGTTTCAACAACACTCTGATAATCCACAGATTACAGAATGCCTCCAGATGTGCATCGGAAATTGCTACTGGTCTTCCAGGGAACGATCAAAGCGTAGACTGTTTGAGATATTACTCCCATGGAGGAAAGTGCGCATGGTGACTGTTGTATTCAAAGCCGATGCTATTTATGTGCTTCATCAACACTCGGATGGACCACTGATTACAGAATGCCTCCAGATGTGCATCGCAAACTACTACTGGTCTTCAGGGAACGATCAAATCGATGACAGCTTGAGACACTACACCCATGGAGGAAAGTGCGCATGGTGACTGTTGTATTCAATCCCGATGCAATTTCTGTGTTTCATCAATACTTTCAAGGTCCACAGATTACAGAATGCCTCCAGATATGTATCGAAACTACTACTGGTCTTCCAGGGAACGATCAAAGCGTAGACTGTTTGAGACATTACTACCGTGGAGGAAAGGGCGGATGGTGACTGTTGTATTCAATCCCGATGCAATTTCTGTGTTTCAACAACACTCTGATAGTCCACAGATTGCAGAATGCCTCCAGATGTGCATCGGAAACTACTACAGGTCTTGCAGGAACCGATCAAAGCGTAGACTGTTTGAGACATTACTCCCATGGAGGAAAGACCGCATGGTGACTGTTGTATTCAATCCCGATGCAATTTCTGTGTTCCAACAACACTCTGATAGAATACAGATTACAGAATGCCTCCAGATGTGCATCGGAAACTACTACTGGTCTTCTAGGGAAGATCAAACGTAGATTGTTTGAGACATTACTCCAATGGAGGAAAGTGCGCATGGTGACTGTTGTATTAAATCGCGATGCAATTTCTGTATTTCAACAACACTCTGATAGTCCACAGATTACAGAATGCCTCCAGATGTGCATCGGAAACTACTACTTTTCTTCCAGGGAACGATCAAGGCGTAGACTGTTTGAGACATTACTCCCATGGAGTAAAGTGCGCATGCTGACTGTTGTATTCA
Organism: Schistocerca gregaria; assembly: GCF_023897955.1. Taxonomy (NCBI): domain Eukaryota; kingdom Metazoa; phylum Arthropoda; class Insecta; order Orthoptera; family Acrididae; genus Schistocerca; species Schistocerca gregaria. The sequence goes on along the minus strand of NC_064926.1, from coordinate 10,173,473 downwards.
ATCCCGATGCCATTTCTGTGTTTCATTAACACTCGGATAGTCCACAGATTACAGAATGCCTCCAGATGTGAGTCGGAAACTACTACTGGTCTTGAGGGAACGATCAAAGCGTAGACTGTTTGAGACATTACCCCATGGAGTAAAGTCCGCATGGTGCTTATTGTATTCAATCCCGATGCAATTTCTGTATTTCAACAACACTCTGATAGTCCACAGATTACAGAATGCCTCCAGATGTGCATCGGAAATTACTACTTTTCTTCCAGGGAACGATCAAGTCGTAGACTGTTTGAGACATTACTCCCATGGAGGAAAGTGCGCATGGTGACTGTTGTATTCAATCCCGATGCAATTTCTGTGTTTCAACAACACTCTGAAAGTCCACAGATGTGCATTTCTGCGTTTCAACAACACTCTGACGGTCCACAGATTACAGAATGCCCCCAGTTATGCATCAGAAACTACTACTGGTCTTCCAGGGAACGATCAAAATGTAGACTGTTTGAGACATTACTCCCATGGAGGAAAGTGCGCATGGTGAATGTTGTATTCAATCCCGATGCAATTTCTGTGTTTCAACAACACTCTGATAGTAAACAGATTACAAAATGCCTCCAGATGTGCATCGGAAACTACTACTGGTCTTCCAGGGAACGATCAAAACGTAGACTGTTTTAGACATTACTCCCATGGAGGAAAGTGCGCATGGTGACTGTTGTATTCATTCCCGATGCAATTCCTGTGTTTCATCAACACTCTGATAGTCCACAGATTACAGAATGCCACCAGATGTGCATCGGTAACTACTACTCGTTCCAGAGAACGATCAAAGCGTAGACTGTTTGCGACATTTCACCCATGGAGAAAAGTGCGGATGGAGACTGTCGTATTCAATCCCAATGCAATTTCTGTGTTTCCTCAACACTCTGATAGTCCACAGATTACAGAATGCCACCAGATGTGCATCGGAAAC